>NC_057848.1:115234130-116514654 GCF_910594005.1 Cervus elaphus | reverse complement strand
AGATAGAGTGGAATTCCTGGTACAGAGTGCACTTATCCTGTGATAGGGAGTGGGAGGGGTAGGGGAAAGCCTAGTGGGTGTGGCTTTGCGTGGCGTCCGTGATGACGTCACATAAACGTCAACCGTACCCAACAGCCCCTTCGGCTGAGCTAGTGCCAGAGGCAGCCACGTCTGGTGAGGAAGCTTGCCCTTTGCGCGCCTGAGGTAAAAGCGATGGGAGCACTAAGTAGTCGGATGCCCTGGAACAGAGGGGGGCGTGCCCCAGAGGAGCCAGGTGCCCCTGAGGGGGAGGAGGAGGCTGAGGAGGTAGCAGTGGCAGCGATAGAGGAAGAGGAGGAGAGTGAAGAGGCGATACCCAGCACTAGTCAAGGGGGCCACAAGCGGAAGACAGGCCCAGGAGGGCAGCTCACAAAAGCGCCCCGCGGGAAGCGAGCAAAAGACAGTTTAGGGTCCGTTTATGAGGCACTTTTTCTGAGAGGAGAAGGGAGTGACGTGCAGATCCGTGCCCTGGGGCAGGAGTGGAACCTGCACAAGGTCAACTTGTGCCAGTCAGGATACTTTGCTAGCATGTTCAGTGGTGCTTGGCGTGAGACAACCATGACTACTGTAGAGTTGCAGATGCCTGACGAGAACATTGATTGTGAGGCGCTGCATGAGGCTTTAGGTTCCCTGTACCGAGACTCTGTGCTCATCCCACCCGGTCGAGTGGTCCCCATGCTGGCCGCAGCCAGCATGCTGCAGCTGGACACGCTGATTCAGCAGTGCAGAGAGATCATGAAGGACACCGTCAATGATCAGACCGTGTGCAGCTACTACTACTCTGCTGAGAGCTACGGACTCCAGAACATCAGGGCCATGTGTCTTCAGTGGCTGCTGGACAACCTGATGACCCAGCATAGTGAGGAGTTATTGAGAGAAGTTAGCCCGGATCTCATGAAAGAGGTCATTGCCTCTTCGGAGCTCTTCGTGATGGAGGTAGAGATGGATGTGTACACCACGCTGAAAAAGTGGATGTTCCTGCAGCTGCAGCCGACATGGAGAGGCCCCCACAGAGACCTACTGCCTGACGCCGACTCGTGGTTTGCTGGCTCCAGGCAGGAGTCAGAGGGCACCCCTTTCCTGGAGACCGAGCAGGGCAGAGCCTTCGTGCCAGTGTTCCAGCAGCTGCGGCTTGCCTACATAATCTGCGACCTGCCATCAGCACGCGTCATCGACCAGGATGCGCTGATCCCTGCCACGTGGCTGACCCCAGTGTACAAAGAGCAGTGGCTTGCCCTCCTCCGGGCTGAGCAGACCAGAGAGCTCGGGCCCACAGATGTCTACGTGTCCGACCTCCAGAGGACCAGCATGCGGTGCGGGGGCCGGCTCTTCAGGGATGAGGAGTGCAGCTGGCGGTGGGCAGGCTTCAACTTCGGCTGGGACTTGGTGGTGTGCTATGCCAACCGGCGCATCATTTTCAAGCGCAGTGCGCTGAACAAGTCTTGCGGTCTTGGGGTCAGCTTACTCTGGCAGAGAAAGGTCGCGTTCCGCCTGCGCCTGGCCTCCTTGGACAGGGCTGGAAGAGCCATTCTCCGGAGGGAGACAGAATACCAGGTGCTTTCCCTGGGAAAGGATGAAGAGCTAGAGGTAGTCAATCTGGAGAACGAAGATGTGGTTTTCCCCATATATGTGACCTGTAATTTCCTGTACCTCCCCAGAGAGGGGCATTTTCCTGAGTGAGGACCCCTGAAAACAAAATCTCAGAGAGGTGAGCAGCTCTTTTCCTGGGGTCAGGGGCGACCAGCTTTGTCCAGATGCCAGCTCCTTCTGCGGGACCAACGGGACTTGCCCACCTCTGGTGGCCCAGTTCTGTCAGTGTCTTTGTTGAACTGTAGCCCATGATATTTGAGATTGTTTACCTGAGCCTATGAAGAGGAGAAACTTTAAAGCCCCCCTCCCCCAACACCTTTATAACTTATTTGTGCTGTTAAGGTGGCAACTTGTCCTCCTGGTTTACCATCCATCAGTGCCCCCTCCCATCATTTCTGCAAAGTCAAAGACCAGTTGACTTTAGAGAGAACCTGTGAACCTACCTACTCTACTACTGTTAGTGAAACTCTTTTAAAATATGCATTTCCTTTAGTGTGATTAAATGAATGTTAAAGAAACAGTTTGGTTTCTCTTTCAGTTCGTGTGTTTGGAGCCACTCTGCCTCACTCTACCATTACCACTAGCATCCTTTGGATGCTAGATCCTTTGGATCTACCACCACTACCGCTAGCATCCTTTGGATTGCTTCCCTTGCCCCATTTCTTGCCACTGAGTGTCATACTTGGTTTCCATGATATCTCACTATGTGAACACACCCAGGCTACACTGATGATCTTCTCTTTATTGGTTGTTCCTCAATATTCTCAGGTTAGTTGACTTTATATCATATCTTGATGTTAGTTAGACCTTATTTTGACTTTCCTAGCATTTTAACCCTAGAAAGACATTTCAAATCTTATACAACCCTATATTGGGGATGGAGTGGAAGACAGCAGATTGATTCTATGAGGACATCTCCGTACTAGATAGAGTTTTTTCTGTGGCATACAGTCATGAATTATTTATGCACCAGAAAGCACTCTTTACGCACGTTGATGGCCTTTGCCCTTCAGAAACATTTAACGTTCGAACTGTACTTGGAAAGACTCTTTCCTGCTTAAAAACAGGTCTGGTGACCTCTGGAAAGGAATGCTTTTGAATTATAATGGGAATTATTTGGCATCTGGAAGTGGGATCAAAAGACAAGACGTTCACACTAGTAATCAAAAGGGTAAGATAAAAAGTGTTTTTGTCACAAAAGGAGAAGCACACTAGTCACGATTTGAATTTGTTGGTTTCTGATTACTGTTAACTTGCAAATTGTCACCATCCCATTCCCTCCCTCAATGAAATGTTATTTTGAGGTCAAAGAATGGAAAACTCTATTTAAGAATCCATACAAATAATAAATACATGCTTGGAAAGAGTGTGATAAATTAATAGATGAACAAAAAAAATTAGTCACCAGATTTAATGTTTTACTTGGTTGAAATCAGAATTTTCCTTACCGGTGGTTTGTTTCTCTTCCCAATTAGATTTTATCTGTTGTCATTCAGTGAACAAATTACTTTTGACTTCATTCATTCATTCTTTTTTACTCTTTAAGGAGATTTGAAAGGCTTCATTATCACAAACCCACATACTAGTATTAGAGTAATATTTACATGACAGTTAGTTATAAGAAATGGTTCAATCAGGAAGCTGCTGTTGCATCCTTCGATGTTTGCCCTTAGTTTTGCATCCCCCTACCCTTTCTCGTGTTCCCTTATATTCCGTATACCTAACCAACTACAAACAATAGACTTCATTTTATTTATTTTTTTAAATAACTGGGGAGCAGAGTAAGTCATGATTCAGTTGAAAGGTAAAAAGTATTTTTTTTTTCAGTAAAAATTTCACTTTCTTTATATAAACTCTCTAAGCAATCTGAGATTACTTTTTCTTGAGCTGAATGCCAAGATGCCATTTCATCTAAACAGAGGTATCCTCACTTGGGAAATTCAGAGACTACTTAGCTACAAATATACCTTGACTGAAAGATCTGCTTTTGTTTTCCTACCCAATTAGCTTTAAATCCTTAAATTGCTTGTTGCTGTTTACAGTAGAAAGATGTTCAATAATGCACAGTGACAGCTGAAATACACTCATTTAAACATTTAAACTCTCACAAACCCTGACTTGCCATTTGCCAGTTTGGGCAATTTATCCAATACCTGTCTCTAGTTTTTCACTTTTTTTTTTTTTCTTTTCTTTTTGACTGCTCAGGATGAGGAAGAAAGTGTTTCCCACATTGATACTCATTTTGTTAGCCTCTTCGTAAAGGCATGGGGAGATGGGGAGGCAGCACAAAATGTATAGTCATGGTAATGCTACAGGAAACCATCAAGCTAAATAACAGCAAACTAAACGCCACACTAAAAGAGATGTACCCCTATGGGATACCACATGGTCCTTGACAATGATGAGGATTTATCCCTGTCTCTGTCTTTCCCTCTCTGTATGTCTGCCGCTCTCTCTGTCATCCCCTATCTCTCTCTATTATGTCTGTCTGCATCCCTGTCTAATTTCTATCTACCTCTGTCTTTGTCTACCTCAGTCTCTGTCTCTGACTGCCTCTTTGTCACTCTCTGTCTCTGTCTTACTGTCCATATCTTTCTGTTTCTCTCTGACAATCTGTTTGTGTCTGGGTCTCTATGTTTCTGTCTCTGTCTCTGTATTTCTCCAGTGCTTCTGTATCTGTATCTCTCCGTGTCTCTTTCTCCATCTGTCTGTCTTTGTCTTTCCCTTTCTGTCCCATCTGTCTCTGTCTTTCTCCCCAGCCCCCCCCCCCCTCCGCCCCAACCTTGTTTCTCTCTGACTCTCTCTCCATCACTATCTCTATATGTGTGTTGTCTTTCAGTGTGCCTCTGTCTTTCTCTGTCTCTCGGTCTGTCTGTCTCTGTCTTTCTATCTGTGTCAATCAGCCTCTGCCTGTCTCCCTGTCTCTGTCTGCAACCATCATTCTTTGCCTTAGTTTGAATGTGTGTCTCTTTGTCCCTTGTCTGTGCCTGGCTTCCTCTGCCTCCCTGTCTCTGTCTCCATCTACTTCTACCTGTCTCTGTCTGCCCCTTTCTGTGTATCCCTTTCTACCTGTCTCTATTGGGGGAGGAGGTATAATATCTGAGTCTGTCCATCTGTTGGGCTTTCTCAGCCTGCCTGACCAGCTATCTCTGCTTTTCTGTCAGGCTGTCTTGTCTCTGGCTGTTTCTGCATCTGGCTCTGTTGCACGTTTTGATAGTCCATCTCTGCTTCTGCCTGTCTTAAGGAGACAGGAATGAAATGTTACTACAGTTCGGTAGACAAACCCTCTTCTGTCATCTTCCCTTCCAGTGGTGTCCTGGAGATAGATGCCGTAAGAAGATAAGGTTAGCATTCGTGTGCAAAGACACAAGAGACTTAAATAAACAATGACTTATGAAGGAGAAAGCAGTGCCCCAGGGATGTAAGTGGGATGGACACAGGCAGCAGACCAGTGTAAATTATGCTACTGTGGAAAGGGTCTATATATAAACAGCACAAAGATGACATTGGAATTTTAATGAAAGATAAGGCATGTGCTGGAAAAAGAAAACCATCTTTTTAAGAGGAAAATAAAAAGAAGAGGGAGTGTCTAGCCACAAGGTCTACAGGAAGGTACTTGCCAAGTCTCAGCCACAGAATTTGGACATGAACCTGCCTGATGAGAGTTAAAATAGCAAAATTCACCTATTTTATATAAGCACATCACATAAGGTTAATCATGTGATTAAACTTAAACTTTTGAATTGGAGTCAGCAAACACACACACATTGAAATAAGGGGACTGAAGCAGGGCCCAAGGTTCTTATGTCATCACCTGTTCAGCTAGTAACATGACTCCTAAGACATTCATATACATATATATACACATTTATATTTTATGAGCCCACATGAGGTTCCACCCTTTCCTTGTCCACTCAGCTACCTGGGCCTTGATGCCCTTCCCTTTATTCAAGATAGACCTCTTGAAAGGGGTGTGTCATCTGCCCCCTGTTCTAAGGTTTACTTGCTTGACTCCAGGCACCATCCATGTGTCATAGACTCTCAAATTCATAGCCCATGCACAGACCTCTTCTTTGAATCCAGACCTATAGCCAACAGTCTTCCCCACCACTTGGAAATCTCAAAGGTGGTGCAATCTACAAAGGAACAAAATAGAACTCATGGTCCAGGCAACCAATTTTAATCTAAATGTAGCTTCCTTCCTCATTTGAGTAAATAAATAGAAAGACACTGATGCTGGTAAGGAGATAATAACCAGGATGTTAGCTGAAACTTATACTTCCTCAAGTGTTTGTGTTTCAGAAGTAAAATTTGTCTATTCATGACATTCTAAAGAAAGGTGGCAATTTTTTTTCTAGTATGTAAGAGAACTGAAATTTACCTCATTTAATTAGACAATAACCAGTTGATATATGAACAGTCTTCGGGAATAATTTGTTCTAACAGTGCAGATGAAAGTTTGGTTTAGTCTGTGAACACATTTTCCATGTCAGTTGCTATGATTAGATTCTTAGATCAGACACCAAAGGATAAATTTCACTCCACATTGTAGCAACATTCAACTATCAAACTTGGTTTAAAGACTAGCAGGGTAATAACATGCAGTGGATGGAACAAAAACTATCTGGGCAAATTCAAGGTAAGATTTGAATACCCAAAAGATCCTTAATTCTCTGAGAAGTATTCATCACATAAACACACTGCATTACATTGGTGATGTCTGTCAATTATTTAAAAAAATAAAAATAGTACATGGTGATGGCAAAAATAGGAATCTACAAGCAGCTGATGGTTTTGATTAGCATGTTTGTAGTACATGGGATTTTATGAAGAATGGTGACTCTAAGTGAATTAAAATCGTCCAAGCAGTCACAAAGAGCGTGTTTTGGGTGAAGGCAAGTGGCTGAGTATGGTCCACCACAGGTGAGGAGACTTCCTGTAGAGGTATATTCTTTAAACTGGTAGCCCCTAGTCATATGTGATTAGTTAAATTGATTAAAATTAAATAAAACTGAAAATTCAGTCTCACTAGCAGCATTTGAAGTGCTCAATGGCTACATGTAAACCCGTGGCTACTATACTCTGTGCAGCGCAGATATGGAACATTTCTATCAGTGCAGAGAATTCTATTAGATAGTGCTGTTCTATAATCAGTCATTCCAAGTAAAATTTACATTTCTTTCTACCTCTGAATACATAGGTTGCCTGGATAACCTATGTGGGGGTGGGTGATGTTTGTGGGGATGGGGAGGAGTTAGAAAAACGGACATACAGAATGGTCACATTTGGATTTACAGGGTCTCATCAGGGTCTTACTCGTCTCACTGTGCTTACTGAGATGTTATGCAGGCTGGGGACAGGGCTTGAGGAAGGTTGGTAGCCACCCAAAGGGACCGTTTGTTCTGAAACCCTGTGCTTTGGAGTGTGAAGAATTTGGGTCTTATCTTCTGTGGCCCATACAGCATCTGACCTGGTGGTCAGGCCATGATCTCAAACTCATTGTCCAAAACTCAACCTTTGCTTTCTTTCTCCCATTCCACTATCATGAATATCTATTTTCAATATATTTTATGGTTGGTCTTTTACTGTTCATATTGTTAATATCTCCACCAGTAGACCAGCCCTCTTCTCAGTCTCTAGGCCTTGAAATTGCTGGTTAAAAGGATACAGAATAAATGTCTTTGTAAACTGAAAATTATGTTCGAAGTAATAGCATGTGGGGTTATTGTAGTAAATACATTTGAGTCTTCTGTTTTGCTTTGTCATCAAGTTTAATGTGATATGATATTTCGATGCCTCCCAGCTAAAGACCAGCAGGAACACATTTGTAGTTGAACAATTTGAGTTTATTATTCTTTGCAGTGAAGGCGAACACACACAGTGAAGGAACTGTGGGCCACACAAGTACGTGGGTGATAGAAAAGGGATGTTAAAAGATTTGGGCTTGGGACTTCCCTGCTGGTCCGGCAGATGAGACTTTGCCTTCCAAAGTAGGTGGTGTGCCAATCAAAAAGTGGGCCAAAGAACTAAACAGACATTTCTCCAAAGAAGACATACAGATGGCTAACAAACACATGAAAAGATGCTCAACATCACTCATTCTCAGAGAAATGCAAATCAAAACCACAGTGAGGTACCATTACACGCCAGTCAGGATGGCTGCTATCCAAAAGTCTACAGGCAATAAATGCTGGAGAGGGTGTGGAGAAAAGGGAGCCCTCTTACACTGTTGGTGGGAATGCAAACTAGTACAGCCACTATGGAGAACAGTGTGGAGATTTCTTAAAAACCTGGAAATAGAACTGCCATATGACCCAGCAATCCCACTTCTGGGCATACACACTGAGGAAACCAGATCTGAAAGAGACACGTGCACCCCAGTGTTCATCGCAGCACTGTTTATAATAGGCAGGACATGGAAGCAACCTAGATGCCCATCAGCAGACGAATGGATAAGGAAGCTGTGATACATATACACCATGGAATATTACTCAGCTGTTAAAAAGAATTCATTTGAACCAGTTCTAATGAGATGGATGAAACTGGAGCCCATTATACAGAGTGAAGTAAGCCAGAAAGATAAAGAACATTACAGCATACTAACACATATATATGGAATTTAGAAAGATGGTAACGACAACCCTATATGCAAAACAGAAAAAGAGACACAGAAGTAAAGAACAGACTTTTGAACTATGTGGGAGAAGGTGAGGGTGGGATGTTTTGAAAGAACAGCATGTATATTATCTATGGTGAAACAGATCACCAGCCCAGGTGGGATGCGTGAGACAAGTGCTCGGGCCTGGTGCACTGGGAAGACCCAGAGGAATCGGGTGGAGAGGGAGGTGGGAGGAGGGATCGGGATGGGGAATACGTGTAAATCTATGGCTGATTCATATCAATGTATGACAAAACCCACTGAAAAAAAATAAATAAATAAAGGGGGAAAAAAAAAAACAAAACAAAGTAGGTGGTGTGGGTTCGCTCCCTGGTTGGGGAAACTAAGGTCCCACGTGTCTTGTGGCCAAAAACCAAAACATAAAAGGGAAAAAAAAAAAAAACAGAAGCAATATGGTAACAAATTCAATAAAGACTAAATAAAGGGACCACATCAAAAGAAAAATTAAAGAAAGAAAGAGGTGGTCTTGTTTTATGATTTGTGTGAGGTTTTAAAGAAGCAGAGTTTTGATCGGGATTGGATACTGTCAGGAAGACAGGGTATTCCTATGACAGTACCTTAATAAACCTTCTGTATAGAGAGACTAGATTAGAGTGAGGTGAAAGCTGCAATTGCAGAAAGCAAACAAAGAAACAAAGAAAGCAAAAGGGAAAACAAAACCCCCAAACTAGCAGTCACTCATACTAGCTAGGAGAGGGATATATGGTGATTTGTACAGTGATTTTGCTTTTGTCTGTGCTTAGAGAAAAAAAAAATCATGAAGGGGCCTTTGTTTTGTCTCACTTTATCATGATCTCAGAGTGACGAGATCTCATGATCTCAACTGAAGTTGGCATTCCCTGAGATTTTTTTCAATGTCTAATGGGAGAATAACATGTCCTAGCCTGGATGTCAAGAGATATTTTTTAGTACCCACTTTTAGCCACAAGCCATTAATCCATGTTATCTAGATTATCAACATTGCTCTGATTTTGATGATCAGGAATTTGTTTAGAGAATGTACTCTGCAGTAGGACATGGGTTGGTCTCTCCTGCTCCTTTTGCAGTAGAATGCATCACTGAATACTCTGGTGTGACATGGACTGTGCAATAGCATTTAAGACTCCAGACAGGATGCATTGGCCAACTGCAAAACAAGTAATCAAACAGAACACAATGATTATTAGTCCTTGAAACAAGACTTGAAGTCAAGGGCTTGGATTATAAAAACCAGGCAATGAATCCAGCTGGTTTCACCTTTGAGCACCACATGACTTTTGTCAGAATCAGACAAGTTTTGGACCACCCTTGCTAGCTATTATTTTCCCTAATGTGAGAATAGCAAGTCACGAAGCCTATATACATAAACTGACTCCTGAATAGGGCGTCAGTGTGTGTGTGTGTGTGTGTGTGTGTGTGTGTGTGTGTGTTAGACGCTCAGTCATGTCTGACTCTTTGCAACCCCATGGACCATATAGCCCATGAGGCTCCTCTGTCCACGGGATTCTTCAGGCAAGAATCCTGGAGTGGGTTGCCATTCCCTTCTCCAGGGGATCTTCCCGACCCAGGGACTGAACCTGGGTCTCCCGCATTGCCATCTGAGCCAACAGAGAAACCCTCCCTTGTGAGTTTTTAAAAGAAATTGGTTTGACTGTTACTGGTTAATCCCCTCTCCCTAACCCCCCCTCCCCCACCCATTTCTGGGAAATAAGATCTGCTGGAATGTTTAGTTTAACATATCACAAACTCTCTAGCAATTATCCTGAACACACAAGATAAGTTAGCATATGCCATATGGGTGTTATATAAGATGTTACATAACAAATAGTACCTCACTGTATTGCCTCTATCAGGAAAATAAGCTTCATTGATCACGACTAGAGAAAGCCGATTTTGTGTTCCTCAAGGTAAGTGATGTATTTAGCAGAACTTCTCTTGTGTGGCTCAGCTGGTAAAGAATCCACCTGCGGTGCAGGAGACCTGGGTTTGATCCCTGGGTTGGGAAGATCCCCTGGAGAAGGGAAAGGCTACCCACTCCAGTATTCTGGCCTGGAGAATTCCATGGACTGTATAGTCCATGGGGTCCCAAAGAGTCGGACACGACTGAGTGACTTTCACTTTCACTTTCAATCAGTTTCACAAAGCAGGCTGACTATCATGAACAAATGGAATACCATGAGCAAATCTGACTATCAGGGTCAGCGTGGCCCCAATAATGGAGCCTACTCTTGATTGAGTAGGGCTTGCCGACAGGATTATAATGACCTCTGCAGGAGTATTTTGCTGAGATGAGGTCAGTGTCCAGTTTTTAACGTCTGGAGGTTGGGATTAATGCTGTAAGGGAAACTGACAAACAGCATTTGTTTCTTTTGTCAGCAGGGTGTGATGGGGAATGTCAGATGTTTTTCCTTAAGTGGCAGAAGGAGACCACAGGAGTTAAAAAAAATAATAATACAGTAAAAATAAGGGGAGCTCATAGCAATGTGCTGGAAAACATCAGAATGTAATGGTAGGCAATATTATTAGTAAAGGGGGAGGAACAGTTCCTAGAGAATCAGAAAATTAATGTTATTCTGTCGTCTTGGGGAGGAATCTGTCCACTTTCTGAAGTCAGTGACGCCTGGAAGGCTGCTAAGAACCCTCAATTTAAGGTCTTCAGATGGAGTGGATACCCAGTATACAGCAGGATGTGATGGGGAACAACAACTCAAGGATCAACACTCTGGAGTTTTACTGGAGATTTTAGTTGTTAATAGTACCTGGTAAACTTTTTTCTTTCTTTCTTTTGTTAACCTAGGCTCAAGGGCAGATTTTTCGGATGCTTATTTCAGAAGACCGAGGAGTCTCCAGGTTGCAGATCATGTAAAGGCTATTTAGGTGAGTGTTTGGGAGATTTGCTCATATCGGTGTGATAAAGCTGGAAGTGTTGTGTGAGTGCTTTCAAGTCATTACTCTTATCAGCTTGTGAAAATGGTAGAATCCAAAATTGGGGATGAGATTCCCAAGTGTATGGGCTGGCCTCGTGTGAATTAATAAGTAGATAAACTATGAGTCCCAGATGGGGTTGATCTTACAGACATTAAAGTTAATGGTAATATTTGAGGCCATGGAAAACTGTCCAAGGGCTTTACCAATTTTAGTTTTAGCATTCCATATTTATGATGGAACACATTTGCAATATAGAAATGATCTACTTTCTGTTTCTGTTTAATTTTGATAGATTGAGAAAATTATTTCATCTAAGTTTTAAAATTAAGTAATTCAAATTAATTTGGTATGCTACTTTACAAAAACATCTACCATATTCATAATGATTACTTCTTTTCGTATTCCTAATATCTTCTACTTCTCTCTCTCCCTCTTTCTCAATAACTGTTGCTGTACATTTATCAGTTTCTTTTGCATTCCCTAGCAACAAGCTAGGTTTGTTTGAACCTAGTTTGAACCAAGTTTGGTCTGCTTGAACTTCTTTATGGATTTTTGTTTTGTTTTGTTTTCTCTTTAATTTTGGTAAATGTTCCTTCCTTCTACTTTCTTCCATTCATTCTGTTATTCTAATTTCATATTTTGGTTGCTTAGCTCATTAATTTGTGGTCTTTCTTCTTTTCTAATATAAGCATTTGGTGTTATAAATGTCCCTCAAACTACCACTTTGGTGTATTCCACAAGATTTTATAGGTGCTATTTTCATTATCATTTGGTTGTAATATTTCCTAATTTCTATTATGATTAATAATTACTATTTATCCCTTGTTGGTCATATGTATCACTTGATTCTGGTCATATTTCTTTTAAATGTTCCTACCCTAAGTGGTTTGTTTCTGTTTTCCTTTGGGTTATTATTTTTTAACTCAATTGCACTGTGTTCAGAGAGCATGGTTTCTGCTTGAAAATTGCTGACATATGTTTGTGGACTAGTGAATGATCAGCTTCTCTAAATGTTCCATTTGTGCTCTCACAGAATATATATTCTCTAATCTTTGGACCTAGTATTCTATACCTGCTTATTAGAACAAGATTTAATAGGGTTCTTCAAATCTCCCTTATCATTGCTAATAGTTATTGTTTTCTTAATTGATCAGTTACTGAGAGATATACTAAAAGTTCCCACTCTATGGATCTGCCAATTTCAGTGAACTTTTGGCATATGTATATTTGAGCCTTCAGAATTATAATCACAGTAATTAGCCCTGAATCCCTGTTTTTAATCGTTTAAGAGCTGAAAGTCCACGACTGCTTCCTTTTAACCTTTCCATGCCCTGCTCTTTTTAAGGTCATATGGCTCCATTTTGAATTTTTCCCAGTAATCTATTTTGCAGTTGTTTCTGTCATCTTATTTCTGCTTCCTATTGATTGGGAGGTTTTTTTTTTTTTTTTCTTCTTCTATGCTTCCTATGTATTATTCTCTTTTATCTGTTTTCTATTGGATCAATTGAGTTTCTGTCAGATGGACTGAGTGTCCTTTAGTACTGTATTTCCTCTAGTGAGTTGGGAATAATGTATCCTATTTCTATTTGTCGAGTTCACCGGTGATGTTTTATCACGCTCTCCAGAGTTGCCAAGTCAAGTGTGATGCTATGAGTAAAGAGTTGTTCATAGACTGCTTTATGCTTACCCAGTGTTCCTTAGGGCAAAATTCAAGACATCAACAGAATCTATTGGATATCACGGTAAAGATTTAAATCCAGTTGTTTTGATTTGGAGGTGGAAGGGTTGCAGTAGAGCAGGGAAATGACATTTACTGAACAGCTTTAATATTCCAAGCACTTCACATGCATTTTTCTCATTTGACCCTTGCAAACACCATACCTGGTATGCATTCTTATATCCTCATTTGAAATGAGAAAATGAGAATCAGAGAGGTTAAGTAACCTTTCCCTTACATTAGCTAATAATTTGTGGAGTGAATCTAGGTCCCTTTGATAGTAAACTTCAGGGGTTTTCCAATATTCCACATTGTCTTCAAAGGTAGAAACATAAAACGGAGCCACCTGCAGCCTCTCATATTGAATAAGTTAACCTTACGAGGCCCGGGGCTGTGTTCAACTCCAGCAGAGGGACCATTTATCTGTCTCACAACTCAGCTTTTCTTTTTCCCTCAGAATTGCCACTGCCACACAACTGCAGATAATCCATCTTCCATCGATTTTTGCAGAAAAGAGAAAACTTATGTTTTACACCTTTCATGGGTTATATGCCATCACTTGGTCCACCTTTACCTGCTACCTGTTGAAGGCATGCTTCCTTAGAGAGACAGAGAGATGGTCTCTGGTGACTGCAACATGTACAGATACAAGAAGTATATACACAAATAGTGTGCTAAAGTTCTTCAATATTCACAAATACCTATTTCTTGATCACTGTTTTGCCTTCTTCCCAAAAGTTCATCTTAAGTCATTCACCTAACATCCTTGCTTAGCAAACCATTTCCCACCTGCTCACACCACAGACACAGACACAGACACACACACACACAGACACACACACACACACACACACACACATGCACAGGGGGAGGGGGCGAAAAGCCTTGGGTCCCACATCTGCAAAATACGGTAAAAAAAAATTAGAGACAACAGAAAATAATTCTGACATGTAGTAGGTACTCAGTACAGTGGAAATTTGTTCATCATCTTTATGATAACATTGTTGATGAAAATATTGCATTTTTATATACTTTTGCCTCATTGAGACTCACAATGTAATTTTTTTTCCTTCCAACCACCAAACACAATTTGGAAAACTCAAGAGGAGTAGGAAACTCTACTGTATTTACACATATTTTTACTCTTTCTGCTGTCCCCTTTTCCTTTCTAATGTTCCACAATTCCTTCTTTTATCCTTTAATTTCTGTTTCAGGAACTTCCTTTAGTCCTTTTTTCTTTTGAAGTAGGTCTGCTGGCAACAAATTCTCTTAGTTTAGTTTTTCTTCATCTGAGAATGTGTTCATATTTCCCTTTCATTCCTGAAAGTTATTTTTACCAATTATGATTTTCTGGGAAGACAGTTCATTTCTGTCAGCACTTGAGAAATGTTATACCACTTCCTTCAGGCCTCCGTGGCTTCTGATGAAAAACCCACTGAGAGACACTTGGTCTCACAGGTCTCTGAGGCTCTGTTCATCTTTGTTTCCAGTTTATTTTCTCTCTCTTAGTTGGACTGGGTAATTTCTATTGTTCTGACTTTAAGCTCACGGAGTCTTTCCTTTTCCCTCTCCATTTTGCTACTGAATCCATGCACTGAGTTGTTAATTGACTTTCAAAAATTTTTGACTATTGTATTTTTTCAGTTCTAAAGTTTCCATTGGGATCTTCTTTGTATCTTCTATAACTTTGCTGACTCTCCCTATTCTTTCTTCGTTTTTTCAACTGTTAATAATTGCTCATTGAAGCATTTTAATGACAGCTGCTTTGAAATCCTTGTCAGGTAATTCTAATATCTGTGCCATTTTGATGCTGGCATCTGTTGATTGTCTTTCCCATTCAAGTTGAGCTGTTACTGGTTTTTGGCATGATGAGTGATTTTCGGTTTTATCCTTCCTGGACATTTTGGTTGATTTGAGAGTCTGGGTATTATTCAATTCTTCTCTTTTAGCAGACCTCCTCTGACACTGTACCAGCAGGTGAAGGCAGGAGTGGAAGTCCAGGTTCCCCACTTAGGCCTGTGTTTATACGGTGGGGGAGGGAGATGCCTCTGGCACTGCTCCCCATCTGGCCTGCACTGAAAGCGCATGGGATGTGGAGGGCTTGTTACCCCTGGGAAGTTGTATTTATTTCCTATTGTTACAGCAGGCAGGTAGCTAGGTATGAGCAGAGAAATGGGGGGGGGGCAGGGGCCAGGTGGCAGGAAACCATACATCTTGTAAACGGCGGGGGTCCATGGGCAGACAGAGGGAAGCAGGAACCTTCAGACTGAAGGGAAACCACACATTTTGGGTGGTAAGGATCTGAGTAGCAGACAAAGAAAGTTGGGGAAAGGTGGGAATCTCCTGCATCCCAATGGAAACGTTTGCTCGTTTGTGCTCTCGTTACAATAAGATTAGCCTTACAGATAAGAAGTACTCACCATGTACCCGACACATGACACTTCTAATCTAAGCTAAATGGGGACAGAAATCACTCCTCATCTTGGAAAAATGGAGCTGCGATGGAAGTCAAGGAAGTTGACTCCCAAACTCCTCCTTTCCTAGACAATATTCTGCGACTTCACTTGCTTACCCCTCAGAACAGGCTTGCCAATGAGGCCCGGGGCAGCAACTCTTCCACTTGTTCGCCCGCTCTCCCTCTGAGAATGTATCTTTGCTTAAATAAACTTTCACTTTACTTTCTTAACCTCTCTGCTTATGGTAGGGGAAACATGCTGACTGAAACCGCCCACCCTGGCCAGGTACCATAGTAGCCATTCACGTGAGTTATTTTAAGACAGGAGGTCCTATTAAGGAACACGAAACAGATAAACCACCACCAACTGGAAGAGTTCAGGAAAGGTCAAAAGGAGACGCCACATGTCCTACTACCTCCCAGAACCCTCCTCACTGGGATCCATCTTGGCTGAACAACACGTGTGCCACCAGGAAAGACCTCGAGTCAGGATGATTGGCCAGAGACAACCCAGAAACTAATCCCATTGCCATAAAACGTGGCAGAGCAGTTCTCCTGGGTCCCCTTACCCTACTGCTCTCCACCCAGGTGCCCCTTCCCAGTAAAGTCTCTTGCTTTGTCAACATGTGTGTCTCCTTGGACAATTCATTTTCCAGTGTTAGACAAGAGCCCACTCTCGGGTCCTGAAAGGGGTCCCCCTTCCAGCAACAACTGGCAATCACAAAGGGACCCCTGTTTACTGTGGCTGACACCCCGACCACTCAGGGTACTCAAGAACCAGCTCGCATGCTGACGGAGCAGACCCAGCAACCACAACCGGGACCCCTTTGTCCCTGATCTCTTTCCTGAACAATGGCTGGAGTGCCTCGACCAGGTAAGGAACAAGACACTTTATTGACTTCCCTGCCCCTTCCTTTTTTTTTTTTTTTTCTCTTTCTCTCATCCCTCTTTTCAACCCCTCCTATCCTACTTTTCTTTTCTTCTCCCCCAGTACTGGACTCAGGAGTCTGATTGAAGGGCCTCAGCCTGAGCTGAGGATCACAGCTTGATCACCTCCAGTTGGCAGAGAACTCGAATTCTGGTTCTGGTCTGATCTCTGGTTTCTGGTAGGGCTGAGTTCCAGTCCTCCTTTCCTGGAAGCCCAGGAGAAAATTCCCATAGCATCTGGGCATCTGCAGGTGGCAAGACGACGGTAAGGCCACTCCTTCTTTTTTTTTTTTTTTCCCTCATCCCCTCCCAACTTCTAACCATTTATTTTTCTCTCTCCCTCCTTCTCTTTCAACCTGTCCTCTTTCCCTCCCTTTGAAGACCCAAGGTATTTCTGTTTACTCCATCTGTCGATACTCAGACCTGAAGTTTTGAGTCTTTGTGAGAGATTATCTGAGAGACCACGATCTCTCCTCCCCATAAATTGTGGTTTCTGTTCTTGGGGAGATAATCGAGCAATAGGAGCCCTCCATCAGGTGCCCTGTTTCTATAAATTCAGCCGTTTGATTGTTCATTTGGCCGAGTGCTCCAAATGGAAGTGATTGATGGGGCTCAGTATAGTCGCACCTGGTCTTGGGTGAAAGTTAATACCCTGGACGTATGTCTAGGGGTTAATTCACCTTTTGGGGCCAGCCCTACAGCCCCTCTGATTGTGCTTACTGCTGAGCATTTCCTTTGGCTCATGTACAACCAGGTGATCTGAGACCAAGAGAGAGCTTGCAACCTCTCTAGAGTCAGATATTTGACAGAGGAGGCAAAAACATACAATGGAGAAAAGGCACTCTCCTCAACAAGTGGTGCTGGGAAAACCGGTCAGCTGTGTGTAGAAAAATGAAATTAGAACACTTTCTAACACCATACACAAAAATAAACTCAAGATGGATTAAAGACCTAAACGTAAGATCAGAAACTATAAAACTCTCAGAGGAAAACATAGGCAGAACACTCTCTGACATAAATCACAGCAAGATCCTCTAGGACCCACCTCCTAGAGTAATGGAAATAAAAACAAAAATAAACAAATGGGACCTACTTTTGCACAATGAAGGAAACTATAAGCAAGGTGAAAAGACAACCCTCAGAATGAGAGAAGATAATAGCAAATGAAACAACTGACAAAGAATTAATCTCCAGAATATACAAGCACCTCAATACCAGAAAAACAAACAACCCAATCAAAAAGTGGGCAGAAGACCTAAACAGACATTTCTCCAAAGAAGACATGCAGATGGCTAATGAACACATATAAGGAGGCTGAGCATCGCTCATTATTAGAGAAATGCAAATCAACACCACAATGAGGTATCATCTCACAACTGGTCAGAAAGGCCACCATCAAAAAGTCTACAAACAATAAATGCTGGAGAGGATGTGGAGAAAAGGGAACCCTCTTACGCTGTTGGTGGGAGTGCAAACTGATACAACCACTATGGAGAACAGTATGGAGAGTCCTTAAAAAACTAGGAATAAAGCTACCACACAACCCAGCAATCCCACTACTGGGCATAGACCCCGAGGAAACCAAAATTGAAGAAGACACATGTATACCAATGTTCATTGCAGCACTATTTACAATAGCTAGGAGATGGAAGCAACTTAGATGTGCATCAGCAGATGAATGGAAAAGGAAGTTGTGGTACATATACACAATAGAATATTACTCAGTTATGAAAAGGAACTCATTTGAGTCAGTTCTAATGAGGTGGATGAACCTAGAGCCTATTATACAGAGTGAAGTGAGTCAGAAAGAGAAAGACAAATATCGTATATTAACGCACATATATGGAATCTAGAAAGATGGTACCGATGATCCTATGTGCAGGGCAGCAAAGGAAACACAGACGTAAAGAACAAACTTTTGGACTCAGTGGGAGAAGGAGAGGGTGGGATGATTTGAGAGACTAGCTTTGAAACATATACATTACCATACGTAAAACAGATAGCCAGTGGGAGTTTGATGTATGATGCAGGGCACCCAAGGCCGGTGCACTGTGATAACCTGGAGGGATGTGGTGGGGAGGGAGGTGAGAGGAAGGTTCAGCGTAGAGGGGACACATGTATGCCTATGGCCAATTCATACTGATGTATGGCAAAAACCATCACAATATTTTAAGGCAATTATCCTCCAATTAAAATAAATAAATTAATTTAAAAAATAACTATACCACCATCAAAATGGGAAATAAGCCTACTTTCCCTCTAGACACCCCACTGGGTTGTCTTTTGGCCCACTGGGAAGGATATCAACTGGATGGACTAAAAAGGAAAAACTTTTCAAATATTGTGCTCGGTACGGGCCTACCTACTCCCTGGGAGGTGTGGAAAAATGGCCCTAGTCAGAGTCACTTGAATTTAACAGCATTTTGCAGCTCAGTCTATACTGCAAACATGAGGGTAAATACAAGGAGGTTCCCTATGCCCAGGCCTTTATGGCCCTCTACCAGGATTCTGAGAAAAGGAGAAAAGGTAAGCTCAGAGACCCTGATAAATGCCCTTTCAAAGTCCTCTTGGCATGGTCCAAGGTGGAAGACCCCCCATGACCTTCTCCTGACCCCCTCAGTTCTGACAGAGTATGCGGGAAAGGGAAGTTCAGGCAGCCCCAGAAGTTGGGACTTGAGGGAAGGTCACCTACAGCCACCTCAGCTCCGCCTCTTTCCCTCATGGGATTATGATCAGGAGGTAAGCTTTACCCTCCACAGGAGGAAAGGTCAGCCTTGGACAAAAAAAAAAAAAAAAAAACCTGTCCCCTAAGAGAGGTTCCAGATGGGGAAGGGGGAACCACATGAGTTCATGTTCCCTTTTCTATGAAAGATAGTACCCAATGCAGGGAACAATTGAGTTCATATTCTGAAAACCCTCAAAAGTTTAGGGATGAATTTGAATATCTTAGCCTTAACTTCTCCCTCACCTGGAGGGATGTGATGGTCATTCTCACTCTGTGTTGTAATGATGAGGAGAAAGCTAGAATCTTAGGTCAGGCTAGAAAAGTGGCTGATGAACAACAGCGGGTGGGTGGCAACCTGGCCCTTGCAGAAGAGGCAATCCCCTGTACAGAGCCGGATTGGGATCCCAACACAAGGGCAGGAAGGGAATCCCCAAGACACCTCATTACTTGCCTAGTGCAGGGCATTACCCAGGGTGTCCAGAAGGCTGTTAATTAAGATAAAATAAGTATTAAATAAGATGTAACAAGGAGAGAGTGAAAATCCACCCTTTTATTTTTGGGAAGGCTCACAGAGGCCTTTAAAAATTTTACCTAGGCAGGCAGACCTAAAAGGTATTGAGGGAAGAGTCCTGCTGGCCCATTCCTTCATAACCCAGGCAGTCTCGGACACAAGGAGAAAATTGCAAAAACTAGAAAAAGGGCCAGAGACATCGATCTCTGAGCTAGTTGTTGTTGTTTAGTCACTAAGTCGCATCCAACTCTTTTGCAACCCCATGGATTATAACCCGCCAGGCTCCTCTGTCCATGGGATTTCCCATGCAAGAATACTGGAGCATGTTGCCATTCTTCCAAGATCAGGGATCGAACCTAGGTCTCCTGCATTGGCAGGTAGAATTTTTTACCACTGCACCACCTGGGAAGCCCAGTCACACTATACAATTTAAAAAAACAAAAACAAAACAAACAAACAAAACAACCTCTACATATTTTCATGGGAAAAGCTTCAAGACAAATTTGGTGAAATATTTTTAATTTGATTCAATTCATGTAAATGATAATAAGTATACATATTATGCTTTCTATGTACATGATAAGCCAGGAAAATTAATAAAAATTATAAACCAAACTTCATCAATGGTGATTATCTATGGGGAGGGGAGAGGAGTAACTGTGTGTGGAAAGGTGTACCGGGTGAGAAGTGACATGTTTAAGGTGATGTGTCAAACTTTATGCTATACATTTTTTTTAAGTCTTTACAATACGAATAAAGTTGTGGATCAGTTTTTAAAAAATAAAGAGCCCATAGAAAGTTGAAACCCAATAAATAATGAGACATGGATCTGCTACACTGTTTGAATACAGATAGCTGGCTACACATTTTCACTCTGAGTGTGAACTCTGCTGTGTCGTATCATGGAAGAAGTCAGTCTAAGATAAAAAGATATCAGAGAAAAATGACAAATTAATGTATTAAGGCCTTTTTTTCATTTTTTGAACTTGGCGCAAAAACTGCCTCATGACAGTCTCACAAGATACCCGTTTGTGGTACACCACAGTGCTTTATCTTTATCATCTTGGACTTCTCGTCAGCATCTCCCCTCATTAAGCTAGAAACAAGAAAGACTGCCACAACTGGATTAACTTAAATGTACTTCCTTTTTAACCTGGAAGAAGTCACCCCCACTAAATTGGGGCTCTAATTCTCTAAACAGGGAACAAGGCACTTCTTTTCCAAGATCACCCTGAAAGAGAAAAATATTATTTAGAAAGGAACATCCTTCAAAGTGTGGTGCTTTATATAGCAAACATAGAGTCTCAATCCCCTATGTTTGTTCTGTAATATGTTATAAATGCTCTTGTCAGTGTTCCTCACTCAGGAAAAAATCTGCTTTTCTTGACAAAGCATAAATTAATAAAGCTTGATAATAGATTTAGATTTACTAGTGATAATAAAAAGAACTCGATTCAGATTCTTTCCTGAAAGTCTCAGAAACTTAATTATCAATATAGATTTCTATATTTATTTTCATATGACCATGCTACTCCTATCTTCGATCTCCTCCATTTTACTATCTTTACCAGCAAATTCAATTCCCAATTAGAAATGTAGTTTCCTCCTAGAACTTGAGGTCCTTTCCTTGATATTGGACAACTCCCTGGTATTGCAGCATTATCTTATCCAACCATTCTAGCCAAATGCTATGGCGCAATCTATCACCTTAACATCTTTCAGGGTACTGAAATGATTAGTCTGCTACTATTTCTCCCTCTACTTAGTTAACACTTACTATATTGAATAGTTATTGTAAAAGACTAAGCACAGTAAGGAGATAGAAAAAACGGTAAGGCCTCTGCCATCGAGAAATCTGCTGTCCATTTGTGGAAAAAAGAATTATATTGAAATAAGTAATTTAACAGACCATATTGATAAGCAAATACTAACACACACCCACACACCCACACCCACACCCACACACACACACACACACACACACATCATGCGGGGAAAGGAACAGAAGCATGCCTAACTCATGGAAGGCTTTCTGAAGGTGATTTATTAAAAGAAATTTTGGAGTAAGAAACAGATAGAGGAAGTATGTAGGTATTTTAATTCAGAGTTAATAGATGAGGCCAGTGGTTCTGAAACATCTATATGCTTAAGAATGATCGCTTGAAAGGTAGCTAAGCTTAATGGTTAATTAAGGGCTTGAATTGTAGGGGCAGACTTCTCAATATAAAGCCCAATTTTGGTAATGATTAGTTGTAAGAACATGAAGTTGTGACTTTTCTCTAATCCTTATTTTTCATCAGCAGTGAATAGAGAAAAACAGTACTTTTTTGGAGGGGTGAGGGGTAGGGTGGTGGTTACTATGAGGAATAAGTGGGTTAATTTAGAAACAAGAGCTTAAAAGAGTACCCGACCCACCGTAAGCACTTGATAAATCTTAATTATAATCAGTATTATCGGAGCATTTGTTCAAAATGTAAATTTCTTAGATCCCACCCTCAGAGTACTCTGATTCAATAAGTGTAGGACAGTGCCCAGCAATTTGCATTTTTTACCATGCTGCCAGATGGCTGACACAGATGATATGGAAGCACTTTTGATAAAAACTAGGTTAGACAGAAGCAGAATTAAGAATGACAAGTTGTACAGCACGTGTTGCAAATTTCAGTGTTTGCTACCCCTTTGTGTTATAAACCCCTTTGAGTTTATTTAAAAAAATAAATAAATACATATTTGCAAACACTCACAATTTTGCATACAATTTCACCTAACTTATAAGCCTCCTGAAGTTCGTCGATGAGCTCCTAAGAAACTAACAGAAGAGGGAATTTGGGAGGGAGGATTCCCAAAGTTCCTGGTTAAGAGGCCATGAAATACTTCATACCCACAAGGATGGCTACAATCAAAAAGACAAATGGAGTAAAACAAGGTTGGTGAGGATTTTTATTTTATTTTATATTTTATTTTACTTTTTGGCAAGGAACTAGAAATCTCATACATTGGTGGTGGGAATGTAAAATGATGTATCCACTTTGGAAAATGGCTTGGCAGTTCCCCAAAGTGTTAAATGTTAAAAAGTCACCATATGACCCAGCAATTCCACTCCGAATACACTATATCCCCAAGAAAAAGAAAATGTATGTTCCTATAATGGCATTATTCATAACACCCCAAAAGGGGAGACAACGCAAATGTCCATCAACCAATGGGTGGATAAAAAAATGTGGTACATACCTACACAATGGAATATTTGTTAATAAAAAGACGCTTGTTACAACATAGATGAACCTTGAAAACATGCTAAAGAAATCAGTGAAAGAAATCAGTCACAAAAGACCACATACTATATAATTCCATTTATATAAAATACCCTGAATATGCAAATCCTTAATGACAGAAAGTAGATTAGTAGTTGTTACCTAGGGCTAAGGGGAGAGAAAAAGAAGAAAATAAGAGTGACTGCTAGCAGGAAAGGGTTTCTTTTTGTGGTGATGATGAATATGTTATAAATTCCAAGTGTGGTGATGGTTTGCACAACGCTGTGAATATACTAAAAACAATCGAATTTACACTTTAAATGGGTGAATTTTATGGTATGTAAATTATCTCTCAATAGAGATGTTGGGAAAAAAGGAAGAAGCCATGAAACAGATTGATTAGGACAGAGCCCCAGACTAGGGGAAAAAAGGGGATTAAGAGTGAAGAGAGGTTAAAGTGAGAGAACGCAGGCTTGGAAGTCATCTGGATATTGATGACAGGTGAAACGTCAAACGGACTCTTATATAACAGGGCCTGAAAAACTGAGGAATTAAAATAGGGCCCAGAGGGATTCCTACACTTCCTCTGAGGAAAGCCAGAGAAGGCAAAACTACTTGAAAATGGAATAAAATATATAGCATTGTCACAAAAGTCAAGGAGGAATTTTAAGGAGAGGTAATCAGTGGTAATGCCAAAAATCATGATATTAAAAGACTCTACTATTAATCAGATTGAAGTATTTGTCTGTAACTGTGGAATCTTAACCCAAAATTGTTAACAATTTTACTCTCCCTACACATGTACTTAGCTAAGTTTGAAAAAAGAAAAGAGTGATGAAATCTTTTAGCAGTGAAGGTAAATACACAGTATGAGTTTACTTGCTACTACAAAGTAAACACTACTGAACTAAGCCCAAATAGATTATATCCCAAGTGAGCTGATAATACAGAAATTCAGTTACATACCTATGTTTAAACATGTAAAACCCAATTTCAATAGCTTTGAAATTTCAAATCTAATTTGCAACATAATGATGTACAGTAAAATGTAAAAACACATCTTTTTTAAACCACCAAGAAATACCAAACACTGAATTATATTTTAAAATCAGTAGAACTCTGCTTTCAATCTTAGTTATATTTATATAAAAATCAGGCTGCCATGAATTGGATGTACTTACCTGTGTGAGTACTTGGAAAATTAAAAATACACACAAAGAGTTAGCATCTAACACTATCAGATTTCCAAAATACGTGAATTCATAATCTAAAACAAAATACCTATATCTTTAGAAAATAAATCCATTGGATAAACGTAGAAAAATATTTTAAATACACATGATTTGGACATAATATTTTATATTATCCAACTTACTCTTCCTCTCCATTAGGAATTACTGTTTCTAATGAATATATGAGAGTGATTCTGTCATCAACTTTGTAAAAAACTTTAAAAAATATGGCAGAATACAAAAAAAGAAAAAAAAAAACCATGGCCATCATTAAGGTAAATCAGCAACAAAAAATTCATGAATGCTGTGCTCTCACTTTAGACAATGGAGAGGTCCAGGAGACACTACTCAATTGACACTGGCTCCAGCGAGGATCAGTTGAACTTCAGAGGTAGAAAGCGCCACAGAAGATGACTGCAGCCATGTTTTCACAACTTCCAGTGGCCATGTCAGAATAGCTCCCACTGTACCACCACCTCACATCCTCCGGCAAAGAGATGAGCTAGTGGAGGAGGCAAAGAAAGTGTTTTTCAATAGGGGCCGGGAGGAGGAGGTCAAAAGAGGGCAAAGAGAAGCCCAAAAGGATGGAAGGATAGAGAAGCCGGTCCAAGCCTTAGCCCAACAACAGGCTAAAATATTGGCCTTGGTTCACCCTACCACTGTGTGAGGGTCACGGAGAGAGCGAGAAAGAAAAAAGGATCCTAGGGATCCACCACTGAGATGCACCCAGTGTGCCTACTGCAAAGAGGATGGACATTGGAAAGGGGAGTGTCCATATCACCCTAAGGGAAGGCATGTTGAGACCCCTACACCTGCTCTGTCTGTGTTAGTCCTAGGAGACCGGGACTGAGGATGCCCAACGGCTTGAGAACAGCTCCCCGCCCGTCCACCAGAATGGTGAGATCCAGATCACTCCTCTCGACCCTTGTGAACTTCTTTCGGATGGGGGCGGGGGGGCTGCCTTCTCTGTTCTTCCCTTCCGATTAGGACCTTTAGATTCCCTGACTAAAATGGTGACGGGGGTGGACAGAAAATCCCAAAGTCGAAATTTTACTAAGCTCCTCCATTGTAAGGTGGGCGATTGGCAAGGGACCCATCCCTTTTAATACATCCCTGGTTGTCCTGCTCCCCTACTGGGGAGAGACTTACTGTGCTGCCTCCAGACCAGAGTGAGGTGGGGAAAACTAGAAACTGATAACTTCCTTTGTCTGGTGTCTGAACATTTGCAGTCAGACATAGGAAAGGAGGATTCCCTCCCTTTCTCAGATGAGGTCAATCCCCAGGTGTGGGGTGTCTCCAGCCCCCGGGCCAGTCATAAATGTTTCACCAGTGAAGATTCTCCTGAGGCAGATTCCCCTCCACTGGAGAAGACAATGCTCCTTAAAACCAGAAGCTCTTGAGGGACTTGAAACGCTAGTTAACAAATAAATACTGGGATACTGGAATCCTAATCACTTGTGAGTCTTCCTGCAATGCTCCAATCCTGCCTGTTAAGAAGCCAGATGGATCTTATCGACTTATCCAGGATCTAAGAGCAGTTAAAGAGGCTGTGGGTCCCATTGCCCCCATAGTCCCGAACCCATATACCCTCCTATCACAAGTCCCAGGAACTGCTAAGTACCTTTCAGTCTTAGACCTTAAGGATGCTTTCTTTTACATTCCTCTCCATCCTGTGTCCCTAGAGCTCTTTGCCTTTGAGTGGCAGGCCCTGGGAACAAGGCAGGCCATATAACCTTGCTGGACATGACTATCAAAGGGGTTTAGAGACAGGCCCCATATTTTGGGGACTTCCTTGGGGAAAGAACTAAGAGAATTAACCTTAGCAAACAGTAACCTAATACAATATGTCGATGACTTGCTCATAACAAGCCCAGATTTTACCAGCTCTCAAATGGATACTATAAAAACCTTAAATTTTCTTTATGAAAAGGGATATCAGGTATCCCCTAAGAAAGCTGAGATTAGTTTAACCCAAATAAGATACTTAGGATTTATAATTACAGAGGAGGGAAAAAAAAAAAAAAAAAGCTTGACCCTCCAGAGGAAATCCCTCATCTTAAATACCCCTTACCCCCAAACGAGGAAACAGCTTAGGGGATTTTTAAGAATGACTGGATTTTCCTGGATCTGGATTCCTGGTTATGAGAATCTGGCCTGACTCCTGTATGAGAAACTAAGAAGCAAGGAGGATGGGCCACTTGATTGGAATGGAGACCTGCAAGGTTGCCTTTAATGTCCTGAAAGAGGCTGTCAGTATGGCTCCAGATTTAGACCTCCCAAACCTGGAAAAGCCTTTCAGGCTGTATGTCTCTGAGAGAGTAGGAACTGCTCTTGGGATGTTAGGACAAATGGTGGGGCCCGTATTACAGCCTGTGGCCTACCTCTCAAAACAACTAGATGAGGTAGCCAAAGGGTGGCCTGCTTGGCTCGAGGCAGTAGCAGCCACCACTCTTATGGTTAAAGAGGTCTTACAAAAAAACCTCGAATAGCCAAAGCAATCTTGAGAAGGAAGAATGGAACTGGAGGAATCAACCTGCCTGACTTCAGACTATACTACAAAGCCACAGTCATCAAGACAGTATGGTACTGGCACAAAGACAGAAATATAGATCAATGGAACAAAATAGAAAGCCCAGAGATAAATCCACGACACCTTATGGACACCTTATCTTCGACAAAGGAGGCAAGAATATACAATGGAAAAAAGACAACCTCTTTACAAGTGGTGCTGGGAAAACTGGTCAACCACTTGTAAAAGAATGAAACTAGAACACTTTCTAACACCATACACAAAAATAAACTCAAAATGGATTAAAGATCTAAATGTAAGACCAGAAACTATAAAACTCCTAGAGAACATAGGCAAAACACTCTCCGACATAAATCACAGCAGGATCCTCTATGACCCACCTCCCAGAATATTGAAAATAAAAGCAAAAATAAACAAATGGGACCTAATTAAACTTAAAAGCTTTTGCACCACAAAGGAAACTATAAGCAAGGTGAAAAGACAGCCCTCAGAATGGGAGAAAATAATAGCAAACGAAGCAACAGACAAAGGATTAATCTCAGAAATATACAAGCAACTCCTGCAGCTCAATTCCAGAAAAATAAATGACCCAATCAAAAAAATGGGCCAAAGAACTAAACAGACATTTCTCCAAAGAAGACATACAGATGGCTAACAAACACATGAAAAGATGCTCAACATCACTCATTATCAGAGAAATGCAAATCAAAACCACAATGAGGTACCATTACACGCCAGTCAGGATGGCTGCTATCCAAAATCTACAAGCAATAAATGCTGGAGAGGGTGTGGAGAAAAGGGAACCCTCTTACACTGTTGGTGGGAATGCAAACTAGTACAGCCACTATGGAGAACAGTGTGGAGATTCCTTAAAAACCTGGAAATAGAACTGCCATATGACCCAGCAATCCCACTTCTGGGCATACACACTGAGGAAACCAGATCTGAAAGAGACACGTGCACCCCAGTGTTCATCGCAGCACTGTTTATAATAGGCAGGACATGGAAGCAACCTAGATGCCCATCAGCAGACGAATGGATAAGGAAGCTGTGGTACCTATACACCATGGAATATTACTCAGCCATTAAAAAGAATTCATTTGAATCAGTTCTAATGAGATGGATGAAACTGGAGCCCATTATACAGAGTGAAGTAAGCCAGAAAGATAAAGAACATTACAGCATACTAACACATATATATGGAATTTAGAAAGATGGTAATGATAACCCTATATGCAAAACAGAAAAAGAGACACAGAAGTACAGAACAGACTTTTGGACTGTGTGGGACAAGGCGAGGGTGGGATGTTTTGAGAGAACAGCATTGAAACATGGATATTACCAAGGGTGAAACAGATCACCAGCCCAGGTTGGATGCATGAGACAAGTGCTTGGGGCTGGTGCACTGGGAAGACCCAGAGGGATTGGGTGGGGAGGGAGGTGGGAGGGGGGATTGGGATGGGGATTCCATGTAAATCCATGGCTGATTCATGTCAATGTATGGCAAAAACGACTACTATATTGTAACGTAATTAGCCTCCAACTAATAAAAATAAATGGAAAAAATAAAACAAACAAACAAAAGAAACAATAAGAAGGACCCTCTGAGTTTGTTTCTAAAGCTTATCTCAGTAACCAGTCTTTGAATAAAGATCAGAGGCTCCAGGATTTAGAACCAAGAGATTAACAACAATTCAGTTCAGTCGCTCAGTCGTGTCTGACTCTGCGACCCCATGAACCGCAGCACGCCAGGCCTCCCTGTCCATCACCAACTCCTGGAGTCCACCCCAACCCATGTCCATTGTGTCGGTGATGCTATCCAACCATCTCATCCTCTGCCGTCCCCTTCTCCTCCTGCCCTCAATCTTTCCCAGCATCAGGGTTTTTTCAAATGAGTCAGCTCTCCGCATCAGGTGGCCAAAGTACTGGAGTTTCAGCTTCAACATCAGTCCCTCCAATGAACACCCAGGACTGATCTCCTTTAGGATGGACGGGCTGGATCTCCTTGCAGTCCAAGGGACTCTCAAGAGTCTTCTCCAACACCACAGTTCAAAAGCATCAATTATTCGGCACTCAGCCTTCTTTATAGTCCAACTCTCACATCCATACATGACCACTGGAAAAACCATAGCCTTGACCAGACGGACCTTTGTTGGCAAAGTAATGTCTCTGCTTTTTAATATGCTGTCTAGGTTGGTCATAACTTTCCTTCCAAGGAGCAAGCGTCTTTTAATTTCATGGCTGCAATCACCATCCGCAGTGATCTTGGAGCCCAGAAAAATAAAGTCAGCCACCGTTTCCCCATCTATTTGCCATGAAGTGATGGGACCAGATGCCATGATCTTAATTTTCTGACTGTTGAGCTTTAAGCCAACTTTTTCACTCTCCTCTTTCACTTTCATCAAGAGGCTCTTTAGTTCTTCTTCACTTTCTGCCCAAAGGGTGGTGACATCTGCATATCTGAGGTTATTGATAGTTCTCCCAGCAATCTTGATTCCAGCTTGTGCTTCCTCCAGCCCAACGTTTCTCATGATGCACTCTGCATATAAGTTAAGTAAGCAGGGTGACAATATTCAGCCTTGACGTACTCCTTTTCCTATTTGGAACCAGTCTGTTGTTCCTTGTCCAGTTCTAACTGTTGCTTCCTGACCTGTATACAGGTTTCTCAAGAGGCACTATGGTCATTTAGCAAACTAAATCAAATGACCTGGAGATATCACGGGGCTATACCTAATGGAAGTTCTTGACTTAAGTTCTTACTTACGATGTTGCCTACTTCAAAAAATGTTGTCCCTTACATTGCAAAATATGCGACTGAGCTACTGATATAATGATGGTATACAATTTCATATAAAATCCATAATTATAACAATGTGACTCTCTATATGAAAAGAAACAACAAGAGGAAATATTTTCCTAAACCACGAGGCTAATAAGACAGGTATCGTCCAAAGACTTTTGCTACTCACAGGGCCTAATCCAATAACAACACATTAAATGGCACTTACTCCATGATTTGTGAACAATAAATGCTAGAATACAGCCTATGGGACCCTTCCAACCTCGTCTCCCTATCCCAACATTAATTCCTGAAAATCATGATATGATTGTTATAGACCTAAAAGATTGCTTCTTTACCATTCCTCTACACCCAGACGATAAAGAAAAATTTGCATTTTCTGTTTTAACTCTTAATAATCATCAGCCTTTACAGAGACATCAATGGAAATACTTACCTCAAGGCATGATGAATAGCCCGACTATATGTCAGAGACTTGATGATCTAACATTACGGCCCTTAAGGCAACAATATCCCACTGCTAACATTTATCATTATATGGACGATATTTTAATTCCTCATTCACGCCCTAAAAAAACCAACAGAAATCCTTTCCTCTCCACAAGTCTATTTAACTACTCAAGGATTAATCATCACTCCAGAAAAATTTCAAATTTCCCTTCTTGGAAATATCTCGGACTTCAGTTGCTCCATACTTCAATTAAACTTACACAATTGTCTTTTCGGCCTCCCAATCCTTTAACGCTTCATTCTCTTCAACAATTTCTAGGTCATTTGAATTGATTGCGCCCTATTCTAGGCATACCCACCTATGCCATGCTCCCCTGTCTATAGCCCACATTCGAGGACATACACAATATCCTGGAACTCTAGCATATGGTAATCATCAAGCTGATTCTAATCTCCATTTCACCGGATCTTTATTTACAGATGCCTTTCAGTCACATCAGTTCTTTCATCAAGGAGCTAGAACCTTAAGCAAGCAGTTTTCTCTAACTAATAATGAAACTAAAGAAATAGTTTGCACCTGTCCAACTTGTCCGTCTCTAACTCCCTCTTTTTCAGCTACTGATGTCAGCCCTAGAGGACTCTCCACAAATGAAATTTGGCAAGTGGATGTTACTCATTATCCGCCTTTTAAACCTCTCACTTATATCCATGTAACTATTGATACATTTTCTGGTTTCCCTTAGGCCACAGCTCAGCATGGAGAAAAAGCAAAACACATTCAAGCACATCTTTTGGAATGCTTTGCTGTTATGAGCCACCCTAAAACAATTAAAACTGACAATGCCCCTACTTATACATCCTCCCAATCACAACAGTTCTTATTATACTTGTGGAATATGATGTATGTGACTGGGATTCCACATAACCCTACAGGTAAAGCTAAACGGTTTACAAAAATTATTCTTCAATAAACAAAAAAAAAAAAAAAAAAGAGGAAGGAATTAGTCCCCCCAAGAGAAAGGCTACATGTTGCCTTCTTTACCACTAATCATTTAACACTTTCACAAAAATTTTCACATTCCACAGCACGTCAACATTTTGCACCTCCACAGTCTCGCGAGTACCCTTTGGTTTTGTATAAGCATCCCCCATCTCCCGTCTGGCAGGGTCCAGTGAAATTACTAACATGGGGAAGAGGATATGCAACTGTTTTATCTCCATCAGGTCCTCTCTGGATACCTGCTCGTTGTGTTAAACTTTACCATGAGTTGGTACCCTAGACTCAAGAATCCACTACCCGACTTTCAACTACTGACCACCGATCCAGTACCACCTCCAGGCATGCCTCCTCCAAAGAGACCTCGGATCTCCTCACCAGCCACTGACATCACTTGGGGTGATATTAAACGCCTTACTTCAAGGGCTGAAAATGCTCTTGTTAATACTGGCACTCCCATTACACCTGAAAAGATATTGCTTTCCCTTTTAGCTACTATAACCACAAACTCTGCCAGTAAGGTAAAACTATGTAAGCCTTTCTTCTTTTCCTTCACACCACTCAAGCTTCCTGTCTCAGCCTTACTTATTGGGCTCATTTATTGAATCCTCCCTTACTTCCCACTGTCACTTGGGAAGATCCTGAAATTCCTATTTCCACTAATGATTCTGCCACTACGGGAGGTAAATGGTTCCCACATCCTCCTGACGTGCCTATACACATCCTAGACGACCCTTGGACTATTAATGGCACTCCTCATCTGCCTTTCTATATTACCAGTCTTATAGATGCACAAATACGTGCTTATACAGGCCCACAATGGTATATGAACAATATAAAACGGCCTCCAAAATCTGAATCTTGAGTTGTTGCTATTAAGCACCAAACTTTTGTTTTTACTGCTGGTCTTCACGGTAACATGACTCTGGGCATGTCCTACCCTAAACCTCCTATTCCTTTATGTGCTTATTCTTGGGTGGAGATGGATATGTTTGATGGTTTCAGTTGGCACGTCTGCCATTCCAGTAATTTCCCTACACAACTCCTTTCCCCCTACAATTATACTATAGAAAATTGGGGACCTCAAGCATTATTGATACAAGACAGTAATAAGACTTGACATGGACAGATTTGGAATTGGTCTTTACCCTTTCATTATTATAAGTCTAATCCTTTATGGAATCCTGGTTTTGCTGGCCCTATATTTAGGCTGTGGTATGCTCCCTTACGGTATTCTCCCAATAAAATTCTCATATGGTGCCGTCCACTCCCATTCTTTCCACACATTCTATGACGAAGTCCTGACACTTTTTCCAATGGTCATTTCATCTGGAATTTCGCAGATCTTCACAATCTTCACACTTATGTCAATATCTGTACCACTAGACCATACATCTTTGCACTAGCACCCGATTTTACTCTAATTTTTCTTTGACCCTACCTCCTGGAACTATTCTTACTCCTTGCTATAACTATTCCCATTTAATTAATCATTCCTTTCCTTTTACCCTTAAACAACAAGCTCAGATTGGATACCCATTTCTATAAATCGACCTTGGCTTGGTGGCTCACCCCTTGCTCAAATAGTGCAGACCTTATCTAAATTAGTTATACATAAAAAATGATTTTTAGGGACACTCATAGTTTCTATTATAGGTATTATTACAGCCGCTGCCCTAGCTGCAACTGCGGCCACTGCTTTCACTGTTTCATTTAAAGACTGCTAATCAGGTACAAACCCTTATGTCTAATATCACTTCTGACCTTACTAAACAAATTGAAAGTGACCAAATGATATTGTCTCACCTCGCAGCTCTGGAGGCTGCTGTCTTGGCTTGGTGAAAGTCAACAAGCTTTATGGACTCATTCTCAATTGGACTGTGATAGCATGTTTTCACATGTCTGTGTTACACCATAAGTAGTACACAATTATTCTGAAACCTGGAATAATTTAAAACAACGTTTAAACCCTAAGACAGATTATATCATTAATGATTCCATCTTACACTTACAAACTATACTTCATGAACAAATAAAGACTCTCCAACAACATTCCTCTGATGCCACTCTCCAAACACTCTCTGATACTGCTACTTGGCTGAATCCTAAAAATTGCACCTCTAAACTTAACTTGGAATCATGTTTTCTTCCCATGCATATTGCTCATAACTATTCTTTGTGTCTCATTTTTAGTCTGAACATTAATCACCTTGTTTTCATGCCTTACTCGCACCGAAGCTACGCTGATGCTGTTTCTCTGACAAGAAGGAAATCAACATGCTCCTTAATAAAACAAGAAGAGGGGAATTGTGGGAATATAAATGATGTTACTTTCTCAAGGCCCTGTTTTCTGGAGATTGTTCTGTCTCTCCCTTTCCTTACGTACTCTTTCTCACGCTCCTAAGACAGATACCTTGGCTGACCGTCAGCCAAGGTATACCTTGATACTGTCAGCCTCAGCAAATGTTGTTCTGCACGCAGAACAAACTTCCTTATCGTCAAAGCCTTACTATTGCTTTGCTGAGCTCTGTTACTGAATTCCAGATAAGTTCTCAATAAATATGCACTCAGCGTTTTCTCCGGGAGTTGCTCCTCTGTGACCTCTCCCTGCACTGTCTCTCATAATCCTGTGTGGTTGTGAGAATTAATTCAGTGCAACACCACCACGTCCATATGCTACTCATAGCCCTCATGAGAGTACAGGCAGCCCTCAGCCATTGTTATTAAGCCCTTATGAAATGATGTGTGGACGCCCGTTCTTAACTTCTGATTTGTTTTCTGATGAGGACACCAATGCATTCCTAAAGCATATAATTGACCTGGGAATATTTCGGTAAGGACTCCAACGATATGGAGAGCAAGTCCTCCCTAAGACACAGGAAGACTTGAAAAACCCCCAAGTAGAGTGGGGGTCCAAGTGTTAGTGAAGACCTAGCAAGAGAAAGGGAGTCTGAATCAGCTGTCAGAGAAATGGACACGGTGATATCAGGTTGTTCTAGTAACCTCAACTGCTGTAAAAGCAAAGGGCCTGTCTGCCTGTGTCCACAATTCTAGAATAAAATCCTGTGGTTTACAGGATAGGGAGATGGGGACTGAGACCCCCAAACCAGAGGACAACTATTCCTGTGAACCTATTGAAGACCTCAGACTCTTATACAGGCAGAACACCATCAGATAAGTAAAAATGTATCCTATGATGTCCCTCTTCTTCCTGATTATGCCTCCCTGTACAGCTATTAACGTCTCCCTTAATGATGTATATACACTTGTAAACCACACTGCTTCTCGACTTAACCTTACTACCCCTTGTTGGACCTGCATTAGCAGCAGAAGTTGGGGATATGTCCAACCTATCCCATGGTATCAGTGGCCCACCCTTCCAGCCCAGCGATGTGCTACACTCAACACATCCCATCTGGTCATGACATAGTCTTTTGGGTAAAAGGGGAGAAAAACTTCATGCCCTGCTACCAGAGACAGTTGGCTATATTTACTCGCACGATAACATCTGCAATCCCACCCGATCCCTTATTTTCTCTCTTGACTAACATTCCCCAAGTGACCTTCCCTATTTGCTTCAAAAACAACTCCCGGACAGGGGTGTCTATGGGAGATCTGGACAGCTCACACTGTGGAGTAACTTTCAGTGTCAGAACCGGCAGGAAAAAACAGGGATCTAGAAACTGCTCTAGGGTATTACGATTTAGCCCAAAGCCTGGGAACTAAGCGGTTCTGGCAAAACTGACACACTATACCTATCCCCAGGCACGAGGCTCTCCTCGGACCCCATTAACCAAATGATCTCGAAAATCCATGTTCTGTTCTAGACGACCAAAACACCACACCCAATCATCCTGGTTTCTAAACTGGATGGGCAACTCTGACCACTCTTTATTCCCTTGTAGGGGGTCCCCACCCCTGAGAACCTAACTCTATGGTGGGAACCCAAACGAAATACTCTCTACCCCGAGGACAAGTCCCAGGATGCTTCGCAACACTTGAATCCCTTTCTAAATGCCCTCACTGCAGCTGGCTTTGCAGCAAGTGGGGTGACAGTCTCCTCCCCGTTGCTAAAGGACTGCCCCTGTTCCCTTATGCCATGCTCCAGTTGTATGGCAGATGCAAACTGTGCCCCCCTTTGGCAAACTTGTTTTGTTGCCCAGCTTGAACACAGCCAGGGTGTCTACTTCATATGCAGTACCTACTTATCTCTTATCTTATCTCTGCCCCCTTTTTGGTCGGGAACTTGCTCTCTAGTGTATGTCACGCCCCACAAAGATCTGGCCAGGAGTAATGCCTCCTTGCCTCTACCAGTATATACCCAGCACAGTATACATCATGCAGCACTGCACACCCCCTTGTTCCTGGCACCAGGACTGGCCATTGGTTTGGCAGGGGCTGCCACGGGGGGAACTTCTTTGCATAAATTCCAGAGGCTTTCTACCGACACTGCTGGAACCATAGGAGAAAACTGCGAGGACCCTCTGACGTCTACAATCCCAGTTAGGCTCCCTAGCCACTATGGTTCTACGAAATCACTGGGCCCCAGACTTACTGACCACAGGGCAGGGGGGCACATGTCTTTATCTGAAGGAAGAATGCTGTCTTTATTATCACTAGTCTGGACAGGTCCAAGGAGATACAAGGGGATCTTAGAACGGGCCACACGTATCTGGGGTTTGGGTTCGACAGGGGTGTGGAGTCCTCCTTTCTGCTCTTGGCTCCTGCCATTTCTGGGTCCAGTGATGACTATCCTACTAGGCCTCCTATTTGGCCCCTGTATGCTTCAACTTCTCCTTGCAAAGTGTATCTCCAACAGACACCAACAGGTTCAAGCCAAACTGATGTTAATACAAGGGTGGAAGCCAGTTTCAAATATGGAATACCTCAACTTAGATCAGGTAGAGAGAGATATCTGCTCTGCCAGGCAGGACTATGCCCACTCTCAGTAAGAAGTAGTTACAGAAGAGAGAGACTTCTGCCCCCAATTCCCAAGAAGTATCCTGAGTATGAAGTTTCTCAGCGGGGAGATGTTAGGGGAAACACACTGACTGAAACCGCCCACCTTGGCCCTGCACCATAGTAATCATTTGCCTGAGTTATTTTAAGACAGGAGGTCCTATTAAGGAACATGGAACTAATAAGCCACCGCCAACCAGAAAGGTTCGGGAACAGTCAAAAGGAGACGCCATGTGTCCCACTACTTCCCAGAATCCTCCTATCTGGAATCCATCTTGGCTGAACAGTGCACCACCGGGAAGAACCCTGAATCAGAATGACTGGCCAGAGACAACCCAGAAACTAATCCCATTACCATAAAACCCAAGGCTGCAAGCCACATGGCACAGCAGTTCTCCTAGGTTCCTTACCCTACTGCTCTCCACCTGGGTGCCCCTGCACAATAAAGCCTCTTGCTTTGTCAGTATGTGTGTCTCCTTGGACAATTCACTTCCACGTGTTAGACAAGAGCCCAGTCTTGGGCCCTGAAAGGGGACCCCCTTCCTGCAATACTTCATCTCCGAATTCTTTCATGATGAAGAAAGAACCTTAAATTCACCAGCAACACTATTGCTGCTGCAGCAAATTGCCAGAAATTGAGGGGGTTAAAACAGCATACACTTATTATCTCCCAGTTTTGTTTTGTTTTGTTTTGTTTAGGTCAAAAGTCTGGTAGGGGTTTCACTGGGTTAAAATTCGGGAGTCAGCAGGCTGTGTTCCTTTCTGGAGGCTCCAGGGGGAAACCCACTTCTTGCTCATTTGGTTTGTTGTCAGTTCAATTCTTTGCAGTGGTAGGACTGAGGTCCTGTTTTTCCTGCTGGCTGCAAGTTCAGGGCTATTCCCAGCTTTTAGAGGCTGCCACATTCCTTGGCTCATGGCCCCCTTTCCTCAACTTCAAAGCCAGCAATGATGGGCCAAGTCCTTCTCACATTACACCCCTCTAACCCACTGTGATACTGTGATTTATAATAAGAAAAACATGTTTGGTCCCTGGCCTTGTTAGCATTTCCTGTGATGAGAGTCAGAAAGGTATCTTTAGTTATGTTAATGAGAGACTTTTGGAAAGCACCTAAGGGGTGGGGGATCTGGTTGCCAGAGAAGCCAACCAGGTGATTAGAGGGTTGGAACTTTCAGTCCTAACCCACCCCCACCCCCACAGTCCCATCCCAATCTCCAGGGAGCAGAGAGGGCCTGGAAGTTGACTCAGTGGCCATTGGCCAATGATTTCACCAGTCATGGCTGTGTAATGAAGGCCCCATCAAAACCCTAAAGGATGGGTTTGGAGAGCTTCTGGGTTGGTGAGCACTTTGCAGGTGTGGGGAGGATGGCACCTGGAGGGGGCATGAAAGCGCCCACCCCTTCTCCCATGCCTTGCCCTATGTGTCTCTTCCATCTGGCTGTTCCCGAGTTATAGGCTTCTACAATAAACATGTAGCCTAGTAAGTTAAAATGTTTGAGTTCTGTGAGCCACTATCAAACCCAAGGAGGGAGTTGTTGGAATCTCCAATCCATAGCTGGTGGGTCAGAAGCCCAGGTGACAACATGGACTTGCGATTGGTGTCTGAACTGGGGGTGAGGGAACAGTCTTGTAGGACCAAAGCCCTAACTTGTGGAATCTGACCCTGTCCCCAGGTAGATAGTGTCAGAATTGAGTTGAATTGTAGGATACCCAGCTGGCGCCTGAGAACTGCCTGATGTGGGGGAAAACCCCACCTGTGGCTCAGATCGTAAAGAATCTGCCTGCAATACAGGACACCTGGGTTCAATCCTGGGTCGGGAAGATCCCCTGGAGGAGGGCATGGCAACCCACTCCAGTATTCTTGCCTGGAGAATCCCATGCATAGAGGAGCCTGGCAGGCTACAGTCCATAGGGTTGCAAAGAGTCAGACATGACTGAGCGACTAAGCACAGCACACAGTAGAATCTATACCCATTTTTCTGCCTCCCACTTATACTTTGGAGAGCTCATGTGGTTACATGGGGTTTACCTAGATAATCCAGAAAAATCTCCCTATTTTAAGGTCTGCTGGTTAGCAACTTTAACTCCATCTGCAAAGTTATTTCCACTTTGTCATGTAACGCAACATATTCACAGGTTCTGGGAATTAGGACACAGACACATTTGGGGAGTTATTATTTTGCCTACTACAGCAGTGGTATATGTCATGACCCTCCACTAGCCCTCTTCTGACACCATTCCAGCAGAGAGGGTGAGGGGCACCTCATTTTTGTTTGGTATGGATTAATGGTCTGACTTTCCACTCTGCCTTCTTTGACACCACATTCACAGGAAAGAGGGAGGGAGGTTGGAGCACCTTCATGCAGCCATGTGAGGGCAAAAATCTAGACTCCCAACCCAGTGTTTGTTGGCAGGAATGGGAGTGTGGCCACTACTATTTCTGTAGCGGTGTATGGCTGGAGTAAGGCAGTTATTATCTAAAAGTTTTGTGTTCTTCCTAGGCTGCCCCTTTCATTGGTCTTCTGACTAGTGAGAGCAACCTTTTTTTCTTTGTGTTCACTCTCATTTCCAAGTTGCTGCCTTCTCTGGCACCCCAGTCCAGGATATATGGGGCAAAAGGAAAAGCCAGGGCACTTGCCACCCTGTTGTTTATTCAGTCCCGAGGTTCCTACCTGGTTAGCATTCTTCTCGTTCCCTTTCAGAGTCTTCTTTATATATAAATAAGACTTCCCAGGCACCTCAGTGGTAAAGAATCTGCCTGCCAATGCAGGAGATAGAGGTTCAATCCCTGGATCAGGAAGATCCCCTGGAAGAGGAAATGGCAACCCACTCCAGTATTCTTCCCTAGAAAATCCCAGGGACAGAGGAGACTGGCAAGCTACAGTCCATAGACTCGCCAAGAGATGGACACAACTGAGTGCGCATGCACACACACACACACACACACACACAGACATATGTATGCACGTGTGTGTGTGTGTGTATAATTTGTCTAGGATGTTTAGCTATACTGAATGAGAGGAATGGGGAGTAGTGTGTCTACTCCATCTTCTCTCAGAACTAGAGGTGCACAGAATATTTTTAAAATATTATTTGTTTATTAAAACATTTTCATTTACAATTAAATTATATAGTTTTAAACAATTTTTATTGGAGTATAATTGCTTTACAATGTTGTGTTAGTTTCAGGTGTACAGCAACGTGAATCAGTTATACATATACATATATGCCCTCGCTTATAGATTCTTTTCTCCTATAGGCCATTATAGGAGTATTGAGTAGAGTTTTCTGTGCTACACGGCAGGTTCTTTGTCATTATGTATTTTACACATATATAGTAGTGTGACTATGTCAATCCCAATCTCCCAATTTAACCCTCCTCCCCTTATCTCCTGGTAACGATAACTTTGTTTTCTTCATCTGTGACTCTACTTCTGTTTTGTAAACAACTTCATTTGCACAGTACCCCAGTTTTTTAGACTCCTCGTATATGCAACATCACATGACATTTGTCTTTCTGTGACTGAGTTATTTCACTCAAGATGACAATCTCTAGGTCCATCCATGTTATTGCAAATGGCATTAGTCCGTTCTCTTTTATGGCTGAGTAATATTCCATGTATACATGTACCACATCTTCTTTCTCCATTCCTCTGTTGATGGACATTTAGGCTGCTTCCATGTCCTGGCTACTGTAAATAGTGCTGCAATGAACACTCGGGTGTGTGTATCTTTTTGAATTATGGTTTTCTCTGGGTATATGCCCAGGAGTGGGATTGCTGGGTTACATGTTAGTTCTATTTTTGCTTTTTTTAAGGAACTTCCATACCGTTCTCCATAGTAGCATACAGCTTGAACTCCTGATCCTCTTTTTCTTCTTTCCTCTCTCCATCTCTTGCAGAAAGAACAAATACCGTGAATTTTGCATTTAGCATGCCTTTGGATTTGTGGGGGAATTTTGGTGTACACTTACATAATGTGTATTGGGCTTCCCTGGTAGCTCAGCTGGTAAAGATCCGCCTGCAATGTAGGAGACCCAGGTTCGATTCCTGGGTCGGGAAGATCTGCTGGAGGAGGGATAGGCCACCCACTCCAATATAACCATAAACAGTATATCGTGTTATAATTCCTATGAGAGATATCATATATTTGTGACCTTCAGCAAATGTCTCTTCATTCAATATATTTTCTGAAATTTATATTTATTCTTACAGTTCTAATTGTTCCATTTCACTCTGTGTACTATTCTATTGAATAAATAGCTCACAGTTTATTTATCTAGTCCCCTACTAATCGACATATAGGTTGTTTCAAGTTTTAATTATTTTTACTTTTTAAAAAACAACAACAGTGCTTCAGTGAATGCTCTTGTACCTGCCTTCTTCCTAATGGTACTAAAGGCCTAGTGGAAGCAGTACATTGTTTCACTTCTTCACCAGCATTGGTATTGTTTCAATGGTGGTTTTGCATCATTGTCAACATTCACATAAAGACTGTGACAAGTATGCATATTTTAATCCCTAGAGAAACTCCTATTAATAAAAAAAATTAGGCAAAGAGGAATAAGTGAAAAGCCCATTGATGAGTTAAAATCGAACATTAAAAATTGTTGATAAAACCTAAAAAAGGTAGGAAAGGAGTAACAAAGAATCAAACATCAGATCAGACAAACAGAAAACAAATTAAAGTGGTACACCTAAATCCAATCATATCAGTAATTTCATTAAATGTAAATGTACTAAACACTCCCATTAAAAAGAGAGATTGTCAGAATAGGTCAAAGTCTAACTACAAGACCTAACTACATGCTGTTTAAAACAGTTACTTTGTGTAAAGATCCAGAGGGGTTGAAAGTCAAACACATAATGGAAAAATATGTACCATGCAAACAGTACACATAGGAAAACTGAGTCGGCAAATTAATAATAATAATAATAAATAATGACTTCAAGGCAAGGAAGATAAACAGAGAAAAGAAGAACATTTAAAACGACAAAACAGGCCAGTTCATTGGGAATATAGAACAATTAAACAATTATAAATGCATATGCTCCAAATAACAAGGTTTTAAAAACATGAAGCAAAAACTGACAGGACTAAAGGGAGTGTAGACAAATCCATAATCATAGCTACAGATTTTAACACCTGTCTCTCAGTAACCGATAGAGCAACCAGAGAAAACAGTACGGGTATAAAAATCCAGACAAAATTATGAACCACCTTGAACTGCTGCTGCTGCTGCTAAGTCGCTTCAGTCGTGTCCGACTCTGTGCAACACCACAGACGGCAGAATCTCTGTCCCTGGGATTCTCCAGGCAAGAACACTGGAGTGGGTTGCCATTTCCTTCTCCTATGCATGAAAGTGAAAAGTGAAAGTGAAGTCGCTCAGTCGTGTCTGACTCTTCACGACCCCATGGAGTGTAGCCTACCAGGCTCCTCCATCCATGGGATTTTCCAGGCAAGAGTACTGGAGTGGGTTGCCATTTCCTTCTCCCACCTTGAACTAGCTGACATTTAAAGAACATCACACATAACAATGGCAGAAATACATTCTTTCCAAGTGTACCTGGAACCATAAAAGGCAAATGATATGCCTGAAACTTAAAAAAAAAAAAAAAAGAACTTTTGATGAATTCAAAAGGATTGAAAATATTACAGAGTTCATTGTCTGATCACAAAATTATTAAATTAGAAGTAAGTAACTCTAAGATATTTAGAAATTTAACAGCTCAGTTCTAAATAAACCATGGATTGAAAAAAGAAATCACAAGGATAATTAGAAGATACTTTGAATTATGATCATAAGGATACAAAACACCAAATTTTGTGGGATGTAGCTAAGAAGGTTCTTGGGGGGAAACTTATAGTTATAAATGTTTATATTAGAAAAGAAAAAAGGTTTACCATGAATCTAATGTTCTACCTTAAGAATCTAGAAGAAGTTAAGCAAATTAAACCCCAAGTAAATAGATGGAAGGCAATTATAAAGGTAAGGACTGACATAAGTGAAAAAGAAAATAAACGATAGCTTAGATTAACAAGGCAAAATTTTGGTTTTCTGAAAAAAAGAAACAAAAAAACCCTGTGCGTGCGTATGAAGTCATTTCAGTCGCGCCCGACTCTTTGCAACTCTACAGACTAGCTCACCAGGTTCCTCTGTCTATAGGATTCTCCAGGCAAAAATACTGGAGTGAGTTGCCATGCCCTCCTCTAGCAGATCTTCCTGACCCAGGGATTGAACCTGAGTCTCCCGCGGCTCCTGCATTGCAGGCAGATTCTTTACCACTGAGCCTCCAGGGAAATACCAAATACACCCCTAGCAAGATTGATTAAGAAAATTGAAAGAATCTACAATAAATGATCTTACAGATATTAAACAAATAATGACAGAATAGGCTGAACAAATTTATACCAGTATATCCAACAACTTAAGTGAAATACAAAAATTTATTGAAAAATATAATTCACCCAAACTGACATAAGAGGAAATAAGAGGAGATTTATATCTTCCAAATACATTGAGTTTGATATCATAATCTTTTTCCCTCAACTAGGACTCCAGAACCAATCAGCTGGTGAATTCTATTAAACAATAGGTAGAGAAACAATACAAAGCCTGCCAAACCTTCTCAAAAAATAGATGAAGAAACAATTCCCATCCTGTTATTATGAGGTTAGGAGAATCCTGAAACCAAACTTGACAGAGAATGACACCCCACACACACACACACACACACACACACACACAAAGAAATCAGTAACCAATAACCCTTCTTAACAGAGATGTAAGTTTTCCACAAAATATTAGTGATCTAAATCCAACAATATATGTAAAGGACAATGCATTTAGACCAACTGAGGATTATCTCAGAAATGTAAGTTTTAGGAGGCGGTCCTAAGATGGCAGAGGAATAGGACGGGGTGACCACTTTCTCCCCCACAAATTCATCAAAAGATCATTGAATGCTGAACAACTTCCACAAAACAACTTCTGAACACTAGAGGAGAACACCAGGCACCCGGAAAGGCAGCCCATTGTCTTCAAGTGGGTAGGACAAAACATAAAAGACAAAAAGAGAGACAAAAGAGTCATGGATGGAGACCCATCCTGCGGACAGAGTCGTGAAGGAGGAGAAGTTTCCAAACACCAGGAAACTCTCTCACCGACAGGTTTGTGGGGAGTTTTGGAATCTCAGAGGGCAACATAACCGCGAGGAAAAAACAAAACAGAAGAGGAAGACAAAAAGAAAGGCCATGAGAAAATACTTCAGGAGATAATAGTTGAAATCTTCTCTAAAATGGGGAAGGAAATAGGCACCCAAGCCCAAGAAACCCAGAGAGTCCCAAACAGGATAAACCCAAGGTGAAACACCCCAAGACACATATTAATCAAATTAAGGAAGATCAAACACAAAGAGCAAATATTAAAAGCAGCAAGGGAAAGGCAACAAATAACACACAAAGGGATTCCTATAAGGACAACAGCTGATCTTTCAAAAGAAACTCTTCAGGCCAGAAGGGAATGGCAGGACATACTTAACGTGATGAAAGAGAAAAACCTACAACCCAGATTACTCTACCCAGCAAGGATCTCATTCAAATACGAAGGAGAAATCAAAAGCTTTACCGACAAGCAAAAGCTGGGAGAATTGAGCACCACCAAACCAGCTCTTCAACAAATGCAAAAGGAACTTCTCTAGACAGGAAACACAGAAAAGGTTTATAAACTCAAACCCACAACAACAAAGTAAGTAGCAATGGGATCAATAATTACCTTAAATGTAAATGGGTTGAATGCCCCAATCAAAAGACAAAGGCTAGCTGAATGGATACAAAAACAAGACCCCTATATATCCTGTCTAGAAGAGACCCACCTCAAACCAAGGGACACATACAGATTAAAAGTGAAGGGCTGGGAAAAGATATTTCACACAAATGGAGACCAAAAGAAAGCAGGAGTAGCAATACTCATATCAGATAAAATAGACGTTGAAATAAAGGCCGTGAAAAGAGACAAAGGAGGACACTACATAATGATCAAAGGATCAATCCAAGGAGAAGATATAACAATTATAAATACATATGCACTCAACATAGGAGCACTGCAATATGTAAGGCAAATGCTAACCAGTATGAAAGGGGAAATTAACAGTAACACCAGAATAGTAGGATACTTTAATACCCCACTCACACCTATGGATAGGTCAACTAAACAGAAAATCAGCAAGGAAACACAAACTTTAAAACTTTAAATAGACCTAATTGATATCTATAGGACATTTCACCCCAAAACAATGAATTTCACCTATTTCTCAAGCGCACATGGAACATTCTCCAGGATAGATCACATCCTGGGCCATAAAACTAGCCTTGGTAAATTAAAAAAAAAAATGAAATCATTTCAAGCATCTTCTCTGATCACAATACGGTAAGATTAGATGTCAACTAATTAGATCTCAACTAAAGTTAAAAAAACACTATTAAAAACACAAACATATGGAGACTAAACAATACGCTTCTGAATAACCAAAAATTGCAGAAGAAATCAAAAAAGAAAGCAATAAATGCACAGAAACGAATGCCAATGAAAACACAACAACCCTTCCTTATGGGATTCAGTAAAAGCAGTGCTAAGGGGAAAGTTCATAGCAATACAAGCTTACCTCAAGAAACAGGAGAAAAATCAAATAAATAACCTAACTCTACACCTAAAGCAACTAGAAAAAGAAGAAATGAAGGGCCCTAGGGTTAGTAGAAGGAAAGCAATCATAAAAATTAGGGCAGAAATAAATGAAAGCGAAACAAAGGAGACTATAGCAACAATCAGCAAAGCTAAACGCTGGTTCCTTGAGAAGATAAATAAAATAGACAAACCATTAGCCAGACTCATCAAGAAACAAAGAGAGAAGAATCAAATCAACAAAATTCGAAATGAACATGGAGAAATCACAAGAGACAACACAGAAGTACAAAGGATCATAAGAGACTACTATCAGCAACTATACGCCAATAAAATGGACAACTTGGAAGAAATGGACAAATTCTTAGAAAAGTACAAATTTCCAAAACTGAACCAAGAAGAAATAGAAAATCTTAACAGACCCATCACAAGCATGGAAATCGAAAGTGTAATCAGAAATCTTCCAGCAAACAAAAGCCCAGGACCAGACGGCTTCACAGCTGAATTCGACCAAAAATTTAGAGAAGAGCTAACAGCTATCCTACTCAAACTCTTCCAGAAAATTGCAGAGGAAGGTAAACTTCCAGACTCATTCTATGAAGCCACCATCACCCTAACACCAAAACCAGACAAAGATGCCACACAAAAAAGAAAAGAAAAGAAAAGAAAAGAAAAGAAAACCACAGGCCAGTATCACTGATGAACATAGATGCAAAAATCCTTAACAAAATTCGAGCAAACAGAATCCAACATATTAAAAAGATCATACATCATGACCAAGTGGGCTTTATCCCAGGGAAGCAAGGATTCTTTAATATCAGCAAATCAATCAATGTGATACACCACATTAACAAATTGAAAGATAAAAACCATATGATTATCTCAATAGATGCAGAGGAAGCCTTTGACAAAATTCAACATCCATTTATGATTAAAAAAAAAAAAAAAACCTCCAGAAAGCAGGCATAGAAGGAACATACCTCCACATAATAAAAGCCATATATGATAAACCCACAGCAAACATTATCCTCAATGGTGAACAACTGAAAGGATTTCCCTTAAAGTCAGGAACAAGACAAGGGTGTCCACCCTCACTACTATTATTCAACATGGTTTTGGAATATTTAGCCACAGCAATTAGAGAAGAAAAAGGAATAAAAGGAATCCGGATTGGAAAAAAAGAAGTAAAACTCTCACTGTTTGCAGATGACATGATCCTCTACATAGAAAACCCTAAAGACTCCACCAGAAAATTACTAGAGCTAATCAATGAATATAGTAAAGTTGCAGGATATAAAATAAACACACAGAAATCCCTTGCATTCCTATACATTAACAATGAGAGAACAGAAAGAGAAATTAAGGAAACAATTCCATCAACCATTGCAAAGAAAAGAATAAAATACTTATGGATAAATCTACCTAGAGAAACAAAAGAACTATACATAGAACACTGTACAATACTGATGAAAGACATCAAAGAGGACACAAATAGATGGAGAAATATACCATGTTCATGGATTGGAAGAAGAGTGAAAATGAGCATACTACCCAAAGCAATCTATAGATTCAAGGCAATCCCGATCAAGCTACCAACAGTATTTTTCAGAGAACTAGAACAAATAATTTCACAATTTGTATGGAAATGCAAGAAACCTCGAATAGCCAAAGAAATCTTGAGAAGGAAGAATGGAACTGGAGGAATCAACCTGCCTGACTTCAGACTCTACTACAAAGCTACAGTCATCAAGACAGTATGGTACTGGCACAAAGACAGAAAAATAGATCAATGGAACAAAATAGAAAGCCCAGAGATAAATCCACGCACCTGTGGACACCTTATTGTTGACAAAGGAGGCAAGAGTATACAATGGAGAAAAGACATTCTCTTTAACAAGCGGTGCTGGGAAAACTGGTCAACCACTTGTAAAAGAATGAAACTAGAACACTTTCTAACAGCATACACAAAAATAAACTCAAAATGGATTAAAGATCGAAATGTAAGACCAGAAACCATAAAACTCCTAGAGGAAACCATAGGCAAAACACTCTCTGACATGAATCACAGCAGGATCCTCTATGACCCACCTCCCAGAGTAATGGAAATAAAAGCAAAAATAAACAAATGGGACCTAATTAAACTTAAAAGCTCCTGCACAACGAAGGAAACTATAAGCAAGGTCAAAACACAGCTTTCAGAATGGGAGAAAATAACAGCAAAAGAAGCAACTGACAAGGAATTAATCTCAAAAATATAGAAGCAGCTCCTGCAGCTCAATTCCAGAAAAATAAATGACCCAATCAAAAACTGGGCCAAAAAACTAAACAGACATTTTTCCAAAGAAGACATACAGATGGCTAACAAACACATGAAAAGATGCTCAACATCACTCCTTCTCAGAGAAATGCAAATCAAAACCACAATGAGGTACCACATCATGCTGGTCAGAATGGCTGCTATCAAAAAGTCTACAAAAAAGAAATGCTGGAGAGGGTGTGGAGAAAAGGGAACCCTCTTACACTGTTGGTGGAAATGCAAACTGGTACAGCCACTATGGACACCAGTGTGGCAATTCCTTAAAATACTGTAAATAGAACTGCCATACAACCCAGTAATCCTACTGCTGGGCATACACATCGAGGAAACCAGAACTGAAAGAGACACGTGTACCTCAATGTTCATCGCAGCATTCTTTACAATAGCCAGGATATGGAAGCAACCTAGATGTTCATTGGCGGAAGAATGGATAAGAAAGCTGTGGTGCATATACACAATGGAATATTACTCAGCTATTAAAAAGAATGCATTTGAATCAGTTCTAATGGGGTGAATGAACCTGGAGCCTATTATACAGAGTGAAGTAAGTCAGAAGGAAAAACACCAATAGAATATACTAACGCACATATATGGAATTTAGAAAGATGATAACCATGACCCTATATGTGAGACAGCAAAAGAGACACAGATGTAAAGAACAGACTCTTGGACTCTGTGGGAAAAGGTGAGGGTGGGATGATTTCAGAGAATAACATTGAAACGTGTATATTATCACATGTGAAATAGATCACCAGTCCAGGTTCGATGCATGAGACAGGGTGCTCAGGGCCGGTGCACTGGGATGACCCTGAGCGATGGGATGGGGAGGGAGGTGGGAGGGGGGTTCTGGATGGGGAACACATGTACACCCATGGCTGATTCATGTTGTTGTATGGCAAAACCCACTACAATATTGTAAAGTAATTAGCCTCCAATTAAAATAAAGAAATTTTAAAAATATAACAAATAAAATAAAATCCTAAAAGATGAAGCTGTTAATGTGCTGCACTCCATAGGTCAGGAATTTTGGAAAACTCAGCAGTGGCCACAGGACTGGAAAGGGTCAGGTTTTTTCCCAATCTCAAAGAAGGGCAATGCCAAAGAATGCTCAAACTACTGTATAGTTGTGCTCATTTCAGATGCTAGCAAGGTTATGCCCAAAATCCTTTCAGCTAGTTTTCAGCAGTACATGAACCAAGAACTTCCAGATGTATAAGCTGGGTTTCAAAGAGGCAGAGGAACCAGAGATCAAATTGCCAACATTCGTTGGATCATTGAGAAAGCAAGGGAATTCCAGAAGATCATTTACTTCTGCTTCATTGACTATGCTAAAGCCTTTGACTGTGAGTTCCCAACGAACTCTGGAAAATTCTTAACTTTCCTGTCTCATGAGAAACCTGTATGTGGGTCAAGAACCAACAGTTAGAACCTTACATGGAACAACTGACTGGTTCAAAATTTGGAGAGGAGTACAACAAGACTGTTTATTTTCACCCTGCTTATTTAACTTATATGCAGTATACATCATGCAAAATGCCAGGATGGATGAATCACAAGCTGGAATCAAGGATGCAGTGAGAAGCAGAGTCAGGCCAGAGAGAGGAAAAGAGTCAGGATGTAGTGAGGACCAGAGTAGGCCCTAGAGAGGAAAAGAGTCAGGTTGATGTAAGACAGATTCAGGCCATAGAAAGGAAAAGAGTCAGGATGTAGTGAGGACAGAATCAGGCAAAGAGAAGAAAAGTCAGGATAAAAACAAACAAACAAAAAAGAAGATTGTTCGGAGAAATATCAATAACCTCAGATATGTAGATGATACCCCTCTAATGGCAGAAAGTAAAGATGAATTAAAGAGCCTCTTGATAGAGGGTGAAAGAAGAGAGTGGAAAAAGCAGCCTTGAAACTCAACATAAAAAAAAAAAAAAAAGATCATGGCATCCAGCCGCACCAGTTCATGGCAAACAGAAGGGGAAAAAAAGTAGAAACAGTGACAGATTTTATTTTCTTGGGCTCCAAAATCACTGTGGACAGTGACTGTAGCCAGAAAATTAAAAGGCGCTTGCTCCTTGGAAGGAAAACTGTGACAAATCTAGACAATTCATTAAAAAGCAGAGACATCACTTTGCTGACAGAGGTTCGTATAGCCATGGTTTTTGCAGTAGTCAGGTATGGATGTGAGAGCTGGATCATATAAGAAGGCTAAGCACCAAAGAATCGATGCTTTGGAACTGTGGTGCTGGAGAAGACCCTTGAGAGTCCCTTGGGTCGCAAGATCAGACTAGTCAATCCTAAGGAAAACTAACCCTGAATATTCATTGGAAGGACTGATGCTGAAGCTGACATTCTAATGCTTTGGCCACTTGATGTGAAGAGCCAACTCATTGTTGAAGATCCTGATGCTGGGAAAGATTGAAGGCAAAAGGAGAAGGGGGTGGCAGAGGATGAAATGGTTAGATAGCAACATCGACTCAATAGACATGACTTTGAGCAAACTCTGGGAGACAGTGGAGGACAGAGGCACCTAGCATGCTGTGGTCCACGAGGTCCCAGAGTGTCAGAGACGCCTTAGTGACTGAATAGCAACAGCAGCTATTGTCAGCTTGCAAGGCATATACCATGATGTGTTACCACAAAACAGCTGGCGATAGGCCTTTGGAGTGGTTCATGATTCTGGTATGTAGGGAAAAAATAACTGAGGTTTCTTTCCTAGCTGTTGATGGTACTCCCATTAAGCATGGTAAGCAAGCATAAGCTTTACTAGATGACTTACTCCATCCTAAGGAATGCCATGTATTTAACCTGGAAGCTCATACTAAGGAACAAACCCATGAAGCAAAAGAAAGCATTTTGACTGACCACTATTCTAAAGGGGCTAGTCTCACCCAAGCCCAATAGGTTCAGCAAATTTAAAAACAGTTTGGGTCACTTTTATGAAACCTTGAGCAATCTTCAATCACAAACACCAATTCTTTTTTTTTTAAATACATATATTGGAGAAACTTGAGTTTACCCTCTAGTCAGGTGGGTTATGGAGTCACCAAGACAGCTTTTTGGTCACCAAGACCCTTTGGAGATTGGGAAAGCAAGACAACAACTAAAACGCTTGCATACCATGACCCAAGAAGTAAACTGACTTGAAAATTACTCTGAGGCAACACTGTTGAGAAAATTTTAATTGGATAGACTAGGCTATCCCCAGTGCATACCGAACCTGCAAGACTCATAAATCTGTAAATCTGCAAAGATGGCACGTGGACAGGAGCCACAGCCTCAAGATTCTTTGAATATTTGCAAGTGACATTTACACAACTCCCCACAATTTGTCTGTCCTTCCTCTGACGACTAGAAGCTTCCACTTGCCTAAGGTAATGAGTTAAAATTCTATTACATTTTTGTTTTCTCTACTTGCGGAATACCTAGCTCATCTTTGTAGTGACAGAGGTACTCATTTTACTGTGACCAGAATTTAAAAATTTCTAAGGTCTTGTCCATTGGCCAAAAGCTACATCATCCTGACTATCCTTCATACTCTTGGAGGAGGGGGAAAGGGAAGAATGTGTGTGTGTGTGTGTGTGTGTGTGTGTACTCAATGATGCTAGTTTAAAATTAAAACTGCCTGAATTCTCTAAAGACTTACAACCAGGGGCAGTCCCAAGATGGTGGAGGAATAGGATGAGGAGACCACTTTCCTGACCACAAATTCATAAAAAGATCATTTGAATGTTAAGAAACTTCCACAGAACAACTTCTGAATGCTGGCAGAGGACACTGAGAACCCAGAAAGGCAGCCCAAACTCTTCAAAAGGAGGTAGGACAAAATATAAAAGACAAAAACAGAGGCAAAGGATTTAGGGACAGAGACCCATCCTGCGGAGGGAGTCGTGAAAGAGGAGAAGTTTCCACACAATAGGAAACCCTCTCACATGCGTGTCAGTGGGTAGCTTTGGAATCTCAGAGGACCACACAACTGGAAACACAAACACACACACACACACACACACACACAGAATACATGCCTAACCGCAACTACTTGTGGAGGAGCAGCTCAGAGGTTTGTGTAGGCCAGCCTGCGAGTGGGAGCTGGGCAGGGAAGCATGGCTTGAACCATTGGTCCTTAGGGTAAGGACCAGGCTTGAATGCCCTGAGGACAATCTGAGGGGGCTAATGTGACAGAGCAACCCAAACCATGGGATCGCCAGAGAGACCAAAAAAAAAAAAGGGACCTTTCCTGCAAAAGGCTCTAATGCTGCGTGGTCACCCCTGGTGTGCTCACAGAACAAAGGATTTTTCCCTAGCAAATACCAAAGGAGAGCAAGCCGGCTGATGTTTAGGACCCTCCTTCCCTGGAGGCAGAGAGACAGGAGTGCAATAGCCAGAGCTGGAAGGTAAGGGGATAATGCAATCTCAGCCCCAGAGACCACATCTTTCACCAAACTGTGAGCAGGCTGCCAGTTGCTAACCACGTCTTTTTGGGATCCTGGACAGTTCACATCTGCCAGGAGTGTCACAGCCTGAGATCAGTTCCTCAGAGAAGACACACGGCACACCTGGGACAGTGCCCTCATGGAGCACCCAGGAAACTGTTCAGCTGGGACTGGGGAAGTGCATAAGACACATGGCCCACCTGGGACAGTGCACTCGCCAAGCACCTGGAGCAGTCTGGACCTGGGAAGGGCACAAAAGACACAGCCCATCTGGGTCTGTGCCCTTGTGGGGCACCCGAGAACCTGAGAGGCTTAGACCTGGGAAGGGCTTGAAATGCAGAGCCCACTTAGGACAGTGCCCTTGAAGAGCACCCTGGAACCTGAGCAGTGTGGACCTGGGAAGTACATGCCTGAACAAGTGAGCCTAAATAAGTGGCCACCTTGGCTCCCTTGTGTCAGGGCAGAAATTAGACACAGAAGAGACTGGCAAACAGAGGAAGCCAAAGTAAAGAAGGGGGAACTGCTCCAGAAGCAACAGGTGTAACAGATTAAAACCCTGAAGTTAATGCTGAGGCTGAGCATGTGAGGGACAATTATAGACCTTGAGAATAAGTACAAGCCAGAACAAAGGACTATCTGACACTGAACAGACCCCACACTGCCCACAACAACTCCAGATAAATTCCTAGATATATTTTGACTATTATCACTTCTTAATTTTTAAGAAATTTTAGTTCTCTATTACTCTTTAACTTTCATTTTCATAGCCTACTATTATGTTTCTTTAAAAAAAAAAGCATTTTTAAAAAACAACTGCCATATACATTTTTAAAATTTTTGTGACCCACTTTTTTATTTTTTTTATATTGTATTTTTGAGAGTCTAACCTTTATTTTAGGCTTTTAACCTTTGCTTTTTGATATTTGTTATCAACTTTCTAACTTTAAGACTCTAATCTTCAGTACACACTTTCACTTAGGGATTTGATTACTGGCTTCATTGTGCTCTCCCCTTTTGACTCTCCCTTTTCTACTCCTGGTCACCTCTATCTCCCTCTTGCCTCTTCTATTCTCTATATAACTCTGTGAATCTCTCTGGGTGTTCCTGACTGTGGAGAGCACTTAGGGACTTGATTACTGGCTTGACTGACACATATTAATCAAACTAACAAAAATTAAACACAAAGAGAAAACATTAAAAGCAGCAAGGGAAAAGCAACAAATAACACACCAGGGGATTCCCATAAGGATAACAGCTGATCTTTCAATAGAAACTCTTCAGGCCAGAAGGGAATGGTAGGACATACTTAAAGTGATGAAAGAGAAAAACTTACAACCCAGATTACTCTACCCAGCAAGGATCTCATTCGGATATGAAGGAGAAATCAAACGCTCTGCAGACAAGCAAAAGCTGAGAGAATGCAGCACCACCAAACCAGCTCTTCAACAAATGCTAAAGGATCTCCTCTAGACAGGAAACCCAGAAAAGGTTTATAAAAATGAACCCAAAACAACAAAGTAAATGGTAACAGGATCATACTTATCAATAACTACCTTAAAATGTAAATAGGTTAAATGCTCCAACCAAAAGACAAAGACTGGCTGAATGGATACAAAAACCAGACCCCTCTATATGCTGTCTACAAGAGACCCACCTCAAACCAAGGGACACATACAGACTGAAAATGAGGGGCTGGGAAAAGATATTTCATGCAAATGGAGACCAAAAGAATGCAGGAGTATCAATACTGACATCAGATAAAATAAACTTTGAAATAAAGACCATGATAAGAGACAAAGAAGGGCACTACATACTGATCAAGGGATCAATCCAAGAAGAAGATATAACAATTATAAATATACGTGCACCCAACATAGGAGCACCTGAATACATAAGGCAAATGCTAACAAGTATGAAAGTGGAAGTTAACAGTAATACAATAATAGTGGGGGGCTTTTAATACCCCACTCACACCTATGGATAGATCAACCAAACAGAAAATTAACAAGGAAACACAACCTTCAAATGCTACGATGGCCCAGTCAGACCTAATTGATAAGTACAGGGAATTTCACCCCAAAACAATGGACTTCATCCTTTTTCAAGTGCACACGGAACATTCTCCAGGATAGATCACATCCTGGGCCACAAATCTAGCCTTGGTAAATTTCAGAAAATTGAAATCATTTCAAGCACCTTCTCTGATCACAATGCGGTCAGATTAGGTACTAACTACAGCAGAGACATTACTTTGCCAACAAAGGTCCGTCTAGTCAAGGCTATGGTTTTTCCAGTGGTCAGGTATGGATGTGAGAGCTGGATGGTGAAGAAAGCTGAGCACCGAAGAATTGATGCTTTTGAACTGTGGTGTTGGAGAAGACTTGTGAGAGTCCCTTGGACTGCAAGGAGATCCAGCCCGTCCATCCTAAAGGAGATCAGTCCTGGGTGTTGATTGGAAGGACTGATGCTGAAGCTGAAACTCCAATACTTTGGACACCTCATGCGAAGAGCTGACTCATTGGAAAAGACCCTGATGCTGGGAGGGATTGGGGACAGGAGGAGAAGCGGACGACAGAGGATGAGATGGCTGGATGGCATCACCGACTCAATGGACATGAGTCTGGGTAAACTCCGGGAGTTGGTGATGGACAGGGAGGCCTGACGCGCTGCGATTCATGGGGTCGCAAAGACTCAGACACGACTGAGTGACTGAACTGAACAGAAAAAAAAAAAAAAAACTATAAAAATAAAAAACATATGGAGGGTAAACAACAAGGCTTCTGAATAACCAACAGATCATGGAGGAAATAAAAAATGAAATCAAAATATGCAATACACAGAAACAAATGAAAGTGAAACACGTGAACTACAAACCTATGGGATTGCGTAAAAGCAGTGCTAAGAGGTTCACAGCAATAAAAGCCTGCCACGGGAAAAAAGAGAAACATCTAACAAACAACCCCCACTTTGCACCTAAAACAAACAGAAAAAGAATAACAAACAAACAAACAAAAAACCCCAGAGTTAGTAGAAGGAAAGAAATTATAAAAATCAGAGCAGAAATAAGTGATAAAGAAATGAAGGAGAGTATAGCAAAGCTCAACAAAACTAAAAGCTGGTTCTTTGAGAAGATAAATAAAATAGACAAACCATTAGCCAGACTCATCAAGAAAGAAAGGGAGAAGAATCAAATCTATAAAATTAGAAATGAAAATGGAGAAATCACAACAGACAATACAGAAATACAAAAGATCATGAGACTACTGTGAGCAACTATATGCCAATAAAATGGACAATTTGGAAGAAATGGACAAATTCTTAGCAAAGTATTACCTTCCAAAACTGAACCAGGAAGAAGTAGAAAATCTGAACAGACCCCTCCCAAGGGCATAAATCAAAACTGTAATGAAAATTCTTCCAATAAACAGAAGCCTGGAGCCAGATGGCTTCACAGGTGAATTCTACTAAAAATTTCAAGAAGAGTTAACACCAATCCTACTCAACCTCTTCCAGAAAACTGAAGAGGAAGGTGAATTCCCAAAGTCATTCTACGAGACTACCATCACCCTAATGCCAAAACCAGACTAAATTACCATAAAAAAAAAACTACAGGCCAATGATCACTGATGAACATAGATGCAAACATCCTCAACAAAATTCTAGCAAACAGAATCCAACGACATATTAAAAAGATCATACATCATGACCAAGTGGGTTTTATTCCACAGATTCAAGGATTCTTTAATATTTGCAAATCAATCAATGTGATACACCATATTAACAAATCAAAAGATAAAAACCATACGGTTATCTCAATAGATGTAGATAAAGCCTTTCACAACATTCAACACCCTGTTATGATGATAAAAAAAAAAAAAAACTCTCGAGAAAGCAGACATACAAGGAACAAACCTCAACACAATAAAAGCCATATACAAAAACTCACAGAGAAATTATCTTCAGTGGCGAAAAAGTGAAAACATTTCCTCTAAAATCAAGAACAAGACAAGGGTGCCCACTACTATTCAATATAGTTTTGGAAGTCCTAGCCACAGCAATCAGAGAAGAAAAAGAAATAAAAGGAATCCAGATTGGAAAAGAAGAAGAAAAACCCTCAGTGTTTGCAGATGACATGATCCTCTACACAGGAAACCCTAAAGATACCACTAGAAAATTACTACAGCCAATCAATGAATATAGTAAAGTTTCAAGATGTAAATTTAATGCACAGAAATCCTTTGAATTCCTATACACCAACAATGAGAAAACAGAAAGAGAAACTAAGGAAACAATCCCTTTCACCATTGCAACAAAAAGAATAAAATACTTAGGAATAAATTTACCTAAAGAAATAAAATACCTATATAGAGAGAAATATAAAACACTGATGAAAGAAATCAAAAATGACACAAACAAACGGAGAAATATACCATGTTCGTGGATCAGAAAAATCAACAGAGTGAAAATGACTATACGACCCAAAACAATCTACAGATTCAGTGCAATCCCTGTCAAGCTACCAACGGTATTTTTCACAGAACTAGGACAAATTATTTCACAGTTTGTATAGAAACACAAGAAACCTTGAATCGCCAAAGCAAGCTTGAGAAAGAAGAATGGAACTGGAGGAATCAACCTTCCTGACTTCAGACTATACTACAAAGCTACAGTCATCAAGACAGTATGGTACTGGGACAAAGACAGAACTATAGACCAATGGAACAAAATAGAAAGCCCAAAGATAAAACCAGGCACCTATGGACAGCTTATCTTTGGCAAAGGAGGCAAAAATATACAACAGAGAAAATACAGTCTCCTTAACAAGTGGTGCTGGGAAAACCGGCCAACCACGTGTAAAAGAATGAAACGAGAACACTTACTAACACCATACACCAAAATACACACAAAATGGGTTAAAGATCTAAATATAAGACCCGAAACTATAAAACTCTTAGAGGAAAACATAGGCAGAACACTCTCTGATATATATAAATCACAGCAAGACCCTCTATGACCCATCTCCCAGAGTTGTGGAAATGAAAACAAAAATAAACAAATGGGAGCTAATTAAACATAAAAGTTTTTGCTCAACAAAGGAAACTATAAGCAAGGTGAAAATGCAGCCTTTGACAAATGAAACAACTGGCAAAGAATTAATCTACAAAATATACAAGCAGCTCATGCAGCTCAATACCAGAAAAACAAAAAAACCAATTAAAAAAACAGGCCAAAGAACGAAACAGACATTTCTCCAAAGAAGACATACTAATGGACTGATGAACACATGAAAAGGCGCTCACCATCACTCATTATTAGAGACAACCACAATGAGGTAACATCTCATGCCGGTCAGAACGACTGCCATCAAAATGTCTACAAACAGTAAATGCTGGAGAGGGTGTGGAGAAAAGGGAACCCTCCTACACTGTTGGTGGGAATGCAAACTGGTACAGCCACTATGGAGACCAGTGTGGAGATTCTGTAAAAAACTGGAAATAGAACTGCCATATGACCCAGCAATCCCACTGCTGGGCATGCACCCCGAGGAAACCAGAATTCAAAGTCACATGTACCCCAATGTTCATTGCAGCACTGTTACAATAGGTAGGACACGGAAGCAACCTAGCTGTCCATTGGCAGACGAATGGATAAGGAAGTTGTGGAACATATAAAGAATGGAGTATTACTCAGCTATAAAAAATTACATTTGAGTCAGTTCTAACGAGGTGGATGAAACCAGAGCCTATTACACAGAGTGATGTATGTCAGAAAGAAAAACACCAGTACAGTATATTAACGCATATATATGGAATTTAAAAAGACGATAATGATGATCCTATACGGAATGGGCCAAAAGAGACAACAGATGTAAGAACAGACTTTTGGACTACGTGGGAGAAGGCAAGCATGGGATGATTTGAGAGAATAGCATTGAAACCTGTATACTACCATATGTAAAGTAGATGACCAGGGCAAGTTTGATGCATGAAGCAGGGAACACAAAGTCTGTGCTCTGGGACAACCTGAAGGGACTAGGTGGGGAGGAGGTGGAGGGGGCCGTTCACGACGGGGGGACCCATGTGCCCCTGTGGCTGATTCATGTCGATGTGTGGCAAAAACAATCACAATATTGCAAAGTAATTATCCTCCAATTAAAATAAATTAAATAATTAATTTAATAGCAAACACCCTCTCCCATCAACACAAGAGATGACTCTATACATGAACATCACGAGATGGCCAAGACCAAAATCAGACCGATTATATTCTTTGCAGCCGAAGATGGGGAAACTCCATACAGACAGCAAAAACAAGACCAGGAACTGACTGTGGCTGAGATCATGGACTCCTTATTACAAAATTGAGACTTAAATTGAAGAAAGTAGGGAAAACCACTAGACCACTCAGGTATAACCTAAATCACATCCCTTACGATTATACAGTGGAAGTGACAAATAGATTGAAGGGATTAGATTCGATAGACAGAGTGCCTGAAGAACTATGGACAGAGGTTTGCGATATCATGCAAGAGGCAGTGATCAAAACCATCCCCAAGAAAAAGAAATGCAAAAAGCACAAAGAGTCCCATACAGGACAAACCCAAGGAGAAACATGCCAAGACACATACTAATCAAACTAACAAAGACTAAACACAAAGAAAGAATATTAAAAGGCAGCAAGGGAGAAGCAACAAGTAACATACAAGGGAAACCCCATACGCTTAACAGCTGATCTTTCAGCAGAAACTCTGCAGGCCTGAAGGGAATGGCAGAATATGTTTAAAGTACTGAAAGGGAAAAATCTACAACCAAGATTACTGTACCCGGAAAGGATCTCATTCAAAACTGATGGAGAAATAAAAAGCTTTTCAGACAACCAAAAGTTAAGAGAATTCACTACCACCAAACCAGCTTTGCAACAAATCTTCAAGGGACTTACACAGTCAAGAAATACAATAGAAGAAAAAAGATCTACAAAATCAACCCCAAACAATTAGAAAATGGCAACAGGAACACATATATCAATAACTACTTTAAATGTCAATGGAGTAAACACTCCAACCAAGAGACACAGACTGGCTGAATGGATACAAACACAAGACCCATATATATGCTGTCTACAAGAAACCCACTTCAGACCTCAAGACACATATAGACTGAAAGTGAGAGGATGGAAAAATATATTCCATGCAAGTGGGAAGCAAAAGAAAGCTGGAGTAGCAATCCTCATATCAGACAAAATAGGCCTTAAAATAAAGAAGATTACAAGAGATAAGGAAGGACACTACCTAATGATCAAGGGATCAATCCAAGAGGAAGACATAACAATTGTAAATATCTATGCACCCAACACAGGAGCACCTCAATACATAAGAAAAACACTAACAGACATAACAGGAGAAACTGACAATAACACAATAATCATAGGATATTTTAACACCCCACTCACACAATGGACAGATCATCAAAACAGAAAATTACTAAGGAAACACAAGTCTTAAATTGTACATTAGATGAGACGGATCTCACTGATATCTTCAGGACGTCCCATCTGAATGCAGAAGAATACACCTTCTTCTCAAGTGCACATGCAACATTCTCCAGGATAGACCACATCTTGGGTCACAAATCAAACCTCAGTAAATTTAAGAAAATTGAAGTGGTATCAAGCATCTTCTCTGACCACAATGCTATAAGACTAGCTATCAATTACAAGAAAAAAAGTGTAAGAAACACAAACACATGGAGACTAAACAACACATTTCTAAATAACCAACAGGTTACTGAAGAAATCAAAAGGGAAATAAGAAAATTTCTAGAAACAAATGACAATGACATCACAACTCAAAACCTATGGGATGCAGCAGAAGCAGTTCTAGGAGGGACGTCTATAGCAATACAATCCTACCTCAAAAAACAAGAAAAACATCGGATAGACAACCTAAATTTACACCTACAACAACTGGAAAAACGAGAACAAAAAAAACCCAAAATTAGTAGAAGGAAGGAAATCATAAAGATCCGAGCAGAAATAAAGGAAAAAGACATGAAAGAAACAATAGTAAGGATTAATAAAGCTAAAAGCTGGTTCTTTGAGAAGATAAAATTGACAAACCTTTAGCCAGACTCATCAAGAAAAAAAGGGAGAAGAATCAAATCAATGAAATTAGAAATCAAAAAGGAGAGCTTACAACAGACAATGCAGAAATACAAAAGATTATAAGAGACTATTATGAACGACTATATGGCAATAAATTAGATAACCTGGGAGAAATGGACAGATTCTTAGAAAAGTTCAATCTTCCCAGCCTGAACCAGGAAGAAACAGAAATTACAAACAACCCAATTACAAGCACTGAAATTGAAGCTGTGATCAAATATCTCCCCAAAAACAAAAGCCCAGGACCAGATGGCTTCACAGGAGAATTCTATCAAACATTTAGAGAAGAGTTAATGCCTAGCCTTCTAAAGCTCTTTCAAAAAACTGCAGAGGAAGGAACACTTCCTAATTCATTCTACGAGGCCACCATCACCCTGATACCAAAACCAGACAAAGACAACACACACACACACACACACACAAATTAGGAGCCTGATGAACATGGATGAACATGGACATCCACTGAAGAACGTGGATGCAAAACTCCTCAACAAAATTTTAGCAAACAGAATTCAGCAGCACATACACCACGATCAAGTTGGGTTTATACCAGGAATGCAAGGATTCTTCAATATATGCAAATTAATCAATGTGATACACCATATTAACAAATTGAAAGATAAAAATCATATGATCATCTCAACAGATGAAGAAAAAACCTTTGCCAAAATCCAGCACCCATTTATGATTAAAGCGCTTCAAAACAATGGGCATAGAGGGAACCTACCTCAACATAGTAAAGGCCATATATGATAAGCCTACAGCAAACATTATTCTCAATGGTGAGAAACTGAAAGCATTCCCCCTAAGATCAGGAACAAGACAAGGGTGTCCACTTTCGCCACTATTATTCAACATAGTTCTGGAAGTCCTAGCTATAGCAATCAGAGAAGAAAAAGAAATAAAAGGAATCCAGATCAGAAAAGAAGGAACAAAGCGCCCACTATTTGCAGATGACATGATACTGTGCATAGAAAACCCTAAAGATAGTATCAGAAAATTACTAGAGCTAATCAGTGAATTTAGCAAAGTTGCAGGATACAAAATCAATACACAGAAAGCACTTGCATTTCTATATACTACCAATGAAAAATCAGAAAGAGAAATTAAGGAATCAATCCCGTCCACCATTGCAAAAAAAAGAACTAGACATCTAGGAATAAGCCTACCTAAGGAGACAAAAGAACTGTACACGGAAAATTATAAGACACTAATGAAATAAATCAAAGATGCCATAAACAGATAGAGAGATATTCCATGTTCCTGGGTAGGAAGAATCAATATTGTGAAAATGACTATGCTACCAAATGCAATCTACAATTCAGTGCTATCCCTATATAATTACCAATGGCATTTTTCACAGAACTAGAACAGAACTACAACAAAAACTTTCACAATTCACATGGAAACACAAAAGACCCCAAATAGCCGAAGCAGTCTTGAGAAAGAAGAAGGGAGCTGGAGAAATCAACCTTCCTGACTTCAGGTTATACTACAAAGCTACAGTCATCAAGGCAGTATGGTACTGGCACAAAAACAGGAATATAGACCAATGGAACAAGATAGAAAGCCCAAAATAAAGAGAGCCCCAAAATAAACCCATGCACCTATGGGCACCTTATTTTTGACAAAGAAGGCAAGAATATACAATGGGGCAAAGACAGCCTCTTCAATAAAAGGTGCTGGGAAAACTGGGCAGCTACATGTAAAAGAGTAAGATTAGAACACTTCCTAACACCATACACAAAGATACACTCAAAATGGATTACAGACCTAAATGTAAGATCAGAAAGGATAAAACTCTTAGAGGAAAACGTAGGCAGAACACTCAATGACATAAATCAAAGCCAGATCCTCTATGACTCACCTCCTTGAGTAATGGAAATAAAAACAAAAGTAAACAAGTGGGACCTGATTGAGCTTAAAAGCTTTTGCACAGCAAAGGAAACTATAAGCAAGGCGAAAAGACAACACTCAGAATGGGAGAAAATAATAGCAAATGAAACAACTGACAAAGGATTAACTTCCAAAATATACAAGCAGCTCATACACGTCAATAGCAGAAAAACAAACAACCCAATCAAAAAGTGGGGAAAAGACCTAAACAGATATTTCTCCAAAGAAGACAAACAGATGGCTAACAAACACGTGAAAAGATGCTCAACATCACTCATTATCAGAGAAATACAAATCAAAACTACAAAGAGATATCACGTCACACCGGTCAGAATGGTCCTCATCAAAAAGTCTACAAAAAATAAAGGGTGGAGAGGGTGTGGAGAAAAGGGAATGTAGATTGATACAGCCACTATGGAAGACGGTATGGAGATTCCTTAAAAAACTAGGAATAAAACCACCTTATGACCCATCATTCCCACTCCTAGGCATATACCCTGAGGAAACCAAAACTGAAAGAGACACATGCATCCCATTGTTCACTGCAGCACTATTTACAATAGCTAGAACATGGGAGCAACCTAGATGTCCATCAACAGATGAGTGGATAAAGAAGTTGTGGTACATATACACAAAGGAGTATTACTCAGCCATAAAAAGGAACGCATTTGAGTCAGTTCAAATGAGGTGGGTGAACCTAAAACCTATTATATAGAGTGAAGTGAGTCAGAAAGAGAAAGATAAATACCGTATTGTAATGCATATATACAGGATCTAGAAAAATGGTACTGAAGAAATTAATTACAGGGCAACAATGGAGAAACAGACCTAGAGAATAGACTTATGGACATGGGGAGAGGGGCAGAGGGGGTGAGATGTATGGAAAGAGTAACAAGGAAACTTACATTACCATATGTAAAATAGATACCAACAGAAATTTGCTGTATGGCTCAGGAAACTCAAACAGGGGCTGTGTATCAACCTAGAGGGGTGGGATGGGGAGGGAGATGGGAGGGAGTTTCAAAAGGGAGGGGATATATGTATACTTATGGGTGATTCATGTTGAGGTTTGACAGAAAACAGCAAAATTCTGTAAAGCAATTATCCTTCAATAAAAAATAAATAATTTTTTTAAAAGGCAAAATGGTTGTCAAGGTGCCTTACAAACAGCTGAGAAAAGAAAAGAAGTGAAAAGTAAAGTAGAAAAGGAAAGATGTACCCAGCTGAATGCAGAGATGCAAAGACTAACAAGGAGAGATAAGAAAGCCTTCCTCAGTGAAGAATGCATTTTTAGAAAGAGAGAAAAACAACAGAATGGGAAAGACTAGAGATCTCATCAATAAAATTAAGAGATACCAAGGGAACATTTCATGCAAAGATGGGCACAATAAAAGACAGAAATAGCACGGACCTAACAGAAGCAGAAGATATTAAGAAGAGGTGGCAAGAATACACAGAAGAACTATACAAAAAAGACCTTAATGAACCAGATAACCATGATGGTCTGATCACTCACCTAGAGCCAGACATCGTGGAATGTGAAGTCAAGTGGGCCTTAGGAAGCATCACTACGAACAAAGCTAGTGAAGGTAATGGAATTCCAGCTGAGCTATTTCAAATCCTAACAGATGATGCTGTTAAACCGCTACAGTCAATATGTAACATGGATGGACCTAGAGCATATGATATCACTTGACTTCACAATCCAGGATGTCTGGCTCTAGGTGAGTGACCACACCATCATGACTATCTGGATCATTAAGAGCTTTTTATATAGTTCTTCTGTTTATTCTTGGCAGCTCTTCTTAATCTCTCCTGCTTCTGTTAGGTCCTTACCATTTCTGTCTTTTATCATCCTAGCCATTGCATGAAACTTTCCTTTCATATCTTTAATTTTCTTGGAGAGACCTCTAGTCTTTCCCATGCTATTGTTTTCCTCTATTTCTTTGCATCGTTCACTTAAGAAGGCTTTCTTATCTCTCCTTGCTATTCTCCAGAACTTTGCATTCAGTTGGGTATATCTTTCACTATCCCCCCCCCCCCACTGCCTTTTGCTTCTCGTCTTTCCTCAACTATTTGTAAAGCCTCGTTAGACAATTTCTCTGCCTTCTTACATTTCTTTTTCCCTGGGATGAGTTTGGTCCCTTCCTCTTTTACAGTGTTACAAACCTCCATCCATAGTTCTTCAGACACTCTGTCTACCAGATCTAATCCTTTAAATCCATTTGTAAACTCCACTGTATAACCATAAAGGATTTGGTTTAGGCCATACCTGAATGGCTTTGCAGTTTTCCCTACTTTCGTCCATTTTTCTTCCATTTAAGCCTGAATTTTGCAATAAGGAGCTCATGATCTGAGCCACACTCAGCTCCAGGCCTTGTTTTTGCTAACTGTATACAGCTGCTCTAACTTTGACTGCAAAGCATATAGTCGATCCAATTTCAGTTTTGATCATCTAGTGATGTCCATGTGTAGAGTCATCTCTTGTGTTGTTGGAAGAAGGTGTTTGCTATTAACAGTGTGGTCTGACAAAACTCTGTTAGTCTTTGCCCTGCTTCATTTTGTATTCCTAGGCCAAACTTGTCTGTTACTCATGGTATCTCATGACTTCCTACTTTTGCATTCTAGTCCCCTATGATGAATAGGACATCTTTTCTGGGTGTTAGTTCTAGAAGGTTTTACAGGTCTCCATAGACCTGAGCAATTTCAGCTTCTTCAGCATTAGTGGACGGGGCATAGAATTGAATTACTGTGATGTCGAGTGGTTTCCCTTGGAAATGAACCAAGATTTATTCTGTTGTTTTGAGATTGCACCCAAGTACTGCATTTCAGACTCTTTTGTTGATTAGGAAGGCTACTCCGTTTCTTCTAAGAGATTCTTGCCCACAGTAGTAGATGTAATGGTTATCTGAATTAAATTCGCCCATTTCCAACCATTTTAGTTCACTGATTCCTAAGGTGTCAGTGCTCACTCTTGCCATCTCCTGCTTGACCACTTCCAATTTACCTTGATTCATGGGCCTAACAGTCTAAATTCCTATGCAATATTTTTCTTTACAGCATCAGATTTTACTTTAACCACCAGACACACCCACAACTAAGTGTCATTTCCACTTTGGTTCAGTCTCTTCATTCTTTCTGGAGCTATTGCTCCCCTCATCCCCAGGAATATATTCCAACCTGGGGGGCTCTTCTTCCAGTGTCATATCGTTTTGCCTTTTCATACTCTTCATGGGGCTCTCAAAGCAAGAATTCTGGAGTGGTTTGCTGTTCCCCCCTTCCAGTGGACCATATTTTATCAGAACTCTCCACTAAGTCTCCACTATGACCCATCCATCTTGGGTGCCCCTGCTTGGCATGACTCATAGTTTCATTAAGTTATACACATCACCATCACAAGGCTGTGATCCATCTCTTTAAGTATTTTCCACAGTTTGTTGTGATCCACATAGTCAAGTCTTTAGTGCAGTCAATGAAGTAGAAGTAGATATTTTTTTTTCCTCAAACTCCCTTGCTCTTTCCATGACCCAACAAATGTTAGCAATGTGATCTCTGGTTCTTCTGCCTCTTCGAAATCCAGCTTGGACATCTGGAAGTTCTTGGGTTCATATCCTGCTGAAACCTAGCTTGAAGGATTTTGAGGGTTACTTTGCCAGCAAGTGAAATGAGCACAATTGTACAGTAGCTTGAACATCCTTTGGCATTGCCCTTCTTTGGGATTGGAATGAAACCTCATCTTTTCCAATTCTGTGGCCGCTGCAGAGTTTTCCAAATTTACTGACATATTTAGTCCAGCACTTTAACAGCATTATCTTTTAGAATTTTAAACAGCTCAGCTGGAAGTCCGTCACTTCCACTAGCTTTGCTCATAGTAATGCTTCCTAAGGCCCACACACCACATTAAGTGACCTCACACTCCAGGATGTCTGGCTCTAGGTTAGTGACCACACCATCTTGGTTATCTGGGTCATTAAGACCTTCTTTCGTTTAGTTTGTCTGTGTTTTCTTGCCACCTCTTCCTAATCTCGTCTGCTTCTTTTGGGTCCTTACCGTTTCTGTCCTTTATCATGCCCATCCTTGCATGAAATGTTCCTTTGATATCTCCAATTTTCTTGAAGGGATCTCTAGTCTTTCTCATTCTCTTGCTTTTCTCTATTTCTTTGCACATATATCATCTCCTTGGATTGAATGAATCAATATTGGGGAAATGACCATACTACCCAAAGCAATCTATAGATTCAAGGCATTCCTTATCAAATTGGCAATGGCAGTTTTCTAAGAATTGTAATACTTTTTAGAAATCTGTATGGAAGCACAAAAGACCCTGAATAGCCACAGTAATCTTGGGAAAGAAAACTGGAGCGGGAGAAACCAGGCCCCATAACTTCAGAGTCCAGGACAAAGCTACATTAATCAAAACTGCATGATGTTGGCCTCAAAACAGAAGTATAGACCAATGGAACAGGATAAAAAATCCAGAGATGAACCCATGCACCTCTGGTCACCTAATCTATGACAAATGGAGCGAGCAGAATTAACAATGAAGAAAATAATATCTGTTCAATAAATGGTGGTGGGGAATCTGGACACCTACATGTAACAGTGAAATAAGAACACTCCCTAACATGCTACACAAGGATAATGTCAGAGTGGATTAAAGACTTAAATGTATGACCAGATACTATAAAATTCTTAGAGAAAAACATAGACATGACACTCTCTGACATAAATTACAGCAAGATCTTTTTTGACCCACATCCTAGAGTAAGGAAAATAAAAATAAATTTTGATTGGTGAGATCTGATTAAGCTTAAAAAACCTCTGCAGAGCAAAGGAAACCATAAGCAAAATGAAAAGACAGCCCTCAGAATGGGAGATAATCCTTGCAACAAAGCTACTGAAAATGGATTAACCTCCAAAATATACAAGCATCTCCTACAACTGAATACCCAGCCCACCCAAAAAATGGATGAAAGATCTAAATAGACCTTTCTTGAAGGAAAATACACAAATGGCAAAATACCACATGAAAAAGTGCTCAACATCACGAATGACTAGAGAACTGCAAATCAAAACTACAAAGTATCACCTCACACTGATCAGAATGGCTATCATCCAAAAATCTACAAACAATAAGTCCTACAGAGGGTGTGGAGGAAAGGGAATCCTTCAACATAGTTGATGGGAATGCAAACTGGTGCAGTCACTGTTGGAACACAGTGTGGCGATTCCTCTAAAAACTAAAAATAGAACTACCGTATGATCTAGCAAATCCACTTGTGGGGATATATGGTAGGAAAAAAAGTGAAACACTATTTTGAAAAGGTTCGTGTACCCAAATATTCATGGCAGCACTATTTACAATAGCCAAGGAATCAGTGCAATCCAAGGGCCCATCAACAGATGACTGATGATTGGAGAGAGTAGCCATGTTGTCAGCGTAGAAAGTCTCTGAGCTCACTGCCTCTTATGAGCACGCCAAAGTCACAACTATCTGCAGAACAACAATTAATGAAATGGACTGCAACCTTCCAGAAAAGATCTTCTACAACAAGACACAAAGAAGTAACCACAAGGGGATGCATAGAAGGGGTGAACTGGCAATATAATCAAATCCCATATGTCCCAGGTGGGCAACCCTCAAACTGGACAATAACAACAATATATTGCAGAGTTTTTCCCACAGGACAGAGAGTTCTGAGCCCCCCATCAGGCTCCCCAGCCCAGGGGTCCATCACTGGATAGATGAGATTTAAAAAAAAAAATCTGGCTTTGGAGGCCAGTGGGGCTTAATTACAGGACCCCACAGGACTGGGAGAAAGAAATACTCTACTCCTAAAAGGTGCACACAAAATATTATGCACATTGGGACCTTGGGCAAAAGCAGTAATTTGGCAGAAGCCTAGGCCAAAACTACCTGCTTCTCTTGGGGAGTCTCCTGGAGAGGCAGGGTTCAGCTATGGCTCACCCTTCAGACATGGACACTGGTGACAGACATATTTAGGAACAGTAAACTACTTGAACACTGCTGCTGGTGGCTTCCACCTTCACCTTGAATCATTAGCTCCAAGACCTGGCCCCACCCAGCAGCCTGTAGGCAACAGTGATGGTCCACATCAGGCCAAAAAGCAAACTGAATGGGGACACAATCCCTCATCAGCAGAGAGGATGTCTAAAGACCTCCTGTACCCACCGTGTCATCTAAACATGCCCCAAGGCATGGCCTTGCCCTCCATAGGCCTAGACCCAGTTCCACTCATCAGTGGATAGGCATTGGCCCTTTGCTCCAGGAAGCCTGCACTAGCCCCAAGAGCATCCACACCCACAAAGGAGCAGACAGCAGAAACAAGACAATTACGATCCTACACACTGAGTCTGGCAATAGTAGGCCAGACCATAACCTGGGGACAGCTGGGTCCTGGCTCTGTCCACTATCAGGCCAACACAAAGTGGAGGACTTCCTGGACCCCAAATCCCACTCTGTCAGGATCCCTCAACCAGCAAAGATTTGAAATGAGTTCTGAGATCCCTGCCTGCCAGTAGTCCAATACGGTCCTCAGGACATGACTTCACTTGCCCTTGGGTGGAAACAACCCTAAAGTCTTTGGGATCCTGATTCCATTCACCAGCGAGTCAGCACTAGCCCCAGAGCCACCTGGGGTTCTACAGCCAAGCACTTGTGACCAAGTTCTGATGAACAGCAACCAGCACCATCTGCACAAAGCAGGCCCTCATAACCAATGGGACTTGGGGTCAACCAAGCCTACCAGACCATCTATGTAGTCAGCCTGCGACAACAGAAGGACACATGCAGCCCCATTAGGGGGAACCCCTAGATCATAAAACACGAGTGCTGAGAGGGGAGTGCATGGCTGAGACACATAAGGCCTCTCCTACATAAGGCCACTTCTCCAAGATCAAGAAATGTAGCTACTTACCACATATATGAAAACACAAATAGCAACTTGGGCAAAATGAGGCAGCAGAAGAATATGTTCCAGATGAAGGAAAAATATAAAACCCAGAAGAAGGACTAAGGGAAGTGGAGATAGGCAATCTACATGAAAAAGAGTTCACAGTAATGATAATAAGATAACAGAAGAATTCAGAAGAATGAACGCAAAGGATAAGAAGTTACAAGTTTTTAACAAAAGTTAGAAAATATAAAGAACAACCAAACAGAGATAAAGAATACAATAAGTGAAATAAAAAATACCTTAGGAATTTTTTACAGTAGGATTCATAGCTACTGTAGGAATCAACAGTAGACTAAATGTTGTAGAATGGATCAGTGTGTTGGAAGACAGAGTACTGAAAATCACTACCACTGGATGACAACAACAAAAAAGAACGAAAAGAAATGAGGACACTTTAATAGACCTCTGGAGTAGTGCACTAATATTCACATTACACGGGCCCCAGAAGGAAAAGAGAGACAAGGGGCCCGAGAAAATAATTGAAGGGATAATAGCTAAAAACTTTCATAACATGAGGAAGGAAAAAGTCACCCAAGTCCAGGAGTTGCAGGAAGTCCCTTAGAGGATTAACCAAAAGAGAATAAAAAAAAAAGAGTAAAATCTACTGTCTCCCCAATAAGCAGTTAAGGTATCCACAAAGCAGTTAGATGCAAAATATGACTTCAAAAACAGTAATCATGAGGGGAGGAGAGTACAAATGCAAGGTTTCTAAAATGTGTTTGAAATTAAGAGATCAGCAGCTTAAAACAATCATGTATATATATGGACTGATATAAAAAAGCCTCATGATACCTGGAAGTCGAAAATGTATAATAGATATAAACACAAAAAAGAAAAAAGTAGTAGAAACATAACACTAATTATAGTCATCAAACCAAAAGAGAAGTGAACAAAAGACAAAAAAGGAAAACAAATCCCAATTAACAAAATGACAAGAAAAGCACACTTATCTATAATTACCTTAGATATAAATGGATTAAATGCTCCAGCCAAAGACAGAATGGCTGAATGGATCAGAAACAAGACCTGGATATACACTGCCTACAAGAAACTTACTTCAGATCTAGAGACACATACAGGCTGACAGTGAGGTGATTGAAAAAGGTATTCCAACAAATGGAAATTTTTAAAAAATTGGAGAACCCATACTTATATCAGGCAATATATACTTCACACTGCTACAAGAGGCAAAGAAGGGCACTACATAATGTTCAAAGCATGAGTCCAACAAGAAGATATAACAATTGCAAATATATACACACAAAAAGGAGCTCCTCAATATATGAGACAAATACTAACAGAAATAAAAGGAAAAATCAACGCTAACACAATAATACTAAGACACTCTTACACCCCACTTATATCAACCCCACAGATCATCTGGACAGAAAATGAATAAGAAGACACAGGATGGAATTAACACATTACATATTAAATGCTCTTAGTTTTATCTTTATATATATATATATATATATACACACACACACACACACACATATATATATACACACACACACATAGAGAGCATGCATTCCATCTGAAAGCAAGAGAATACACATTCTTTTTTATATGAACATGAACCATTCTCTATAAGAGATCACAAGCTAGGCCACAAGGAAGCCTCAGTAAATTTAAGAAAACTTTAATCATACAAACATCTTTTCTGACCACAGAGCTCTGAGACTAGAAATCAACTACCAAACCAAACAAACAACAACAACAAAAAAAAAAACTGGAGAAAATCCAACAAAATCACATGAAGGCTAAAGAAATATGTTACAGAACACCCAGTGGATCATTGAAGAGATTAAAGAGGAGACTAAAAAATATCTAGAGACAACTGAAAATGAAAACATGACAATCCAAAATGTATGGGATATAGCAGAAACAGTTCTAACATGGGACGTTTTTAGTGACACAAACTTACCTCAGGAGACCAAAAAAAAAAAAAAAAAAAAAAGAAAAAACTAATATAAACAACCAAACCTTACACCTAAACCAACTAGAGAAAGAAGAGCAAACAAAACCCAAAGATTATAGTAAGAAAGAACTCATAAAGATCAGAGCAGAAATAAATGAACTAGAAACTAAAATGAAGCTGAAATAAAATCGATAAACATTGAGCCAGACACATGAAGAAAAAAGGGAGAGGGCCCACATCAAAAAATCAGAAATAGAAAAGAAGCTACAACCAAAACTACAAAATACAAAGGATGACAAGACTGCAATGAGGACTCAACACCAATAAAATGGACAACATAGAAGAGGAAGACAAATTCTTAGAAAGGTACTATCTCCTAAGACTGAACCACGAAGAAACAGAAAATAAAAACACACCAGTTACCAATAACAAAATTGAATCAGTAATTTAAAACTCCCACAAAACAAGGACGCAGGCTTCAAAGGTGAATTCTACCAAGCATTTAGAGAAGACTTGATATTGATTCATCTGAAACCACTCCAAAAAACTGCAGAGGAAGATATTCTCAACAAAATACTAGTCAAGCAAATTCAATAATGCTTTAAAAAAGATCATACATCATGATCAAGTAGGATTTGTCACAGGGGTGCAAGGAATTTTCAATATCCACAAAAAAATCACTATGATATACCACGGAAACAAACTGAAGAGTAAAAGCCCTATGATCATCTCAGTACATGCAGAAAAAGCTTTGGACAAAATTCAACATCCATTTATGATAAAACCTCTCTAGAACATATATCAACAACACATTAAAAGAATTATACACCATGATCAAGTGGGATTTATCCCAGGGATGCACGGATTCTTCAATATATGGAAATCACTCAATGTGATACACCACATTAACAAATGGAAGAACAAACACCATATGATCACCTCAACAGATACAGAAAAACGTTCAACAAAATTCAACACCATTTATGATTAAAACTCTCCAGAAAGTGAGCACGGAGGGAACCTACCTCAACACAATAAAGGACATAAAAGACAAACACACAGCAAACACCATTCTCAACAGCGAAAAACTGAAAGCATTTTCACTAAGACCAGGAACAATACAGAGATGGCCACACTCGCCGCTACCACTCAAAATAGTTTTGAAGTCTAGACAAGGCAATCAGAGAAGAAAAAGAAATAAAAGGAATAAAAAAAGGGGGGGGAGTGAAATTGTCATTGTTTGTAAATGAGATGATATTAACTATGGAAAATCATAAAGATGCTACCAGAAGACTACCAGATGTTATCACTGAATTTGGTAAAGCTGCCAGATATAAAATGAATACGCCGAAATTTCTTGCATTCTTATACACTAACAACGAATGATCAGAAAGAGAAATTACGGAAATGATCCCACTTTACATCACATAAAAAATATAATAAAAATACCTAAGAAGAAAAAAGACCTGTACTCAGAAAACTATAAGGACTGACAAACGAAATCAAAGATGACACAAAAAGGTGGAGAGATATACCATGTTCTTGGAGTGGATTAATCAATACTGGGAAAATGACTACACTACCCAAAGTAACTAACAGATTCAATGCCGTCTCTACCAAATTACCAATGATATTTTTCATGGAAATAGAACAAAAATGTTTACAAATTGTTTGGAAGCAAAAAAGACCCTGAACAGTCAAAGCTATCTTGAGAAAGAAAACTGGAGCTAGAGGAATCAGGCTCCCTGACTTCACAGCACACTACAAAGCTACAGTAACCAAAACAGTATGGTACTGGCACCAAAACAGAAATACAGACCATGGGATCACAATAGAAATCCCAGAGAAAAAACCAGTCACCTATATAAACAACCTCAGATATGCAGATAGGACTACTCTTAATAGCAGAAAGTGAAGAGGAACCAAAGAGTCTCCTGATGAAAGTGAAAGAGGAGAATGTAAAGCTGACTTAAACCTCAAAAAAAAAAAAAAAAAAACAAAAAACAAAACTAAGATCATGGCATTCAGTTCCATCACTTCATGACAAATAGAGGGGGGAAAGGTGAAAGCAGTGACAGATTTTCTTTCCTTGGGCTCCAAAATCACTACAGACAGTGACTGCAGCCATGAAATTAAAAGATGCTTGATCCTTGGAAGGAAAGCTGTGACAAACCTACTTCAGCTCAGTTCAGTCGCTCATTCATGTCCAACTCTTTGCGACCCCATGAACCACAGCACATGAGGCCTCCCTGTCCATCAGCAACTTCCGGAGTCCACCCAAACTCATGTCCATTGAGTCAGTGATGCCATCTAACCATTTCATCCTCTGTCGTCCCCTTCTCCTCCTGCCATCAATCTTTCCAAACATCAGGGTCTTTTCAACTGAGTCAGCTCTCCACATCAGGTGGCCAAAATACTGAGTTTCAGCTTCAACATCAGTCCTTCCAGTGAAAACCCAGGACTGATATCCTTTAGGATGGACGGGTTGGATCTCCTTGCAGTCCAAGGGACTCTCAAGAGTCTTCTCCAACACCACAGTTCAAAAGCAGCAATTCTTCGGCACTCAGCTTTCTTTATAGTCCAAATCTCACATCCATACATGACTACTGGAAAAATCATAGCCTTGACTAGACGGACCTTGTTGAACAATGTCTCTGCTTTTTAATATGCTGACTAATTGGTCATAACTTTCCTTCCAAGGAGTAAGCGTCTTTTAATTTCATGTCTGCAATCACCATCTGCAGTGATTTTGGAGCCCACAAAAATAGAGTCAGCCACTGTTTCCACTATTTCCCCATCTATTTGCCATGAAGTGATGGGACCGGATGCCATGGTCTTAGGTTTCTGAATGTTGAGCTTTAAGCCAACTTTTTCACTCTCCTCTTTCATCAAGAGACTCTTTAGTTCCTCTTCACATTCTTCCATAAGGGTGGTGTCATCTGTATATCTGAGGTTATTGATATTTCTCCCAGCAATCTTGATTCCAGCTTGTGCTTCTTCCAGCCCAGCGTTTCTCATGATGTACTCTGTATCTAAGTTAAATAAGTGGGGTGACAATACACAGCCTTGACATACTCCCTTACCTATTTGGAACCAATCTGTTACTCCGTGTCCAGTTCTAACTGTTGCTTCCTGACCTGCAAACAGGTTTCTCAAGAGCCAGGTCAGGTGGTCTGGTATTCCCATCTCTTTCAGAACTTTCCACAGTTTACTGTGATCCACACAGTCAAAGGCTTTGGCATAGTCAGTAAAGCAGAAATAGATGTTTTTCTGGAACTCTCTTACCTTTTTGCAAAGATGTTGGCAATTTGATCTCTGGTTTCTCTGCCTTTTCGAAAACCACCTTGAACATCTGGAAGTTCACGGTTCACGTATTGCTGAAGCCTGGATTGGAGAATTTTGAGCATTACTTTACTAGCGTGTGAGACGAGTGCAACTGTGTGGTAGTTCAGCATTCTTTGACATTGCCTTTCTTTGAGGTTGGAATGAAAACTGACGTTTTCTAGTCCTGTGGCCCCTGCCGAGTTTTCCAAATTTGCTGGCATATTGAGTGCAACACTTTCACATCATCATCTTTTAGGATTTGAAATAGCTCAACTGGAATTCCATCACCTCCACTAGCTTTGCTCATAGTGATACTGCCTAAGGCCCACTTGACTTCAAATTCCAGGATGTCTGGCTCTAGGTGAGTGATCACACCATCGTGATTATCTGGGTGGTGAAGATCTTTTTTGTACAGTTCTGTGTATTCTTGCCATCTCTTCTTAATCTCTTCTGCTTCTGTTAGGTCCATACCACGTCTGTCCTTTATTGTGCCCATCTTTGCATGAAACGTTCCCTTGGTAACTCTAATTTTCTTGAAGAGATCTCTAGTCTTTCCCATTCTATTCTTTTCCTCTATTTCTTTGCATGGATCGCTGAGGAAGGTCTTCTTATCTCTCCATGCTGTTCTTTGTATCTCTGCATTCAAATGGGTATATCTTTCCTTTTCTCCTTTGCTTTTCACTTCTCTACATTTCACAGCTATTTGTAAGGCCTCCTCAGACAGCCATTTTGCTTTTTTGCATTTCATTTTCTTGGGGATGGTCTTGATCCCTGTCTTCTGTACAATGTCACGATCCTCCGTCCATAGTTCATCAGGGACTCTGGCTATCAGATCTAGTCCCTTAAATCTATTCCTCACTTCCACTGTATAACATAGTGTATTAAAAAGCAGAGACATCACTTTTCTGACAAAGGTTCCTCTAGTCAAAACTATGGTGTTTCCAGTAGTCATGTACAGATGCGAAAGCTGGACCATAAAGAAGGTTGAGCACCAAAGAACTGAGGCTTTTGATTGTGGTGCTGGCGGAGACTCTTGAGATATCCTTGGACTGCAAGGAGATCAAAGCAGTCAATCCTAAAGGAAATCATCCCTGAATATTCATTGGAAGGACTGATGCTGATGGTGAAGCTACAACACTTTGGCCAGTGGATGCAAAGAGCCAACTCAATGGAAAAGACACTGATCCTGAGAGAGATAGAAGGCAAAAGGAGAAGCGGGTGACAGAGGGGAAGGTGGTTAGATAGCATCACTGACTCAGTGGACATGGATTTGAGCAAACACTGGGATATAGCGAAGATGGGGAAGACTGGCATGCTGCAGTCCATGGGATCGCAAAGAGCTGGACTCAACTTAGTGACTCAGCAACAACAAATGGTCAAGTAATCTATGGTGGAGGAGGCAAGACTATACAATGAAGAAAAGACAGTCACTTTCAAGAAGTTGTGCTGGGAAAACTGAACAGCTACATGTAAACGAATCAAATTAGTACATTTTCTAACACTATTTCCAAAGATAAACTCAAAATGGATTAAAGAAAACCAGATACATTAAACTTCCTAGAGGAAATCATAGGCAAAACACTCTTTGACATAAATCGCGGCAATCTTTTATTTATTTGGGGGGGGGGGGTTGGTTCCCCTCCGAAAGCAAACAAAAGCAAAGCAAAAAGAGACAAATGGAACCTAATTAAATTTAGAAGTTTTTACACAGCAAGGAAACCATCAAAGAAAAGACATCAAATATCTTTTCATCATTGTATAGTCTTGCCTCCTTCATCATAGATTAATTGACCATTTGTTGTTGTCGTTGAATCACTAAGTCACATCCGACTCTTTGTGACCCTACGGACTGCAGCACACCAGGCTTCCCTGTCCTTCACGCTCTCTCAGAGTTTGCTCAAATTCATGTCCAGGATGAAAAGACATCTTACAGAATGGGAGGAAATATTAAAAAAGAACTGCCATATGACCCAGCAATACCACTTCTGGGCATACACACAGAGGAAACCAGATCTGAAAGAGACACATGCACCCCAATGTTCATCGCAGCACTGTTTATAATAGCCAGGACATGGAAGCAACCTAGATGCCCATCAGCAGACAAATGGATAAGGAAGCTGTGGTACATATACACCATGGAATATTACTCAGCCATTAAAAAGAATTCACTTGAATCAGTTCTAATGAGATGGATGAAACGGGAGCCCATTATACAGAGTGAAGTAAGCCAGAAAGATAAAGAACATTACAGCATACTAACACATATATATGGAATTTAGAAAGATGGTAATGATAACCCTATATGCAAAACAGAAAAAGAAACACAGATGTACAGAACAGACTTTTGGACTCTGTGGAGGAGGGCGAGGGTGGGATGTTTTGAGAGAACAGCATCAAAACATGGATATTATCTATAGTGAAACAGATTACCAGCCCAGGTGGGATGCATGAGACAAGTGCTCGGGCCTGGTGCACTGGGAAGACCCAGAGGGATCGGGTAGAGAGGGAGGTGGGAGGGGGTTTCGGGATGGGGATTCCATGTAAATCCATGGCTGATTCGTGTCAATGTATGGCAAAACCCACTACAATATTGTAAAGTAATTAGCCTCCAACTAATAAAAATAAATGAAAAAAAATGATGTGAGTGACAAGGGATTAATTTCTACAATATACAGAGCTCACCCAACTCCATATTAAAAAAAAAAAATGAACAATCCAATCCAAACAATGGGCAGAAGACCTAAATAGACATTTTCCCTAAAGAGACATACAGAAGACCAACAGACACATGAAAAGATGGTTCGCATCACTAATTATTAGAGAAATGCAAATCAGAATTACAGCAAAGTCTCACCTCACACCAGTCAGAATAACCACCATCAAAAAAATCTACAAATAATAAATGGTAGAGAGGGTGTGGAGGAAAGGGAACCCTGCTAAACTGTTGGTGGGAATGTACACTGTGCAGCCACTAAGGAGAACACTGTGAATGTACATTGTGCAGCCACCAAAAAGAACACTGTGTAGTGTTCTGACAAAGTTAAATACTATGTAGTAGCCTGACAAAGTTAAAAATAGAATTATCATGTAATCCAACAATCCCACTCATGGGCATATATCTGGAAAAGACTAAAATTCTAATTTGAAAAGGTGCATGCACCCCAATGTTCATAGCAGCACTATTTATGATAGCCAAGTTATGGAAGCAACTTAAATGTTCATCAACAGGTGAGTGGATAAAGAAGACATGGCATGTATAAATACATATACATATACACAAATATATAGATAAAGAAATATTCCTTACCATATAAAAGAATGAAATAATGCCATTTGCAGCAAAATGGATGGACCTAGAACTCATCATACTAAATGAAGTACTACAAGTCAGAGAAAGACAAATATCACATGATATCACATATAGTGGAATCTTAAAAAATGATATGAATGAACGTATTTACAAGACAGAAATATACTCACAGACTTTGTCAACAAACCTATGGTTAGCAAAGGGGAAAGGAGGGGGAAGGGAAAATTTGGAATTAACAGATACACACTACTGTATATAAAACAAATAAGCCAAAAGGACCTACTGTATAGTTGAGGAAACTATATTCAATACCACGTAATAGTCTATACTAGAAAAGAATCTGAAAAAGTATATATATGTGTGTGTGTGTGTGTGTGTGTATATATATATATAATCATATATATAGTTATATAGAGAGTGATTTATATGTATGTGTGCATGCACACATATAAAACTAAATCACTTTGCTGTACACCTGAAAATGACACAGTATTGCAAATCAACTACAGTTTAATGAAAAAAAGAAGATATGGTATATTCTGAAAACAGTCTTGAGAAAGAAGAACACTGCTGGAAGAATCATCCTCTGGCTTCAGACTATACTCCAATGCTATAGTAAGCAAAACAGTATGGTACTAGCACAAAACTAGTCATATCCATCAATGAAACAGAATACAGAGCTCAGACATAAATCCACACACGTATGGTCAATTAATATATGACAAAGGATGCAAGAAGACACAATGGAGAAAAGAGTCTCTTCAACAAGTGGTGCTGGGAAAACGGGAGAGCTACACGTAAAAGAATCAGATTAGAACATTCTCTAATACCATATCCAAAAATAAACTCAAAGTGAATTAAAGATCCAAATGAAGACTGAATACTATTAACACTCCTAGAGGAATACATAGGCAGAACCCTCTTTGACATAAATCGCAATAGTGCTTTGGATCCCTCTCCTAAAGCAAAGGAAACTAAAGCAAAAATAAACCAACTGGGGCCTTATTAAACTTAAAAGCTTTTGCACAGCAAAGAAAACCATAAACAACAACAAAACCTACTGAATGGAAGAAGATATGTGCAATTGACACAGCCAATAAAGGGTTAATACCCAACATATATAAACAGCTCAAATGACTTAACATCAAAACAAACAAACAAAAGTGCTCTGATTTAAGAATGGGAAGAAGAACTGAACAGACATTTTTCCAAAGACGGAATGCAGATGACCAACAGGCACACGTAAAGATGCTCGGCATCGTTAATCATCAGGGAAACTCAAATCAAAACCACAATGAGATATTACCTCACCTGTGAGAATGGCTAGCATCGAAAAGAACAGAAATAACAAATGTTGGCAAGGATGTGGCAAAAAGGTGACCCAGGCTGGCGGTCGGGGCGTGGCCAGGGTGAGGACGCTGTTCTCCAAGCAAGACAGCAAGTTTTGGGTGTGAATGGTGACTGTGCCCATGAGGGCCTCTGGCAGGGCCCAGGCCTGGGGCGGGGATCCGGGTCTGGGGCGGGGACAGCCGACAGGCAGCTGGGGCCCAGCGCAGGGCGGCCCTCGGGGTTCGCGCCGCTTTCGACCCCAGGAGCCTTGGGCCCGTCGCGGCCTCCCCCTCTCCACACGGGCCCTGCGCAAAGACCAGCGCCCTCGTTATCTACGTCTCCACCCACCGGGTCCAGCAGCACCAGAAAGAAGTCATCGCCGCCGCCGCCGCCGCCGCCGCCATCTTGTCGGGTGCCGCAAGCCGAGAGCAGCCTGGGATATTCCCATCTCTGCGTCCTTGAAGCTCCACTGGAACCAGAGCCGCGGAGGAGGCGCAACCCCGCCCCCTGCCGCGGGCCCCAACACCTTCCTGAAAGGGGAAAAAACAAAATGTGCACTGCGCGGAAACTGGTCCTATCAGATATTAAAACGTGTTTAACGCCACCGTGATTTAAATATTCTTGTACTGGGTCTCCAGAACAGAATAGAACTCCCAGGGGCAGAGCCTCGTATACATAAATAAGTTCCACTGTTAATATTAGTAGGAAATCAAGGAGGTCTTCTGAGATACAGGGGAAGCGGCAGGTCACTTCAATAAAAAGTGCTGCACTGAAATGTTGTGAAGTAATTAGCCTCCAACTAATAAAAAGAAAAAAGTGCTGGAGTGAATACCTTAGGTATCTACCTACATAAATCGATACCACACGGTATAAACACACACACCCCAGCCCTTCCCAGTGCTAAGCATGGCAGTTAGCACCTACCGTATGTTAAACATTGTGTATTGGATGGATGGCTGGATTGATAGGTGACAAAATTCCCGAGAGAATACACAGTGGAAAATGATGCCTTTTTAAAAATTTTCCTTCCACATTCAGAACTGTCTTGAGCAATGTCCTCAGGACCATAGTTAAATTTTTCATCCTGCTGGTGCAGAGTAAGAGGTGACGTCAAAACAGAGTAGCACTGTTGAGCCGAGAAATGCAAGGCCTAAAGGATGAAGCAATTTATATTGAAATCTGGAAAACCCAGCCTACTCCTGGGTTCTCCCCATAAGGTGCACGACCTAAACCAACTCTTTGCTCTTCTACCATTGGGTACACCGTGGTAAATTTCATGTCCAATCTCACAGCGTGGTGAGGACATCGTTCAGGTTACTCTAGATCCTCCAGTATGTGGAGGTCTCTGGACAACAGCATTGGTGAAATGTGACAAGGTTAAACCCTAAGTTACTATAGTGGACTCTCCTGAGAAAAAGGCACAGATGCCTTTTGCCTGCCCAGTAGCCTCCGTGTGCCTGCTTGCATTTAAGTGTGGTGGCCTAGTCTCACTGTAATGGATTTGGTCTGTGATGCCTAATAATCTTATTAATGTTGATGATGATCTTCCAATTTGTCTGTCATCAGTGAGTTGGGAATCGATATAAATACAGGGTGAATTATCTGGGAAGAGAAAGGTTTCAAGTGATGACTAGATTGTGGGATAGCTATAGTTTACCTTGGTGGCTCAGTGGTAAAGAATCCACCTGCCAATGCAGGAGACACAGGTCCATCCCTAGGTCGAGAAGATCCCCTGGAGAAGGAAATGGCAACCCACTCCAGAAATCCCACGGACAGAGGAGCCTGGCCAGCTACAGTCCATGGGGTCGCAAAGGAGCCGGACATGTCTTAGTGACTAAACGACAGTTTAAATAATCCCTTCTTTCTCCTCTTTTAGTGATAATGGACACTTGCTAATCTCTTGATTAAAAGATCAAGTTTTTCATCCATAACAGTTCAAACCTCATCAAAATTTCTACATCACATATTTTTTCTATTACATTTTTTGGAGGAAGCATTTTTTTTTTTCAAATCTGAGGCACAGAGAAGTGCATAAAACATATATGTCAGGTTTAGATAATACCAGGGATAAATAATGCCCTTATAAAAGCAACACCTCTGTAACCAGGACAAAGGTCAAGAAACAGACCATTGCCAGCCTTCCAGAATACAGCCACCGGTATTACTCCCAATCACAACCCACACCCTCCCCTATGGATCTTACTTTATGATAATCAGTTCAGTGCTTTTCTAAAAAACATGACCTTACAACTTTTGTATGCATTCCTAAGCAATACAGTTTATTTGAAGTTGTATCACAGGAATCATACGGCATGCTCCCTTTTATGGCCTGCTTCTTTCACTCTATCATATTTATTTGAGAGATTCGTCCATCTTGTTCCTAGTAGCCTTAGATCTTCTGTCTCCATCACTGACTAGCATTCCAGTGCATGATTTTAGCAAAGTAATTTTGACATGATTATACTGTTCTACACTGTGTGAACACTGGGATGCTTTTAGCTATATTTTTTTCTAACAATGCCTTTAGCTTTTTCTTATGAACAATGGTGCAATGAACTTTCTTGGGCGTTTCTCACAGGGCTCATGTTTAAAACTCTTTTGGGTATACTTGCAAGAACAGAGGCACTGGCCCATAGTCATACATATCTTCAGCTTTTCTGCATGGTGACAAATTGTTTTCTGTAGTGTTTGTAACAACTTGTAATCCCAGCAGCACCATAGAGAGTTTCTCTGCCTGCACATCTTCATCTACACCAAGTGTTGCCAAAACCTAATTTACTTGTTTATCACTGCTATGAAGTTTTTGCACATTCTCACCTTTATGAACCTTTTGGACACTCTCTTCTATGAAAAGCCTGTTCATGGACAACTCTTTCGCCATTTTTCTATCCTATTTTCCATCTTGTTCTTACTGATCCAGTGAGTTATTTATGTGTTTTCAATACCAGTTATAAGTGTGGCTAAAATAATCCTACGTTTTGTTGTTCGTATTTCCTCTTTTGTGCTGTGCTTTGTGAACAGACTTTAATTAAGACATACTTAATTATATAACATACTTAATGATGACATAGTCAAAGTTTATCATTCTTCTGCTTATGGCCAGTGCTTTTCTGTTTTAAGAAATCTGTCCCTGTCCTGGGGTTATGGAACTATTCTCTATCTTGTCTTCTGGAATATTTGTGGTTTTGCCTCTCACAGTCAGGTCATAATCCAGCTACAAGTGATGTGTGTGTACAATGTTGAGTAGGGTTTCTTTCTGTTTTTATATTTTATCCTATGAACAGCTACCTAAACTTTTATTGATTCTACCAATTTCAGTGAACCACTTATTGAAAAATCTGACCTTTTCCTACAGATTTGCAGTGCCACATGTGTCATAAATCAAACATCTACCTATGTGTGGGCTGGTTTGGGTACTCTCTATTAAGTCCCATGGCCCTATTTGTCTGTCTATTTAAAATACCCCATATCAGCATTCATCACTACAAATCTAAAGTCAATTCTGATATTTGGATAAGGCCACTCAACTCTACCTTGTTCTTCAAGAATGTATAGGTTATTTTTGGCCTCTCTCGAATCCATTTCAATTTTCAGTTCATCAGAAAAAGTTCAACCAAAATCCTTCCTAGGGTTCTAGTTAAGATTGCATTGCACTTTTGGATTTGACTTCTTGCCTATAATATAGAAAGTTATTGAATGGATAATGGTGTACCTTTCCTTTTAATAAAAACTTCTTTAATATGTCCCAATAATATTTCTTTTTTTTTCCCACAAGAGAGCATTTTATCCTAGGCACTTCATGTTGTGCAAATAGTGCCTTTGAAATTTTCATTTTGTAAATCTGTTGCTGGTAAATAGAATAAAATTGGCGTCTGTATGTTAATATTTTATCCTGTGAACAGCTACCTAAACTTTTATTGATTCTACCAATTTTTCTGTAAATACCTATAGAATTTAGTGTACAGAATCATATCGTCTGCAAACAATGCCAGTCTTGCTTCTTCCTTTCTGAGCACTTTGTTCCTTCTGTTCCTACCTACTATATTTTCTGGGTGATAGTGGACATTCTTACTTGATGCAGCTCTCACAAGGAAGCTTTCAGTAATTCCAAGAATGATATTTGCTGAAGGTGTTGTGTGCTGTAGCAATCTGGATCCAATCAGGAGATGGAAAGTACACAGTGGTCAGGGGAAATTTAACATAATGTTTAAACATAAAGAATTATTAAATATGGCACATGTAGAAAATATACGATTTAGGAAAACTATATGGTATCCTGGGTTTAAGAAGCATACCCAAAGGAAGACAAACTTGGAATGGGGGTTCCTCCCCAAGCCTGGAGATCACATCTCTTTGGAGAAGGTGTAGCAGACCCTTCTGAAGGCAGAGAAGTTTGCTAATTTACCAGTGCCAGAGCCAGTCTGCAGAACCAGAGCTGGTCTACAGTTGAAGGGTGAGCAGGAAGGTACCCTCTGGAGCACATCAGTGTGGAAAGGCCACAACTGGTGGCCAGCATGTGGACATGTAGTAGGAACAGGGGACCTGGCGGAGTTGGAGGCCTGGAGCTGGCAATGTCCTATATGTAGGATCAGGTGGGCCTCGAGGTTGTGAGAGCTGCAGCCTTGGGATAAGTGCAGGAGATAAACCTAGTGGTGGGGTAAGGTGGGCGAATGAGTGCAATTAAGTAGGGGGAATCTGCGGGTAGGTGGCTTGGAGCACAAGATATCCATGTGAAGAGGGCCACAGAAAGCCAATGACCAGACCACACTGGTTCTGCACAGTCAACGAGGACAGTTGTTCTGGACACCTGATTGGAGCAGAACACCTAGGCTATCGTTACACTCACACTTCTGACAGCCAGAAGTCACAGGAGAGCTACTTCCTCCTTCAGTGTCCATCCAGTGTCTTCTAACTGAGAGAATGGAACATCATCATCACTCTGAAGGAGAGATTCTTAAAGTAATCCATCCATTATCAGAGAGCTTATCATAAAGAGTGAATTTAGAACAGGGAGGCAATGCATTAATAATTGGCTTCATATCCTTTGACAGTTTAGGGGAGTCCCTTCTACTGCTATTTTGTTACATGAATCATGGGCACTCTGTTGCTCAGTCACTAAGTCGGGTCCAACTCTGTGCAAACCCTTGGACTCTGGTGCACCAGGCTTCCCTGTCCTTCACTATCTCCCAGAATTCGCTCAAACTCACATGTATTGAGTCAGTGATGTTATCTAACCACTTGATCCTCTGTGGCCCCCTTCTCCTCCTGCCCTCAATCTTTCCCAGCATCAGAGTGTTTTCCAATGAGTCAGGTGGCCAAAGTATTAGAGCTTCAGCCTCAGCATCAGTCCTTTCAATGAATATTCAGATTGATTTCATTTAGGATTGACTGGTTTGATCTCCTTGTTATCCTAGGGACTCTCAAGAGTCTTCTCCATCACCGCAATTTGAAAGCATCAATTCTTTGGCACTCAGACTTCTTGTCCAATTCTCACATCCACATGTGACTACTGGAAAAACCACAGCTTTGACTATACGGACCTTTGTCAGCAAAGTGATGTCTCTGCTTTTTATTATGCTGTCAAAAATAGGCACCCTCTCTATCATTGTATTGTTTCTCTGGTGAATTAATGATTGAGGCAGCAGGACTGCCCACGTCCAGAGTTTTAATAGACCACTTATAATTCTTGTTGGACCCAGGGCTCCTTGGTCTGAAATGAGTTTTGCTGCAAAACTTAGGCTTTGGCACAAAGCGGGTGTCAGGGTGTAGGGCAGAGACACTGTGATCTCTGCATTCTAGTCCTACCCAGGGCTTGCCTGTTCTACCTGCAAGAAGAGACTAGGTGTATGGTGAGATTGCCTCTTACACCATGAGTGTGAATAGCACGTGTTCTCAGGAATAGACTAGTTTATACCTGAAATGTTGCTCTACTCTCTTGATAGCTGTACCTGAGATAAACAGGGAGAGAGGATACTTGGATTTCATTTAAAGCCATGCTCATCAGAGCCCTGTCCACGGAGGAGCAAGGCAAAAGGTGCCTGTGTGATAACAGAGTCTATGTGTTTATCAATGTTGGCAACTTGAATACTTTAACTGCACTTTTCTCACTTGCCTTTAGGCTTGAAAATGGACAAAAATTGATGAAGGGAAGTGACCCATAATTTTGCTGTTCTTAAGTGACAAATTATGCATTATTTAGTGATTGAACTGTCATACTGGGAAGGAGAGAAAATTTAATTTAAAAAGAAAGAGAACTTATATCCATATTCAATTGATAGAATAAGATACCACTAAATCCAGAGGGAAAAATATACAGTTATATTTCTCTTTCTGACTTACTTCACTCTGTATAATAGGCTCTAGCTTCATCCACCTCATTGGAACTGACTAAAATGTGGTCTTTTTTATGGTTGAGTAATATTCCATTGTGTATTTATGCCACAACTTCTTTGTCCATTCATCTGGTGATGGACAGATGGACCGTTAGAATAGATGGACCTCTGTTCTAACACATATATATAGAATCCAGAAAAATAGTACTGAAGAATTTGTTTACAGGGCAGCAATGGAGAGGCGGACATAGAGAATAGACTTATGGACATGGGGAGATGGGAGGAGAGGGTGAGATGTTTGGAAAGAGTAACATGGAGATTTACATTACCATATGTAAAATAGATAGCCAACGGGAATTTGCTGTGTGGCTCAGGAAACTCAAACAGGGGCTCTGTATCAACCTAGACAGAGTGGGATGGGGAGGGACATGTGGGGTGGATTCAAAAGAGAGGGAATATATGTATACCTATGGCTGATACATGCTGGGGTTTGACAGAAAACAACAAAATTCTGTAAAGCAATTATCCTTCAATTAAAGAATAAATTAATTTTTAAGATATTGTTATAGTTGCTCATCCTGGGAAAATTGTACTCTCTTCCTAGTACTTCAAATGTATAGAGCATATTCACATCTTCTGTTCAGAAGTCACACAAGACACATTAACCCATAGCCTTATGTTCTCACACAGGACTGGGCTGGCTTGCTTTCCCAAGCACCCCGAGACCTTGTACAGGAGGACCCGAATATGAACAACAGGTTTATCCTTTAAAGGCTGTTGGGCCCGCTGCCTGTGCTCTCTTAACCACCAGGCATGCAATGATGAGACACAAATGTGAAATCTGAGACTTACTCACTAACAAAAGGAGAAACTCTCTAGGGCTGCCACATGTGAAGTTTTTACCACTGAGAATCCAAGCAGGCACTCTCACTTAGCGGAAATCATTGAGAACTAGGTTTTATGGAGATACACACTTCTAGTCCGGTTTCTGAAGGTGGGCTGTATAGCTGCAGCTGTTGTCTCTCTCCCTGCAGGAGGAAGGTGAATTTGTGAGCTCCCCACAAACCACAGTCACAGAAAGCTAACCAAAATGATCACATGGATCACAGCCTCATGTAAGGCTCATGTAAAGCTATGAGCCATGCCGTGCAGGTCAACCCAAGATGAATGGGTCGTGGTGGAGAGTTCTGACAAAACGTGGTCCACTGGAGAAGGGAATGGCAAACCACTTCAGTATTCTTGCTTGGAGAACCTCGTGAACAGTATGAAAAGTCAAGAATGTAGGGCACCCGATGATGAGCCCCCCAGGTCAGTAGGTGTCCAATATGTTACTGGGGAAAAGCAGAGAAATTGCTCCAAAAAGAATGAGGAGGCTGGCCAAAGTGGAAACGACGCTGTTGTGGATGTGTCTGGTGGTGAAAGTAAATTAGAATGCTGTAAAGAACAATATTGCATAAGAACTTGGAAGGTTAGGTCCGTGAAACAAGGCACATTAGACATGGTCAAACAGGAGATGGCAAGAGTGAACATTGACAATTTATGAATCAGTGAACTAAAATGGATGGCAATGGGTGAATTTAACTGAGATGACCATTATATCTACTACCGTGGGAAGATTCCATTAGAGGAAATGGAGCAGCCCTCATAGTCAACAAAATAGCCTGAAATACAATATTTGGGTGCATTCTCAAAAGCAGCAGAATAATCTCAGTTCATTTCCAAAGCAAACCATTCAACGTCACAGTAATCCAAGCCTATGCCCCAACCACTAATGCCAAAGAAGAAAATAATAAAACAGTTCTATGAAGACATACAAGATTTTGGAGGACTAACACCATAAAAGATGTTCTTGTAATCTTAGAGGATTGGAATGCAAAAGTATGAAGTCAAGAGATACTGAGTAACATGTAAGTTTGGATTTGGTATACAAAATGAAGAAGGGCAAAGGCTAACAGAATTTTGCCAAGAGAACACACTGGTCATGGCAAACACCCTCTTCCAACCACACAAGAGATGACTCTACAGATGGACATCAGCAGATAGTCAATACTGAATTCAGATTGATTATATTCTTTGCAGCCAATGATGGAGAAGCTCTATAGAGTCAGCAAAAACAAGACTGGGAGCTGACTGTGGCTCAGATCATGCGCTCCTTCTTTCAAACTTCAAGATTAAATTGAAGAAAGTAGGGAAAACCACTAGACCATTCAGGTATGACCTAAATAAAATCCTTTATGATTATACAGTGGAGGTGACAGATAGAGTCAAGGGAGTAGATCTGGTGGACAGAGTGCCTGAAGAACTATAGATGGAGGTTCATAACATTGTATAGGAGGCGGTGACCAAAACCATCCCAAAGTGAAAGAAATGCAGGAAAGCACAATGCTTGTCTGAGGAAACCTTACAAATAGCTGGGGGGAAAAAAGTGAAAGGCAAAGGAGAAGGGGAAAACTATACCCAGCTGCATGCAGAGTTCCAAGGAATAGCAAGGATAGATGAGAAAGCCCTCCTAAGTGCACAACGCAAAGAAATAGAGGAAAACCATAGAATGGGAAAGACTAGAGATCTCTTCAAGAAAATTAGAGATACCAAAGGAACTTTTCATGCAAAGATGGACACAATAAAGGACAGAAATGGCAAGGACCTAACAGAAGCAGATGTAATTAAGAAGAGGTGGCAAGAAAGCACAGAAGAACTAGACAGAAATGGTCCTAGTGACTCAGATAACCACGATGGTGTGATCACTCTCTTAGAGCAAGACATCCCGGAGTGTGAAGTCAAGTGGGCCTTAGAAAACATTGCTATGAACAAAGCTAGTGGAGGTGATGGAATTCCAGCTGAGCTGTTTAAAATCCCAGTAGATGATGCTGTTAAAGTGCTGCAGTCAATATGCCAGCAAATTTGGAAAACTCAACAGTGCCACAGGACTGGAAAAGCTTTTCATTCTAATCCCAAAGAAAGGCAATGCCAAAGAATGTTCTTACCTCCATACAGTTGCTTTCATTTCATATGCTAGCAAGGTAATGCTCAAAGTCCTTCAAGCTAGGCTTCAGCAGTAGGTGAACCAAAAAATTCCAGATGTACAAGCTGGATTTAGAAAAGGCAGAGAAGCCAGAGACCACATTGTCAACATCTACTGAATCATATAAAAAGCAAGGGAATTCCAGAAAAACATCTACTTCTGCTTCATTGACTATGTTAAAGCCTTCAACTTTGTGGATCAAAAAAAAAAAAAAAAAAAACCTGTGGAAAATTCTTAAAGAGATGGGAATACCAGACCATGTTACCTGTCTCCTTAGAAACCTGTATACAGATCAAGAAGCACCAATTAGAACTAGACATGGAACAATGGACTTCTTCAAAACCGGGAAAGGATTGTCACCCTGCTTATTTAACTCATATGCAGAGGATATCATGCAAAATGCCAGGCTAGAAGAAACCACAAGCTGTAATCAAGATTGCCAGAAGAAACGTCAATAACCTCAGACATGCAGGTGATCCCACTCTGACGGCAGAAAGCGAACAGGAACTAAAGAGTCTCTTGATCAGGGTGAGAGAGGAGAGTGAAAAGCTGGCTTAAAACTCAACATTCAAAATACTAAGATCGTGGCATCTGGTCCCATCATGCACTTCATGGCAAATAGAAGGGGAAAAAGTGGAAACAGTGACAGATGCTCTTTTCTTGGGCACCAAAATCACTGTGGATGGTGACTGCAGCAATGAAGTTAAGACTCTTGCTCCCTGAACGAAAAGCTATGAGAAACCTAGACAGTGCTTTAAAAAGCAGCATGTATACTATCTATGGTGAAACAGATCACCAGCCCAGGTGGGATGCATGAGACAAGTGCTCCGGCCTGGTGCACTGGGAAGACCCAGAGGAATCGGGTGGAGAGGGAGGTGGGAGGGGGGATCGGGATTGGGAATACATGTAAATCCATGGCTGATTCATATCAATGTATGACAAAACCCACTGGAAAAAAAAATAATAATAATAAAAAAAAAAAAGCAGAGACATCACTTTGGCAACAAAGGTCCATATACTCAAAGCTATGGTTTTTCCAGGAGTCATTTGTGGGTGTGAGAGTTGGACCATAAAGAAGGCTGACTGCAGAAGAATTGGTGCTTTCAAATTGTGGTGCTAGAGAAGTCTCTTGGAAGTCCCTTGGACAGCAAGCAGATCAAGCCAGTCAATCCTAAAGGGAATGAACCCTGAATATTCATTGGAAAGACTGATGCTGAAGCTGAAGCTCCAATACCTTGGCCATCTGATGTGAAGAGTAGACTCATTGGAAAAGACTTTGATGCTGGGAAAGATAGCAGGCAGGAGGAGAAGTGATGACATAGGATGAGATGGTTGGATGATATCACTGACTCAATGAACCTGAGTTTGATAAATCTCTGGGAGATGGTGAAGGAGAGGGAAGCCTGGCGTTCTGCAGTTCATGGAGTCACAAAGAGTTGGACTGAACTTAGTGACTGGACAACAATATGAGGCATAGGCTGGGAGGATCCAAGCCCACCCGAATGACCCTTGTCCTGTCACTCCTGAACCCCAGCAGAAGAATGAAAGTCCTCCTGTTGTGTCAACAGGGGAAAGATTCAGTCTTATTTACTGTGTCTCTCAGTCCAACCTGATGTGCTCTGGCAGAGGGTGCATAGTGAGAACACTGAAGTTCATGTAGCTGTTTCTCCCTGGTTCAACTGAGAGAAGAGGGGGTGTGGCCAGGGTAAACTCTGAGTTTACTCATGGGGACCAGCTAGCTGTGCTTTGGGTGAACTTGACAACTACAGCACACAGAAACCTTCCCCATGCCCTGCATCTCATCCTCAGTATATATCAAATATACAATCTCTGAGAATGCCCAGGCTTCCTGACATAAGCTCCAGTTTCCCCTCAGAAATCATGTGGGTGAGAGAATTTTCATTCATTCCCCCTTTCTTCTTACTAAAAACACCCCAAGCCACACTCAGTGATTGCATGGCTATGCCAAGACTTGGCCCAGGCCTAGATTCTCTGCCATCTGCAATGTTGGTGCACTCTGACTAGCTCAGGGGAATTTGATCTCAAGAAAAGAACTCATGGCAATCCTTTCCCTAGAGAAGATCTCTCTGGGACCAGAAAATGAACCAGGGACTGATGGCCTGAGCCCTCCTATCGAGAATATTTTCACTGTCTGCCAACAGAGGGCATGGCTGAAGGGGATTATCTGCTCAGCAGGGAACGTGCAGAACTTGACCCTCTGCCTGCCATAGCTGTTGAAGGTTTAATCCCCTTCATGTTCTGATGATGATTTAATTTCTCCAAAGGATACATGCTATAGTCCACTGGTAACCATGGAAACCACCATCTATACACATTTAGTTTCAACTTCCATTTATTTCACTCCTGTCCTCACCTCCCCCCTCATCTTCTAGGGGTTTGTTCCCCAGGGCCCCATGCCACAATTAGACAACCTCACATGGATCTGAGTTTTGGCTTTGAGTTCTCTGTGAGGTAAACTTTGAATTCAGGCTCAGCACAGAGGGCAGGGCCTAGAGTGAAAAGAGGTTCACAAGAGAGATGGATACTTTGCTCAAAAGGAAACTTTTTTTCTTGAAGCTGGCTCAGCAGGAGAGCTATTGGGGAGCTGCACATCATTTATCGCACATATGCAGATGCAGCATGCTTGCTTCAAAGCCCAACGGACTTATGTAGTGAATCTTCGTACTGAGGCAGAGCTGTCACTGACCATCATTGATACAATAGGGAGCAAATATATCTGAACACATACAGGTGTATGGACCCTCTTGGACCCATGCAAGATGGCAGAGTGGAAGGATGTGCGCTCATCTTCTCCTGTGTCAACTCCAAAATTACAACTCGCTGCTGAACAGCCATCAACAGGAGAATGTTCGCTCCCACCAAAGATACCCCACGTCCAAGAGCAAAGGAGAAGCCACAGCAAGATGGTAGGAGGGGTGAAATCGCATTTAGAATCAAACCCCATACCCATCAGAGAGCTCAGAGGGCTCAAACAAAACCTTGTGTGCACCAGAATCCAGAGACCCCACAGAAACTGAGCCAGGCCTGTGTTTGAGTGTTTGAATATCTCCTGCAGAGGTACGGGTCAGCAGTGGCCTGCCACAGGGGCAGTGGTTCTCAGTGCAGCAGACCTGGGTCACTCAGTGTGTGGCATAAGCCATCTTGGAGGAGGTCTCGATTAACCCCACCATAAAGCCACTGAGCAGACGACCCACAAACTGAGAACAACTATACCAAATAAATTCTCACACTCTTAAGAAAGTTCTAGGACCCACAACAGATTCCCCAACCTTGGGATCTGGTAAAGGGACTGAGAACCACCAGAGAATTTGACTTTGGAGGCCAGTGGGATTCAATTACAGAACTTACACAGGACTGGGTAAACAGACTCTTGGAGGGCACAAACAAAACTTTGTTCACACCAGGACCCAGGAGAAAGGAGCAGTGACACCATCGAGACTGACCCAGACATGCCTGTGAGTGTCCAGGAGTCTCCGGTGGAGGCGTGGATTGCCAGTGGCCTGCTACAGGGTCGGGGACACAGTGCAGCAGTGCGTGCATGGGACCTTTTGAAGGAGGTCACCATTATCTTCATTACCTCCACCGTTTGGTCTCAGGTCAAGCAACAGGGAGGGAACACAACCCCGTCCATCAACAGAAAATTGGACTAAAGATTTACTGAGCATGGCCCCGCCATTCAGAAAAAGACCCAGTTTCCCCCACAGTCAGTCTCTCCCATTAGGAAGCTTCCATAAGCCTCCTATCCTTAAACTTCAGAGGGCAGACAGAATGAAAACTACAATCACAGAAAAATCAAACTGACCACATGGACCACAGCTTTGTCTAACTCAATGAAACTAAGAACCATGTCATGTAGGGCCACCCAAGACAGATGGATCATGATGGAGAGTTCTGACAAAACATGGTCCATTGGAGAAAGGAATAGCAAACCACTTCAAAATTCTTGCCTTGAGAACCCCATGAAAAGTATGAGAAGACAAAAGATATGACATTGAAAGATGAACTCCCTAGGTTGGTATGTGTCCAATATGCTACTGGAGAAGAGTGGAGAAATAGCTCCAGAAGGAATGAAGAGATGGAGCCAAAGCAAAGACAACGTCTAGTTGTGGATGTTACTGCTGATGGAAGTAAAGCCTGATGCTGTAGAGAACAATATTGCATAGGAACCTGGAATGTCAGGCCCATGAATCAAGGTAAATTGGAAGTGGTCAAACAGGAGATGACAAGAGTGAACATCGACATTTTAGGAACCAGTGAATTAAAATGAACTGGAATGGGCAAATTTAACTCAGATGACCATTATATCTACTACTGTGGACAAGAATCCCTTAGAAGAAATGGAGTAGCCCTTATAGTCAACAAAAGAGTCTGAAATGCAGTACTTGGGTGCAATCTCAAAAACGACAGAATGGTCTTGGTTCGTTTCCAAGGCAAACCATTCAATATCACAGTAATCCAAGTCTATGCCCCAACCAGTAATGCTGAAGAAGCTGAAGTTGAATGGCCCTATGAAGACCTACAAGACCTTTTAGAACTAATACAGAAAAAGTTACCCTTTTCTTCATATGGTACTGTAATTCTAAAGAAGGAAGTCAAGAGATATCTGGAGTAATAAGCAAATTTGGTCTTAGAGTACAAAATAAAGGAAGGCAAATGCTAACAAAGTTTTGCCAAGAGAACACTCTGGTCTTAGCAAACACCCTCTTCCAGCAACACAAGTGAAGATTCTACACATGGGCATCACCAGATGGTTAATACTGAAAGATTGATTATATTTTTTGTAGCCAAAGTTGGAGAAGCTCTATACAGTCAGCAAAAACAAGACCAGGATCTGACTATGGCTCAGATCATGAACTCCTTATTGCCAAATTCAGACTGAAATTGAAGAAAGTAGGGAAAACCACTAGACCATTCATGTATGACTTAAATTAAATCCCTTATGTTATAAAGTGAAAGTGAAAAAAAAAAAAAGCAATAGATTTGGCAGACAGAGTGCCTGAAATACTGTTGACGGATATTCCTGACATTGTACAGGAGGCAGTGATCAAGATCATCTTCAAGGAAAAGTAGTTCAAAAAGGCAAAGTGGTTGTCCAGGGAGGCCTTACAAATAGCTATGAAAGGAAGAGTAGCAAAAGGCAAAGGAGAAAAGGAAAGATATACCCATTTGAATGAAGTGTTCCAAAGAATAGCAAGAAGTGATAAGAAAGTCTTTCTCAGTGATCCATGCAAAGAAATAAAGGAAAAGATTAGAATGGGAAAGACTAGAGAACTCTTCAGGAAAATTAGAGATACTAAGGGAACATTTCATGCAAACATGGGCCCAATAAAGGACAGAAATGGTATGGACCTAACAGGAGCAGAAGATATTAAGAAGAGGTGGTGAGAATACACAGAAGAACTATACAAAAAAAATCTTCATGACCAGATAACCATGATGGTGTGATCACTCACCTAGAGCCAGACATCCTGGAATTCAAAGTCAAGTGGGCCTTAGGAAGCATCACTATGAACAAAGCTAGTGGAGGTGATAGAATTCCAGTTGAGCCATTTCAAAGTCTTAAAGTTGATGCTGTGAAAGTGCTGCACTCAATATGCCAGCAAATTTGGAAAACTCAGGATGGCCACAGGACTGGAAAAGGTCAGTTTTCATTCTAATCCCAAAGAAAGGCAATGCCAAAGAATGCTCAAACTACTGCACAATTGCACTCATCTCACACACTAGTAAAGTAGTGCTCAAAATTCTCCAATCCAGGCTTCAGCAGTACTTCCAGATTGTTCAAGCTGGATTTAGAAAAGGCAGAGGAACCAGAGATCAGATTGCCAACATCTGTTGCATCATCGAAAAAGCAAGAGAGTTCCAGAAAAACATCTATTTCTACCTTATTGGCTTTGCCAAATCCTTTGACTGTGTGGATCACAACAATCTGTGAAAAATTCTGAAAGAGATGGGAATACCAGACCACCTTACCTCCTTTTTGAGAAACTTGTATGCAGGTCAAGAAGCAACAGTTTGATCCAGACATAGAACAATGAACTGGTTTCAAATTGGGAATGGAGTACATCAAGGCTGTGTACTGTCACCCTGCTTATTTAACTTATATACAGAGTACATCATGCAAAATGCCAGGCTTGATGAAGTACAAGCTATAATCAAGATTGCCAGGAGGAGTATCAATAACCTCAGATATGCAGATGACACCACCCTTATGGCGAAAGCAAAGAGGAACTAAAGAGCCTCTTGATGAAAATGAAAGGGGAGAGTGAAAAAGCTGGCTTAAAGTTCAACATTCCAAAAAGTAAGTTCATGGCGTACAGTCCCATCACTTCATGGCAAATAGATGGGGAAACAATGGAAACAGTGAGAGACTTTATTTTTGGGGGCTCCAAAATCACTGCAGATGGTGAGTGCAGCCTTGAAATTAAAAGGTGCTTGCTTCTTGGAAGAAAAACTATGACCAACCTAGACAGCATGTTAAAAAGCAGAGACATTAATTTGCCAACAAAGTTCAGTCTAGCTATGGTTTTTCCAGTAGTCATGTATGGATGTGAGAGATGGACTATAAAGAAAGCTGAGTGCTGAAGAGTTGATGCTTTTGAACTGTTTTGTTGGAGAAGACTCTTGAGAGTCCCTTGAACTGCAAGGAGATCCAACCAGTCCATCCTCAAGGAAATCAGTCCTGAATATTCATTGGAAGGACTGATATTGAAGCTGAAACTCCAAATCTTTGGCCACCTGATGCGAAGAGCTGACTCATTGGAAAAGCCGCTGATGATGGGAAAGATTGAAGGCACGAAGAGGAGGGGATGACAGAGGATGAGATGGTTGGATGGTATCACCGACTGATGGACATGAGTTTGAGCAAGTTCCAGGAGTTGGTGATGGACAGGAAGCCAGGTGTGCTGCAGTCCACAGAGTCGCAAAGAGGCAGACACAACTGAGCAACTGAACTGATGGTCTGACATACAAGAGTACCTTGGAGATTTTGCAGGTTCAGCTCCAGATTACCACAGTAAAGAAAATACCAATAAAGTGAGTCACATGAAGTTTTTGGTTTCCCAGTTCTTATAAAAGTTAAGCTGACACTATACTTTAGTCTATTAAATGTACAATAGAACTATGTCTTAAATACTGTACATATCTTAAATAAAAATACAAATACTTAATTGCTAAAAATACTAGAAAAAAGATTGTTTTTTTCTTCCTTGGCATCTCTGAAACTCTTCAGGCCCAGGCTAAGGATTGCTCCCAACCACTGGCTGCATTTTACTTCAGCCTGTTTTGCACATGACTTACCTTTCCAAGAAGGAAGCACTTCCACAAAGTCTATTGTGGGCTGGTATGTAACTTTAGAGTGGGGTCTTGGGGTATGAAGAAGTATTGGGAAAATAAGTGAGGACAGGAATTGGCTGAAAGTTTTTGGTAACAAAACAGTCTAACCCAGTTAGTATATTTGAGTAATTGACTTTTCAAGTGAAATTTATAATAAGTGCTCATTGCTTTTTCATTTTCCCAAGGGCAGGTGCATAGTCCAGAGTTTTCCTTAAATAACAGACTTCTGACACATATTTGGGCTGACAAGTGGTTCATATCAGAATCAGACAGGTTCCTGGACCGTCAAACTGAAAAACAGGCTCTTGAAATGCCAGGAAGTTTTGCCTGAGGAAACCTAAGGACTCAAGTAGGCTCCCAGCATTGGCCAAACTCACATGGCGAGTCTGGCATAGAACCTCTAAGGGTTTGGATTTGTAGAAGCCATAGTTGGGTGAGTGCAGCCTCTCGGGCTGGTTTTCTCCACCTGTGAAATGTCAGAGAAGTCTCAGTGTTAGTCATGAGACTTCTCTGCTGGTTCAGATGGTAAAGACTCTTAATGCAACATGGGAGACCTGGGTTAGATCCCTGGGTTGGGAAGATCCTCTGGAGAAGGGAATGGCTACCCACTCCAGTATTCTTGCCTGGAGAATCCCATGAGCAGAAGAACCTGGAAGGCTATAGTCCATGGGGTCACAAAGAGTCGGACACAACTGAGTGACTAACACTTTCACATTTGACATGCACATTACTATTAGTGAAGAAAAATTATATTTATAGAATACAGAGAAATAGTTATAAAATATGACTGAAAATGCAAAAAAGCAACATCACATCAATAAGCATTTTGATTTAGTATTCACTTTAAAGAAAAGTTAATATGCTAATAAATTGACAAGCACTTAATGGGCCTTAAATTATTTTAGAGTTCTTTGACTCCAAAAATGTTTTTCCATTCCTTAAATATAAAAATAATCCCTAATAGATTTGAGGAGAGATGCAGAGTAGGAGTTCAATCTCACCCCCTCTCATAAGAACACCAAAATCACAACTAACTGCTAACCAACCATCAATAAAAACACTGGAACCAACCAAAAAATACATTCTGCAACAAAAGATATTAAAAAAATAATATCCATTGAGATGGTAGGAGAAGGGCAGTCTTGATATAATCAAATACCATAGCCCCCTAATAGTAACTAATAATAACACATGGTAAAAAATTAAAATTAAAATTTTCAATAAAATATAAAATTTTAAAAATACATACATACATAAGGTAAAAGTAATTGTTATGTAAATTTTCATGAAACTATCACCAAAATTGTAATAGTGACCATATTTGTCACCTCTGAAAGTTTTTTTTATTCCCCTTTCTATTGCTTTCCTCTCTACATATTCCCATCCCTATCCCTAGGCAACCATTGATTTGCTTTTACTTACTATATATTAGTTTTAATTCTGTTGAAAATAAAATAAATAGAATCATGCACTATATTCTATTTTTTAATCTTCTTTTAAATTCAGCATAATTATTCTGAGTTTTTTTCCATGCTGTTATTCAAAACAATTCTTTTCTTGTGTTGTGTAGTTTCTTTCCTCTTCATGAATCACCTCCTTGTTGTGGAGAAGGGATTTGCTTAAAACAGTGAAACTATGAACCATGTTGTGTAGGGCAACCCAAGATAGATGGGTCATGTTGAAGAGTTTGACAAAATGTGGTCCACTCGAGAAGGAAATGGCAACCCACTCCAGTATTCTTGCCTGGAGAACCCCATGGACAGTATGAAAAGGCAAAAAGACACGACATTGGAAGATGAGCTCAACAGGTCAGAACGTGTCCAGTATGCTACTGAGCAAGAACAGAGAGTGATTACTAATAGCTCCTGAAAGAATGAAGTGGCTGGGCCAAAGCAAAAACAACACTCAATTGTGGATGTGTCTGGTGGTAAAAGTAAAGTCTGACGTTGTAAAGGAGAATATTTCATAAAAACCTAAAATGTCAGGTCTATGTGCCTGTGTGCATGCTAAGCCACTTCATTCGTGTCCAACTCTTTGTGACTCTATGGATCGTAGCCTGCCAGGCTACTCTCTCCATGGGATTCTCCAGGCAAGAATACTGGAGTAGGTTGCCATGCCCTCCTCCAGGGGATCTTCCCGACCCAGGGATCAAACCCACACCTCTTATATCTCCTGCATTGGCAGGTGAGTTCTTTATCACTAGCTCCTCCTGGGAAGCCCCATCAGGTCCATAAATCAAGGTAAAGTGGACATGGTCAAACAGGAGGTGGCAAGAGTGAACATTGACGTCTTAGGAATCAGTGAACTAAAATGGTCTAACTTAATTCAGATGACCATTATATCTACTACTGTGGGCAAGGATCCCTTAGAAGAAATGGAGTAACCCCTGTAGTCAACAAAAGAGTCCAAAATGCAGTACTTGGGTGCAACCTCAAAAGCAAAATTGATCTCAGTTCATTTCCAAGGCAAACCATTCAACACCACAGCAATCCAAGTCTATGCCACAACCACTTATGCCAAAGAATCTGATGACCAATTCTATGAAGATGTACAACATCTTCTAGAAATAAGTCTAAAAACAGATGTCCCTTTGATCATAGGTTATTGGAATGCAAAGTAAGAAGTAACAGGCAAGTTTGGATTTGGAGTATAAAATGAAGCAGGGCAAAGCCTAACAAGTTTTGCCAGGTGAACATGACGGTCATAACAAACATCCTTTTCCAATTTTCCAAGAGATGACTCTACACAATGACATCACCAGATGGTCAATATGGAAATCAGATTGATTATATTATTTTCAGCCAAAGATGGAGAAGCTCTATACAGCCAGTAAAAACAAGACTTAGAGATGCCTGTGGCTCAAATTATGAGCTCCTTATTGCAAAGTTGAAGCTTAAACTGAAGAAAGTAGGGAAAACCACTAGGCTATTCAAGTATGACCTAAATCCAATTCCTTATGATTATACAGTGGAGGTGATGAGTAGATTCAAGGAATTAGTTCTCATAGTCAGACTGCCTGAAGAACAATGGATGGAGGTTTACAACACTGTATAGGAAGAAGTGACCAAAGTCAAGCTTTAAGAAAAAAGGAGAAGAAATACAAGAAGGCAAAGTGGTTATCTGAGGAGGCTTTAAAAATAGTTGAGAAGCAAAAGTCAAGGGAGAAAGGGAAAGATAAACCCACCTGAAAGCAGAGTTCCAGAGAAGAGCAAGGAGAGATAAGAAGGCCTTCTTAAATGAACAAGGCAAAGAAATAGAAGAAAACACTAGAATGGGAAACACTGGACTCCAAGAAAACTGGAAATATCAAGAAAATAATTCATGCAAGGATGAGCACAGTAAAGAACAGAAATGGTCAGGACCTAAGAAAAGCATAACTGATTAAGAGGATGTGCCAAGAATACACAGAAGAGTTATACAAGAAAGATCTTAATTACTCAGGTAACCATGATGGTGTTGTCACTCACCTAGAGTCAGACATCCTAGAGCATGAAGTTAAGTGGGTCCTTTTTTTTTTTTTTTGAAAGTCACTCAGTCATGTCAGACTCTTTGCAACCCCATGGACTACACAATCCATGGAATACTCCAGGACAATACTGGAGTAGGTAGCCTTTCCCTTCTCCAGGGTATCTTCCCAACCCAGGGATCGAACCCAGGTCTCCTGCATTGCAGGTGGATTCTTTACCAACTGAATTATCAGGGCCTTAGGAATCACTACTATAAACAAACCTAGGGGAGGTGATGGAATTCCAGCTGAGCTATTTCAAATCTTAAAAAATGATGCTGTTAAAATGTTGCACTCAGTATGTTAGCAAATATAGAAAACTCAGCAATGGCAAGAGGACTGTAAAGCCAGTTTTCATTCCAGTCCTAAAGAAGAGCAATGCCAAGAATGTTCAAACTAATGTACAATCGTACCTGTTTCACAAGCTAGCAAGATCATGCTCAAAATTCTTCTAGATAGACTTCAGTAGTACATGACCAAGAACTTCCATATGTAGAAGAGGCATAGGAACCAAAGATCAAGCTGTCAACATTTACTGAATCATGGAGATCGCAAGGGAGTTCCATAAAAAACATCTATTTCCTCTTCATTGACTATTCTAAAGTCTTTGACTTTGTGGATTACAATAAACTGTGGAAAATTCTTAGAGATTGGAGTACTGGACCACCTTACTTGTCTCCTGAGAAACCTGTATGTGGGTGAAGAAACAACAGTTAAAACTGAACATGGAACAGTGGATTGGTTCAAAATTGGGAAAGGAGTACATCAAGGCTTTATATTGTCACCTTGCTTATTAAACTTCTATGCAGAGTGCATTATGCCAAATGCTGGGTGAATCACAAGCTGGAATCAAGATTGCTGGGAGAAATGTCAACAGTCTCAGATACGGAGATGATACCACTCTAATAGCAGAAAGTGAAGAGGAACTAATGATGAGGGTGCAAGTGGGGAATAACAAAGCTGGCTTGAAGCTCAACATTCAAACAACTAAGATCATGGCATCCGATCCCATCACTTCATGGCAAATAGAAGGGGAAAAGTGGAAGCAGTGACAGATTTTGTTTTCTTGGGCTCCAAAATTACTGCAGATGGTGACAGCAGCTATGACATTAAAAGCCACTTACTCCTTGGTAGGAAAGCTATGACAATCCTAGACAGCACATTAAAAAGCAGAGACATCACCTTGCCAACAATGCACTGTATATTCAAAGTTATGGTTTATCCAGTAGTCATGTATGGATGTGAGAGTTAGACCATAAAGAAGGCTGCTGCTAAGTCACTTCAGTCGTGTCCGACTCTGTGTGACCACATAGACCCCACCAGGATCCTCTGTCCTTGGGATTCTCCAGGCAAGAATACTGGAGTGGGTTGCCATTTCCTTCTCCAATGCATGAAAGTGAAAAGTGAAAGTGAAGTCGCTCAGTCGTGTCCGACTCTTAGTGACCCCATGGTCTGCAGCCTACCAGGCTCCTCCATCCATGGGATTTTCCAGGCAAGAACACTGGAGTGGGGTGCCATTGCCTTCTCCATCTTTCCCATTCTATTGCTTTCCCCTATTTCCTTGCTTGATCACTAAGGAGGACTTTTTTCTCTCCTTGCTATTTTTTGGAACTCTGCATTCAAATGGGTATATCTTTCCTTTTCTCCTTTGCCTTTGGCTTCTCTTCTCTTCTCAGCTATTTGTAAGGCCTCCTCATACAACCATTTTGACTTTTTGCATTTCTTTTTCTTGGGGATGGTTTTGATTACTGCCTACTGTACGGTGTTACAAGTCTCTGTCCATAGTTCTTCAGGCACTCTGTCTATCAGATCTAATCCCTTGAATATATTTGTCACTTCCACTGTATAATCATAAGGGATTTGATTTAGGTCATACCTGAATGGTCTAGTGGTTTTTCCTACTTTCTTCAATATAAGTCTGAATTTTGCAATGAGGAGTTCATGATCTGAGCCACTGCCAGCTCATGGTCTTGTTTTTGCTGACTGTATAGAGCTTCTCCATCTTTGGCTGCAAAGAATATAATCAATGATTTCGATTTTGACCATTTAATGATGTCCATGGGTAGAGTTGTCTCTTGTGTCTCTTGTGTTGTTGGAGTTGTCTCTTCTGTTGTTGTTTGCTATGACCAGTCAGTTCTCAGAAAAACTCTATTAGCCTTTGCCCTGCTTCATTTTGTATTCCAAGGCCAAGCTTTCCTGTTACTCTAGGTATTTCCTGACTTCCTACTTTTGCATTCCAGTCCCCCAAAGCCAACCATCTAGTGGAGCCCAAACTGGAACCCAGAGATTCTGACTTCAGGACACGGTCCGCCACCACCGTCTTGAATTGAGTGTTGCTTGCAGCGCTTCTGTTAAAGGTCTGAGCTGAGGTGTCAGTGCAGCTGTTTCACACTGGGAACTCTGGTCTAAAGTGCCAGGTGCAAGTCTTCTGCATGCTGCACCCTATGAGCAAGTGAAACAGGACTAAGCCCAAGCGGGGGAAAAAGGTATTGTGGGACACTTGCTCTTTGGACACTCCATCTTGAAACCAAGCTACCATGCCATGGGAAGCCCATGACACATGGAGAGGAAGAATAAAGAAGGTTGAGCACCGAATAATTGATGCTTCTGAACTGTGGTGCTGGAGAAAACTCTTGACAGTCCCTTGGTCAGTAAGGAGATCAAACCAGTCAGTCCTAAAGGAAATCAACCCTGAATATTCATTGGAAGGACTGATGCTGAAGCACCAGTACTTTGGTCACGTGATGCAAAGAACAGACTCAATGGAAAAGACCCTGATGCTGGGAAAGACTGAAAGCAAAAGGAGAAGAGGGCAACAGAGGATGAGATGGTTATATAGCTTCACCGACTCAATGGACATGAATCTGAGCAAACTCCAGGAGATAGTGGAAGACAGAGGAGCCTGGAGTTCTGCAGTCTATGGGGATTCAAAGAGTCAGACTAGATTTAGTGATGGAGCAGCAAGTGTTTCTTTATATGGCTATTGGTAACATTTTCGGTTCTTGACTGTTACAAATTAAACTTCTATTAATATTGATGTACAAGTCTTTGTGTGAATCTATGCTTTCTTTTCTCTTAGTTAGAATCTTAAGAGTAGCAATATGGTAAGTATATTTTAGCATTATAAGAAACTACATATACACCATGGAATATTACTCAGCCATTAAAAAGAATTCATTTGAATCAGTTCTAATGAGATGGATGAAACTGGAGCCCGTTATACAGAGTGAAGTAAGCCAGAAAGATAAACACCAATACAGTATACTAACTCATATATATGGAATTTAGAAAGACGGTAATGATAACCCTATATGCAAAACAGAAAAAGAGACACAGATGTACAGAAGAGACTTTTGGATTCTGTGGGAGAAGGCGAGGGTGGGATGTTTTGAGAGAACAGCATCAAAACATATATTATCAAGGGTGAAACAGATCACTAGCCCAGGTTGGATGCATGAGACAAGTGCTCGGGGCTGGTACACTGGGAAGACCAAGAGGGATCGGGTGGAGAGGGAGGTGGGAGGGGGGATCAGGATGGGGAATACATGTAAATCCATGGCTGATTCATGTCAATGTATGGCAAAAACCACTACAATATTGTAAATAATTAGCCTCCAACTAATAAAAATAAATGGGAAAAAAAGAAAGAAACTACCAAACAGTTTCCAAATATCTGTAACCAAGTGTACTCCCATACATAATCATGAAGCTCTCATATGGTCAGTCTTTTACAAATTTTTAATGTTTATTTTTAATTGAGTATAGTTGATTTAAATATTATATTAATTTCAGGTGTATAGTATAGTGATTCTTTATTTTTGCAGATTATACTCCATTATAGGTTATTAGAAGATAATGGCTGTAACTCCTTGTGCTATACAGTGTATCCTTCTGCTTATCAATTTTATACATGTAGTTTCTATCCGTAATCCCATACCCCTGATTTGTCCTTCCCATCTCTATTCACCCCTTTGATGACCACAAATTTGTTTTCTATGTTTGTGAGTCTGTTTTTGTTCTGCATATACATTCATTTGTTTTATTTTTTAGATTCCACATATGTGATGCATACAGGTTTTGCCTTACTCTGACTTACTTCAGTAAGCATAATCTCTAGGTCCTTCTGCTGCTGCTGCTAAGTCGCTTCAGTCGTGTCTGACTCTGTGCGACCCCATAGATGGCAGCCCACCAGGCTCCTCTGTCCCTGGGATTCTCCAGGCAAGAACACTGGAGTGGGTTGCCATTTCCTCCTCCAAAGCGTGAAAGTGAAAAGTGAAAGTGAAGTCCCTCAGTCGTGTCCAACTCTTAGCGACCCCATGGACTGCAGCCTACCAGGCTCCTCCGTCCATGAGATTTTCCAGGCAAGAATACCAAGTGGGTTGCCAGTGCTTCTCCCTAGGTCCATCTAGATTGATGCAAATGGCAGAATTTCATTCTGTTTTTATGGTTGAATGATATTCCATTTTATATATACATATCATATTTCTTAATCCAAATAACTGTTGTTCCTGTCTTGTCTATTTTAAATAATGTTGTAATGAACAGTGGGGCTCATGTATCTTTTAAAATTAGTGTTTTCATTTTTTCAAAGTGGAAACTTGAAACGGGAAACAGGAGTGGAATTGTTGGATAATATGGATCCCTGGTAGTTCACTATTTTTAGTTTTTTGAGGAACCTCTATACTGTTTTCCATAGAGTCTGCAGAATTTAAATTTTCATCAATGGCGAACAAGGGTGGCCTTTTCTCCATATCCTCTCCAACATCTGTTATTTGTAGACTTTGATTATAGCCTTTCTGAAAGGTATGATACTGTCCTTTTGATTTGTGTTCATCTAATTATTGGTGAGTGGAGAAATAACTCCAGAAAGAATGAAGGGATGGAGCCAAAGCAAAAACAATACCCAGTTGTGGATGTGACTGGAGATAGAAGCAAGGTTTGATGCTGTAAAGAGCAATATTGCATAGGAACCTGGAATGTTAGGTCCATGAATCAAGGCAAATTGGAAGTGGTCAAACAGGAGATGGCAAGAGTGAATGTCGACATTCTAGGAATCAGCAAACTAAAATGGACTGCAATAGGTGAATTTAACTCAGATGACCATTATATCTACTACTGTGGACAGGAATCCCTTAGAAGAAATGGAGAAGCCATCATGGTCAACAAAAGAGTCCAAAATGCAGTACTTGGATGCAATCTCAAAAATGACAGAATAATCTGTTTGTTTCCAAGGCAAACCATTCAATATCACAGTAATCCAAGCCTATGCCCCAACCAGTAACGCTGAAGAAGCTGAAGTTGAACGGTTCTATGAAGACTTACAAGACCTTTTAGAACTAACACCCATAAAAGACATCCTTTTCATTATAGGTGACTGGAACACAAAAATAGGAAGTCAAGAAACACCCGGAGTAACAGGCAAATTTGGCCTTGGAGTATGGAACGAAGCAGGGCAAAGGCTAATAGAATTTTGCCAAGAGAACACACTGGTCATAGCAAACACCCTCTTTCAACAACACACGAGAAGACTCTACACATGGACATCACCAGATGGTCAACACCAAAATCAGATTGATTATATTCTTTGCAGCCAAAGATGGAGAAGCTCTATACGGTCAGGAAAAACAAGACCAGGAGCTGACTGTGGCTCAGATCATGAACTCCTTATTGCCAAATTCAGACTTAAATTGAAGAAAGTAAGGAAAAACACTAGACCATTCAGGTATGACCTAAATCAAATCTCTTATGACTATACAGTGGAAGTGAGAAATGACAGGGAGCAAGACCATCCCCATGGAAAAGAAATGCAAAAAGGCAAAATGGTTGTCTGAGGAGGCCTTACAAATAGCTGTGAAAAGAAGAGAAGTGAAAAGCAAAGGAGAAAAGGAAAGATATTCCTATTCGAATGCAGAGTTCCAAAGAATAGCAAGGAGAGATAAGAAAGCCTTCCTCAGTGATCAATGCAAAGAAATAGAGGAAAACAACAGAATAGGAAAGACTAGAGATCTCTTCAAGAAAATTAGAGTTACCAAGGGAACGTTTCATGCAAAGATGGATTCAATAAAGGACAGAAATGGTAGGGACCTAAGAGAAGCAGAAGATATTAAGAAGAGGTGGCAAGAATACACAGAAGAACTGTACAAAAAAGATCTTCACCACCCAGATAATCACGATGGTGTGATCACTCACCTAGAGCCAGACATCCTGGAATTTGAAGTCAAGTGGGCCTTAGGCAGTATCACTATGAGCAAAGCTAGTGGAGGTGATGGAATTCCAGTTGAGCTATTTCAAATCCTAAAAGATGATGCTGTGAAAGTGCTGCACTCAATATGCCAGCAAATTTGGAAAACTCAGCAGTGGCCACAGGACTAGAAAAGGCCAGTTTTCATTCCAATCTCAAATAAAGGCAATGCCAAAGAATGCCGAACTACCACACAGTTGCACTCATCTCACACTCTAGCAAAGTAATGCTCAAAATTCTCCAATCTAGGCTTCAGCAATATGTGAACCGTGAACTTCAGATGTTCAAGCTGGTTTTCGAAAAGGCAGAGGAACCAGAGATCAAATTGCCAACATCCGCTGGATCACTGAAAAAGCAAGAGAGAGTTCCAGAAAAACATCTATTTCTGCTTTATGGACTATGCCAAAGCCTTTGACTGTGTGGATCACAGTAAACTGTGTAAAGTTCTGAAAGAGATGGGAATACCAGACTACCTGACCTGGCTCTTGAGAAACCTGTTTGCAGGTCAGGAAGCAACAGTTAGAACTGGACATGGACCAACAGACTGGTTCCAAATAAGAAAAGGAGTACGTCAAGGCTGTGTATTGTCACCCTACTTATTTAACTTAGATGCAAAGTACATCATGAGAAACGCTGGGCTCGAAGAAGCACAAGCTGGAATCAAGATTGCTGGGAGAAATATCAGTAACCTCAGATATGCAGATGAGACCCCGGTGGCTCAGATGGTAAAGTGTCTGCCTACAATGTGGGAAACCTGGGTTCGATCCCTGGGTTGGGAAGATCCCCTGGAGAAGGACATGGCAACCCACTCCAGTACTCTTGCCTGGAAAATTCCATGGACTGAGGAGCCTGGTAGGCTACGGTCCATGGAGTCGCAGAGTCGGATATAACTGAGCAACTTCACTCACTAATGTGTAAGTGATTTTGTGCCAGTATCATACTGTTTTGATTACTGTGGCTTTGTAATACAGTCTTAAACCAGATTGCGTGATTCCTCCAGGTTTGTTCTGTTTATTCAAGATTTTTTTTAGTTATTCAGGGTCTCTTGTGACTCCATATAAGTTTTAGGATTATTTGTCCTTGTAGGTGAAAAGTGCCTTGGATATTTTGATAGGGATTACATTCAATCTGTAGATTTCTTTGGGTAGTATTGCCATTTTAACATTAGAAAGCATTCTAATTTATAAACATAAGATACCTTTCAATTTCTTTGTATCATCTTCAGTTTACTTCATCAATGTTTTATATTTTTCAGCGTATAGATCTTTCACTTCCTTAAAAAAGTTTATTCCTATGTGTTTTATTATTTTTGGTACATTTTTAAGTGGAATTGTTCTCCTGTTTCCTCTTTCTGATAGTTCACTATCAGTGTAAAGAAAAGCAACAAATTTTTATATATTAATATTGCATTCTGAAACATTACTGAATTCATTTATTAGTTCTAAGAGTTTTCTGGTTGAAACTTGAGGCTTTTCTATATAAATTATGCCATCTGTAAATAGTGATATTTTCATTTCTTACTTTCAAATTTGGATGCCTTTTGTTCTTTTTCTTGCCTGATTGCTGTGACTAAGACTTTCAATGCCATTCAAATACTACTTCCAATACTAAATAAAAGTGATGAGAGTATCCTTTTCTTGTTCTTGGTTTTTGAAGAAGAGCTTTCCGCTTTTCATGGCTAAGTATGATTTTAGCTGTGGTCTTTTCAGAAATGGCCTTTATTATGTATAGTTATGTTCTCTCTATATCAACTTAACAATAGTTTTTTTTTTTTCACGAGTGAATGTTGACTTTTCTCAAATCCTTCTTTTGTCTATTGAGATGATTTTTATCCTTTCCTTTGATAATGTGGTATATAACATTGATTGATTTGCAGATATTTAACCATATTTAAATCCCTGGAACAAATCCCCCTTGATTATGTTGTATGATTCTTTTCATATATTGTTGAATTCCCCTTGCTAATATTTTTTGATAGTTGCATCTATATTCATGAGAGATATTGGCCTATTGTTTTTTTTTAATGCATTGCCTTTGTATAGTTTTGCTGTCAGGGTAATGCTGGCCCTGAGAATGAATTTGGAAATCTTATATTCTCTTAATTTTTGTGGAATAACTTGAGAACTCTAGGTGTTAGCTCTTTTTTGATGTTTGGTAGAATTACCCTCTGAAGCCATCTGGTCCTGGACTGTTATTTCACTGGGAGTTTTTCCAGATTGTCTATTTCTTCTTACTTTAGTCTTGGAAGATTTTGTGTTTGTAGAATTTATCCATTTCTAGGTTGGCAAATAGCAGCTTGCAGTATACTCATGATTTTTTGTCTCTCTCTGATATAGCTTGTTATTTCTCCTCTTTTGGTATCTGATGTTTTTTAATCCTCTCACTTTTTCTCATGAGGAAACTGACTAAAGGCTTGTTAGTTTTGTTTATCTTTTCAAAATTTAACTCTTAATTTTATTGATCTGTTCATTATTTTGGTGTCCACTTATTTATTTCCTCTATATTTATTATTATTTCCTCTCTTCTGCTGCCTTTGGGCTTTGTTTGTCCTTCTTTTTCTTTTTTTTTTTTTTTTTTTTCTCTTTTTTTTTTTTTTTTTAAATTTTTTTATTAGTTGGAGGCTAATTACTTCACAACATTTCAGTGGGTTTTGTCATACATTGATATGAATCGGGGTTTTGTCATACATTGATATGAATCAGCCATAGATTTACACTTATTCCCCATCCCGATCCCCCCTCCCACCTCCCTCTCCACCCGATTCCTCTGGGTCTTCCCAGTGCATCAGGCCGGAGCACTTGTCTCATGCATCCCACCTGGGCTGGTGATCTGTTTCACCATAGATAGTATACATGCTGTTCTTTTGAAACATCCCACCCTCACCTTCTCCCACAGAGTTCAAAAGTCTGTTCTGTATTTCTGTGTCTCTTTTTCTGTTTTGCATATAGGGTTATCGTTACCATCTTTCTAAATTCCATATATATGTGTTAGTATGCTGTAATGTTCTTTATCTTTCTGGCTTACTTCACTCTGTATAAGGGGCTCCAGTTTCATCCATCTCATTAGGACTGGTTCAAATGAATTCTTTTTGACGGCTGAGTAAAATTCCATGGTGTATATGTACCACAGCTTCCTTATCCATTCATCTGCTGATGGGCATCTAGGTTGCTTCCATGTCCTGGCTATTATAAACAGTGCTGCGATGAACATTGGGGTGCATGTGTCTCTTTCAGATCTGGTTTCCTCAGTGTGTATGCCCAGAAGTGGTATTGCTGGGTCATATGGCAGTTCTATTTCCAGTTTTTTAAGGAATCTCCACACTGTTTTCCATAGTGGCTGTACTAGTTTGCATTCCCACCAACAGTGTAAGAGGGTTCCCTTTTCTCCACAGCCTCTCCAGCATTTATTGCTTGTAGACTTTTGGATAGCAGCCATCCTGACTGGTGTGTAATGGTACCTCATTGTGGTTTTGATTTGCATTTCTCTAATAATGAGTGATGTTGAGCACCTTTTCATGTGTTTGTTAGCCATCTGTATGTCTTCTTTGGAGAAATGTCTGTTTAGTTCTTTGGCCCACTTTTTGATTGGGTCATTTATTTTTCTGGAATTGAGCTTCAAGAGTTGCTTGTATATTTTTGAGATTAATCCTTTGTCTGTTTCTTCATTTGCTATTATTTTCTCCCAATCTGACGGCTGTCTTTTCACCTTACTTATAGTTTCTTTTGTAGTGCAAAAGCTTTTAAGTTTCATTAGATCCCATTTGTTTAGTTTTGCTTTTATTTCCAATATTCTGGGAGGTGGGTCATAGAGGATCTTGCTGTGATTTATGTCGGAGAGTGTTTTGCCTATGTTCTCCTCTAGGAGTTTATCTATAGGACATTTCAGCCCAAAACAAGCAACTTCACCTTTTTCTCAAGTGCACACGGAACTTTCTCCAGAATAGATCACATCCTGGGCCATAAAGATGTCCTTCTTTTTCTAATTCCTTTAGATAGAAGGTTAGGTTGCTTATTCGAGCTTTTTAAAAATTTCATGAGGAAGACCTTTTTCACTATTAACTTCCCTCTTAGAATGGCCTTTGATGCATCCCATTGATATTGGAAAGCTGTGCTTACATTTTCATTTGTCTTGAAGTATTTTCTGATTTCTTCTTTAATTTCATTATTGTCCAGTGGTTTTTCAGTAGCATCTTATTTAATCTACACATATTTGTATCTTTCCCATTTTCCTTCCTGTAATCGATTTCCAGTTTGACATCATTGTGATAAAAAAAAATGTTGACTATAACTTCTATCCTCTTAAATTTGTTGAGACTGATTTTGTGGCCTAGAAAGTAATCTAGCCTGGAGAATGTTCCATGTGCACTTGAAAAGAATGTGTATTCTGCTGTTTGGGGGTGGAATATTCTATAGATATATATTAAATTCAACTGATTTTAATGTGTCATTTAAAGCTACTATTTCTTTTTTTTCCTTTAAAAAATTTTTTTTTCACTTATTTTTATTAGTTGGAGGCTAATTACTTTACAATATTGTAGTGGTTTTTGTCATACATTGACATGAATCAGCCATGGATTTATATGTATTCCCCATCCCGATCCCCCCTCCCACCTCCCTCTCCACCCGATTCCTCTGGGTCTTCCCAGTGCACCAGGCCCGAGCACTTGCCTCATGCATCCAACCTAGGTTGGTGATCTGTTTCACCCTAGATAATTTTCTTTATTTTTTAAAGCTACTATTTCTTAATTGGTTTCTACCTGGATGATTTGTCTATTGATGGTAGTGAGGTATTAGAGTCCCCTATTGTTATCTTATTGTCACTTCTCCGTTTATGTCTGTTAATATTTTTATGCATGTATCTATATGCTCATATATTTGGTGGATATATGTCGCTGAGCAATATTTCCTTTTCTTTTTTGTTCCCTTTATCATTATACAATTACATTTTCTTGTCTTCTGTTATAAACTTTGTTTTACAGTACAGTAACTCCCTTAAGTCCTGAAGTCTTTGTTGTCAGAGGTTACTCTAAGATTGACTTTTAATGGAGGAATAGAAGAATATCCACTCATCTTCTCCTGTGTGAACTCCAAAATTACAACTCGCTGCTGAACAACCATTGAGAGGAGAATGTTGGATCCCACCAAAAAAGATACCCCACGTCCAAGGGCAAAGGAGAAATCCCAGCAAGATGGTAGAAGGGGTGAAATTGCATCTAGAATCAAACACCATACCCATCAGAGATGCTTGGAGGGCTCAAATAAAAACTTGTGTGCAACAGGAGACGCCAGAGAGACTGAGCCAGACCTGTCTTTGAGTGTTTGAGTGTCTCCTGTGGAGGTATAAGTCAGCAGTGGCCTGCCACAAGAGCAGGGGTTCTGGGTGCTGCAGTCCTGGGTGTGGCAAAAGCCCTCTTGGAGAAAGTCACCATTAATCCCACCATAGAGCCACTGAGCAGACGACCCACAAACTGAAGAACAATTATACCAAATAAATTCTCCCACTGTTGAGAAAGTTCTAGGACCCACAACAGATTTCCCAACATGGTGATTTGGCAAAGGGACTGAGAACCCCCAGGGAATTTGACTTTGGAGGCCAGTGGGATTTGATTACAGAACTTACACAGGACTGGGGAAACAGATCTTGGAGGGAACAAGCAAAACTTTCTGCATGCCAGGACCCAGGAGAAAGGAGCAGTGACCCCACAAGAGACTGACTCAGACTTGCCTCTGAGTGACCAGGAGTTTCCAGCAGAGGCGTGGGTCGGCAGTGGCCTGCTACAGGGTCTGGGACGCAGAGTGCAGCAGTGCATGCATGAGATCTTTTGAAGGAGGTCGCCATTATCTTCATTACCTCCACCATAGTTTGGTCTCAGGTCGAGCATTAGGGAGGGAACACAGCATTGCCCAAAACAGAAAACTGGATTAAAGATTTACTCAGCATGGCCCCACCCATCAGAATAAGACCCAGTTTTCCCCACAGTCAGTCTCTCCCATTAGGAAGCGTCCATAAACCTCTTATCCTTATCCCTCAGAGAGAAGACAGAATGAAAACCACAATCACAAAAAATAATCAAACTGATCACATGGACCACAGCCTTGTCTAACTCAATGAAACTATGAGCCATGCCATGTAAGGCCACCCAAGACAGACGGGTCATGGTGGAGAATTCTGACAAACAGTGGTCCACTGGAGAAGGGAATGGAAAACCACTTCAGCATTCTTGCCTTGAGAACCCCATGAACAGTATGAAAAGGCAAAAAGATATGACATTGAAAGATTAACTTCCCAGGTTGGTAGGTGCCCAAAATGATACTTGATAGGAGTGGAGAAATAATTCCAGAAAGAATGAAGAGATGGAACCAAAGCAAAAACAATGCCCAGTTGTGGATGTGACTGGTGATAGAAGTACAGTATGATGCTGTAAAGAACAATATTGCATAGGAACCTGGAATGTCAGGTCCATGAATCAAGGTAAAGTGAAAGTGGTGAAATAGGAGATGGCAAGAGTGAACATTGACATTTTAGGAATCAGCGAACTAAGATGGACTGGAATGGGTGAATTTCACTCAGATGACCGTTATATCTACTACTGTGGGCAAGAATCCCTTCGAAGAAATGGAGTAGCCATCATAGTCAACAGAAGAGTCTGAAATGCAGTACTTGGATGCAATCTCAAAAATGACAGAATGATCTCTGTTCGTTTCCAAGGCAAACCACTCATATCACAGTAAACCAAGTCTATGCCCCAACCAGTAACGTTGAAGAAGCTGAAGTTCAATAGTTCTATGAAGACCTACAAGACCTTCTAGAACTAACAACCAAAAGATATATCCTTTTCATTATAGGGGACTGGAATGCAAAAGTAGGAAGAGCTACCTGGAGTAACAGGTAAATTTGGCCTTGGAGTACAAAATGAAGCAGGGCAAAGGCTAACAGAGTTTTGCCAAGAGAAAGCACTGGTCATAGCAAATACCCTCTTCCAACAACACACAAGAAGGTTCTACACATTGACATCACCAAATGGTCAATACCAAAATCAGATTGATTATATTCTTGCAGCCAAAGATGGAGAAGCTCTATACAGTCAGCAAAAACAAGACTGGGAACTGACTGTGGCTCAGATCATGAACTCCTTATTGCCAAATTCAGACTCAAATTGAAGAAAGTAGGGAAAACCACTAGACCATTCAGGTATGACCTAAATCAAGTCCCTTTTGATTATACAGTGGAAGTGACAAATATATTCAAAGGATTAGATCTGATAGACAAAGTGCCTGAAGAACTATGGATGGAGGTTCATGACATTGTACAAGGAGCAGTGATCAAGACCATCCCCAAGAAAAAGAAAAGCAAAATGGTTGTCTGCAGAGACCTTACAAATAACTGAGAAAATAAGACAAGTGAAGTGAATTGAAGTGAAAGTCACTCAGTCATGTCCAACTCTTCATGACCCTATGGACGGTACAGTCCATGGAATTCTCCAGGCCAGAATACTAGAGTGGGTAGCCTTTCCATTCTCCAGGGGATCTTCCAAACCCAAAGATCGAACACAGGTTTCCCGCATTGCAGGCAGATTCTTTACCAGCTGAGTCACAAGGGAAGCCCCAAGAAAAGAAGAGACGCTAAAGTCAAAGGATAAAAGGAAAGATATAACCATTTAAATGCAGAGTTCTAAAAAATAACATGGAAAGATAAGAAAGACTTCCTCGGTGATCAATGCAAAGAAATAAAGGAAAACAATGGAAAAGACTAGAGATCTTCAAGAAAATTAGAGATACCAAGGGAACATTTCATGCAAAGATGGGCACAACAGAAGTCAGAAATGGTATGAACCTAACAGAAGCAGAAGATATTAAGAAGAGGTGGCAAGAATACACAGAACTATACAAAAAGATCTTCACGATCCAGATAAGCACAGTGGTGTGATCACTCACCTAGAGTCAGAAGTGGTCCTTAGGAAGCATCACTATGAACAAAGCAAGTGGAGGTGATCAGATCTTAAATGATGATGCTGGAAAGTGCTGCACTCAATATGCCAGCAAATTTGGAAAACTCAAGAATGGCCACAGGACTGGAAAAGGTCAGTTTTCATTCCAATCCCAAAGAAAGGCACTGCCAAAAATGCTCAGACTACTGCACAATTGCACTCAAATCACACACCAGGAAAGTAATGCTCAAAATTTTCCAAGCCAGGCTTCAACAGTACTTGAACCATGAGCTTCCAGATGTTCAAGCTGGTTTCAGAGATCAAATTGCCAACATCTGTTGGATCATTAAAAAGAAAGAGAGTTCCAGAAAATCATGTACTTCTGCTTTATTGACTATGCCAAAGCTTTTGACAGTGTGGATCACAACAAACTGTGGAAAATTCTTAAAGAGAATGGGGATAACATACCACCTTACTTGCCTGCTGAAAAATCTGTAGGCAGGTCAAGAAGCAACAGTTAAACCAGACATAGAACATGGACTGGTTTCAAATTGGGAAAGGAGTACATCAAGGCTGTGTATTGTCACCCTGCTTATTAACTTACATGCATATACATCATGTGAAATGCTGCACTGGGTGAAGCACAAGCTGAAATCAAGATTGCCGGGAGAAATATCAATAACTTCAGATATGCAGATATGCAGATGACACCGCCCTTATGGCAGAAAGCAAAGAGGAACTAAAGAGCCTCTTGATGAAAGTGAAAGAGGAGAGTGAAAAAGTAGGCTTAAAACTCAACATTCAGAAAACAAAGATCAGGGCATCTGGTCCCATCACTTCATGGCAAATAGATGGGAAAACAATGGAAATAGTGACAGACTTTATTTTGGGGGGCTCCAAAATCACTGCAGATGGTGGGTGCAGCCATGAAATTAAAAGACGCTTGTTCCTTGGAAGAGAAGCTATGACCAACCTAGACAGCATATTAAAAAGCAGAGACATTACTTTGCCAACAAAGGTCCATCTAGTCAAAGCTATTGTTTTTCCAGTAGTCATGTATGGATGTGAGAGTTGGGCTATAAAGAAAGCCGACTGCAGAAGAACTGATGATTTGGAACTGTGGTATTGGAGAAGACTCTTGAGAATCCCTTGGACAGCAAGGAGATCCGACCAGTCCATCCTAAAGGAAATCAGTTCTGAATATTCATTGGAAGGACTGATGCTGAAGCTGAAACTCCAATACTTTGGCCACCTGATGCAAAGAACTGACTCATTGGAAAAGACCCTGATGCTGGGAAAGACTGAAGGCAGGAGGAGAATGGAATGACAGAGGATGAGATGGTTGGGTGGCATCATCGACTCAATGTACTTGAGTTTGAGCAAGCTTCGGGAGTTGGTGATGGACAGGGAAACCTGGTGTGGTGTTGTCCATGGGGTCACGAAGAGTTGGAAGCAACTGAGAGGCTGAACTGAAGTCCCCTATTTACAAATTAGTTCCCTTCCAAGAGAAGTTTTATAAGTCCAATTTGTTCATAAGTCCAACAATGATACCTTAGGTACCAAACTAACACAATCTGTTACGTAGAACTGTACTGTAATCGGTTTATAATATGTTTCACACAAGTAATGCACAAAAAATAACTTTTAATCCTCTAGTATAGTACCTTGTAAAGTACAGTAAAGCAGTACAGTAGCTGGCCTACAGAGGCTAGCATTGCATGAACAAGAGTGTTACTGTCTGGAAGAGTGAGGGGAGGTGGGAGATGGTAGAGCTGAGGGATCATCAGCAATAAGAAACAGAGGGCAAGCTGCAGTCTCACTCAGGCCTGACATTGATGGCACGAGTTCTGGTTCCTTGCTGGATTCAATCCTATCTACTCTCTTGAAAAAAATGATCAAGAGATGTCTGAGTAGTACTGTATCAGGTACATCACTGCTGCTTTTATGCTTGCTTCTGGACATCCTTGTCTTGAAATAAAGATACTGCACTACTTTACTCTGTACAGTACACAAAAGCACAATTACTTATAGAAGATGCACACACTTGAAAATGTATGCCAGACACATGAACTAACTAACATGATTGGGTATGCAAACACATGTTCACATCTCTGAAAGTCTGCAACTTGAAGGGTCCTGTGTAGGGAATGTCATGTATATTTTGTCTGATATGAGTTTTGTTACCCCAAGATTCTTTGCCATTTCCACTTGTATTGAATTTCTGTTTTATCTCTTCAATTTGTCTCTGTGTCTTTAGCTCTGAAGTGTATTTCTTACAAGTAGCATATCAATGTGTCCTTCTTAATCATTTCAACTAGCCTATGTCATTTGTTTAGAGTATTTATTCCATTCACATTAGAGTGATTATTGATAGGTATTACTGATTTCCACTTTATTACTTGTTTTCTGGTTGTTTTGTAGTTTTTCTCTGCACTTTTATTCTTCTTTTAGTTTGATCCCTGTATTTGGATGATTTTATTTGTAGTATGCTTGTGTTCCTTTCTGCCTAGTTTTTGCATATCTATTGTAGGTTTTTGATTTGTGGTTTGATTGTGACAGAGGATGAGATCATTGCATGGCATCACCAACGCAATGGACAAGAGTTTGAGCAAGCTCCAGGAGTTGGTAATGGACAGGAAAGCCTGACGTGCTGCAGTCCATTGAGTCGCAAAGATTCAGACATAACTGAGTGACTGAGAGACTGAACTGAACTGAACTGATGCAAAGAACCAACTCATTGGAAAAGACATTGATCCTGGAAAAGATAGAAGGCAAAAGGAGAAGAGGGTGACAGAGGATAAGGTGGTTAAATAGCATTACTGACTCAATGGACATGGATTTGAGAAAACTCTGGGATATAGTGAAGGATGGGGAAGACTGGCATGCTGCAGTCCATGAGATCACAAAGAGTTGGACACCACCTACCAACTCAGCAACAACAAGTGGTCAATTAATCTATGGTGAAGGAGGTAACACTATACAATGAAGAAAAGACAGTCACTTTCAATAAGTTGTTCTGGGAAAAGTGGACAGCTACATGTAAAAGAATCAAATTAGAACATTCTCTAACACCATGTCCAAAGATAAACTCAAAATGGATTAAAGACCTAAATGGAAAACCAGATACATTAAACTTCCTAGAGGAAATCATAGGCAAGACACTCTTTGACATAAATCACAGCAATCTTTTTTTTTTGCAGGGGGTGTGGAGGGGGGATTTCCCCTCTTAAAGCAAAGGAAGGCAAAGCAAAAATAGACAAATGGAGCCTAATTAAATTTAGAAGCTTTTACACAGCAAGGAAACCATCAAAGAAAAGACATCAAATGTCTTTTCATCATTGTACAGTCTTGCCTCCTTCATCATAGATTGACTGACCATTTGTTATTGTTGTTGAGTCACTAAGTCATGTCCGACCCTTTGTGACCCCACAGACTGCAGCACACCAGGCTTCCCTGTCCTTCAACATCTTCCAGAGTTTGCTCAAATTCATGTCCAGAATGAAAAGACAACTCACAGAATGGCAGAAAATGTTAAAATTGATTAAAATATTAATATTAAAATTTTAATTATATTTAATTAATATATTTATTTATATTTATTTATATTTAATATAATATATTTATATATAAATATTAATATTTATATAAATTATGTAATAATATATAATCATATCATAAAATGATATGAATGAACTTATTTACCATTTATAATTATATAAATATATAATTATATAATATATAATATAATTACATATATTACAATATATATAAATATATATTTATATTTAATTATATTTAATTAATATATATTTAATTTTAATTAATATTGAAATTTAAAATATTAAAAATGATTAAAAATGACAAGGGATTAATTTCTACAAAATACAGAGCTCATCCAACTCAATATAAAAAAAATGAGCAATCCAATCTAAAAAAATGTGCAGAAGACCTAAATAGGCATTTTCCTAAAAAGACATACAGAAGACCAATGGGCACATGAAGAGATGGTTTACATAACTAATTAATAGAGAAATGCAAATCAGAATTACAACAAAGTGTCACCTCACACCAGTTGGAATGGCCATCATGAAAAAATCTACAAATAATAAATGGTAGAGAGGATGTGGAGGGAATGGAACCCTGCTACACTATTGGTGGGAACATACATTGTGCTGCCACTAAGGAGAACACTGTGTAGTGTTCTGACAAAGTTAAATGCTATGTAGTAGCCTGACAAAGTTAAAAACAGTATTACCATGTAATCCAACAATCCCACTCATGGGCATATATCTGGAAAAGTCTAAAACTCTAATTTGAAAAGGTACATGCACTCCAAAGTTCATAGCAGCACTATTTATGATAGCCAAGTCATGGAAGCAGTGTAAATATCCATCGACAGGTGAGTGGATAAAGAAGACATGGAATATATAAATTAAAAAAAAAATATATATATATATATAAATATTCCTCACCATACAAAAGAATGAAATGATGCCATTTGCAGCAACACAGATGGACCTAGAGCTCATCATACTAAATGAAATATTATAAATTAGAGAAAGACAAATATCTTATGATATCACATATAGTGGAATCTTAAAAAATGATATGAATGAACTTATTTACCAGACAGAAATAGACTCATAGACTTTGTCAACAAAAATATGGTTAGCAAAGGGGAAAGGAGCGGGGAGTGAAAATTTAAGTGTTTGGGATTAACAGATACACACTACTGTATATAAAACAAATAAGCCAAAGGACCTACTGTATAGTACAGGAAACTATATTCAATACTATGTAATAATCTATACTAGAAAAGAATCTGAATAAGTATATGTGTGTACATATATAATTATAATTATATAGAGAGTGATTTATATATGTGTGTGTGTATGTACACATGTAAAACTAAATCCCTTTGCTGTACACCTGAAAATAACACAGTATTGCAAATCAACTATAGTTTAATGGAAAAAAGAAGATACAGTATTTCTGAATAGCCAAAACAGTCTTGAGAAAGAACACTGCTGGAGGAGTCATCCTCTCAGGCCTCAGACTGTACTTCAATGCTATAGTATGGTACTAGCACAAAACTATACATATCCATCAATGAAACAGAATAGAGAGCCCAGAAATAAATCCATACTCTTATGGTCAATTAATATATGACAAAGGACCCAAGAAGACATAATGGAGAAAAGAATCTCTTCAACAAGTGGTGCTGGGAAAACAGGAGAGCTACATGTAAAAGAATCAAATTAGAGCATTCTCTAATACCATATCCAAAAATAAACTCAAAGTGGATTAAAGATCCAAATGATGACTGAATACTATTAACACTCTTAGAGGAAAACATAGGCAGAACCTTCTTTGACATAAATCACAACTATAATGTTTTGGATCCCTCTCCTAAAGCAAAGGAAACTAAAGCAAAAATAAACAAATGGGGCCTAATTAAACTTAAAAGCTTTTGCACAACAAAGGAAACCATCAACAACAGCAAAACTTACTGAATGGAAAAAGATATTTGCAATTGACACAACCAATAAAGGGTTGATATCTAACTTATATAAACAGCTCAAATAACTTTAACATCAAAACAAACAAAAGTGCTCTGATTTAAAAACGGGAAGAAAAACTGAATAGACATTTTTCCAAATAGGGAATGCAGATGACCAACAGGCACATGTAAAGATGTTCAACACCACTAATCATCAGGGAAACTCAAATCAAAACCACAATAAGATTCACCTCACACTTATGAGAATGGCTATCATTGAAAAAAACAGAAATAAGAAGTGTTGGCAAGAATGTGGCAAAAAGGGGATCCTTATACTCTTTCGGTGGAAATGTAAATTGGTGCAGTCTCTGTGGAAAACAATATGGAGGCTTTTCAAAAAACTAATATTAGAACTGTCATATGACCCAGCAATTCTACTCCAAAACACTAAGTCAGAAAGATACATGCACTCCATTGTTCTTAGCAGCATTATTCACAATTGCTAAGTTATGAAAGCAACCTTTGTGTCCATCAATGGATAAATGGATAAAAAAGATGTGGCATACCCACACAGTCACAAAAATGAATGAAATTTTGTCATTTGCAGCAACATGGATAGACTTGGAGGGCATTATGCTAAGTGAAATGTCAGACAGAGAAAGACAAATAATATATGATATCACTTATATGTGGAATCTAAAAACTACATCAAATTAGTGAATAAAATATCAAAGAAGTAGACTTACAGATATAGAGAACAAACTAGTGGTTGCTGTTGGGGAGAGGGAAGGTGGGAGGAGCGATGTAGGGGAAAAGAGGGAAAAAGAGCTATTATGGGATTATATTGAAATCATGTGTGTGAAACTTTTTTGTGTATGTGAGAAACTTTTGAAAATTTAACACTAGAATTTTTTTAAAGGAAATAGTATTTAAAATGTATTACATTGTATGTGTATATGTAAACACAATGTATGGTTTAAATAATTGATCATAATAAAATACAATCCTTAAAACATGGATCCACATCTTTAAAAAAGCAAAAAATATTAAAAGGGAAAAAGATGAGGTATGCATCTTATCTATGTATCTGTATACATATATCTATATAATGGCATATTACTGACATTCAAAGAAGTATGAAATACTGCCATTTGCAGCAATATAGATGTATCTAGAGTATAGTAATGCTTAGTGAAACATCAAAGACACTGTATATCACTTACATGTGCAATCTGAAAAATAGTACAAATGTATGTATATGCGAAACTGAAACAGACCCACAGATATAGAAAGCAAACTTGTGGTTACCAACAGGGAGTAGAAAGGGGAAAGGGACAATTTATTGGTATGGGATTAACAGATACAAACTACTATGTCTAAAATAGACAAGCAACCAGATATGCTGTATAGCAAAGGAAATTATAGTCATTATCTTGTAATAACCTATAATGGCATATAATCTGCAAAAATACTGAATCACTATGATCAACTGAAACTAATGTAATATCATAAATACTCTATTTCAATTTAAAATAATAGCAAATCTTATTAAACCAGTCGATCATAACATGGGAGAAGATAGCTTCCAATACAGAAGAGAAAAAGGAAATCTAAATTGGCACCTGTGACTGTGTGCCCTTCTCACATCAAGGGGATCCATGAAGTGATTCAGAAGTGCCATTATCTCGACACTGCAAGTCACAGGAAGGGAAAGGACTCTTGGGGTTTCTGCTTCAGATTACTGACCCACCTTTCTCTCAGGAATGTGAAGAATCTCATCCCCTTGACTTCACACTAAGTTGTAATAGGACTCTGGGGGTTCTGGGATGATTCTCTAATGTACAAACAGCATTCCTACCCACATTCTCTGAAACATAGTCTCCCAGTCAAAGGTATTTAGGGAAACCTGCTGTTATTAAAGGCTTTAGGATGGGTTGTGTCACCTTTCAATGACCCGAACAAAGATTACTGCAAAATTCACATTTTTCAGTCAAGAAAACTAAGTAATATCTGGTACATGAAGTGGGAGTGAAAGAGAGGGTCTTTCACAAAGGATATATTTCTTTTTGTTTTAAATCAAAGTTTTCTGGAGACAGCCCAGGCATCTCTCTGTTGTGTCCTAGGTGATACACTTTGGCTCTCATTGGGCTGTTGGAGTTGCCATTAAGCACGCCTAAATCCTGGAGCAGTTGGGAAACAGCAGAACATCCCTGCTGCCAGTTAAATATATTCACTCCCAGATATGTATTAATACCTCTGTGACCAGCCTCTGCATCCTTCAGTTCTCCCCTGATCCACTCCCAGTCAGCAATCACCCTGCCAACCTCACTTAATGGATCCTGTCAGCACCTATGTGGGCAGGGAAAACTCAAGATTCCTTAGTCTGGCCCTTTTATGTCCTCCATTCCCCCAAAGTGAAGCCTCCACGGCCAGGCTGACCAATCCACTATCTCCTGATGCATATACTTCACACAGCAGGGAGAAGCCTATGAACCCAACCTTGTATATATAGAAGGCATTTCTCCTCATCATATCTGTGCCTGTTATTTGGCATAAAAAGGTATCCAGGAGGGACCTGAGCTCTTTCCTAATCATAGCAGGTTTAGAAGTCTTCTCCTATTCTCACCTGGTGCTGTGCGTCAGTATAAATTCTTATGTTTGGTGACTTTTGGTGCACTCTGCTAGTCTCTGAAGAAGGCAGTTGGTATACTGGGAAGTGCACTAGGCTAGGAGTCTGGATGAACAACTTCTAGCTCTATGTTAAAGTGACTTTATCAAATCTGAGTTTTGTGGTGACTGCTAGATACAATTTTAACTTCAAGTGTCTAAGTAGTGATTCCTTAAGCCTGGAACTAATCTTGCCACCAGCTGTCTCACTTGTGTTTCCTCTCACATCCTGTGCTAACTCCAACAGGGCGCTCACTCCATTGTGTAGCCACTGTCACTTTTGTCTCGTTCTCCAATAGTTTGTGGGCTCCTTGAGAGAAGGGACCATATTCATCATGATGATGCAATTCCTAGTGCCTGGCAGAGTGTCTGGAACGAGTGGGCACTCAAATATTCTCTAGATGAGGAATCTCTACTGTTTCTCTGTGAATGAATTAGGATATTTAGCCATAATGAATTATTGAATACTCACTTTCCAAATACATTATGCAAGTCTATTAACATGATGTAAAATGCCACAGCATTTAAATGAGAAAAGTATTTTTATCTTGTTACTTATAATCCAACTTCCTTAATCTATAAAATGAGATTTTAGAGACCTCTATCAGTTTCAATGTATTGATGGGTCATTTCTCCGACCTCCAAACCCAAGTCCTGCCTCCCAACCATTAACCCCATCTCATGTTCAAATAAAGACCAGGATAAGGATAATATTCCCAAGCACATCTCTGTTTGTTGGGAAAGCGGATGAGGTGGGTTGAACTGTACCTGCTCAACCTTCCAGAAATCCTCCACAGGCCCCCTAGATGCACTCAACCAAGAAGCACAGATGAAGACTACGGACTTCTCTTCAACTCTAGAGGTATGCACAACAAAGATTATACCTGCTTCTATGCTCACTTTTTATTCCTTCAGTGTTTTTTTCCCTCAGATTTACGGAGATACAGTGTAAGTTTATGATGTACAATGTGATAATTTGTATACAAGTAAGGTCAGTTTTCATTGCAATCCCAAAGAAAGGCAATGCTGAAGAATGTTCAGACTACCACACAATTGTTCTCATCTCACATGCTAGCATAGTAATGCTAAAAATTCTCCAAGCTTGGCTTCACAGTACGTGAACCAAGAACTTCCAGATGTTCAAGCTGGTTTCAGAAAAGGCAGAGGAACCAGAGATCAAATTGGCAACATTTGTTGGATCATAGCAAAGGCAAGAGAATTCCAGAAAAACATCTACTTCTGCTTCATTGACTGTGTGGATCACAAAAAACAGTGGCAAATTCTTAAAGAGATGGGAATATCAGGACACATAATCTGCCTCCTTTGGAATCTGTGTGGAAGTCAAGAAAGAGTAGTTAGAACTCGACATGGAACAACAGACTGGTTCCAAATTGGAAAAGGAGTATGTCAGGCTGTGTATTGTCACCCTGTTTATTTAACCTATATGTAGAGTACATCATGTGAAATTCTGGGCTGGATGAAGTACAAGCTGGAATCAAGATTGCTGGGAGAAATATCAATAACCTCAGATATGCAGATGATACTACCCTTATGGCAGAAAGAGAAGAGGAACTAAAAGAGCCTCTTGATGAAAGTGAAAGAGGAGAGTGAAAAAGCTGGCTTAAAACTCACATTCACGGAGGAGGCAATGGCAACCCACTCCAGTACTCTTGCCTGGAGAATCCCAGGGACAGAGGAGCCTAGTGAGCTGCCATCTATGCGGTCTCACAGAGTCGGACACGACTGAAGCGACTTAGCAGCAGCAGCAGCAAGCCCTTTCCCTTCAGCTACTTGAAGAACTGGCAGAATTTCTTTACAATCAAAGCTGCAAGAAAGATTTCCACGTAGCTGGGTAGAATGGGGAAAAAAACATGAAGCTGGGTCCTTCATCCCTGGGAGGAATCTGAAAGGAAGAGAAGGTTTGCACAGGTGGACCCTCAGCCCGGAGAGTGACCAGGTCAAGCCACAGACTGGTCATCCCAGTCCTAGGATCCTACACAGAAAAGAAAAGCTCCTTTATTTTTTTAAGGTGTTCAGTTACTTTTTATGCTCCCCCCCCCAATACTAACAAAGTGAATTAATCCAATAAAAACAACAAAGAATTACCATAGTTTCAACGATGATGGTGAGGTTACCTAAGCCATCCGTCAGAGCTACACAGCTTCCTCCTTTCTCTAAATGGCCGACTGTCTTCAGGTAATACCAACCTGGTTGAGTAAACTGAGTGGTATGAGCTATAGAAAAGCAGAGAAAGACCCAAATAACATTAAAGTGGTGATAATAGGATTCTTTCAGAAATAAAAAGCTATCTACTTACTTGAGGCTGAAAGAGAACAGAATATGCCACCCCAAAATGTGCCACTTTAGCGTGTGTATTATTTTGAACTGCTGGCAATCAAGACCCAGAAGACTAAAGAAAAAATTTCTCTCTCCTTCAACTGCCTGAAAGAATCTAGACAGAAGACCCAGCCCAGAAAGAGAGCTATTACCAGCAATAACTTTTTATCTGAAAGACTTATCTGCATGGCAGAGCAAATATCTGTTCTTCTCTTCCTATGAATGGTCTTCTTCCCCCGTGAAGCTCCAGGTCCCTATCTCATTCCTTGGCTCAGGATGGCATTTATAAAGCCGACAACTAACATATCAATTCAATAAGTTGCAGAATACAAAATCAATATGGAATATCAGTCCCATTTTACATTAGCAATGAAAAATATGAAAGAGAAATTAGAAAGTAACTCCAGAATTTCCCTGGTGGCTCAGTGGAAAAGAATCTCCCTGTAAAGGCAGAAGACATAGATTCCATCCCTGCTTCTGGAAGACTCCACATGCTACAGAGCAACTAAACCCATGCAACACAGCTATTGAATTTGTGCTCTCGAGTCCGGGAACTACAGTTACTGAGCCCATGCAACCTAGAGCCTATGGACTGTGGACTAGATGATTCTTTTCAGCTCCAGAGGTATGCACAACAAAAATTATACCTACTCTTATGGTCACTTTTTCCTTCAGTGTTTTCTCTCAGATGTATTGAGATATAGAGTAAGTTTAAGATGTACAATGTGATGATTTTTATACAAGTATACATTGTAAAATGTATCCTGCAATAAGGTTAATTAACACTTCGTTCACCTCACATAATTAGCATTTTGTTTTTGTTTTCATGGTGAGAACATTAATGCTCCATTCTCATAGCAACTTTCAGGTATACAATACAGAACTGTTAACTATATTCTCCATGTGTACATTAGGTCCTCGGAATTTACTCATCTTACAGCTGAAAGATTGTACCCTATGGTGAGCACCTTCTCATTTTCCACCACCCCAGCTTCTCATGCCATTTTCTCTTATATACTTAAATGGTATAAGATTGAGCTCATTTATAAAAAATACAAAAGAAGCGAATTCTTCTGGCAGAGAGCCACATTTCTTTTACTTGCCATGATGTTTTGCTCAGTTTTTCTTCTTTTGGCCTCATAGAGGCCTAATCAGTAAGTGTGGGTAGTTGGGCCCATCCTGCTAATTCATTGCTCCAGTTCCAGGGCAAGGGAAGGGGATGAAAATAAAAGAGATTGGGGTATTTTTAAGCATTCTTACCCTTTAGAATATTGAGATGTTAAACCTGTAAGACCAGAATTAGTCATAAATTCATGACTTGTAAAGAGATCAATATGTATGATCTTGGCTAAAACTCATTCTAAAATATGGATTGAAAGGACTGTCTCAATAGAATTATGGGCTAGTAGGCCTTAAAAATTTTCAAAAAAAAGTAGTAACAGATGAAAGCAACATGAAATATTTTCTTGAGAAAATGACCAATCAGGTGAGTAATATCACAACAGCAATGTCAGATCATCTTCAGTATGAGATATATTTTTGACCTAGTCTTCAGGGTTTTCTATACAGATTGTCATGTCATCTACATACAGTGGCAATTTTGCTTCTTCCTTTCCAATTTCTTTCTTTCTCTTGCCTAATTACTCTGGCTGATACTTTTGATACTATATTGAGTAATAGTGGTGAGGAGGGCACCCTTTTCTTGTTCTGATCTTAGAGGAAAAGCTTTTCGATTTGCATCACTGAATATGGTGTTGGATGTGTACTTGTGATGTATGACCCTTTTCACGTCTAGGTTCATTCCTTCTATATTTAATTGGTGGAGAGTTATTATTATGAAACAGTGTAGACTTGTAGCAGATTTTTTTCCTGTATCTGTTGAGTTGATGCTATGATTTCTTTTACTTTGTCAGTGAATGCAGTGTATAACATTTATTGAGATTTGTATGATGAATCATCCTTGCATCCCAGGGTGCATCTCACATGACCTCATGTAGATTCTTTGAATGTGCTGATGAATTTGGTTTGCCAGTATTTTTGAGAATATCTGCAGGTACATTTCTTAGGGATATTGGTGTGTAACTTTTTTTTTTTTTTTTGTATTGGCCTCATCAGCTATTGTGTCAGAGTAAGGTTGGCCTCATGCTGATTTTGGCAGAGTTCACTTGTCTTCAATTTTCAGGCAGGGTTATCATTAATTTTTGTTAAGTAGAATTCACTATTTCTATTAAATGTTGAGTAAAATTCCCTAATGTAGCCACCTAGTCCTAGACTTTCATGTGTGTGTGTAAGGGTGGGTATGGAATTTTCATTATGAACTCAGTCTCCTTACTAGATTTAAATTGATTCAGATATTCTATTTCTTCATGATTCCAGTCTTGGTAGATATTTCTGTTTCTAACACTATATCATTTTCTCCTAGTCTATTAAATTTGTTGGCATTTATTATTCGTATTTTGCTTACCTGGTAGCTCAGCTTGTAAAGAATCTGCCTGCAATGCAGGAGACCCTGATTCGTTTGATTACTTAGTCCAGAAGAACCCCTGATGAAGGACTCCAAGTGCAGTATTCTTGGGCTTCCCTGGTGGCTCAGATAGTACAGAATCTGCCTGCAATGTGGGAGACCTGGATTTGATCCATGGGTTGGGAAGATGCTTCCTGGCTGCTTCAGAGCTGTGTAAAGACACACCTAGGGCATGTCCCATTCCATGAGAAAAGATGTCAGGGAAGAGTATTCTGTGAGTGTTGACTGCTATATTTGTTGTCACCCTGAATAGGTGAAACTGTACTGTCAGATGACTTCCCAGCAAGAAGTTGCAAGCACCTGTTTATTTCAGATAACTGAAAAACTTGAACAAAACTGTTGCTGCAATAAAGGGAAAAATGAACCAGTGTGTTTTTATGGCAGTTTTAAGGTTGAAAATGTCCAGCTTTCACAAGTGGGAAAATACTTCTTTTTCCATTTGGCCCCAGTTCCCAGGTTCACAAAAAGATGTTCTGTGCATTCTCAGAGTTATGTATGGATACTACTGGGACACAATGTACCATTCTATGATAAAAGATGGCAGGGGATAGTGTTCTGTGTGTGTTGACTAACATACCACTTGTTACTCTGATTAGGTCAAATTGTACTTTAAGATGACTTCCAAGCAAGAAGTGTCAAGCAGTCTGTTGCTTTCAGAAAACTCAAATACTTGACAAAATCTGTTGTAAAGAAGAGAAAAAATGAACCAGTGTGTTTTCCTGGTAGATATGAGGCTCCAGCTATCCAAGTTTCACAGCTTGAAATACTTCTTTTGGCATCAGACCCAATCCCTAAGTTCACAAAAACATGTTTCCCTGAAGTTACAAAGCTGTGTAAAGACACTCCTAGGACACAATGTGACATTACACCCAAAAGGGGTTAGGGGAAAGTGTTCTGTGAGTGTCGATGGCCATATCTGTTGTTACACTGATGAGATGTAACTGTAATGTCACCTGACTTTCCAGAAAGAAGTGACTAGCAGCCTGTTTCTTTCAGAAAACTCAGAAACTTGACCAAAGCTGTTGTTGTAATGAAGAGAAAAATGAACCAGTGTGTTTCTCTGGCAAGTTTAAGGCTGCAGCAATCCCCCTTTAACTGGGTGGGAATACTTCTTTTGCAATCAGGATTCAATTCCCCAGTTCACAGAAGCATATTTCCTGGCTGTTTCAGAGTTGTGTAAAAGCACACCTAGGAAACAGTGTATCATTCCATGATAAAAGATGTCAGGAGAGAGTGTTCTTTGAGAGTTGATTGCCATACGTGTTGTTACCCTGATTAGGTGAAACTGTACTGTCAGATGACTTCCTAGAGGAAGCGGCAAGCATCCTGTTGCTTTCAAAATATTCAAAAGCTTGACCAAAGCTGTTGTTTTAATGAAGAGGAAAATAAGTGAGTGTGTATTTTGGGCAGATTTGAGACTGAACTATCCAGGTTTCACAGTGGGAAAATAGTTCTTTGCCAACAGGTCCCAATTGCCAGATTTACAAAAACATGTTTCCTGGCTGTTTCAGAGTTGTGTAAAGACAATCCTAGGACACAATGCACAGCTCCATGAGAAAAGTGGGCAGCGTAAAGAGTTTTGTGATTATTGAGTGTCATAACTGTTGTTAACCCTATTCAGTGAAACAGTACTTCAGAAGACTTCCCAGCAAGAAGTGCCAAGCAGCCTGCTTGTTTAAGAAAACTCAAAAACTTTTTTTTAAATGAAGACCAAAGCTGTTTTTATAATGAAGAGAAAAAATGATCCAGTGTTTTTTTTCTGGCATTTTTGATGCTGCAAATATCCAGCTTCCACATGTGGAAAATACAGTCTTTACCATAAGAGCCCAACCCCCAGGTTCACAAAAGCATGTTTCCTGACTGTTTCAGAGTTATGTAAAGACACAACTAGGATACAGTGTACCATTCCATAAGAAAAGATGTCAGGGGAGAGTGTTCTGTGAGTAGTGACTGCAATACCTGAGAAAATTAATTCTTAGGTAGATTGATAAGGAGACCAGGGCCCTTGAGGAGGAGGAAGGGACAAACATTTTTCTTCTACATTACTTTGTCTTAGTCACATATGACTTTTTTTCTTAAGCTGTGAATTGTTATGGCAACTATCTATTTTGCCTAATACTAACTTTCTTTAATCCCAGAGCTGATGATTACACAAAAACTCATCTTGCTCAAGGCTATGTTTTTCCTTAAGCTCTGTACTAATGATTATCTAACAACAAATGTTTCTTGCCAGAGGACATGTTTCTCCTTCCTAACAAGAAACTTCTGACTAATCCTGTTATCTTAAGATGTATGTTGTGGCAGTGGGTTCGGGGAGACCTTTCTATTTTTAGTAACCAATTGAAAAATTATATAAGGCCTTGATAAGTCCCCTGAGTGGGGCACTCTCTGCCCCCTTTAAATGTCTATATCAGAAGCTTTCTCTATTCCTTTTTCACTGTAATAAATCTTTTGACACACAAAGCTCTGAGTGACTGAAGCTGCATCTTTTGTCCCAAAGCAAAATTCTCTCCTTTGTAAATCACAAATCCAACATAATTCACCATAAATTATCATCTCAGGGTCTTATCTGGGATCTTCAAGACAAGGTAAGGACACTCCAAGCTCTAGCCTCTATGCTTTCTCAGTATACACATTTTCTGCTTTACTTTACTAACTCTAAGGTGTGTCTGTGTGTGCGATTGATTGGAAACTGAGACTTGTCCTGTGCTACGTGAGAGTTGAGCCCGGCTTTATGGTTCTGTGGCACACTGTAAAGACTTAAGGCAGCCCTGAAAGGGGAACCTATCAGGGTTTTATATTGATCTGCCAGTGCCAATAGACACCCAATGTCCCTGCAAGGGGAGTGGCCAGAAATGGGCAAAGCATGCAGACCTAACTTTCCTTTCTTGGTCACCTTTTCCTGGTCTCTTCAACCATTTTGTAACTGGAAATTGGAACTACTAACCTAATCTGTCAGATCATAGACTTTCAATGACTTGTAATCCGTGCTGTTACTGTGTACCTTTATTTAGGCACCCAACCTTGCTAGGAGCCAAAAGTTCCATCTTGGTTGTTTTCTCATGCACCGAAGATGTGAACTAGGTGTAGATCTAGCTTTAGGAGCGTCTCTCTCTTGGCTGCTCCCATATGGGGCCAGAGCTGCAAAAGCAACTTCTTGTCATGGTTGTGCCCTTGAATTATGCAGATGGAATTACTCCTAGCAAGTATGAGATTTCTCAGAACATAGACTGGGAATTCCAGATTGGAAGTGCAGTGGGCTTCCTCCTTTGGTAGTGCTAGCTCTTAGTGGAGCAGATAAAGCTCTCCAGTGGCTTCTGTCTCAATTCCTGATATATTCTTTTTATGTAATCTGTGGTAATGAGCTGGAAGTATTGGCCCTAGTAGGTCAAGGACAAAAACCACTTTTTCCTTGCTGGGCAACCCTCCACCACCTCTTTTGCTATCACATATACGTGTGTGGTGACACTCACTGGGAAACATCTTGATCTTTTTGTATGTCCCTTTATGACTGACCGCTTCTACTGTGGACTATGTTCAGGAATGTGCACAAGCACAAGGAAGATGGATTCTTCTCCTAGAGGTCTCAGTTTGGGGAACATTCTGGAAAACTACCCTGTTATACTCTGGGTGGCATCAGAAAAAAAGAGCAAATCAAACAAAAGTCTTGGTCATAAGGAACTACAAATCAATTTGCATTGTGATCAGATCTACTTCTGGTGCATCTCAACCCCCCATCAATGGTAGAATGAGGAGGGCTGAAGGCACCTGCATCAAAAGTGACAGAAAAGTCTGACCAATGAAGGAAAGCTTAGGTGGAAAGTCTTTCTTCACCCCCATCTAGGGCAGGGAGGGATGCCTCCAGTAGAAAAAAGCCACAGCTGTGGATGCCCCTTTTTTCTCTTACAGATGGGAGCTAGAAGTTACAGAACCAGCCCCTTTGAAATGTATTTTTAAAAAAACTGGGGTAAGAGCTTAACACAGGCACATGGAAGACAGATGCATCTCCTAGCAGTCTTACTTGGGGAGCATTCTGGAAAACTACTCTGCTCCACCCCAGGTGGCACCAGAGGAAAAGGGGAAATCAAGCCAGCCAAGTTTTTTTTCTATTTATTTCAGTATTTATTTTTTTAATTAATTAATTATATTTTTTTTCAGTGGTTTAAAAAAAGTTTTATTTCTCACTTAGGTTGCATGTACTCTGGGGTCAGTAGGGGGCTCTGTTTATCATAGCCACCAGGAATCCAGGCTGATCAAAAACCCATCTTCACACCTGCCTCTGGAATCACTGAAGTCATGTTGCTGTCTGCTCAAATATGTATCACTTTTTCTCTATATGTTTGTCCTCAGTGAGTTTTGCAGTTTTTCTTATTATGAGTTGAACAATTATCTTGGTGATTTACTTTCTTACTTTTTATGATTTTAAAATTATTTTATTTTTAAGTGAGGGATAATTGCTTTACAATATTGCTTTGATTTCTGCCATACATCAACATGAATTAACCATAGATATACGTATGTCCCCTCTCTCTTAGAACTCACTCCCACCTCCCACCATTTCTCACCCCTCTAGATTGTTACATAGCCCCAGTTTGAGTTTCCTGAGTCATACAGCAAATTTCCATTGGCTATCTATTTTATATATGGTAGTGTATATGCATCCACGCTACTCTCCCCACTCATCCCATCCGCTCCTCTCCCCGCCCCCCGCCATCCATGTTCATAAATCTTTTCTCTATGTCTATGTCTCCATTACTGCCCTACAGTAGGTTAATCAGTACCATCTTTCTAGATTCCATATATGTGTGCATATGCAATATTTGCTTTTCTCTTCCTGAGTTACTTCATTCTGTATAATACAAAATTATTTTAGCAGAAAAAAGATCAATTACCTGGAAGAATGCAAAACGCACCTGGAGCAGTTCTTTGCTCAAAAAGATAAAGAGTTTTGAGAAGATGTAATTATGAAGTTGACTGAAAAATGGCAGAAGGTAGTGAAACAAAATGGTGAATACATGGTTCAATAAAGTTCTTGGTGAAAATGAAAAGTGTGTCTTATTTTTACTTAAAACTGAAGGGACTTTTTGGTTAAATCAATAGAATTCTTAAGCTTTCATGTCTTCTCTGATTCTCACAACTCACCATGCTAGCTGCTGGAAATATCTCTTCAAGCCAAGCTTTAATGGTGAGAAACTGGAAATCAGTTTGGGATGCCATGAGGTCTAACCCTGGCGTGTCTCCACCACCTCATTTGTAGGATGAGGAGGGCTGATGGGAGCAAAAATGGTGCCTGCATCAGTAAGAGACAGACTAAGTCTGACTAGAGGAGGAACGCTCCAGTGGAAAGTCTGTCTCCACCCCCATCTAGAACAGAGAGGGATACCTCCAGTAGAAAAAAGCCACAGCTGTGGATGCTGCTTTTTTCTCTCTTACAGATGGGAACTAGCAGTTCCGGAACCACCCCCTTTAAAATGTATTTTGAGAAACTGGAATAAGTTCAGTTCCCAGAGCTTAACCTTACTTGGAAAGATGTAATGTGTATCTTAGGACAGATGCTGACTCCTGACTCAAAAAAACTTGAGTTTTGGGGAAGTTATTGCTTATGAAGATGAATGGCTTGAACATGAATCAATAGGGAAAAGGGAACAAGAGATAGCCACCCTCCCTACTGGGAATCAGTCCCCACAACAAAGCCAGACTGGGACTATAACATGGCTCAAGTAAGGTGGGATCAGAGCCACTTTGTCATATGTATTCTTGAAGGATTCAAGTGAGCACATGCTAAGAATTTATGCTATGGTAAGTTGGCTGACATAGAACATGGAGAAAAGAAAACTCCTAGTAAATTCCTAGATAGACTATGGGAGGCTCTCCACAATTTTACTGACACTGAACCTGACTGAACGTGCAGAAGAAATGATCTTAAAAGATAGATTTCTTACTCAGCTGGCTCCAGATATCTGCTGTAAGCTACTAAAACAGGCATATGGACCAAATTAGTCTTTAGATAAACTGTTACAACTGGCTAAGACAGTTTATTATGGCAGAGAGTATGAGAAATAACACAGGAGGCAAAAAGAACCAGGGAAAAAGCTCAAGCCCTAGCAATGGCTGTTAGATCTGCTCTTAAACAGTCTGAGGAGAAAAATGCCCAGTGGGACACAAGTGAAAAGGGATGAACTTGCTATTACTGTGGAAAGGAAAGACATCTCAGGCTAGATTGTTCTCAGGTGTCTAAGCCTCCCCCAGCTCCATGTTCAGTCTGCAAAGAACACACTGGAGAAGAGACTACCCTCCAAGGTGTAGGCCCCAGGGGTCAGGCTCTCAAGGTTCACTCACCTAGCCAGACATCCTGGAGTGTGAAGTCAAGGGGGCCTTAGGAAGCATCACTATGAACAAAGCTAGTGGAGGTGATGGAATTCCAAGGGAGCTATTTCAAATCCTAAAAGATGATGCTGTTAAAGTGCTGCATTCAATATGCTAGGAAATTTAGAAAACTCAGCAGTGGCAACAGGACTGGAAAAGGCCAGTTTTCATTCCAATCCCAAAAGAAGGCAATGCCAAAGAATGTTCAAACTATGGCACAGTTGCACTCGTTTCACATACTAGCAAAATAATGGCAAATAGATGGAGAAACAATGGAAACAGTGGCAGACTTTATTTTCCTGGGCTCCAAAATCACTGCAGATGGTGACTGCAGCCTTGAAATTAAAAGATGCTTGCTCCTTGGAAGAAAAGCTGTGGCAAATCTAAACAGCATATTAAAAAGCCAAACCATTACTTTCCCAACCAAGATCCGAATAGTCAAAGCTATGGTTTTTCCAGTAGTCATGTATGGATGTGAGAGTTGGACCATAAAGAAGGCTGAGCACTGAAGAGTTGATGTTTTTGAATTGTGTTGTTGGAGTGGACTCTTGAGATTCCCTTGGACTGCAAGGAGATCAAACTAGTCCATCCTTAAGAAAATCAATCCTGAATATTCATTGGAAGGACTGATACTGAAGCTGAAACTCCAATACTTTGGCCACGTGATGCAAAGAGCTGACATTTGGAAAAGACCCTGATGCTGGGAAAGATCGAGGGCAAGAGGAAAAGGGGACTACAGAGGGAAAGATTGGTGGATGGCTTCACTGACTCAATAAACATGAGTTTGAGCAAACTCTGGGAGATGGTGAAGGACAGGGAAACCTGGCGTGCTGCAGTCGATGGGGTCACAAAGAACCGGACACTCGTGAGCGACTGAACAACAAGAAAGCTGCAACTGGGACTCTGTGCTATTTTCTCACGAGTTTCTGATCATGCCAGAGTCTCCCTCACCCCTTCTGGGGAGGGGTATACTGAGCAAGGTCCAGACCTCTGTTTACATGAATATGGAGCCTGCTCTTTCTCTCCCATTAATTGAACAAAATGTAAATACTAGAGTATTGGCTGATGGAAAAACTGGTTTGAGCCCAAAATGCTGTTCCTGTAGTCATCAAGCTCAAAAACCTTTACCTGTATCCATATCCAAAGTGTTAAAATCCATCATTGAAAGTTTAAAAGAACAAGGGCTATTAATTTTCTGTAACAGTCCATGCAACATTCCTATTTAGGGTGTAAAAAAGTTGATGATAAATGGAAACTAGTTCAAGATTTGCAAATAATAAATGAGGCTGTGGTTCCTTTACACGCCATGGTGCCTAATCCTTATACTTCATTGTCTGAAATTCCTGAACAAGCCAAATATTTTTCAGTCACTGATTTGAAGAGTGCTTTCTGGACTTAAACCTATACAAAATCATCCTCTACCTATGACTTTAAGACAATTGAGAGGTTTCTTGGGCATTACAGGCTATTGCCATATTTGAATTCCAGGTTATGGGGAACTTGGTGGTGGTTTAGTCTCTAAATCATGTCCGACTCTTGCAACCCCATGGACTGTAGCCTGCCAGGCTCCTCTGTCCATGGGATTCTTCAGGCAAGAATACTGGAGTGGGTTGCCATTTCCTTCTCTAGGGGATCTTCCCAACCCAGGAATAAAACCCAGGTCTCCTGCATTGCAGGCAGATTCTTTACCAACTGAGCTAAGTTTACTAATGGGCAAAATCTTACTGTACTGACTTCTCATGATATAAGTAGAATCTTAAACTTTAAAGTTCAGAGCATCAGTAGCTCCTCCTTTAAAGCTGCTGTAAATCAAAAGGTGTCAAAAGCTCTAGGAATAGAATATCACACTGTTCCTAGAGGCCCCAATTACCAGGAAAGGTTGAAAAGGCTAATGACATTATTAGAAGACATCTTGTAAGCTAACACAGGAAACACAAGACAGTTGGTTTAAAGTTTTACCAATAGCCTTTATGAGGGCTTGAACTGCCCTTAAGAAGAAGGGACTGTCTCCTTTTGAATGACTCTCTGGCAGAAGACCATTTTTGCACACGGATATTGTCTTAGATCCTCCTGAAGCCTTAGAATTAACTATGTGACTCAGCTTTCAGCCTTTCAACAGACATTACAAGAACACCAGGAGGTAACTCAGGAACCAGCCTCCAACTCAGAAAAGCCATTGTTTGAGCCAGAAACAGCAGTTCTGATAAAGATGTTAGAGTCTGGAGGACAATCTCTAGGCCCCTACCGGGTTATTCTTTCTTCTCCCATAGCTGTCAAAGTGTCAGGAATTGGTTCATGGATGTACCACACTTGAGTTAAAAGGTGGCACCCTGAATGAGACTAAGTGATGTCATTTTTATGTCTTTAGTCTCTATGCTTTTACTTTTTCCTTTTCAGATGGGCCTGATACATATGTGGGCTTGCTTCTGATGACTCCTAAAATCCTGAGTCTGCCGTTTGACCCTCAAGACAATGCTTTCCTGTCCTGGACTCATTCTAATGCTGCATTCCACAATTGGTATAATTGCTGCATCTGCAGAGCACTCCCCTCTTCATCAGTGGAAGGCTTCACATGGTGTGTTTCTCCACTTCAAGGAAAAGACTTTTCTTCAGCTCGGCAAATACCTTCACCAACAACAATCATATGTGACACCTCTTCTTAATCTTATGACATCTAACAATCCTAAAATGGACTTGTGTAACATTTTCTATCTTAACTATGGACATAATGTGACTTTTAAGTTACAAATGGTTGTTTAAGCTCCTTCAAGTCCAACAGCCTCCTCCAACTATTACTTGGGGACCCTGGACTAGAGACCCTCAATATGAGGGTAAGAAGAATATCCTGCCTCAACAATTTAGGGTCTGGCCCCTGGCCAGCAGGAAGCAGCTATGGAATAAGAGTGACATTCCATTCCCTGGCAGCCATATTCTCCTAAAAGAAAAAGAGGGGAATGAGGCAGCTAATTCTTAGGTAGGTCGATAAGGAGATCAGGGCCCTTGAGGAGGAGGAAGGGACAAAAGTTTTCTCCTACATTGCTTTGTCTTAGTCACATAATACGGTTTTTCTTTTTTCTTTTTCTTTCTTCTTAAGCTCTGAGTTGTTATGGTAACAATCTAATGATTATATAATAACAACGTGTCTTGCCTGAGGACATGTTTCTCCTTTCTAACAAGAAACTTCTGACTAATCCTGTTATCGGAAGACATATGTTGTGGGAATGGGTCTGGGAAGATCTTTCTACTCTTAATAACCAATTGAAAAAGTACATAAAGCTTTGATAAGACAAGTGAGTGGGGCACTCTCTGCCCCACTGAGATCTGCTTCTGATATCTAGGTCAGAAGATTTCTCTAATCTTTTTCACTGTAATAAATATTTTACTTCATGAAGCTCTGAGTGACTGAAACCGCCTCTTTGGTGCCAAAGTAAAATTCTCTCCTTTGGAGATCAAGAATCTGACACCATTCACCATAAGCCATCATACCATTTGTGACTTAGGTGAAACTGTACTGTCAGATAACTTCCCAGCAAGAAGTGGCAATCTGCTTGTTTCAGAAAACTCAAACTCATGACCTAAGCAGCTGTTGTTATGAAGAGAAAAACGACCCAGTGTGTTTTTCTGGCAAGTTTAATGCTGCAACCATCCAACTTCCACTGGGAAAAAATACTTCCTTTGCCATCACTCCCCAATTTCCATGTTCACAAAAATATGTATTCTTGCAGTTTCAGAGCTGTATAAAGACACTTCTAGGACACATTGTTCCATTCCATGGGAAAAGATGTCAATGGAGAGTGTTCTCTGAGTGTTTACTACCAGAGAAGATGTTACTATTATTAGGTGAAATTGTAGTGCCAGATTACATCCCAGAAAGAAGTGTCAAGCAGCTTATTGCATTGAGAAAACTCATAAACTTGTCCAAATTTGTTGTAATGAAGAGCAAAATGGACCAGTGTGTTTTCCTGGAAGGGTTGAGGCTGCAACTATCCAGGTTTCACAGTGGGAAATTTCTTCTTTTGCCATCAGGCCACAATTCCCAGGTTCAAAAAACATGTTTCCCTTCACTTTCAGAGCTGTGTAAAGACATTCCTAGGACACAATGTTACATTCCGTCAGAAAAACAACTCAGAGGAGAGTGTTCTCTGAGTGTTGACAGCCATTCCTGTTGTTATCCCAATTAGGTAATACTGTATATTCAGGTCACTACGCAGCAAGTAGTGGCAAACAGCCCGTTTCTTTCATAAAACTAAAAAATTAGACCAAACTTTTGGTTGTAATGAAGAGAAAAGTCAGTATTCTTAGGCTTCCCTTGTGGCTCAGCTGGTAAAGAATCTGCCTGCAATGTGGGAAACCTGGGTTCAATCCCTGGGTTAGGGAGATCCTCTGGAGAAGGGAAAGGCTACCCACTCCAGTATTCTGGCCTGGAGAATTTTAAGGACTACAGTCAATGGGGTCACAAAGAGTCAGACACAATTGAGTGTCTGGCTTCACTTTTAAGCGTGCGACCATCTAGCATTAACTGGGGGGAAATAACTTCTTTTGCCATCACACCCCAATTCCCAGATTCACAAAAGCATGTTTCCTGGCTGTTTCAGAGTTGTGTAAAGACACACCTAGGACACACTGTACAATTCCATAAGAAAACGTGTCAGGAGAGAGTGTTCGGTGAGTGTTGTTAAACATATCTGTTGTTACTCTAATGAGGTGAAAGTGTACCATGAGATGATTTCCCAGTAAGAACTGGCAAGCTACCTGTTGCTTTCAGAAAATTAAAAAACTTAACCAAATCTGTTGTAATGAAGAGAAAAATGAACCAGTATGCTTTTCTGGGAAGCTGAAGGCTGCAACCATCCAGCTTTCACAGTGGGAAAATACTTCTTTTTTCATTAGGCCCCAATCCCCAGGTTCACAAAAACATGTTTCCCTGCAGTTTCAGAGCTGTGTAAAGAGACTCCTAGGACACAGTGTACCATTCCTTGAGAAAAGATGTTAGGGGAGAGTGTTCTCTGAGTGTGGACTATAATGATTCTTACTCTGATTAGGTAAAACTGTACTGTCAGATGACTTCCCAGAAAGAAGTGCCAAGCAGTCTGTTGTATTCAGAAAATTCAAAATATTGACCAAATCTGTTGTAATGAAGGGAAAAATAAATCAGTGTGTTTTCCTGGCAGGCTTGCAACTATCTAGGTTTTACAGTGGGAAAGTACTTTTTTTGCCTTTGGACCCCAATTCCCAGGTTTCAAAAAACATATTTCCCCATAGTTTCAGAGCTGTGTGAAGACACTCCTATGATACAATATGACATTCCATCAGAAAAGAGGTCGGGGGAGAGTGTTCTGTGAATGCTGACTGCCATACCTGTTGTTATCCTGATTAAGTGATACACTACTGTCATATGACTTCCCAGACAAAAGTGGCAAGCAGCCTGTTTCTTTCAGAAAACACAAAAACTAAACCAAACCTGTTGTTTTAATGAAGAGAAAAATGAACCAGTGTGCTTTTCTGACAAGTTTAATGCTGCAACCATCCAGATTTCACTGGGAGAAAATACTTCTTTTGACATGAGGCCCCAACTACTAAATTTACAAAAGCGTATTTCCTGACTGTTTTAGAATTGTGTATAGACACATTTAGGACACACTGTACAAAAGATGTACAGTGAGAGTACCCTGAGAAAAGATGTCAGGAGAGAGTGCTCTGTGAGTGTTGATTGCCATACCTGTGTTACCCTGATTTGGTGTAAATGTACTGTCAGATGACTTATCAGCAAGAATTGTCAAACTGCCTGTTGATTTCAGAAAACTCAAAAACTTGGCCAAAGATGTTATAATGAAGACAAAAAATGAGCCAATTTGGTTCTTTGGCAAGCTTAAGGCTGCTAGTCTTCAGCTTTTACAGTGGGAAAATACCTCTTTTTCCATCAGGTGCCAATTCCCAGGTTCTCAAAAACATGTTTCTCTGCAGTTTCAGAGCTGTGCAAACAGACTTCTAGGAAACATTGTACCATTTCATGAGAAAAGATCTAAGGGGAGAGTGTTCTCTGACTGTTGACTACCATACCAGTTGTCACTCTGATTAGGTAAAACCACTGTCTGATGATGTCCCAGAAAAAAAAGTGACAAGCAGCCTGTTGCTTTCAGAAAATTCAATCTCTTGACCAAATCTGTTGTTGTAATGAAGAGAAAAATGAACCAGTGTGTTTTCCTGGCAGGTCTGAGGCTTCAACTATTCACCTTTCACAATGGCAAAGTACTTCATTTGCCATCAGGCTTCAATTCCCAACTTCACAAAAATATGTTTCCCTGCAGTTTCAGAGCTGTGTAAAGACACTCTTAGCGCACAACATGACATTCCGCTAGAAAATTGCTCATAGGAGAGTGTTCTGTGAGTGTTGACTGCCGTTCCTGCTTTAACCCTGATTAGGTGAAACTGTACTGTCAGATCACTTCTGACAAAGAGTGGCAAGCAGCCTGTTTCTTTCAAAATGTCAAAATGTATACCAAAGCTGTTGTTGTAATGAAGAGAAAAATGAACCAGTGTGTGTTTTTCTGGCAAGCTTAAGGCTGAAACCATCCAGCTTTTACTGGGGGAAAATACTTATTAGCCTTCAGGGCCCAGTTCTCAGGTTCACAAAAACGTTTCCTGGCTGTTTCAAAGTTATGTAGACACCTAGGGCACACTGTACCATTCCAAGAGAAAAGAAGTCAGGAGAGAGTGTTCTGTGAGTCTTGGTTGCCGTACCTGTTATTACCCTGATTGGGTGAAACTGTGCTGTCAGATGACTTCTCAGCAAAATGTGGCAAGCAGCATGTTGCTTCCAGAAAACTAAAAACTTGAACAAAGCAGTTGTTATAATGAAGAGAAAAATGACCAGTGTGTTTTCCTGGCAGGTTTGAGGCTGCAACTATCCACGTTTCACAGTGGGAAAGTACTTCATTTGTCATCAGGCCACAATTCCCAGGTTCAAAAAAAATTTTTCCCTGCAGTTTCAGAGCTGTGTAAAGACACGTCTAGAACACAATGTGACATTTGATCAGAAAAGTGATCAGAGATCAGGGGAGAGTGTTCTGTGAGTATTGACTGCCATTCCTGTTGTTACCCCAATTAGGTGAAACTATACAGTCAGATCACAATCTAGAGCCAGACATCCTGGAATGTGAAGTCAAGTGGACCTTAGAAAGCATCACTATGAACAAAGCTAGTGGATGTGATGGAATTCCAGTTGCGCTATTTCCAATCCTGAAAGATGATGCTGTGAAAGTGCTGCACTCAATATGCCAGCAAATTTGGAAAACTCAGCAGTGGCCACAGGACTGGAAAAGGTCCGTTTTCATTCTAATCCCTAAGAAAGGCAATCCCAAAGAATGCTCAAACTACCGCACAATTGCACTCATCTCACATGCTAGTAAAGTAATGCTCAAAATTCTCCAAGCCAGGCTTCAGTAATATGTGAACCGAGAACTTCCAGATGTTCAAGCTGGTTTTCGAAAAGGCAGAGGAACCAGAGATCAAATTGCCAATATCCGCTGGGTCATTGAAAAAGCAAGAGAGTTCCAGAAAAACATCTATTTCTGCTTTATTGACTACGCCAAAGCCTTCGACTGTGTGGCTCACAATAAACTGTGGAAAATTCTGAAAGAGATGGGAATACCAGACCACCTGACCTGCCTCTTGAGAAACCTGTATGCAGGTCAGGAAGCAACAGTTAGAACTGGACATGGGACAACAGACTGGTTCCAAATAGGAAAAGGAGTACATCAAGGCTGTATATTGTCACCCTGCTTATTTGACTTATATGCAAAGTGCATCATGAGAAAGGCTGAGCTGGAAGAAGCACAAGCTGGAATCAGGATTGCTGGGAGAAATATCAATAACCTCAGATATGCAGAAGACACTACCCTTATGGCAGAGAGTGAAGAGGAACTAAAAAGGCTCTTGATGAAAGTGAAAGAGAAGAGTGAAAAAGTTGGCTTAAAGCTTAACATTCAGAAAACTAAGATCATGGCATCTGGTCCCACCACCTCATGGGAAATAGATGGGGAGACAGTGGAAACAGTGTCAGACTTTATTTTTTGGGGCTCCAAAATCACTGCAGATGGTGATTGCAGCCATGAAATTAAAAGACGCTTACTCCTTGGAAGGAAAGTTATGACCAATCTAGATAGCATATTAAAAAGCAGAGACATTTCTTTGCCAACAAAGGTCCATCTGGTCAATGCTATGGTTTTTCCAGTGGTCATGTATGGATGTGAGAGTTGGACTGTGAAGAAAGCTGAGAGCCGAAAAATTGATGCTTTTGAACTGTCGTGTTGGAGAAGACTCTTGAGAGTCCCTTGGACTGCAAGGAGATCCAACCAGTCCATCCTGAAGGAAATCAACCCTGAATATTCATTGAAAGGACTGATGCTGAAGCTGAAACTCCAATACTTTGGCCACCTTATGCGAAGAGTTGACTCATTGGAAAAGACCCTGATGCTGGGAGGGATTGGGGGCAGGAGGAGAAGGGGACGACAGAGGATGAGATGGTTGGATGGCATCACCGACACAATGGACATGAGTTTGAGTAAACTCCGGGAGTTTATGATGGACAGGGAGGCCTGGCGTGCTGCGATTCATGGGGTTGGAAAGAGTCGGACACGACTGAGCAACTGAACTGAACTGAACTGATACAATCAGATGACTTACTAGCAAGAAGTGGCAAGCAGCCTGTTTCTCTCAGAAAACTCAAGAAATAGACAAAAGCTGTGGTGATAATGAAGGGGAAAATGAATCAGCATGTTTTTCTGGCAAGTTTAAGGCTGCAGTCATCCAGCTTTCACTGGGGGGAAATACTTGTTTTGCCATCAGGCCCCAATTCCCAGGTTCATGAAAGCATGTTTCCTGGATGTTTCAGTGTGGTGTAAAGACACACCTAGGACAGATTATACAAGTCCATAAGAAAATATGTCAGGAGAGAAAGCTGTGTGAACATGAATTGCCATATCTGTTGTTACCCTGATTATTTGAAAGTGTACTGTCAGATGACTTCCCAGCAAGAACTTTGCATGCCACCTGTTGCTTTCAGAGAACTCAAAAACTTGACCAAATATGTTGTTGTAATGAAGAGAAAAATGAATCAGTGTGTTTTTCTGGGATGTTTAAGGCTGCAACTGAAAGAGTTAATTCTTAGGTAGGTTGATAAGGAGTCCAGGGCCAAGGAGGAGAAAGGGGTCCTGGGCCTTCAAGGAGGAGAAAGGGACAAATGCTTTTTCTACATTCCTCCATCTTAGTCACATAAAATTTTTTTTTTTTTTTTTACTTTAAGCTCATAGTTTAAAGAAAACAACTCATCACGTAACAAACACTCACATCACATAACAAACATAACAAACAATCCATTAACAACTCATAACAAAACAACTCATCTTGCTCAAGGGTATGTTTGTCTTTAAACTCTGTACTAATGTTTGTATAACAACAATATAGTCTGCTCTGCTCAAGGACATGTTTCTCCTTCTTAAGAACCTTCTGACTCATCCTGTTAGCTTAAAATATATGTTGTAGGAGTGGGTCTGTTAAGACCTTTCTACTGTTAGTTCTAATCCTGTTATTTTAAAATGTATGTTGTGAGAGTGGCTCTGGTAAGACCTTTACAACCTTGAGACATTCTTTTGATTTATTGTTAATAATCAGTTGAAAAAGTATATAGCTCCATTGCTGAAATTAGTGACAGGACACTCTCCGCCCCCTTCCTATACCTATGTCAGAAGCTTTCTCTTTTCTCCCTTTTCCACTGATAAAGCATTTGCCACATGAAGTTCTGAGTGTCTGAAGCCTCGTCCCTTGTGCCAAAGCTAACTCTTCTTCAGAGATCACAAATCTGCCATCGTTCACCATAAGCTATGATCTTGGGGACTCGTCTGGGATCTTCAAGACAAGGTAAGGACACTCAGAGCTCTAGCTTGTCTGTTCTTTTAGAATACCCACGTTTCTCCTTTTACTTTACTAACTCTGTGCCGGTGTGTGTGACTGATTGAAACCCTGAGATGTATCCTTTGTGAAGCAAAGATTGAGCCCAACTCTGTAGTTTCAGGGTGCCTCGTAATGACTGAAGGCAGCCCTGAAAAGTGAGCCTTGTTGGGGATTTATACTGACCTGCCAAGAATCACTTAACATCCATGCGAGGGGAGCAGTCAGAAATGGACAAAGAGTGTAGACCAAAATTTCCTTTCTCAGTCACATTTTCCTGGTCTCTTTGACCACTCTGTAACTGCCTGGGGAATTAGAACTACTAGCCTAATCTGTTGAATCATAGACTTTCAAGAGACCTGTGATCCATGCTGTTACTTTTACTTTTACTTAGACCCCAAGCTTGGATTGATAGTCATGGGGCACCCAGACTTGCCAGGAGCCAAAGTTAAATCTTGGTTGTTTTCTCTTGCACTGCAGATGGGAGTGATGTGGAGTTCTAGCTCCAAGACCATCTCTCTTGGTTGTTACCATATGGGGCCAGAAACCTAAAAGCAAGTCCCTGTCATAGCTGTGCTTCCAAACTATATGGATGGAAGTGCTGCTAACCAGCATGAGGTTTCTAAGAACATAGGTCAGGAATCCCAGATTGGAAGTGCAGCTACCTTATTCCTTTGGTAGTGCTAGTTCTTAGCGAACCAGGTAAAGCTTTCCAGTAGCTTCTGTCTCAACTCTCTAGATATTCCTTTTGTAGAATCTGTGGAAATAAACTGTAGTGATTGGCCTTAGCATCTCAAGAACAAAAATCGCTCTTGCCTTGCTGGCTGACCCTCCACCATCACTTTTGCTACACTCAGAAAGGACATCTTGGTTATTGTTCATTCACTTATGACTCACTGTTTCTATTGTGGTCAAGACTGTACTCAAGAATGTGCACAGGCACACAGAAGTCGGATGCTTCCCCTTCTAGTTCTAACTTGGGAAACGTTCCAGAAAACTACTCTGTTACAATCTGGGTGGCATCAGAGGAAAAGGGCAAATCAAAGGTCTTGGTGGTAAGAAACTAAAAGTCAGTTTGGGATGCTGTCAGATCCATCTCTGCCCTGCCTCGATGATAGAGCAAGGAGGGCTGAAGGGAACGAGTAAGGCGCCTGCGTCGCTAAGGGACATACTAAGTCTGACTAGGGAAGGAAAGCTTGGTTGGAAAGTCTGTCTCCACCCCTATCTAGAGCAGGGAGGGACACCTCCAGTGGAAAAAAGCAAGGGCGCTGGAAACTGCTTTTTTTTCTCTTACAGATGGGAACTACTCAAAGTTCCATACCCACACCCTTGGATTGTTTCCTGAAAAACTGAGATAAGTTTGATCCCCAGAGTTTAAAGAAGACACGACTGACTTTCTTTTGCAAATCTGCATGGCCATAATATCCATTGGAGGGTGGCAAACAATGGCCAGTTGAAGGGTCCCTTAATTACGATGCTGTTTTACGATTAAATCTGTTTTGTGGGAAGCAAAGGAAATGGGTAGAAGTGCCATGTGTGTTACTCTTTTACTCTCTGTGAGACATGCCAGACCTATGTCCTATGGGTACAGATTTGGGTGTAAAGCCTTCGACTCTCTTCTGTCCTCTTACTCTGCCCTGTATCTGGGGCTCCCAACTGGGCAGGCTGAGGGTCAAAGCATTTCTCCAGGAAGGGTTGCCTCAGACACGGTAAAGGTTCAAACAACCCCAGTTCCAGTATGGCCTCAGACTACTTTGGTTTCAATAGGAACTCAACAGTCAAAGTAAAGAAGGCTCAGGCAACCAAAACTAAGGGTAAAATACAAGGCTAAGAAGAGGATGAGACAGAAGATGAGACACAGAATGAGGATGAGAAAAAATAAAACAAACAAACATCTTTCTCCAATCTATCCCTGGGAACATATGTGAAGGATAGCTAGGGAGGCTGTCCTCTCCCTTCTTCAGGGGGCCTTCACTGGGAAAAATAGCCAACCCATAAAAATCCATAAGCCTTTTTCTTACCCAGAGGTACAACAGATAAAAAGAGATCTGGGAGATTATCTAGAGGATCCAAAAAGGAACATAGAAGCCTTTAAGGGACTAATGTTATTTTATGAGCTTGCTTGGAGAGATCTAATGTATGTCTTGGGAGAGATGTTGATTCCTGACTCAAGAGCTGAGTTTTGGGGGAAGCTACTACTTTTGGAGATGAATGGTTTGAACGTGAGGCAAGGGGAAAGAACAAACATGAAATAGCTCTCCTCCGTATAGGGAGCCAAGCAGTTACCATAACAGAGCCAGACTGGGATTATCATCAAGACAAAGGAGATGGGAACAGACGCACTTTGTCAATTGCATTATTGAAGGGCTTACAAGAGCTCAAGCTAAGCCTCTAAATTATGCTAAATTGACTGACATAGAATAGGGAAAGAAGGATGCTCCTGGCAGATTCCTAGAGAGACTATGGGAAGCCCTTTGAAAGTTCACTACTATCTCTCCTGAAAGTGTGGAGGGAGAGACTATCTTAAAAGATAAATTCCTCAGTCAGTCAACTCCAGATATTCACCGTAAGTTACAAAAACAGGCATTTGGACCAAATTAGTCTTTAGAAAAACTGTTGCAGCTGGCTCAGATGCTAGAGAATATGAGGAAGAGCGAAAACAGAAAAGAACCAAAGAAAAGACTCAGACCCTAGTGATGGCTGTGAAAACTGCTATGAATCAGCTTGAGGGGGATAATGCCCAGGGAGACCCAGGAAAAAAGGGATGGGCTTGTAATTACTGTGGAAAGGAGGAAATGTGGAAATCCCACATCTCAGGTGGGATTGCCCTCAGGCATCTAAGCTGCCTCTGGCTTAGTCACATAAAATGTCTGGTCTGTAAAGGACCACACTGGAGGATGGACTGCCCCCAGAGGCATAGGCCCCAGGGGTTGGACTTTCAGGACAATCAGGAATGAAGGTGCCCGGGGGTCTCCATACAAGCTCCCATCCTAATTAGACCTGAGGAATCCTCAGTATTAATAACTGTGGGAGGCCAATCAGTCAATTCCTTTGGACACTGGGGCAACTTTCTCTGAGCTCACTGGAGCCCCTGTCCCGCTTTCCTCCTGATCCACTACCATAATGGGGCTGTCTGGATGAGCCAAACACTATTATTTCAGCCAAGGTGACCCTGAGAAAGGAGAACAGGTTGTAGGCATCTCCCTTTCCCTGACTTCACACTACATTTGGTGAAGCTACAGTAACCAAAACTGTGCATAAATTGCACAAAAACAGGCACATGGCCCAGAGGAACAGGGCAGAGTCAGAATTCAGTCCACATGGATGTGTCCATTAATTTATGAGAAAGGGGTGAAGGACTCACCGAGGGGAAGGACAGCCCTGCAATAAACAGTGCTGGGAAAAGTGGACACCACATCCAAAGAAGTACCCTGGACACTGTCTACATTGCACATAAAACTGACTAAAAACCCAACGTTCCACACCAAGCCCCCTGGGTCGTCTGAAAACAGCAGTCATTTTGCATACAGGAAGCTTCTCCAAACTTCTGAATTTTCATCACTTTCTCCTCCTGACATTGCCTGGGTCATCAGGAAACCCAGCTCTCATCAGTGTCGATGCTGCCCTGTGTTGTCCAGAAGCCAAAATGCCAGTGAGTCCCAAGAAACCTAAGCTCCTCTCAGCAGAGACGCTGACTCAGGTGTCCCTACTGAAGTCTTGTGGTGCCTGAGGAGACACAACTCCTCTCAGCTGCCCTGAAATGGGTCTGCAGGGGACACGCATGTGCTGTCTGTCAGTGATGTGGGCTCAGTGCCACTCTAGTCAGTATGGAAAGTGCAAGCCATGCCTTCCTCACAGGTCACTGGACACAGTGCCCCCTGCTGGCAGAACTGCTGAGTCCATTAAACTGGTAATTCAAACTCAAATGAAGACAATATCTCATAATTTCTAAAAATAGGTAAAGAACAATGAATTGGAAACCATATGGAATGAAATAAACATAGACACAAACTTTATAACTTACAAAAAATTCACTCAAAATAATTCACAGACAGATTTTAAATGCAGAATTATTCAAAATTATAGAAGAAACCATAAAACAAAATTGACATGAGCTTTGTAGTTTTAACACAACACAAGAAAAGCAATCCAGAAAGAAAAAACAAGGGATTCCGTGGACTTTATAAAATCAAAGATTTTTACTGTGTGAAAACTTCATTCAAAAAATCAAAAGACACAATACAACTGAGAAATATATTTGCAACCATATATCTAATAAAGATTTTGTCTCAAAATATACAAAGAACTGTAACACAACCCTATTAAAATTAAGAAAGCTCTAAATGGACACCTGGTCAGAAAAGGTACATACTACACAAAATTATGAACTATGCCCAGTACTGGGAAGTAGAGAAAAATGGTCCAGTTCGACCCCTGAATCATGTATGAACTTGGACTAGTCCTGTCCTTCCTGGAAGCCTCAGAGAGGTGGAGAGGGAGGAAGCAGAAGAGGGCCAGTTAAGCTTTTACTTAACTAATGCTGACAATTCTCACCACTTTCATTCAACATGGTCTAGCAGCAAGAATACTGGAGTGGGTAGCCATTCCCTTCTCCAGGGGATCTTCCTGACCCAGGGATTGAACCCTGGTCTCCTGCATTGCAGGCAGATTCTTCACCATCTGAGCCACCAGGGAAGCCCTCCCTGATTTCAAAATATACTACAAATCTAGAATAATCAAGATGGTATTGTATAGGAACAAAAGATAAACACATAGACCCATGGGACAGAATTGAGAGCCCGGAAGTAAACACATGCATATATGGTCAATTCATCTATGACAAACAAGGTGAGACTGTTACTGAAATCATAACAGTCATGTGTCTGACACAGTGGTGAGATCCATCAATACTAAACATTAGAATTTGGAACTGTTAGGTTGGCTTATTTTTCTTCCCTGGTTCTTGTCTTGTCACAACAAAAATTTGGAACAATGGACCAAAAGGTGTAGATCAGACAAGCTACACCTCAGTTCAGCTAAGTAGACAGATCTTTTATTAGTCTGACACTCCCAAAGGAGTCATCCTCATCCTTCTTATTGATCCCTCTTCGCTTTCTCCTTTTATACTTCCAGTCTCCTCCTTTTGGTTATGCCTGAGGCAAAGTAGAGCTTGCACTCATCACCAGTCAATGAAAAAGGAATGCAAATGGGCATATGCTCAATGCCAATTGACAATTATAAGTTATATAACAGCAAGTTGTGTTGCTTATGTCTTCCCATAATTCCATCTGTTATAATTAGATGTAGAATATTCATGAGCCCTTAATGGGTTCCTAATTGCCTAACTGCCTAAGGTTACTTGGGGAAAGCCCCTGTGGTCATTTTGTATCCACTGTGTGCCTAGGGCATATGTGCAGGAGTTGAAAATTCTCTGGTTATTTTGTAGCATATCTGTAAGCTCTCGTGGGTGTATCTGGGATGGAGTTTAGAGATCGGCTTGCACCCCTTTCAGCCAGGACTCCCCTCATTGCTCATGTCTATCTTACTACCTAACAGAACAGAGAAAGGTTTATTATAGATTCATACAAAAACATGGGTCGCTCATGCCCTAAGAACCCCAAAGGTACTAAAAGCCCCAGTCTGTTCCCTGGGCTCTCCACCTCATCTGCTAGCCCAAGGCTGGGTAAGCTGGAAAGCCTCCAGGAGAAGGCCTGAATTCACCTCTTACCTCACTCTTCACCTGATGGCCACCACACTAACAACCCTTGACTGCATCACTTCCCCAATGGTCCCTCATTGACAGTTATCAGCAGGCAGGACCCACTGCGGCACTGACCAATAGCGGAGCAGGACAACTAACCATTGCTCACTGACAGTTGGTTGCTTGTGGGCAGAGCCCACTGAGGCACCACACAATGGCTGAGCAAGAGCTGTTGCCTAGTAACAGGGTGCAGAGTAATGAGGCCCAGCAATGGCCCTTGCTAAAGGCTGTGCTCATTCTGCTCTGTTACAAGACTACACAGTGGCGGAAAAGAGATCTTCTTCAGTGAATGGTGTTAGGAAAACTGCACAGCTACATGCACAAGAATCACACTGGAATCTTTTGTCATGCCATCTACAAAAGCAACCTCACAATGAATCAAATACGTCAATGTAAGTCCTGAAGCCATAAAACTCCTAGAAGAAAACATAGGCAGTACATTCTTTGGCATCAGTCTTAGCAATATTTTCTGGATCTGTACCCCCAAGCAAGGGGAAGAAAAGCAGAACAAACCAATGGGACTCTAACCAACTGAAAAGCTTTCCAATGACAAAGGAAACCACTCACAAAATGAAAATGCAGCCTACTGAATGTGAGAAAATATTTGCAAACAGTATATCTGAAAAGGGGTTCATATCTAAAACAGATGAAGAACTCACACAACTGAACTTCCAAAAGCCCAGTTAAAAATTGGGACTAAACATTTTTCTAAAAGGTATGTACAGATGGCCAAGAGACACATGAAACTATCATTGATATCACCTATCATCTGGGAAATGCACATCATAAGAACAATGAGGTTATCACCTCACACTGACAAAAAATGACTATCATCCAAAACACAATAAATAAAAAGCACTGGCCAGGATGTGGAGAACCCTCATGTATTTTGTTGGGAATGTTCATTTGTACAGCCACTATGGAAAAGCATATACAGGTCCTCAAGAAATTAAGACTAGAACTACCATGTGATGTAAGAATTACCCTTGAGAGTATCTTTCTGATGAAACAAAACCAAGGAATCAAAAAGATATAAACATCTCTATGTTCGTGGCATTTTTGTTGACAATAACCATGACATGGAAGCCACCAAAATGTCCATTGATTGACAAATCAGTAAAGAAGTTTTCATGTATACATACACACATATGCACACAATGGTATATGATTAAGCCACAAAAAATGATACCTTACAACAACATGAATGGGCCTAGAGGGTATCATGTTAAGTGAGATATGACAGAGAAAGAGAAATATCTTATGATGTTGCTTATATGTAGAAACTAGAAAATAAAACAAGTGAACAAACACATTACAGAAATGGACTCAGGTCCCAAGAACATGCTGATAGTTGTCAGAGGGGAGAGGGGTGGGGGCATGAATGTAAAGAGTGAGAAAGACTGAGAAGTACTGAATTCCAGTTCTAAAACAAATGTCATGGGTTTGTAATGTACAGACTAGGGAAAAGAGTCCATCATACTGTAATAACATTGTATAGTGATGAATGGTAACCATACATATCTTGGTGATCATTTTGCAATGTATAGAAATATTAAATCACTATGTTGTATACCAGAAAATTAATATTGGGTTGGCCAAAAGCTTTGTTCATTTTTTCAGAAAGATGGCTTTAGTAGGGCTTGGTTGCCTTTAACTTCATTTGAAATGATTTTTTAAAATTGTATTTTGACAGCTGTCCTATCCGAATGCATCTTTGAAAAAAAACTCACTCTCTGACACAAATGACAGAAAGATCCTCTATGTCCCAATTCCTAGAGTAATGGAAATAAAAACAAAACTAAACAAATAGGGCCTAATTACATTTAAAAGCTTTGGCACAATGAAAGAAACTATAAGGGGAAAAGACAACCCACAGAATGGGACAAAATAGTAAACAAAACAACTGACAAAGAATTGATCTCCAAAATATACAAGCAGCTAATCCAGCTCAGTGCCAGGAAAACAAACAATCCAATCAAAAAGTGGGCAGAAGATCTAAACAGACATTTCTCCAAAGAAAACATCAGTTCAGTTCAGTCTCTCAGTTGTGTCTGACTCTTTGCAACCCCATGGACTGCAACACACCAGGTTTCCCTGTGCATCACCAACTCCTGGAGTTCCTCAAACTCATGTTCATTGAGTCGGTGATGCCATCCAACCATCTCATCCTCTATCGTCCCCTTCTCTTCCTGCCTTCAATCTTTACCAGCATCAGGCTCTTTTCCAATGAGTCGGCTCTTCGCATCAGGTGGCCAAAGTATTGGAGTTTCAGCTTCAGCATCAGTCCTTCCTATGAATATTCAGGGTTGATTTCCTTCAGGATGGACTGGTTGGATCTCCTTGCAGTCCAAGGGACTCTCAAGAGTCTTCTCCAACACCGCAGTTCAAAACCATCAATTCTTTGGTGCCCAGCTTTCCTTATAGTCCAACTCTCACATTCATACATGACTACTGGAAAAACCATAGTTGTGACTAGATGGACCTTTGTCGGCAAAGTAATGCCTCTGCTTTTTAATATGCTGTCTAGGTTGGTCCTAACTTTTCTACCAGGAAGCAAGCGTCTTTTAATTTCATGGCTGCAGTCATCATCTGCAGTGATTTGGAGCCCCCCAAAATAAAGTCTGTCACTGTTTCCATTGTTTCCCCATCTATTTGCCATGACGTGATGAGACCGGATACCATGATCTTAGTTTTATGAATGTTGAGTTTTAAGCCGACTTTTTCACTATCTTCTTTCACTTTCATCAAGAGGCTCTTTAGTTCTTTGTTTTCTGCCATAAAGGTGGTGTCATCTACATAACTGAGATGACATTATTGATATTCCTCCCGGCAATCTTGATTCCAGCTTTTGCTTCATCCAGCCTGGCATTTCGCATGATGTACTCTGCTGGATCATTGAAAAAGCAAGAGAGTTCCAGAAAAACATCTATTTCTGCTTTATTGACTACACCAAAGCCTTCGACTGTGTGGCTCACAATAAACTGTGGAAAATTCTGAAAGAGATGGGAATACCAGACCACCTGACCTGCCTCTTGAGAAATCTGTATGCAGGTCACGAAGCAACAGTTAGAACTGGACATGGAACAACAGACTGGTTCCAAATAGGAAAAGGAGTACGCCAAGGCTGTATATTGTCACCCTGCTTATTTAACTTAGATGCAGAGTACAACATGAGAAACGCTGGGCTAGAAGAAGCACAAGCTGGAATCAAGATTTCTGGGAGAAATATCAATAACCTCAGATATGCAGATGACACCACCCTTATGGCAGAGAGTGAAGAGGAACTAAAAAGCCTCTTGATGAAAGTGAAACAGAAGAGTGAAAAAGTTGGCGAGTGCAGCTATGAAATTAAAAGACGCTTACTCCTTGGAAGGAAAGTTATGACCAACCTAGATAGTATATTAAAAAGCAGAGACATTACTTTGCCAGCAAAGGTCCGTCTGGTCAATGCTATGGTTTTTCCAGTGGTCATGTATGGATGTGAGAGTTGGACTGTGAAGAAAGCTGAGTGCCGCAAAATCGATGCTTTTGAACTGTGGTGTTGGAGAAGACTTTTGAGAGTCCCTTGGACTGCAAGGAGATCTAACCAGTCCATCCTAAAGGAGATTAGTTCTGGGTGTTCATTGGAATGACTGATGCTGAAGCTGAAACTCCAGTACTTTGGCCACATCATGCAAAGAGTTGACTCATTGGAAAAGATCCTGATGCCGGGACAGATTGGGGGCAGGAGGAGAAGGGGACGACAGAGGATGAGATGTTTTGATGGCATCACTGACTCGATGGACATGAGTTTGAGTAAACTCCGGGAGTTGGTGATGGACAGGGAGGCCTGGCATGCTGCGATCCATGGGGTCGCAAAGAGTCGGACACGACTGAGTGACTGAACCGAACTGACTGACTTTGCATATAAGTTAAATAAGCAGGGTGACCATACACAGCCTTGACATACTCCTTTCTTGATTTGGAACCAGTCTGTTGTTCCCTGTCCAGTTCTAACTGTTGCTTCTTGACCTGCATATAGATTTCTCAGGGGGCAGGTCAGGTGGTCTGGTATTCCCACCTCTCTCAGAATTTTCCACTGTTTGTTGTGATCCACACAGTCAAAGGCCTTAGCATAGTCAGTAAAGCAAAAGCAGATGTTTTTCTGGAACTCTCTTGCTTTTTCAAAAGGCTTTCATCAAAAAGTCTACAAACAATAAATGCTGGAGAGGGTGTGGAGAAAAGGGAATCCTCTTACCCTGTTGATGGGAATGCAAACTGATACAATCACTATGGAGAACAGTAGGAGATTCCTTAAAATCTTGCACTAGAACTATCATATCACCCAGCAATCCACTTCTACGCATATACCCTGAAGAAGCCATAATTGAAAAAGACACATGTGCCCCAATGCTCATTGCAGCACTATTTACAATAGCTAGGATATGGAAGCCATTTTGATGTCCATTAGCAGATGAATGGTGGAAAAGGAAACGGCAACCCACTCCAGTATTCTTGCCTGGAGAATCCCAGGGACAGGGGAGCCTGGTGGGCTGCCGTCTATGGGGTCGCACAGAGTCGGACATGACTGAGGTGACGCAGCAGCAGCAGCAGCAGCAGATGAATGGATAAAGAAGTTGTGGTACATACACACAACAGAATATTACTCAGCTCTAAAAGGAATGCATTTGAGTCCATCCTAATGAGGTGGATGAACCTAGAGCCTATTATACAGAATGAATTAAGTTAGAAAGAGAAAGACAAATACCATTATTAACACATGCATGTGTGATATACAGAGTTCATACTGATGATCCTATGTACAAGGCAGCAAAGGAGACACAGACATAAAGAACAGAATTTGGACTCAGTGGGAGAAGAAGAGGGTGGGATGATTTGAGAGAATAGCATTGAAACATACATCACCATATGTAAAAGAGATAGCCAGTGGGAGTTTGATGTATGATGCAGGGCAACAAAAGTCAGTGCTCTGTGACAACCTGGAGGGGTGCGGTGGGGAGGGAAGAGGGAGGGGGGTTCAGGAGGGAGGGGACACATATATACCTTTGGCCAATTCATATTGAAAGTGAAAGTCGCTCGGTTGTGTCCAACTCTTTGCAACCCCATGGACTATAGAGAGTCCATGGAATTCTTCAGGCCAGGATGATGGAGTGGGTAACTTTTCCCTTCTCCAGGGTATTTTCCCAACCTAGGGATGGAACCCAGGTCTCCCACATTGCAGGAGGATTCTTGATTTATGGCAAAAATCATCACAATGCTGTAAAGTAATTATCCTCCAGTTAAAATAAATAAAAATTTAAAAAAACATATCAAAATTGGTGAATTTTTATATAGCAATTTTAATATAGAAGAAGGAAGAAAAAAGGAACATTTTGGGATATTATTATACTTTATTATATCAAGAAAGGTAAAAACTCAATTGAAATGCAAGAAAAGATTTATGCAGTGTATGGAGAAAGTGCTGTGACAGTTTCAGTGTGTCAACAGTGGTTTGTGAAGTTTCATGCTTGAGATTTCTCACTGGCCGATGCTCTACAGTTGGGTAGACCTGTTGAAGTTGACAGAGATCAAATGGAGGCATTAATTGAGATCAATCAACATTATACCACACGGAAGATAGGTGGCATACTTAAAATATCCAAATCAAGTCTTGGAAATTATTTACATTAACTTGGTTATATTAATCACTTTTATGTTTGGGTTCCACATAAGTTAAGTGAAAAACAAAACAAAACACCTTCTTGACCATATTTCCACATGTGATTCTCTATTTAAACATAACAAAAACATCCCATTTTTAAAACAAATTGTGATGGGTGATGAAAAATGGGTACTGTACAAAAATATGGAATGGAAGAGGTCATGGGGCAAGCGAAATGAACCACCACCATCCACTCCAAAGTTTGGCCTTCATCCAAAGAAGGTGATGTTGTGTATATGGTGGAACTGGAAGGGAGTCCTCTACTATAAGCTCCTTCCAGAAAGCCAAATGATTAATTCCAACAAGTACTTTCAATTAGACCAATTGAAAGCAGCACTTGCATCATCCCGAATTAGTCACTAGAAAATGCATAGTCTTCCATCAGGATAACCCAAGACTGCATGTTTCTTTGATGATCTGGCAAATAACTATTACTTTTTGGCTAAGAAGTTCTGAGTCATCTGCCATATTCAGCAGACATTGCACCTTCGGATTTCCATTTACTTCGGTCCTTACAAAATTCTCTTAATGAAAAAAAAAAAAATTCAATTCCATGGAAGACTGTAAAAGGCACCTGGAGCAGTTCCTTGTGCAAAAAGATAAACGGTTTTGGGAACACAGAATTATGAAATTGCCTGAAAAATGGCAGAAGGTAGTGAAACAAAATGGTGAATACATTGTTCAATAAAGTTCTTGCATAAAAATGAAAAACACATCTTTTATTTTTCACTTAAAAACTGAAGGAAAATTTTTGCCAACCCAATAAAATATTGCCTGTCATTTATACACATTTTTTAAGGAGAGAAGGAAATTTTCTGGTGCTCCAATGGTTTGGACTTGGTATTTTCACTGGGAGGACCTGTCTTCAATTCCTGGTTGAGAAACTAAGATCCTGCAAGTCAAAAATTAAATAAATAAATTTTAAAATAAGAAAAAATACTATCTTTAAAAAACTAACAGAGATTAGTGAGATAAAAAGCAGATGTCACATGAAACTTGACAAGTGTATGGGTTGAAAGGACAGTATCTACTGAAGTTTGACTCTCAAGTGGCTCAGACAGATTGAGGAATTGAAGAGGAACAGTCATGGCATACTACTGAAATGTTTGTTTGTTTAAAAAAACTTTATTATTTTTTAAAGGAGTTTTGAGTTCACAGCGAAGTTAGGCAGAGTACAGAGAGGTGCCATAAGTCCCCTGCTTTGCTATTCCCACCTCCATCCCTTCATCCCCACCCCCACACAGTTGTTCGAAACCTACTGCTCCCCAACTGTCCTATCAATATTCTGTGTGTCAATTACTATGGATGAATCTACTTGAATACATCATGGTCATCAGAGTCCAGCATCTACATTAGGCATCATTCCTAGTGTTGTACATTCTACGGATTTTGACAAATTTATCTCACCATGAGTTTATTACACTGTATAATTTCCTGTCTTAAAAATCCTCTGTGCTTGACCTACTTATTACTCCCTGACCAACCCCTCAACCCTGTCACAAACTCCTGGCTATGCACTGATCTTCTCACCCTTTCTGTGGTTTGCCCTTTCAGGAATATCCTAGGTAGGTGGTATCCTGAACTTTGCCACTTTTCCAGATTGGCTTCTTTCAATGAGTAATATGCACTTAAGGTTCCCCACCTGTCTCTCTGTGGTTCCATTTCTCAGATGTCTTTTCAACACCAAAGAACATCCTGTTGCATGGATGGAGTCCAGTCTATGTGTCTATTCACCTCCCGAAGGACATCTTGGTTCTGCCAGTTCAGAACTTGGTTCATCCAAGTTCTGCCAGTTATGAATAAAGCTTCCATAAATGTTCTATGTAGATTTCTATAAGCATTAGATGAAAGCGTTTGACTCATTTGGGCCCACTGATACGAGAGAGTTCGAGGGATGGATCATATGGTAAGAATGTGTTTCATTTTCAGAGTTTCTGAAGATGGTAGCTGCCAGCATGCCAGCATACTGAGGAATTAAGCCAAGAAAGAAGGTAGAATTCAATGATGCCACCAAGAAAGATGTCGTCAAGACTAACCCATATTTCCACCCTCTTAGGATTGACAGTTGATCTTGAGAACTAAGTGGACACAAGACAGATGCACAGGAGAGAAGCATCCACATTTATTTCCCATGAGTTTTATTTAGCCCAGGGCACCCTCCTAAGGAAATGAAGAAAGACCGAGAGAAGTGGCAAAGCCAAAATTATTCTCTGTTTTGTTGAACAAATAGAGGTGACTGTGGAAAAGGAACTACACTATGTGGGGGAGGCTAAGGAGGATGAGGATTGTGTTCAACAAGACGTGTTTGTATAGAGTTCTCTCATTCTCAATTCTCTGCCCTTGACAACATCAATGTCATTCTCCTTCCAGTGGACAAGAAATATTCCATGGGGATGAGGGTGGAGATGTTCTCTCCCGCTTTCAGGAAGAAAGAGGGGAAGTCTCAGCTTACACTTCTTGCACTTGCTGTATTAAGGGGGTTGCTTTGTTATTGCTGTTTTTGAAAGTGTCTGTCTGTATGTACGTGTATGTGTTAATTGCTCAGTTTTGTCTGACTCTTTGTAATGCCATGAACTGTAGCTTGCCAGGCTTCTTTGTCTATGGAATTCTTCAGGCAAGAATACTGAAGTGGATAGCCATCCCCATCTCCAGGGAATCTTCCAAACCCAGGGACTGAACTTGGGGCTCCTGTGTTGCAGGCAGATTATTTACCATCTGAGTTACCTGGGAAGCCCCAAAGTACCTATAGCTCAAGACAATACTCTGGTTTCCTTTAAATCTAAGTCCTTTACCTGGGGTTTGCTTCTTATAGGAGGAGGGACACCTTTTTCTGCCATGATGGGTCAGGCAGGCAGAGGAGGATAAAATGGGTGTAGGCCGGTGTCTGCTCTTTTTTCATGTGTTAGGGAGATTATTCTGCTCTTGCTAGATGGGATCCAATCTCTCCATGAACAATCTAGCAAAATATCAGATGAAAAGAGGAAGAAAAAAGGTCAGGAGTACATGGAGAAGATTGATGATAGATGCTGGGGTCTCCTGAGCAATGGTTTTGTTAGAGGCACACACACATCCCTGGTCTCTGGAGCACCATGTTTATGGCAGATTTGGTGTGTCAGTCATTTTGAAGGTACTGTGCTACCATCAGGCCACTTTGGGGCACTGTGTCCAGCTCACTCACCAAGGATGCATCCTGACAGAGAAAGGGACACAGCAGTAAGTCATTTGAGCTGAAATCCTTCTGAGAGAGTGACTCTTAAGTGACTGAGGTGGAAGGAAACCAGCTGTAGGTTTGTTGGCTTCTTTGCTGAGTATTGGCTTGGGTGCTATTAGGATGAGGAAAAAGAACTCTTAAAGTGGAGGTGTTTGTACAAAGGGTCTGGTAGGATGGGAAGTGCAGGTCAGTCTATGTGCCAAGAAATGCAGAGACTCTGGAGAGGTTTCTAAGGGAGTTGCTCCAAAGGAGCAATTAAGATATAGGAATGAACCTCTACACTTTAATATATATCAAATGGAGAAGCCAAAAGGACATACAGAATACCACAGGAAAGTCTAGGGGACACACCGTAATCACCTTATAGGAAAAAGAACCAGAAAGAGAACATATAAACATCTAAGTGGTGACAAGTCAAGTTCTTGTAACACTAGAAACAAACAAACAAAAATCAGACTCAGCTTTTCTCAGAAATAGGCAAAGAGAGTAGTTGGCTTCAGTCATCACAGAGTTAATTGACACCTCAGCAGTCACGACAGAAGTTTCCCAGAACAAACTGATCTGCAGAAGCCAGCATATCTGCAGCCCTCCACCCTCAGGCCTCAGCTCTCAGAGTGTATCTTCCACAGGAGAGATTTATTTCCTGCTTCCAAGGAGACAGACAGGAGATGGAACCCTTAAACTTACCCTTGAATTGTGCCCTTTAACATGATACTGGGTATGGGAGAAGGACTGGCCACCTGAATCTTTCAGGGAGATTCCTTCCAGTCTCCGGCCTGAAGATGGAAGAGGAGGGATCCTCATCCTCCTAGTCACACCCAACTGGAGTTGATCCTTGTCAACCTGAGTTTTCAGCAGAAGAGAGGGAGCATGTCATGGAAAAGAGGGCATGGGTCAGGGTTAGTTGTCACATAGCTCCCTGTTCTTCAAAGATGTAGCTGACTATTTGGATTGTTTCTCCATTTTTGTCTGCTCTTAAGTCAATTTCCAGGACCTGAAATGGTCTGGTTTTTTTTCCTTCATATTTTTCACTAGTTTTGCCTGTTTACTAGGATGTGGGTCAAAGTTGTTCTTTGTGTGCTCACTATTCAGTCACTTCAGAACCACATGGAGTCATCAGAGAAACTGTGAATTTCGGAAAAGTTATAGCTAATCAGAAAACCAATGTTCATTATTCAAAATTGTTTATGTTTTTCCTAGAGCAAATAGTTACTGGAACCACAAAGTAAATAATAAAAGTTAATACCTCTACACTGTAATATTTAACATAGATTCATCTGAGCTTTATTTACACACCAAGACGAACATCTGAACTGCTCCTTAGTGTGGGCAACAAAACCTTTCAGTGAGCTCCCCTGAGCTCAGTGAGAAATGGGAGCATTTTCTCTGCATTTAACATACATGAGGCTGGGCATTAGGAATTCACAGATGTTGCAACTTTTAATTCTCTGAGTTATATGTGTTACCAAACTAGGTTTGTTCTCCCCATAGTGCATGTGTGCTCAGACATGTTCAACTCTTTGTGACTCCAAGGACTGTAGTCTGACAGGCTGCTCTGTCAGTGGGGTTTCCCAGGCAAGAATACTGGAGTGGGTTGCCATGCCCTCCTCCAGGGGATCTTCCTGACCCAAGGAGGAGGAATTAGGAAGTGTCTCGAGGATCAAGGGTAAGGGGGAAGAAATAATGAGACACAAACCTTGGGTGTTTCTCCTGGTCCATTGCACTCCAATTGACAATCCAAGCACAGGATTTTTCCTGAGGCTCTGCTTGCCCAAGGAACTGGAGTTGGGTTTGAAGAAATGCTGCCACCTTGTGGCCACATCCAGTAACAACTTTAAAACCAATTTTTTAAATATATACTAATTATTCCATTTTGCTTTTATTTTTTAATTTTTTTTCATTTATTTTTATTAGTTGGAGGCTAATTACTTTGCAACATTGCAGTGGGTTTTGTCATACATTGACATGAATCAGCCATGGAGTTACATGTATTCCCCATCCCGATCCCCCCTCCCACCTCCCTCTCCACCCGATTCCTCTGGGTCTTCCCAGTGCACCAGGCCTGAGCACTTGTCTCATGCATCCCACCTGGGCTGGTGATCTGTTTCCCTATAGATAATATACATGCTGTTCTCTTGAAACATCCCACCCTCGCCTTCTCCCACACAGTCCAAAAGTCTGTTCTGTACATCTGTGTCTCTTTTTCTGTTTTGCATATAGGGTTATCATTACCATCTTTCTAAATTCCATATATATGTGTTAGTATGCTGTAATGTTCTTTATCTTTCTGGCTTACTTCACTCTGTATAATGGGCTCCAGTTTCATCCATCTCATTAGAACTGGTTCAAATGAATTCTTTTTAATGGCTGAGTAATATTCCATGGTGTATATGTACCACAGCTTCCTTATCCATTCGTCTGCTGATGGGCATCTAGGTTGCTTCCATGTCCTAGCTATTATAAACAGTGCTGCGATGAACATTGGGGTGCATGTGTCTCTTTCAGATCTGGTTTCCTCCGTGTGTATGCCCAGAAGTGGGATTGCTGGGTCATATGGCAGTTCTAGTTCCAGTTTTTTAAGAAATCTCCACACTGTTTTCCATAGTGGCTGTACTAGTTTGCATTCCCACCAACAGTGTAAGAGGGTTCCCTTTTCTCCACACCCTCTCCAGCATTTCTTGCTTGTAGACTTTTGGATGGCAGCCATCCTGACTGGCATGTAATGGTACCTCATTGTGGTTTTGATTTGTATTTCTCTGATAATGAGTGATGTTGAGCATCTTTTCATGTGTTTGTTAGCCATCTGTATGTCTTCTTTGGAGAAATGTCTGTTTAGTTCTTTGGCCCATTTTTTAATTGGGTCATTTATTTTTCTGGAATTGAGCTTCAGGAGTTGCTTGTATATTTTTGAGATTAATCCTTCTTAAGGGTTCTTACTGTTCAAATGGAGAAGGAAATGGCAACACACTCCAGTATTCTTGCCTGGAAAATCCCATAGACGGAGGAGCCTGGTATGCTACAGTCCATGGGGTCGCAAAGAGTCGGACACGACTGAGCAACTTCACTGTTCAAAAGGCCTGAGACTGTAAATGACACCTACCCTTAAGGTCCCTCAGAAAATTGCCAGTAAAGAATTCAAAGCAGGGCCCAATTTCAAGAAGCCAATTTCAAGAGGTACATTGTATTTGCACTGTCTAAAGTCCAAAAGCATCTGGAAACATACTCCACACGACTACCTCCTGAAACGAGGCCAATCAAAACCACCACAAGGAATCACCTCATATTGCTTAGAAAGACCAGCATCAAAGAGATCTACTGATACTAAGTCTTGCAGAGGGCCTAGATAAAAAGGAATCATCCTCCCCCCTTCATTTGGATGTAAATTGATACAGGAAGGATGCAAAGCAGCATAGGGGTTTCAAAAAAAAAATCAAACCCTAGGAATAGGAGAACCTTCTGATGGGGCTAGCCCAGTCTCCCACTCCTGGGCTTAGATCTAGAGAAAATCAGAAGATGACATGTGCACCCCTGTTTTCAGGGCAGCATGATTTACAAAAGCCAAGACATCAGAATCAAACCAGTTGCCCAAAATAGAAATTGAGGTCTAAGAGGTTTACCTCTCCACTGGAATCCTGCTAACTTATAAGACAGCACAAAATAATGCCAGTGTCTGCAGCATAGATGGACCCAGAAACTGGGATACTATGGGAAGTGAGTCAGAGAGAGAAAGACAAATACCATAAGATAGCCTTGACCAGTGGAATCTAAAAATTCTTACAAAGGAACTCATTTACAAAAGAGAAACAGACTTACAAAACAAAATCATGATTTTCAATAAGAAAATGCTAGGGCAGAGGGAGCAATTAAGATGTCGGGCTGAACCTCTACACTTTAATATATATCAAATCAAGAAGCCAAAAGGACCTACTGAATACCATAGGAAAGGCTAGGGAACACACTGTAATCACCTTATAGGAAAAAGAACCAGAAAGAGAGCAGATGAACATCTAAGTGGAACCAAACTGAGTTCTTATACACTGGAAGCAAATAGGACAACACAAATTAACCCTACTCCAATACACAATAACAATGAAATTAAAGCAGGAATAAAAAAAAAAAAAAAACAGCGTGAGGCCTGAAGACATGTGGTCACCTATTTTTTTTTTTTTTTTGCCATAAAACCACTTGCAAAGGTGTGTGGATAAGCACTCCATATTCACAAGACCCATAGGGCAGTCAGAAATACCTCCCCTCACAAAATACCCTAGGGCTGGACATTGAAAAGGAATTCCAACCTGGGCAGACCTTCAAGAAGCCAATTTCGACAGGTAAGTTTCAATTACACCATTCTAAACAAGTCCTATGAACAATTGTCAACATCAATAAGTGTTAGAGAAATGGAAATCCAAAGTACCACAAGTTATCAACTCACACTGATCAGAGTGGTCATTGTCAAAAACTCCACAGATAGTAAGTTGTGCAGAGGGTGTGGACAAAAGGGAATGCTCCTCGACTGAAGTTGAGGATGGACCTTGGTAAGAGCCACGATGGACAACAGTGTGGAGGTTCCTTAAACAATGAAAAAGAGAATGAGACGGGAAGACTTGCTAACACCATACACCAAAAGAAACTCCAAGTAATATAAGGTTCTGAATGTAAGCATGGATCCTAGGAAATTCTGGAGGAAAATATCAGAGCAACACACTTTGTCATCAACCACATCAAGTACTTTTTACATGCACTTCTTAGAATATTGGAAAAACCAGAAACAAGAAAACAGGGCTGAATAAGAAAATGTTGGCTGCACAGTGCTGGAGTGGCAAGCAGCAGCTATCTGGCGATGGAGCAGCTGAGAGGAGATACCCCACGTCCAAGGTCAGGAGTGGCAGCTGTGCTTTGCTGGAGCAGCCGTGAAGAGAGATACCCCACATCCAAGGTCAGGAGTGGTTTGCTTTGCTGGACCAGCTGTGAGGAGATAACCCACATCCATGGTCAGAGAAACCCCAGTAAGATGGTAGGCGCTGGAGCGGCTGTGAGGAGATAATCCATGTCCAAAGGCAAAGGAGAAGCCCCAGCAAGATGGTAGGAGGGATGAATTTGCATTTAGAATCAAACCCCATTCCCGCCAGAGATGCTCAGAGGGCTCATACAAACCTTGTGTGCACCAGGACCCAGGGACCTCACAGAGACTGAGACAGAACTGTGTTTGAGCATCTCCTGTGGGTGTACGGGTCAGCAGTGGACTGCTGCAGGGGCAGGGGCTCTGGGTGCAACACACTTGGGTATGGGATAAGCCCTTTTGGAGGAGGTGGCCATTAAACCCACCACAGAGTTGCCAGAACTTACACAGGACTGGGAAATACTCTTGGAGGGCATAAACAGAACCTTGTGCACCAGGACCCAGGAGAAAGGAGCAGTGACCCCACAAGAGACTGACCCAGATGTGCCTGGGAGTGTCCAGGAGTCTCCAACGGAGGTGTGGGTCTGTGGTGGCCTGCTGCAGGATTGTGGGCACTGAGTGTAGCCGTACATGCATGGGATCTTTTGAAGGAGTCACCATTGTCTTCATTACCTCCATTACAGTTTGAAAGAAAGTGAAAGTCACTCAGTCATGTCCGACTCTTTGTGATTCCATAGACTATATAGTTCATGGAATTCTCCAGGCCAGAATACTGGAGTGGGTAGCCTTTCCCTTCTCCAGGGGATCTTCCCAACCCAGGGATCCAACCCAAGTCTCCTGCATTGCAGGCAGATTCTTTACCAGCTGAGTCACAAGAGACGCCCAAATAGTTTTGGCCCCAGGTAAATAGCAAGGAGGTAACACAGCTCCACCCATCAACATAAAATTGGATTAAAGATGTACTGAGCATGGCCCTGCCCATCAGAATAAGACCCAGTTTACCCCACAGTCAGTCTCTTCCATCAGGAAGCTTCCATAAGCCTTTTATCCTTCCATCAGAGAGCAGACAGGCTGAAAACCACAATCACAGAAAACTAACCAACCTAATCACATGGACCACAGCCTTGTTTAACTCAATGAAACTATGAGCCATGCCCTGTAGGGCCACCCAAGACAGACGGATCATGGTGGAGAGCTCTCACAAAATATGGTACACTGGAGAAGGGAATGGCAAAACACTTCAGTATTCTTGCCTTGGGAACCCCATGAACAGCATGAAAAGGCAAAAAGGTATGACACTGAAAGATGAACTCCCCAGGTTGGTAGGTGCCCAATATGCTACTGGCGTTCAGTGGAGAAATGACTTCAGAAAGAATGAAGAGATGGAGCCAAAGCAAAAACAATGCCCAGTTGTGGATGTGACTGGTGATGGAAGCAAGGCCTGATGCTATAAAGAGCAATATTTCATAGGAACCTGGAATGTTAGGTCCATGAATCAAGGCAAATTGGAAGTGGTCAAACAGCAGATAGCAAGAGGGAACATCGATATTTTAGAAATCAGTGAACTAAAATGAACTGGAAAGGGTGAATTTAACTCAGGTGACCATTATATTTACTACTGGGGGCAAGAATCCCTTAGAAGAAAGGGAGTAGCCATCATAGTCAACAAAAGAGTCCAAAATGCAGTACTTGCATGCAATCTCAAAAATGACAGAATGATCTCTGTTGGTTTCCAAGGCAAACCATTCCATCTCACAGTAATCCAAGCCTATGCCCCAACCAGTAATGCTGAGAAAGCTGAAGTTGAATAGTTCTATGAAGACCTACAAAACCTTTTAGAACTAATTCCAAAAGAGATGTCCTTTTCATTATAGGGGACTGGAATGCAAAAGTAGGAAGTCAAGAAACACCTGGAGTAACAGGCAAATTTGACCTTGGAGGACAGAATGAAGCAGAGCAAAGGCTAATAGTGTTTTGCCAAGAGAACGCACTGGTCATAGCAAATACCCTCTTCCAACAACACACAAGAAGACTCTACACATGGACATCACCAGATGGTCAACACTGAAATCAGACTGATTCTATTCTTTGCAGCTAAAGATGGAGAAGCTCTATACAGTCAGTAAAACAAGACCAGGAGCTGACTGTGGCTCAGATCATGAACTCCTTATTAACAAATTTGGACATAAATTGAAGACAGTAGGGAAAACCACCTGACCATTCAAGTATGACCTAAATCAAATCCTTTACGATTATACAGTGGAAGTGAGATTTAGATTTTAAAGGACTAGGTCTGATAGCAGAGTGCCTGATGAACTATGGACGGAAGTTTGTACAGGACATTGTACAGACATTGTACAGGAGTCAGGGATCAAGACTATGCCCAAGGAAAAGAAATGCCAAAAAGCAAAATGGCTGTCTAAGGAGGGCTTACACATAGCTGTGAAAAGAAGAGAAGCAAAAAGCAAAGGAGAAAAGAAAAGATACACCTATTTGAATTCAGAGTTCCAAAGAATAGCAAGGAGAGAAAAGAAAGCCTTCTTCAGTGGTCAGTGCAAAGAAATAGAGGACAAAAATAGAATGGAAAAGACTAGAGATCTCTTCAACAAAATTAGAGATACCAAGGGAACAGTTCATCCAATGACTGGCTCAATAAAGGACAAAAATGGTATGGGCCTAACAGAAGCAGAAGATATTGAGACGAGGTGGCAAGAATACACAGAAGAAGTGTACAAAAAAGATCTTCATGATCCAGATAATCACAATGGTGTGATCACTCACCTAGAGCCAGACATCCTGGAATTCGAAGTCAAGTGGGCCTTAGGAAGCATCACTATGAACAAAGCTAGTGGAGGTGATGGAATTCCAGTTGAGCTATTTCAGATCCTAAAAGTTGATGCTGTGAAAGTGCTTCACTCAATATGTCAGCAAATTTGGAAAACTCAGTAGTGGCCACAAGACTGGAAAAGGTCAGTTTTCATTCCAATCCCAAAGAAAGGCAATGCCAAAGAATGCTCAAACTACCGCACAATTGCATTCATACATGCTAGTAAACTAATGCTCAAAATTCTCCAAGTCAGAATTCAACAATACATGAACTGTGAACTTTCAGCTGTTCATGCTGGTTTTAGAAAAGGCAGAGGAAGCAGAGATCAAATTGCCAACATCCACTGGATCTTCAAAAAAGCAAGAGAGTTCCAGAAAAACATGTACTTCTGCTTTATTGACTATGCCAAAGCCTTTGACTGTGTGGATCTCAACAAACTGTGGAAAATTCTGAAAGAGATGGGAATACTAGACCACCTAACCTGCCTCTTGAGAAATCTGTATGCAGGTCAGGAAGCAACAGTTAGATCTGGACATGGAACAACAGACTGGTTCCAAATCAGGAAAGGAGTAGATCAAGGCTGTGTACTGTCACCCTGCTCATCTAACTTATATACAGAATACATCATGAGAAACGCTGGGCTGGATAAAGTACAAGCTGGAATCAAGATTTCCAGGAGAAATTTCAATAACCTCAGATATGCAGATGACACCATCCTTATGGCAGAAAGTGAAGAACTAAAGAGCCTCTTGATGAAAGTGAAAGAGGAGAGTGAAAAAGTTGGCTCGAAGTTCAACATTCAGAAAACTATGATCATGGTATCCATTCCCATCAGCTCATGGCAAATAGATGGGGAAACAGTGGAAACAGTGTCAGACTTTATTTTTTTGGGCTCCAAAATCACTGCAGATGGTGAGTGCAGCCATGAAATTAAAAGACGGTTACTCCTTGGAAGGAAAGTTATGACCAACCTAGACAGCATATTAAAAAACAGAGACATTGCTTTACCAACAAAAGTCCATCTAGTCTGGAGAAGCCAATGGTAACCCACTCCAGTACTCTTGCCTGGAAAATCCCATGCATGGAAGAGCCTGGTAGGCTGCAGTCCATGGGGTCGCAAAGAGTCGGACACGACTGAGAGACTTCACTTTCACTTTTCACTTTCATGCATTGGAGAAGGAAATGGCAACCCACTCCAGTGTTCTTGCCTGGAGGATCCCGGGGACAGTGGAGCCTGGTGGGCTGCCATCTATGGGGTCGCACAGAGTCAGACACGGCTGAAGCAACTTAGCAGCAGCAGTCTGTCTAGTCAAGGCTATGGTTTTTCCAGTAGTCGTGTATGGATGTGTGAGTTGGACTATAGAGAAAGCTGAGTGCTGAAGAACTGATACTTTTGAAGAAGTTTTGGAGAAGACTCTTGAGAGTCCCTTGGACTGCAAGGAGATCCAACCAGTTCATGCTAAAGGAAATCAGTCCTGAATAGTCATTGGAAGGACTGATGCTGAAGCTGAAACTCCAATACTTTGGACACCTGATGCAAAGAGCTGACTCATTGGAAAAACCCTGATGCTGGGAAAGATCGAAGGTGGGAGGAGAATGGGATGACAGCAGATGAGATGGTTGGATGGCATCACCGATTCAGTGTACATGAGTTTGAGTAAACTCCAGGAATTGGTGATGGACATGGAGGCCTGGTGTGCTGCAGTCCATGGGGTTGCAAAGAGCCTGACACAACTGAGCGACTGAACTGAGGTGAAGAAAACTGGACCTAATTAACCTCAAAGGCATTTGTACAGCAAAGGAAACCCAACAAAGACAACCCTCAGAATAGGAAAAACATTGGCAGACAAAGTTTGTTTGCAATACACACACTTTGTACAGCTCCACCCAAAATACAAACAACCCCCCCCCCCCCTTAAAAATTGGGCTATGTAGAAAAGGATATTTTTTGGAGGAAGGTATACAGATTGCCATTAGGCACATGAAAAATGCTCAACATCCCTAATTATTAGAGAAATGCTGATCCAAAGTCTAAAGAGCTCTCACCTCTCACTTGTTCAAAGGCTATGTGAAAACATCTCCAAAAACAAATACCTGAAAAAAAAAAAAGAAATACCTGAGAGGGTGTGGAGAGAAGGGAACCCTCCTTCCCTGTGGTAGGGAAAGTATACCGCTATATCCACTAGAGAATGGAGAATAGTGTGAAACTTCCTTAAAAATATAAACATTGAAGTGCCCTAGGACCCAGAGACCCCCAAACTGGGCAATGACCCAGAGAAAACCAATAATTTCAAGACATGGTTACCCCTGCTATCGAGGCAGCACTAGGGAACATTGTTAAGACATGGAAGAAACCTAAGAGGAGCAGAACTGAAGAATGGAGAGAAGGTGGGGTACATACATACACAATGCAATATTACTCAGCCCTAAATAGGAAATGATGCCAGGTCCAGCCACAGGGAAGAAATTCGTGAGGATCATAACAAGTGAAGTAAGGGAGACAAGCATCATATGAGGGTCACTTATCTTGGAATCTATAAACAGATACACATGAACCTCTTTACCAAAGAGAAACATCCTCAGAGAATTATAAGAGAAACTTATGGTTACCAAAAGAAGAAAGGTGTGGGGCAGGGAGAAATGAACTGGTTTAGACTAACATATGCACACCAGTATTGAGAAAATAAGCCACAGAAACCCACTATATAACACAAGAAACCTTACTCAACACTCTATAGCAAACTATCTGGAGAAAGAGGCTGAGACGAAATGTATGTCTCTATCTATAAGTAAACCAAGTTGCTGTAGATGAAAAATGAAAAAAAAAAGGAAATACAGGAAAGAAATGCCCACAACCTTGTAATTCACCTGTATAGTCCAGTTCAAATTATAGGATAAAAAACAAACAAACAAATGTTGAGTTTATTTTTCTTGGGCCATGGTGCCATGGGATGGTGTCACATCTCTGAAGCCTGAGCAAGCTGGGGCCCCAGGGCTGGAGTTTGGAGTGGCTGAGGGAGCTGGCAGCATGTGGCTGGCCATGTGTGCCCAGATGGACCTGGAGTGGCTCTTGCTAGGTTCATGAGCCCCCCAAACTCCGGATGCAGGCAGGCTTTCCTTGAGGAAATCCAAGCCTACTGCACCCAAACATAGTGGAGCCTCTGGGCTGCAAGAGCTTTCAAGACACCCTGAGTTGCATGTGTCCCTAAGACTGGGGTTGTAACCACCGGCCACCTGTCTTAGGGTAGCCTCAGCTCTGGATGATCGCACCCTTCCCAGTGTGGTTTTGCAGGAGTTAGGACGTATCCAAAGGATCGAGGGTAAGGGACAAGAAGTAATGAGACACAAACCTTGGGTGTTTCTCCTGGTCCATTGCACTCTAATTGACAGTCCACACACAGGGTTTTCTCTGAGGCTCCGCTTGCCCAAGGAACTCGAGTTGCGTCTGAAGAAATGCTGCCACCTTGTGGCCACGTCCAGTAACAACAACTTTAAAACTAGTTCTCAAGGGCTCTTACTATTGAAAAGGCCTGAGGCTGTAAATGACACCTGCCCTTAAGGTCCCTGGGAAAATCACCAGTAAAGAATTCAAAGTGGGGCCCAATTTCAAGAAGCCAATTTCAAGAGTTACATTGTATTCACGCTGTCTAAAGTCCAAAAGCATCTGGAAACATTCCACACGACTACCTCCTGAAACCAGGCCAATCAAAACTACCACGAGGAATCATCTCATATTGCTTAGAAAGACCAGCATCAAAAAGATCTAGTTTAACCAAGTCCCACAGAGTGCTTAGGGAAAAAGGAATCCTCCTTCCCTCTTTGTTGGGATGTAAATGGGTACAGGAATTATGCAAAGCAGCATAGGGGTTTCTTAAACAACAACAACAACAACTAAGCATAGGAGAACCTTCTGTGGAATGAAAATATTTTCTGCTGTATTAATACACAAGAAATGTCACAGCCATCAGCGATTTCTGGCCTCCATCAGTTCAGTTCAGTCACTCAGTCATGCCCAACTCTTTGCGACCCCATGGACTGAAGCACACCAGGTCCATCACCAACACCCAGAGCTTGCTCAAACTCATGTGCATTGAGTTGGTGATGCCATCCAACCATCTCATCCTCTGTTGTCCCCTTCTCCTCCTGCCTTCAGTCTTTCCCAAGCATCTGGGGCTTTTCCAATGAGTCAGTTCTTCGCATCAAGTGGCCAAAGTATTGGAGCTTCAGCTTCAGTATCAGTCATTCCAATGAATATTCAGGACTGATTTCCTTTTGGACTGACTGGTTTGATCTCCTTGCAGTCTAAGGGACTTCCAAGATTCTTCAAGAGGCTCTTTAGTTATTCTTCACTTTCTGCCATAAGGGTGGTGTCATCTGTGTATCTGAGGTTATTAATATCTCTCCTGGCAATCTTGATTCCAGCTTGTGCTCCATTCAGCCCAACATTTTGCATGATGCACTCTGCATATAAGTTAAAAAAGCAGGGTGACAGTATACAGCCTTGATGACTCCTTTCTTGATTTGGAACCAGTCTGTTGTTTCAGGTCCATGCTTCTTGACCTGCATACAGATTTCTCAGAATGCAAGTAAGGTGGTCTGGTATTCCCATCTCTTTAAGAATTTTCCATATTTTGTTCTGATCCATGCAGTCAAACGTTTTGGCATAGTCAATAAAGCAGAAGTAGAGGTTATTCTGGAACTCTCTTGCTTTTTTGCTGATCCAATGGATGTTGGCAATTTGATCTCTGTTTCTCCTGCCTTTTCTAAATCCAGCTTGCAAATCCAGAGGTTCATAGTTCACGTACTGTTGAAGTCTGACTTGGAGAATTTTCAGTATTACTTTGCTAGCGTGTGAGATGAGTGCAACTGTGCCATATTTTGAACATTCTTTGGCCTTTCGTTGTGATTGGAATGAAAACTGACCTTTTCCAGTCCTGTGGCCACTGCTGAGTTCTCCAAATTTGCTGGCATATTGAGTGAAGCACTTCCACAGCATCAAATTTTAGGATTTGAAATAGCTCAACTGGAGTCCCATCACCTCCACTAGCTTTGTTCATAGTGATGCTTCCTAAGGCCCACTTGACTTCGAATTCCAGGATGTCTGGCTCTAGGTGAGTGATCACACCATCTTGATTATCTGGGTCGTGAAGATCTTTTTTGTACAATTCTTCTGTGTATTCTTGCCACCTCTTCTCAATATGTTCTGCTTCTGTTAGGTCCACACTGTTTCTGTCTTTATTGTGCCAGTCTTTGCATGAAATGTTCCCTTGGTATCTGAATTTTCTTGAAGAGATGTCTTATCTTCCCATTCTATTGTTTTCCTCTATTTCTTCGCATTGATCGCTGATGAAGGCTTTCTTATCTCTCTTTGCTATTCTTTGGAACTCTGCAGTCAAATGGGAATATCTGTCCTTTTCTTCTTTGTCTTTAGCTTCTCTTATTTTCACAGCTATTTGTAAGGCCTCCTCAGACCGCCATTTTGTCTTTTTGCATTTCTTTTCCTTGGGGCTGGTCTTTATCACTGCCTCCTGTACAATGTCACGAACCCTTGATCCATAGTTCTTGAGGCACCCTGTCTATCAGATCTAATCACTTGAATCTATTTGTCACTTCCACTGTATAATCGTAAAGGATTTGATTTAGGTCATACTGGAATGATCCAGTGAGTTTTCCTACTTTCTTTAATTTAAATCTGAATTTGACAATAAGGAGTTCATGATCTGAGTCACAGTCAGCTCCTGGTCTTGAGCCACAGTTAACTCCTGTCATCTTTTTAGGATTGACCTTCTTGCCTTCAAGTGTGAATCAATTCAATTCAGTCGCGCATTCGTGTCTAACTCTGTGACCCCATGGACTGCAGCACACCAGGCTTCCCTGTCCATCACCAACTCCCAGAGCTTCCTTAAACTCATGTCCTTTGAGTCGGTGATGCCATCCAACCATCTCCAAGTATGAATGAGAGCTTCAAAAACTATGATCCAGCATATACTGCCACCTCCACGATGATTGCTGAGGAGCTGGGGGAATGCAAGAAGAAAGGTGAACAAGGAAACAGGATTGACCCCAGATAGCTGAGGTGCATATGGAAGGCATGAATTCAGTGATCCCAGAGGCTTGCATCTTCCCATACACAGAATGCTAAATTCCTTAACTTGATACCTGAACTTTGATGTTCAGACTGCCAGCTGCCTTTATTGCAAACTTGTATGTAGCCTGAATTCCCATCCTGCCTCCTTTGAGCACTTTTCTCAGAACTACTGAGATGCTGTCTCCAGGGCTTGGATTCCTAAACATTCCCACCGTATAAAATAACTCTCTACTTAAAGGTAGAGATGCTGGGAAAGATAGAAGGCAACAAGGAGAAAGGGATGACAGCAGATGAAATGGTTGGATGGCATCACTGACTCAATGGACATGAGTTTGAGCAAGCTCTGGGAGATGGTGAAGGACAGGGAAGCCTGGTGTGCTGCAGTCTATGCAGTTGCAAAGAGTTGGACACGACTGAGCAACTGAACAACAACAGCAGCTTTCAGGTTGTGAGTATATTTTTTAGTTGACACTTCTGATTGGGCTATCTCAGTCTCCCACTCCTGGGCTTATATCCAGAGAAAATCAGAATTCGAGATGACATGTGCACCCTGTTTCCAAGGCTGCATGATATATAATAGCCAGGATATCAGAATCAAACCAATTGTCCAAAACCAGAAATTGGAGTCTAAAATGTACACCTCCCCACTGTAATCCTGCTAAGTCATAAAACAATAATGCCAGTGTCTGCAGCATAGAAGGACCCAAATACTGGGATACTAAGGGAAGTGAGTCAGAGAAAGAAAGACAAATATCAAAAGATAACCCTGACTGGTGGAATCTAAAAATTCATTCAAAGGAACTCATTTACGCAAGATAAACATCTCACAAGCTTACAAAACACATTTGTGGTTCTGAAAAAGAAAATGTTAGGGCAGAGGGAACAATTGAGAGGTTTGAATGAGCCTCTACACATTTAATAGATAGCAGTTGGAGAAGTCAAAAATACCTACTGAATACCACAGGAAAGGCTAGGGAAAACACTGTAATCACCTTAAAGGTAAAACAAACAAACAAACAAAAAACCAGAAAGAGAACAGATAAACGTCTAAGTTAAACCAAATCAAGTTCTTGTACACTGGAAACAATCAGCACAGCACAAATTAACCCTACTCCAATACACAATAACAATGAAATCACAGCAGGAAAAAAACAGCATTGGGGCCTGAAGCATGCAGTCGCCTTCTGTTTTTTTTCCATAAAACCACTTGCAAAGGGGTGTGGATGGGCACTCCATATTCACAAGGCCCACAAGGCAGTCATTAAGAAACACCCCCCCCCAACAAATTGTCCTAGGGCTGGACATTAAAAAGTAATTCCAACCTGGGCAGACCTTCAAGAAGCCAATTTCAACAGTTAAATTTCAACCACACCATTATTGACTAAAAATACAGTCACAACCTGAAAGTAGAGAGTTATTTTATTTGGTGGAAATGTTTAAGACTCTGAGCCCAGGAGACAGCAACTCAGTAGCTCTGAGAAAATTGCTTCAAAGAGGCAGGAGGGGAAGTCAGGCTATATACAAGTTTGCAACAAAAGGAGCAGACGGTCTGAACATCAAAGATCAGGTGTCAACTTAAGAAATATTGCATTCTATGTATGAGAAGATGCAAGCCTCTGGACTCACTGATTTCATGTCTTTCATATGCACCTCAGCTATCTGGGGGCAATCCTGTTTCCTTGTTCACCATGCTTCTTGCATTTCCCCAGTTCTTCAGCAATCACTTTGGGGGATGGCAGCATCTGCTGGATTGAAGATTTGGGAGCTCTTCTTCACATTGGGCCAGAAATCACTGATGGCTGTGACATTTCTTGTGTATTAACATGGCAGGAGATATTTCCATTTCACAGTCCCTCGCTTTGCTCTTAAATATGAACATGTTAGAGACACATTTCATAACTTTTTTTTTTTTTTGGCTCATGACAGTTCAGTTCAGTTCAGTTGCTCAGTCATGTCGGACTCTTTGCGACCCCATGGACTGCAGCAAGTCAGGCCTCCCTGTCCATCACCAACTCCCTGAGTTTATGCAAGCTCATGTCCATTGAGTTGGTGATGCCATCCAACCATCTCATCCTCTGTCATCACCTTCTCCTCCTGCCCTCAATTTTTCCCAGCATCAGGGTTGTTTCAAATGAGTCAGTTCTTTGCATAAGGTGGCCAAAGTATTGGAGTTTCAACTTCAACATCAGTTCTTAAAGTGAACACCCAGGACTGATCTTTAGGATGGACTGGTTGGATCTCCTTGAAGTCCAAGGGACTCTAAAGAGTCTTTTCCAACACCACAGTTCAAAAGCATCAATTTTTCGGCGCTCAGCTTTCTTTACAGTCCAATTCTCACATCCATACATGACCACTGGAAAAACCATACCCTTGTCTAGACGGACCTTTGTTGGCAAAGTAATGTCTCTGCTTTTTAATATGCTGTCTAGGTTGATCATTACTTTCCTTCCAAGGAATAAGTGTCTTTTAATTTCATGGCTACACTCACCATCTGCAGTGATTTTGGAGCCCTCCAAAATGAAGTCTGTCACTGTTTCCACATCTATTTGCCATGAAGTGATGGGACCAGATGTCATGATCTTAGTTTTCTGAATGTTGAACTTTAAGCCAACTTTTTCAATCTCCTCTTTCACTTTCATCAAGAGACTCTTTAGTTCTTCTTCACTTTCTGCCTAAGGATAGTATCATCTGCATATCTGAGGTTATTGATATTTCTCCTGGCAATCTTGATTCCAGCGTGTGCTTCTTCCAGCCCAGTGTTTCTCATGATGTACTCCACATATAAGTTAAATAAGCAGGGTGACAATATACAGCCTTGACATACTCCTTTCCTTATTTGGAACCAGTCTGTTGTTCCATGTCCAGTTCTAACTTTCTTCCTGACCTGCATACAGATTTCTCAAGAGGCAGGTCAGGTGGCCTGGTATTCCCATCTCTTTCAGAGTTTTCCACAGCTTTGGCATAATCAATAAAGCAGAAATAGATGTTTTTCTGGAACTCTCTTGCTTTTTCAATGATCCAGCTGGTGTTGGCAATTTAATCTCTGCTTCCTCTGCCTTTTCTAAAACCATCTTGAATATCTGAAAGTTTACAGTTCATGTATTGTTGAAGCCTGGCTTGGAGAATTTTGAGCATTACCTTACCAGCATGTGAGATGAGTGCAATTGTGCGGTAGTTTGAGCATTCTTTGGCATTGCCTTTCTTTGGGGTTGGAATGAAAACTGACCTTTTCCAGTCCTGTGGCCACTGCTGAGTTCTCCAAATTTGCTGGCATATTGAGTGAAGCACTTACACAGCATCAACTTTTAGGATTTGAAATAGCTCAACTGGAGTCCCATCACCTCCACTAGCTTTGTTTGTAGTGATGCTTCCTAAGGCCTACTTGACTTCGAATTCCAGGATGTCTGGCTCTAGGTGAGTGATCACATCATTGTGATTATTGGGATCATGAAGATCTTTTTTGTACAATTCTTCTGTGTATTCTTGTCACCTCTTCTCAATATCTTATGCTTCTGTTAGGTCCCATACCATTTCTTTCCTTTATTGAGCCAGTCATTGGATGAACTGTTCCCTTGGTATCTCTAATTTTGTTGAAGAGATCTCTAGTCTTTTCCATTCTATTTTTGTCCTCTATTTCTTTGCACTGACCACTGAGGAAGGCTTTCTTATCTCTCCTTGCTATTCTTTGGAACTCTGAATTCAAATGGGTATATCTTTTCTTTTTTCCTTTGTTTCTTGCTTCTCTTCTTTTCACAGCTATGTGTAAGGCCTCCTCAGACAGCCATTTTGCTTTTTTGCATGTCTTTTTCTTGGAGATAGTCTTTATCACTGCCTCCTCTAAAATGTCACAAACCTCCATCCATAGTTTATCAGGCACTCTGTCTATCAGATCTAGTCCCTTAAATCTATTTCTCACTTCCACTGTATAAATGCAAGGAATTTGATTTAGGTCATACCTGAATGATCTCGTGGTTTTCCCTACTTCCTTCAATTTAAGTCTGAATTTGTTAATAAGGAGTTCATGATCTGAGCCACAGTCAGCTCCTGGTCTTGTTTTTGCTGACTGTATAGAGCTTCTCCATCTTTGGCTGCAAAGAATAGAATCAGTCTGATTTCGGTGTTGATCATCTGGTGATGTCCATGTGTAGAGTCTTCTTGTGTGTTGTTGGAAGAGGGTGTTTGCTATGACCAGTGCGTTCTCTTGGCAAAATTCTATTAGCCTTTGCTCTGCTTCATTCTGTCCTCCAAGGTCAAATTTGCCTGTTACTCCAGGTGTTTCTTGACTTCCTACTTTTGCATTCCAGTCCCCTATAATGAAAAGGACATCTCTTTTGGATATTAGTTCTAAAAGGTTTTGTAGGTCTTCATAGAACTATTCAACTTCAGCTTTCTCAGCATTACTGGTTGGGGCATAGGCTTGGATTACCGTGATATTGAATGGTTTGCCTTGGAAACCAACAGAGATCATTCTGTCATTTTTGAGATTGCATGCAAGTACTGCATTTTGGACTCTTTTGTTGACTATGATGGCTACTCCCTTTCTTCTAAGGGATTCTTGCCCCCAGTAGTAAATATAATGGTCACCTGAGTTAAATTCACCCTTTCCAGTCCATTTTAGTTTGCTGATTTCTAAAATGTTGATGTTCCCTCTTGCCATCTGCTGTTTGGCCACTTCCAATTTGCCTTGATTCATGGACCTAACATTCCAGGTTCCTATGAAATATTGCTCTTTACAGCATCAGGCCTTGCTTCTATCACCAGTCACATCCACAACTCTGCATTGTTTTTGCTTTGGCTCCTTCCCTTCATTCTTTCTGGAATTATTTCTCCACTCTTCTCCAGTAGCATATTGTGCACCTACTGACATGGGAAGTCATCTTTCAGTGTCATATCTTTTTGCCTTTTCCTACTGTTCATGGAGTTCTCAAGGCAAGAATACTGAAGTGGCTTGCCATTCCCTTCTCCAGTAGACCACATTTTGTCAGAACTCTCCACCATGACCCGTCTATCTTGGGTGGCCCTACACAGCATGGCTTAGTTTCATCGATTTAGACAAGGCTCTGGTCCATGTGATCAGATTAGCTAATTTTCTGTGATTGTAGTTTCAGTCTGTCTGCCCTCTGATGCCCTCTCTCAGTGCCTACTGTCTTATTGGGGTTTCTCTTGCTTCAGACGTGGGGTATCTCTTCACAGCTGCTCCAGCAAAGCACAACCACTGCTCCTGACCTTGGATGTGGGGTATCTCCTCTCGGCCGCATGCCGCTCCAGCGCCACCCAGCCACCACTTGCCATAATAAAAGAGTCTCTGTATCCTCTATCTTGTAACCTAACAGGATCCAGGGGATATTTCCCTTGTTGCTTCTTCCCATACCTAGAACCACACTATTACATTTATTCTACATTATAAATGTGATCTATTTCTTTAAGATGTTTCAGTTCAGTTCAGTTGCTCAGTCGTGTCCGACTCTTTGCAACCCCATGAATCGCAGCATGCCAGGCCTCCCTGTCCATCACCAACTCCTGGAGCTTACTTAAACTTATGTCCATTGAGTTGGTGATATTATTAACTCGGCCAGAGGCTTCATTATACATCACAAAAGACAACAATCTTTTAAAATAAACAGATTACAAGTAATACAGCTAATAATGTGATTAAAGTTGCACATAGGGATCTAAGCCATGAGCTTTCAGAACCAAACCATCTTCTTAAAACATCACCCCTTATAGGATTCATCTGGTGCCGGGTGCAGCCCTGGTGGAGTCCAGGGGTTCTCTTCAGATGAGCGGCATCAGCGAAGAAAAGAAAGCGAGTGGAGTCTTGGTTGAGTGCAGGATCAAGACTACTTTATTCTCTTACATCTGTGCTTATATACCCTAAAACCAATAAATCTTTATAGAGGTTTAAGGAGGTGGGAATGATAATATTGTACCGGGTGCAGCAGCGTGAAAAGCCATCTACAAACCTTATCTTGGGAAGCTCAGCCCCAGGCTGAGCTCTGGTATGTAATCCTAAGGGTCAGAGGTCTCATGAATTCCCTCCTGATCACACCCTAAGGAATCTTCTCAATCTCTAATGGACTCTTTATCTACTTTTGCTTATGGGATAGATAGGCCTGTTGCTAGCAGACTTGGTTTTATGCTAGAAGGGTTTTTTTTTTTTTTTTTTTTTTGCAAACATGAGCATTCCAGATTCTAAATTGGCAATCATAATTCCAACAGAGCCAGAAGAGGCAGGATATTCTGTGTAATATTTTCCTTACTTCTGGCCTGTTTATTGGGACCCATGTGCCTCCAGGGACTGTGTTGCTGCCATGCAAAGGTTTCAAGGAGGGATTTTAGGTAAGAGTCAGACTAGTTTTTAGGGAACATAGAAGAACGCCAAGCATCAGAAGATGAAAGGACGAAGGCCTGGGAGTAGATGGTGGGGCGGTCTCAAGAAACCCGCAGAGGTCCAGACGCCTTTGCATGTGGAGCAGTCCCGGAGGTCCAGATGCCTTTGCGTGCCAGCTCCTTGGACCCAGACCTTGTCACGGGCGGGGTTTCTCTCGCCGGCTCCCAACAATCTGGTATATTAGCACAACATTTAGTTTGAATTATAGCACAGGAGTCCTCTTGAGATGCTGTGAGGATATCAAGGGCCATACAATTTTGTAAGACAGCTTTTTTCATCACAGAGACCTCAGAATATAGTAGACTAATAACCTGGTTGGTATCATTTAATGCCTTTTGAGGGAATTTTGTTAAGTCTTCGATGTGAGAAATAACATTTTCCAACCCTACTGATGGTGTAAAAATAGCTGCTAAGTGATCATACCAGTGAAATACAAATCTCTTGGTCAACTGGGCTCATAGTGATGGCAAATTTGCTGGAGTCACATCTAAATTTGTACATAAGTAGTCTTGAGTCCAGGGGAATCTGAAAGTGTACTTCCTAGCCAGCCTGGTGGAAGCCAGAGTCATAGATTGGACCCACAAAGTAATTGAGTCCTGTTAGGCACCAGTCAGTATATTTCCGGACATCTGATCTAATCTGTTCTATATCAAGTACTGCCTTTAAGAGAAATGGTACATTGGCAGTTTCATAAGATACCCAGCCTAATTTTCTAGTGTTATTAGGTTCATTATCTTTGGTATGATTTAATTGTTCCCAGTATAGTGGGGCCTTTAAGCTTAGGTTGCCATAGCCTGGTTGTAGCCAGATAAATCCATCCTATAACTGAGGAAGTGTCCTTCTTAATAGTCTAGAGTTTACATTTTTGACTGGAATTTAGCCTGTTGTTCTGACTGAGCTAGAGTAACCTTAAGGTAAAATGCATATTTATGGCGTTAGAATAAGTATGTTTGATTGGCCAAGTGAGTGTTTACTATCTAGTGATATCAGTAGTAGCCCTGTTCAGTTCAGTCTCTCAGTCATGTCTGACTTTTTGAGACCCCATGGACTGCAGCACACCAGGCCTCCCTGTCTGTCACCAACTCCCAGAGCTTACTCAAACTCAAGTCCATTGGGTTAGTGATGCCATCCAACTAACTCATCCTCTGTCATCCCCTTTTCCTCCCACCTTCAATCTTTTCCAGCATCAGGGTCTTCTGAAATGAGTCAGTTCTTCACATCAGGTGGCCAAAGTATTGGAGTTTCAGCTTCAGCATCAGTCCTTCCAATGACTATTCAGGACCAATTTCCTTTAGGATGGACTGGTTGTATCTCCCTTGCAGTCCAAAGGATTCTCAAGAGTCTTCTCCAACACCACAATTCAAAAGCATCAATTCTTCAGTGCTCAGCTTTCTTTATAGTCCGACTCTCACATTCATACATGACTACTGGAAAAACCATAGCTTTGACTAGATGGACCTTTGTTGGCAAAGTAATGTCTCTGCTTTTTAATATGCAGTCTAGGTTGGTCATAACTTTTCTTCCAAGGGCAAGCATCTTTTAATTTCATGGCTGCAGTTACCATCTGTAGCGATTTTGGAGCCCAAAAAGATAAAGTCTGTCACTGTTTCCACTGTTTCCCCATCTATTTGCCATGAAGTGATGGGACCAGATGTCATTATCTTAGTTTCCTGAATGCTGAGTTTGAAGCCAACCTTTTCACCCTCCAGACAGAACTATAATTCCTATCTTTTAAAATAAACTTTCCAAGAGCCATCCAATTAAACCCTTGGAGGGGAGAAATCCACTGAGGTAAATCAGAGGTACTGGATGCAAGTAATTGACCACAACCCAACAACTTGATTTTTAAAATTTGCATAAAATCATGCCCATGATAGAAAAACATTCGATTTATGCATAAGAGTCCAAGAAATCAAGAAAAAAACGTTATGAACAATCATATGAGTCAGGTCATCTTGAGTCAGCTGTCTACTTCTGATGTTGCCTTCTCACTCTGGCATTGGTTTTTTGTTATTATTACAGCATCTCTTTAAGGTGAGCTTGAGGTCAGCAGTTCTCTCTATAGACCAGTCTGGTGCCAGAGCCCTTTTTAGGTGGGAAATATGTGCCCAAGAGTCAATTCCCTTCCATTTCACTGTGCATGAGCTAGTCAAAAGAACCTGATAATGGCCCTTCCATTTAGGTTGAAAAGAGTCTTTTAAATTATGTCTTTTCCAATGTAAATAATCTCCTGATTTTAAGTTATGGGACATCTGATCTTCATTTGAGGATAGATTACTGCAATAAGCTTTAGAAACACCTTTAGACTGTCTTTGGAGGAGGCAATGGCACCCCACTCCAGTACTCTTGCCTGGAAAATCCCATGGACAGAGGAGCCTGGTAGGCTGAGGTCACTAAGTGTCAGACATGACTGAGTGACTTCACTTTCACGCATTGGAGAAGGAAATGGCAACCCACTCCAGTGTTCTTGCCTGGAGAATCCCAGGGATGGGGGAGCCTGGTGGGCTGCCGTCTATGGGGTTCACAGAGTCGACACGACTGAAGTTACTTAGACTGTCTTGTCAGTAATTTGATTAAACCCTTGTGTATATATAATACAATATATCTCTCTTAAGTAATACAGAGTCATAGTCTTTCATCCAATCTCATTGTCTCCATGTAATAATCTCAAAGGGAGACAAATGATGTTTGCCAAAGGAGTGGATCTGAGGTTGAGGAAAACCAATGGAAGAGCCTTAGGCCAAGGGAAGGAATTAGTATCCATAATTTTAGGCCAGCTGAGTTTTACTTGTTTCATTTGTCCTTTCCACTAACCCAGAAGACTGGGAGGTGATAGTCACAATGGAAATGTTGCATAATCAGCCAAATTTTATGAATTTCCTTAACCATTTGTCCAGTAGAATGGGTCCCTCTGTCACTATGTAGTTCAGTTTTCCCCAGGTGGGAATCACTCTAAAAGCCACTTCCCTACTGATTGTGCCATGGCCTTTCTACATGGTTAAAGATTTGAACAATGTAGTTAGGAAACTTGGATACTTCTGCAACATATAACATTTTAATCTTCAGCAGAGGCATGGGTTGACAGTGGTCTGCTTCAGGGTCAGAGGCACTGAGTGCAGCAGTTCCTGCATGGGATCTTCTGAAGGAGGTCTCTATTATCTTCATTACCTCCACCATAGTTTGGCCTTAAGTCAAGCAACAGGGAGGGAAAACAGCCCCACCCATCAACAGAAAATTGGATTAAAGATTTACTGAACATGGCCTATCAGAACAAGACCCAGTTTCCCACTCAATAAATATCTCCCATCAGGAAGCATCCATAGGCCTCTTATCCTTCTCCATAAGAGGATAGACAGAATGACAACCACAATCACAGAAAACTAACCAAACTGATCACATGGACCACAGCCTTATCTAGCTCAAAGAAACTATGAGCCATGCCCTATAGGGCAACCCAAGACTGACAGGTCATGTCGGAGAGCTGTGATAAAACGTGGTCCACTGAAGAAGGGAATGGCAAACCACTTCAGTATTCTTGCCTTGAGAACTCCATGAACAGTAGGAAAAGGCAAAAAGGCATGACACTGAAAGATGTACTCCCCAGGTCAGTAGGTGCCCAATATGCTACTGGAGAAGAGTGGAGAAATAACTCTGAAAGAATGAAGAGATGGAGCCAAAGCAAAAACAACACCTAGCTGTAGATGTGACTGGTGATGGAAGTAAAGTTGGATGCTGTAAAGAGCAATATTGCATAGGGACTGGGGAATGTTAGGTCCATGAATCAAGGCAAATTGGAAGTGGTCAAACAGCAGATAGCAAAAGTGAATGCCATCATTTTAGAAATCAGTGAACTAAAATGGACTGGAAAGGGTGAATTTAACTCAGATGACCATTATATCTACTACTGTGGGCAAGAATTCCTTAGAAGAAATGGAGTAGCCATCAAAGTCAACAAAAGGGTCCAAAATGCAGTACTTGCATGCAATCTCAAAAATGACAGAATGATCCCTGTTTGTTTTCAAGGCAAACCATTCCATCTCACAGTAATCCAAGTCTATGCCACGATCAGAAATGCTGAAGAAGCTGAAGTTGAATGGTTCTGTGAAGACCTACAAAACCTTCTGGAAATAACACCCCCAAAAGGTGTCTTTTGTAGGGGACTGTAATGCAAAAGTAGGAAGTCAAGAGCTACCTGGAGTAACAGGCAAATTTGGCCTTGGAGTACAAAATGAATCAGGTCAAAGGCTAACAGAGTTTTGTCAAGAGAACACACTGGTCATAGCAAACACCCTCTTGCAACAATACAAGAGAAGACTCTACACATGGACATCACCAGATGGCCAACATCAAAATCAGACTTATTATATTCTTTGCAGCCAAAGACGGAGAAGCTCTATACAGTCAGCAAAAACAAGACCATGAGCTGACTGTGGCTCAGATCATGAATTCCTTATTACCAAATTCGGACTTAAATTGAAGGAAGTTGGGAAAACCACAAGACCATTCAGGTATGACCTAAATCTAATCCCTAACGATTATACAGTGGAAGTGAGAAATAGATTCAAGTGATTAGATCTGATAGACAGGGTGCCTGATGAACTATGGATGGAGGTTCGTGACATTGTACAGGAGGAAGTGAAAAAGGCCATCTCCAAGAAAAGAAATGCAAAAAAGCAAAATGGCTGTCTGAGGAGACCTTACAAATATCTGAGAAAAGCAGAGAAGCTAAAGGCAAAGAAGAAAAGGAAAGATATACCCATTTGAATGCAGAGTTCCAAAGAATAGCAAGGAGAGATGAGAGCCTTCCTCAGTGATCAGTGCAAAGAAATAGAGGAATACAATAGAATGAGAAAGACAAGGTATCTCTTCAAGAAAATTTGAGATACCAAGGGAACATTTCATGCAAAGACGGGCACAATAAAGGACAGAAACAGTACAGACTTAACAGAAGCAGAAGATATTAAGAAGAGGTGGCAAGAATACACAGAAGAACTATACAAAAATGATCTTCATGACCCAGATAACCAGGATGGTGTGATCACTCACCTAGAGCCAGATATTCTGGAATGTGAAGTCATGTGGGCCTTAGGAAGCATCACTACAAACAAAGCTAGTGGAAGTGATGGAATTCCAGTCGAGCTATTTCAAATCCTAAAATTTGATGCTGTGAAAGTGCTTCACTCAATATGCCAGCAAATTTGGAGAACTCAGCAGTGGCCACAGGACTGGAAAAGGTCAGTTTTCATTCCAATCCCAAAGAAAGGCAATGCCAAAGAATGTTCAAACTACTGCACAATTGTGTTCATCTCACACGCTAGGAAAGTAATGCTCAAAATTCTTCAAGCCAGGGCTCAATAGCTTGTCAACCATGAACATCCAGATGTTCCAACTGGATTTAGAAAATGCAGAGGAACCAGAGATAAAATTGCCGATATCATCTGTATCATAAAAAACGAAAGAGAGTTCCAGAAAAAAAATCTGCTTTTGCTTTATTGACTTTGCCAAAGCCTTTAACTGTGTGGATCACAACACACTGTGGGAAATTTTTAAAGAGATGGGAATATCAGACCACCTTGAGAGGGTAAGAGGCAGGAAGACCAGGGGTCTCCAAATGGAGGAAATAGGCTGCAAGTGTCAGACATTTTTATCTCTCTTAAGCGGCAGGAGGAAACAAACTAGTGATATTTTTTTTCCCATCTCTATACAAATTTAAAAGGAGGTTTCTCTTAAAATACTGTGTTGCCATCACACCTGGTTTCACCTGAAGCTAACTATTCTTAAACCTTGAGTTAACCAATATATTTTTCTTATGGAAATGTTTATCTTAAGCTATGTTAATGTACTATGCATTTACCCCAGACTCTGTCTTCAAGTCACTTCCGCCTAATGGCTCAGAATCTACTTGACAAACCAGTATGTTATACTCAGATATGGTTCCCCTAATCTATGTAAATGAAACTATTTATATGGTAATCTGCCCTTCTACAAGATTAAAGTCAATCGTTTTATGGCCCAGGATGAATCATCTGGTGCCAAGATTATCCCAAAATGCATCTTACTGATGAGGGGCCTGGTGCCATTCTGAGTTTTAAGACATTTCTTTCTTTTCATTAACAGACTGCTAGTGACTCTATAACATCCAGCTGAAGACTAGTAGTGGGGTACTCTTTCTGGCTCCTTCTGTTGCCTATGTCAGAAGCTTTCTCTATCTCCTTTATGCTTTAATAAAACTTTATTACACAAAAGCTCTGAGTGATCCAGCCTCATCTCTGGCCTCAGATTGAATTCGTCTCCTCCAGAGGCCAAGAATCCCAGCCTCTTATCGTTCAGCAACAACCTTTCACTCTGACCTGCCTCCTAAGAAATCTGTGTGCAGGTCAAGAAGAAACAGTTTTACTGGACTTGGAACAATCAACTGGTTCAAAATCAGGAAAGGTATATGACAAGGCTGTATATTGTCACCCTGCTTATTTAACTTATATGTAGAGTACATCATGAGAAACGCTGGGCTGGAGGAAGCACAAGCTGGAATCAATTGTTGGGAGAGATATCAATAACCTCACATATGCAGAAGACACCACCTTCATGGCAGAAAGCAAAGAAGAACTAAAGAGCCTCTTGATCAAAGTGAAAGAGGAGAGTGAAAAAGTTGGCTTAAAGTTCAACATTCAGAAAACTAAGATCATGGCATCTGGTCCCATCACTTCATGGCAAATAGATGGGGAAAAAATGGAAACAGTGAGAAACTTTATTTTGGGGGGTTCCAAAAATCACCACAGATGGTGACTGCAGCCATGAAATTAAAAGACACTTGCTCCTCAGAAGAAAAGTTCTGACTAACCTAGACAGCATATTAAAAAGAAGAGACATTACTTCACCAACAAAGTTCTGTCTAGTCAAACCTATGGTTTTTCCAGTAGTCATGTACAGAAGTGAGAATTGGACTGTAAAGAAAGCTGAGCACCGAAGAATTGATGCTTTTGAACTGTGGTGTTGGAGGAGACTCTTGAGAGTCCCTTGGACTGCAAAGGAGATCCAACCAGTCCATCCTAAAAGAAATCAGTCCTGAATATTCATTGGAAAGACTGATGCTGAAGCTGAAATTCCAATATTTTGGCCACCTGATGCGAGGAACTGACTCATTGGAAAACACCCTGTTGCTGGGAAAGATTGAAGGTGGGAGGAGAAGGGGGCAACAGAGGATGAGATGGTTGGATGGCATCACCGACTCAATGGACATGAGTTTGAGTAAGCTCTGGGAGTTGGTGATGGACAGGGAAGCCTGGCGTGCTGCAACCCATGGGGTCGAAAAGAGTCAGACATGACTGATGACTGAACTGAACTGATTGATAACATTTTAACATAATCACTTGAATTATGACTGATAACATTATATCAAGGGCATGTCAGATGTTAGGGATTCCATATAAGTTTTGGAATATCTGTATTAGTGCTATTTATTTATACATTGCAACCTAACATTTACTTTCAATCATTTGACAATGGTTTTGAATTAAAACTATCAAATAAGCTTAGCTTAACATTTGTGTCTGAGGTTTCACAGAGATGTTTTTTCAGAACATCCATCCCAGAGTCAGCTGGAGGCTAAAAAGGATTAGTTAGATTTTGTTTTCTGGAAAGTTTGTTAGAAATATAAGAAAGATTTTAAAACACAGGATCATAGGTCACTGAAACAATATCTATTAATTTAACCAAGGTGTCAAATAAAATAAATATAGATCATTTAAGGGCACAAAAACATACAATCTGTTATCAAAAGGAGCACTGACAGAAATAAAATTTCCAGTCTTGCATTAGCTCACTTAGCAAAGCCCATTTACTTAGATTTAGTCTAAATTTAGTTAATTCTGACTATGCATAAACTTTTCCCTCAGGGTTCCTCTTTATAATCTCTCTTCACTTTTTAAAATCTAGTCTCTTTAATTTTTCATCTAAATAAAATTAACAAGGTTATTCATTTTTTTACTAAAATGTAATTTCATTGCTCATATATTCTTTACTGAAGACATATATTTTATTTCTTACTGTATTCTGAAAATTACTGTATTATTTTAATAGTTTAAATTACATGTTTAAATTAGAATCCTCAACTCTTAAAACTTTAATTTTAGTAAAACTAAGAAGTAAGCAATTAAGCACTGTCTTTACAATGGCATTTTATAAATTGGTGAGCTTAAACATCAGTGGTAATTTAAAAAAAAAAAACAAAAAAAACACATTTGTTTTCTTATAGAGAGTAGCTTGGGTGATACCAAACACTTGGATGAATATTCTCAAATGCTTTTAATTTTTGAAATTTAGTAAACAATGTCTCAGTATCTTTTAAATAAATAAACTTTCATCACTTAGCTTAAATTGGCACAGTTTTAGAATTTTAAGTTACCAAATGTCTGGAAAGGTCATTTTAAGTAGACTTTTCTAAAATATGATTACTTTAAAGCTTTATCCCAAAGTTTTTATCTCATTTACATTTACCTTGAAGTTTCATCATGTCATTATTTTCTTGCAAGAGATTAGTAAGTTCTTATTCTTTAAACCTAGGTACAATAAAGTATTATTCTTAATTTTGATGACTGTTAATGACATCTATATTAATTTAGATCCACACACTTAAACATTAATATCAGATATCAACTTAATATTGAATATTTCCCAGTTCATGTGAACCTGAAAGTCATCTTGACCAGTATTCTTTAAATGTAAGCATTTTTATTTAAAATTAAATAGAGCTCTTTATAAGTTTAATCCTAATACCTTTTAGAAGAATTAATATCTCATATGTATATAGTGTGCACAGACATAGACAAACTAGAGATCTCATGGCTTTACTAAAACTTAGATATGAACCAGGTATTATAATAATGATAAAAATTACTAGTTAACAAAAAGTTGGAATACCTTAAAGTTGCTTGTTCAGATGATTAAGACTTACTATCTATAAGGTTTGGCTGTGGGAACATTTTGAGCAGTTTAGATTTAAAATTGCCACTTTTCCCCACCTTGGTCATGCAGGTCTTGCCCACTTAATTGGGCTTAGTCTAGGTCCTTGTAGCCTGTATTCATATTCTGGTTTAGGCATTTGAAAGGCAGTTGTTTAGTTTTTTAAAGAATGGTTTTGTCACCCATGGTTACTAAAATCAGTGACAAGATTTGTATCAAACTGAAATGTAATTTATGAAGTTCTGTGTTTTATAACTTTCAGTTCAGTTCAGTTCAGTTGCTCAGTCGTGTCTGACTCTTTGTGAGCCCATGGACCACAGCACGCCAGGCCTCCCTATCCATCACCAACTCCTGGAGTCCATCCAAAGCCATGTCCATTGAGTTGGTGATGCCATCCAACCATCTCATCCTCTGTCGTCACCTTCTCCTCCTGCCCTCAATCTTTCCCAGCATCAGGGTCTTTTCCAATGAGTCAGCTCTTCTCATCAGGTGGTCAAAGTATTGAAGTTTCAGCATCAACATCAGTCCTTCCAATGAACACCCAGGACTGATCTCCTTTGGGATGGACTGGTTAGATCTCCTTGCAGTCCAAGGGACTCTCAAGAGTCTTCTCTAACACCGCAGTTCAAAAGAATCAATTCTTCAGCTTTCTTCAGCGCTCAGCTTTCTTTATAGTCCAACTCTCACATCCATACATGACCACTGGAAAACTCATAGCCTTGACTAGACAGACCTTTGTTGGCAAAGTAATGTCTCTGCTTTTTAATATGTTATCTAGGTTGGTCATAACTTTCCTTTCAAGGAGTAAGTGTCTTTTAATTTCATGGCTGCAGTCACCATCTGCAGTGATTTTGGAGCCCAGAAAAATAAAGTCAGCTACTGTTTCCACTGTTTCTCCATCTATTTGCCATGAAGGGATGGGACTGGATGCCATGATCTTAGTTTTCTGAATGTTGAGTTTTAAGCCAATTTTTTCACTCTCCTCTTTCACTTTCATCAAGAGGCTCTTTAGTTCTTCTTCACTTTCTACTGTAAGGGTGGTGTCATATGCATATCGGAGGTTGATATTCTCCCTGCAATCTTGATTCCAGCTTGTGCTTCCTCCAGCCCAGCATTTCTCATGATGTACTCTACATATAAGTTAAATAAGTAGGGTGAGAATATACAGCCTTGACATTCTCCCTTTCCTATTTGGAACCAGTCTGTTCCATGTCCAGTTCTAGCTGTTGCTTCCTGAAATGCATACAGATTTCTCAAGAGGTAGGTCAGGTAGTCTCGTATTCCCATCTCTTTCAGAATTTTCCACAGTTTATTGTGATCCACACTTCCAAAGGCTTTGGCACAGTCAGTAAAGCAGAAATAGATGTTTTTCTAGAACTCTCTTGTTTTTTTGATGATCCAGTGGATGTTGGCAATTTGATCTCTGGTTTCTCTGTTTTTTCTAAAACCAGCTTGAACATCTGGAAGTTCATGATTCATGTATTGCTGAAGCCTGACTTGGAGAATTTTAAGCCTTACATTACTAGCGTGTGAGATGAGTGCAATTGTGCGGTAGTTTGAGCATTCTATGGCATTGCCTTTCTTTGGGATTGGAACGAAAACTGACCTTTTTTTTTATAACTTTAGAATTTTAATTTATCAGGTCTTCAAAGGTTTGTATAATGTATTTAGCAAAGATCTTTCTAAGTTTATAAAATAAACCAAAGAAAATCACTATTTTAAAAAAATAACCCTGGCAAGTTAGTTCCCAGTTTAGTTATTTTGTATGACTCAAGTAACTATTGGTTTCTTCAGTGTGTTTAGTTAATATTTCCTTAGTGGCAGTCTATATACCTTGTATATCTGACGTTATGATTAAATAAGAGCTGTAACCATCTTACATAAAACCCATTTAAATATACCAATTTATATATATTTATCTAAATTTCACCAACTTCTATACCTTTAATTTTAACTTTCATAAGGGTCCAACCAACAAGCTTTGGCCTTATGGGAAAGTTTAAAAAGCTTTTTCTTTTTGTTCCCTATCTATTTTACCTACTTTAATATAAAAGGCTCTGGAATCCCCAGAGTCAAGGAAGTCAGACCGTTTGATCTAACTATACCTACTTTAATATAAAAGGCTCTGGAATCCCCAGAGTCAAGGAAGTCAGACCGTTTGATCTAACTATCCCAAAATAAGTGGTCAGATATCTCAGTGTAAATTTTCTAGCCTTTTAAATACATAATTTAACACTGAGGTAAGTAGAACAGACTTGTTTAGCTTTTAATGTTGGGGACCAGTAGGGTGTCCCTCTTGTCTCATTAAATTTAAGTCCTGTCATATCAAATCTTGTTTAATCATGTAAATGTCTATTTTATTTATCCCATCCTAAATAGCCATCCAGGGAATTTTTATTTATTTGAGGTAACTACTTAAAAAATAATTCCCCCCTCCCCTGTTGAAATAATAGCTAGATATTTTTCTTCCAAGTTTTTTGTTGTTGTTATAGATAATCTTAATTGCTCTTATTAGCATCTCTAAGGCCCATTGAGAAGGCCTCAATGAAATGCTCTAAACCAAATTTTCTTGTTCTCAAAAAAAGTTCTTAGGCTAATTTGACTTTTGTTTTATAGATACCAATAAAAGAGGTGTTTACAATAAGAGTGCTCTAGATTTACTAATTTGTTAGTTTCTCTAATTTTCAAATGATTCTTCATTTAGCCACCAATAAATTACATTTCCACAGAGACACAAATGATTAAGAATGTAAAAAGACCTCTTGTGGGCATAATACAAACAAACAAACACACAATAAAACAACCTAAGAAGATCAGATAGGACACTTATATCTCAAAGACACAGAGAAATCTGAGCTTCTCCCTAGAAGGCCTTACTTAACGTTTTACCAAGACAGCTTTTAATTTTTAACTGCATATGTATTGAAGGGTTTCCTCAATATTTAGGGTGAGATTTAATTTCTCCAGTTAACTAGGCACTTACAAGTATGAGCTTCCATCCTTATGTCTTTCTACAATGGAGCCACCTTGGTGTCTTTCAACATAGTCCTGGGTATTTCTCAGTAAAACCAAGCCTGCCCCCACCCCAGCCTTTTGGATCTCAGTGAGGTGTATAATCATGCAGGTTACCTCATTAGAGTTGACCTAGAAATTCCAGACTGATGGGTTTAAAATTCCAGTCCTGAGGCTGAAACTGCAATTAGGTTAGGTGTTAAGTCTTGGTGTTGTTTAGCAGAAGTGATTCCATTTTGGGCTTGTTTCTTTGACAATAGGTTTAAGGCATGTTGACTGAGAAAAAAAAAAGCAGAACCTAAACATTGAGAATCATGTTTTATTTGGCAGATTGAATAAGGAATTAGCCTGAGATATAGACTCTCAGCTCTGAGGGACTGCTCCAAAGAGCTAAATGAGAAGCCAGGATATATAGGAAATTTTTGCTGGAAAATAAAACATATGGTCAGACATTGAAAAATTACTCCTGATCACAAAAAACCGAACATCTCAAGTTTTCTACTTATGGGATGATTCGAGAGTCTGGGTTCATTGAGATTATACCTTTGGTATACACCTTAAATATCTAGGACCACTATCTTGATTTTTCTCCATCCAGAATTCCCCTCTTGTACTGATGGGGTCAGCTGCAGTGAATGATGGCTTGATGACAACTTCCTTTGTATATGGCAGATAATATTTATTGTCCATAGTCTCTCCTCTTGACCATAAATTCAACCAAAGTTTGGGAGGCATTGTATGACCAGTTTTGTTCCACTGTGCTATGAAGACTCATTCCTAGATCTACAGAGAATTCTGTGACATTTTTGGATTAAGCTTTGTTGATAATTCAAAATTCTCTGGATCAAAATTCTCTGTCTTACTAGTCTATTATGATTCAGGAAAAGTTTCTCTTGTTGTTTCTTCCCATAGCTAGAGTTGCATGACTATGATTATTTCATATAGAGTTATATTTATGATAGATTGCTTCAAGATATTTAGCTATCATTAATTTTATCTGAGGCCTGGTTACACATAGGATATAAGTAATACAGAGTAATGTCAATAAGGTCACTGTACAGCAGAAAGAGGCACAGGCATAAATAATTTGAAAACAATGAGAGAACAAATTGAAACAATGATTAGTATAAGTTGTAATCTGGTTAAAATAAGCCATCAAATCCATACAGAAAACATCTGAAGAAGCCAAATTCTGGAAAGATCAGGTAAAGAGAAAAAGATAATTTAAAAAATTTGTTTATGAAGGTATAATTTTCAATTTATCATAGTATAAAAGAAAGGTTTTCTGGAAAACAAATATTAAAATCCAATTTTTCATAAAAATGTCATAAAACTATGTCATAATTATCAGTTTATTTAGTCCTATGTAATCGTTTTCTTTTGACGTGTGAAGTCATCAGATTTTCCATTAGAGTTTTAAATTTCTTGCCCAGTTCAGTGGCATGATCTAAAAGTCATCAGAAACTTTTACTTCTCAAAAGTCCTTTTTATGAATCTTCTTGAAGCTCTTCATTTTCTAAAAGCATCAGAATAAGACAATGATCATGTATAATTGACAAAAGACTTAAAATATCATGGCTAAAGATTTGATTACAATTCAATTGACAAGAAAATTGGTTATTATCTGTGATATACATTTTAAGGTAACAATTGGTATTATGACTGATAATGTTATACTAGGACATTAGGATTTTAGAAATTCAAAATAAGATTTGAAATATCTGTATTAAAGACATTAACCCATATAACTTAAGGAGCTTTTATTACCACTTATTTGACAATTTTTTCCACTTAACATACCAAATAAACCTAATTAATTTAGTATGTCTCTTTGGGATGTTTCATGGTCCCTTTGAAGCATCCCAAAGTTAGCCAGAGTTAAAAAGAATTTTATTTGGAATTTGACATTTGTACAGTTTGTCAAAAAACATCAAAAGCTTTTTAAAAAAAACACCTTTTTATATAGAATCATAGACCACCACGAAGCAATACTTAATCAACCTGACAATAAAAGATTTTTAAGGCAAGTATAGAGTGTTTGGAAAGCAAAGAGATTCACAATCTGTTATCAAAAGTAGCTCAACATTACAAGAAAACATTGTTCTTTTAAGAGAAAATCAAACTCCAATCCTGCACGGTCCACCCTCAATAACAAAATTCATTTACTTAGTAATATTCAATCCAGTCCCAGCCTTCACAGGTACAAAACTCTTTTTAAGGGCTCCATTTTGACAAACCTTCTACAACTTTATATATCCATATTCATTTAGCCCTTATTTTTCCATCAAAACAAAACAAAACAACTGTATGACAAAATCATTATTTCCCCTTAGTAAAATACATTTTCATTCCTCATACCTACTTTTGCTGAAAACTCATATCCTACTTTCCTTGCGTACTGACACAATTCACTTATTATCTCTAGTAGTTTTGATTACATATTTTAATTTCAACTCTTAAAATATAATCTCTTAAAATCTCTAGCAAAACTTGAGAGGTAAAAATTTTGAACTCTGTGGAAAACCAACATTTTCTGATTGCCAGACTTTGGAACATTCTATAACCTTTAGAAATGTATAACTTTTCATGCTATTTCTTTTCTCAATGTGGTACGAGACATGTGTATAATAAACTTCAAATATATTTAGGTTCACTCTTGTAAAGAGACAAAAGTAGGTAAGTTTAGTCTTGTTTAGCAGTCTGTGTTCCAGTATTTTATCTTATGTGAAATGCTCTGGATGGTCAATGAATTTCATTACTTAAGTTAGCAAAACTCTCAAGTTTCAAGTTACAAAATGTCTGAAGAAACTAATTTAGATAGACATACCCAAAGCATTAGTATTCCTGAAGGGTTCACCTGAAAGCTCCTACATCATTTATCTTTATTTTATAACTTATGAAAATACAATTGTCAGGGGAGTGGGTAATTTCCTTGGTTCTGTCTCGTCACAACAAATATTTGAAATGACAGACGTTAAAACCCTCAGCGCATCACGTCTCTTGGACTGTCTGCATTATAGCTCTCGGACAGACTGTGTTATAGCTCTTGGACAGATCAGTTTTATTTAGAAAATAAAAGAAAATACATCCTCAAGGCGTGAGGTCATGCTTACCCAAAAGACGTGAAGAGAAGAGAGAGAGAGAGCGGGAGAGAGAGAAAGAGAGACCCTTGGCCCTTTGGCTCCTCTTTTTATGTTTTTCCTCCCCCTGGGCCTGTCCTATGTAAATTGGGCTAGCCAGGAATGCTGTTTGTTCTACCTGAAGACCTTCCTTTGTTCTATTTTCACGGGCTTTTGCCTTCCTTCTCTTTTAGCCACTGCCATTCTGGACTCATTTTTCATATTCTAACTACCTAACATTCCCCCTTAAAGAGGTGGGAGACAGAATTCTTTGGGAATAGGGGCGTCAAGGTCTTTCTGGCTACTTCCTGCTGAACTGGGATGGCGAGGGGCATTGGGCCACCCCCTCTTGCTAGTCACAGGCCTCAGAGTCCTTATAGTCGTGTCCACCTAAGGGTGAGTGATATTTTCCGTGGTCGGCTGTAGTTTTATATATCCCTTTGAACTGGCACTGCATGTTGTAGCTTGTTGACGTGGGCAGAGACATAACAGGTTAGACAATTGATAATACATGGAACAATCACAAGCAGCCATCAATATGGCATAACAAGGACTAGTAGGGGCATTAACCAACTCCAAATTTCCATCACCAAGTTGGCTCAAGTCCCTCCTTGTTCAGGGTTCAGAAGATCTTTCTCCTGTCTGTTTTGGAGTACAAACCCTGCCAAGCTGTGTTGGCTCTTTAGAGCTGTCCTGAGAAATCTTATCCCCAGAAAATAGATTTTGGGGATGTTCATTAGAACGGCACTCATTTGTAGTTCTGAATAGGTATCTGAGATGTCCCAGGGGCTCACAGGTGTATTGAGTGTCCTCTTCTGTTTTCTTCCATGGCTTGACTCATGAGTAGTGAATCCGGGAGTCATGTCCTGGTACCTTGACTGCTGTGGGGGTAGAAAGTATTACAGGGTAGGAACCCTTCCATGTGGGCTGGAGTTGAGCCTTTGGGGACCCATCTTTCCAGACTTTAATTAGGACTTGAGTCCCTGGAGCATATAGTGGTGACTCCTTAGAATCTTTTGGATCCTGGTTCACACCCCACAAGCGTATATCCTGTTGGAATTGCCCAATGTCCACGGTATAAGACTGGAGGGTCTGAGCCTCTGAATCTAGGAAGAGGTCATTGACATAAATAAAAGATTTCACATATAGCATCTCATAAGGACTAAGACCAACCTGTGCCTTAGGGACAATAGGGGTGTGGAGGAGAGCTATTGGTAAAGCCTCCTTCCATCCCAGGGAGGTCTCCTGGGTTATCTTTTTTATCACTGATTTTAAGAATTGGTTGGCTCTTTCTACTTTTCCTAAGACTGAGGCCTGCAGGCACAATGGAGATAATAAGTAATGCCCAATGCTTTAGAGACCCCTGGGTGACCTTAGAAGTAAATGATGTCCTATTGTCACTTTGTAATGACCTGGGCAGACCAAATCTCGGAATGATTTCATGGAGCATTTTTTTTTTTTTTTACCACCTCCTCAGCCTTCTCAGTCCAGGTGGGAAAGCCTTCAATCCATACTGTGAATGTATCTATCATGACTAATAGGTATACATACCCTTGAGAAACTGGTATCTGGTTGAAGTCCATCTGCCAGTCCTCTCCTGGGTAGGTCCCATGTCGTTGGATGGACTGGGTCAGCTGGGGTCTTCGATCTCTGCCAGGGTCCAGCTCCAGCGGAGTCCAGGAGTTCCCTTCAGATGAGTGGCATCAGCAAAGAAAAGAAAGTGAGTGGAGTCTTGGTTGAGTGCAGGATCAAGACTACTTTATTCTTTTACATCAGTGCTTATATACCCTAAAACCAATAATCCTTCAAAAAGGTTTAAGGAGGGGGAAATGATAAGATTGTACCAGGTGCATAATCACGGTTTACATAATAAATAACTTTCCAGAAAATCAATACCTACACATAACTTTTAAATAATTCAATGGTAGCAGCTAGTCAACTGTGAAAAGCCATCTACAAGCCTTATCTTGGGAAGCTCAGCCCGGGCAGACTTAACTCTGGTATGTAATCCTAAGGGTCAGAGGTCTCATGAATTCCCTCCTGATCACACCCTAAGGAATCTTCTCAATCTCTGTAATGGACTCTTATCTACTTTTGCTTATAGGATAGATAGCCCTGTTGCTAGCAGAATTGGTTTTGTGCTAGAAGGGTTTTTGTGCAATCATGAGCATTCCAGATTCTAAATTGGCAATCATAATTCCAACAGAGCCAGAAGAGGCAGGATATTCTGTGTAACATATTCCTTACCTCTGGCCTGTTTATTGGGGCCCATGTGCCCCTAGGGACTGTGTTGCTGCCATGCAAAGGTTTCAAGGAGGGATTTTAGGTAAGAGTCAGACTAGTTTTTAGGGAACATAGAAGAACGCCAAGCATCAGAAGATGAAAGGACGAAGGCCTGGGAGTGGATGGTGGGGCGGTCCTGAGAAACCCCCAGAGGTCCGGACGCCTTTGCGTGTGGAGCGGTCCCGGAGGTCTGGATGCCTTTGCGTGCCAGCTCCTTGGACCCAGACCTTGTCAGGGGCGGAGTTTCTCTTGCCGGCTCCCAACAGATCTCCTTGGTAGTTGTTTAATTAGCAAGTGGGACAAGAGGAGAACACTTGCTTTATAGTCGTTTGGAGGCCTGTTCCTTTGAAGGAACTTTCTAGTAATCTTTGGAGGGCTTTTCCCCCTAAATTAGTGGTGGCATGTAAGGAGTTAACCAACTTCCATTGGAGGTTTCCAAGCAGAAAAAGGAGTCCCTCTTTTTGGAACCATCCTATATGATCTTCTTGAAAGCCCTCACTCTTAGCTTTAAGAGTCTCACCTTCAGTATATGAAGGAGTTTCTGGCAAATTAGTCTGTGGAACAAGGTGGCAACACCTATTAGGTCATTGTTCTGTAATTCTGCTCTCCTAGCTGCCTGATCAGCTGCTTGGTTCCCTCGTGACACTTCCGTGCTCCCTTTTTGGTGTCCTTTACAGTGGGAGACTGAAACCTCAGTGGGTTGTCGGGCTGCCTCCAAGAGTCTAAGGATTTGATCACCGTAGTTGATTGGGGAACCTTGAGTGGTCAAGTGGCCCCTTTCTTTCCAAATAGCAGTATGTGCATGTAGCACCAGAAAGGCATACTTGGAGTCAGTGTAAATTGCTACTCTTTTTCCTTTTCCCAGCTCTAAAGCTCAAGTCGGGGCTATGAGCTCAGCTAATTGGCCTGGAGTACCTGGTGCCAAAGCCTTAGCCTCTATAGTCTCAAAATTGGAGACTATGGCATATCCGGCTCATCTTTTTCCATCCAAGGCAAAGCTGCTTCCATCAGTGTACCACATTTCCTCAGGATTGGTCAGAGGATCTTCTGACTATCCCTCTTGGGGTTTTGTCCAGTGGTCCAAGGTTTCTAGGCAAGAGTGAAAGCAAGGTTTCTAGGCAAGAGTGAAAGGGGACAGAGCCCTTCTGGCTAGGCAGGGGGGGTGGCTGGGTTAAGAACCTCACAACGGGGTATAGTGAGGCCTGTATTTTCCATCAGCACTACTTGATATCTGAGGATTCCTTTATCAGACGACCACAAATTGCCTCTCCTGTTTAGGAGTTGTTTCACTTTTTGGCTGGTAAAAATAGTTTGCCCCCAAAAGAGAGTTTTTAAAACATCTTCTATCAGGATTGCAATCACTGCAGAATTCCGAAGGCAGGAAGGCCAGCCTCAGGTGGTTGGATCAAGCCTCTTGGATAAGTAAGCTACGGCTAGGGCTCAGATCCCAACCTTTGAGTTAACACTCCCTAGGTTATTCCTTCTCTTTCGTGGACATAAAGTTGGAATGTTTTTTCTGGGTCTGGCAAACTCAAGGCAGGTGCTTGAGTTAATGCTTGTTTTAGTGTAGCCTCTGCCTTCTTTTGAGGAGTTTCCCACATTAGTGGGATTGAATTATCCTGTCCCTTCAAGTTTTCATATAAGGGTTGGGCAACTAGACCATAGTTGTGTATCCAGATTCTACAATACCCCATTAGCCCCAGGAAAACTTGCAATTGTTTTCAAGTTGTAGGGGGGCAACTGGAGGATTCCTTGTACCTGATCAGAGGACAGCCTTTTGGATCCCTGTGTAATCTAAACTCCCAGGTAAGTGAACTTTTTCTCGACCATCTGTGCCTTAGCATGGGAGACGTTATATCCCCTCTCTGCCAAAAAGTTTAGAACCTGAATTGCATGTTGTTGGGCATTTTTCTCATCTGGAGAGCAGATTGGTAGGTCATCTATGTTTTGTAATATTTTCCCATTAGGTCCCAGGTCCAGATCTAGGACATCCCAGCTAAGAGCCTGTCCAAACAGGTGGGGGCTATCTCTGAACCCTTGAGGTAATACTGTCCAAGTCATCTGTTGATGCTTTTCTCCTGGAGCCTCCCACTCGAAGGCAAAAGGATACTGGGATTATTAAGCCAGTGGTATGCAAAAATATGCATCTTTGAGATCCAAGACTGTAAACCACTTGGCACTGGGTGGGATTTTTCCCAAGATTACATAGGGATTGGGTACTGTGGGATGGAAGGGGACTACAGCTTCATTTCTGATCCAGAGATCTTGAACCATTCACCAGGTTCCGTCCTTTTCCTTTACAGAGAGTGTAGGGGTGTTACATAGCGAATTGGTGGGGACCAATAGCCCACAAGCAAGGAGTATACTTATTAGAAGCTGTAGTCCCTCCCGAGCCTCTCTTCTGAGGGGATATTGTTTCCGGTTAGGAAATCGAGTGGCATCTCAGAGGACAATGATGACTGGTTCAGCTTGGTAGGCTCGTCCAGGAGTCCCCTGGTTCCACACCTGGGGGTTAATTTTATCCTCCCATAGTTTTTGGTCCCTCTCTATTGGAGAGGGTGTAATGGGTTCTTCAGTAGTAACCAGAAGCTGTAGGGCTCTAGGGGCTGAAAAGCTTCCCATCACAAGGGTGGTCCCCACTTTAGTGAGTATATCTCTTCCCAATAAGGGAGTAGGACACTCAGGGACCACCAGAAACTGGTGGGAAAATATTTGTCCATCCCAGAAACAAAGAAGTACTCGGGTGAATCTTTTAGTAGCTGTTTTTCTAGATTCCATATAAATACATTGGAATACAATATTTATCTTTCTCTTTATGACTCACTCTACTCCATATAATAGGCTCTAGATTCATCCACCTCATCAGAACTGACTCAAATGTGTTCTTTTTCATGGCTAAGTAATATTCCATTGTGTATATATACCAAAATTTCTTTATCCATTCATCTGTCAATGGACATCTAAGATGCTTCCATGTTCTAGCTGTTGTAAATAGTGCTGCAATGAACAATGGGATACATGTGTCTTTTTCAATTTTTGTTTCCTCAGGGTATATGCCTAGGAGTGGGATTGCTGGGTCATATGGTGGTTTTATTCCTAATTTTTAAAGGAATCTCCATACCATCTTTCACAGAGGCTGTATTAATTTGCATTCCCACCAACAGTGCAAGAGCGCTCCCTTTTCTCCACACCCTCTCCAGCATTTATTGTTTGTTGATAGTTTGAAGATATCCATTCTGACTGGTGTGGGATGATATCTAATTTTATTCTTCACTTGCATTTCTCTAATAATGAGTAATGTTGAGCATTTCTTCTTGTGTTTGCTAGCCATCTGCCTGTCTACATTGGAGAAATGCCTGTAGATCTCCTGCTCACTTTTTGATTGGGTTGTTTGCTTCTCTGGTATTGAGCTGAATGGGTCGGTTGTATATTTTGGAGATTAATCCTTTGTCAGTTGTTCCATTTGCTATTATTTTCCAACATTCTGAGGTTTGTTTATTCACTGTGCTTATAGTTTCCTTCACTGTGTGAAAGTTTTATAAGATTAATTAGGTCCCATGTGCGTGTTGCACACCAATGGGTTGCTGTCGCTGCAACAGGCCTAGGACCTGGGCCTCAGCAATGGTTTGTGACGCTGGCCAACAACCGGCTGGACTTTGCCAACTCGACCTGTGACACAGCCACACAGCCACGGACTTCGCAGGCAATGCGGCCCTGCTGTTCTCCTATTTGGTGGCGGGCATGAAGGCGCTGCAGCAGCAGGCCACTGGCTGCATGGGCTACTAGCTTGGTTACTACGTGCAGACCATAGGGCTGGAGTGTGCACAGCTCCCCTGCGATAATGAGATGCCAAGTCGGGCTAGGTGCCGCAGTCACCGCTGCATAGCTGGCGCCAACCTCTGCCTGGGCAAGGAGGTCAAGGGCCTGTCCGCAGAGTGCTCGCTGCTGCCACCTGGCCCGCCAAGGACTCTAAGCCCAAGGACCTGTCTGACACCAGCTGGATACAGACGCCCTCCTCCATGAAATCCTTTTGACTTGAGTGACTCTGGCATTTACAGGCAGGCCAAAAGGAGGCAGATCTTGCCCACCAACATGCCCATGTCCGAGACCTCATCCCCACTCAAGAGCGAGGTGCTGGCCCAGCGGGACTGCGAGAACTGTGCCAAGGACACAGGCGGCTACTATGGCTTCTACTCGCACAGCTAGGCTGGCTCCTCATGCCTCTCCCTCTGCTCACGCCCCACCTGGTGCACCCCCTCAGTTTATTTGACCTTAAAACACCACCTGCAGCGAATTAGTACAGGTCTCCTGAGTGTGATTTTAACTTTTTTTTTGCACAGCAGTTTCTGCAGTTACCACATCAACCTTCAACTTGGCCATAAACCTTTTTGGTTTGCCTACTTAACTCTCCCTCTGTGAAATTATCCTAACAGTCCCCCAGCACCGCCCCGTCTTTTTCTCATGGTCTTCTTGTCTTTCTCTTGTCAGGAAACTCTTCACCTTTAGGAGACCTGGGCAGTCCTGTCATGCAGCAGCGATTCCGACACACCAAGTCTCAGACTCACCATTAACCGTAGGATGTTGACTGTAGAACCTGAACCCATCCAGTGCGTTCTTTCTTATCCCCGAGTGGATGGATGGATGGATGGTAGGGATGTTAATAATTCAAGTGGAACAAAGCCTGTGAAATGACTGTATATAGTGTTAATTTACTGTAATGAATGACTAGTTTTTATTCATATTGTCAAGGCACAAAACCAGTTCACGCTTAAACTTTCTCATTAATTTCCTTTTTCTCGAGCTCCCCCTGCCCCTGAAAATGTTTTCTTGTGAGATTATTAACAGTATTCTAAGAGGCTCTGGAAGCTTGAAAGACTAATGAAGAGTTTCTCGCTTCTCCTCAATCCGTTGCATGAAATAACTACTCCGTGCCCTACTGCACACAAATAGCTAAGGAGATTCTGACCAAAAACCTGTAAAGGATAGTGTCTGTTCATAGGCAAGCCGATTAAGTGGCATGATGCCTGCAATGCAAAGTTAACTGGAGTTGTTTGTTTTTTCCTCCTTCCTTCTAAATAGAATAGCTTGACATCAGCAATATTATTTTGCCTTGTTTGTTCTTCCCCAAAGTGACAAATCCATTACTGGTCTGTGCAGGTGCCAAATATGCTGACAAACTGTTTCTGAATATCTTTTCAGTCCCCCCCCCCGCCCACCACCTTTATATGCTTTAAATCTTTGTAGTGAATATTTTACTAATGATATAGATGACTGAATTGTTGGACTCTAGAGTAGTATAGTGAAGATGAATTTTGTGAGTTATATATTTTACTGCCTTTTAGTTTTGAAAATGATTTCCCCACCACCTAGAAACAGTTGAAATTTGACTTCCTTGGGAAAACACTAGCATTAATGCAAGTAAGACTATTTATTCCCCCCTTTAAGTCTTGTTATATTTAATAAGGAGCTCTGATTCCCCCTGAAAATAGATTAGTAGGATTTCTAATGTTGTGTAGTAGACCTATACTTTTTTTTTTTTTTGTATTTTAAAATTAATGTGAACTATACCTTATATACAATGTTCAGTCTAGATTCCAGTCCATTGGGGAGATGTCTTTTTCCTAATAGTAATTCAGGGTCTAAACCTGTGTATATTTTGGCTCTTCTGTAAATCTAATGTTGTGATTTTTATATTTATTTTGCTTTGTCTGTGAACTGAATAATTTATACAAGTACACACTCCATTCAGAAATGTTTTGTTTCTTGCTCGTTTGTATCATCTGTGTATAACAAGTTTGTATTGTTTGTGTATAAGTAAAATAAATCTGGTAAAACTAAAAAAAGAGATTAATTAGGTCTCATTTGTTTATTTTTCTTTTTATTTCCTTTAGTCTAGCAGGTGTGTTTTAAAGGATCTTGCTGTGATTTATGACAGAGTGTGTTCTGCCTATGTTTTCCTCTAAGAGTTTTAAAACTTCTGGCCTTACATTTAGGTCTTTAATCCATTTTGTGTTCATCTTTGTGTATGGTGTTAGTAACAGGATTCTCAGGTGGCTCAGTAAGTAAAGAATCCACCTGCAATGCAATCTCTGGGTCAGGAAGATCCCCTGGAGGAGGGCATGGCAACCCACTCCAGTATTCTTGCCTGGAAAATCCCATGGACAGAGGAGCCTGGCATGCTCCAGTCCATGAGATCACAAAGAGTCAGATACGACTGAAGCAACTGAGTATGCACACATGCACATGGTGTTAGAAAGGGTTCAAATTCCATTTTTTTTTTTTAAGGCACATGTCCAGTTTTCCCAGCACCACTTATTGAAGAGACTATCTTTTCTCATTGTGTATTCTTGCCGCCTTTGTCAAAGATAAGGTACCCATGGGTGCATGGGTTTATCTCTGGGCTTTTATCTTGTTCCATTGGTCTATATTTCTTTTTTTGTGCCAGTATAATACTGTCTTAATGACTGTAGCTTTGTAGTATAGTCAGAAGTCAGGCAGTTTGATTCCTCCAGCTCCATTCTTCATTCTCAAGATTGCTTTGCCTATTTGGGGTATGTTCTGTTTCCACAGAAATTGTGTATTTTTTGTTCTAATTCTGTGAAAAATACCATCAGTAGTTTGATAGGAATTGCATTGAACCTGTGTATTTAGTTATTTCAGAATATTGATTCTTCCAATCCAGGAACATGGTATATCTCTTCATCTGTTTGTGTCATCTTTGATTTCTTTCATCAATGTCTTATAGATTTATGCATACTTGTCTTTTGTCTCTCTAGGTAGATTTTTTTCATGGGTGTTTTATTCTTTTTGTTGCAGTGGTGAATAGGGAATATTTCCTTAATTTCTCTTTCTGATTTTTTATTGTTAGTGTATAAAAATGCAGAGGATTTCTGTGTATAAATTTTGTTGATGTGGGTCTGCTCCCATTTTTTTCTTGATGAGTCTTTCTAATGGTTTGTCAATTTTGTTTATCTTCTCAAAGAGCCAGCTTTTAGTTTTATTGATCTTTGCTACTGTCTTCTTTTATTTTTTACTTATTTCTGCTCTGATTTTTATGATTTCTTTCCTTCTTCTAACTTTGAGGTTTTTTAAATTCTTGTTTTTCTAGTTGCTTTAGGTGTAAGGTTAAGTTCTTTATTCAATGTTTTTCTTGTTTCTTTGGATAGGCTTGTATTACTATAAACGTCCCTCTCAGCATTGCTTTTAGTGCATCTCATAGGTTCTGAGTTGTCATGTTTTCATTGTCATTTGTTTCTAGGTATATTTTCATTTGCTTTTTTATTTCTTCAGTGACCTATTGGTTATTCAGAAGTGTATTGTTTACTCTCCATGAGTTGTGGTTTTTGTATTTTTTTTCCTGTATTTGATATCTATTCTTATAGTGTTGTGGTCAGAAGAGAGGCTTGAAATGATTTTTTTTCCCTAAATTTACCAAGGCTTGATTTTTGGCCCAAGATGTGATCTATCCTGGAGTAAGTTCCATGTGCACTTGAGAAAAAAAGTGAAATCTCCTGTTTTTGGATGAAATATCCTGCAGACATTGATTAGGTCCAAGTGATCCAATGTATCTTTTAAAGCTTGTGTTTTTGAAAGGGTTAATAGCCTTGGTAGGGAGGTCAAAGGTCCCCAAGCAGCAGGAGGAAATAAACTGCAAGTGACAGACTTCTTTTTTTCTTCCCTACACAAAATTAAAGGAGGCTTCTTTTAATTCTGTGTTGCCATGACAACACCTGGTTCTACCTGAATTTATATTTTTCTCAAACCTTGAGCTAACCAATGCAATGTTAGCTGTGGAAATGTTTTTCCTAAGCTATGTTAATAAAACTATTTGTTTTGGAATCTGCTTTTCTTCAAATCGGTTCCACCTAAGGCCAACCTTTTTCTCAAACTTTGAGTTGATAATAGCTCAGCAAACCAGTATGTCTTACTCAAGGAAATGTTTTCTTAAACTATGTTAATGAAACTAAATATTTGCTTGGGAATCTGCCTTTCTTCAAGATTCATGTCAATTGTTTCATGGCTGGAGATGACTCCCCTTGTGCCATTCTATCTCAAAATGCATGCTGTGGGAGAGGGTGCAACTCTCTCAGTCTTAAGGTGTTTCTCTTATCTGATTAGAAACTTGTTAACAGGTATAAAACATCTTGCTAAAAACTAGCAAGGGGGAATTCTTTCTGTCCCCTTCTGATGTCTATGTCAGAAGCTTTCTCTGTCTCTTTTTATACTTTAATAAAACTCTGCTACACAAAAGCTCCAAGTGATCAAGCCTCATCTCTGGCCCCAGATCAAAATCTTCTCCTCTGGAGGTCGTGAATACTGGTGTAGCTCATGCCTCATGATCACAACCTTTCATGTCCTTATTAATTATCTATCTGGATGACCTGCCCACTGGTGTGCAAGTGGTATTAAAGTCCTGAACTATTTTTGTGTAGCTGTCTATTTCTGCTTTAATAGTTTTTGACATTTGTTTTATGTATTCAGGTGCTCTTATGTTGGGTGCATATATATTTATAATTCTTATATATTCTTAGATTGATCCCTTGATCATTATGTAGTATTCTTCCTTGTGTCTTATACGTTCTTCATTTAAAAGTTTATTTCATCTGATGTGAGTATTGCTACTCCCATTTTCTTTTGATTTCAATTTTCATGGAATATCTTTTCCTAGCCCCTCACTTTCAATCTGTGCATGTCCCTAGGTCAGAGATGAGTCTCTTGTAGACAGCATTTATAGGGGTTTCGGTTTTGTACCCATTTAGCCAATCTCATTTTATTTTCCAGATTTTGGATCATCTTTACTATCATTGCTCTGAATTCTTTTTTCAGGTAGGTTGCTTATTTTCTTTTTCTTTATTTGGTCTTATGGGTTTTTACCATGTCCCTTCATTTGCTACATGTTTTTCTGTCTTTTCAATTCATTTAATTTACTGTGTTTGGGGTCTCCTTTCTGCAGGTTGTGGGGTTACTATTCCTCTAAATTGTGAAGTCTGCTCCCCACAGGTGAAGTTGAAGAAGTGCCTTGAGAAGTTTTCCTGGTTGGGAGGACTTGAGACTGCTCTGGTGGATGGACCTGGATCTTGTCTTTCTGAAGGATTGTACCATATCCAGTATTATGCTTTGGGATGTCCATGGGCTTGGTATGGTTTTGGGAATCCTTAGTACTAATGGTCAGGTTTGTTTTTCTCTTGTTTTTTTTTTTTTTTTTTTAAAGCGTGTCTTTCTCTTTATTTGTAATTTTCCTAAGAAACAGTTTGAGGCCAAACATTCAGCTTGCATTCGTGGGGACAATGTCGTAAGAAGGGATTCTTTCATGCACTATTCACTGCATTTCTTTTTCAACTTTTTTTTTTTTTATTAGTTGGAGGCTAATTACTTCACAACATTGCAGTGGGTTTTGTCATACATTGATATGAATCAGCCATAGATTTACACGTATTCCCCATCCCGATCCCCCCTCCCACCTCCCTCTCCACCCGATTCCTCTGGGTCTTCCCAGTGCACCAGGCCCGAGCACTTGTCTCATGCGTCCAGCCTGGGCTGGTGATCTGTTTCACCATAGATAGTATACATGCTGTTCTTTTGAAACATCCCACTCTTACATTCTCCCATAGAGTTCAAAAGTCTGTTCTGTACTTCTGTGTCTCTTTTTCTGTTTTGCATATAGGGTTATCGTTACCATCTTTCTAAATTCCATATATATGTGTTAGTATGCTGTAATGTTCTTTATCTTTCTGGCTTACTTCACTCTGTATAATGGGCTCCAGTTTCATCCATTTCATTAGGACTGATTCAAAGGAATTCTTTTTTAACAGCTGAGTAATATTCCATGGTGTATATGTACCACAGCTTCCTTATCCATTCATCTGCTGATGGGCATCTAGGTTGCTTCCATGTCCTGGCTATTATAAACAGTGCTGCGATGAACATTGGGGTGCACATGTCTCTTTCAGATCTGGTTTCCTCAGTGTGTATGCCCAGAAGTGGGATTGCTGGGTCATATGGCAGTTCTATTTCCAGTTTTTTAAGAAATCTCCACACTGTTTTCCATAGTGGCTGTACTAGTTTGCATTCCCACCAACAGTGTAAGAGGGTTCCCTTTTCTCCACACCCTCTCCAGCATTTATTGCTTGTAGACTTTTGGATAGCAGCCATCCTGACTGGTGTGTAATGGTACCTCATTGTGGTTTTGATTTGCATTTCTCTGATAATGAGTGATGTTGAGCATCTTTTCATGTGTTTGTTAGCCATCTGTATGTCTTCTTTGGAGAAATGTCTGTTTAGTTCTTTGGCCCATTTTTTAATTGGGTCATTTATTTTTCTGGAATTGAGCTTCAGGAGTTGCTTGTATATTTTTGAGATTAATCCTTTGTCTGTTTCTTCATTTGCTATTATTTTCTCCCAATCTGAGGGCTGTCTTTTCAACTTACTTATAGTTTCCTTTGTAGTGCAAAAGCTTTTAAGTTTCATTAGGTCCCATTTGTTTAGTTTTGCTTTTATTTCCAATATTCTGGGAGGTGGGTCATAGAGGATCTTGCAGTGATTTATGTCAGAGAGTGTTTTGCCTATGTTCTCCTCTAGGAGTTTTATAGTTTCTGGTCTTACATTTAGATCTTTAATCCATTTTGAGTTTATTTTTGTGTATGGTGTTAGAAAGTGTTCTAGTTTCATTCTTTTACAAGTGGTTGACCAGCTTTCCCAGCACCACTTGTTAAAGAGGTTGTCTTTTTTCCATTGTATATCCTTGCCTCCTTTGTCAAAGATAAGGTGTCCATAGGTTCGTGGATTTATCTCTGGGCTTTCTATTTTATTCCATTGATCTATATTTCTGTCTTTGTGCCAGTACCATACTGTCTTGATGACTGTGGCTTTGTAGTAGAGTCTGAAGTCAGGCAGGTTGATTCCTCCAGTTCCATTCTTCTTTCTCAAGATTACTTTGGCTATTCGAGGTTTTTTGTATTTCCATACAAATTGTGAAATTCTTTGGTCTAGTTCTGTGAAAAATACCATTGGTAGCTTGATAGGGATTGCATTGAATCTATAGATTGCTTTAGGTAGAATAGCCATTTTGACAATATTGATTCTTCCAATCCATGAACACGGTAGATTTCTCCATCTGTTTGTGTCCTCTTTGATTTCTTTCATCAGTGTTTTATAGTTTTCTATGTACAGGTCTTTTGTTTCTTTAGGTAGATATACTCCTAAGTATTTTATTCTTTTTGTTGCAATGGTGAATGGTATTGTTTCCTTAATTTCTCTTTCTGTTTTTTCATTGTTAGTATATAGGACTGCAAGGGATTTCTGTGTGTTAATTTTATATCCTGCAACTTTACTATATTCATTGATTAGCTCTAGTAATTTTCTGGTAGAGTCTTTAGGGTTTTCTATGTAGAGGATCATGTCATCTGCAAACAGTGAGAGTTTCACTTCTTCTTTTCCTATCTGGATTCCTTTTACTTCTTTTTCTGCTCTGATTGCTGTGGCCAAAACTTCCAACACTATGTTGAATAGTAGTGGTGAGAGTGGGCACCCTTGTCTTGTTCCTGATTTCAGGGGAAATGCTTTCAATTTTTCACCATTGTGGGTGATGCTTGCTGTGGGTTTGTCATATATAGCTTTTATTATGTTGAGGTATGTTCCTTCTATTCCTGCTTTCTGGAGAGTTTTAATCGTAAATGTTTGTTGAATTTTGTCAAAGGCTTTCTCTGCATCCATTGAGGTAATAATATGGTTTTTATGTTTCAATTTGTTAATGTGATGTATTACATTGATTGATTTGTGGATATTAAAGAATCCTTGCATTCCTGGGATAAAGCCCACTTGGTCGTGGTGTATGATTTTTTTAATATGTTGTTGGATTCTGTTTGCTAGAATTTTGTTAAGGATTTTTGCATCTATGTTCATCAGTGATATTGGCCTGTAGTTTTCTTTTTTTGTGGCATCTTTGTCTGGTTTTGGAATTAGGGTGATGGTGGCCTCATAGAATGAGTTTGGAAGCTTACCTTCATCTGCAATTTTCTGGAAGAGTTTGACTAAGATAGGTGTTAGCTCCTCTCTAAATTTTTGGTAGAATTCAGCTGTGAAGCCATCTGGTCCTGGGCTTTTGTTTGCTGGAAGATTTTTGATGACAGTTTCGATTTCCTTGCTTGTGATGGGTCTGTTAAGATCTTCTATTTCTTCCTGGTTCAGTTTTGGAAAGTTATACTTTTCTAAGAATGTGTCCATTTCATCCAAGTTGTCCATTTTATTGGCATAGAGCTGCTGGTAGTAGTCTCTTATGATCCTTTGTATTTCAGTGTTGTCTGTTGTGATCTCTCCATTTTCATTTCTAATTTTGTTAATTTGGTTCTTCTCTCTTTGTTGCTTAATGAGTCTTGCTAATGGTTTGTCAATTTTGTTTTTTTTCCCAAAAAACCAGCTTTTAGCTTTGTTGATTTTTGCTATGGTCTCTTTAGTTTCTATTGCATTTATTTCTGCCCTGATTTTTAAGATTTCTTTCCTTCTGCTAACCCTGGGGTTCTTCATTTCTTCCTTTGCTAGTTGCTTTAGGTGTAGAGTTAGGTTATTTATTTGACTTTTTTCTTGTTTCTTGAGGTAAGCCTGTAATGCTATGAACGTTCCCCTTAGCACTGCTTTTACAGTGTCCCATAGGTTTTGGGTTGTTCTGTTTTCATTTGCATTCATTTCTATGCATATTTTGATTTCTTTTTTGATTTCTTCTATGATTTGTTGATTATTCAGAAGCGTGTTATTTAGCCTCCATATGTTTGAATTTTTAACAATTTTTTTTCCTGTAATTGAGATGATCTAATCTTACTGCACTGTGGTCAGAAAAGATGACTGGAATGATTTCAATTTTTTTGAATTTTCCAAGACCAGATTTATGGCCCAGGATGTGATCTATTCTGGAGAAGGTTCTGTGTGCACTTGAGAAAAAGGTGAAGTTGATTGTTTTGGGATGAAATGTCCTATAGATATCAATTAGGTCTAGCTGGTCCATTGTGTCATTTAAGGTTTGTGTTTCCTTGTTAATTTTCTGTTTATTTGATCTATCCATAGTTGTGAGTGGGGTATTAAAGTCTCCCACTATTATTGTGTTACTATTAATTTCCTCTTTCATACTCGTTAGTGTTTGTTGTACATATTGCGGTGCTCCTATGTTGGGTGCATATATATTTATAATTGTTATATCTTCTTCTTGGATTGATCCTTTGATCATTATGTGGTGTCCTTCTTTGTCTCTTTTCACATCCTTTATTTGAAAGTCTATTTTATCTGATATGAGTATTGCAACTCCTGCTTTCTTTTGGTCTCCGTTTGCATGAAATATTTTTTTCCAGCCCTTCACTTTTAGTCTGTATGTGTCTCTTGTTTTGAGGTGGGTCTCTTGTAGACAGCATATATAGGTGTCTTGTTTTTGTATCCATTCAGCCAATCTTTGTCTTTTGGTTGGGGCATTCAACCCATTTACATTTAAGGTAATTATTGATAGGTGTGGTCCCGTTGCCATTTCCTTTGTTATTTTGGGTTTACGTTTATACAACCTTTCTGCATTTCCTGTCTAGAGAAGATCCTTTAGCATTTGTTGAAGAGCTGGTTTGGTGGTGCTGAATTCTCTCAGCTTTTGTTTATCTGTAAAGCTTTTGAATTCTCCTTCATATCTGAATGAGATCCTTGCTGGATACAGTAATCTAGGTTGTAGGTTATTCTCTTTCATTACTTTCAGGACGTCCTGCCATTCCCTTCTGGCCTGGAGGGTTTCTATTGATAGATCAGCTGTTATTCTTATGGGAATCCCTTTGTGTGTTATTTGTTGTTTCTCCCTTGCTGCTTTTAATATTTGTTCTTTGTGTTTGATCTTTGTTAATTTGATTAATATGTGTCTTGGGGTGTTTCGCCTTGGGTTTATCCTGTTTGGGACTCTCTGGGTTTCTTGGACTTGGGTGGCTATTTCCTTCCAAATTTTAGAGAAGTTTTCAGCTATTATCTCCTCGAGTATTTTCTCATGGCCTTTCTTTTTGCCTTCTTCTTCTGGGACTCCTATGATTCGAATGTTGGGGCGTTTCACATTGTCCCAGAGGTCCCTGAGGTTGTCCTCATTTCTTTTGATCCTTTTTTCTTTTTTCCTTTCTGCTTCATTTATTTCCACCATTTTATCTTCTACCTCACTTATCCTATCTTCTGCCTCCGTTATTCTGCTCTTGGTTCCCTCCAAAGTGTTTTTGATCTCATTCATTGCATTATTCATTTTTAATTGAGTCTTTTTTTATTTCTTCTATGTCTTTATTAAACATTTCTTGCATCTTTTCACTCTTTGTCTCCAGGCTATTTATCTGTAACTCCATTTTGTTTTCAAGATTTTGGATCATTTTTATTATCATTATTCTAAATTCTTTTTCAGGTAGATTCCCTATCTCCTCCTCTTTTGTTTGACTTGGTGGGCATTTTTCATGTTCCTTTACCTGTTGGGTATTTCTTTGCCTTTTCATCTTGTTTAGATTGCTGTGTCTGGAGTGGGCTTTCTGTATTCTGGAGGTCTGTGGTTCCTTTTTATTGTGGAGGATTTACCCAGTGGGTGGGGTTAGACGATTGGCTTGTCAAGGTTTCCTGGTTAGGGAAGCTTGTGTCAGTGTTCTGGTGTGTGGAACTTGATTTCTTCTCTTTGGAGAGCAATGGAGTGCCCAGTAATGAGTTTTGAGATGGGTCTATGTGTTAGGTGTGACCTTGGGCAGCCTGTATGTTGACGTTCAGGGCTATGTTCCTGCGTTGCTGGAGAATTTGCGTGGTATGTCTTGCTCTGGAACTTATTGGTTCTTGGGTGGTGGTTGGTTTCAGTGTAGGTATGGAGGTTTTGGACGGTCACTTATTACTTAAAGTTCCATGTAGTCAGGAGTTTTCTGGTGTTCTCAGGTTTTGGGCTTAAGTCTCCTGCCTCTGGATTTCAGTTTTATTCTTCCTGTAGTCTCAGGACTTCTCCAACTATACAGCACTGACAATAAAACTTCTAGGTTAATGGCAAAAAGATTCTCCCCCATTAGGGACACCCAGAGAGGTTCACAGAGTTACATGAAGAAGATGAGAGGGAGGAGGGAGATAGAGATGAGCAGGAGGAGAAAAAGGGGGACTCAAGAGGAGAGAGACAGATCTACGCAGTTGTCTGTTCCCAGAGTGTTCTCCGTAGCCCAGACACCTACAGAGATTCACAGAATTGGATTGGGAATAGAAGGGGAAAGGAGGAAATAGAGGTGTTCTGAGGTAGAAAACAGAGAGTCAAGATTGGGAGAGAATAATCAACACACTCCTGAATAAAAATGGGAACTGAATTTCGGTTTAAAAATAGGGCTTCTCTTCTTTTTTTTTGGTAAGGTTATAGTGTATTGAAAATGAAAATTAAGGAGTAGTGGAGGAGTACTAGAGGACTTTAAAAGAAATAAGAGAAAAAGAAAAATAGAAAATAGAAGAGAAAAAGGAAAGGAAAAAAAGAAGAAAAAAAAAGAAAAAAAATTTTTTTCCCTAATTAAAAAAATCGTAAAAATCTATGAAAATGAAAGTTAAGGAGTAATGGGGGAGTAATAGGGAATTTTAAAGGAAAATAAAAGAGAAAAATAAAAAAGAAAAAAATAAAAAATTAAAAAAATTTTTTTTTCTTACTTAAAAAAAAAAAAAAAGTAAAAATATATCTAGGAATTTCTCTGGAGCTGTTGCGGTCAGTGTGGGTTCGGCTCAGTTTCAGATAGCTCCTCGATCCAGCTTACACTTCTCGATATCTACAGGCCCCTTCTGGTGTAGTCGGTGTTTTCTACAGGGATTTTAATCTGTTGCACCGGTCCCTTCTGAAGCGGTTCCCTTTGTTTCTTTGGCTTCCGTTTGCCGGTCTCTTCAGAGCCTCATTTCCGCCCTGACACAGGCGGGCGGAGGTGGACTCTTATTCAGGTAGCTAGTTCCGTCGCTCTGCGGGAGGGGCTGGCGCTGCGGGGAGGGGCTGGCGCTGCTTTCTCCGTCTGCGCTGCTCAGGCTCCTGGCCGCTCCATATGGAGCGCGCCCCGCGCTGCGCGCGGTTCCAGCCCTCGGGTGTTCCACAAAAGTGCGGAGCAAAAAGCTGCACCTGCTCTCTGTGCCTTCCCCGTCAGAGCAGTCCAGGCAGCCAGGGGCTTGATGGGCGCACTCTCCCCAGGTGTGGCGCGCCCACTCCCTTCCGCGGACCCAGTGTCGGTTTCCGCCGGCGCCAGTCCGGTGCGTGCGCCTTCTGCCCTCTGCGTCCCCAGCCCCAGTCCCTGCCCGCGCCGGTCGGGTACCTGCACCCTGTGTCTCGCCGCGACCCTCCCCTCCCCCCGTCTCCTGCCTCCGGTGGGGCTGGGCCGGTCCGCAGCCTGCGAGCTCTTCTCTGGACTTTCTTGGTCCCTTTGTTCTGCGAACGGCCAGCAGTGTGTTCGGGCCGGTTAATTTTCTCTCTCTCTGTTTTGCTCTCCCACCGTTCAAGTTGGCAACTCACAGAAGCACCCTCCGATTGTCCTCAGGGCACTCAGGCCCGGACCCTACCCCAAGCAATGCCGCCTAAGACTCCCTTCCCGGGATGGATCTCCGTCCTTAGCTCCTTTGTCTCACTTTTTATCTTTTATATTTTGTCCTACCTCCTTTCGAAGACAATGGGCTGCTTTTCTGGGCGCCTGATGACCTCAGCTAGCGATCAGAAGTTGTTTTGTGAAGTTTGCTCTGCGTTCAGTTATTCTTTTGATGAATTTGTAGGAGAGAAAGTGGTCTCCCCGTCCTACTCCTCTGCCATCTTGGCTCCTCCTTCAGGTTTGTTTTTCTCTTTTGCTAATGGTTTGGCATGAGATGTCTGACATTGGGGCTTTTCAGCCTTTGGGTAGTGTTTGGTCTTAGTGTTGAGATGAAGGGATTTGGAAGAGTTCTCTTCAATTAATTCTCAATGGGGTCTTGAGGTCTCTGGCAGTTCAATGTCCTGGACTTGGATCTACCACCTTGGGGGTTCAGGCCCATCTAACTGTAGCACCAAGAATTCACAGGCCTCACAACGTAGAAGACAAAACTTGCACACTTACAAAGATAAAGGAAGAGAAAAAGGTAAAAAAAAAGGATTAAAACAAGAGTCAAAAAGAAGAGTAATCAATACTTTAAAAATAAAAAGAAATAGAAAATAAATTTATTTAAAAATAAGGTGTTTTACACATGGAAAGTACCAGTTGTAAAAAATAAAAATTAAAGGAATAAAGAAAGAACATGAGAACAATATGGGGGGAAATGAAAATGAAGGAAGGAAGTTAAAAAGAAAGTAGAATAATGTATATAGGTTGGTAGTTCCACCTCTGCCTCCCTAGGAGACCCTCCAATACCAGAGTGTTCTCTGGACCTGCTTTGGCAACAGCTCAGACTCTAATCTGGCTCTACTCATGCTTGTATTTGTCTTCAGTGTACACTGTTGCCAGAGCTAGGGCTTTTCCTTTTGTGTAAGCACTCATTGTCCTTTTATATACTCCATAGACACAAAGTCTACCTAGTTGATCATGTGGATTTAATCTGCAGTTTGTACAGCTGGTGGAAAGGTCTTTGGTCCTCTTCCTTAGCCACACTGTCCCTGGAATTCAGTTGTGGTTTTATCCCCACTTCTGCGTATGAGTCACATACAGGAGTTTGCTCCTAAGGCTGCCCTGGAGGACTTGGCTCTGTCCCAATGAGGGCTGAGCATGGAGGTGGTGCAGCTGCTTGGATCCTGGGGAACTTGGCAGCACCAGGTACACAGGGGAGCCAGTGGCCACAGGTGCAGGGGGATATGGTGCTATTAGTGTTTTTTCCCCCTTGCCTCCGGCACTTCTGCCTCAATGAAGATAGGACATGGAGTTATGGCTGCTCGGATTGTGGGGAACCTGGATGTGTCAGGTGTTCAAGGAAGCCTGCATCCATGGGTGCAGTAGATAAGGCACTATTAGAATCTTTTTCTAGCCTTTGGCATCTTGCATTAAAAAGGGCTTCCCTGGCTGGTCCTTCTGTGTTGCTTGGTGCATCAGGTGCTCAAAGCCCTCCACTGCCCCTCTCCCCCACATGGCTGGGGTCTTTCTCAATTGTTCCATGAATGAGGTACTCAAAGGGCCACCATGTCTGAGGTTTTCCTCCATTGGTCAGCTGCTGGGCACCGGCATGTGGGGAGAGGGAGAGGCTACAGTGATGGCTTCACCCCCTGCATGTGACTGAGCAGTTTTGCCCTTCCTCACATCAGGCTCTCCTCCCAGGGTATTCCCTGCTGGGATCTCCTTCCTAAGCTCCCCTTGGGCTATCTCAACACAGTCAGTAGCTGTCCTCACCCTGGGGTTGCCATCCAATCCCTAAATTTCAGCTCCCATCCACTGCTTGTACCAATGACCAGTGTCCCTGTCCAGGGTATGTAGGGCTGAGGTACAGAATTGTCTGTGTGTTTCTCACCCCATTCAGACTGTCACAGATCAGCTGCTGCACTCTCCAGCAGCCTCAAATCCTTACTTTCTGTCCCAAACAATTGTCCTGATATGGGAATCTGACCCTGCTTCAGTTCCTCCGCCCCTCTGGTGCTTGTTCAGTCCCATTCACTTTCCTCCTCTTTTTCTCTTCCTTCCTTCTTCCCACCGAGTTTTGTGTGAAGAAGTGAAGTGAAGTGAAAGTTGCTCAGTCATGTCAGACTTTTTGCGATCCCATGGACTATAGCCTGCCAGGCCCCTCTGTCCATGGAATTCTCTAGGCAAGAATACTGGAGCGGGTTGGCATTCCCTTCTCCAGGGGATCTTCCTAACCCAGGGATCAAACCCGGGTCTCCTGTGGCTCCTGCATTGCAGGCAAATTCTTTATCATCTGAGCCACCAGGGAGGCCTGAGTTTTATGTGGATCTATATATTTCTTTTCAGTGATCAGGGACTCCAGCCAGCTCTCAGCTGGTGCTCTGTGAGATCCTCTGCATCTGAAGATGTATTCCTGATGCATCCATAGAGAGTACTCCAAGTCTACCTACTCCTCTGCCATCTTGTAATCTCCTTAACCCTCCTTTTAAAGTTAAGTTTGGATGTTGCTTGCTTTCACAGCCTGAAGACTCTGCCCAGGAAGCTGACATATTAGAAACCATCTGTATTTGAGCATAAGTTTACACCTGATTTTGTAATTGGGATGATTTGTAGGGGATTAGTTAATATACATTAGGAATAATACCAGTTTCAACCTCAAAGGGCAAAGAGTTGAGTTTAAGAGAAGGATGGGGAGGCAGGAAACAAAGTTGATGGAAGTTTTTAAAGGGTATTTTAGAGGAGCAAGTAGATTACCTGTGGCCATAACCATGATAAAGAAAGCTGTGAGTAGGAGAGAGAATTTTTCTATAGGGAAGAGGTTTTCAACCCCTGGCTACTTATTAGTATCACTTGGGGAGGTGTTTTTGCTTTTTTAAAATTATGTTCAGGCCGTACTCCAAAACAAGTTAAAATCTCTAGAGATGGGATCTTTGCAACAGTATTTTTTAAACCTCCCCAAGTGATTCCAGTATAAAACCAAGGTTAAGAATCACTGCTGCAGGGGTGTTGGACTAGAGTAGGAAGGCTCAATTCACGTTAATAAGAAACACATCCCATACAAGACAATTGGAAGGTAAAATGAAGAAGTGATTAATCAGTGATTATCAACAACTAAGGCTTCTTGAAGAGAATCTCTGACCAAAACCCAGTCTTTCAATTTTTATCCAAATGTGTTGTTTAATATAATATTTTTCAATATTGTTACTGATTTATGACTTTAACAAGAGATCTAGTGTTATATACAACATACAAATGAGAAGCAAAAATGCATCATGGTCTGGCTCCTTTGTTGTTACTATGGAAAGCTTACTTTCTCAGATACATCTGGAGGATCTGAAAATTACCCCTAGAGGCACATTTAATGAATATTTAGTTAAAATTTCAGGGTATTAATAACAGATGATTCCAAAATAGAATGGAAAGCATCAATAAAACTCATAGGTTAAAAAAGTTGCATTTACTCAGTTGCATTCTAGTCCCTATTTCTGGTTATCTTCTCTGTCCTTCCTCTCCTCTGAAATATCCTGCTACCAAGAGTGAGTCTATAGCAAAACTAGTTCTTGTATGTTCATTGAACATCAGTGTTGGAAAACTCTCATAGATCACTGAGTCCAATATTCTTTGTGCACCATGGGGGAAACTGAGGCCACAAAAAGTACCCTTTTCTTACTCCAGCAACTTAGATCTCCAGCATGTTCTTTCAATGACAACATTGTGGCCAAGGAGACAACATGACCAATGTGGTCCTTCTGATTATATGGGAATGATTAATGTATCATGAGCTCATAATACATTGACACTGCTATGTGATACTTAGAGATGTCTGGGGAGACTCTCTGATGTAGCTTACCAAGCTGGGAACTATGAGAAATCCAGCGGGATAAATAATATTCTCTTTCCTGAGGTATGTCTTAGAGAGGCAGCTGCGGCATAGTGGGAAATGCTTGTGCCTCAGAGTCAGACAGACTTAGACTGGACTTCCAGCACATCATTTACTATTGCATCACCATAAAAAAATCATTAAATCTGTGAATTTGAGTTTCTTTTGTAAAACAAATGTTATAAACAGCACCTACTGCTTAGGGATATCATGAGGATTGAATGAGACAAAATATGAAAATGAGAGCGTACATGGGAGATAACCACTAAATATTGATTATACTTTCCTCTTCTATTTCACTTTTGCACTATTCCTTAGAAAGGAGATGTGAAGGAAGGGAATATACTGGCACTGGAGACCACAAGGCAAACAAAAGCTTTGGGGATGATAATCATGTAACTAGGCAGCTGCTCTCACTGGAGATCTATTTTGTCAAGGCAGGCAGCATTTGAGAAATCAACACACACACACACACACACACACACACACACACACACACACACACACACACACTTTAGAAAGCCTTAAAAAACTACCTGCTGGGTGTACAGAAACTTGCCAATCATGTTGTGAACATAAAGTGAAAGATCATGATATTAGTAGAAATATACAAGTGTTCCTAGTCCCTAATAAAAATAATCAAAGAATGCCTTATTTGACAGTTTGATGACTTGCTTGCTGCTTTAATCCATCTGATTTCCCTATGTCCTTCTTGGGTAAGGAGTAGGAATTCACTGCCCTATGACTTGTACAAGCACACACTGATATTGACTACAACAGATAAATGCTAACCCTTCCTGTGCCTTAATCACTTTCTATAAATTAGAGCATTAAATCTCTTCTACTGTAGCAGGATTCAATTTTTTTGAGTAAGAATGGGAAGTCTGATTGGGGAAAAAGGTCTTTTCTGACACAATAGCAGGACAGACTTACCAAAGGGCCTGGATTCTTACCTGCCAATTAATTCCCAGTTACTGTTCCTCATTCCATAGTGGTTCCCTCAAAAAACTGTAGCCTGTGACGGTATCTTCCAACATCTCTTTTCCCATACCCACCCTTGAAGTTATAGCAGTTTCCTTTGTTCTTTCTCCTTTGCTTTTGAATGATACATCCTGTAAGTTCCTTCTTGATCATCCTTTCTCTTTCCTTCAGGTTAAGTAGAGAGCTCAAAATGAAGAGAAGCAAATAGGACTCTAGTTTTGTCTCTTTCTTTTGTCTTTAGTAATTGGGTCATGTGTGTGTGTGTGTGTGTGTGTGTGTGTGTGTGTGTGAGTGTGTCTGTCTGTCTACCTGAGAGAGGGAGAGAAGGAGAGAGGGAGAGAAAGGGAAAGAGAGAAATTGATATTACTTCTGTCAGTGCAAGTATTTGGAAAGTAATCAGATTGTTAAGTCAAACTCAAGTCTACTCAGATCAATGGTCACAGAATATTTTAAAAAAAGTTTTATTGAAGGATATTTTACATATGACAAAATTCATCCATTTCAAGTGTGCTTTTCAATAATTTTTATTAACTTTACTGAATGTTGAAGCAATCAACCATAGCTCAATTTTAGAACATTTTCATCCCCAAATAAGATCCCTCATGCCTATTTACATTTATAGATTTTTCTTGACTTACAATCAGGTTACATCCTGATAAATTCATCATAATTTTAAACTATCCTGTGTAAAATGCATTTAATGCTCTTAACCTACCAATCATCACAGCTTAGTCCAGTCTGACTTAAATGTGTTCAGAACACTTATATTAGTCTACAGTTGGGAAAAAAAATCATAAAACATTAAGTTTATTTTTATAACAACGTCTTGAATATCTCATGTGATTTATTGAATAGTGCACTGAAAGTGAAAAACAGAATGGCTATATGGATAGAGAATGGTTATAAGTGTATCAGTTGTTTACCTTTGTGATTTTATAGCTGACCAGGAGCTGTGACTCTCAGCATTACAAAAGTAATTAGAGAGGGGTGGTCCTAATGGCAGAGGAATAGGACAGGGGAGACCATTTTCTTTCCCACAAATTCATCGAAGGAACATTTGAACGCTGAGCAAATTACACAAAACAACTTCTGAATGCTGGCAGAGGACATCAGGCACCCAGAAAGGCAGTCCATTGTCTTCGAAAGGAGGTAGGACAAAATATAAAAGATAAAAAGAGAGACAAAAGAGGTAGGGACAGAGATCCGTCCCAGGAAGGGAGTCTTAAAAGAGAAGTTTCCAAACATCAGGAAACACTTTCACTGGCAGGTCTGTGGGGAATCTTGGAATCTTGCCCTCAGAGGGCAACATAACTGGGAGGAAAAATAAATAAATAAATGATTAAAACCCACAGGTTACGTGCCAAACAGCAACTCCCAGTGCTGGCAGCTGCCACCAACAAGCAGAGGCTGAACAGGGAGGCATGGGCTGCATTGCTTGAGGTAAGGACTGGTTGGAGTGTCCTGAGGGCAATCTGAGGGAGCTAATGTGAGATAGCAACCCAAACTGTGGGATAGCCAGAGAGAGAGAAAAATAAAAAAAATAAAAGAGAAAGAGAGAGAGAGAAAACTTCCTGCAAAAAGCCCTAAAATGAGGCACTGCCAGGCCTGCTCATAGAACAAAGGACTGAGGAGAGCTAGCAGGCTGTGGACCGGCCCATCTCCCATCAGAGACAAGCAGGCGGGGGTGGGTGGGGGGCAGCCAAAGCCAGAAAGGGGCAATCATGGCCCCAGACAGGCATCCTCTACCAAACTGCAAAAAGGCTCCATTGCTGACCAAGAGTTCTTGGGATTCTGGATGGTTGACATCCACTGGGAGGGTCACAGCCAGAGATCAGCTCCCCAGAAGAGACACACGTCACACATGAGAAGGCGCGCCCCTTGTATACACAGGAAACTGAGCAGCTGGGGTGGGGAAACAATAAGACGCACCGCCCACCTGTGGAGAGTGTGCTCACCGAGCACCTGGTCACCTGAGCTGCTTGGACCTGGGAAGGGCACAAAACGCAGGCCCAACTGAGTCTGCACCTTTAGGGTGTACTGGAGAACCTGAACCTGAGCAGCTTAGACCTGGGAAGTGCACGCAACCCAGGGCCCACCTCAGACAGTTCCCAGCAGAGCAACCTGGAGCCTGAGCAGTGTAGACTGGGAAAGCACACACGCTGTGAGCGGGGGCAAATCAAGTGTGGCTGAAACACTGTGAGCACTCCCCACACACGTCAGGGATATTTGTCTGCAGTGTTCCTCCCTCCCCACAGCACGACTGGACAAGTGAGATTAAAAAAAAGTGACCTCCTTCACCCCCTTGTGTCAGGATGGAAATTAAACACTGAAGAGACCATCAAACAGAAGAAGCTAAAATAGAGGGAACTGCTTTGGAAGTGACAGGTGCAACAGATTAAAACCCTGTAGTTAGCACCGACTACATTGGAAGGGGCCTATAGATCTTGAAAAGTATAAGCTGGATCAAGGAACTATCTGAAACTTAACTGACCCCACACTGTCCACAACAACTTCAGAGAAATTCCTAGATATATTTTTACTATTATCATTTTTTAAATTAAAAAAATGTTTATTTTTAAGTCCTCTATTACTCCTTTAATTTTCATTTTTATAGTCTACTATTACCTTGCAAAAATGAAGACCCTATTTTTAAAGCAAACTTCATATATATATTTTATAATGTTTGTGACTATTTTGTTTTTTAAATATTGTATTGTTGAGCATCTAACCTCTACTCTAGATTTTTAATCTTTGCTTTTTGATATTTGTTATCAATTTTGTACCTTTAAGAACACAATCTTCAGTACCCATTTTTACTTGGGAGTGTGATTACTGGCTTGATTGCTCTCTTCCCCTTTTGGCTCTCCTTTTTCTCCACCAGGTTGCCTCTATCTTCTCCCTCCCCCTTCTCTTTTCTACCCAACTCTGTGAATATCTTTATGTGTTCTGGGCTGTGGAGAACACATAGTGAACTGATTACTGGCTGGATCTGTCTCTCTACTTTTGATTCCCCCTTTTCTCCTCCTGGTCACCTCTGTCTCCTCCCTCCCTCTTCTTTTCTCTGTGTAACTCCGTGAACATCTCTGAGGGGTCCAGACTGTGGAGAGCACATAGGGAAGTGATTACTGGCTAGCTTGCTCTCTCCCCTTTTGATTCCCCCTCTTCAGCTCCTGGTCACCTCTATCTTCCTCTTCCCTCCTCTCTTCTCTATGTAGCTCTGTGCACCTCTCCAGGTATCCCTCACTGTAGAGAAACTTTTCATCATTAACCTAGATATTTTATCATTGGTGCTGTACAGATGGAGAAGTCTTGAGGTTACTGTAAGAATAAGACTGAAATTCAGAGGCAGGAGGCTTAAGTTCGAAACCTGAGAATACCAGAGAACTCCAGACTCCAGGGAACATTATTCAATAAGATCTCATCCAAAAGCCTCCATACCTACACTTAAACCAAGCATCACCCAAGGGCCAACAAGTTCCAGAGCAAAACATACGATGCAAATTCTCCAGCAACAAAGGAACATAGCCCTGAGCTTCAATATACAGGCTGCCCAAAGTCACACCAAACCCAGTGACATCTCAAAACTCACTACTGGACACTTCATTGCACTCCAGAGAGATGAAATCCAGCTCCACCCACCAGACACCGACACAAGCTTCCCTAACCAGGAAACCTTGACAAGCCACCCATCCAACCCCACCCAAAGTGAGGAACCTCCACAATAAAGAGGAACCACAAACTGCCAGAATATGGAAAGGCCACTCCAAGCACAGCAATCTAAACAAGATGAAAAGGGAGAGAAATACTCAGAAGGTAAAGGAAAAGGATAAATGCCCACCAAACCAAACCACAGAGGAAGAGATAGGGAATCTACCTGAAAAAAATTCAGAATACTGATAGTGAAAATGATCCAAAATCTTGAAAACAAAATGGAGTTACAGACAAATAACCTGGAGACAAGGGTTGAGAAGATGCAAGAAATGTTTAACAAGGACCTAGAAGAAACAAAAAAGAGTCAATATATAATGAACAATGCAATAAATGAGATAAAAAACACTCTGGAGGGAACCAACAGTAGAATGACAGAGGCAGAAGATAGGATAAGTGAGGTCAAGATAGAATGATAGAAATAAATGAAGCACAGATGAAAAAAGAAAAAAAAAAGAATTAAAAGAAATGAGGACAACCTCAGAGACCTCTGGGACAATGTTATACGCCCCAACATTCAAATCATAGGAGTCCCAGAAGAAGCAGACAAAAAGAAAGACCATGAGAAAATACTTGAGGAGATAATGGTTGAAAAATTCCCTAAAATGAGGAAGGAAATAGTGACCCAAGTCCAAGAAATCCAGAGCGTCCCAAACAGGATAAACCCAAGGCGAAACACCCCAAGACACATATTAATCAAATTAACAAAGATCAAACACTAAATACTAAATACTAAAAGCAGCAAGGGAAAAACAACAAATAACACACAAGGGGATTCCCATAAGGATAATATCTGATCTTTCAATAGAAACTCTTCAGGCCAGAAGGGAATGGCAGGACATACTTAAAGTGATGAAAGAGGAAAACCTATAATCCAGATTACTGTACCCAGCAAGGATCTCATTCAAATATGAAGGAGAAATAAAAAGCTTTACAGACAAGCAAAAGCTGAGAGAATTCAGCACCACGAGACCAACTCTCCAACAAATGCTAAAGGATGTTCTCTAGACAGGAAACACAGAAAGGGTGTGTAAACGCAAACCTAAAGCAGCAAAGTAAATGGCGACAGGATCATACTTATCAATAACTACCTTAAATGTAAATGGGTTGAATGCCTCAACCAAAAGACAAAGACTGGCTGAATGGATACGAAAACAAGACCCCTATGTATGTTGCCTACAAGAAACCCACCTCAAAACAAGGGACACATGCAGACTGAAAGTGAAGGGCTGGAAAAAGATAGTCCACACAAATAGAGACAAAAAAAAAAAAAAAAAAAAAAAAAAGCAAGAGTAGCAATACTCATATCAGATAAAATAGACTTTAAAACAAAGGCTGTGAAAAGAGACAAAAGTGGACACTACATAATGATCAATGGATCAAACCAAGAAGAAGATATAACAGTTATAAATATATATGCACCCAACATAGGAGCACTGCGATATATAAGACAAATGCTAACAAGTATGAAAGGGGAAATTAACAATAACACAGTAATAGTGGGAGACTTTAATACCCCACTCACACCTATGGATAGATCAACTAAACAGAAATTAACAAGGAAACACAAACTTTAAATGATACATTAGACCAGATAGACCTAATTGATATCTATAGGACATTTCACCCCAAAACAATGAATTCCACCTTTTTCTCAAGTGCACATGGAACCCTCTCCAGGATAGATCACATCCTGGACCATAAATCTAGCCTTGGTAAATTCAAAAAAATTGAAATCATTCCAAGCATCTTCTCTGACCACAAGGCAGTAAGATTCGATGTCAATTACAGGGGAAAAACTATTAAAAATTCCAACATACGGAGGCTGAACAACATGCTGCTGAATAACCAACAAATCACAGAAGAAATAAAAAAAGAAATAAAAATATGCATATAAAAGAATGAAAATGAAAACACACCAACCCAAAACCTATGGGACACTGTAAAAGCAGTGCTAAGGGGAAGGTTCATAGCAATACAGGCTTACCTCAAGAAACAAGAAAAAAGTTAAATAAATAAGTTAACTCTGCACCTAAAGCAACTAGAAAAGGAAGAAATGAAGAACCCCGGGTTAGTAGAAGGAAATAAATCTTAAAAATTAGGGCAGCAATAAATGCAAAAGAAACAAGAGACCATAGCAAAAATCAACAAGTTAAAAGCTGGTTCTTTGAGAAGATAAATAAAATTGACAAACCATTAGCCAGACTCATCAAGAAACAAAGGGAGAAGAATCAAATCAACAAAATTAGAAATGAAAATGGAGGAATCACAATAGACAACACAGAAAAACAAAGGATCATAAGAGACCACTATTAGCAACTTTATGCCAGTAAAATGGACAACTTGGATGAAATGGACAAATTCTTAGAAAAGTACAACTTTCCACAACTGAACCAAGAAGAATTGGAAAATCTTAACAGACCCATCACAGGAACGGAAATTGAAACTATAATCAGAAATCATCCAGCACACAAAAGCCCAGGACCAGACGGCTTCACAGCCGAATTCTACCAAAAATTTAGAGAAGAGCTAACACCTATCTTACTCAAACTCTTCCAGAAAATTGCAGAGGAAGGTAAACTTCCTATGAGGCCACCATCACCCTCACACCAAAACCAGACAACAAAGCCACACACACAAAAAGAAAACTACAGGCCAATATCACTGATGAACATAGATGCAAAAATCCTTAACAAAATTCTAGCAAACAGAATCCAACAACACATTAAAAAGACCATACATCATGACCAAGTGGGCTTGATCCCAGGGATGCAAAGATTTTTCAGTATCCGCAAATCAATCAATGTAATACACCACATTGACAAATTGAAAGATAAAAACCATATTATTATCTCAATGGATGCAGAGAAAGCCTTTGACAAAATTCAACATTCATTTATGAAAAAACCCTCCAGAAGGCAGGAATAGAGGGAACATACCTCAACATAATATAAAGCTATATATGACAAACCCACAGCAAGCATTATCCTCAATGTTGAAAAATTGAAAGCATTTCCCCTAAAGGCAGGAACAAGACAAGGGTGCCCACTCTCACCACTACTATTCAACATAATTTTGGAAGTTTTGGCCACAGCAATGAGAGCAGAAAAAGAAATAAAAGGAATCCAGATTGGAAAAGAAGAAGTAAAACTCTCACTATTTGCAGATGACATGATCCTCTACATAGAAAACCCTAAAGACTCCACCAGAAAATTACTAGAGCTAATCAATGAATATAGTAAAGTTGTGGGATATAAAATCAACACACAGTAATCCTTTGCATTCCTATACACTAACAATGAGAAAACAGAAAGAGAAATTAAGGAACAATTCCATTCACCATTGCAACGAAAAGAATAAAATACTTAGGAATATATCTACCTAAAGACACAAAAGACCTATATATAGAAAACCATAAAACACTGATGAAAGAAATCAAAGATGACACAAATAGATGGATAAATATACCATGTTCATGGATTGGAAGAATCAATATAGGGAAAATGATTATACTACCCAAAGCAATCTATAGATTCAATGCAATCCATATCTAGCTACCAATGGTAGTTTTCAGAGAACTAAAACAAATGATTTCACAATTTGTATGGAAATACATAAAACCTCAAATAGCCAAAGCTATCTTGAGAAAGAAGAATGGAACTGGAGGAATCAAGCTGCCTGACTTCAGGCTCTACTACAAAGCTATAGTCATCAAGACAGTATGGTACTGGAACAAAGACAGAAATATAGATCAATGGAGCAAAATGGAAAGCCCAGAGATAAATCCATGCACTTATGGACACCTTATCTTTGACAAAGGAGGCAAGAATATACAATGGAGAAAAGACAATCTCTTTAACAAGTGGTGCTGGGAGTAAGACCAGAAACTATAAAACTCCTAGAGGAAAGCATAGGCAAAACACTCTCTGACATAAATCACAGCAGGATCCTCTATGACCCACCTCCCAGAGTAATGGAAATAAAAGCAAAAATAAACAAATGGGACCTAACTAAACTTAAAATTTTTTGCACAACGAAGGAAACTATAAGCAAGGTGAAAAGACAGCCTTCAGAATGGGAGAAAAAATAGCAAATGAAGCAACTGACAGAGAATTAATCTCAAAAATACACAAGGAACACCTGAAGCTCAATTCAAGAAAAATAAACCACCTAATCAAAAAATGGTCCAAAGAAGTAAACATACAGTTCTCCAAAGAAGACATACAGATGGCTAACAAACACATGAAAAGATGCTCAATATCATTCATTATCAGAGAAATGCAAATCAACACCACAATGAGGTACCATTTCATGTCAGTCTGAATGACTGCTATCCAAAAATCTACAAGCAATAAATGCTGGAGAGGGTGTGGAGGAAAGGGAGCCCTCTTACACTGTTGGTGGGAATGCAAACTAGTACAGCCACTATGGAGAATAATGTGGAAATTCCTTAAAAAACTGGAAATAGAACTGCCATATGACCCAGCAATCCCACTGCTAGGCATATGCACTGAGGAAATCAGAATTGAAAGAGACACATGTACCCCAATACTCATTGCAGCACTGTTTATAATAGCCAGGACATGGAAGTAACCCAGATGTCCATCAGTAGACGAATGGATAAGGAAGTTGTGGTACATATATACAATGGAATATTACTCAGCCATTAAAAAGAATACATTTGAATCAGTTCTAATGAGGTGGATGAAACTGGAGTCTATTATACAGAGTGAAGTAAGCCAGCAAGTAAAACATCAATATAGTATACTAACGCATATATGTGTAATTTAGAAAGATGGTAACAATGACCCTATATGTGAGACAGCAAAAGAGACACAGATGTATATAACAGTCTTTGGACTCTGTGGGAGAGGGTGAGGGTGGGATGATTTGGGAGAATGACATTGAAACATGTTTATTATCATATGTGAAATGGATCGCCAGTCTAGGTTTGATGCATGGGACAGGGTGCTCAGGGCTGGTGCACTGGGATGACCCAGGGGGATGGGATGGGGAGGGAGGTGGGAGGGGGTTACAGGATGGGGAACACCCATGTACACCCGTGGTGATTCATGGCAATGTATGGCAAAACCACTACAATATTGTAAAGTAATTAGCCTCCAATTAAAATGAATAAATTTATTAAAAAAGAAGTAAAAAAATGTAATTAGTGTGCACACTGCTAGTTCAGGAAAAGATCAAAACTCAAAATTTGAAGTATGGTTTCCATTGAATATTTATCACCTTCACACCACAATAAAGTCAAAAGTTGTATGTTAAACAACTTACTTATCATAAATTGGGGACTGTCTATAATTCCTTTCCTCAACGCCAGCCTCAGACAACTTTAATTTAACTTCTGTCTCTATTAGCTTGCCTATGTGGACATTTTATACAAATGGAATCATACAATATGCAGTTTCTTTTGTCTGGCTTTTTCACTTAGCTTGCTTTGAGGTTCATTTATGATGCGTCATGTGTTAGTTCAATCCTCTTTATTACTGAGCATTACATTATATGTATACTTGATAATTTGCTTATCCATTCATCAGTTGATAGACATTTAAGTTGTTTCTACTATTTGGATACTGTAAATAATGTTTCTATGAATATTTGTGTAAAATTTTTTTGTGCACATGTATTTTTAATGACCTTGAGGTACATAATAGTGGAAATATTGGATCATGTATTAATTCTAACTTTAACTTTTAGAGGAATTGTTAGGCTGTTTTCAAAAGTAGGTGCACCACTTTACAATCCCACTGAAAATGTATGGGCTTCCCCATTCTCCACAGCCTTGCCAACATGTGTTGTTAGCATATTAAATATGGGAGAAACTTAGATTACTCTAGGTCTTAAATAAGATTATAGTAAAACACAGAATTGAAAGTTAAATAGTATCTCTTTAGGTGGTTCTTTAAATTCAATGAGATTGTAAACAGATTCTAAAATGGCCAGGTAGTACTTCTAAGAGATAATAATCTAGACAGTCTAAAGATAATATGCTTCTATGCTTTAAAAAAATACTATGATCAAAATGAAAAAAAAAAAAATACAAACTCATATTTTGCAGACCTCACAAGATATGTGCATAGTCCTCTTAGGATGGAACCCTGTTTTAAGAAGGGCTAGTTTAGCACACAAAAATTTTATTAGATCTGTAGCCTATGAAAAAGACAGATGCCATAAGCAATTCAGAAATATTGAAGGAAAACTTAGATTATAACCCAGATCTCTTGGGTGGCAACTCAGTGAATCCCACTACCCTTCGTGCTGGATCCACTGATAAGAAACATGTTTCATTGCTATACTCACTGAGCAAAGACACACCAGCCAAAGGAGGCGCCTTAGTTATTTGAAAGTAGAATAATAAACAAGGTTTTTGGATGCATTTTTTCTTTATTGGCTAATATGAAATATCTCCAGAGCATCAGAAATAAAACATTCTGTCAGTAGCTACCACATACATAAGGCTCAAGATTCAACAAAATGTCTCCAAATAACCAATTTAGGATAATAAAAGTAATTGAAATTTACCCACATTCAGTGTAAAACACTAGAGACCTTGGTAGTGAGGTGAGCAGGGTGTTACATGCATAAGAGATTATCTTCCCAGTACAGTAGGGGTTTGTGTTTCAGAGAGGGTGCTACAGTATTGACACTTTTACTGAGCCTGAGTCTGAGAACCTTGAAGGAGAAAGTTGTTCTCCTAGGCTCCTCTCTGTCAAAATTCAAATCTAGGTATACAGAGAAGAAAATACTGAACCAAAAAAGTAAACTCATACCCAGCAAATACCTCCCCTCCCTTACAAACAAGAACACTTTTCTTTTGCTAGTTCAAATATAGACAACTCAATTATTATCTAGTCTTAGGGGCATGTTGAAAATGTTTCCATCACGTGTCTTTTGTGCTTCCACTAACAAATATTACCCAAATAGAATAGACACATGAAAGCAAGGCATTCAAAGATACCTGTACTTTAAGAGTAATGAAATCTTTAAAAGCACTCCCCAGGAACAAAAACTTGAGTGTGACATTTGCCATGACCAAGCAGCAATTATGGAGAAGAACATGGCAACCCCCTCCAGTATTTTTGCCTGGAAACCCCATGGACTGGACGGAGGAGCCTGGTGTGCTGCAGTCCATGGGGTCACAAGGAGTCAGACACGACTGAGCGACTTCACTATAAGCAGTAATTATAAAGAAGAAAAGCATCCTTCACCTCACCTCTACCCAAGATGTCTTAAAAAGCAAAGTAAAACATTTCCCTAGTTCAATTGCTAACTGCAATTTTTAAAATTAACTTATTTAATTGGAGGATAATTACTTTACAATATTGTGATGGTTTTTGCCATACATCAACATGAATCAGCCACAGGCATACATGTGCCCTCCTCATCCTGAACTCCTCTCCTAGAACCAAGGTGATTTTTGTTATGACTTGGGATGATCCCACAATGTTCATACCATGAGGACCTTGCTCCTGGTTGGCATATCCATGTACTGAGGTAAGCTTGGCAACAAAGGCTGGTGTCTTAATTGCTACAGAAAAGGTCATTGCTAAGAAGTTATTCTGGGCTGTGTATTCTAGCCAGAAAGTTTCTTGTCTTGGGTGGAGCTTACAATGAGCTTTGTAGTGATTGTGTTTAAGGATATACCATTGGGAAATTTTGCTACATGGCTGCTGGTTATTTTTCTGCAATGTTGCCCTCAGTGTCACTATGGTAACTGTACCATGTTAAAGCAATTGTTAAAGTGAAATTGTTAAGGGTAAACAGTGGAGAAAGCCCTGGTCCGGGGATCAAAAGACAGGTTAGACTGACCTCTAGTCTGCCAAGTGATATATCTAATATAAGCTGCTTTTCTCTTCTTCAAAAGGAATATTATAACACCCTATTCAGGGGATTGTGAGGATGAAATGAGACCACAAATATATAAAAGAGCTTTGTAAATTATAGTCTAGAGCAGGCACAGTGAAGATGGCTGGCTGTAATATTTTATCATTATATTATTGCTAATATAATTGTGACACAATCACTACCTTTCCCATAGATGCAGCAATATTAGACTTGAACCATGGCAATGCAAATGGTGACTTTTGAATACCTAAGGCCTCCTCAAGCTGAATCATCTTCAATTTGGATACTGGTTCTTGCCCTGCCAGAAGCTCCAGACATGGCTAATTAGAGTCAGTGAGATAAGAATAAACTGTCCCAGAAAGAAAATAACAGAGAACTTAAAAGTCAAGACCTAAACCCTTGGCTCACACATATTTACCAATACCTGTGTTAGGTCAGGCTGCTTGATACAAGCTTGCAATTCAATTGCTTCTAATCCCCAGTGCAGTACAATGGGAACTTCTAATTTTTTCTTAGGTGCTTTTTAGCACCTTGACTAGTGGGTTGCCCTGGGAACCCTCAATCAGTGTTTGTAGATGAACTGTTCCCAATGATACATTTAATAAAACCTTGAAAGCAGAAGTCTGTTGTAGAGAGCATTCATTTGCCAGTGCTAGGACCTATTGAAGTGCACACGCTGTTTAGTGTACTTAATTAACCACCAAGTAATTGTGGGACAAGAATTAGCTGTAAAGGACTCAACAACAACAACAAAAACAGATAATACAGAAGAATACAGCCTCCAAGTTACTTATTACATCATGGTCATGAGATATATCATTTCAGTTCATTTGCTCAGTCATGTCCTACTCTTTGCGACCCCATGGACTGCAGCACACCAGGCTTCCCTGTCTATTACAAACTCCCAGAGCTTGCTCAAATTCATGTCCATTGAGTCGGTGATGTCATCCAACTATCTCATCCTCTGTCACTGTCATCCCCTTCTCCTCCCACCTTCAATCTTTTCCAGGATCAGGGTCTTTTTTAATGAGTCAGTTCTTCGCACCAGGTGGCCAAAGTATTGGAGCTTCAGCTTCAGCATCAGTCCTTCCAATGAATATTCAGGATTGATTTCCTTCAGAATTGAATGGTTTGATGTCCTTGCTGCCCAAGGGACTCTCAAGAGTCTTCTCCAATACCGAAGTTCAAAAGGATAAATTCTTTGGTGCTCAGCTTACTTTATGGTCCAACTCTCACATCCATACATAACTACTGGAAAAACCATAGCTTTGACTATAAGGACCTTTGTTGGCAAAGTAGTATCTCTGCTTTTTAATATGCTGTCTAGGTTCTTCCAAGGAGCAAGCATCTCTTAATTTCATGGCACAGCCACCATCTGCAGTGATTTTGGAGCCCAAGAAAATAAAGTCTGTCATTGTTTCCATTGTTTCCCCATCTATTTTCCATAAAGTGATGGAACCAGATGCCATGATCTTCATTTTTTGAATGTTGAGTTTTAAACCAGCTTTTTCACTCTCCTCTTTCACTTTCATCAAGAGGCTCTTCAGTTCCTCTTTGCTTTCTGCCATAAGGGTGGTGTCACCTGTGTATCTGAGGTTATTGATATTTCTCCCATGAGATATATAGTTAGGAATTAAAGGAAAAGCATAATTCTGAAGGAATCAAACTGGAAGGAATGATGAGAAATATGAGATCCAACTGACATGTCAATAGAAAGAGACAGTAGGTCTTCTTTCCTCTCCCCACCCAGCTACCCTTAAGTATGTTGGGGGATATCTTTGGAGGTCTGCTAGGAGGTACTTTGGGGAAATCAGGCCCAAGAGGGAAGGTCACTTTGGCTCCTAAACTTTCTATAAGGTTCCAAGAAGCCAAATTCCCACCTTGCTCCCTGTTGGAGGCAGGGAGTTATAGGACTTCAAATAAAGGGTGAGGCCCAGGAGATTCACAGGGAAAATATTTGCCCCACCCTATGTTGCAACACAGAACTATCACTCTTAAAACATGCATAAGACGGTCCAGCTGACCCAGGGAGTGTGGTGAGTCTAAAGTGACTTGGAAGAAGGCAGGAGAAAACTTGTAGGCCATAGGAATTAAGAGCTATGTGGAGAGTAAAGCAAAAAAGAAAAGAAACCTTCTCTATCTTGGATGAGGATAAAGCCATGTGCTGTTTTTCAATGGAAGACTATGCTGCTGCCTCCACAACTTAGATTACGGAGCCAGCTGCTTTTTCTGGTGGTGGAAATGAACTGCTTTACTCAATATCCAAAGTCTCTTCCCTATGGTCCTTAATGATCTTTTAAAGGTTATTTAGGCAATGTCTAGTGGATAGAAATAACCAGTGCCCTCCAGCACCTCTGTCTGTCCTGCCATGGTGGTAGTGGTTTAGTCGCTGAGTCATGTCTGACTCTTTGCGAACCCATGGACTGCATGAGATTACCAGGCAAGAATACTGGAGTGCATTGCCATTTCCTTCTCCAGGGTATCTTCCTGACCCAGGGATCAACCCTGGGTCTCCTGAATTTTAGGTGAACTCAGGGAAGCTGAGCCACCAGGGAAGCCCTTCTGCCAGAGTCAAGAGCAGTTTCTGCTTTACCTGACCTTCCCTGGGCTCTATTCTCAGTCATGAAATCCATACTTTGGTCTGGGGATGGGAATATGGAACAGGCTGCCTTTCCCAGATGTGAATTGCTTTGAGTAAGTTACTACTCCTGTCTTGAACTCAGGTTCTTCATCTTTAAAACAGGTATAATGTATGAAAGAACTTTTTTACAATATAAAGCACTAAAGCATTATAATTGACAGATTTTTTCAAATATCTGAAATCTATCTGGGAGAGGCTTTTAAAGATGGGATATTTGCCCTCTCCCACCTCGAAATAAAGTTGAAGACTCAAGCCACTGCCAAAACTAAGATCAGAGACTCTTAAATTGAACACAGGAGGGTAGGAAGGACAAGTAGAGTGTACACTCCTACTGGTGTCAACCTTTCTCTCTTACCCCCCAGGGGAATATGAGGTAAGACAGATGAAGTCCTGTCTGACATTACAGCTATTCTCACTTTTCAATCTCTTGAGAGACAGTGCTGATGGAAAGTCTCTTACTTTACCACTGGCAGAGAATATACATCCAGGCTGGATATAGGGTAGGAGTAGGGGAGCTGATGGGAGGCAGAGAGAATAGGCCTGGTATTGTGGGCAAAGGTATTACATTAATACATTCAGGCATAAGGGCCTTATTTGGCACCCCACCCATTTTCCTTCCCCAAAGAGTTATTTTCTGGAACAGATATGCCAGAAAACCTGCTATTCCAAACACTTCTAGAAAATGAAAATTTCAAGACACTGGAGAGGCCCCTAGCTTTAATAATTATGCTATACATCACTGAGTAACTTAAGATCAGCCACCTTTCATCTCTGAGCCTCAGCTTCATCATAGGCAAACTGGGGATGGTAATCCTGGCCTTCAGTTCAGTTCAGTTGCTCAGTCGTACCCGACTCTTTGTGACCCTGTGAACCACAGCATGCCAGGCCTCTCTGTCCATCACCAACTCCCAGAGTTTACTCAAACTCATGTCCATTGAGTTGGTGATGCCATCCAACCATCTCATCCTCCATCGTCCCCTTCTCCTCCTGCCCTCAATCTTTCCCAGCATCAGGGTCTTTTCAAATGAGTCAACTCTTCACATCAGGGGGCCAAAGTATTGGAGTCTCAGCTTCAACATCAGTCCTTCCAATGAACACCCAGGACTGATCTCCTTTAGGTTGGACTGGTTGGATCTCCTTGCAGTCCAAGGGACTCTCAAGAGTCTTCTCTAACACCACAGTTCAAAAGCATCAATTCTGTGGCACTCAGCTTTCTTTATAGTCCAACTCTCACATCCATACATGACTACTGGAAAAACCATAGCCTTGACTTGATGAACCTTTGTTGACAAAGTAGTGTCTCTGCTTTTTAATATATTGTCTAGGTTGGTCATAACTTTCCTTCCAAGGAGTAAGCATCTTTTAATTTCATGTCTGCAATCACCATCTGCAGTGATTTTGGAGCCCCCCAAAATAAAGTCAGCTACTGTTTCCTGGCCTTGGGTCTGTATAAAGATCCAAAGAGATGATTGCTCTGAATGCAAACTGCAAAGTTTAGTGCATATATGTAGTAAATTCTAGCATTCACATTCTAATATGATTATGTCTAGTCTTGGTTTTTGCAAGTTAAATCACCTCCAACATTCTGGACTATGTTGATGTTCAGTCACCAAGTCATGTCCAGCTCTTCACGACTCCACGGACTGCAGCACGCCAGGCTTCCCTGTCCCTCATCATCTCCTGGAGTTTGCTCAAGTTCATGTCCATTGCATCAGTGACACCATCCAACCATCCCATCCTCTGTCACCCTCTTCTCCTTCAATCTTTCCCAGCTTCAGGGTCTTTTCTAATGAGTCAGCTCTTTGCATCAACTAGTCAAAGTATTGGAGTGTCAGCTTCAGCATCGGTCCTTCCAATGAGTATTCAGGGTTGATTTGCCTTAAGACTGACTGGTTTGATTTCCATGCAGTACAAGGGACTCTCAAGAGTCTTCCCTAGCACCGTAGTTTCAAAGCATCAATTCTTCAGCGCTCTGCCTTCTTTATGATCCAGCTCTCACAACCATACATAACTACTGGAAAGACCATAGCCTTGACTCTATGGACCTTTGTCAGTAAAGTGAAGTCTTTGCTTTTTAACCTACTGTCTAGGTTTGCCATAGCTTTCCTGCCAAGAAGCAATCATCTTCTAATTTCATGGCTGTAGTCACCATCCACAGTGGTTTTAGAGCCAAGAAGAGGAAATCTGTCACTGCTTCCACTTTTGCCCTTCTATTTGCCATGAAGTAATGGAACTGGATGCCATGATCTTAGTTTTTTTAATACTGAATTTTAAGCTTTTTTGCTCTCTTCCTTCACCTTCATCAAGAGGTTCTTTAGTTCCTCTTCACTTTCTGGCATCAGAGTGGTATCATCCACATATCTGAGGTTGTTGATATTTCTCCCAGAAATCTTGACTCCAGCTTATAACTCATCTAGCCTCGAATTTTGCATGATGGGCTCCGTGTATAATTTAAATAAACAGGGTGACAATAAACAGCCTTGTTGTACTCCTTTCTTGTAATTCTGTGACCCTGAGCCAGTCAGCTGTTCCATGTTGTTGTTGTCCAGTCACTCAGTCATGTCTGACTCTTTGTGACCCCATGGAATGCAGCACACCAGGTTTCCCTGTCCTCACCATCTCCCAGAGCTTGCTCAAACTCATATCCATTGAGTCGGTGATGCCATCCAAAAATCTCATCCTCTGTTATACCCTTCTCCTCCTGCCTTCAATCTTTCCCAGGATCAGGGTCTTTTCCAATGAGTCAGCTCTTTGCATTAGGTGGCCAAAGTATTGGAGCTTCAGCTTCAGCATCAGTCCTTCCAATGAATATTCAGTATTGATTTCCTTTAGTATTGATTGGTTTGATCTCCTTGCTGTCCAAGGGATTCTCAAGAGTCTTTCCCAACACCACAGTGCAGAAGCATTGTCTTTGGCGCTCAGCTTTCTTTATGGTCCAACTCTCACATCAATACATGACTACGGGAAAAACCATAGCTTTGACTAGATGGACATTTGCTGGCGAACTAATGTCTCTGCTTTTTAATATGCTGTCTAGGTTGGTCATAGCTTTTCTTCCAAGGTGCAAGCATCTTTTAATATCATGACTACAGTCATCATCTGCAGGGATTTTGGAGCCCTGGAAAATAAAGTTTGTCACTGTTTTCATTGTTTCCCCATCTATTTGCCATGAAGTGATGGGGCCAGATGCCATGATCTTCGTTTTTTAATATTTTTTTTGATCTTCGTTTTTTGAATGTTGAGTTTTAAGCTAGCTTTTTCACTCTCCTTTTGCCTTCATCAAGAGACTCTTTAGTTTCTCTTTGCTTTCTGCCATAAGGGTAGTGTTAAAGTGCCAGTAAATTTGGAAAACCCAGCAGTGGACACAGGACTGGAAAATGTCAGTTTTTCATTTCAATCCCCAAAAAAGGACAGTGCCAAAGAATGTTCAAACTACTGTACAATGGCACTCATTTCACATGCTAGCAAAGTAATGCTCAAAATCTCTATGCTGGGCTTCAACAGTATGTGAACCAAGAACTCCCAGATGTTCAAGGTGGATTTAGAAAAGGCAGAAGAACCATAGATCATATTGCCAACATCTGTTAGATCATAGAAAAAACAAGAGGATTCCAGAAAAACATCTACTCATGCTTCATTGACTACTCCAAAGACTTTGTGTGAATCACAGGAAACTGTGGGAAATTCTTAAAGAGATGGGAATACCAGACCACATTACCTGCCTCCTGAGAAATTTGTAGGCAGGTCAAGAAGCAACAGTTAGAACTGGACATGGAACAATGGACTGGTTCCAAATTGGGAAAGGAGTACGACAAGGCTGTATGTTGTCACTCTGCTTATTTAACTTATATGCAGAGTACGTCATGAGAAACACCAGGCTGGATGAAGCACTAACTGGAATCAAGATTGCTGGGAAAAATATCAGTAACCTCAGATATGCAGATGACACCACCCTTATGGCAGTTGTTCCATATAAGGTTCTAACTGTTGCTTCTTAACTAGCATATAGGTTTCTCAGAGACAGGTAAGATCTCTCTAAGAGCTTTCCACAGTTTGTTATGATCCACACAGTCATCAAAGGCTTTAGTATAGTAGATGAAACAGAGGCAGATGTTTTTCTGGAATTCCCTTGCTTTCTCTATGATCCAGTGAATGTTGGCAATTTGGTCTCTGGTTCCTCTGCCTTTTCTAAACTCAGCTTGGACATCTGGAATTTCTCAGTTAATGTAATGCTGAAGCCTAGCATGCAGGATTTTGAACATAACCTTACTAGCATGGGAGATGAGTGCAACTGTCTGGTGGTTTTAACATTTTTTTGTACTGCCTGTCTTGGGAATTTGGATGAGGATTGACCTTTTCCAGTCCTGTGGCCACTGCTGGGTTTTCCAAATTTGCTGACGTATTGAGTGAATCACTTTGATAGCATCATCTTTTAGGAATTTAAATAGCTCTGCTGGAATTCCATCACCTCCACTAGCTTTATTGACAGCAGTGCTTCCTAGGGCCCACTTAACTTCATACTCTATACTCCATACTTCATACTGGCTCTGGGTGAGTGACCACACCATCATGGTTATCCAGGTCACTAAGATCTATTTTCTATAGCTCTTTTCTGGGTATGCTGGACTATATAGGCTGCTATTAATACCAAGCAAATAAAATAATTGCTCTATTCATCTGGGCAATTTTTATTTCAAAATGTGATCTATGTAAGGGAGTAGATGTCAGCCTAATTATCCTATTATGGACATAAGGGAGACTTAAAATCAGTACGTGGTGCCTACACCTGAGCCTCGATGTTCCAATCTACCATGTAGTATCAGCCATGGAGGGAGAAGTTCTACTTTATTCTAAGAAGCGTGTGAAACTGGTCTTGATGGCTTAGCAATTGATTGGTTTTTCTCTAAACTAAGAGCACCAATGTTTCCTGAGAGGCCCTGGGGCAGGCTTTAACAAAAACCTAAGGTCTTAAGTGTCCCCCTAGAGCTCAGGGACTTCACAATCACCCTAAAAATGCTCTGAGCTCTGAGTTTGGCCCTGGGGATGTAGAGACTCAACCTTGGGCTTAAGAAGATCAGGCACCATGAAGGGACAAAAGAGGCAAGAAAAGAAGATAAATAAGATAAAAGGAACTTTAGGAAGTACCATTTTAAAGGAAACTGAGTTGGATCCCCACTAAAGAAGGTAAGAAACCTGTAAGGGGAAAGGGGGCAAAGGGATTAGCTCTGTGATTGTCACAGCCACAGCAGTCTAAGAGATGTATGGGGAATTGAGGTTTCACGCCTATCCTAACATGTGTGTAGGGGTGTGTGTGTGTGTGTGTGTGTGTGTGTGTGTGTGTGTGTGTGTGTATGTGTGTGTGTGTGTGTGTGTGTGTGTGTGTGTGTGTGTACTGGGGAGGGGAGCAGTGCAGAGTAGCTGAATAGGAAAAGTTTGATTTTGTCTCTAAAGTACAAGGTAGATGTATCAATAGGATACTGAGAGGCTCCTCCTTTAGGTTCACCTGACCAAAAAGGCAGGCAGTAAAACTCTACCCCATTCACTGCCATCTATTCCCCTCTTGTCTATAATCAAGCTGAGCTAGGAACATGTCTGGTAGTCCCACGACTGGGTAATCTGGCTTTCTAGGCTAGCTAGGATAGGAACGCAAGAAATGCTGCTGGTTAGTCTTGGGAAAATGATGAAGAATCAATCCTTTGGTAGGATGAGATAGGATGTGCTCTGTCTGTATAGTACAGGCTGTTGTAGATATCATATCTCATGCCCCTGCTGCTGTTGTGGTTTAAGAACAAGGCAGGAGACTCCAGAGAGAATGATTGGGCTGCCATGAGCCCAAGAGACCTAGGGAGGGAGTAGAGCAAGTTAGAAACCAATGGGGCAATCTCATTATCTGCTTCTTCTCTCCATCCCTCAAAAAATGGTTTAGGCCAGTGGTTAGGGTACAATAGCAGAAAAACGTCACCTGTTTGAGGTGATTACTTGACAATTCTATCTTACTCTACATTGGTAAGACAATTTCACATGAAACTGGATTCAGTTTTAAGTACCCCATACTTTAAATGAACCAAAGTGGTACTTTCCAGACAGGAGATGCTCTCTTTAGACTTCTTCAGGGCTATCTCACGACACAGGAAGCAGATGAGGTCTGTGTGGCCCAAGGAGCAGAGCAGGACCCAGGGTTGGTTACTATAGAGAGAAAGAAAGTTTTTCTTTACAATGAGCTCAAATCCATCAGTCATAGCAACAATACCCATTGATGAGTAGAACTTTCTGACACTGTAAGTATGTGAGCAAGGATGACACCAACACTTCGTGGGGATATTATAAAAGGGACTCAAGCATGGATTGAAGGACTTGGAAGGGAGGTTGGACTATATGACCTTGAAGGTATCTAGACTGACCTTAGTAGCAGTCTTGGCTTTCACCTACATATTGTTTACATTTTCTTAGGTAAGATATAGGGAGGGGTAGTCAATGGGGAGCCTGGACACTATCATAGCTTAGGAGAAATATTGAAATGGGTGGTGAAAGTAGTTGGTTAGTTGAAAAACAAGAGTCCACTCTCATGCTTCATACTGTCCCTTGTTACTTTCTTAAGCGTTTGAGAAAGTAACATTGGCCATGGAACAGTCACATTGATTGAATTGGACAAGCTCTGGATTGGAGCTTCAAAACCTGGGTTCTAGTTCAGTTCTGCCACTGAAATGCTCTGTGACTTTGAGCAAATCATTTCTCCTCTCTGTGTCTCAGGTCTTGCCTCTATAAAATGAAGCTAACAAACCTTGAACTGCTTACCACAAAGGGATGTTATGAAGACCAGATGACTGTAGTGTGTATGTAGGGATATATAAATTGTGACTGGGAGCAAGGAAGGGAAAGAAAAACTAACATGGTTTAAATACCTCTAATGAATTAGACACTGTAAAAGACACTCGCACATGCCATTTCTCACTCACCTCTCACACTATAAGGTGAATAGTATTTCTTATTTTTCACAGATTAAGAACCTGAGGCTCAGAGAGGTGAAGGAATTTATACAAGGTTCACACAGCTATTAAGGAATGGAGGTAGATTTGAAATATAGGACTGCCAGATACTGAGATTTGTGTATTTTCCCATTGTACCTTGCTGATTGAACACATGATGGGAGATAACTGAATATAACTATTAGACAGTGGGGCCCCAAGAAAGTTTTCAAAAGGCCAGGATATAGAAATTGTTATTATGTCAACCTGGCTAGTTACTTGACAACTATAGGCCCAGATCTGATGTATGACTGACTGGCTCAAAATAATTAGCATTACCATTGTTGTCCCTCTATCTACCAGTGTTCTTAGTTTGCTGTTCCTCTACCCCTAGCCCTACTGAACTCCAGGGGATAATTCCTCTGGGGATGGTCACCAGTTTCTGGTCTTTCTGTCTTACCTTTCCAGCTCACCTCAGTAGAGTTAAGGGCTGAGGACTTCAAAGAGCACAGTGAGCTCCGGCCTGTCTCCAGAGCTTTCAGCTGCATTTCCTGCTAATGTCTCAGCTCCAGTATAGGAAGCAGAACTGGAAAACTTTCGCAGGTCCAGCTCTGTGCATTCAATGGGAGTGTGGACCCAGTGGGAGTGGCTCTCTGAGGCGCAGGAGGCCAAGGTAAAAGATTCTTGTATGGGGAAGCCATGAGTTGAGCTGCTGTTGTCATCTAGGATGGAATTAAGTGGCTGGGTCTCAAATATGCTTTCACTCAGTGGGGACTCAGGGCTGGTCTTCTGGCCAGGTGGTATGGGGAAGAGAGATTCCTCCTCTGCTGTCTCACCAGCCTCATACTGAAGCGAACTTCCTGAAATTTGAAACAGAAAGCCACTGGGTCAGAGGAAGCCAAAAGTAGGGGCTCTTCTCAGTGGAGCAGCTGGCCCTGAGCACAAAATTGGGAAATATCTGGGAACTAGTGCACTCCTTCCCATCCCTGGGAATCAGAGCACATAGCACCAGGCTGAGATGACAAAGTTGAGAAACACATTTGCATTGGGGTATCAGATTGAGGCTACCTGGTGGTGGATCAGGGAAAAAGAATCAATTTCTCCAGAGAAAGAGAATCCTTTGTGGGAAGCAGGAGTTTAACAATCTCCACTCTAGATCTGGCAATGAGCTTTATTTCCTGGTGCTATTCCCGTGTATATTTTGTGTTATATGGCAAAAGGCACTTTGCAGGTGGAATTAAGATTATGGACCTTAAACAGGTAGATTATCCTGGATTACCCAAGTGGGCCCAATGTAATCACATGTGTCCCTATAAAGGGAATATGGAGTAAGAAGAGTCAGAGAGAGTATCAGATATGCAAGATGAAAAGCTTTTGACCACCATTGCTAGTTTTGAAAATGGGAAGGGGTCATAAGCCAAAGAGCAGGTGGTATATAGAAACTGGGACTGGCCCTCAGCAAGGAAATGGGACCTCAGCCCTATAACTGCAAGGAACTGAATTCTTCTATCTTTCTGAATGATTCAGGAAGTAGATTATCTTCTGAAGCCTCCAGAAAGGGATAAAGCCTTGGCAACACCTTGATTTCAGCCTCGCTAGACTCTAAGTGATGATCCAGCCAAGCTTACAAAGCTTCTGATCTATGGAAAGGGTAAGATAATAAATGAGTGTTATTTTAAGCTATTAACTTTGTAGTAATTTATTATAGAAGTGATAGAAAATTAATATGCCTTTCATGCATAAATCTAATTCAACATCAGGTTACAAATTAAGAGCCTATGGGATGTGTATTTGTTTGACCCCTGCACTGTGGCATTGGTTGCTTTTAATTACAACTCATTGTTAGAACTTAACACTATTTCATACAAAGATTTAGATTCTTGGCTTCTCTTGAAAATTCAGAAGGTTTTGAAACATTGAATATTCCTACATGGTAGTAAAGAGCTAAAGCTGGGTAGTAGATTCCCTTTAGACAGGGGATGAACTATTCAATTTGTCACAATTCCTACTCCTCTCTATTGTACCTTATATTGGATCCAATTCACATATTAATCTCACCCATACAAGCCCAGTATGCATATAAGTCAGTGACTTCTGATAAACACCTTCCCCAAATGAGAAAATGTCTTACCCTTTTTCCCCTATGGAGACCATGAGGGAGCTACCTGCCCTCGTATCCTCAGAGAAGGGTACTGCATTATTATTTTGAAGACAGAGGAGGTGCCGAGAAAGGTTACCCATTTCTCCTCTCCTAAGGCAGGGGGAGGGAAACAGGTGGCTCTCAAATGTTGCTTCATCTTCTTCCTTCTGGGCCCTGGAGCCAAAATGTTTCATTGCCCATGCCCAGAGATGGGTCAACTGCTCTTATCTGAGAAACTGGCCTCCAAAGTCAGAGACAAGATGGTTCACCCTGAGCCACAATGTTCCGGGAGACATCAGAGAGTAGAGGTGAGAGAACCAGAGTTTTGGAAGGGTCATAAAGGGATAAGAAGGAAATGGCAACCCACTCCAGCATTCTTTCTTGGAGAATCCCATGGACAGAGGAACCTGGCAGGCTACAGTCCATGGGATCGCAAGAGTCAGACACGACTTAATGACTAAACCACAAAGGGATAATAGTGTTCCCCTTGTGCCCTACATCCCTTGAAATTTTAGATTTATCTCCACTTAAGTGGTAGAGTCAAACGTATCCGCTAGGCTTTTTGAAAATCATATATCAGGTCCTAGATCTGAACCTGTAAAAGGCAGGTCTATATAAGCAGGATCTTTACATAGAGAGGTTGAAAAAAGTTGTGTTGCTTTGGATCCAATATCCAGTAGACTGATGAGGAATCCTAAGCATCTGTGTATCTATTAGAATGTATCTTCCCTTACTAAGTCAACTCCATTTACTAGCCTGGGTTCCTATTTTGGTGTTTCTGTTTAGCTCTCAGCTCCCTTGAGGGCACTGAGGGTACACCAAGCCTCAGTACTCTTGATTAAAAATTTAACCCCTTGTTTGGTTTTGGCCAGTCACCATCCCACCTCCCCCATATTTTCCCTCAGTGACCTGGACTTTCTGTCCCACATTCTTGGTTAATGGCTGGACTTGTGCTGAACACAGATCATGATGTTATTCCTAACTTTAAATCTCTTATGGGCTGGGCCAGACCTCTTTGGGTATCATTACTGTCTGAGAAAAAATGTCTCATTTTGTCAGTTCTTCTGGACACTGCACTCTGTTACTCACATCTGGTATATCACTATACTGATAACCGTTGCCTGAGACCTCACTCACTTTTATTACAGTCATGTCTCATTCCAGCCAGCCTCCCTCTTTTCCTGCTCCAGAATCTATACCTATTTGTAGAAATGACTAGTTAGAAAAGAACTTAGAAATTAACTCTATCATTTTAAAGGTTAAGGAGAAAGATTTAAATATTAAGGAGAAAGAAGCTAGATGACATCTGAAATTACACAGTGATTTAGAGGTAGATTTAGAACCTAGGTCTCCAGATGCCTTTCTCAAGGGTTTTCCTAGTGTTGTAGTCCTTTATGAACTCCTGTACCTTAATGAACCAGGTCCCATAAACACACAGGGTCACCCTCAATTATCTCTGAAGTCTTGTGCCCATTGCTACCCTCAGATAGTCTACCTTTGAGGCTTTTCATCACTGTAGGGAAAGTCCATTAACTCTCAATCTCAGAAAATTTCCTCTATTCAGCTAGTCAGAAACTTGTTCCTGATTCATGTAATATGTGAAGCAGCTACCCTTACCACGCTGGCAATGTCTGTTGAAGAACTGCTTGCAGTAGAGGAAGAAGAGCCCCAGGAAGGCCAGGGTAAACACCACGAGCAGACTGCTCACCAGTGCAACAAGTGTGGCCTCCTGAGGGGATACTGTGGGTACATCTGCCTTCACTAAGCTCAGCTGGAAGGCACCTGTGAGACAAGAAAGTGGGGGAGGTCAGTCACTGTAAGCAGTCAATAGTCATCCTGACACTGGGTCTGGACTTCCTCAAGCCATCACCTTCTCCCTAGGGTCTTACTCAATTAGGGTTGATAAATTGGTTCTACTCCCTTGTAGAGCAAAGAACAAAGTGGAGGGACTCGAATATATTGCTGATATGGTATAAATTAGTATAGCTACTTGAAGATTCACATATCCTATGGTCTTTCCATGTCACATCTAGTTATATAACCTAGAAAAATAGAAACAAACTAAAATGTTCATCAGGGCACAGGATAAATAAATCATGATATAATTCTATAATGTGATATTATATAGCATTTAAAATAAAAGACTTATATGGTTCAATATAAATAATCCAGAGGGGAAAAGTAAATTGGAGAATATATAGTTTGATATCATTTAAGCAAAATATTACAAAAATTAAAAAAATAGCATATATTGCCTATGAATATATATATATATATGTATGTATTTATATGTATCAAAATATGGTTGGAGAGTATGGCAGAGTCATAATGCTCACCGGTTATCCACATGCTTCTCTACATTTCCCATATACCCTTGTAGTAAGGCCATCAGAGTAATTCTGGCCAATGAACTGTGAGTGGAAGTAATATATGTTACCTGCAGACTGAAATAGTTAACAGCTAATATGTCTGTCTCCTCTATCTCTTACACTGTCCCACCAACCTGGAAGCCACATGATTTGATGGTATAGTCACAAGATGGAAGAAGACCTTTGCATAGCAAAAAGCAAACTTTTATTATATTAAACCACTGAGATTTGGGAGTTTGTTATTGTAGTATATCCTACCAACAAGATATACACAATTTCATGTTACTGGTTGCCTCTGGGGAGGTAAAGAGAGAATGAAACTCAGAAAGGACAGAAAAATGAGCTCTGTTTAACCTGTGGAATCTTCATTTTAAAAAATATCTGAAGCAAATATGTATGATTTTAAGATTTATTAATTACTGATACTGTATAATTGAACATTTTTATTTTTTATATTTTTCTGCATTTAAAATATTTTTACATTTGAAATACTTCATGTTTTAGAAAGATATCACTCAAAAAATGTGAGTTGACATATAGACAGTAGATAGACAAAAATGATAGACATATAAATGGATAGTGATATGGGTACAGACTAGAACCTAGTACTTCAGCCTGTTACCAGTCCTAACCATTAGGGACTCCTATAAACTTCAAATAAATAATCCACAATTGTACAAATGTTATAATTTATAAAGTGCTTCTAACCTATTATTTCATTAGAAATAGACAGCATCCCACAAGGTATGAGGAACAACAATTTTCATGACTTACATTTTTTTTCAGATAAGGGAAATGAAGTTCAATGAGTTACAATGGCTTTTAGAAGGTTACACAGAAAATATATTGTGAAACTATTATTCAAATGTATCAGATTCCCTTGCCAATCTACCCTATAGGAAGGAGGAGGAGAGGGTAGGGGAAGACTTTACTACCCCATTTTGCTGTCATCCTATGGATTGGGGAAGAAAGGGGAGAAGAGAACTGGATACACACACTGAACTTCAGAGGAGGGTGTCTGCTTTGTGCACGGGATACATTCTTGATCTTGTAGGCCTCCAATACGTGTCTTTTGGTAGAATCTGTGGTCAGAACAATAAGAAATGGCAAGGTGGTCAAACAAGCAATGTACTTGGATTGGTCTGTCTTGAACCATAGGCAGGTTCTAAGAGTCTTGCCCTCTAGGATGCCATCTCTCATTCTGACTCCTTTTGAGTTCTCTGCCTCTATGTCTGTTCCTGACTTAGAATCCCAGACTCCTCACCTCTTCCCCCATTCACCAAACCCTATAGCCAAAAGAGGAACTAGTCTCACAAGAGAAGGAAACACTGCTTTGATACCAACTGCTTCCCAGTCTCTTTTAGATCTACAGTGAGATTTACCTTGAAACTTGGATCTGAGCAAAGTATGCAGGCATGATAAAAAAAAAGCTGTTTACAGCTCATCTATAACTGACTGTGTGCTAGGCACTTTATAGGAGGATCTTGAGAAGATACTGTTTTGCCTACATGGGAGCTTAACCTCATCATTATATGGACAGAAAACTTCAACTAGGCTCTGAGAGGTAAGGGTCAGTGAGACCTCCAAGGTCTAGAGAAGGACCAGAAGAGCTTGACCTCATACAGAAGGCTCACCTGGGCAGACAGTTCCCACAGATGGCATTAGAGGTAGCTGTACAATTGGCCTTCTGGATACGATTGATGACAGCACAGGTGATGCAAGTCTGACATCTATGGTGTCCCCAGCTGCTTTTGTATCTGCGAGGAGGGCAGGCTGTGCAGTATGCATCTCCACCCTCTCCATAACCACAATCCTGTAGAGAAATGTGAGTTACTAACATCACAGAGATTTTGAGAGAGGATTAGCTATGGGACTAGTGGACACTGCATATAGCAACATTTTGCACACTGCAAGTTGCAACCCATTACTGAATCATGACATCAATTTAAAAGGTTTCAACCAGTATTGAAAGTTGAAATAAGATAAAATAAAATAATGACACCAAATGTCAGAGTGCAGAGCATGTACTAAAGCTAGGTATTTATATCAATCATCATAGGCTAGGTCAGTTCAGCACAGTTCACTTGCTCAGTCATGTCTGACTCTTTGCGACCCCATGTACTGCAGCACGCCAGGCCTCCCCATCCATCACCAACTCCCGGAGTTTATTCAAACTCGTGTCCATTGAGTCGGTGGTGCCACCCAACCATCTCATCCTCTGCCATCCCCTTCTCCTCCTGCCTTCAATCTTTCCCAGCAACAGGGTCTTTTCCAATGAGTCAGTTCTTCCCATCAGGTGGCCAGAGTATTGGAGTTTAAGCTTCAGCATCAGTCATTCCAATGAATATTCAGGACTGATTTCATTTAGGATGGACGGGTTGGATCTCCTTGCAGTCCAAGGGACTCTCAAGAGTCCTCTCCAACACCATAGTTCAAAAGCATCAATTCTTCAGCACTCAGCTTTCTTTATAGTCCAACTCTCACCTCTATACATTACTACTGGAAAAACCATAGCTTTGACTAGACGGACCTTTGTTGGCAAAGTAATGTCTCGGATTTTTAATATGCTATCTAGGTTGGTCATAACTTTTCTTCCAAGGAGAAAGTGTCTTTTAATTTCATGGCTGCAGTCACCATCTGCAGTGATTTTGGAGCCCCAAAAGATAAAGTCTGTCACTATTTCCACTGTTTCTCCATCTATTTGCCATGAAGTGATGGGGTCAGATGCCATGATCTTAGTTTTCTGAATGTTGAGTTTTAAGCCAACTTTTCCACTTTCTTTCACTTTCTTCAAGAGGCTTTTTAGTTCCTCTTCACTTTCTGCCATAAGGGTGGTGTCATTTGCATACCAGAGGTTATTGATATTTCTCCCAGCAATCTTGATTTCAGCTTGTGTTTCATCCAGCCCTGCTTTTCTCATGATGTACTCTGCATATAAGTTAAATAAGCAGGGTGACAATATTCAGCCTTGACGTACTCCTTTCCTTATTTGGAACCAGTCCGTTGCTCCATGTCCAGTTCTAACTGTTGCTTCCTGACCTGCATGCAGATTTCTCAAGAGGCAGGTCAGGAGGTTTGATATTCCTGTCTAAGAATTTTCCACATTTTGTTGTGCTCCCCACAGTCAAAGGCTTTGGCATAGTCAATAAAGCAGAAATATATATTTTTCTGGGACTTGCTTGCTTTTTCGATGATCCAGCAGATATTGGCAATTTGATCTCTGGTTCCCCTGCCTTTTCTAAAACCAGCTTGAACATCTGGAATTTCACAGTTCACATACTGTTGAAGCCTGGCTTGGAGAATTTTGAGCTTTACTAACATGTGAGATGAGTGTAATTGTGTGGTGGTTTGAGCATTCTTTGGCATTGTCTTTCTTTGGGATTGGAATGAAAACTGACCTTTTCCAGTCCCTTGGCCACTGCTGAGTTTTCCATATTTGCTGGCATATTTAGTGCAGCACTTTCACAGCATCCTATTTTAGGATTTTAAATAGCTCAACTGAATTCCATCACCTCCACTAGTTTTGTTTGCAGTGATGCTTCATAAGACCCACTTGACTTCGCAGTCCAGGATGTCTGGCTCCAGGTGAGTGATCATACTATCATGATTATCTGTGTTGTGTTTAAAATATTTTCAAAGCAAAGCAATAAGCCAGAGATGCCTGGGGAAAGAAATTATGAGTGGAGACATATAATAGACTGCCTAAGAGAAAGCTGGAGAAGATCATTTGGGAAATTAGGATATTCAAAAGCACCACTATATTTGGAGGGGTAGTTTAAAAAGGTAGCAGCATGTCTATGGCAAGATACATGATTAGAAAAAAGTGGAAAAAACCCAAAGCTTACATGTAAGACTGACCTACAGGCTAAGTGCCAGTTTGGCTAAGTGTTGAAGGAGTGCTTCAGCACAGAGCCGATCTGCAAAGCCTGGGTGAGATATGTGGGGGTTTTGGGTTGTTATTGTTGTTGCTTGCTTTTAACTGCTGGCATTCAAGGAAATCCCTGTTAAAATATTAGCTGAATATGATCTAAATGAATACAGATTTCAGTGATCACATATAACAAGAAATACAGCTTTTGTGCAAATAGTTTTGTTACTGGTTAGGGAGAGGGTCCAAGGGGAACCTCCCTCATGGGCCTCAGTCCTTGTTGAGGACACAGAGAAGAATATGAGCTCTCACCTGTGAAAAATCAAGTTTATTAAGGAAAGATCAGAAACAACACCTCAAGGGAGAGGTAGGCCAAGCCAAGAGAGGCACTGGACCAGGAATGATGAAGTATCAGAGATTTTAATGGTGGGGTGTTTACATATTTATTTAGATGGGCATGAACTGAGAATTTTGATTGATAATTGTAAGTTACATACCAACAGGTTCTATTGTGCGTATCTTTCCCATAACTCAGTCTGCTATAATAAGACGTATGTATGCCTGCAATGCAGGAGACCTGGGTTTGATCCCTGGGTTGGGAAGATCCCCTGGAGGATGGCATGGCAACCCACTCCAGTATTCTTGCCTGGCAAATCCCCATGGACAGAGGTGTCTGGTGGGCTACAGTCCATAGGGTCACAAAGAGTCAGACATGACTAAGCAACTAAATACATGGCACATGTATGTATAGAGTATTTATGAACCCTTAATTGGTTAGAACTGGACATGGAACAACAGACTGGTTCCAAATAGGAAAAGGAGTACGTCAAGGCTGTATATTGTCAACCTGCTTATTTAACTTATATGCAGAGTACATCATGAGAAACGCTGGGCTGGAAGAAGCACAAGCTGGAACCAAGATAGCCAGGAGAAATATCTATAACCTCAGATATGCAGATGACACCACCCTTATGGCAGAAAGTGAAGAGGAACTAAAAAGCCTCTTGAAGAAAGTGAAAGAGGAGAGTGGAAAAATTGGCTTAAAACTCAACATTCAGAAAACTAAGATCATGGCATCTGGTCCCATCACTTCATGGCAAACAGATGGAGAAGCAGTGAAAACAGTGGCTGACTTTATTTTTTGGGCTCCAAAATCACTGCAGATGGTGGTTGCAGCCATGAAATTAAAAGATGCTTGCTCCTTGGAAGGAAAGTTATGACTAACCTAGATAGCATATTAAAAAGCCAAGACATTACTTTGCCAACAAAGGTCCATCTAATTAAGGCTATGGTTACTTTCCAGTGGTCATGTATGGATGTGAGAGTTGGAATGTGAAGAAAGCTGAGTGCTGAAAAATGGATGATTTTGAACTGTGGTGTTGGAGAAGACTCTTGAGAGTCCCTTGGATTGCAAGGGGATCCAACCAGTCCATCCTAAAGGAGATCAGTCCTGGGTGTTCATTGGAAGGACTGATGCTGAAGCTGAAATTCCAATACTTTGGCCACCTCGTGCGAAGAGATGACTCATTGGAAAAGACCCTGATACTGGGAGGGATTGGGAGCAGGAGGAGAAGGGGACAACAGAGGATGAGATGGCTGGATGGCATCACTGACTCAATGGACATGAGTTTGAGTAAACTCCGGGAGTTGGTGATGGACAGGGAGGCCTGGCGTGCTGCGATTCATGGGGTCGCAAAGAGTCGGGCACGACTGTGTGACTGAACTGAACTGAACTGAATAGGTTCCCAGCTGCCTAAGGTCACAGCTGTGTATCAACGGGGCATGTGCCAGGCCTGGAGAAGCCCTATGGTTAGTTTGTATACACTGTGTGCCTAGGGAGCATACACTGGAGTTGGAAAGGTCTCTGTGGTTATTTTGTATATGTGTGAGCTCTCCTTGGCTGTTCTGTGGCATGTCTGGGGTAGGATTTAGAGATCAGCTGGCATCCTTTTCAGCTAGACCACCCCTCATTGCTCATGCCTATCTTCCTACCTGATGGTATGGTTAAAACTCCTAAACAAATGGACTACTATAGCCATCATCAAATAATGTAACAACTGAAAACAGTTAACAATGGGGAAGTGGGGTAATCTGATTTCCAGATTTACCATATTATAATTAAAACAGTGACCAGTTTTTACCAATGACAACAAAAACACAAGGCATAAAAAGAAACAGGAATGTCTGACCCATTTAAAGTAACAAATAAAATTGACATAAACTGTTCCTGAGGAAGTCCAGACATCAGACTTACTAGACAAAGGCAGAAAAGTACTTTCTTAAATGTGTTCAAAGAAAACCATGGAAAAACAGAGACAAAGAATTAAAGAATATAAGGAAATAAATGTATGAACAAAATGGGACTATCAATAAAGAAAAATTGTAAAAAGGAACAAAACAGAAATGCTAGAATTGAAAAGTAAAATAGCGGAAATAAAAAATTCATTAGAAGAGTTCAACAGCTGATCTGAGAAGGTTTAAGAATAAATGAGCAAACCTAAAACGTTACAGTTGAAAGTATAAAGTCGGAGGAGCACAAATTTAAAAATAAGGAAAAAGGCAAACAAAACCTGAGAGACACCATCAAGTGGGCCAATATACACATTATGGGAGGCCCGGAAGTAAGAGAGAGAGAGAGAAAATCAGAAAAAAAAATTTGAACAAATAATGGCTGAAATTTCTCAAGTTTGAGAAAAGACATGAATAACACATTCACCATGCTCAACAAATATCAAGTTGGAAAAACTCAAAAAGATCCATATTGAGACATAAACAAGATGTAGATAGTCAAAGACAAAATGAAAATCCTGAAGCAGAAGGAGAGAAACAATTTATCTAGTACAAGGGATCCTCAATAAATTCAACGTTGATATCTTTTCAGAATCTGTGGAAGCTTGAAGGCAATAAGATGACATACTTAAGTCTCAAAAGAAAAAAACTGCTAGTGTATAGGAATGCAATCCTATACACTAAAAATGAGAAAACAGAAAGAGAAATTAAGGAAAAAATTCCATTCACCATTGCAAAAAAGGAATAAAATACTTAGGAATAAATCAAACTAAAGAAACAAAAGACCTATGTATAGAAACACTGATGAAAGAAATAAAAGATGACACAAATAGATGGAGGAATAGACCATGTTCATGGATCAGAAGAATCAATATAGTGAAAATGAGTATATTACCCAAAAGCAATCTATAGATTCAATGCAATCCCTATCTAGCTACCAACAGTATTTTTCAGAGAACTAAAACAAATAATTTCACAATTTGTATGGAAATACAAAAAACCTCGAATAGCCAAAGCAACCTTGAGAAAGGAGAATGGAACTTGAGGAATCAAGCTGCCTGACTTTAGACTATTCTACAAAGCTACAGTCATCAATGCAGTATGTTACTGACACAAAGACAGAAATATAGTTCAATGGAACAAAATTGAAAGCCCAGAGATAAACCCATGCACCTATGAACACCTTATCTTTGACAAAAGAGGCAAAAATATGCAATGGAGAAAAGACAATCTCTTTAACAAGTGGTGCTGGGAAAACTGGTCAACCACTTGTAAAAGAATGAAACTAGAAACACTAGAAAGTGTTAGAAACACTTTCTAACACCATACACAAAAATAAACTCAAAATGGATTAAAGATCTAAACGTAAGACTAGAAACGATAACACTCCTAGAGGAAAACATAGGCAAAACACTTTCTGATATAAATCACAGCAAGATCCTCTGTTATCCACTTCCCAGAGTAATGGAAATAAAAGCAAAAATAAACAAATGGGACCTAATCAAACTTAAAAGCTTCTGCACAATGAAGGAAACTATAAGCAAGGTGAAAAGACAGTCTTCAGAATGGGAGAAAATAATAGCAAATGAAGCAACTGACAAAGAATTAATCTCAAAAATATACAAGCAGCTCATGCAGCTCTATACCAGAAAAAAAAAAAACCCCACAAAAACAACCCAATCAAAAAATGGGCTCAAGAACTAAACAGACATTTCTCCAAAGAAAACATACAGATGGCTAACAGATACATGAAGAGATGCTCAACATCACTCATTCTCAGAGAAATGCAAATCAAAACCACAATGAGGTACCATGTCATGCTGGTCAGAGTGGTTGTGATCAAAAAGTCTACAAACAATAAATGCTGGATAGAGTGTGGAGAAAAAGGAATGCTCTTACACTGTTGGTGGAAATGCAAACTAGTACAGCCACTATGGAGAACAGTGTGGAGATTCCTTTAGCAACTGGAAATAGAACTGCCGTATGACCTAGAAATCCCACTGCTGGGCATACACACCAAGGAAACCAGAATTGAAAGAGACATGTGTATCCCAATGTTCACTGCAGCACTATTTACAATAGCTAGGACATGGAGGCAATGTAGATGTCCATTAGCAGATGAATGGATAAGAAATCTGTGGTACATATACACAATGGAATATTACTGAGCTTTTAAAAAGAATGCATTTGAATCACTTCTAATGAGGTGGGTGAAACTGGAGCCTGTTGTGCAGAGTGAAGTAAGCCAGAAAGAAAAACACCAATACAGTATATTAACGCATATATATGGAATTTAGAAAATGGTAACCATGACTCTATATGCGAGACAGCAAAAGAGACACAGAGATAAAAAACAGACTTTTGGTCTGTGGGAGAAGGTGAGGGTGGGATGATTTAAGAGTATAGCATTGAAGCATGTATATTACTATATGTGAAATAGATCACCAGTCCAGGTTCGATGCATGAGACTAGGCACTCAAGGCTGGTGAACTGGGATGACCCTGAGGAATGGGATGGGGAGGGAGGTGGCAGGGGGCTTCACGATGGGGGACACATATACACCCATGGCTGATTCATGTCAATGTGTGGCAAAAACCACTACAATATTTTAAAGTAGTTAGCCTCCAATTAAAATAAATAAATTAAAAAATAAATAAAAGAAATAATCTGTTAACCAAGAATGTTATACCCTGAAAAAAATCATTCAAAAATGAGGGAGAAGGGCTTCCCTGCCAGTCCAGTGGTTAAGACTTCACCTTCCAATGTAGGAGGTATGGGCTTGATCCATGGTCAGGGAGCTAAGATCCCACATGCCACATGGCCAAAAAGTCAAAACATAAAACAGAAGCAGTATTTAACACATTGAATAAAGACTTTTAAAATGGTCCACACTGAAAAAAACAAAACAGAACAAACTTTAAAAACATGAGTGAGAAATTAAAACATCCCTAGATAAAGAAAAGAAGCTAAAGGTGTTTGATACTATTAGAGTAGCATTTTAATAAATGCTAAAGGGAATTCTTCACATTAAAATGAAAGCACAGTTGTTTGTAACAGAAAAAAGCAAAAGAAGCAAAAATAGCACAAAGGAAGGTGATATCAAACTGTACAAGAGCAGTTTTTGTATCCTATTGAAGTTATCAATAAGCTGGTATCAATTCAAACCACATTGTTAAAATTTATTATGTAATATATGAAATAACTAATGAGGACCAACTGTATAGCACAGGTAACTCTATTCAATATTCTGTAATGGCCTATATGGGGAAATAATCTAACAAAAGGGGATATATGTATATGTATAACTGATTTACTTTGCTGTATACTTAAAACTATCAACATTGTAAATCAAGTATACTCTAGTAAATTTTTTAAAAAATAAATAAAATTGAGTATGTTAAAGGGAATCCACATGGTAACCACAGAGAAAAATATCCAAAAGAATCTCATGAAAGAAATGGTAAGGGAATTAAAACTTTTCATTGCAAAAAAACAAAAAACAAACAAACAAACCAAAAAAACTAGCACAAAAACAGCAATAAGTAAGACAATAAACAAAAAATGATGTAAGAAATACATAAAACAAACAATAGAATGCCAGGAAGACTCTTTTATCATTATTAATCTTTATGTATGTGGATTAAACTCTTCAAATGTACAGATTGCTGGATAGATAAAAAGAACATAATCTACCTATATGCTATACAGTGAGATTCACTTTAGATCCAAAGACACAGATAAGTTGAAAGTAAAAGAATGGAAAACATAGTCCATGCAAATAGTACTGAAAAGAGAATTGGGATATCTATACTGATAACAGACAAAATAGACTTTAACGTTAATACTTTTATAAGAGAAAAGGAAGAATATTATATATTTAATAAATGGTCAATACATCAAGAAGTTATAACAACCCTCAGCATACATTCACCAAAGAACTAATCCTCCCCCCCCAAAAAAAATCTATGAACCATTGACACAATTTAAATGAGTAATAGCAGTTCTACAAAAATAGTTGGAGACTTTAATATCACATTTAAATAATGGATTGAATATATAGAGAGAAGATCAATGACAACATAGACGGCTTTAATAACACTATAAAACAACTAGATATAACTGACCTATATAGAACACTACACCTAACAAAAGAAGATAACGTTTTTCTCAATTGCACATGGAACACTTTATAAGTTAGATCACACATGTTAGGTAAAAACACAAGTTTCAGTCAATTTTAAAAGACTGAAATTATACAAATTGCTTTTTCTGACCACAAGACAATGATGCTGTAAAACAAAAACAGAAAGAAAATTGAAAAATCTACAAACATGTGGAAATTAAAACACCACATTCTTAAAGGAACTAATGGATCAAAGAAAATAGCTTAAGTGAAACTATAAATTACTTTTAAACTGAATGAAAATGAAAATACCACATACCAAAATGTATAGTATACATCAGGGCAGTAGCACTCTGAAAGAAATTTATACCTGTAAATGCCTATATTAAAAAAGAAAAGAGATTTCAAATCAATAATCTAACTTTACATCATGAGAAATGGGGAAAAAAGAGCAAAGTAAACCCAAAGCTAGCAGAAAGAAGGAAATAATATAGATTAGAGTGGAGATAGAGTAGAAAAAACAACAGGGTAGATGAAATAAAAAGTAGATTCTTTGAAATGAAAAACAAAATTTCCAAGCTTTTAGCTATATTGACAAAGAAAAAAAGAAGATAAGAATGACTAAGATCAGAAACGAAAGCGAGAGTTTCCTGACAAGATGATGGAGTAGAGGGACCTAAGTTTAACTTCTCAATGAAAATACTAAAATCACAACTACCTGCTGAACAGCCATCAACAAAAAAGTACTGGAATCTAGGAAAAGATATTTTACATTCAAAGACAAAGGAAGCCACAGTGAGATGATAGGAGGGGCACATCTGCAATAGAGTGAAATCCTGTACCTGCCAAGTGGGCAACCAACAAACTGGAAACTAAATTTCAGAGGATCTCCCACAGAACTGAGAGTTCTGAGCCCCACATCAGGCTCCCAAGTTTGCTGCTATGGTGTCATTAGGAGGAGCCCCCAGAGCATTTGGCTTTGAAGACCAGTGTGGCTTGATGGCAAGAACTCTGCAAGACTTGAAAAAATAATAACACTCTTAGAGGGAACACATAAGGTTTCATGTGCACCACGACCTAGGGAGAAAAGCAGTGACTTCATAGTAGTCTGGGTCAGACCTACCAGCTGGCCCAGGAGGGTCTCCTGGATAGATAGGAGGCAACTGTGGCTCACTGTGGGGACAAGGACATTGGTGGCAGAGGTAGAGGGGAGTACTCATTGGCATGAGCTGTCTAGGAGGCCACCTCTGACACTATGACCTGGTTCTACACAACAGCCCTTAGACTTCAGTGCTAGGAGATCTCAGACTAAACAACAAACAGGGCAGGAACATAGCCTAAACCATTAGAAGACAGGCCACTTAAAATCTTCCTGAGCACACAGCCATCTCTAAATACACACCTTAACACAGTCTTGCCAACCAGAGTGACAAGACACAGTTCTACCCACAAGTGGGCAGACACCAGTCCCTCTCACCTGGAAGTCTGCACAAGACCAGCCTCAACCACCAGGGGGCAAACACCAGAAAAAAGAACTAAAATCCTACAGCCTGTGGGATCCAAAACACAAAAAGTTAGGCAAAATGAGATGGCGGAGGAATATTTTCCAGATGAAGGAACAAGATAAAACCCCAGAACAACTAAGTGAAGTGGAGAGAGGCAATTTACCCAAGAAAGAGTACAGAGTAATAATTGTAAAGATGATCCAAGAATTCATGAATAGAATGGATGCAGAGAGTGAGAAAATACAAGTTTTTAACAAAGAGGTAGAAAATATAAACAATAACTAAACAGAATTGAAGAATAAAATGACACAAATGAAAAGTACACTACAAGGAACCAAAAAGAGAATAAATGAGGTAGAAGAAGAGTTAAGTGAGCAGGAAGAAAATATGGCAGAAATTAATGTTGTAGAATAGCATAAAGAAAAATGAAAAAAGTAAGGACAGTCTGAGACACTTCTGGGACACATCAACATTCACATTATAAGGGTACCAGAAGGATACAAGATAGATAAAGGATGTGAGAAAATATTTGAAGACACAATAGCCATAAACTTTCCTAACATGAGAAAAGAAATACCCATCCACATCCAGAAAGCACAGAGAGTCCCATACGTGATAAACCCAAAGAGAATTCAGTACCACCAAATGAGTTTTACAGCAAATGATGAAGGAGCTTTACAACAAATGATGAAATAGGCTGAAAATGCCACAATTAGAAACAGGAAAATTACATAATGGGAAAGCTCAACAGTAAATGTAAACATACAGAAAATGTATGGAATCATTCATACACATATTATTGAAACCCACAATCACGAGAAGAGGAGAATACAAACGCAGGATATTGTAAATGTGTTTGAAATGGATAGACCAGCAACTTTAAAGCAATCTTTAAAGCAATATATATGTATATATTTTATGTCAACACCTCATGGGAAGCACAAACCAAAAATCTGTAATAGATACACACATAAAAAATAAAAAAAGAATACAACAGAACTCTTAAGATAGTCATCAAATCCCTGCTGCTGCTGCTGCTAAGTCGCTTCAGTCATGTCCAACTCTGTGCAGCCCCATAGATGGCAGCCCACCAGGCTCCCCTGTCTTTGGGACTCTCCAGACAAGAACACTGGAGTGGGTTGCCATTTCCTTCTCCAATACATGAAAGTGAGAAGTGAAAGTGAAGTCGCTCAGTCGTGTCCGAATCCCAGCGACCCCAGGGACTGCAGCCTACCAGGCTCCTCCGTCCATGGTGTTTTCCAGGCAAGAGCACTGGAGTGGCGTGCCATTGCCTTCTCTGCATCAAATCCCTAGAGAAGAGAATAAGAAGGAAGCGGGGGAAACCTAAAAAACAAATCTAAAACAATTAACAAAATAGCATTAAGACATAAATATCAGTGATTACCTTAAGTGTAAATGGATTAAATGCTCCAACCAAAAGATACAGACTGACTGAATAGATACAAAAACAATATATATATATATATTCTCTCTCTCTCTCTCTCTCTCTATATATATATATATATATATATATACTGTCTATAAGAGACCCACTTCAAATCTAAGGACACACACAGACTGAATGTGAGGGGATGAAAAAAGGTATTCTATGCAAATAGAAATCAAAAGAAAGCTGCAGTAGCAACACTTATATGAGAAAAAATGGACTTTTTTTTAAAATTTATTTTTTAATTTTTATAATATCTTGGTTTCTGCCATACAACAATGCAAATCAGGTGTAATTGTACATACATCCACTCCCTCTCTCCCTTCCCTCCTTTCCCCCACCCCAACCCTTGAAGTCATCACAGAGCACCAGATTGGGTTCACTGTGGTACATAGTAACTTCTCATCAGCTATCCATTTTAAACCTGATAGAGTACATACATTGATGCTACTTTCTCCATTCCTCCCACTTTTGCCTTGCCCCACTGTATCCACAAGTCGATTTTCTACATCTTCCTCTCCATTCCTTCCCTGCAAATATGTTCATCAATGCCATTTTCCCAGATTTCATATACATGTGTTAATATACTATAGTTGTATTTCTCTTTCTGACTTACTTCATTCAGTACAACATGCTCTGGATTCATCGACCTCACTAAAACTGACTCAAATTCATTCCTTTTGATGACTGAGTAATATTTTATTGTATATATGTATCACATCTTCCTTATCCATTCATCTGTCATTGGACATCTAGGTTGTTTCTATGTCCTGGTTACTGTAAATAATGTTGCTATGAACATGGGTGAAAAGTGAAAGTGAAGTTGCTCAGTCGTGTCCAAGTCTTTAGGGTACCTGTGTCTTTTTCAATTATGGCATTCTCAGAGTATATGCCCAGTAGTGGGGTTGCTGGGTCATATGATAGATTTATTCCTAGTTATTTATGGAATCTCCATACAGTTCTTCATAATGGCTGTATCAATTTACATTCACACCAGCAGTGTAGGAGAGTCGCCCTTTCTCGACATCCTCTCCAGCATTTATTGTTTGTAGATTTTTCGATGAGGGCCTTTCTGACTGCTGTGAGGTGAGGTGATAACTCATTGTAGTTTTGATTTGTATTTCTCTAATAATTAGAGTGCTGAGCACATTTTCATGTGTTTACTGTCCATCTGTATGTCTTCTTTGCAAAAATGTCTGTTTAGATCTTTTACCAAATTTTTGATTGCTCTGTTTTCCTAACAAAGCTGTATGAGCTGCTTATATATTCTGGAGATTAATCCCTTCATGGATCACAGCCTTATCATGATAACACATGGCATTGTGTTATCATTGCATAACACAATGAAGCTATGAGCAATGCATTGAAGGGCCACCCAAGACGACTGGGTCATAGTGAGCAGTTCTGACAAAATGTGGTCCACTGCAAGAGGGAATGATAAAACATTCCAATATTCTTGTCAGGAGAACCCCTTGAACAGTGTAAAAAGGCAAAAAGATATGACACCAGGAGGTGAGCCTTCCAGGTGTCCAATAAGCTACAGGGTAAGAGCAGAGGACTATTATTAATAGCTCCAGAAAAGCATGAAGTGGCTGGGACAGAACACAAATGATACTCAGTTGTGGATGTCTGGTGGTGAAAGTAAAATCTGATGCTGCAAATAACAATATTGCATAGGAACCTAGAATGATAGGTTCATGAATTAAGATAAATTGGATGTGGTCAAGCAGGAGATAGCAAGAGTGAACATTGACATCTTAGGAATAAGTGCACTAAAATGGATAGGAACAAGTGAATTTAATTCAGATGACCATAACATCTACTACTGTGGGCAAAAATTCCTTAGAAGAAAGGGAGTGGCCCTCATAGTCAGCAAGAGTCCAAAATGCAGTAATTGGGTGCAGTCTCAAAAATGACAGAATGACCTTGGTTCATTTCCAAGGCGAACCATTCAGCATTACAGTAATCCAAGTCTATGCCCCAAACAGTAATGCAAAAGAAGCTAAAGTTTGCCAGTTCTATGAAGACCTACAACACTTTCAAGAACTAATGCCCAAAAGATGTTTCTCTCATCATAGGGGGTTGCAAAGCAAAAGTAGAAAGTTAAGAGATGCCTGAAGTAACAGGCAAGTTTGCCCTTGGATTTCAAAATTAATCAGGGCAAAAACTAACCCAGTTTTGTCAAGAGAACACACTGGTCATGGCAAACATCATAGTCCAACAACACAAGAGGTGACTCTACACATGGACATCACCAGATGGTCAATAAAATCAGATTAATTCTATTTGTTGCAGCTGAAGATGGAGATCTATACAGTAAGGAAAAACATGATCTGGAGCTGACTGTTGCTAAGATCATGAGCTTTTTATTGCAAAATTCAGGCTTAAATTGAAAAAAAAAAAGTAGTGAAAATCACAGGGCCATTCAGCTATAGCCTAAATCAAATCCCTTATGATTATACAGTAGAGGTGGGGAATAGATTCGAGGGAGTACCTGAAGAACTATGGATGGAGATTGATGACATTGAATAGAAGTCAGTGAAAAAAAGAATCTCAAAGAAAAAGAAATGTAAAAAGGCAAAATGGTTGTCTGAGGAGAGCTGAGGAGAGAAGAGAAAAAAGAGCTGAGAGGAGAAGAGAAGCAAAAGTCAAGGGAAAAAGAGAAAGATACACCCAACTGAGTGCAGAGTTTCACAGAAAAGCACAGAGAGATAAGAAGGCCTTCCTAAACGAACAATAGAAATAAGAAAGGAAAACAATAGAAAGGGAAAGGCTAGAGATCTCTTCAAGTAAACTGGAGATGTCAAGGGAATATTTCATGCAAGGATTGGCATGATAAAGGACAGTAACGGTAAGGCCCTAAGAGAAGCAGAAGAGTTTAAGAAAAGGTGGCAAGAATACACAGAAGAACTATACCAAAAAGGTAATAATGACCTGCATAATCACAATGATTTGATCACTCACTAAGAGCCAGACATTCTGGAGTGTGAAGTCAAGGGACATTAGGAAGCATTACTACAAACAAAGCTAGTGGAGGTGATGGAATTCCAGCGGAGCTATTTAAAATTCTGAAAAAAAAAAAAAAAAAAAAAGATGCTGTTAAAGTGCTCCACTCAATAAGTTATAAAATGTGGAAAACTTGACACTGGCCACAGGACTGGAAAAGGTCAATTTTCATTCCAATCCCAAAGGAGGGAAATGCCAAAGAATGTTCAAACTATTGTACAATTGTACTCATTTCACATGGTAGGAAATTTATGTTCAAAATACTTCAAGCTAGGCTTCAGCAGTATGTGAACTGAGGACTTTCAGATGTACAAGCTGGCTTTAGAAAAGACATTGGAACCAGAAACCAAATTGCCAACATTCACTGGATCACAGAGAAGGCAAGAGAATTCCAGAAAAAAATCATTTAATTCTGATTCATTGACTATGTTAAATATTTGATTGTGGATCACAACAAGCTGTGGAAAATTCTTAAAGAGATGAGAATACCAGAGCACCTTACCTTCTACTGAGAAATTGGTATGTGGGTCAAGAAGTAACAAAAGGAGACATGGAGCAACTGACTGGTTCAAAATTGGGAAAGGAGAAAGACAATAGCTTATTTATTTTATATGCAGAGTACATCATATGAAATGCTTGGTTGGATGAATCACAAACAGGAATCAGGATTGCTGGGAGAAACATCCAACAATCTCGGATATGCAGATGATACCACTCTAATGGTTGAAAGTGAAGATGCACGAAGGAACCTCTTGATGAGGGTGAAAGATGAGAGTGAAAAATCTGGCTTAAAATTCAACATTCCAAAAACTAAGATCATGGCATCTAGATCTATCACATCATGGCAAATAGAAGGGGAAAAAGTGGAAGCAGTGACAGATTTTATTTTCTTGAGCTCTAAAATGACTGAAGATGGTGACTCCAGCCATGAAATTAAAAGATGCCTGCTCCTTGGAAGGAAAGCTATGACAAACCTGGACAGTGAATTAAAAAGTAGACATCACGTTGCACAAAAAGGTCTATGTGGTCAAAGCTATTGTTTTCCCAGTAGTCATGTACTGATGTGAAATTTGGACCATAAAGAAGGCTGAGCATGGAAGAATTGATGCTTTTGAATTGTGGTGCTGGAAAATACTCTTGAGAGATCGTTGGACTATGAGGAGATCAAACCAGTCAATCAGAAAGGAAATCAACCCTGAACATTCATTGGAAGGACTGATCCTGTGAATAGCCAACTCATTGGAAAAGTCCTTGATGCTGGGAAAGATTGAGGGCAAAATGAGAAGGTGGTAGTACAGGATGAGATGGTTAGATTGTACCACCAATTCAATGAACATGAATTTGAAAAAACTCTGGGAGATAGTGAAGGATAGGGGAGTATTGTGTGCTGCGGTACTTGGGGTCACAAAGAGTCAGATATGACTCAGAGACTGAAAAACAACAAAAACAAATTTTTCGTTTGATTTGCAATAATGTTCTCCCATTCTGAGGATTGTCTTTTAATCTGTTTATTGTTTCCTTTTCTGTACAAAAGCTTTTCAAAAAAAATCAATACTGTGAAAATGACTATAATACCCCAAGCAATCTACAGATTCAATGCAATCTGTAGCAAATCACCAATAGTATTTTTTGCAGAACTAGAACAAAAAATTCACAATTTTTTGGAAACACAAAAGACCTTGAATATGCAAAGCAATCCTTAGGAAGAGAAATGGAGCAGGAGGAATCAACTTTATTGTCTTCAAACTATACTACAAAGCTACAGTCATCAAGACAGTGCAGTACTGGGACAAAAACAGAAATAAAGATCAATAGAACAAGACTGAATGCCCAGAGATAAACTCATGCACCTATGGGAACATTATCTTTGACAGAGGAGGTAAGAATATACAGTGGAGAAAAGATAGCCTCTTCAACAAGTGGGGCTGGGAAAACTGGATACCTACATGGAAAAGAGTGAACATAGAACACTTCCTATCCCAATACATAAATATAAACTCAAAATGGATAACTCATGTCCATTGAGTTGGTGATGCCATCCAACCATCTCATCCTCTGTTGTCCCCTTCTCCTCCTGCCTTTTATCTTTCCTAGCATCAGGGTCTTTTCCAGTGAACTGGATCTGTACATCAGGTGGCCAAAGTATTGGAGCTTCAGTCTCAGCATCAGTCCCTTCAATGAATATTCAGGACTGGTTTCCTTTAGGATTGATTGTTTTGATTTTTCTTCAGTCCAAGGGGCTCTCAAGAGTCTTCTCCAACATCACAGTTCAAAAACATTGATTCTTCAGTACTCAGCCTTTATGGTCCAACTCTCACATCTATACATGACTACTGGAAAAACCATAGCTTTGACTATATGGACATTTTTCAACAAAGTAGTGTCTTTGCTTTTTAATATACTGTCTAGGTTTGTTATAGCTTTTCTTCCAAGGAGCAAGCATCTTTCAATTTCATGGCTGCAGTCATCATCTGCAGTGATTTTGGAGCCCAGGAAAATAAAAAACATTACCTCCTAGACTAATTGGACTAAAAGCAAAAGTAAGCAATTGGGTGTAATTAAACTTAAAACCTTTTGCAAAATATATTTAAAATAAAGAGACAAACAAGGATACTACATAATAATCAAGTTATCAATCCAAAGAAGATAACAGTTGCAAATATATATCCATCCAACATAAAAGTACCCCCATATATAAGGCATACACTAACAGTTATAAAAGAAGAGCTAGGTAACATAATAATAGTGGGGAGAGTAACACCCCAATTACATCAATAAATATTCAGACAGAAAATTAATAAGGAAATGCAGGCCTTAAATGACACAATAGACCAGATGAATTTAATATTTATACATCATTCCAACCAAAAGCAGCAGAATACACACTCTTCTCAAGCACAGTTAGAATAATCTACAGGGTATATTACATTCTGAGCCATAAAGAAAACCTTGATAAATTTCAGAAAACTGAAATCATATCAAGCATCTTTTCCAACCACAGTGCTATTAGATTGGAAAACAACTTTAAGAAGAAAATTGTAGAAAACACCCACGAACACATGGAGGCTAAATAATATGCAACTAACAAACAAGATCACTGGATAAATCAATGAGCAAATTAAAGGAAAAACCTAGAGACAAAAGAAAATGGAAACATAGTGATCCAAAAATGATGGGACACAGCAAATGCAGTTCTAAGAGGCAAGTTTATTATAGCAATACTTTATTACCTCAAGAAACATGAAAAACCACAAATATACAACCTAACCGTATACATAAAGCAACTAGAGAGAGAACAAACAAAATCCAAAGTTTCAGGAGGAAAGATGTCATAAAATTTAGAATAGTGGTAAATGAAAGGGACTTAAAAAAATAGAAATGGTCAATGAAAATACAAGCTGGTTCTTTGAAGACATAAGCAAAATTGATAAATCTTTACCTAGATCCATCAAAATAAAAAGAGAGAGGGTCAAATCAATAAAATTAGAAATTAAAAAAGAGAAATCACAATTGACACCACAGAACTACAAAGGATAATGAGACAACTACAATCAACTATATCCCCCCAAAATGTACAACTAGAATGGACAAATTCTTAGAAAGTTACAATCTCCCAAGACTAAACCAGGAAAAAATAGAAAACATGAAGAGACCAATCAGAAGTACTGCAATTGAAACTGTGATTTAAAAAAATAAAGTCAAGGACCTAGTAGCTTCATAGGTGAGTCAACATCCTTCTAAGTACCTTCCCTCCTGAAACTCTTCTAAAAAAGTGCAGAGGTAGGAACATTTAGGAGCTTATTTTGTGAGGTAATCATCACCCTGATACTATCACATCAAAAGAATAAAATACCTAAGAATAAGGCTATTTAAGGAGACAAAAGACCTCTACTCTGAAAACTAAGATGATAATGAAAGAAATCAAAGATGACTCAAACAAGTGGAAAGATATAACATGATTTTGGATTGGAAAAATGGTGTCAAAATGACTATACCACACAAGGTAATCTACAGATTCAATGCAACCTCTATCAATTTACCAGTGGCATTTTTTTAAGAGCTTCTACAAAGCTACAGTCATCAAGACAGTATGTTACTGACACAAAGACAGAAATATAGATCAATGGAACAAAATTGAAAGCCCAGAGATAAATCCATGCACCTATGGACACCTTATCTTTGACAAAAGAGGCAAAAATATACAATGGAGAAAAGACAATCTCTTTAACAAGTGGTGCTGGGAAAACTGGTCAACCACTTGTAAAAGAATGAAACTAGAACACTTTCTAACACCATACACAAAAGTAAACTCAAAATGGATTAAAGATCTAAACGTAAGACCAGAAACGATAACACTCCTAGAGGAAAACATAGGCAAAACACTTTCTGATATAAATCACAGCAAGATCCTCTATAATCCACTTCCCAGAGTAATGGAAATAAAAGCAAAAATAAACAAATGGGACCTAATGAAACTTAAAAGCTTTTGCACAATGAAGGAAACTATAAGCAAGGTGAAAAGACAGTCTTCAGAATGGGAGAAAATAATAGCAAATGAAGCAACTGACAATGAATTAATCTCAAAAATATACAGGCAGTCCAGGCAGTTCTATACCAAAAATAAATAAATAAATAAATAAATAAATAAATAACCCAATAAAAAAATGGACTCAAGAACTAAACAGACATTTCTCCAAAGAAAACATACAGATGGCTAACAGATACATGAAGAGATGCTCAACATCACTCATTCTCAGAGAAATGCAATTCAAAACCATAATGAGGTACCATCTCACACCCGTCAGAATGGCTGCTATCCAAAAGTCTACAAACAATAAATGCTGGAGAGGGTGTGGAGAAAAGGGAGCCCTCCTACACTGTTGGTGGGAATGCAAACTAGTACAGCCACTATGGAGAACAGTGTGGAGATTCCTTCAAAAACTGGAAGTAGAACTGCTATATGACCCAGTAATCCACTGCTGAGCTTAGACACCAAGGAAACCGAACTGAAAGAGACACGTGTACCCCAATGTTCATCGTAGCACTGTTTATAATAGCCAGGACATAGAAGCAACCTAGATGTCCATCGGCAGGTGAATGGATAAGAAATCTGTGGTACATATATACAATATAATATTGCTCAGCCATTAAGAAGAATACATTTGAATCAGTTCTAATGAGGTGGATGAAACTGGAGCCTATTGTATGGAGTGAAGTAAGTCAGAAAGAAAAACACCAATACAGTATACTAATGCATATATATGGAATTTAGAAAGATTATAATGATGACCCTATATGTGAGACAGCAAAAGAGACACAGATGTATAGAACATTCTTTTGGACTCTATGGGAGAAGGCAAGGGTGGGATGATTTGAGAGAATAGCATTGAAACATGTATATTATCATATGTGAAACATTGCCAGCTCAAGTTTGATGCCTAGATAGGGTGCTCAGGGCTGGTGCCCTGGGATGACCCTGAGGGATGGGATGGGGAGGGAGGTGGGAAGGGGGTCAGGATGGGGAACACATGTACAGCCATGAGTGATTCATGTCAATGTGTGGCAAAAACCACTACAATATTGTAAAGTAGTTAGCCTCCAATTAAAATAAATAAATTAAAAAAAAGAACATTCTCAAACACCATACACAAAAAATAAACTCAAAATGGATTAAGGACTTAAAATAAGACTGCATGCTATAAAACTCATAGAGGAAAACATAAGCAGAACAGTCTATGATATAAATTACAGACATATCTTTTTGTATTCACCTCCAGAGTAATGATAATAAAGATAAATGTAAACAAATAGGACCTAATTAAACTTAAAAGGGTTTTCATGGCAGTAGAAACAATAAACAAATCAAAAAGGCAACCCACAGGATGGGATAAAATATTTCCAAATAATGCAATTGACAAAAGATTAATCTCCAAAATATACAAACAGCTCAATATTTTTTTAAAAAGGCAAAGAACCTTATCAAAAAATGGGGAAATGATCTAAATAGATCTTTCTTCAAAGAGGAATAATGGATGGCCAAAAAACACGTGAAAAGATGCTCAACATCACTCATTATTGGGCTTTCCAGGTGGCACCAGCCATAAAGAATCCACCTGCCAATGCAGGAGATGCAGGTTCAAACCCTGGGTCGAGTAGATCCCCTGGAGAAGGGAATGGCAACCCACTCCAGTGTTCTTGTCTGGAAAATCCCGTGGATAGAGGAGCCTGGTGGGCTACAGTCCATGGGGTCACAAAGAGCTGGACATGGCTGAGTTTCTGAGCATTTTTGGAATTAATAATCACTAATTATTAGAGAAATACAAATCAAAACTGCAATGTAATATCACCTCACACTGGTCAGAATGACCATCTTCAAAAAATCTATAGACAATAAATGCTGGAGAGGACGTGGAGAGAAGGGAACCCTCTTGCATTGTTGATGGGAATGTAAATTGATAAAGCTACTATAGAGAACAGTATGGAGGTTCTTCAGAAAACTAAAAATAGAGTTACCAGAAGATCCAGCAATCCCACTCCTGGGCATATACATGGCAAAAACCATACTTCAGAAAGATACTTGAACTCAAATATTCATTGAGCACTATTTACAATAGTCAAGGTATGGAAATAATCTAAATGTCCATCTACAGTGAAAGGTTAAAGAGATGTGGTACATTTGTATAATGGAATATTATTTAGTTATAAAAACTGAAATAATGCCCTTTGCCACAACACAAATGGAACAATAGATTATCATACTAAGTGAAGTAAGTCAGACAGAAAAAAAAAAACAAATACGATATCATTCATATGTGGAATCTATATCAATGTATGACAAAACCCACTGAAATGTTGTGAAGTAATTAGCCTCCAACTAATAAAAAATAAAAAAATTAAAAAAAAAACAAAAAACATATCACCACAAAAAAAAAAAAGTGATACAAATAAACTTATTCAAAAAACAGAAAGGGACTCACAGATTTAGAAAATAAACTTATAGTTAACAAATGAAACGTTGAGCGGAGGGATAAATTAGGAGGTTGGTTTTAACAGATACACATTACTATATATAAAATAGATAATCAACAAGGACCTACTGTATAGCACAGAGAACTCGTCTCAGTATTCTCTAATAACCTATATGGAAAAAGGATCTGAAAAATAATATATTATGTACACATGTATAACTAAATCACTTTTCTGTATATCTGAAACAAACGCAACATTGTAAATCAAGTATACATATAAAATAAATATTAATAAAAATAAATGAATCTGGGTATATTATTATTAATTACAAGCTTACAGAAATTAAATAAAATTAGCAAAGAATATTTAAATAATTATATATTAACAAATTAGATAATCTAGATGAAGGGGGTAAGCTCCTAGAAATCCACAAATTACCTAAGCTGAGTCAATAAGAAATAGATAATATCAACAGAGTTATAACAAGGAAAGAGTGTGAATCAGTAATCATAAATCTCTCAATGTAGAAAAATCCAGGAAGAGATAGCTTCTCTACTGACTCTAACAAACATTAAAAGAATTACTCCTAATCTTTTTCAAAATTTACCAAAAAATTAAATGAAGTTTAATATCTAACTCATGTTATGAGGCCAGCAATAACCTGATAAAATACCAGATAAAAACACACCACAAGAAAAGAAAATTATACACCAATATTGCTCATGTATATTCACTTAAAAATTTAAAAAAATATAAGCGTAATGAATCCTATAGCATATTAAAAGGATTACACACCAAGAGAAGTTTATCATAAGCATGCATGGATGATTTAACATGATAAAATAAGTGTTAACATCATTCACTAATAGAATAAAGAGAAAAAAAAGACATGATCATCTCAATTGCCAAATTAAAGTAGAAATAAAAGGGAACGTCCCCATTATGGTAAAAAACATACATGAAAAATCCAACGTTTATATCAAACTCAATGGCAAAATACTGACACCTTCTCCCTATGATTAGAAAGAAACAAAAAGAATGGCCACTTTTACTACTACAAGTCAGCATCTTAATAGAAGTTCTAGCCAGAGTTATTATAGAAGGAAAATATATAAAATAAATACAAATTGGAAATAAAGAAGTCCCTGGACCACTAGGGACTCCCCTGGTGGCCCAGTGGTTAAGACTCTGCACTTCCAATGTAGGGGGTGAAGATTTGATCCCTGATTGGGGAATTAAGATCCCACGTCCTGTGCAGCATGGCCAAGAAAAAAAGTAAAACTATACTTGTAGATCACAAGATCCTATGTGTAGAAAAACCCAATTATTCCACACAAATGCCTACTAGTAAATTTTATGGGCTAAATTATGTGCTGTGCTTATTCACTCAGTCAAGTCCAACTCTTTGTGACCCTATGTACTGTAGCCTGCCAGTCTCCTCTGTCCATGGAATTCTCCAGGCAAGAATACTAGAGTGGATAGCTTTTCTCTTCTCCGGGGGATCTTCCCAATCCAGGAATCGAACCCAGGTCTCCTGCATTGCAGGTGGATTCTCTTATCAGTTGAGCCACCAGGGGAGCCCAAGAATACTGGAGTGGGTAGCCTATCCTTTCTCCAGTGGATTTTCCCAACCCAGGAATTGAACCAGGGTCTCCTGCATTGCAGGTGGATTCTTTACCAGCTGAGCTACCAGAGAAGACCACAGAATTATGTCCCACCCCTCAAATCATACGTTGAAGCCATAACTCTTGTACCTCAGAATGTGACTGTATTTCCAAACTGGAACATTTACAGAGATAATTTAATTAAAATGGGATGGTAGGGTGTACCCTAATTCAATATGACTAATATCCTTACAAGAAGAGATTTTGGGGGGCAGTCCCAAGATGAAGGAGGAATAGGATAGGAAGTTCACTTTCTCCCCCCAAAATACAACAAAAGATCATCTGCATGTGGAGCAACTCCCACAGAACAACTTCTGAACACTGATGAAGGACACCAAATGCCCAGAAATGCAAACAAATCTCAGAATGATGATAGGGATGAAAAGAGAGACAAAGGGTTTTGGGACAGGGACTCTTCTTGGGGAGGGAGTCATGAAGGAGAAGAAGTTCACACACAATAGGAAACCTTCTCAAAGGCAGGGTCAATGGGAGCTTAGGAAACTCAGAGAGAAGACCGAGAAAACTTCACCACAGAAATAGTGCTGAGAAGAGGCTCACATGCTTGCATCCACCCACAGCGAGTGGGAGCTGGGTGCAGAGGCATGGGCTGTGTCATTGGTTCTCAGGGAAAGGACCTGGGTTGAATGCTGTGAGGATACTCTGAGGGGGCTAATGTGACAAAGCACAGACAGAATGGGGAAAACGTGGGATTGCCAGAGAAACAAAGGACCGTTCCCAAAGGACAGCTCTAATGCCTCATTTTGATTCCCAGTGTGCTCATAGAATCAGAATACCAAAGTGGGGTGAGCTTGCCCTAGTGAATATCACAGTGGGGTGAGCTTGCTGCCATTTATAGCCCAGGAAGCAGAGAGGCAGGTGTGCACCAGCCAGAGGCAGAAGGCAAAGGGCCGCTGCAGTCTCAACCCCAGAGACCACATCTGCTGCCAAGATATGAGCAGACTGCCAGCCACTACCCATGTCTTCCTGGGATCCTGGACAGCTCAGATCTGCTGGGAGTGTCACAACTTGAGACCAGCTCCCCTGAGGAGACCCATGGTCCACCTGGGACTGTGACCTCACAATACACCTGGGAGCCCAAATGGATTGGCCCTGGGAGATGCACACCCACCATGAGCTGGTGGCAATCCCTGTGTGGTCCATCCACTCATACACACCAGCAGTATCTCTCCCTCTCCACAGCACAACTGAGCAAGTGAGCCCGAATAAGTGGCCACTCTTGCCCCCTAGTGTCAGGGTGGAGATCAGACACTGAAGATAGACTTGCAAGCAGAAGCAGCCTGCGAGAGTAAAGAAAGAAGGGGGAACCACCCCAGAAATGGCAGGTGCAACAGATTAAAATCCTGCAGGCCTTCCTAGATATATCAGAAGGCCTTCTGAGTGAGCAACTCACCTGGAGCAGGGAAAGAGAACATTCACCTAAGTACCACTGGATACATACTTTCTGCCTCCTATAAATTTTTATTATAATTATTATTTTAATTTTTTATTTTATTATTTTAAAATTTTAATTTTTTTCTTTTTTCCCCATTTTCCCCCTTTCTTTGACCTCCTTTTTTCTTTTTTCCCTCATACTGTCCTATATGCTTCTTTATTACTATTTTAACTTCCATTTTTTACTCTACTTTTATCTTTATAAAAAAATTTATTTTAAAATAAATTCCACCAAGGAAACCAGATCTGAAAGAGACACATGTACCCCAATGTTCATCGCAGCATTGTTTATAATAGCCAGGACATGGAAGCAACCTAGATGCCCATCAGCAGACGAATGGATAAGAAAGCTGTGGTATATATACACTATGGAATATTACTCAGCCATAAAAAAGAATTCATTTGAATCAGTTCTAATGAGATGGATGAAACTGGAGCCCATTATACAGAGTGAAGTAAGCCAGAAAGATAAAGACCAATACAGTATACTAACGCATATATATGGAATTTAGAAAGATGGTAACAATAACCCTATATGCAAAACAGAAAAAGAGACACAGATGTACAGAACAGACTTTTAGACTCTGTGGGAGAAGGCGAGGGTGGGATGTTCAGAGAGAACAGCATTGAAACAAGTATACTATCAAGGGTGAAACAGATCACCAGCCCAGGTTGGATGCATGAGACGGGTGCTCAGGGCTGGTGCACTGGGAAGACCCAGAGGGATGGGATGGAGAGGGAGGTGGGAGGCGGGATCGGGATGGGGAACACATGTAAATCCATGTCTGATTCATGTCAATGTATGGCAAAAACCACTACAATATTGTAAAGTAATTAGCCTCCAACAAATAAAAATAAATGGAAAATCAAATAAAATAAATTCAATAAGTTTTAAAATGTTGTATTTGATTTTGTCTTTTTTTTTTTGATTTTGTCTTTTATATTGCACTTTTGAGAGTCTAATTTTTATTCTAGGTTTTAATTTTTGCATTTTGATCTTTTGTTATTTTGTGTCTTAAAATTCTAATTTTTTAGTATTCATTTTCACTTAGGGATTTGATTATTGGATTGATTGCTCTCTTCCCTTTTGACCCTCCCTTTTTCTCCTCCTTGTCACCTCTTTCCCCCTCCTCCCTCTTCTCTTCTCTATATAACTCTGTGATTCTCCTAGGATGTTCCTGGCTGGGGAGAGTTGTTTCAGCATTAATATATGGGTTTTGTCTTCTGTGCTGTGTGGACTGAGAAGTGAAAACCTGAGGCAAGAGGCTCAACTCCAGAACTTTGGGCCATCATAGAAATCCTGAGCCCAGGGAACATTAATAGATGAGAGTCTGCCCAAAAGCCTCTACACGTCTACTGAAACCAAGCACCACCCAAGAGCCAAAGTTCCAGTGCAAGACTCCCCATGCTTATCCTCCAGCAAAACAGGAAAATAACCCTGATCATTAACAGATAAGCTGCCCAAAGCCATGCCAAACTCAGAGACACCGCAAAACTCACTACCGGACACTGTACTGCCCTTCAGAGAGACAAGATCCAGCTCTATCCACCAGAACACAGAAATTCCCCCACCCAGGAAACCATCACAAGGCACTGGTCCAACTCAACCCAGAGGGAGCAAACTTTCTGTTTGCAGAAAGGAGACCCCAAACAGAGAAAACTAAACAAAATGAAAAGATAGAGAAATATCTAGCAGGTAAAAGAACAGGATAAAAACTTACCAAAGCAAACTAAAGAGGAGGAGATAGGGAGTCTACCTGAAAAAGAATTCAGAATAGTGATAGCAAAGATGATTCAAAATTTTGAAAACAAAAGGGAGATACAGATAACTAGACTAGAGACACGGATTGAGAAGTTGCAAGAAATGTTTAACAAGGACCTCGAAGAATTAAAGAACAGCCAATCAACAATAAACAACACAATAACTGAGATTAAGAACACTCTAGAGGAAACCAAAAGTAGAGTAACTGTGGTGGAAGAATGGATAAGTGAGCTAAAAGCAGATGGTGGAAATAAATGAAGCAGAGTAGAATAAAGAAAAAAGAATAAAAAGAAATGAGGACAGCCTCAGAGATCTCTGTGACAATGTTAAGCACCCCAGCTTTTGAATCATAGGTGTCCCAGAAGAAGACAAAAGGAAAGGGCATGAGAAAATACTTTAGAGATAATAGTCAAAAACTTCCCTAAAATGGGGAAGGGAATAGCCACCCAACTCCAAGAAGCTCAGAGAGTCCCATACAGGATCATTCCAAGGAGAAACACACCAAGATACATATTAATCAAGCTAACAAAAATTAACCATGAAGAGCAAATATTAAACACAGCAAGGAAAAAGCAACAAATAACATACAAGGTGACCCCCCAAAGGCTAACAGCTGAATTTTTCAACAGAAACTCTGCAGGCCAGAAGGAAATGGCAGGGTATACTTAAAGTGATGAAAGGGAAAAACCTACAAGCAAGATTACTCTATCCAGCAAGGATCTCATTCAGATGTGAAGGAGAAATAAAAAACTTTACAGATAAGCAAAAACAAAGATCATTCAGCACCTCAAAGCTGGCTCTTCAACAAATGCTAAAGGGAAACAGACAAGGTCAATAAAAAGGAATTCAAAACAATGAAGTAAATGGTAATGGGATCATACTTCTCACTAATTACATTAAATGTAAATGTGTTAAGTGCTCCAACCAAAAGACACAAATTGGCTGAATAGATATAAAAAATAAGACTCTATATTTGCTGTCTACAAGAGACTCACTTCAAACGTAGGGACACATACAGACTGAAAGTGAGGGGCTTGAAAACACTATTTCATGCAAACAGAGACCAAAAGAAAGTGGGAGTAGCAATGCTCATATGAAATAAAATAGACTTTAAAATAAAGACTGTTATAAGAGACAATGAAGGGCACTAAATAATGCAGGGACCATTCCAAGAAGACACAACAATTATTATTATATATGCACCCAACATAGTAGAACCAAAATACATAAGGTAAATGCTAAGAACTATCAAAGGGGAGTTCATCTTTCAGTATCATATCTTTTTGCCTTTTCATACTGTTCATGGGGTTCTCAAGGAAAGAATGCTGAAGTGGTTTGCCATTCCCTTCTCCAGTGGACCACGTTTTGTCTGAACTCTCCATCATGACCCGTCCGTCCTGGGTGGCCCTACATGGCATGGCTCAGAGCTTCATTGAGTTAGACAAGGCTGTGATCCATGTGATCAGTTTGGTTAGTTTCCTGTGATTGTGGTTTTCATTCTGTCTCCCCTCTGATGGATGAGGCTGAGGCTTGTGAAAGCTTCCTGATGGGAGGGGACTGCCTGTGGGGAGAACTGGGTCTTGCTCTAGTGGGCAAGGCTATGCTTAGTAAATATTTAATACAATTTTCTGCTGATGGGTGGGGCTGTGTTCCCTCCATATAGTTTGGCCTAAGGCCAAATTATGGTAGGGGTAATGGTGACCTCCTCCAAAGGACTTATGCCAGTATGATGCAAAGAGTTGACCCATTGGAAAAGACCCTGATGCTGGGAAAGATAGAAGGCAGAAGGGGGAGAGGACAACAGAGGACCAGATGGCATCATTGACTCAATAGACATGAGTTTGAGCAAGCTCTGGGAGATGGTGAAGGACAGACAAGCCTGGCATGCTGCAGTCCATGGGGTTACAAAGAGTCAGGCACAACTGAGTGGCTGAACAACAACAAAAATAAAGGGGAAATTGACACTAACCCAACAATAGGGGGGACTTTAATACTCTAGTCACACAATGAACATATCATCCAGACAGAAAATTAATAAGAAAACACAAGCTTTAAATGATACATTGGAACAGTTGGATATAATTGATATATATAGGGCATTTCATACAAAAAAAATGGATTTCACCTTTTTATCACGTACACATGGAATATTCTCCAGGACCAATCAAATCCTGGGCCAAAAATCAAGTCTTAGTAAATTAAAAAAAATAACTAAAATATTTTCAAACATCTTTTATGATCACAATGCTATAAGATTAAATATCAACAATAAAAAAATAACAAACACATGGAATTGTGTTCATTGTTCAGAAAAACCACCCTTCTGAATAACCAACAGATCACTGAAGAAATCAGAAAGGAAATCAATATCTGCATAGAAACAAATGAAAATGAAAAAAATGACAAGTCAAACCTATGGGATCAGTAAAAGCAGTGACAAGAGGGAAGTTTATAGCAATACAGTCTACCTCAAGAAACAAGAAAAACATCAAATAAACAACCTGACATTATACATAAAGTGACTAGAAAAAGAAGGAAAAAACCCACTAAAGTTAGTAGAAGGAAAGAAATCATAAAGATTAGAGCAGAAATAAATGAAAAGGAAATGAAGGAGAATATAGCAAAAATTAATACAAGAAAAAAATGGTTCTTTGAGAAGATAGAATAGAAAAAAACATTAGGCCGACTCATCAATAAAGAAGGGAGAAGACTAAAATCAATAAAATTACAAATGAAAAAGAAATTACAACAGACAACACAGAAATAGAATCATAAGATACTACTATGAGCAATGATATGCCAACAAAATGGACAACTTGGAAGAAATGGAAAAATCCTTAGAAAAGTATAACCTTTCAAAACTGAACCAGGAAGAAACAGAAAATATGAACAGATCAATCACAAGCACGGAAGTTGAAACTATGATCATAAGTTTATAAACAAAAGCCCAGGACCACATGGCCTCACAGGAAAGTTCTACCAAAAATTTAGAGAAGAGCTAACACCTATCCTGCTCAAACTTTTCCAGAAAATTACAGAGGAAGGAAAACTCAAAAAATCATTTTTAGAAAGCCACCATCACCCTGATACCAAAACCCAACAAAGAAAGAGAAAATTACAGGCCAATATTACTGATGAACACAGGTGCAAAAACCAAACCCCAGCAAAAAGAAACCAACAACATATTAAAAAGTTCAAACATCATGATCAAGTGGGCTTCATCCCAGGGATGAAAGAATTCTTCAATATATGCAAATCAATCAATGTTATATACCATACTAACAAATTGAAAGATAAAAACCATACAATTATTTCAATAGATGCAGAGAAAGTCTTTGATAAAATTAAAAGTCTGTTCATGATTTAAAAAAAACTCTCAAGAAAGTAGGCACCGAAGGAACAAACCTCAATATAATAAAAGCCATATACTCAAACCCACAGCAAACATTATCCTTAATGGTAAAAAATTGAAAGCATTTCCTCTAAAATCAAGAACAAGACAAGGGTGCTTCCTCTCATCACTGCTATTCACCATAGTTTTGGAAGTCCTAGCCATAGCAATTAGAGTAGAAAAAGAAATAAAAATAATTCAGGTTGGAAAAGAAGAAATAAAATTCTCACTGTTTCCAGGTGACACGATTCTCTACATAGAAAACCCTAAAGATGTCACCAGAAAATCACTAGAGGTAATCAATGAGTATAAATCACAGGATATAAAATTAATACCCATAAATCCTCTGCATTCCTATATACTAATAATTAAAAATCAGAAAGAGAAATTAAGGAAAGAATCTCATTCACCACTACAACAAAAAGAATAAAATACTTACAAATAAATTTAGCTAAAGAGAGAAAAGACCTGTATAGAGAAAACTACAAAATGCTGATGAATGAAATCAAAGATGAGACAAATAGAAGGAGAAATATATCATGTTCTTGAATTGGAAGAATCAATATAGTGAAAATGACTATATTACCTAAAGCAATCTATAAATTAAATGCAATTCCTATCAAACTACCAATGGTACTTTTCACAGAACTAGAACATATCATTTCACAATTTGTATGGGAACACAAAAGATCTTGAATACCCAAAGCAGTCTTGAGAGAATGAAAATGGACAAATCTACTTTCCTGACTTCAGACTATAGTACAAAGCTACAGTCATCAAGAGAGTATGGTACTGCCACAGAAACAGAAATATAGATCAATGGAACAATATAGGAATCCCAGATATAAATCCAAACACCTATTGAAACCCTATCTTTGACCAAGGAAGCAAAAATATGCAAGAGAGTAAAGACAGTCTCTTCAACAAGCGGTGTTGGGAAAACTGGTCAATTATATGTAAAAGAATGAAACTACAACACTTTCTAACACCATACACAAAAATAAACTCAAAATGGATTAAATGCCTAAGTGTAAGACCAGAAACCATAAAACTCTTAGAGGAAAACACAGGCAGAACACACTCTCGACATAAATCACAGTAAGATTTTCTATGACCCACCTCCCAAAGTTATAGAAATAAAACAAAAAATAAACAGAGCTTAATTACACTTAAAATCTTTTGCACAATGAAGGAAAGTATAAGCAGGTGAAAAGACAACCCTTAGAATGGGAGAAAACTATAACAAATGAAACCACTCACAAAGAATTAATCTCCAAAAAATACAAGTAACTCATGCAGCTCAATGCTAGAAAAACAGACAACCCAATCAAAAAGTGAGCTGAAGACCTAAACAGACATTTCTCCAAAGAAGACATACAGATGGCTAATAAACACATGCTCAGCATCACTCATATTATAGAAATGCTAATCAAAACTACAATGAGGTATCATCTCACACAGGTCAGTATGGACATCGTCAAAAAGTCTACAAACAATAAATGCTGGAGAGGGTGTGGAGAAAAGGGAATCTTCTTATACTGTTCATGTGAATGCAAACTGATACAAGTAGTGTGGAAAACAATATGGAGATTCCTTAAACAAAAACAACTAGGAATAAAACTATCATACAACCCAGTAATACCACTACTGGGCATTGAAAAAGACACATGTACCCCAGTATTCATTATAGCACTGTTTACAATTGCTAGGACTTGGAAGCAACCTAGATTTCCATTTATAGATAAATGGATAAGGAAGTTATAGTATATATACACACAATGGAATATTACTCAGCTATAAAAAGGAATGAATCTGAGTCAGTTCTAATGAGGTGGAGGAACCTAGAGCCTATTATACAGAATGAAGTACGTCAGAAAGAGAAAGACAAATATCATGTATTAACACATATATATGAAATCTAGAAAGATGGTATCAGTGATCCTATGTACAGGGCAACAAAGGAGACACAGACATAAAGAACATATTTTGGACTCAGTGGGAGGAGGAAGGGTGGAATGATTTGAGATATTAGCATTGAAATTTATACATTACCACATGTAAAAGAGATAACCAGTGCGAGTTTGATTTATGAAGCAGGGCACCCAAAACAGGTGCTCTGCGACAATCTGGAGGAATACGGTGGGGTGGGATGTGGGAGGAGATTCAGGAAAAAGAGGGGACACATGTATGCTTATGGATGACTCATACTGATGTATGGAAAAACTGTTACAATATTGTAAAGTAATTATCCTCCAAATAAATAGATAAATTAATTAAAAATAAGAAAGAGATTAGGGCATAGAGAAAGGGAGATACCAGATTCACACATATACATGCATAGAGAGAAAATCGTGAAAACAAAGAACAAAAAGAGAGATGTAAGCAAGGAGGGCCTCAGAATAAACAAAAGCTAGTCTACACTTTGATTTCAGCATTCTAACCTCAAGAACTATGAGAAGTAAAACTTCACTGCTTGCATATATATATATATATATATATATATATATATATATATATATATTCAGTTCAGTTCAGTTCAGTTCAGTCACTCAGTCGTGTTTGACTCTTTGTGACCCCATGAACTGCAGCACGCCAGGCTTCCCTGTCCATCACCAGCTCCCAGAGTTTACCCAAATTCATGTCCATTGAGTCAGTGATGCCATCTAACCATCTCCACAAGCGGGTGTTGTTTTTGCTTTGGTTCCATCCCTTCATTCTTTCTGGAGTTATTTCTCCACTGATCTCCAGTAGCATATCAGGCATCTACCGAACTGGGGAGTTCATCTTTCAGTGTTTTATATTTTTGCCTTTTCATACTGTTCACGGGATTCTCAAAGCAAGAATACTGAAGTGGCTTGCCATTCCCTTCTCCAGTGGATCACATTCTGTCAGACCTCTCCACCATGTCCCAGCCATCTCGGGTGGCCCCACACGGCATGGTTTAGTTTCACTGAGTTATACATATATACATACATACACACACATATTTATAACAACTGTTGATGTTGTTCAGTCACTACGGCTCATCTGACTCTTTGAGACCCCATGGACTGCAGCACACCAGGCTTCCTTGTCCTTCATCATCTCCTGGAGTCTGCTCAAACTCATGTTCATTGAGTTGGTGACACCCTCCAACCGTCTCATCTTCTGTCGCCCACTTCTCCTGCCCTCAATCTTCCCCAGTGTCAGGGTCTTTTCCAGTGATTCAGTTCTTTGCATTAGGTGGCCAAAGTATTAGAGCTTCAGATTCAACGTCAGTCTTTTCAATGAATATTCAGGGTTGATTTCCTTTCTGATTGACTGGTTTGATCTCCTGGCAGTCCAAGACTCTCAAGAGTCTTCTCCAGCAGCACAATTCAAAAGGGCTCAGCCTTCTTTAAGGCCCAACTCTCACATTGGTACATGACAACTGGAAAAATGGGTTTTTTTGGCCAATGGACCTTTGTCAGCAAAATGATGTCTCTGCATTTTTGCTGTCTAGGTTTGTTATAGCTTTTCTTCCAGGTATCAAGAAACTCTCAGTTTCATGGCTGCAGTCACCATCTGCAGTGATTTTGGAACTCAAGAAAATAATGTCTGTCACTGTTTCCATGTTTTTCCCATCTATTAGCCTTGAAATGATGGGACCAGATACCATCTTTAGTTGGCATCTTAGTTTTTTGAATGTTGAGTTTTAAGCCAAATTTTTCACTCTCCTCATTTATCTTCATCAAGAGACTCTTTAGTTTCTCCTCACTTTCTGTCATTAGGGTGGTGTTGTCTGCATATCTGAAGTTATTGATATTTCTCCTGGCAATCTTAATTCCAGTTTGTGATTCATGAAGCCCAGCATTTCCCATGATGTACTCTGCATAAAATTTAAATGAGCAGGGTGAAATTATACAGCCTTGACATACTCTTTTCACAATTTTCAACCAGCCCATTGTTCCATGTACGGTTATAACTGTTGCTTCTTGTCCTGCATACAGGTTTCTCAGGAGGCAGGTAAGGTCCTCTGGTATTCCTATCTCTTTAATTATTTTCCAGTTTGTTGTGATACACACAGACAAAGGCTTTAGAATAGTCAATGAAACAGAAGTAGATGCTTTTCTGGACTTCTCTTGAAGTTTCTATGATCCACAATTGTTGGCAATTTGATCTCTGGTTCCTCTGCCTTTTCTAAGTCCAGCTTGTACATCTTGAAGTTCTCAGTTCATGTCCTGTTGAAGCCTAGCTTGAAGAATTTTGAGCATTACCTTGCTATTATGTGAAATGCAGACCATTGTACAGTAGTTTGAACAGTCTTAGGCATTGCCCTTCCTTGGGATTGGAATGAAAACTGACCTTTTCCAGTCCTGTGGTCGCTGCTGAGTTTTCCATGTTTGTTGGCAGATTGAGTGCAGAACTTTAATAGTATTATCTTTTAAGATTTTAAATGGCCCAGCTAGAATTCCATTATCCACACTAGCTTTGATTTTAGTAATACTTCCTAAGGCTAAAGGAGATCAGTCCTGGGTGTTCATTGGAAGGACTGATGCTGAAGCTGAAACTCCAATACTTTGGCCACCTCATGTGAAGAGTTGACTCATTGGAAAAGACCCTGATGCTGGGAGGGATTGGGGGCAGGAGGAGAAGGGGACGACAGAGGATGAGATGGCTGGATGGCATCACCGACTCGATGGGCATGAGTTTGAGTAAATTCCGGGAGTTGGTGATGGACAGGGAGGCCTGGCATGCTGTGATTCATGGGGTCGCAAAGAGTTGGACATGACTGAGTGACTGAACTGAACTGAACTGAAGGCCCGCTTGATTTCCCACTTTAAGCTCTGTCTCTAGGTGAATGAACATACCATCATGGTTATCTGGGCCACTAAGACCTTTTTTTGTGCAGTTCTTCTGTGTATTCTTGCCACCTCTTCTTAATCTCTTTTGCTTCTGTTAGGTCCTTGCCATTTTTGTCCTTATTGTGCCTATCTTTGCATGAAATTTCCCCTTGGTATCTCTAATTTTCTTGAAGAGATCTCTAGTCTTTCCCATTCTATTGTTTTCCTGTATTTCTTTGCATTGTTCATTTAAGAAATTATATATACATAGATTCCAGACACATATATAGTTATAGTTCTACAGCTATAGTAGCCCTAGCAAAGTAATACATATATGAACTCAGAAAAGTAGCAGTATATAAGATAAACACAAAAAAACTGGTGTATTTCAATACCCCACAAGAAGCAATCCAAAGAGGAAATTAAAAAGCAGTTACACTTCATGATATCTAAATACATAAAATATTTGGAAGTAAATTTAACTGAAGAGAGGAGTGCCCAAAATGGCACAATAGGAATATTCTGAACTAATCCTCTGCCATCAACATACAATTGCAATTATTTACAGAGGACCTATTGATGACAAAGCTTGGAAGATTAGAAAAAAAAAAAAGATCTTCCACAGCTCAAGGTAAAGAAAGAACTACACCAAAAACGTAGGACAGACAAAAGTATGATATATTCAAGACTTACATCCCAATGTGGGTGATTCATAATTAGGAGGACAACTACAACTGCAAAAGTTCTCCCTTAAGGAGTAAGGGGGCCGAGACCCACATTAGGGTCTACAGTCCAGGAGTCCTGAACTGGGAACACAAGTCCTCAGGACATTTGGCTCTGAAGGCCATTTGGGTCTACTTACAGGAGAGCCAGAGGGTTGTGGGAAACAGAGACTCCATTCTTATTTTTTTAACAAATAAATTTATTTGGCTGCACAAGTCCTAGTTTTGTCATGCAAAATCCTCTAGTTACACCATGTGAACTCTTAGTTGTGGCATGCTGGGTCTAGTTCTCTGACCAGGGATCAAACCCCAGGACCCCTGCATTGGAAGTGTGGAATCTTAGCCACTGGAACACCAGGGAAGTCCCATAGAGACTCCATTCTTAGAGGATGGAGAGACTAGAGAGCAATTGTACCAAACAAAATCTCACACACTCTAGGACCCAGATCAGAAGCAGTAATCTTATAGGATGCTGGGTCATACCCACCTGTTGGTCTTGGATTGCCTCCTGGAGAGACAAGATGCAACTGGAGACAGTTCACCCTGGGGACATAGATACTTATTGCAGCAATTTTTTTGTGAGCTGGTTCTACCATGAAGATGCTGGTGCTGGTAATTGCCATTTTGTAATTACCCTTCTAGTTTATTAGTGCAGGGAGCCAGCCCTGCCTGCCAGCCTGTCAGCAACAGTATTGGGACACCTACAGCCAAACAACTAGTCACCAGGCAGGGATGAAGACCCACTGATGAGGAGGAAGGCTGCCTTAAGATCCCTTGAGCCTACGGTCAACCAGGAACACAACTCAGTCCACCAGAGGGCCTGAAACTTTGGCCTGCAACAAACCAGTTCACCAGCACTAGACCTGGGAATGCAGGGCCTTGCAGCCACAGATGCTGAAATCTGACTATGTTCACTACTGGACCACCATTAGCTCTGAGATCAGCTTCACTCCCCAGTTGATAGAAACTGTCCCCAGGTCCCAGTGAGTTCAATTCTGCTCACCAGGGACCTTAAACACCAACACTAGGATCCCCATGGTCCCATGACCTGGTTCTGCCACCAATGATCTGGTACTAGCCTTGAGAAATTCTAGGCCTCAGTCCTACCCTCCAGTGGGCCAATACAAGCTCTGGGATGACCAGGCCCTGCAGCCAGAGGCCTCAGGATATGGTTCTGTCTACCAGTATGCCAGCACTAGCCCCAGGGCATGGTTTCACCCACCAATGAGTGGACAACTGCCCAGAGATAACTTGGACCCTAGCCAGGTGACCCATGATGTAGATCCATTCACCAAAAGGCCAGCATTTATTTGGGATGCCCTAGACCCAGGAAATGACCTAGCTCAACAAAAACAGATCTGGGAATACCAACCCTCAACCACCCAATGCAGAACCTGGCTCCCCTCACCAGAGGGCCAGGACTAGCCCTGGGAAAACATGGGGTTCTGTAGCCAGCTACCTTGTGATCTGGCCCTACCAATCTGTGGCAGGTAGCCTCTTCACAAGGAAGGGCCTAGCAACCAACTTGACTGGGAGTGAGAGACAACCTCCAGACCACACACAATAGTCAGCCTGCCACTACAGAAGGACCCACACAACTCACATGGGGGATAACCCTATCTCTGACGACCAAAAAGGAGTGCAATGCTGAGGTGCATAGGACATTTCCCCCAAAAGGCCACTTATACAATGTAACCAATATACCAAATGCACAGAAATGAAAAGAGAATTAGACAAAATGAATATGTTCCAAATGAAGGAATAAGATAAAACTACAGAAGAACTAGTGAAGTGGAGATAGACAACCTACCTGATAAAGAGTTCAAAGTTATGTTCATAAAGATGCTCAAAGAACTCATGAGAAGATGATATAAACAGAGCAAAACATTTAAAGTTTTAAATAAAGAACTAGAAACTATAAAGAACAATAAAAGAGATAGAAAATGACATAAGCAAAATGAAACATACAATAAAAGGAATCAATATTAGAATATATGACAATGATACAGAAGACCAGATCAGTGACTTGAAAAACAAAGTAGTGGAAATCACTGAGGAGGAACAGAAAAAAGAAAAAAAATACATAAAAAATGAGGAGAGAAACATAAGTTCAAGATGGCAGATTTGAAGGACGTGGGCTTAACCCTTTCTACAGAAACACCAAAATCACAACTAACTGCTGAACAGTCATTGACAGATAAATGCTGGAACCTGCCAAAAAAATTACCCTAATAGTCAAAGACAAAGAAGAAGCCACAATGAGATGGTAGGAGGGGTGAAACTGATAAGATCAAATTCCATACCTGCTGGGAGTGTGACCCACAGACTAGAGAGCAATTGTACCACAGAGGCCCTCCCACAGGAATGAAAGCCTTGAGCCCATGTCAGGCATCCCAGTTGGGGTTCTGACAATGGGAGGAGGAGCCCACAAAGAATCTGGCTTTAAAGCCAATGGTGTTTGATCACAGGAAATCCATGGACTGGAGGAAACAGAGACTCCACACTTGGAGGGTGCAACAAGGTCCAGTATGCACCAGATCTAAGGGGAAAAAGGCAGTGAATCCATAAGAAACTGAGACAGACCTACTTGCTAGTACTGGAGACTCTTCTGTAGAGACAGGGTGGCTGTGGCTCACTGTAGAGACAAAGACAATGGTGGTAGCAGCTCTGGGGAGTACTCATTAACATGAGCCCTCCCAGATGCTGCTATTAACCACATCCAACATTCTGTTGGCTCCAGAGCTGGGATGTCTTTTGCCAAACAACCAACAAAGGGGGAAGACAGCTGCATCCACCAGCATAAGCTGCTTAAAGGTTTTCTGAGCATGGCCCTGCCCACCAGAGGGACAAGATCCTGGTCCACCTACCAGTGGAGCCCTTCCATCATGAAGCATGCACAAGCCTCTTAGACATCCTCATCCACCAGAGGGCAGATAGCAAAAGCAAGAAGAATTACAATCTTGCAGCCTGCAGAACAGAAACTGCAATCACAGAAAGTTAGACAAAATGAGATGGCAGAGCAATATGTTCTAGATGAAGTAACTAGATAAACCCCAGAAGAACAATGAAGTGAAGTGGAAATAGACAACCTGCCAAAAAAAAAAAAAAGAATTTAGAAAAATGTTAGTAAAGATGATCCAAGACCTTGGAAAAAGAATGTAGGCAAGGATTGAGAAGATGCAAAAACTATTTAAGAAAGATCTAGAAGAAGTAAAGAACAAACAAACAGAAGAATAATGCAATAACTGAAATAGAAAATATACTAGAAGGAATCAATAGCAGAATAACTGAGGCAGAAGGTGGAAATCACTGCCATGGAACAGAATAAAGAAAAAAGAATGAAAAAAATGAGGTCAGTTAAATAGATCTCTGGGACAACATTAAACACACTAGCATCTACATTATAAAGGTTTCAGAAGGAGAAGAGAAAAAGAGAAGGAACCTAAGAAAATATTTGAAGAGTTAATATTAATAGCAGAAAACTTCCCTAACATGGGAAAGGAAATAGTCACCCAAGTCCAGGGAGGGCAGACAATCCGAGGAAGGATAAACCCAACAAGGAACATACTGAGACACATAGTTATCAAATTATCAAATTGACAAAAATTAAAGAAAAAATATTAAAATCAACAATGTAAAAACGGACAGATAACATAATTGGGAACTCTCATAAGGTTAACAGCTGATTTCTCAGCAAAAACTCTGCAGGCCATCAGGGAGCGGCATGATATATTAAAGTGATGAAAGGAAGAACCTACAACCAAGAATACTCAGCAAGGCTCTCATTCAGAATCAATGGAAAAATCAAAAGGTTTGTTGTTCAGTCACTCAGTTGTGTCCAACTCTTGCAACCCAATGGACTGAAGCACACCAGGCTTCCTTGTCCTTCACCATCTCCTGGAGCTTGCTCAAACTCATGTCCATTGAGTTGGTGGTGCCATTCAACCATTTGTCCTCTCATTCCCTTCTCCTCCTGCCTTCAGTCTTTCACAGCATGAGGGTATTTTCCTGTGAGTCAACTTTTCGCATCAGGTGGCCAAAGTATTGGAGCTTCAGCCTCAGCATCATTCCCTCCAATCAATATTCAGGATTGATTTCCTTTAGGATTGACTGGTTTGATCTCCTTGCAGTCTAAGGGACTCTCAAGAGTCTTGAGACTCAAGAGACTCAAAAGGTTTACAGACAAGCTAAAGCTAAGAGAATTCAGCATCACCAGTCTAGCTTTGCAACCAATGCTAAAGGAACTTCTATGGGTGGAAAAAGGAAAGGACATGTTAAAAACAAGAAAATTACAAATAGAAAAACTCACCAATTAAGAAAAAACATACAATAAATGTAGCAAATCATCTGCACACAAATATGATATCAAAACCAGCAATTGTGAAGAGAGCACAAATGCAGGATATTGGAAATGCATTTGAAATCAAAAGACCAGCAACTTAAAACAATCTTCCATATATAGTCTGCTATATCAAAATCTCATGGTAATTGCAAACCAAAAAACTACAATAGATACATACACAATAAAAGAGGGAAATTGACAGTAACACAGTAAGAGTAGGGCATGTTAACACCCAACAGATATATATATATATATATAGACTTATCATCCAGATAGTAAACCAATAGGATACACTGGCCCTAAATGACACATTGTACCAAATGAATGTAATAGATAACATATAGAACATTCCATCCAAAAGCAGCAGAATATGCATTCATTTCAAGTGTACATGGAATATTCTCCAGGATTGATCACATGCTAGGCCAGTAAACAAGCCTTGGAAATTTAAGAAAATTAAAATCATATCAAGCATCCTTTTCAACTATAACTATGAGACTAGAAATCAACTGCAAGGAAAAAATTCTGCAAAAACAATAAACACATGGAGGCTAAACAATATGCAACTATAAAACCAAGGAAATAAAAAATACTTGGAGACAAATATAAGCAAAAACATGATCCAAAATCTAAAATTCATAGTGATAAAAGTTTGTTTCAGCAAACAAGAAAAACTCAATTAAACAATCTAATCTTATACTTAAAGGAACTAGAAAAAGAACAAACAAAATCTAATGTTAGTAGAAAAAATTATAAAGATCAGAGCAGAAATAAAAAATGTAGAGACCAAAAAATAGACAAGATCAATGAAACTAAGATATAGTTCTTTGAAAAGATAAATAAAATTGATAAGCCTTTAGCCAGACTCATCAAGAATAAAACAGAATGGACTCAAATAAAAAAATCAGAAATGAAAAAGGAGAAGTTCCAACAGACACTATAGAAAGGTAAAGACTCATAAGAGACTACTATGAAGAACTATATCTCAGTAAAATGGATGGCTTAGAATGGAAAAACTCTTGGAAATTTACAATTTCCCAAGAATGCATCAGAAAGAAATAGAAAATATGAGCAGATCACTTACCAGTAATGAAATTTAATCAAAAGTAAAAGGGAAAAATCACAACAATCAAAGTACAGAACCAGAAGCCTTCCCAAGTAAATTTTACCAAACATTTAGAGTTAACACATATCTTTCTTTTTTCCCTTTTTTTAATTAGAGAGTGATTGCTTTAAAATTTTGTGTTAGTTTCTGCTCTACAACAATGCAAATTAACTGCAGAGAAAGGAATGCTGCCAAACTCACCCTGATACAAAAACCTGACAAAGATATCACACACAAAAAGGGTAGTTACAGGTCAACATCACTAATGAACATAGATACAAAAATCAACAACAAAATATTAGCAAGCTGAATCCAATAATACATTCAAGAGATCATGCACCATGATAAAGTGGGATTTGTTCCAGGATGCAAAGGTTGTTCAGTATCCATAAATCAATCAATGTGGTACAGCAATGTAATAAATTGAAGGATATAGATCATATGAACGTCTCAACAGATGCAGAAAAAACTTTTGATAAATTAAACATCCATTTATGGAAAAAACTCAGTAAGATGGGTAGAGAGGGATCATATCTCAACACAATTAAGGTGATATATGATGAGCCCACAGCTAACAGCATACTCAATGGTGAAAATGGAAAACTTTTCTACTAAGAGCAGGAACAATACAAGGATGTTCACTCTCTCTCCTTTTATCCAACATAGTTTTGGAAGTCCTATACACAGCAATTAGAAAAGAAAAAAATAAATAAAAAGTATCCAAACTAGGAAGGAAGAAGTAAAAATGTCACTGTATACAAATGACATGATAATATACATAGAACAAAAACTGTAAATATGCCACAAAAAAACTACTAGAGCTATCAACAAATTCAGTAAGTGGCAGGATACAAAATTAATATATAAAAATATTTATTGAAAGCTTTGATTTGTCTGTTAAGGACTTTGACCTTTCTGTTAGTACTTGTTGGCCACTTTGGCCTGACTCTGAAATCAGGCTGTCCCTACTGGAAATGTGCTAGCCTTTGCTCTAATTCCTTTTGGAACTGGACTGTTCCTATTAGAATTGTGTTGTTTAGGACTTTCCCCCCTTTACTCCAGAGAAAAATATCTCTAGGAAATGGGATCCCAATTATATAAATGCTCTGAGTATGCCCCTACTTCAGGGATTCTGGCCAGCTTAATGTTTCAAAACTGCAATTCCTCCTCACATGCCTTTTAAACTAAATGGACCAACTTAATTTAGAATACCAGTGGCCATTATGGGGAATTTTTGAACTCCCCAAACATGCTTTTCTTAAAACAGAATTGAATAGCCATGACTCTAAAATTTTCAAAACTGAATAACACACCTATTATAATTGGTATTTTGCAAGTTCCAAATGTGATCACACAAGTCTAAAATTGCCTCACTGGAAAATACAACTTTTAAAATAACTGAAACAAACTATTGAAAAAAAGACAAAATGGCTCCTGAGGCCTTTCCCCATCTCCATCTTCCATCCCTGGATGTGCAGCAGCCATGTTAATGTTAAGCTGTGCCTCTAGTGCTATCTTCCTCCTTTCCTTATGGACTGCCTCTAAGCCTCAGATTCTCCTTTCTAATTCTCGCATTGAACTTCCTATTTTTGTTAAATCTCTCCCTGCTCCTTCCTCTGAATCTTTTAGAACCTGCTTCTTTAAAGTTAAGTCTTCTGAGCATCCAAACAAATTCCCAAGTTCATTTTGTTCCCTGGGCTAAGGACAAGTTGTGAGCCATAGTTGAAGAATTTTATAAATTAACTAAGGACCAGCCACCCAGGTTTGCTGATGAATTGAACATAGTTATTCAAACTTATTAACCTGGGTTTTCAGATCTGTATCAGTTAGTCCACATGCTTGTTGGTGAGGGTCAAGTGAAACACAGGATAAAGTTACCCAGTGGGAAAATCTTGAAAGAGATTTAGAAAAACAAGTGCTAACTTTTGGCAAGAGGCTAAAACACTTGCTGGAGAACTCCAGTGAGAAATATAGTAGCTTTCCCTAAGCCTATTGATTGAAACAAAATTCAGGGTTGCATACAAAATCTAATGAGCCTATTAATGACTATTATAAGTTGTGTGTTTGTTAGTTGCTCATTTATGTCTGACTCTTTGCGACCTCATGGACTGTATCCCGCCAGGCTCCACTGCCCATGAAATTCTCCAGGCAAGAATACTGGAGTGGAGAAGATTCCCTTCTCCAGGGGATCTTCCAAATCCAGGGATCAAACCTGGGTCTCCCGTATTGCAGGCAGATTCTTTATCATCTGTGTCACCAAGGTTTACTTAAAACTATTTTCAAAGGGAATTCTGGGTTTCCTTCAGATGTTAAATATAACTGGGTAGCCTTTAACTCTGTGTTTATGAATGAGCTGAAACAGGATATTTCTCTTTTCGTTAAAAGGACCCAGATGGAATGGTAAACTATGTCCACCCTGGATTTAGTTAATTTGGCAAATCAGCTTGCTTGCACCCTACATTAGTCACCAAAGAGAAAAATGCTAATATTCTTAATTTTCAACTCTGAAAACTGGAGGTCCCTAAACAAAACAACCTCTTAGTTTCAGCTATTATTGCAAAGAGCCAAGACACTGGCAAAAACAAACAAACAAAACTACACAAACTTAAGCACTTTAGGTGCCTTCAACCCTCTAATCAGACTTTCCAATTCCCTCCCATTTCTCAAAAACTGGGGCTCCAAGGATCTATAGGGACTCCTCCCAATTCTTCCTCTTAATCAGCTCAGATAAATAACTCCATGTTGGTAATGAATATCTTACTGTCCTTACTGACACTGGAATCACACTGTCAGTGTTCAACTCCACTGTTATAAAGCAACTCCTGTCTCAGGATCCTAAAATAGTTCAAATAATGGAGATTTCTAGTGAACTATAAAATGTTCCTGTCTCTGAACCTATTCCATCTTGATTAGGTCCGAGAGATACCCACTCTTTTCTTCTTATTTCCTCTACCCCTATCCACTTATTAGGTTAAAACTTCTTGGAAAAGTATCATGCTGGAATTTCTTTCTTCCAGAAGGGGGAAATAATTTTAGAATTTGACAGCAGCAATGAAAATAGCTAACCAGATTAAATAAATGATGCTTCAACATCTTTCCTTATCTCTGACGGTACTTGAGCTGATTCTGGAGACACTGACAATTCATCCCTATTGAGCCAACTCCCACCTTTCTTATGGGAAAAATCTCCAACTGATATTGCCAAAATTCACAGTGCACCTCCCATCAATACTCAAACAGATCCCTCAAATCCTCTCCCCAGAATTAACCAATGCCCTAAAAGTAAAGAAGCCCTTCAAGGTATGAACCCCATAAAAGAAGATTGCAAGGCTCAGGGTCTCATTATCCCTTACACTAGTATCTGTAATATTCCCATTTTACCTTTGAGAAAAACCCAAGGAGGTGAGTCCAGGATCTCTGAGCAATAAACAGTATTGTTTTCTCTCGACACCCTGTTGTTCGTATCCCCATACATTACTAACATCCATTCCTATAGAAAGCTAATTTTTCACCATAACTGATCTATGCAGTACATTCTTCAGTATTCCAGTTGATAAGGGTAACCAATAAATGTTTGCTTTCACCTGGAGAGGGAGACAACACATCAAGACAGTAGTGCTGCAGTGTTTCCCAGAAAACCCCTCTTTTTTTTTTGGTGGGGGGGCTGTGCCACACAGCTTGTGAGATCTCAGTCCTCTGACCAGGGATAGAACCTCTGCAGTAAAAGTGCAGTTCTAACCATTGGATCATCATGGAATTTCCAGAAAGCCCCTCTTAACTTTCACAAATCTTTTTTTTTTTTTTTAAATTGGAGGATAATTTCTTTACAATGTTGTGCTGGATTTCTGCTGTACAATAATGAGAATCAGCAATAAGTATACATATACCCCTTCCCACTTGAGCCTCCCTCCCACCTGCCCCCATCCCACCTCTCTAGGTCATCACAGAGCACCAAGATGAGCTTCCTGTGCTTTATAGAAGCTTCCCACTAGCTTTCTATTTTACACATGGTAGTGTATATATGTCAATGCTAATCTCATTGGATGAATGCTAATTCATCCAACCCTCTCCTATTCCCGCTGTGTCCACAACTCTGTTCTCTACATCTCCATCTATATTCCTGCCTGGAAAATAGGTTCCGCAGTGCCATTTTCTAGATTCCATATATAAGTGATATTTGTTTTTCTCTTTCTGATTTACTTCACTGTATAACAGAATCTAGGTTCATCCATCTCACTTCAACTGACTCAAATTTGTTCCTTTTTATGGCCGAGTAATATTCTATTGTATATATGTACCACACTTTTTATCCATTCATCTGTTGAACAATCCCACTACTGGGCATATACCCTGAGAAAGTGAGTGAGTGAAGTTGCTTAGTTTTGTCCGACTCTTTGCGACCCCATGGACTGTAGCCTACCAGGATTCTCCATTCATGGGATTTTCCAGGCAAGAGTACTGGAGTGGGCTGCCATTTCCTTCTCCAGGGGATCTTCCCAACCCAGGGATCGAATCCAGGTCTCCTGCATTGTCAGCAGATGCTTTACCATCTGAGCCACAAGAGAAAACCATAATTAAAAAAGACACATTTACCCCAATGTTCACAGCAACAGTATTTACAATAGCTATGGAATTTTCACAAATCTTGAAAGCTGATTTGAACAATTTGAAGTTTTCTACTGGCTCAAAGTTGTTACAATATACACATAATTTGTTTCTATGCTCTCCTGATCAAACCTCTTCACACAAAGACAACATCCATCTGTTAAAACTTTTGGCCTTAAAGGACTATAAAGTCTCCAAAGAAAAATAGCTGTTTGCTCAAACTCACGTTGGGTATTTAGGGCACTTGATCTCTGAACAAGGGACTACATTTGGATCTATGTAGGCTTCATGGAATTCTGAGCTTCTCTAAACCTAAAACTAAGGGTCAATTTATGGTGGCTCAGACGTTAAAGAATCTGCTTATGATGTTGTAGGCCCGACTTCAGTCCCTGGGTCTGGAAGTTCCCCTGGGGAAGGAAATGGCAACCGACTCCAGTATTCTTGCCTGGAGAATTCCATGGACATAAGAGTCTGGTGGGCTACGTTCCATGGGGTTGCAAGGAGTTGGACATGACTGAGCAACTACACATTTTATGAGGTTTTACTGGGCTAGCTGGCTACTGACATAATTGGATTCCAAATTTGTTTCTTATCTCCCAGCCCATATTTGCTTTATGAATAACAGCGAGCTTGACCACATTACTTGGGGCAATGAAGATGACATAGCTTTTGGAACCTTAAAGAAAAGCTTTATGACACTACCTGCACTTGGACACCCTGTCAGCTTCCCCTTTACTTCTTTGCAAGAAAGAATGCAATGCCATTGGCATATTCATCCAAAAACAGAGACTGTCATTGGCTCCTACTGTATCATAGAAAACAGCTGGACCCTGTGGCATGGGATAACCCCCTTGCCTCACAGCCATTCCAGCCATTGCCCTTCTAGTTAAATCTGCTGAAAAAATAATCATGGTACTCCATGCATAGACACCCTCCTGAATTCTCATCACATTCAATACTTTTCAGTCACCTCACTTCTTATGAAATTAACTGCAAAAGGATTCGCAAAATCCTGCAAGTGAACTCTTCACACAACTCTTTCACATTGTCATAACTCCAAACCTGCTATTTGTCTCTGATTCTTCACTGACAAAACCCTTTAGGACTGCTTATCACTGACAGATAACCTTTTGACTCCTTGTAATGATTTACAGGAGACTCCTCTATTCAATGTACATTTTTCATGGTTTTCTGATGGTTCCAATTTAAAAGATGAAAAAAGTCAACATCATGTTGAGTATGCTATTACAACTCCTCTTGAAGTTGTTGAGGCAGCACCTTTGCCTTTGGTGGCTACTTTAGCCCATTAGGCTGAATTTTACACTCTCCTTGGGCTTGTAATCAAGTCAAGGGCAAAACTGCAAATATTTATACTGCTAGCTGATATGCCTTTGGGGTGGTGTGGAAACACTGGGATTTTCTTATCTCTAATGCATAAACAATTAAAAATGTCTCTTACATGCAAAACCTATTGGATGCCATACTTTTGCCAGCTGCCTTGGCTATTATTACCATCCCTGGGCACTCTAAACTTGACTCCCTAGAGGCTTAAAGAAACCATCTAAGTGATATTTCCACCAAAACACTACTATCAAAGGAACTAATGGCCTAATCTCTGTCATGGTCCAAAGGCATGCTCCCCGGGATGACAGTCTAGAAAAAAAATGACTAGAATTTCCCAACCACTGGCCTTCAAAAAGGGGGAAAAAATGGGCATCTAGTAACTGTTGGCTCAATAAAGACAGAACTCTGGTTTCAGCCAAATAACAAATCAGCCCTAGCAGAAATTCTAAGATTCCCACTCCTTACCATTGTATGTGCATTAAATCATAGGTCCACTGACAAAATAACAGCATTCCTGAGCCGATACTGTTGGGGAAATATTAATAATGCCACAAAAATTACCTGCTTTGCTTGACCCACCTGTTCAAAACATGCAATCCAGGAAAATATGTTCACACTGTTCCTGGACATTTTGAGTTGCTTAATGGGCCATTTGAGATTTGGTAAATGGACTTAACACAGCCACCCTCATCTCATGTATATCAATGTTTTAGCTATGGGCTATATGTTTTCTCACTGACTGAAGCTTTCCCTTGTAGATAGGCCACTGCTTCTTCTGTGGATAAAATTTTGTTAGTCAAGATTATCCCTACCTGGGGAACCCCTCTCACTTTTTACAGTGACCATAAAGTCCATCTTACTGGTCAGATGCTTCAACAAATCTGTGTTACTTGGCCAGTTTTACACTTTCATGGTGCTTACCATGTTCAGTTCTCAGGGTTAGTCAAATGCACTGATGGTGCTATTAAAACAAACTTATGGTTACAAAAGGAGAAAGGGAGGGATAAATTAGTGGGAATCTGGGACGAAAATATACACACTACTATATATAAAATAATCAACACGGACCTACTGTATAGCACAGGGAACTATACTCAATATCTTGTAATGACCTATAATGGAAGAGAATGGTGAAAATAATATATATGTATATTATATTTAAAACTGAATCACTTTGATTTGCATCTGAGACTAACACAACATTGAAAATCAACTACATTTCAACACTTTTTTTTTTTTTTTTTTTAAGATTCATTCAGCAAAATTGGTAGAGGTTCTCCAAGCATAAAGAATTGACATTGATCTTTCTAAATCTCAGATCTATCCAACTTGGAACTCATAAACTCATCCTTTGAAATAGTCACAGGACACTCAAAGCACCTGGTCCCCATCTCTTTTGATCTTGATAAAAGGAGACATACTTCAATATTATAAAGGCTTAATTGCTCTTATTAAAAATAACCATGCCCCGGTACAGCAATCTTTTTACAATGTTATTCTTAAGAATCATACCTTGCAACCTGGAGATGTCATCTATTGGAAAAAAGCACCTTCTAAAGAACCTTTCCAATCCCACTGGAAGTCCCCTGTCAGGTTCTGCTAACAAACCCCTGTGCTGCCAAAATCCAGGGAATTCACATGCCACAACTAAAGAAAGCATCAAACTTGCACATCATCTGGTAACCTGAAGGTAAGCATTTCCCAGAATTGAAGCAGATGACACCTGATGAGACAGCTATCCCAAGATGCCTGGACTAAGCCTATTAGAAGATTTAGAATTCATGTAAGTCTCCTTCTTTCATCTGGACTACTAACCGATTCTGGATTGTTATCCAAATTCATGATCTCAAAATTTGCAACCTAGAGGCTGTATTATTGACAAAACATTTGGTTACAAACAGTCATTTTGAGATAACAATATTGTCTAAAGTTGCCAAAAGTTCATCAGCGATTGCTTCATATTTATTCCTGGACTGTGTCTTCCCAAAGTGCTTGTTTAATTCAGTGTTGAATGTGCTCTTGCTGTATTGAATATTCTAAAATACAGACTTTAGATAGAAAACATCTGCAAATCTCCCTCCTACCCCTCCTTGTTAATTGAACGTGACCTCAATAGGTTTCCAATCTGTGTACTTTTCTTCTAATATGGGACATGACATCCAGGAAAGGTCCTTCCTGATATCAAGGGACAAAATGTCACTGAATCCAGCAACACAAACAAATAAAAAATCTCTGACTCCTGGTTAGTGATGCTTTCAGAGAAATTTCTCTTTTTAAAATAATTTTTGGAGTATAGTTGATTTACAGTGTTGGGTTAGTTTCAAGTGTATAGAAAGGTGATTTAGTTATACATATATTAATTTTCAGATTCTTTACCCATATAGGTTACTACAGATTGCTGAGTAGAGTTCTCTGTGTTATATAGTGGGTCTTTGTTACTTACCTATTTTATATGTATTAGTGTGTGTATGTTAAATCCCAAGCTCCTAATTTATCCCTCCTACCCATGTTTCCCCTTTGGCAGCCATAAATTTGTTTTTGAAATCTGTGAGTCTGTTTCTCTTTTATACATAAGTTAATTTGTATCATATTAAAATTAGATTCCACACATGAGTGATAATATGATATTTGTCTTTCTCTGACTTACATTTAATTCTTTTTATGGCTAAGTAATATCCCACTGTATATATGCACCACATCTGCTTTATCCATTACTCTGTCGATGAACATTTAGGCTGCTTTTGTTTCAGCTATTGCAAATAGTTATGCAGTGAATATTGGGGTACATGTTTCTTTTCAAATTATCGCTTTTTCCAGATTATATGCACAGGAGTGGGATTGCTGGATCATATGGTAGGTCTATCTTTAGTATTTTAAAGAACTTCACACTGTTCTCCATAGTGGCTGTACCAATTTACATACCCACCAATAGTGTAGGAGGGTTCCCTTTTCTCCACACAATCTCCAGCATTTACTGTTTGTAGACATTTTGATGATGATCATTCTGACCAGTGTGAGGTGATACCTCATTGTAATTTTAATTTTAATTTCCATGATAATTAGTAATGTTAAGCACCTTTTGAAATTTCTTAATCAAAAGGAGAAAATGAAAATTAGTAAGCAGAAATCTCATTTAAAATAGAGTTGGGAGGCCAGAAAGGAGAGCTCTTATGCCCTACTGTTCAATGTGAATTGCAGGCCCAACGGGAAGAGATATATGTTTGCAACTTAAGTAGGAAAAAGGTTATTACTTTGTTAACTAGAAGGAAGAAGGAATAATTTCACTTTGCCTGACATCAGCCTAGCTAATGAGAGACTGTCACAACTCAGGCAATGAAAAGTCACTACATTTTGAACTTCCAGTTTTCTCCAATGGACATTTTGTTTAAATCAGCCCCTCCTAACTGGCCTTTCTCCTCTATGAAAGAATATTACTTTCTTTTATTCTCCAGGCTTGCCTGTGGTCGACCCACCATAGCATGCCTATCTGAATTGATTGTTTTTTGCTGTTCCTAAATAAACCAACTTTTCTTGTAAAAATAACAGGCTTTTTTTTATTGTTTTAGGTTAACAGACTTTAGCTAATGCCTTATAGACTAACTTGGAAAAATCCATTTCACCAAATCCAGCTCCCTGCTGGATACCAGGAATCTGATAGGCTGTATGGAGGGAACATCTGTTATCAGTGCTCGTCATTTTATTTACAATCTGGAATTAAGGGGAAGGCAAGGGGCTTCTTATTAATAGAAATTCTGTTACATTATATGAAGCATTGGAATAGTGATGATGTCACATCTGTTTGACAGGGTGAACTAAGGGTCAAAGCAGTACAACATACATGCAATGATATAATGCCCTGTTTCCAGAGTCAAGATGAGCTTTAATGTCCGTCTATACCAAAGACCAAATCATGTAACAACAACAAAATCTCTGGGCCTGAATGGTCTTGTCAACTAAGTCAGAGCTAATGCTACCTACACCTCATAAGTTTATTAATATTAAATGAGTTGAGCAAATAAAGAATGAAAGCAGCTCAAATCACTGAGTAAAAATTGGTCTTTTTAATTTGTCATGTCGAATAACTGGATAGCCATATGATAAAATTTGATCCATATCTCACATTATATACCAGAATAAATTCAAAATGGATCATTGATTTTAAATATAAGGATGAAAACTTGCAAGTATTGAAACAAAATATGAATGAATTCCTCGCTTTTTAAATTTATTTTTTATTGAAGGATAACTGCTTTACAGAACTCTGTTGTTTTCTATCAAACCTCAACATGAATCAGCCATAGGTATAAATATATCCTCTTCCTTTTGAACCTCCCTCCCATCTCCCTCCCCATCCCACTTCTCTAGGTTGATAAAGAGCCCCTGTTTGACTTTCCTGAGCCATATAGCAAATTCTCATTGGCTATCTATTTTACATATGGTAATGTAAGTTTCCATGTTACTTTTTCCATACATCTCACCCACTCTTTCCCTCTTTAATCTAGGAATAGAGTGCTATTCCTTAACTACAGTTCAAAGTCCAGAAGCAATAATGGAAAGAGAGAAAAATTCAATTTACCTACATAAAATTTTAAAGTGTTTTTCAGGACAAAAGATTCATAACCAAAATTTTAAAAAGTGAAAAACTAGGAAAAATATTACATAATTACCTTTATATTTTAATTAATTTAAATATATTTCATTAACATAACTATATTACATAACAAAAAGCTTACATAACACACTGAATATTAATATCCTTAATATGTGTGCTTAGTTTCTCAGTCTTGCCCAACTCTTGTGACCCCATGGACTGTAGCAAGCCAATATTTCCTGTCTATCACCAAATCCCAGAGCTTGCTCAAATTTATGTCCAATGAGTCGGTGATGCCATCCAACCATCTAATCCTCTGTTGTACATTTCTGCTCTTGCCTTCAATCTTTCCCAGCATCAGGGTCTTTTTCAGAGAGTCAGTTCTTCAATCAGGTGGCCAAAGTACTGGAGCTTCAGTTTCAGCATCATTCCTTCCAATGAAGATTCAGGACTGATTTCCTTTAGGATTGACTGGTTTGATCTACTTGCAGTCCAAGGGATTCTCAAGCATCTTCTCTAACACCACAGTTCAAAAGCATCAATTCCTTGGCGCTCAGCTTTCTTTATGGTCCAAGTCTCACATCCATACATGACTACTGGAAAAACCATAGCTTTGACTAGATGGACCTTTGTTGGCAAAGTAATGTCTCTACTTTTTAATATGCTGTCTAGATTGGTCATAGCTTTTCTTCAAAGGAGCAAGCATCTTTTAATTTCATGGCTGCAGTCACCATCTGCAGTGATTTTGGAACCCAAGATAATAAAGTCTCTCACAGTTTCCATTTTTTCCTCATCTATTTGCCATGCAGTGATGGAACCAGATGCCATGATCTTAGTTTTCTGAATGTTGAGCTTTAATCCAACTTTTCCACTCTCCTCTTTCACTTTCATCAAGAGGCTCTTCAGTTCCTCTTCACTTTCTCCCATAAAGGTGGTGTCATCTGCATATCTGAGGTTATTGATATTTCTCCCAGCAATCTTGATTCCAGCTTGCGATTCATTGAGCCTGGCATTTGGCACGATGTAATGTGCATAGAAGTTAAATACACAGGGTGACAATATACAGCCTTGAGGTACTCCTTTCCCAATTTGGAACTAGTTTGTTGGTCCATGTCTGGTTCTGACTGTTGCTTCTTGACCTGCATACAGAATTCGCAGGAAGCAGGTTAGGTGGTATAGTATTCCCATCTCTTGAAGAATTTTCCACAGTTTGTCATGATCAACAAAGTCAAAGCTTTAGTGTAGTCAATAAAGCAGAAGTAGATGTTTTTCTGGAACTCTTGTGCTTATTCAATGATCCAATCGATGTTGGCAATGTGATCTCTGGTTCCTCTGCCTTTTCTAAATCCAGCTTGAACATCTGGAAGTTCTCGGTTTACATACTGTTGAGGCCTCACTTGGGGAATTTTGAGCATTACTTTACTAGCATGTGAGATTAATGCAACCGTGTGGTAGTTTGAACATTCCTTGGCATTGTCTTTCTTTGGGATTGGAATTAAAAACAACATTTTTTCCAGTCCTGTGGCCACTGCTGAGTTTTCAAGTTTGCTGGCATAGTGACTGCAACACTTTAACAACATCTTCTTTTAGGATTTGAAATAGCACCACTGGAATTCCATCACCTTCACTAGCTTTGTTCATAATAATGCTTCCCAAGGCTCACTTGACTTCACACTACAGGATATCTGGCTCTAGATGAGTGATCACACAATTGTGGTTATCTGGGTCATTAAGATCTTTTTTTGGATAGTTCTTCTGTGTATTATTACCACCTCTTCTTAATATCTTCTGCTTCTGTCAGGTCCATACCGTTTCTGTCATTTATTGTGGCCATCTTTGCATGAATGGTCCCTTTGTATCTGTGATATTCTTAAAGAGACCTCTAGTCTTGCCCATTCTATTTTTTTCCTATATTTCTTTGCACCGATCACTGAGAAACATATTCTTGTCTCTCCTTGCTATTGTTTGGAACTCTGCATTCAGATGGGTATATCTTTCCTTTACTCCTCTGCCTTTAGCTTCTCTTCTTTTCTCAGCTATTTGTAAGGCCTCCTCAGACAACCATTTTGCCTTTTTGAGTTTATTTTTCTTGGGGATGATATTGATCACTGCCTCCTGTACAATGTCACGAACTTCCATCCACAGTTATTCAGGCAATCTGTCTATCAAATCTACTCCCTTGAATCTATTTGTCACTTCCACTGTATAATTGTAAGGGATTTGATTTAGGTCATACCTGAATGTATTCAAGCTGGATTAAAAAAAAAAAAGGCAGAGGAACCAGAGATCAAATTGCCAACATCTACTGGATCATCAAAAAAGCAAGAGAGTTTCAGAAAAAAATCGACTTCTGCTTTATTGACTATGCCAAAGGCTTTGACTCTGTGGATCACAATAAACTGTGGAAAATTCTTCAAGAGATGGGAATACCAGAACGCCTTACCTGCCTCCTGAGAAATCTGTATGCAGGTCAAGAAGCAACAGCTAGAACTGGACATGGAACAACAGACTGTTTCCAAATTGGGAAAGGAGTACATCAGGCTGTTTATTTTCACCCTGCTTATTTAACTTATATGCAGAGTACACCATGTGAAAATGCTGGGCTCGATGAAGCACAGCTGGAATCAAGATTTCTGGGAGAAATATCAAGAACCTTAGATATGCAGATGGCAGAAAGTGAAGAAGACCTAAAGAGCCTCCTGATGAAAGTGAAAAAGGAGAGTAAAAAAGTTGGTTTAAAACTCAACATTCAGAAAACTAAGATCATGGCATCCGGTCCCATCACTTCATGGCAAATAGATGGGGAAACAATGGAAACTGAGAGACTTTATTTTTTCAGGTTCCCAAATCACTGCAGATGGTGAGTGAAGCCATGAAATTAAAAGATACTTGCTCTTGAAAGAAAAGTTATGACCAACCTAGACAGCATATTAAAAAGCAGAGACATTACTTTGCCAACAAAGGTCCGTCTAGTCAAAGCTATGGTTTTTCCATAGCTTTTCCATGTATGGATGTGAGAGTTGGACTATAAAGAAAGATGAGCACCGAAGAACTGATGCTTTTGAGCTGTGGTGTTGGAGAAGATGCTTGACAATCCATTGGACTGCAAGGAGATCCAACCAGTCTATCCTGAAGGAAATCAGCCCTGAATATTCATTGGAAGGACTAATGCTGAAGCTGATGCTCCAATATTTTGACCACCTGATGTGAAGAACTGACTTACTAGAAAAGACCCTGATGCTGGGAAAGATTGAAGGCGGGATGAGAAGGGGAAGACAGAGGATGAGATGGTTGCATGGTATCACTGACTCAGTGGGCATGCATTTGGGTAAGCTCTGGGAGCTGATGATGGGCAGGGAAGCCTGGTGTGCTACAGTCCTTGGGATCACAATGAGTCGGACACAACTGAGTGACTGAACTGAACTGAACTGAATGGTCTAGTGATTTTCCTTACTTTCTTCAATTTAAGTCTGAATTTGGCAATAAGGAGTTCATGATCTGAGCCACATTCACCTCCCAGTCTTGCCTTTGCTGTATATCCCAGTCTTGCCTTTGCTGTATAGAGCTTCTCCATCTTTGGTTGCAAAGGATATAATTAATCTGATTTCAGTATTGACCATCTGGTGATATCCATGTGTAGAGTCATCTCTTGTGTGTTGCAAAAGGGTGTTTTCTATGACCAGTGCTTTCTCCTGGCAAAACTCTGTTAGCCCTTGCCCTGCTTCATTCTGTACTCCAAGGCCAAACTTGCCTGTTACTCCAGGTATCTGTTGACTTCCTATTTCTGCATTCTAGTCCCTTACTATGAAAAGGACAGCTTTTTTGGTGTTAGTTCTAGAAGGTCTTGTAGGTTTTCATAGAACTGTTCAGCTTCAGTTTCTTCAGCATTACTGGTTGGAGCATAGACCCAGATAACTGTGATATTGAATGGTTTGCCTTGGAAACGAACAGAGATCATTCTGTCATTTTTGAGATTGCACACAAGTGCTGCATTTCGGACTCTTCTTGACTATGAGGGCTGCTCCATTTCTTCTAAGGCATTCTTGCCCACAGTAGTAGATAAAATGGTCATCTGAATTAAATTCTCCCGTTCCAGTCCATCTTAGTTCACTGATTCCTAAAATGTCAATGTTCACTCTTGCCATCTCCTGTTTGACCACTTCCAATTTACCTTGATTCATGGACCTACTATTCCATGTTCCTATGCAATGTTGTTCTTTACAGCATTGAACTTTACTTCCATCACCAGTCACATCCACAACTGTGTGTTGTTTTCACTTTGGCTATGTCTCTTCATTCTTTCTGGAGCTATTTCTCTACTCTTCTCCAGTAGCATATTGGGCATCTAGTGATCTGGGGACTTCATCTTTCAGTGCCATATCTTTTGCCTTTCCATAGTGTTCATGGGGTTCTCAAGGCAGGGATACTGAAGTGGTTTGCCAGTCCCTTCTCCAGTGGATCATGTTTTATCAGAACTCTCCATCATAACCCATCCATCTTGGGTGGCCCTACACAGCATGGCTCATAGTTTCATTGAGTTAGACAAGGGTGTGGTCCATGTGATCATTTTGGTTAGTTTTGCCTGACTGTGGTTTTCATTCTGTCTGCCCTCTGATGGATAAGGATAAGAGGCTTATAGGAGTTTCCTGATGGGAGAGACTGACTGTGGGGGGAAACTGGGTCTTGTTCTGATGGTTGGGGCCATGCTCAGGAAATCTTTAATCAAATATTCTATTGGTGGGCGGGGCTGTGTTCTCTCCTTGTTTTTGGCCTGAGGTCAAACTATGGTAAGGTTATTGAAGGTATTGGCACCTTCTTTTAAAAAGTCTATTTCTCCAGTCCTGTGGAAGTTCTATAAACAAATCCTACTAGCCTTCAGAGGGACTGGGGGTTCTCAGTCCCTCTCTCAGATTCCCAGGTTGAGAAATCTGTTGTGGGTACTAGAACTTTCTTAACAGTGCAGGAATTTCTTTGGTATAATTGTAAACATGTGTGTACACACACACACACACACACACACACACACACACACATACACAGAAGGAGAGAGAGCCTTAATATATAGAGCTAGGAAAGATTAAAAAAAAAACAGCAACAACCCTATAGAAAAGTAAACATACATGTCACAGAAAAAGAAATATAAATGGTTCTTATTTCAATGAAAGATGCTCCACTCCACTCATAATAATAAGGGAAATTAAATATAAAACTATATTGAAGTACCATTTTTAAACTAATTAGATTGACAAAATTCCAAAAGTTTGGCAACATGGTCCATTGGTAAGGCTGTAGGGAAACGGGCATACTGTTGGTGATGATGCAAAATGGTGCAGTCTCTATGGAAGGGAACTTGGCAATATCTAACAAAATTACATAAGCATTTAATTTATCCTAGCAGTCACGCATTTAGAAACCTATTTCACAGATACAATGACATTAGTAAAAAATGGAAAAAATGGTTCATGTGTGAGGCTACTCATTATAATACTATTTGTAATAGAAAAAAATTTCATCAGGAGGAGACGGGTTGAATAAACTATGGAAGATAAACAATAGAGTACGTTGCAGGTATAGAAAGGAATGAGGATAATCTATATAGAGTGCAATGGAATGATCTCCTAGACATATTGTCAAGTGAAAAAGAAAATCAAGGTCAAGAAAAGCAAGCTACCATTTATCTAAATATGAAAGAGTAAGGTTGGTCCAAGTACATACACATACATACCTGCTTATATTACAAAAAGAAACAATAGAAGGATAAACCATAAAACAAAAATTAAAACAATAATGGGGAGGAGGTGACATACCTAAAAGAAGAAGGAAGGAATAAGTTGGATGGGACAAGTATAGAACTGAGAATTTGGGAATAAGCTTTGTTTTATAGATTAGGCTATGAAAGAATGCAAATAACTTACATAATGATACAACAAGATTAAATTGAAAATAAACCAATTCTTTAAAATTTAAATGAAACAAATCAACCTAAAATGAAAGAGAAAGAGAGAGGGGAAGAAGAAGATGATGAAGAAGAAACTGAAGGAGAAGAAGAAAGGTGAGGGGAGGAGGAGAAGAAAGAAGAGAAAGGGGAGAAAAGAGGAAGGAAGAGGAAGGAGGATGTGTGTGTGCATAATGCTGTCATCATGCCTGGAACATAGTAAGTCTTTAATATACAGTAGATATTGTTCTTATAGGAGGCATTTCTTTATTGTGAGCACTGGAATAAAAAAATCTGGACCTCACCCCTCCCTTGTTCACTTGCTAGTCAAGGGAATGATGAGATCTAGCTAGCTAGTATTTATTGGGAATCAACCATGTGTCAGTCATGCCTCTTTATTCTATTCATAAATTCAAAAAATATTTAATGAGCAACTACTCTCTATAATGACACTATTCTAGATGTTGTGACTAAACTGAATCAATCAGACAAATTCCTGTATAACAATCCCAAGTTGTACATTCTCATCTATGTTTCACAAATAAGCAGGCTTGAGGTACAGTGGTGTATCATAACAAGTGACCCATCCTGGGAAAACTCTTCCATAATCAGAGATACTAGGCTGTAGTGGGTGCAACACGGTCAGTTGTTCAGTTGTGTCCAACTCTTTGTGGCCCCATGGACTGTAGCCTGCCAGGATCCTCTATCCATGGGATTTCCCAGGCAAGAATACTGGAGTGGGTTGCCATTTCCTTCTCCAGGGCATCTTCCCGACCCAAGGATAAAACCCACCTCTCCTGCATTGGCAGGTGAATTCTTTACCACTAATGCCACCTGGGATGCAAGGGGGATTCCAAAGCAACATGTGTCCAATCCAAAAAGACTCTCTGTCCTGTGAGTCTGAAACTTCTAGAGACAGGTGGCAATGGTGTATTGGTGCTTTGTGATGGTATCCTACCACAAAAAGTGCACTGGCCTGGGAAGTGTCCTTTCCTTTCTTCCACAACTCGGAGACTTCTTTCCTCTAATCTAGATGCATCAGAGACCTGGCTCAATCTCTTACATCCCCTAGGCAGGATCAGCTGAGAGTACTGAGAGCCAGAGAAGAACTAGGTAAATCACACAGACCAAAATCACAACCACAAAGACCCTGAAATTTAAATTACTAGAACCAGACTTACAAAAGTAGACTAGGATCTGTGTGATAAACACAAACAGGTGACTGTCTGCTAAAATAAAAGATTTAAATAGAACCCAGAATCTCCTAATATAATTGACAAAATGTCCAAAATGTGAAGGAAAAAATCTCCTGTCAAAACAAGAATCAGGGAAATGCAACGTGAATAAGAAATGGCAATCAACTGACACCAATACTTAGATGAAACTGATGTTGGAATAACCTGACAAGGATTTTAAGGCAGGCATCAACAAGAAATCACAAATTATATTGAGACAAAAGAAAAATTAGAAAATCACAGCAAAGAAATATGAATTATAAAAATATGCAATTTTACATAGAAACTATAAAAATAAAAACAAATAAATCTCACTGTATGAACTCAACAGTAGTGAGGAGATGGCAGATAATAGAATCACTAAACTTGAGGACAGAAAAACAGAATGTATGCAATCATGGACCTGTGGAAAAACAATGAAAAATCAAACAATTATATTATCAGAGTTTCATGAAAATAAAAGGAAAATATGTGTCTGAAAATATTTTCAAAGAAATAAATGTTAATACTTCACAAATTTGGCAAAACAGCTACTGATTCAAGAGGATGAGAAATTCCTAAATAGAGCAAGTTTAAAGAAATGCAAACCAAAACATATTGTAATGAAATTTCTAAAAACTAAAGACAAAGAAAAAATCTTAGAAGTAGCTAGAAATAAATGACACTAACTAAAGACAATACTAATAGAAATGACATGGGTTTTCTACTTGAAATTATGCAGGCTGGAATGAAGAGGTCAATGTTTTTCAAGTGCTGAAAGAAAAAAAAAACTGTCATAAGTGCAAATTCTATATTCAGTGAAAGTACCCTTCAGGAATTAAGAGGAAATAAAGATATTCTGAGGCAAAGGAAAATTAAAAGAATGTGTTGCTAGTAAGTCTATCCTTAAAGAATGGATAAATGGAGTTCTTCAAACAGAAATAAAAATTCAAACAGAAAATAAATGATTAAATTATAGAAGAAGAAATTCTGGAGCATCAAGAAGAAAAAAAGAATATTGAAAGAGCAAAAATGTGGGTATATACAATCAACTGTCCTCATGAGTTTTATAAATTGTGTTTATTTATTAAAAGAAAAATCTTAAAATTATCTGATACTCATAGCAATATTTGTAAGTGAGAAAGTAAAGGAACCTAAGTAGAATTAATGTTTCCATACTGTACTAAAAAAATGATAAAATGTTGATACCAGTGGAGAGTGTTAATTCACATGTGTATAATACAGTAAATCCACTCTAAGTCCACTATATACAAATGAGTTCCATTCTGAGAGCATATTCATTAAGCCCAATTCGTTTGTAAGTCCAATTTGTTTGTAAGCCCAACAAAGTTAGCATAGGTACCCAGTTGGCTATAAAGTACTGTACTGTCATAGGTTTATAATACTTTTCACACAAATAATACATGAAAACAAAAAATAAAGAAAACATTTTAAATCTTACTGAATAGCACCTTGAAAAGTACAATAGTACAGTACAACAGCTGGCACACAGGGGTTGACATCTATTGAATGGGCAAGACTTAATGACTGGAGAGGGAGAGGAGGTGGGAGATGGTAGAGATAAAGGATTGTCAGCAGTAGGAGATGGAGGGAAAGCTGCCATGTCACTCACATCTGACACTGTTGGAACACATACTTGCATCTTTGAAAATTCACAACTTGAAGGTTCATATGTAGGGGACTTAGCATACTCAGAATGATGTTGAGGAAAGCTATACAAAATTATTACAAATAAATAAATATGGAATCCTAAAAATTTGTTCAAGTAATCCACAGGGAGGCGAGGAATGACACATGGAAGAACAAGAAACAGAAAAAAAAAAGGATAAAATGGCAGACTTAGGGTCTAACATATCAACAGTTACTGTAAATATTAAAAAAAATTAGTACACCAATTAAGAGCTGAGATTGGCACAGTGTATAAAATAAATGCTATCAAATTGCCCTCAGTAAGAATTTCAGGGATGGCTTCAAGATGGTGGAGGAATAGAATGTGGAGAGCACCTTCTCCCCTACAAAAGATCACCTCTCCCACATCAAAAGATAATCTCCATGTGGAACAATTCCACCAAACAACTTCTGAACACTGACAGAGGACCCCAGATGTCCAGAACAGCAAAACAATCTCCTCAGAATGAGGGGTTATGTCTTCTGTGCTGTGTAGCCTGAGAAGTCTTGATGCTACTGTAAGAGGTTGGGTCTGAACCCCAGAGGCAGTAGACTCAACTCCAGTTCTCTGAACCATCAGAGAACTCCCAAAGCCATGGAACATTAATAGATGAGAGCCCACCCAAAGGCCTCCATACCTACACTGTGACAAAACTCCACCAAGAGCCAGCAAGCTCCCAGTGCAGCATGCCCCATGCCAATCCTCCAGCAAAACAGGAACACAATCCTAAATATTAGCAGACAGGCTGCCCAAAGCCATAGCAAACCCATAGACACCCCAAAACTCACTACTGGACACAGCAAAGCCCTCCAGAGAGAAGAGATCCAGTTCTATCCAACAAACACTGGCACAAGTCCCCACACCCATGAAACTTTCACAAGGCACTGGTCCAACCCCACCCATGGGCAGCAGACTCCACAATTAGGAGGAACTACCACCCTCCAGCCTGCAGAAAGGAGACCCTAAACACAGCAAACTAAACAAAATGAAAAGACAGAGAAATACACAGCAGATGAAGGAACACGGTAAACACTCAAAAGATCAAACAAATGAGGAGGAGATAAGGAATCTATCTGAAAAATAATTCAGAATAATGATAGGAAAGATGATACAAAATCTTGACAACAAAATAGAGGCATGGATAAATAGATTGGAGGCATGGATTGAGAAGATACAAGAAATGTTTAACAAGGACCTAGAAGAATTAATGAATAAACAGTCAACAATGCAATAACTAAGTTTAAAAATACAGTGGAGGGAACCAACAGTAGAGTAACTGAGGCAGAAGAATGGATAAGAGAACTGGAAGACAGAATGGTGCAAATAAATGAAGCAGAGAGGAATAAAGAAAAAATAATAAAAAGAAATGAAGATAGCATAAGAGATCACTGAAACACCATTAAGCACCCCAACTTTTGAATCATAGGCATCCCAGAAGAAGAAAAAAGGAAAGGGCATGAGAAAATATATGAGATTATAGCTGAAAACTTCCCTAAAATAGGGAAGGAAATAACCATCCCAAAGCCCAGAGAGTCCCAGGCAGGATAAGCTCAAGGAGAAACATATCAAGACACATATTAATCAAACTAACAAAAAATTAAACACAAATATTAAAAGCAGTGAGGGAAAAATTTTTTAAAAATTAAAAAAAAAAAAAGCAGTGAGGGAACAGCAACAAATAACACACAAGGGGATCACCATAAGGTGAATGACTGAATTTCAACTCTGCAGGCCAGGAAAGAATGGCAGGAATACTTAAAGTGATGAAAGGGAAAAATCTACAGCCAGGATTACTCTATTCAGCAAGGATCTCATTCAGATGGGAAGGAGAAATCAAAAGCTTTACATACAAGCAAAAAAAAAATACAAAAATACAAAAAATACAAAATAAAAAAAATACAAAAATACAAAAAAAAATACAAAAAAAAAAAATCGGGATGGGGAATACGTGTAAATCTATTGCTGATTCATGTCAATGTATGACAAAACCCACTGAAAAAAATAAATAAATAAATTAAAAAAAAAAAAAAAAAGCTAAGAGAATTCAGTACCACCAAACCAGTGCTTCAACAAATGATAAAGGAGCTTCTCTAGATAGAAAACACAGAAAAGGCCTATAAAAACAAATCCAAAACAAAATAACAAAAAATAAACATAGTATTAAACTCAAAACAATAAAGTAAATGGTAATGGTGTCACACTTATCAATAACTACCTTAAATGTAAATGGGCTAAATGCTCCAAGCAAAAGACATAGATTGGCTATATGGATACAAAAACAAGACTCCCACATATGCTGTCTACAAGAGATTCACCTCAAACCTAGGGACACATATAGGCTGAAAGTGAGGGGCTGGAGAAAGATATTCTATACAAAAGGAGACCAAAAGGAAGCAGAAGTAGCAATACTCATATCAGATAACATAGACTTTAAAATAAAAACTGTTTTAAGAGATAAAGAGGGACATTACATAATGATCAAGATATCAATCCAAGAAGAAGACAATTATAAATATATATGCACCTGATGTAGGGGCACTTCAATCCATAAGGCAAATGATAACAACTATTAAAGGGGAAACTGACAGCAACACAGTAATAATGGAAGTCTTTAATAAATACTCCACCCACATCAATGGACAGATCATCTAGACAGAAAATTAATAAGGAAATACAAGCTTTAAATGACACATTGGAGTAGCTGGACCTAACATATCTACAGGGCATTTAATCCAAAACCAATAGATTTCACTTTTCTCAAGTGCACATGGAACATTCTTCAGGATAGATCACATCCTGGACCACAAACTAAGCCCTGTTAATTAAAAAAAAAAAAAAAACTGAAATAATTTCAAACGTCTTTTCTGATCATTATGCAGTAAGATTAGATATCAACTACAGGAAAAAAAAACTATAAAAACCACAAACACATGGAATATAAACAACACAGTTCTGAATAACCAACAGATTACTGAAGATATGAGAAAGTAAATCAAAATATTCATAGAAAAAAGTGAAAATGAAAACACGACTACTCAAAACCTACAAGATGCAGTAAAAGCAGTGCTAACAAGGAAGTTCTTAGGAATACAAGCTTACCTCAAGAAACAAGAGATACATCAAATAAACAACCTAACATCACACCTAAAGCAACTAGAAAAAGAAAAACAAACAAACAAAAAAAACCCCAAAGTTACTAGAATGAAAGAAATCAGAAAGATCAGAGCAGAAATAACTGAAAAATAAATGAAGGTGACTATAGCAAAGAACAATAAAACTAAAAGCTGGTTCTTTAAGAAGATAAACAAAATGGACAAACCATTAGCCAAATTCATCAAGAAAAAAACAGGGAGAAGACTCAAATCAATAAAATTAGAAATGAAAACAGAGAAGTTACAACAAACAAACCAGAAACACAAAGGATCATAAAAGACTGCTACAAGCAACTATATGCCAATAAAATGGATAACTTGGAAGAAATGGGAAAATTCTTAGAAAAATATAGCCCTCCAAAACTGAACTAGGAAGAAATAGAAAATATGAACAGATCAATCACAAGCATGGAACTCAACACTGTAAACAAAAATCTTCCTAACAAACAAAAGCCCAGGACTAGATGGCTTCACAGTTAATTTCTACCAAAAATTTAGAGAAGAGCTAAGATTTATCCTACTCAAACTCTTCCAGAAAGTTTCAGGGTAAGGAAAACTGCCAAACTCATTCTATGAGGCCACTATCACCCTGATACCAAAACCAGACAAAGATGACACAAACGCAAAAAAAAAAAAAAAAAAAAAAAAAAAAAATTACAGGCTAATATCACTGTTGAACGTAGATGAAAAAATCATCAACTAAATTCTAGCAAACATAATTCAACAACATATTAAAAAGATCATACATCATGATCAAGTGGGCTTTACTGTAGGGATACATGGATTCTTCTATATATGCAAATCAAACACTGTGATATGCCATGCTAACAAATTGAATGATAAAAACCAGATGATCATCTCAGTAGATGCAGAGGAAGTCTTTGACAAAATTCAATACCCATTATGATAAAAACTCTCCAGAAAGTGGGCACAGAAGAAACATACCTCAACATAATAGAGACCATATACAACAAACCCATAGCAAACATTATCCTCAATGGTGAAAGACTTAAAGCATTTCCTCTAAAATAAAGATGGGGGAACCACTCTCACCATGACTATTCAACATAGTTTTGGAAGCCTTAGCCACAGCAGTCAGAGAATTAAGGAGATAAAAGGAATTCAGATTGGAAAAGAAGCAAAACTTTCACTGTTTGCAGATGACATGATTCTCTACATAGAAACCCTTAACAACAACACCAGACAATTGCTAGAGCTAATCAGTGAACATAGTAAAGTCATACGATATAAAATTAATACACAGAAATCACTTGCATTCCTATACACTAACAATGAAAAATCAGAAAGAGAAATTAAGGAAACAATCTCATTCACCATTGCAACAAAATGAATAAAATACTTAGGAATAAATTTACCTAAAGAGAACACCTGTATGCAGAAAACTATAAGACACTGATAAAAGAAATCAAAGATGACACAAATAGAGAGACACACCATGTTCTTGGACTGGAAGAATCAATATAATGAAAATGACTATGCTACCTTTGAAAAACAAGGCAAAAAAATACACTGGAGAAAATAGTGTCTTCAACAAGTGTGGCTGGGAAAACCAGTCAACTATGTGTAAAAGAATGAAATTAGAACATTTCCTAACATCATACACAAAAATAAACTCAAAATGGATTAAAGATCTAAATGTAAGATCAGAAAATGAGAACTCTTAGAAGAAAACAGGCAGAACACTCTCTGACATAAATCAACAGAAGATCCTATATGACCTACCTCTTAGAGTAATGGAAATAAAAACAAAAATAAACAAATGGGACCTAATTAAAAGTTTTTACAAAATGAATGAAACTGTAAGCACAGTGAGAAGACAACCCTCAGAATGGGAGAAAATAATAGCAAATGAAACAAGTGACAAAGAGTTAATCTCCAAAATGTACAAACAGCTCAAGTACATCAATACCAGAAAAACAAACAATCCAATAAAAAAGAGGGCAGAGGATCTAAACGGACATGTCTCCAAAGAAGACATACACATGAAAAGATGCTCAACAGCACTCATTATTAAAGAAATGCAAATCAAAACTACAATGAGTTATCATTTCCCAAATGCCAACAGAGGTCCCTATAGTCAAACTATGTTTTTTTTTTTTTTCCGGTAATCATGTATGTATGTGAGAACTGGACCATAAAGAACGTTGAGCTCTGAAAAATTGATGCTTTCAAACTGTGGGGCTTGAGAAGATTCTTGAAAGTCACTTGGACAGCAAGGAGATCAAACCAGTCAAACCTAAAGGAAATCAACTCAGAATATTCATTGGAAGGAGTGATGCTAAAGCTGAAGCGCCAAAATTTTGGCCACCTGATGCTAAGAGCCAACTCATTGGAAAAGACCCTGATGCTGGAAAGCCTGAGGGCAGGAGGAAAAGGGGGTGACAGAGAATGAGATGGTTGGATAGCACCACCGACTCAATGGACTTGAGTTTGAGCATAGTCTGGGAGTTGAAAGCAGGGAAGCCTGGCATGCTGCAATTCATGGGATCACAGAGTCGGACATGACTTAACAACAAACAACAACATCATCTCATACCAGGCAGAATGCCACCATCAGAAAGTCTACAAACAATAAATGCTGAGAGGGTGTGGAGAAAAGGGAACCCTCTTACACTGTAGGTGGCAATGAAAATTGATACAACCACTATGGAGTACAGTATGGAGATGCCTTGAAAAACTAGGAATAAAACTACCATGTGCCTCAGCAATCCCAGTACTTGGCATATACCCTGAGGAAACCATAACTGAAAAAGACACATGTACCCCAATGTTCACTGCAGCATTATTTACAATTGCTAGGATATGGAAGCAACCTAGATGTCCATTGTCAGATGAATGGATAAGGAAGTTATGGTGCATACACACAATGGAATATTAATCAACCATAAAAAAGAGCACATTTGAGTCAGTTCTAATGAGGTGGATGAACATAGAGACTACTATACGGAGTGAAGTAAGTCAGAAAGACAAATATCATATATTAATGCACATATATGAAATCTTGAAAGATGGTACTGACAATCCTATGTGTAGGGCAACAAAGGAGACATAGACATAAAGATGAGACTTTTGGACACAATGAGAGGCAAGGTGGGGTGATTTGAGGAAATAGCACTGAAATATACACATTACCAAATGTGAAATAGATAGCCAGGGGGAGTTTCATCTATGATTCAGAGAATCTAAAGCTGGTGCTCTGTAACAACCTGAAGGGGGGCGGGTAGGGAAGAAGTTGGAAGGGGGGGTTCAGGAGGGCAACAATACATGTATGCCTATGGCCAATTCATGTTGATGTATGACAGAGGCCATTACAACATTGTAAATTAATTATCCTACAATTAAATTAATTAATTAAAAAAAAGAATTTCTTAAATAGAAGTTTCATTTCTTAAGAAATTAAAAAGGAAGAAAGTATCATGAAAAATTTATATTGAAAATTTTATTTCCTAATGGGGAAACAAAGAAAACATGTTCAAATGATCATGTCCCCCCAAATTCTTTTCCTGCTAATTAGTTTTATAACAATAAAACATTGATCTTCTTAATTAATTTTACCAAGCTAGCACAGTTCTGATATAAATTTTGATGCTGATAGCACCAAGGGCTTCCCTGGTGCCTCAGACTATAAAGAATCTGCCTGCAATGCAGGAGTCCTGGGTTCGATCCCTGGGTTGGGAAGATCCCCTGGAGAAGAGAATAGCTAACCACTCCAGTATTCTTACCTGGAGAATTCCATGGACAGTGGAGCCTGGCAGGCTACCATCCATGGGGTCACAAAGAGTCACACACGACTGAGCGACTAACACTTTTACTTCACTTTTAGCATAATTCTGATATCAATTTTGACGCCAATAGTGTACTTATTTATTATACATATTTATAAATAAGAGTACTTATTTATTATAAATAAAATATTAACTTATAAAACATAAGAGGTCATTTAACCCAAAATCACAATAAAAAATGCCTTGTCCTGGGTATGGAAGATTTTTTAATTTTGGAATTTATTAACATAGGTTATCAAATTAATATATCAATGATACATTCATTAAATAGTCAAGAGATAATGACAAAATCAAATAAAATTAAAAACCATTTCTAATTTTTAAAAAATTATACATTATATAAAAGATTTTTAAGCTACTCCACATTCTGTTATATGTATTTCTAGTCAGGTGCCCTACATGAGTGAAGAATGAATGAGAAACAGTGAGTAGAACAGGAAAACAAAAATTCAGAAACAGTTCACATCACTGCAAATAAACAAACACCAAAAGGTGATATTTTCCCCTATAGAATAAAAAAAAAAAAAAAAAACTCCTTACATGTTAGTAATTTAATGTGACAAAGGAAGACATAAAATAGATGATAGACACATACATTATTTATGCTTGGTTAGGTTTCTGGGATATAAGAACTCCATGCACTATTGAAAACAATTGTAATTATAGTGGAAATTAGTAAAATAAAGAAATAAAAGCAAGTGTTATCTGCTAATATATTACAGGAATCTTAAAACTGAATGCATTCTTTAGCTTGATTATTTTACTTCTAAAAATGTCCTGCTGGAAGAGTGTTGCTCTTCTCTAAAGATTTATTTACAGTGATGTTTACAGTTCATCCTGGAGAAGGAAATGATAACTCACTCTAGTATTCTTACCTGGAGAATTCCATGGACACAGAGGAGCTTGGTGGGTAACAGTCCATGGGATCACAAAGAACTGGATACGACTGAGTGACTAACACTTTACAGTTCATATGAGTGAACTTAAAAACTAAATAAAATAAATAATAAAAATAAGATTGTGTCAGATGCTGTTAGCTTCTTATCAAAAATTCATTGCTCATTTTCTTCCTTATTAATATAACATTGATTTCATTCTGGGTGGTAAAGTGACCAGTCTCAAGAACTGATTCTTAATTGGTCTTATTCTGTTATGGCAATCCCATTTTTGTTTGCCAAGTACTCATGTCCTAGCATCCATTGCAATTTTGAGATACTTATAATGCCCAACTCTGGTTAATATGATACAAAAGATTCAAAAGGAAATCTGTTGGGGAGCTTCTAGGAAAATGTGTGTGTGTGCTAGGTCGCTTCAGTTGTGTCCAACTCTTTGCGATCCTATGGACAATAGCCCACCAGGCTCCTCTCTGTACATGGAGTTCTCCAGGCAAGAATACTGGACTGGGTTGCCATGCCCTTCTCCAGGGGATCTTCTCAACCCAGGTATCAAACCCGTGTCTCTTCTGTCCCTTGCATTAGGCAGGCAGGTTCTTTACCACTAGCACCACCTTCTCCCCTAACAATATTAAGCTGCTTTTTTCCCCTGCCCCTTCTTCCTAACTTTGACTATGATGTAAGGATGTAATGCTTTCAGTTATGGTAACCAAAAGAACACAAGCATGAGGAAAAAATAGCAAGGTGCCCAGGATGTTGACAACATTCTGCCCAACCAACATCAAGGTTTCTTGCTTCCAAATTTCATTACATAAATAAATGTGTTTATGGTTCAAGTCTGTTAAGTTTTATGTTATTTTTAACTTAGTACATCCTAACTGAATAAAAGATTAATTTGCCCACAGCAAAGCTGGGACTCAAATCCATGTGCATCTGCCTCATGTTTATTTTTACTGAACCATTGTGACTTTAAACAAGGCACATATCCTCTTTGAGTCTTAGTTTCATCATCTAAAATGGGGATTATAATACTTTCTTGGTGAGAATGACAGCCAAATTAGATAATGCACATGAAAGCTCTTTACAAAGCACAGACTGCTATACAAGCACAAGCTGTTTATATGTAAAGTTGTTGCAAAAACACAGTATTGCAGTTACTTCATTTTTTTCTGAGGTTTATAGTAGTACTAAAATAAATTACAACCAAAGAGATGCTTAGACAAATATACATTTCATTATGGGCCACTTTTTGAGAGTTTGGTAACAAACAGCAGTTTGACAGAAAGACCTGTTTTTTCCCCCTTAGAAAAGTTCAGGTTTGTAAATATGGGTGACTTTAAAGGTAATGGCCATGTACATAACAGGAATACATCTAATACCTTGTTCTTATAAAAGTGCTGAGACTTCTGATCATGAAGATCAATGTGATATTTAAAATAGATTTTGTAAAGCCAAGTAGCTTATTCCATTGGGTCCATCATAATGTCCAGCATGACTGAAATCTTGGTGATCATTCCTTGGTCTTGGGATCCCTTATAAACAATGTGGGTACCCCACTGTGGTATAGAATGTTATGTGTAGAGGAGTTAAAATTAGAATTAGTGCTTGTTTCTGGATATCCCTGGGCCTTAGTCTCTATTTGCAAAATAGGTAGAAAAGAGGCAGGCTAAATAATCACTACATTTTGTTTCAGTCAGGGGATCATGTCACTCTCTAACCTGTGAAGTGAAGTGATAGTTGCTCGGTTGTGTCCTACTCTTTGTGACTCTTGGACTGTAGTCTGCCAGGCTCCTTGTCCACGGAATTCTCCAGGCAAGATTACTAGAGTGGGTTGCCATTCCCTTCTCCATGGGATCTTCCTGATCCGAGGATCAAACCTGGGCCTCCTGCATTGCCGGCAGATTATATACCGTCTGAGCTACCAGGGAAGCCCAAACCTAAAACTCTCCAAAGGATTCCTGGTGCACTTAAAAATTTTTTTTCTCATCATAAACTTGAAGAGTCCCCATGATTTGGCCAATATCTCTCTCTGAGACCTCATTATGTACTACTCTGTCTCTCACCCAAAAATCATCAGCTGTACTTACATTTTTCCTCTTCCTTGAACATTCCTAGTTCCTTCTCACCTTGGAACTCTGCACTGGTTCTATCCTCTTCCCAGAAGGCACCTCCTTAAAAAGGCATTCCCATACTACACGATAGGAGCTAACCAGTCACTCTGTATAAGATCACTGTAATTTAATGCTTGTCATACTTCCATACCTATGTACGTATCTTGTTCACTGTTTCACTAATTGACCTATGACTGATTCATGTTGAGGTTTGACAGAAAACAGAAAAATTCTGTAAAGCAATTATCCTTCAATAAAAAATAAATCAATTTAGAAAAAAAAGGTAAGGTTGGTGAAGGCAAAAATATTTGTCTGTTTTGCCACATCCACAGTGCCTAAAACCATGCCTGCCAGTTTGTAGGTGTTTAAACCATTCCTAAGAAAAAGAAATGCAAACAGGCAAAATGGTTGTTTGAGGAGACCTTACAAACACTGAGAAAGGAAGAGAAGCACAAAGCAAAGAAGAAAGAGAAAGATATACCCAACTGAATGCAGAGTTTCAGAGAATGGCAAGGAGAGATAAAAAAGACTTTTTAAGTGAACAATGCAAAGAAATCGAGAGAAAACAATAGAATTGGAAAGACTAGAGATCTCTTCAAGAAAATTAGAGATACCAAGGGAATATTTAATACAAGTGTTAGTCACTCAGTCATGTCTGACTCTTTGCGACCCTATGGACTGTAGCCTACTAGGTTCTTCTGTCCATGAGATTCTCCAGGCAAGAATACTGGAGTGGGTTGCCATTCCCTTCTCCAAAGATGGACACAATAAAGGACAGAAATGGTATGGACCTAAGAGCAGCAGAAGAGATTAAGAAGAGGTGGCAAGAAAACACAGAAGAACTATACAAAAAAGGTCTTAATGACCTGGATAACCACAATGGTGTGGCCACTCACCTACAGCCAGACATCCTAGAGTGTGAAGACAAGTAGGCCTCAGGAAGCATTAGTAGAAACAGATCTAGTGGAGGTGATGGAATTCCAGTGGAGCTATTTCAAATCCTGAAAGATTATGCCATTAAAGTGCTGTTCTCAATATGCCAGCAACTTGGGAAAACCCAGCACTGGCCACTGGACTGGAAAAGGTCAGTTTTCATTCCAATCACAAAGAAGGGCAATGTGAAATAATGTTCAAACTACCACACAATTGCACATTGCTTTCACATGTTAGCATGGTAATACTCAAAATAATTCAAGCTATGCCCCAACAGTACATCAACTGAGAACTTCCAAATGTACAAGATGGATTTAGAAAAGGCAGAGGAACCAGAGACCAAATTGCCAACATCTGTTGGATCATAGAACGAGCAAGGGAATCTAGAAAAACACCTACTTCTGCTTCACTGACTATACCAAAGCCTTTGACTGTGTGGATCACGACAAACCGTGCGAAATTCTTAGAGATGAGAGGACCACACCACCCACCTTACCTGCCTTTTGAAAAACCTGTATGCAGACCAAAAAGCAACAGCTAGAACCAGACATGGAACAATGAACTGGTTCCAAATAGGGAAAGGACTACGTCAAGGCTGTATATTGTCACCCAGCTTATTTAACTTATATACAGTCAGTTCAGTTCAGTCACTCAGTCATGTCCAACTCTTTGCAACCTCATGGACTGCAGCATGTCAGGGTTCCCTGTCCATCACCAACTCCCAGAGCCTGCTCAAACTCATGTCCATTGAATCAGTGATGCCATCCAACCATCTCATCCTCTGTTGTCCCCTTCTCCTCCTGCCTTCAATCTTTCCAAGCATCACAGTCTTTGTCAATGAGTCAGTCCTTCCTATTAGGTGGCCAAAGTACATCACGTGTACAGATATACAGAGTACATCATGTGAAATGTTGGGCTGGATGAAGCTCAAGCTGGAATCAAGATTACAAGAGAAATACCAATAACCTCAGATATGCAGATGACACAACCCTAATGGCAGAAAGCAGAGAGGAACTAAAGAGCCTCTTGATGAAGGTGAAAGAGGACAGTGAAAACGCTGGCTTAAAACTCAACATTCAAAAAACTAAGATCATACCATCCAGTCCCATTACTTCGTGTCAAATAGATGTGGAAACAATGAAAACAGTGACATACTTTATTTTCTTGGGTTCCAAAATCACTGTGGACAGTGGCAGCAGAAATTAAAAGACGTTTGCTCCTTGGAAGAAAAGCTATGACAAACCTACCCAGCATATTAAAAGGCAGAGACACCACTTTGCTGACTAGGTTCATACAGTCAAAGCTATGTTTTTTTTTTTTTTCCAGTAGTCATGCATGGATGTGAGAGTTGGACCATAAAGAAACCTGAGCACTGAAGACTTGATGCTTCTGTGCATCAATACTGTGGTATTGGCAAAGACTCGTGACAGTCCCTTGGACAGCAAGGAGATCAAACCAGTCATCCTTAAAGGGAACCAACCGTGAATATTCACTGGAAGGACTGATGCTGAAGCTCCAATACTTTGGCCAACTGATGCGAAGAGCCAACTCATTGCAAAAGACCCTGATACTGGGAAAGATTGAGGGTAGGAGGAGAATGGGGTGACAGAGGATGAGATGTTTGGATGGCATCATTGACTCAATGGATATGAGTTTGAGCAAACTCAGGAGATAGTGAAGGATAGGGATAGGGAAGCCTGGTGTGCTGTAGTCCATGGGGTCACAAAGAGTAGGGCATGACCTAGCGACTGAATAACAATGAACAAAACCAGTAAGTGATTGCTGAAGTAATAGACAACTGCATAAAATATGTGAGTGTGAAAAAAAATCTGCTGACTGTCTGCTCCCAAACTTTGTGTCCCCAACTGCAGTCTCAATTTAATACCACCCTCAGTTTCTGGGACCAACAGGGACCTGAAGCAGAAACAATTATGCAGCTCTACAAATCAGGGTTGAGTATATAATTCCTGCCTTGTGGGTTGTTTTGTTACCAACTGGGATTCTAGACCCTTCCTAGTTCCCCATCAATGAATCCTCTCTTGCAGTTTCCTCAGTGGTCCAGTTCCTCTATACAGAGGCCACACTTCAGCCTACTCAGTTCTCTCTTTTCCATTCCTAAGACTTGATAGATGGCTCCTGGACCCCAGAGGAGTGGCTCTTGCTTTAGTTGACATATGTCCCTAATACTTAACAGCCTTCCTAAGCCTTTGCATTATATATCTCCTCTTGAGATACTCCATTATCTCATGGAATCCTCCCCTGCCTCTAATGCTGCCAGGTTGAATTCCTAATGAAACTGTGACTGCTATTGTCATAATCTTTGGATTTCATATGTTTTATTTACTAAACATATTAGCCACAGATGGGGTCGACTCTCCTAATCTTGGACTTTCTTGGTTGCCAGTCTGCTTTTGTAGGATGTAACAGAAATAAGTATCCTGACCAGGGGTACTTACCTTGGAGAGCTCTTGTCCAGGTCCACACAGTTGGCAAGTGACACACCGTCCCCATTGGTCCCAGTACTCATTTTCTTGGCAATCCATTGTGAGAAGGCTATGGGCACAGAATACAATTAGGGAACAAATGGAAAAGGATCTCAAGGCAAGTAGTGGCTTCCATCTCAGTTGGTTTATGGACCTCTTAGTCTAGCCTCTGGACCTGGGTTAGAAGGTTTGAGGAAGCCAACTCAAAACAGCTAATGCCTATACAGCACTAACCATGTGTCAAGAAGTCTTAAGTGGTTTACATGTAATCATTCAAGCTTTGAAACAACCATATCATGAACTATTATTAGTCTAATTTTGAATGTGTGAAGAATGAGGCATAAAGGCCAAGGAATTCACCAATGTTCATACAGTTAGTGGCTGTAACACTTGCTGAACTGGAAAGAAAATGATAAGACAAGGAGCTGGTATCTGTCTAGGAACTAGAGTATAGCCACAATCTCTCACATGTTACCAGCTATTAACAGTTTTGAAAGCACTTTCATACTCATTATATTTGATCCATACAAAATCCATGTTGTAAGCAGTAGAGATTATTATCCTTTTGTGGATGAGAAAGCTGAAACATGGTTTTCTTTTGCCAAAACTGTCTCAGGTACCTTTGAGGACAACTAGCTGTCATTGCTTCTGTCCTTGGAAGTGTGGGAGAGGAGAATGATCCAGCATGAAGAAATGTCCTGGTACATTAAAGTGCAGAGAAAAGGAAACATTACTCAGATAACAGTTCTCAAAATACAAATGGTATAGGGCACTGGCACTAGCATTAGTCAAAGAGTTGGGAGGTATGGGTTCTATCCTGGATACAGGTTTGCTTAGGACTAATAAGTTTTCTCAGGATATGGGACTTTCAGTGTTGAAACTAGGACAGTCTCAGATAAACTGGGATGGTTTGTCAACTTACTTGGCTCTTCTTTCAATCTATGATTCTGTATGAGTCACTTATTTTTTATGGCTTCAGTTACTTAATCTGAAGAAAGGGGTCGGTATTTTCCTTACCTACCTTATATAGCCCTTGGAATGATTAAATGAACAAAGGTCCATCAAAGCATTCTGAAGGATTTGAGAAGTTATACAAAATAAGACAGAGTTGAGTATATAGAGAGGTAGTTTTCTACAAAGATGAATTTTAATGTCAGTAACTGATACATGAGGCTTGCATTACTCAAAGAGAAAGGTGGAGTGAGATTCTTTTGTTCACTCCTTAACCTCATACCATGGTGAACTGCAGGTGGTTTCTCAAAGTATATAAAATCTTAAATGTGTTCTTCCAGACAGAAGAGAGGAGAGTATGTATGTATACCCTGTGCTAGATACCACCATTCCTCCCTTCAAAAGTCCCCAGTAGCAATGGAGTAAGCTTTCCTGTCTGGCATTCTTGCTTGAATGTACCTTTGCCCACGATCAACTGGGCCATTTTTTCCCATTTCTTCATTCAGAAGAAAGTAGGCTACGAAACCCATTTTTTACATAAGCTTAAGATGCCCCTGTCTATGTTGTTTTGATTATTGACCCATATTGTCAGCCTCAGTAGGCACACTCCCCTCCCTACCCCACATCATGTCATTAAGAACAAGAACTATCAGTGGTCTCACAGCTCTCATGACAAGAGAATTAAGTGTCATGGGCACAGGGCCAGAATACTCGTCTGGGCAACTCCCCTGTATCCTCTTCTTGCCCACAAAAACAGAAAATCATTGGCAGGAGCCAAAGAGCAGTCATGCCCTTAAGATAAGCTCCCAATATAGGCATCTGAAATATCCAAAGCAGCTGTTTCTGCCCTTTGGGTATCTGAGACACTCTATTCTATTTGGTATCCAGAGCCCCTTCCATCTAATAAATGTCATGTGGCATGAATCTTAACATGTCCCTCTAACCTTGGCTTTGAGACCTGTGAGTAGGCAAGTTAGGTGTATGGCCAAATCCCCATATCAGGCTCCAGGGAACGAACATAGTCCTTTTTTCCCCCCATTTTGTCAAACTGTTTATCCCAAGCAAGCAAATTAAACTGTCTCTCACAATAAGTTTAACCAATTACCTTTTTTTTTTAAAAGAGAAGAAAGCCACAATGACTCTGATCTGTTCTGAAGAAGCCGTGGCCATGAGTAAAATTGTCTAATAATGGTTAAATTATTACCAAGGGACAAACTCAGGCCTTATGTCAAGTTCTTCCCTGTGGTCAGCAGTGTCCTGTTGTAGACGTACTGCCTTTTATTTTAAGAGAAGGTGAGAGAGAATAATTAAGTTTTGAGAAAATCAGAGCTACTGTGAGGTGCCCTATAACTGCAGCTAGACACTCTTCCAAGGTATCCCAGAAGATACATCTGAATCGTCCAAACTGCTGTATAAGTCAGCAACATAGATGGACCTATAAAATTTCGACATATGTATGGATGCATGCTAAGTCACTTCAGTTGTCACTGACTCTTTGCAACCCCATGGACTATAGCCCACCAGGCTCCTCTGTCTCTGGCATTCTCCAGACAAGAATACTGAAGTGGGTTGCCATGCCCTCCTTCAGGGGATTATCACAAACCAGGAGTATAACCCACAGCTCCTGTTTCTCCTAAATTGCAGGCAGATTCTTTACCATTGAGTCACCAGAGAATATACTCATATAAATGCTTCCAGATAAAGATACAAAACCTTTTCATTACCTCAGCAGACTCTCACACCCCCCTTCCAGTCAATGCCATTCCCTTCTCTGAAGTAACTTCTATTCTGACTTCTATCACCATTATTAGTTTAACCTGCCCTAAATGTCATATAAATTTGATTCATATGAGAGCCCTCTTTTGTTTCTGGCTTTCTTTGCTCAATACAACATCTGTGAGATTTACCCATGACATTGTGTATAGTAACATTTATTCCTTATCATTGCTGTGTAGTATCCCATTGTTTGGATATGCCACAATTTATTTTATGTGTGTGTGGTTTTTTTTTTTTTGTTGTTGTTTTTTCTTTTTTTTTTTTTGGTTGATGGGCATTGGGCTGTTTCTAATTTGTGGCCATTTAGAATAAAGTTATCCTAATTTTTAAGATTTCTTTCCTTCTACCAACCGTGGGGTTCTTAATTTCTTCCTTTGCTAGTTGCTTTAGGTATAGAGTTAGGTTATTTATTTGACTTTTTTCTTGTTTCTTGAGGTAAGCCTGTATTGCTATGAACCTTCTCCTTAGCACTGCTTTTACAGTGTCCCATAGGTTTTGGGTTGTTGTGTTTTCATTTTCATTCCTTTCTATGCATATTTTGATTTCTGTTTTGATTTCTTCTGTGATTTGTTGGTTATTCAGCAGTGTGTTGTTCAGCCTCCATATGTTGGAATTTTTAATAGTTTTTCTCCTGTAATTGACATCTAATCTTACTGCATTGTGGTCAGAGAAGATGCTTGGAATTATTTCATTTTTTTTTTTTAATTTACCAAGGCTAGATTTATGGCCTAGGATGTGATCAGTCCTGGAGAAGGTTCCTTGTGCACTAGAGAAAAAGGTGAAATTCATTGTTTTGGGGTGAAATGTCCTATAGATATCAATTAGGTCTAACTGGTCCATTGTATCATTTAAAGTTTGTGTTTCCCTGTTAATTTTCTGTTTAGTTGTTCTGTCCATAGGTGTGAGTGGGGTATTAAAGTCTCCCACTATTATTGTGTTATTGTTAATTTCCCCTCTCATACTTGTTAGCATTTGCCTTACATATTGTGGTGCTATGTTGGGTGCATATATATTTATAATTGTTATATCTTCTTCTTGGATTGATCCTTTGATCATTAGGTAGTGTCCACCTTTGTCTCTTTTCACAGCCTTTGTTTTAAAGTCTATTTTATCTGATATGAGTATTGCTACTCCTGCTTTCTTTTGGTCTCTATTTGCATGGAATATCTTTTTCCATCCCTTCACTTTCAGTCTGTATGTGTCCCTTGTTTCGAGGCGGGTCTCTGGTAGACAACATATATAGGGGTCTTGTTTTTGTATGCATTCAGCCAGTCTTTGTCTTTTGGTTGGGGCATTCAACCCATTCACATTTAAGGTAATTATTGATAAGTATGATCTCATTGCCATTTACTTTATTGTTTTGGGTTCGAGTTTATACATCCATTCTGTGTTTCCTGTCTAGAGAAGATCCTTTAGCATTTGTTGGAGAGTTGGTTTGGTGGTGCTGAATTCTCTCAGCTTTTGCTTGTCTGTAAAGCTTTTTATTTCTCCTTCATATTTGAATGAGATCCTTTCTGGGTACAGAAATCTGGGCTGTAGGTTATCTTCTTTCATCACTTTAAGTATGTCCTGCCATTCCGTTCTGGCCTGAAGAGTTTCTATTGAAAGATCAGCTGTTATCCTTATGGGAATCCCCTTGTGTGTTACTTGTTGTTTTTCCCTTGCTGATTTTAATATTTGTTCCTTGTGTTTGATCTTTGTTAATTTGATTAATATGTGTCTTGGGGTGTTTCACCTTGGGTTTATCCTGTTTGGGACTCTCTGGGTTTCTTGGACTTGGGTGATTGTTTCTTTCCCCATTTTAGGGAAGTTTTCAACAATTATCTCCTCAAGTATTTTCTCATGGTGTTTCTCCTTGTTTTCTTCTTCTAGGACTCCTATGATTCGAATGTTGAGGCATTTTACAAATTCTTAGAAAAGTACAACTTGCCAAAACTGAGTCAGGAAGAAATGGAAAATCTTAACACACAAGATCCATCACAAGTATGGAAATTGAAACTGTAATCAGAAATATTCTAGCAAACAAAATCCCAGGACCAGATGGCTTCACAACTGAATTCTACCAAAAATTTAGACAAGAGCTAACACCTATCCTATGCAAACTCTTCCAGAAAATTGCGGAAGAAGGTAAACTTCCAGACACATTCTATGAGGCCACCATCACCCGAATACCAAAACCTGACAAAGATGCCACAAAAAAAGAAAACTACAGGCCAATGTCACTGATGAACATAGATGCAAAAATCCTTAACAAAATTCTAGCAAACAGAATCCAACAACATATTAAAAAGATCATACACCATGAGCAAGTGGGCTTGATCCCAGGTATGCAAGGATTCTTCAATATCTGCAAATTAATCAATATAATACACCACATTAACAAATTGAAAAATAAAAACCATTTGATTATCTCAATAGATGCAGAGAAAGCCTTTGACAAAATTCAACATCCATTTATGACAAAAACCCTCCAGAAAGCAGGCATAGAAGGAACATACCTCAACATAATAAAAGCTACATATGACAAACCCACAGCAAATATTATCCTCAATGGTGAAAAACTGAAAGCATTTCCCCTAAAGACAGGAACAAGACAAGGGTGCCCATTCTCACCACTACTATTCAACATAATTTTGGAAGTTTTAGCCACAGCAATCAGAGCAGAAAAAGAAATAAAAGGAGTCTAGATTGGAAAAGAAGAAGTAAAACACTCACTGCTTGCAGATGACATGATCCTCTACACAGAAAACCCTAAAAACTCCACCAGAAAATTACTAGAGCTAATCAATGAATATAGTAAAGTGCAGGATATAAAATTAGCACACAGAAATTCCTTGCATTCCTATACACTAACAATGAGAAAACAGAAAGAGAAATTAAGGAAACAATTCCATTCATTATTGCAATGAAAAGAATAAAATATTTGGGAATATATCTACCTAAAGAAACAAAAGGCCTATATATAGAAAACTATAAAACACTGGTGAAAGAAATCAAACAGGACACAAATACCCTGTTCATGGATCAGAAGAATCAATATAGTGAAAATGAGTATACTACCCAAAGCAATCTATAGATTCAAGGCACTCCCTATCAAGATACCAACGGAATTTTTCACAGACCTAGACCAAAGAATTTCACAATTTGTATGGAAATACAAAAAAACCTCAAATAGCCAAAGCAATCTTGAGAAAGATGAATGGAATTGGAGGAATCAACCTGCTTGACTTCAGGCTCTACTACAATGCCACAGTCATCAAGACAGTATGGTACTGGAACATAGACAGAAACATAGATCAATGGTCAAAATAGAAAGCCCAGAGATAAATCCATGCACCTATGGACACCTTAATTTCGACAAAGGAGGCAAGGATATACAATGGAAAAAAGACAACCTCTTTAACAAGTGGTGCTGGGAAAACTGGTCAACCACTTGTAAAAGAATGAAACTAGAACAGTTTCTAACACCATACACAAAAATAAACTCAAAATGGATTAAAGATCTAAATGTAAGACCAGAAATTATAAAACTCCTAGAGGAGAATATAGGCAAAACACTCTCTGACATAAATCACAGCAGGTCCTCTATGACCCACCTCTAAGAATATTGGAAATAAAAGCAAGAATAAACAAATAGGACCTAATTAAAATGAAAAGCTTCTGCACAACAAAGGAAACTATAAGTAAGGTGAAAAGACAGCCTTCAGAATGAGAGAAAATAATAACAATCAGAGCAACGGACAAGGAATTTATCTCAAAAACATACAAGCAACACCTGCAGCTAAATTCCAGAAAAATAAAAGACCCAATCAAAGAGTGGGCCAAAGAACTCAATAGACAGTTCTCCAAAGAAGACATACAGATGGCTAACAAATACATGAAAAGATGCTCAACGTCACTCATTCTCAGAGAAATGCAAATCAAAACCACAATGAGGTACCATTACACGCCAGTCAGGATGGCTGCTATTCAAAAGTCTACAAGCAATAAATGCTGGAGAGGGTGTGGAGAAAAGGGAACCCTTTTACACTGTTGGTGGGAATGCAAACTAGTACAGCCACTATGGAGAACAGTGTGGGATTCCTTAAAAAACTGGAAATAGAACTGCCATATGACCCAGCAATCCCACTGCTAGGCATACACACTGAGGAAACCAGAATTGAAAGAGACACGTGTACCCCAATGTTCACCGCAGCACTGTTTATAATAGCCAGGACATGGAAGCAACCTAGATGTCCATCAGTAGACGAATGGATAAGAAAGCTGTGGTACATATACACAAAGTAACATTACTCAGCCATGAAAAAGAATATATTTTAATCAGTTCTAATGAGGTGGATGAAACTGGCATCTATTATACAGAGTGAAGTAAGCCAGAAAGAAAAACACCAATACAGTATACTAATGCAGGTATATGGAATTTAGAAAGATGGTAACAGTAACCCTATATGTGAGACAGCAAAAGAGACACAGATGTATAGAACAGTCTTTTGGACTCTGTGGGAGAGGGCGAGGGCAGGATGATATGTGAGAATGGCATTGAAACATGTAAATTATCATATGTGAAACAAATCTCCAGTCCAGGTTCGATGCATGATACAGGGTGCTCGGGGCTGGTGCATTGGGATGACCCAGAGGGATGGGATGGGGAGGGAGGTGGGGGGGGTTCAGGATGGGGAACACATGTACACCCATGGCGGATTCATGTCAATGTGTGGCAAAACCAATACAATATTGTAAAGTAAAAAAAAATAATAATAATAAAAATAAAAATTTAAAGAATAGAGTAAAAAGAAATAAAAAATAAAAATTAAGTTTGAAATATGATTTACATACCAAAAAAATAGCATAAAGTTGCTACACTACAGTCAAATGATTTTCAAAGAGAGTGCGAAGACAATTCAATGGGAACAAAATAAGCTTTTCAAAAAAACGTATTGTGACACCTGCATAGTCACATGAAAAAGAATCAAATTGGCCCCTTATCTCACACTATATATAAAATTAACTTAAAATGGACCAAACCTCTAAATGAAAGATATAAACCTATATAACTCTTAATGGAGTTTTTATAAGAAAACACAAATATTTATAATTAAATTTTTTTCTTATAGGAAAATATAGGTATAAATCTTTGCGACCTTTAATTAGGCAATGGTTTTTTAGATCATAGCACCGGAAGGAACACAACAAAACAGAAAAAAATGCATAAACTTTACTTAACCAAAATTTAAAACTTTTGAGCTTCAAGGGCACTATCAAGAAAATAAAAAGACAACCTACATAACAGGAGAAAAAAACAAAACAAAACTGCAAGTTATAGAGAACTGACAAGCCATGTGTAGGGCTTCCCTGGTGGCTCAGGTAGCAAAGTATCTGCCTGCAATTCAGGACACCCAGGTTGGAGAAGGGAATGGCAGCCCACTTTAGTATTCTTACCTGGAGAATTCCACGGACAGAGGTTGCAGGCTACAATCCACGGGGTCACAAAGAGTCAGACATGACTGAGTGACTAAGCATGAACACACAAACTATATATCAATGTATGTGTGTATATACATATATAATGCATATGTATAATATATATATTGTAATATAATATATATTATATAATGTATATATTGTAATATACACACACACACATATATACACCCACAAATATATAATGGGCCTCCCAAGTGGCAACAATGGTAAAGAAAGGGAAAGGGAAGTTGCTCAGTCGTGTCCAACTCTTTGCGACCCCATGGACTGTAGCCTACCAGGCTCCTCCAGCCATGGGATTCTCCAGGCAAGAATACTGGAGTGGGTTGCCATTCACTTCTCCAGGGGATCGTCCCGACCCAGGGATCAAACCCAGGTCTCCTGCTTTGCAGGCAGATGCTTTACCCTCTGAGCCACCAGGGAAGCAGTGGTAAAGAACCTGCCTGTCAATGCAGGAGACATAGGAGATGCAGGCTCAATCTCTGGGTCAGGAAGATCCCCTGGAGGAGGGCATGACAACACACTCCAGTATTCTTATCTGGAGAATCACATGGACAGAGGACCCTGGCAGACTACAGTCCATAGAGTTGCACAGAGTCAGACATGACTGAAATGACTTAGCACACATGCATGCATACATATACAACATGGAAATCTTATGACTCAACAATAAAAGGGCAAATAATCCAATTAAATATTTGAATATACACTGCTCAAAGATGCTTTAACATCATTAGCAACTAGGGGAATGCCAATCAAAATCACCATGAAAACTATTTCACACCCACTGCTGCTGCTGCTGCTAAGTCACTTCAGTCACGTCCGACTCTGTGCGACCCCATAGATGGCAGCCCACCAGGCTCTTCCATCTCTGGCATTCTCCAGGCAAGAACACTGGAGTGGGTTGCCCACTAAAGTGGCCATAATAAAAAAAAGGGGGGGGGATGATTAAATGTTGGGAAGGATGTGGATAAATTGCAACTTCATATATTGCTGGTAAATGTAAAGTGGTGTACTCTCTTTGAAAAATGGTTTTGCAGTTCCTGAAAATATTAAACATAAAGTTACCATGTGATCCAGCAGTTCTTATCTTTGTTATATAACCAAAATAAATGAGAATATATATTCACACAAAAATCTGGACATGAATGTTCTTAGCAGCACTATTCATAATAGCCAAAATCATAGAAACAACTCAAATATAAATCAACTGATAAGTGGATAAACAAAGTGTAGTCTATCAATACAATTAAATATTATTTAGCCAGATAAAGGAGTGAAATACTCAATAAGGACTACAACATGGATGGACCTTGAAAACATAATGCTAAGTGAAAGAAGCTACACAAAAGGAAAAATGCACGATTCCATTTATATGAAATATCCAGAATAGACAATTCATAGAGGCAGAAAGTAGGCTAGTAGTTGCCAGGGACTGAGGGAAGGAGAAAATGTGAAATAACTACTTAATGGGTACTGTCTGGAACTAGATAGTAGTGATGGTTGTGTGATTTGGTGAATATGTTAAAAAAAACAGTGAACTGTACACTTTAGAAAAGTGAAATTTATGATATGAGAATTATATTTCATAAAAAACCTAGTTCTTTAGCATTTTCTTTAATACCTTGAACTACCCTATATCATGCTTGTTACTCCTCAAATTAAAATTTAAAAAAAGGTTTAATTAGGTCCCATTTGTTTATTTTTGATTTTATTTCCAATATTCTGGGAGGTGGGTCATAGAGGATCCTGCTGTGATTTATGTCAGCGAGTGTTTTGCCTATATTCTCCTCTAGGAGTTTTATAGTTTCTGGTCTTACATTTAGATCTTTAATCCATTTTGAGTTTATTTTTGTGTATGGTGTTAGAAACTGTTCTAGTTTCATTCTTTTACAAGTGGTTGACCAGTTTTCCCAGCACCACTTGTGAAAGAGGTTGTCTTTTTTCCATTGTATATTCTTGCCTCCTTTGTCGAAATTAAGGTGTCCATAGGTTCATGGATTTATCTCTGGGCTTTCTGTTCTGTTCCATTGATCTATATTTCTGTCTTTGTGCCAGTACCATACTGTCTTGATGACTGTGCTTTGTAGTAGAGCCTGAAGTCAGGCAGGTTGATTCCTCCAGTTCCATTCTTCTTTCTCAAGATTACTTTGGCTATTCGAGGTTTTTTGTATTTCCAAAACGAAGCAACAGACAAAGGATTAATCTCAAAAATATACAAGCAACTCCTGCAGCTCAATTCCAGAAAAATAAATGACCCAATCAAAAAATGGGCCAAAGAACTAAACAGACATTTCTCCAAAGAAGACATACAGATGGCTAACAAATACATGAAAAGATGCTCAACATTACTCATTCTCAGAGAAATGCAAATCAAAACCACAATGAGGTACCATTACACGCCAGTCAGGATGGCTGCTATCCAAAAGTCTACAAGCAATAAATGCTGGAGAGGGTGTGGAGAAAAGGGAACCCTTTTACACTGTTGGTGGGAATGCAAGCTAGTACAGCCACTATGGAGAACAGTGTGGAGATTCCTTAAAAAACTGGAATTAGAACTGCCATATGACCCAGCAATCCCACTTCTGGGCATACACACTGAGGAAACCAGATCTGAAAGAGACACATGCACCCCAATGTTCACTGCAGCACTGTTTATAATAGCCAGGACATGGAAGCAACCTAGATGCCCATCAGCAGACGAATGGATAAGAAAGCTGTGGTACATATACACCACAGAATATTATTCAGCCATTAAAAATAATTCATTTGAATCAGTTCTAACGAGATGGATGAACCTGGAGCCCATCATACAGTATGAAGTAAGCCAGAAAGATAAAGACCAATACAGTATACTAACGCATATATATGGAATTTAGAAAGATGGTAACGATAACCCTATATGCAAAACAGAAAAAGAGACACAGATGTACAGAACAGAATTTTGGACTGTGGGAGAAGGCGAGGGTGGGGTGTTTCGAGAGAACAGCATCGAAACATGTATATTATCTAGGGTGAAACAGATAACCAGCTCAGGCTGGATGCATGAGACAAGTGCTTGGGCCTGGTGCACTGGGAAGACCCAGAGGAATCGGGTGGAGAGGGAGGTGGGAGGGGGGATTGGAATGGGGAATACATGTAATTCCATGGCTGATTCATGTCAATGTATGACAAAAACCACTACAATATTGTAAAGTAATTAGCCTCCAACTAATAAAAATAAATGAAAAAAAAATTTAAAAAAAGGTATTATGAATAGTCTTTATCTTTCTGGCTTACTTTACTCTGTATAATGGGCTCCAGTTTCATCTATCTCGTTAGAACTGATTCAAATGACATGGCTGATTCATGTCAATGTATGACAAAAACCACTACAATATTGTAAAGTAATTAGCCTCCAACTAATAAAAATAAATGAAGAAAAAAAATTTAAAAAAAGGTATTATGAATAGTCTTTATCTTTCTGGCTTACTTTACTCTGTATAATGGGCTCCAGTTTCATCTATCTCGTTAGAACTGATTCAAATGACATGGCTGATTCATGTCAATGTATGACAAAAACCACTACAATATTGTAAAGTAATTAGCCTCCAACTAATAAAAATAAATGAAAAAAAAGGTATTATGAATATTCTTATATATGCCTCCAAATGATTTTTTTTAACTCAAATTTATCTATTAAGTGCTGTTTGGGTTATTGATTGGGTTTAACCAGAGGTGCTGACAAGTGGCAAGATGACTAGAGTATCTCCTTATTTTGTCTGTCTGTGTCATGTGACTGTTCACCCTGTCTATCCTCTTGTCCTGATCCTGTCCCCTTTGAAAAAAATAACCTAGAAAAATAAGAATACAAGTTGACAGGGAAAAAGATAAGCAATGAAGCTGACATTAATAGTAATTCCCACATGAGCTCATGGCGCCCTGAAAAATTGATGTTGCCAAGTTTCTGCTGATATTAGGTACTTAAACTACTGCCAGTGCAGCTGCCTCTGGCCACAGCTTGCGACTGCTGTTCTTCTCAACTTGCACATGCCTGTGGGATGAAACGTGCTTTCTCTATCTAGGACGGGTGGGCAAAACAGGATGACAGGTCTAAATTAAGAACTCGGGACTTCATGGAAGATATTTGCCTTGCCTGGGCAGTGCAGGAGATGTGAGATTAAAGAGGATGAGGAAGGCAGCAGGTGGTCCATGCCCTGCCCATTCCTCTCCTTGTGAGCCTACCCAGTCACCCACATGCAGGGGACTGGCAAAAATCAAAGTAGTTGCTCAGTGTGGGCTTGAGAACAGTAATTTCTTTGAAAATCAAGCTTCTAATCTGTGCAATGCCTTCATCATTTCCAGATGATTGGCCTATAATCCAGATGGAGTTTTATCACTTGGTGCTAGCTCTCAGCCTTCTCTTTCTTGGCATGGCTCAGGGCCACTTCTATCCCAGCTTTCTCTTGCCCATAATCTGCTTCCAAACTACCAAACCTCTTATCTTCTTTCTGCCCACATATTTGTGAATTCTGCATTCCTCAGAATGGTGAGTGGTCCCAGGTCTAGCTCTGCTATCAAAAGTGTATTCCTCCCCACTGCTGGACTCAAGGTCCCCAATCATACCATGAGGATTTGGTCAAATCTTTGACTAGTGGTTCTCATCTAGTGCATCTTGGGAACTCCAAGAAACACGTATATTTGGTTCGCATTCCTGAGATTCTGATGTATTTGGAATTTTTAAAAATTCAGCAGGTGATTCTCATGTACAGCCAACTTTGAAAGTCTTTGTTTTTTTCTGTTTTGGTTCTTCAACTCAGCTTGTGGGATCTGAGTTCCCCAACCAGGGATCAAACCTAGGCCCCCAGCAGTGGAAGTTCAGAGTCCTAACCACTGGGTAGTCAAGGAATTCCCTGAAAATCATTGTTTTAAGGTTCTTTTTGGCTCTTGTACATTTTGTCTGAATATTAGATGCAGTTAGAAAAAGGACTTTATGTCCCCTCACACTTAGAGGGAACTTGATGAGGGAGTAACTTGGGGCCTACTCATTTTTTTCTGGAAAGAATGAGTGATAGTGTGACATGGGCTGAGGGTGGAATGATTCTTTTAAAACATGTTAAATCATGTCACTTCCAACCTCAAAATGCACTGATGGTTCTCCCTACTCAATAAAACTAAAGTCCTCAAAATGGCCAATGAGGCTTTAGGTGGTCTTCCTACCTTCCCATCACCTCTTTGATCCCATAATCTACTATTCTTCCTATTATTCTCTTAACTCAAACCATGCCAACCTCCTTGCTCTTCCTGAAACTAACCTGAAAATGCTCCCACATTAAGGCCTTTCACACTCACTGTTCTCTTAGTCAGGCATGTGTTCCCTTAGATATCTACATGACTACTTTCCTCACCTTCTTCAGTTCTTCGATCTTATAATATCTTCTTTTTATTTATTTATTTATTTATTTTTTAATTTATTTTTATTAGTTGGAGGCTAATTACTTTACAATATTGTAGTGGTTTTTGCCATACATTGACATGAATCAGCCATGGATCTATCTTCTTAGTGAGGCTTTTCTAACTACTCTCTTAAAACTTCAACTTCCCACCATATTCTCTATGTCATTCTCCTGTTTCATTCTTCTCAGTAGCACTTATGACAATCTGACACATTTTATATCTTACTTATTTACTTATTTATTGCTCATTTCTAACCCAACTAAAATGTAAACACCATGAGATCATGGTCGTTATGTTTAGTACTTCATCCCCCATGCCTAGAACATGCCTGGCATACAGTAGGGACTAAATAAATATTTGTTGGATTTAATGGTAAACATTTACAAAAAATGGTAACAATCTTCTGGACTAGTGAAAGGTTTCACAATTGGAAAGGGTTTCATACCAGTTAGCTCAATAGCTTTTTCCAATAACTCTGAGAATAAGCCATGGGTTATTATCACCAATTAATGGATTTTTAAAACAGAGGCTTAAAGAGAAAAAAAATACCTCAAATACACAGAAGAACTATACAAAAAAGATCATGACCCAGATAACCACGATGGTGTGATCACTCACCTAGAACCAGACATCCTGGAATGCGAAGTCACGTGGGCCTTAGGAAGAATCACTATGAACAAAGCTAGTGGAGGTGATGGAATTCCAGTTGAGCTATTTCAAATCCTAAAAGATGATGCTGTGAAAGTTCTTCACTCAGTATGCCAGCAAATTTGGAAAACTCAGCAGTGGCCACAAGACTGGAAAAGATCAGTTTTCACCCCAATCCCAAAGAAGGGCAATGCCAAAGAATGTTCAAACTACCACACAATTGTACTCATCTCACACACTAGCAAAGTAATGCTCAAAATGCTCCAAGACAGGCTTCTAGAGTATATGAACTGTGAACTTCCAGATGTTCAAGCTGGATTTAGAAAAGGCAGAGGAACCAGAGATAAAATTGCCAACAAATCGTTGGCAATTGTTGATCCACCAAACTGTTGGATCATCAAAAAAGCAAGAGAGTTCCAGAAAAAAAATCTACTTCTGTTTTATTGACCACACCAAAACCTTTGATTGTGTGGATCATAAGAAACTGTGGAAAATTCATAAAGAGATGGGAATACCAGACCACCTTACCTGCCTCCTGAGAAATATGTATGCAGGTCAAGAAGCAACAGTTAGAACTGGACATGGAACAACAGACTGGTTCCAAATCAGGAAAGGAGTATGTCAAGGTTGTATATGGTCACCATGCTTATTTAACTTATATGCATTATTTAACTTATAAGGCGAGTATATGATGCAAAATGCTGGGCTGGATGAAGTACAAGCTGGAATCAAGATTGCCGGGAGAAATATCAATAACCTCAGATATGCAGATGACACCACCCTTATGGTAGAAAGCGAAGAAGAACTAAAGAGCCTCTTGATGAAAGTGAAAGAGGAGAGTGAAAAAGTTGGTTTAGAACTCAACATTCAGAAAACTAAGATCATGGCATTCAGTCCCATCACTTCATGGCAAATAGATTGGGAAACAATGGAAATAGTGAGAGATTTTATTTTTGGAGACTCAAAAATCACTGCAGATGGTGAGTGCAGCCATGAAATTAAAAGATGCTTGCTCCTTGGAAGAAAAGTTATGACCAACCTAGACAGCATATTAAAAAGCAGAGACATTACTTTGCCAACAAGTTCTGTCTAGTCAAAGCTATGGTTTTTCCAGTAGTCATGTATGGGTGTGACTATAAAGAAAGCTGAACACTGAAGAATAGATGCTTTTGAACTGTGTTCAAAAGAGTCCCTTGGACTGCAAGGAGGTCAAACTAGTCAATCCTAAAGGAAATCAGTCCTGGGTGTTCATTGGAAGGACTGATGCTGAATCTGAAACTCCAATACTTTGGCCACCTGATGGGAAGAACTGACTCATTGGAAAAGACCCTGATGCTGGGAAAGATTGAAAGCGGGAGGAGAAGGGGACGACAGAGAATGAGATGGTTGGATGGCATTACTGACTCAATGGACATGAGTTTGAGCAAGCTCTGGGAGTTGGTGATGGGCAGGGAAGCTTGGCCTGCTGCAGTCCTTGGGGTTGCAAAGAGTCAGACATGACTGAGCAACTGAAGTGAACTGACTGAAATTTATTTAACTAGAATTAAACAAAGCCAGGACTGACAGGTAATTTAAGACTTATGATTATGGCATGCTTTCCAAGGCAGTATTGAACTCTAAAATAGGGAATGTAGTTCCTCCCAGGCTGTCACTTAAATTTACTATTTCCTCAGTGATCTTATAGGGACAAAAATATTTTCTGTACATTCATCTGTTCTTTAAAGAATGGCTAGATAGGTTTTCTGCTCAAGTCCTAGGAGAGAACAGCCAGGATAATGATGGGAGCAATAGAAGCAGAAAGGAAGTGATGATGGGAGATACAGCTCTTACAAGGAAAGTCCATAGGACCCTACAATTACATGGGCGTGAGAACCGAAAGACATGTCAGAGAAGATTCTAAAGGTTTCTGCCTAGGAAGCCCGGATAACCTCGGGACCACAAATAGTATGAAAGGGGAGCTCCTTTTATTTAAAAAAAAAAAAAAAGACAACATTCTCAGTTTTAAATTGTTTTAAGTTTGGAAAGTTGGAGTGAACAAAGGAGCATGTCAGTGGTGGTGCCCAACAGGCAATTAAAATATGTAGAACATAGGTGAGGGCTAGAAATAAGTCGAACGCATAAAAATACCAGCTCAGTTCATGAATGCACATCAGAATTATCTGGGGTACTTTAAAACATAGGGCTTCCCTGTTGGCTCAGATGGTAAAGAGTCTGCCTGCCATGCAGGAGACCTAGGTTTGAGCCCTGGGTCAGGAAGATTCCCTGAAGAAGGGAATGGCTATCCACTTTAGTGTTCTTACCTGGAGAATTCCACAGACAGAGGAACCTGGCAGACAACAGTCCATGAGTCACAAAGAGTCGGACACAACTGAGCAACTAACATTTTCACTTTTAAAACATACTTAAACCTTAGATCAATTAAAAAAAAAAACTTTTGGAAGGCTAAGCAACATTGGCCTAAGTAAAGCACGACAGAGGCTTAGATGAGCTAAGAAAAATGTTAAGAATGAAACACTAATGGACATCCATATTTGAAGCTGGAAGAAGAAGAATAGTCAGCAGCAACCAAGAAGGGGAATCCAGGGAAGAAAGACTAGAACCTGGATGGGATAGTACAGGACAAAGTTTTAAGAAGTAAAAGATAAGCAATAGTGTCAGCTGTTGGTACAGGTAGGTGAAGGAGCATCAGGACTGGAAATGCATTATCTTGTTGGTATGTGACAAAAGTATATTGTCTTTTAATATTCAAATATATCACAATATGTGCATGGAATAGAAATAATTCAGAAACCACAGGTGGTTGTTACAGTTTTTATCAAGCTTCTCTTTTCATTTCCAAAGTGGTTGAAGTATTTCAACTGTTAGTGATAGCAACGTTTGGTCCAGTACTGTTGATCAGTATATCAACAGAGGAGAATAAAGAGAGCTAGCAAAGTTAAAGATGTCACAATTATTTACCTTGTTTTTTTATTCCAGTGTACAGAGCAACAGATAATGACTCAGCAAGAATAAAGGTGTTGGGGTAGAAAAATAAAAGAAAATTTTATTAAAAACAATTGTCACTGTACAGATAGAATTAATATCCCATGGGGCAATTTTAATTCAGCCAAAAGCAAATGTTAACCATGTGGGTTAACATCTTTCTCCTTCAAAACATGTGAAAACACACACATACACAATAAAAAAAGCTCAAATATAAAAAAGACAAACATAACTTAAAAGACTAAATTGAGGGGGGGAATGCTAAAAAGTATATAAATATATGGTTAGTGTCTGGAAACTGCTGAAAAAATTGTTAAAGGGAGTGGGGAAGAGAACAGTGTAGCTAAGAATATAGTGATATAATTAAAACCAGCCATCTTTGGGCTGATTATGAAAACATATCCAGTTCAGTTCAGTTCAGTCGCTCAGTCATGTCTGACTCTTTGTGAGCCCATGAACCACAGCATGCCAGGTCTCCCTGTCCATCACCAACTCCCAGAGTTTACCCAAACTCATGTCCATTGAGTCAGTGATACCATCCAACCATCTCATCCTCCGTCATCGCCTTCTCCTCCTGCCCTCAATCTTTCCCAGCATATTAGGAAAACATTGGACTGTAGTTTACCAGGCTTCTCCATCCATGGGATTTTCCAGGCAAGAGTACTGGAGTGGGTTGCCATTTCCTTCTCCAGTAGGAAAACATTAATGATTGCTGAAACAGTTTTCCCAAGTATGAGCAAGGGTACAAAAACTACCCTGGATGATGTTCAAGGGATAAATGAGATAATGTATGTGAAAGTTTTCTGGAAACTCCAAACTGTGCTACACATATGAGGGGTTGCTATGAGTGTTGTTTCTATTCCACCCAGAGTTTGGGAGCAAAGGGCATTGAAGAGAGGCCACAGACCAGACAACCAACCAATACTCCAAACCACTGCTTTTGTTTCTCAGTGTCCCTAGCCAAAGTGAGTCACATTCATGTACTGACCAACACAAGATACCATGAAATTCTGATATCATTAAAAGCTACTTACATCACCAGCAGTAGGCTTCTCAGGTGGTGTTAGTGATAAAACAAACAAACAAACAAACAAACCCACCTGCCAATGCAGGAGGCTTAAGAGACGTGGGTTTGCTTCCTGGGTCAGGAAGATCCCCTGGAGGAGGGTGTGGCAACCCACTCCAGTATTCTTACCTGGAGAATCACCATGAACAGAGAAGCCTAGCAGGCTACAGTCCATAGGGTCACAAAGAATCAGACACAACTGAATTGATTGAGCATGCACACAGGTGCACGCACACACACACACACCACCAGCAGTACTAGGTGACTTCCCAAGGAGGATATACTCTTGACTGAGTTCTCCCAGCTGAAAACTGGATTTGTGGTATGATTTTTTTACAGGGTTAAGAACTCGATAAAACTCATTCAAGTGCTCTCATTTCTGATTTTTATTAATGTTCTTTGGTCTTGCCCCATATTCTCTCCACCCTGTCCAATTTACCAGACTATCTGGAATAGCTGTATCTCTCTGAAGATGTCAATAAGAACAGTACTTTTTCTCACAAAGCAATCTAAATTCTATCATATGCATTATCTCTTCCTCACAGGCCAGCAATATCCTAAGGAAACACATTCAAACTGATAAGCATTTGCAAGCATAGCTCAGGGCTGCTTATCCTCACAATATGAATGGGAGAATCAGTCCATAGAGTGTAGCCTGTCTGTACAGGATGAGATATTGATGCCAAAATATTGCTTGACTTTTATTTTTCAGGCTGTCTAAGGAAAAGATAGGTGGCGGGATAGTGTGGAAAAGGTGCAACTGATATAACAAGAAGTTCATGATCTCATATGTAAATGCACATCCTGTAAAACAATGTTCAGTATTGTACAATCTTAGAGTTAGATGGAAATTCAAAAGTCATCTTATTCCCAAATGTCTGTTGCCCAATAAAAAAATGCCATCCATATCTACTTGAATTCCTTTAGTAAGAGGCAGGCACCTCAGTTCATTATGTTTTTTTTTTTTTTTCTCATCTTTGGTAACTGGCTAAAACTTCAAGGCATCAAATAACTAAAAACATTGTCATGGAATCTCAAAAGGATTCTTTAAGACAACCTAACCTCATTCCCTTGATGATCCAGATGGGGAGACTGAGGCTCCTCTAGAAAGCATAGAATTTCTCCTCATTTAGATAGCCAGTCAGTGGCAGAGCCAGGACTAGAATTCAAAGCCTCCAAATTTAGGACCTAGTGTCAAAATTAAAACAAAACAAAACTGACCTTGGAGTAAGAAAAATCTGGTTTTCAGGTTTTGCTTAGACACTTACTAACTCGATCTCTAGCAAGTTTCATTTTCTTTGGGCCTATTTGGCCACCTGTACAATTAAGACCAGAAGACCTGAACCTTCCCTAGGGGTAAGTAGTCAGTGGGATTATGGATTTGAAAGTACGTGGCACATAGTGGGAATTTAAGAAATAATAAATTACAAAGGAACTTGTCACATTCATCCATCATGTTCATTTTAGTGTTTCCCATCACTTATGAAGATACCACCACCACTGCAACTTATAAAGCTTAAAATCTCAGAGTCTTATTTGACTTAACAGCATGCTATAAGAGAAAAGATGGAAGAGTTTTTGACCTGGGAATGAAAGATGAATGAGAATCTGTTCTTTGGTTTTCAGATCTTTGAGAAACAATCCTGAAGAGACTGAGTGGCCCCAGAGAGAATGACTAGAACCTCTGGAAGCCACAGGAAGACTGAGTTTAGCTTAACAAAAGGAAGAACTTTTGCAGAGTCAAGGCTTTCTATGAAGGGAATGGACTCTCTCAGAAATTAGTAAGTGCATTCCCTCTGAAAGTATTCAGGCAGATACTAGCAAAGATGTTATAAGGCGTAGCTAATTGGAGTGAAAGAAAATTATGATTCATAAAAACCTACTATGCATCAGATATTACGCTAGGCATTTTACAAGGATTACTTCTTTTAATCCTTTCAATAAACCTATGATATGGATACTATTCTCCCTCTAAACAGTTTTGGAGAAATTCATATTTCTCAATGGGCTTGCTACCGGTATAATAAGTGGGTAGTAGGAACAATGCTTTGTTGTATCAAACTGGTTGGCATTAAATGCAGTAGTACTTCATTCCTTGTGTACAAAAATCACACTCCCAGGACATATTTCTAAATGTCCTATGAGTACTGTTTTGATCCTGGTTGGAAATAAAGAATAATTGATATGCTTAGGATCACAAACAGCAGGTAAGTAGCAGACCCAGAACTTTAATAAGCTGTGTCTAACTCAGAAAGTGGACACCCTTTCTATTTGTACCATCCACAAAAATGGATGGACTTATTGAAATACACACCTTTTAAAGTCTAAACCAATCCCAAAAGATATTGATTCTCTCATTCTTCTTTTTTCAATCTCATGTAATTTGTCAACTTCCAAATTCTGCAGATTCATCTTCTGTGATGTCTTGTTAAATTCATTATCTCCTTTCCATGCCCATAGTCACCACCTCCAGGGTCTCATTCCCTCTCTGCATCTGGTTTATCTACCTCTCATGTTTTCTTATTACAATTAAGGTAACTCATGTTTACCAGATTATTCTTCCTGAAACATAGATTTGTATTTTTCCTTTAGCTCAGAAATTTTCAATAATTTTCCAAAGTCTGATGAATTAAAGAGAAAATCTAGCATTCAAAAGTCTTCCATGGTTTGTCATCAATCTACCATGGCAACTTTAACTTCATTTTCCACCTAATTGTACTCTAAAATCCAGTTCAGCTGGTGTTCTTTTCACAAGCCCAGAGCTTCCCTGACTCCAAACAGTTGTTCTTGTTTTTTTCTCTGCTTGGACTGCTGTCTCTCCTGTTTCCACCTGTTGAAATCCTATCTGTGTTTCATGGCTCATCATAAATAATAATAATAGTTAACATTTATAAAGTGCTTATTTTGGTCCAGGCACTGTGCTAAGTGTGTGCAATTATTTCACACAGATTATCTAATTTAATCCTCACAGAAACTTAATAAAGTAAGCTCTATTATTATCTCTGGCTTAGCCTAGACTAAAACAGAATTCAGAGAGGGTGTAGTAATTATGCTTGATCAATGTCACACAAGTTAATAAATGGTAGGGGTGGGATTTGAGTGTAAGTAGTCTGGCTTTGCAGCTCTGAAAGGTGCTAAAATGTCAAAAAAAATCCAAAAACCCTTTCTGATTTTCTCTGGCTCAACTAGATGTGATCCTTCTCTGACAACATCAAAACATTTTGACAGGATCTTTAAAGCTTATCTTATTTAATTGCTCTTATATCCATGACGAGGTGCCAGTGGGCACAGACTATGTCTTAGGCATATGTCTGTCTCATACAGTGTGGCACAGAATAGGTGCTCAGCGAGAGTGTTATGTTGAATTGGAGGTATGCTGGGGTGAAGGAAGGGACTAAAGAATTGTGTGGGGGAAGATACCCCATACTCTCCTGCCTTAGCCACCCTGCATGGTGTGATACTGGTCAAAGCTGCCAACATCTGTCTAAATCAGATCTTGCAGTCTCTGCTTCCCCAGCCTAGTTTCCTGGCGGGTCTTTTCTTGTCCCCCAGTTCTCACAGCTGCCTCAGCCTTGGCTAATGTTTGAGATAAGGCAGGATCAAAATATCACTGCCCTGGGCAGTTTCCAGGAATGAAGGATCAAGTGAAACCCAGCCGGGTGGGTGAGGGTGAAAACTGAAAGCCCCCAAATAGAGCCTGCAAGCTCTTTACACAAGCCCTGACTTGCCCAGGGGCCACGTGGGTAGGCCAGCAGCTCAACTTCCTTCGGGATGCTTTACAAATATGATCAGACTCCTGCCTCCCTTCCCTAAGCTCCTAGACTCCTTCTCTTCCTTATCTCCCAACCGCAGATAGGGTGGTTGGACAGTCCAGGCATGCTTCCAAAGGACATAGGGGTGCAGTAAAAGCCTACCCAGGGTAACTGGCTCACCAAGGTCATCAGAGTATTAGTGCAGGTCCCTGGCATCTTACACAGCACTTTCTGGATACAGATGGGTGGGTAGACAGACAGCCACAGGACACCTTCCCAGCCATTCTGACTTTGTAGCACCTTAGCAGAATCATCCTAACATGATCCTGAACTCCCATACCTATGCTCAGCCTTGAGCAAATCTCAACCACCTTGCCACACCAGAGAGTGTTCCACACTTACCCCGTAAATGAATGGATGGATGGATCTTGCTCCAGCAACAGAATTCTTGGACAAATGTACCTCAGTGCCGGCCAGATATCCCACCAAGTCCCCACTTCTCAGCCCCCAGCCTCCATACCACACACTCAGTAGATGAAATCCATTAACAGTCAAAGCTCTGCTCTGACTCATTTCACATGTGCAGCAACAACAGCCAGAACCTATTCTCTTTCCTTTCACGCTACTGCCTACTTCCCCGCCCCCATGAAGCAGCTATTGGATCACTGCAGTGTCTAGGCGTGGCTACACAAAGAAGTTTCACCCCTGACAGGGAGAGTAGGGGAGGAGTTGGGGAAGGGTGGGTGAATAGTGAAAAAGCCCCGCCTTTGGCAGTAACTGGAAAGCTCCAGGGACTAAAGCGGGGAGAAAGGGAATAGAAGCAGGAGAGGTTGTGGAGCTGGTTAAGATCTGTGGTTTCTCAGTAGGACTTGAGACTTTGTGGCAGAGTGTCACTTCTGTATATAAGCTTCACTCATTCAAGTGGTCCCTTTGTCCACTGCATTATACTTATTTCCTTACTGTCACTGAATTGTAATCTGTAATAATTTAATTTATAAATTTGCTTGGTTGTTTAATGTCTGTCCTTTCCCTTCCACTAATCGGTAAGCATTATGAGCTAACACTCAGTAACAACACTTATGCAACACTTGATATCTTCCAGGCACTCTTCTTAATATTTTACGTATATTAACTAATTTAATCCTCATAACTACCCTAGTTTGATTCACAATTTAGAGGTAAGGAAACTGAGACATAGTCTGATTGCCCAATGTCAAACAGCTAATAAGTGACAGGGCTGGGAAGGAGACTGGTATATAGAAGAAGGAATAAATAAATTAACTAGAGAACCAGGGGTAAAGGACAAAATGGAAGAGGTCAGAAAGACTTTGAATATGTTGAAGTTGAGTAGCCACAGAGCCCCACAAGATGAAGAAATGTGAGCTGGCAGCAAGAGGACCCTTTAGCCTGGGGGCACTCTCTCACAACACAGCCTTGCTGTCTTTTATTTTTTAAACACAAGTCCTTTCCAGCTAAGATGGGAACATTCTTCAAGGTCAGAGTTAGGGGATTTTCAACAACCCTAGCCTCAAGAGCTCAAGATCTTCCCTTCCCCCTTTCCCTATAAACCATGCCTTATTTTTTGGTACTTTGTTTTTTATTCTTTTTAAAAAATTATTGGAGTATAGTTGATTTACAATGTTGTGTTAGCTTCTGCTGTACAGCAAAGTGAATCAGTTATACATATATCCACTCTTTTTTAGTCTTTTCCCATGTAGGCCATTACAGAGTACTGAATAGCGTTCCCTGTGGAACTCTAATAAGTAGGTCCTTATTAGTTATCTATTTTATATATAGTAGTGTGTATATGTCAATCTCAATCACCCAATTTATCCCCCTTTACACTCTGATAGCCATAAATTTGTTTTCTACATATGCAATTTTATTTCTGTTTTGAAGATAAATTAGTTTGTTCCCATTTTTAGATTCTATATATAAGTAATATCATATGATATTTGTCTTTCTCTCTGACTTAAACTTCACTCAGTAGAACCAAGACTCATTTTAAAACTACTTCCTCACTGGTATCTTTATTATTCACCTTCCCCTTTGTGCCCAACTTTTCTACCCACAAAACATACACTTCTTCCCACTGCAAAGTAAAATCTTCTACCACACTGCCTCTTCCTCAAATAATAGCCTCATCTCTCTTTCTTTCTCAGCCAAATTTCTGACTAAAGCAGTCTTCACTCACTGTTTCCATGTCTTCACTTTCCATTAGCTTCCCAATTTATTGTAATCTGGCTTCTAGCCCAATGCTCTTTCCCTGAGGTCACAAATGACCTTTATACTTCCACATTTTAGAAAACATTTTCACTCATTTTCTTATTTATTTTCAGGTTTTTTTTTTTCCAGTATCAGCCACCCTTTTCTTTGGGAAACATTATTGCTTGTATTGGAAAACATGGTCATCTCCCGGTTTTCCTCTATTTCTCTAACCCTTCTCAGATTATGTCACTGGATATTCTCCAGTAATATAATATTGATGATGCTGGGACTCTCAGAACACTTTATACATACAATCTCATTTATCCCACAGAACAACTCTTTGAAGTATTATTTTCCTTAGTTTATACATGTGGAAACTCAAGATCAGACAAGTTAACTGAATAGTCCAAGGGCACACAGCAATTACAAGCTTAATCCAGAATTATAACCAGAACCTGACTCTAAGCATGCTACATCATGCTGTCTTGCTCCAATGAGTAAGGACATGGAACAATAGAATGTCTTTGGAGTCTGAATTGGGATTCCAGAACTGCCACTTAAAATTTGCATGCTGTGTCATCTTAGGCAAGTACTTTAATCTCTCAGAGATTCTGTTTCCCTATCTATAAAATATGGAAAGAAACAAGGTCAGAAGATTTGAGAATATTTATAGATTTTTTAATCCAGTTCCAGACACAGGAACTCAATAACTGAGACCTGTTAGAATGACAGTGATAACTACTATGTCTATAATTATTCATCTTTTCCCTCTAATTTTTCTACCTTTTATTACTATTTTAACCTTATTAGTCTACTTTCTTGTCACTAGTTTCTAATTTTATTTGTTTGTTTCCTGATTCAATCCTCCTATAAGAGAATGTAATTTCGACTGAGGCAATTAGTCAAACTCCTGTGTTTTTCCTACACACTACCTTCTCAGGCCTAGGACTGGAAGTTAAGCACACAGTGACCAGAAGGCTGTATAACTGACTATTTTACATATGTATTTGCTAATAATATTACTTTAAAATAACAGGTAGCATAGTCCTCTAGAATTATTTACACATATATTTCCTTTAATCCTTATAACTATGGGAAGGTGCCATTATTATTATTATGCAAATTTACTAATTGGAACCTGGAAAAGGAAATGGCAACCCACTCCAGTATCCTTGCCTGGAAAATCCCATGGACAGAGGAGCCTGGTGGACTATAGTCCATGATGTCACAAAAGATTCGGATATAACTTGGCAACTAAACAACACCACCACTAATTGGAAAGGGCAGAAATGCCATCTCTTGCATGTGTACTATATGCAGGCGCTGAGATAGGTGATTTATATGTTATTTCACTAACCATTCTAGAGCACATCCAAGATCTGAGGATTATTAGCTCTATCTTAAAAGTGAAAAATAATTAAATGGAATATATAAAACATTAAGTGACATCCAAATGAGCACAGAATTGCTAAGCAGAGGTGTTGAGATTTGGACTCTTTTTACTACACCATGCTACTTTTCACCTACCGACAGCCTTGTGGGGATAGACAACTGTCACTGGGAATGGAAAAAAAAAAAAAAAGAGAGATTTAGATACTTCATTCTAAAGCTCTACTTACAGGATGAGGGCCATAGTAATTTGAAGCAGCATTTCTGCAAAATATTAGAATTGTTTAGCTCAGTTCAGTTTCAAAATGAATCCACAGCATGATAGACTTGGCACATAAATAAACACATAAGTTGACTATAAATAAATGCGTAAATAGGAGAAAGAATAAAACCTATTGTGACAACACTAAGGGATACACAATCATAAAAAATTAATAATCATATAAGGGATTTATCTAGTATCTAGAGAGCAGGTTCTAAAATTCTTATTCTTAGCATTGGTGAGACATCCAGATACCCAGGCATTGCTACACTCCACACCCCACTATGTTTGGTTTGAGAAGACTCAAGAAGACTTGGTCACTTTCTGCCAATATCTGAAGGGAAAGGCTGTCATAGGGTAGAAGGTTTAGATGAGGTTTGTATCTTAAGGGAGCAAAGTGAGGACATATGGGTAGAATGTACAGGCAGACAGATTTATACTCAGTATAAAGTATGGTTTTCTAATAATCACAATGAAGGGTCAAGTCAGTCTCCAGGGCTCCAGATAACAGTCTCTCCCATGTATCTTCACTAATATAATGTTACCAGCCTGGAGCTGGGCAGCTATGGTTATTTTCTTTAGTGTCTGCCTCCTTTCTGGATTCGGAGCGATTCCACCAGGGTAGAGTTTAGATCCAAGATTGCCCTCCATCTAACCACCTCTCAAGGCTCTCCCTAGCAGGATCTTGTGAACTTTGGCTGTGTTTGCATTCAGTGAGGTGCAAGTCAGCCTCTTATGAGAAAGCTTAAAGCTAACCAGGCAGGCTGGAGAAGGAGGTGGATGCAAACTTAGCTATAGAATCTATAGGCAGAGTTACTACTAAGCCTCAGGGAGTAGGTCTCTCCAGACATATCCCTAGAAACCAAACAGCACCTAGGAGTGAGGTGAAGGCAGTTTGAGGGCCTGGACTTAGAGATAGGGGTAGGGCAAAGAGAAGTTGCCAGAAAAAAATAGGATTTTTAAGTTCTCCATATTGCTCCTAAGCTACTATCAGGCCCTGTTCTAAGTGCTTTATGTGTCTCAACTAATTTATAACAGCCTTATGAGATAGGTACCATGATTATCATCCTTATTTTTCAGATGAGAAACCAAGATATAGAGAGGCCAAGGAGCTTGTTCATGGTAATACAGCCAGAAAACAGCAGTGGATTCAAGAACGCTCACTCAGGTCTCTGGCAGCAGAATCATTACATGGAAATTTTTGTATGTGTGTTTGTGTTCTTTTTTTTTTAAATGGAAATTCTCTAGCCCCAACCCAGATCTAATGAATCAGAAATTTCTAGGGATAGGCCCAGAAATCTGTGTTTTAACAAGCCCTCCAAGGTAATTCTGATGCCCACTCAAGTTTGAACACCACTGTTCTAATGCACTAAATGAAATAACTTCTGTCCTTCCCAAGTAGAAGATGTCCTTCCCATCTTCCCTGTACAACTATTCTAAATTTCTACAGTTTCCCTAAAGTCCCTATTTTGGCATCTTGTTATCAGTCCAGAAAAATGGACCCCTACCCTTATCATTAAGAAAACAGATGCTATTAGGTATGAATCCCTTCCATCACTTTCCCTTATGCCAGTAAATTTCTCTCTCCATCCACCCTGGCTTTTCCTCTTGGTGGAGAGGAGAGAGAATGAGCCTCTCCTCTTTCTCCTGTCCGCTATGCACCGTGCTTTATTAACCTCTTTTCCACAGGTACCTTTATTGTTCACCTTTCCTCTTGTGGCCAGTCACTCTACCCACAAATATATTTGAATTCCTCCCATTGGTGGGGTGGGGGGTCCTTTTCTCTTGACATCTTCATGATTTACTATGCCTCTGGGTTTATTTCAAGAGACTTCAAGATTCTCCAGCAATAATCCCATGCCTACTTTTGCTTAACCACTTCCCTCAACTTCCCTTTAATAACCTCTATCTCCCTAATCCCCAGCCCTCCATCTATGGAGAAGTAACCTCACTAAGCTCAGAGGTTTCCCCACCTGATCCACCTAGAAACCAATCTTCAGCCCCAGAACATTATTAGTTATCATGTCACCCCCTGCTGGGGAGTCTCCACACTTAAGAAATGAGAAGATTCCACCCACTTCCTCTATCACTCAGTTCAGTTCAGTCGCTCAGTGGTGACTGACTCTTTGCGACCCCATGAACCACAGCATGCCAGGCCTCCCTGTCCATCACCAACTCCTGGAGTCCACCCAAACCCATGTCCATTGTGTTGGTGATGCCATCCAACCATCTCATCCTCTGTCGTCACCTTCTCCTCCTGCCCTCAATCTTTCCTAGCATCAGGGTCTTTTCAAATGAGTCAGCTCTCCGCATCAGGTGGCCAAATTATTGGAGTTTCAGCTTCAACATCAGTCCCTCCAATGAACACCCAGGACTGATCGCCTTTAGGACGGACTGGTTGGATCTTCTTGCAGTCCCAAAAACCTACATGACAGCCTCCCACTGCATATGGCATAAAATTTGAGTCTTTTAATGTATAATGTTGGTTTGGACTTGGATGAAACTGTTAAGAAATAGTTGGATTTTGTATTTACTTTAAAGGTAAGATTTAGATTATATTCTATTGAATTGGGTATGGGCAGTGTGTAAAAAAAAAGTAGGACTTGATGGATTCCTAGGTTCTAGGGCTGAACAACTGGATGCATGGTGACAACATTTATTTAGTTGAGAAGACTGGCAGAAAAGCAGTTTTATGGAGGTAGAGAATCAAGTATGTGGTTTTGGGCATATTAAATATATAGTTTTTCAAAATAGTGATAATTTCAATTGATAGTTTTGCCTTTTTAAAATTAATTTTAATGGAGTATAGTTGATATACAATGTTGCATTAGTTTCTGCTGTACAGCAAAGTGAATCAGCTATGTATATACATATATCCACTATTTTAAAAATTCTTTTCACATATAGGATATTACAGAGTATTGAGTAGAGTTCCCTGTACTATTCAGTAGGTTCTTACTAATTATCTACTATATATATATAGTAGTGTACATATGTCAATAACAATCTCCCAGTTTATCCCTTCCCCACCCAACCTCATTAACCCCTGGTAACCATAAGTTCATTTCTAAATCTGTAACTCTATTTTCATTTTGTAGATAAGTTCATTTGTTCCCTTTGTTTAGATTCCACATATAAGCAATATCATATGATATTTGTCTGTCTGAGTATGTCACTCAGTATGTCAATCTCTAGGTCCATCCATGTAACTGTAAACAATGTTATTTCATTATTTTTATCACTGATATTACTACATCTTCTTTTATCCATTCCTCTGTTGATGTACATTTAGATTGCCTCCATTTCCTGGTTATTGTAAATAGTGCTGCAATGAACTTTCAGGTGCATATATATTTTTGAATTATGGTTTTCTCCAGATATATGCCCAGGAGTGGGATTACCACAGAACATGGTAGTTCTATTTTTAATTTTTTAAGGTACCTCCATACTGTTCCCCAGAGTGGCTGTACCAGTTTATATTCCCACCAGCAGTGTAGGAAGGTTCCCTTTATTCCACACTCAGTCTAGCATTTATTGTTTGTAGAGTTTTTGATAATGGGCATTCTGACTGGTGTGAGGTGATACCTTAATGAGGTATTGATTTGCATTTCTCTAATAATTAGTGATGTTGAGCTTCTTTTCATGTACTTTTTAGCCATCTTCATGTCTCCCTTGGAGAAAAGGACCCTTTGCTCATTTTTTGACTGAATTGTTTGTTTTTTTAGATATTGAGTTTCATGAGCTGTCTCTATATTTTGGAGGTTAATCCCATGTTGGTTGCTTCATTTGTAATATTTTCTCCCATTCTGAGGGTTGTTTATTGTTTTGTTTATGGTTGCCTTTGCTGTGCAAAAGCTTTTAAGTTTAATTATATTCCATTTGTTTATTTTTATTTTTTATTTTCATTACTCTAGGAGACAGATCAAAAAAGATCTTGCTGCAATTCATGTCAAAGTGTATTCTGCCAATGCTTTTCTTTAAGAGTTTTATAGTGTCAGACCTTATATTTAGGTCTTTAATCCATTTTGAGTTTATTTTGTGTATGGTGTTAGAGACTGTTCTATTATCATTCCTTCACATAGAGCTGTCCAGTTTTCTCAGCACCACTTATTGAAGAGACTGTCTTTTCTCCACTGTATATTGATGCCACCTTTGTCAAATATTAGGTGACCATTGGTGCATGGGATTATCTCTCAGCTTTCTATCCTATTCCATTGATCAATATTTCTGTTTTTGTGTCAGTGCCATACTGTTTTGATTACTTTAGCTTTGTAGTATAGTTTGACATCAGGGAGTCTGATTCCTTCAGCTCCATTTTTTTTCTCAAGATTGTTTTGGCTATTTGAGCTCTTTCATGTTTCCATACAAATTGTCAAATATTTTATTTTAATTCTGTGGAAAATGTCACTGGTAATTTGATAGGTATTGCATTGAATCTGTGAATTGCTTTGGCTAGTATAGCTATTTTTACAATATTGACTCTTCCAATATGAGAATATAGTGTATCTGTCCATCTGACTGTGTCATCTTTGATTTCTTTCATCAGTATCTTACAGTTTTCTGGGTATAAGTCTTTTACTTCTTTAGTATTCCTTTAGTATTACTTCTTTAGTATACTAATACTTCAGTATTACTTCTTTAGTGTATTCCTAGGTATTTTATTATTTTTGTTGCAGTGGTAAATGGAGTTATTTCCTTAATTTCTCTTTCATTGTTAGTGTATTGAAATGCAAGAGATCTCTGTGTATTAATTTTGTATCCTGAAGCTTTACCAAATTCATTGATGAGCTCTAGTAATTTTCTGCTAGCAAATTTAGGGTTTTCTATGTATAGTATCATGCCATTTGCAAACAGTGACAGTTTTACTTATATTTTCCAAGTTGGATTCCTTCTATTTATTTTTCCTCTCTGATTGCCATGGCTAGGACTTTCAAACTATGTTGCATAATAATGGTAAGAGTGGACATCCTTGTCTTGTTCCTGATCTTATAGGAAATGCTTTGACTTTTTTTCACCATTCAGAATTATGTTTGCTGTGGGTTTGTCATATATGGCTTTTATCAGGTTGAGGTACGTCCCCTCTATGCTCACTTTCTGGAGAGTTTCTATTGTAAGTAAATATTGAATTTTGTCAAAAGCTTTTTCTACATCTTCTGAGATGATCATATGGTTTTTATTCTTCAATTTGTTAATGTGGTGTACCATATTGATTTATTTGCATATATTGAAGAATCCTTGCATCCTTAGGATAAACCCCACATGATCATGGTGTATGATCTTTTAAATGTGTTTTTGGATTTGGTTTGCTAGTATTTTTTTATGAATTATTGTGTCTATGTTTATCAGTGATATTGGCCTGAAATTTTCTTTTTTGTGTGTGAGATCTTTGACTGGTTTTGGTATCAGGGTGAGGGTGGTCTCACAGAATGATTTTGGAAATGTTTCTTCTGAAAATTTTGAAAGAGTTTCAGAAGTTATATGTTAACTCTTCTCTAAATGTTTGATAGAATTTGCTTGTGAAGCCATCACATTTTCTATGATATTGAGCTGTATAAGCTGCTTGTATATTTTGGAGACTAACCCTCTGTGAGTTGTTTCATTTGTAATTATTTTCTCTGTGATATTGAGCTGTATGAGCTGCTTGTATATTTTGGAGACTAATCCTCTGTCAGTTGTTTTATTTGCAATTATTTTCTCCCATTATGAGGGTTGTCTTTTAATCTTATTTAATGTTTCCTTTGCTGCACAAAAGCTTTTAAGTTTAAATAGGTCCCATGTGTTTACTTTTGTTTTCATTATTCTAGGAGGTGGGTCAAAAAGTATCATGCTGCAATTTATGTCAAAGACTGTTCTTCCTCTGTTTTCATCTAAGAGCTTTATAATTGCTACCTTTATATTGAATTCTTTTTTTAATTCATTTTTATTAGTTGGAGGCTAATTACTTTACAATATTGTAGTGGTTTTTGCCATACATTGACATGAATCAGCCATGGATCTACATGTGTTCCCCATCCCGATCCCCACTCCCACCTCCCTCCCCATCCCATCCCTCTGGGTCTTCCCAGTGCATGTTCTGAGAGAATAGCATTGAAACAAGTATATTGAATTCTTTACTCTATTTTGAGCTTACTTTTGTGTATGGTGTTAGGAAATGTCTTAGTTTCATTTTTTTTTTAACATGTAGCTGCTCAGTTTTCCAGCACCACATATTGGAGAAGCTATCTTCTCTTCATTGTATATTCTTGCCTTCTTTGTCAAAGATAAGGTGCTCATAAATGCATAGGTTTACTTGGGCTTTCTAGCAGCTCAATACCAGAAAAATAGTCCAATCAAAAAATGGGCAGAAGACCTAAACAGACAAATCTCCAAAGAAGATATCCAGATGGCCAATAAACACAGGAAAATATGCTCAAAATCACTAATTATTAGAGAAATTCAAATCAGAACTACAATGAAATATGACCTCACACCAATCAAAATGGCCATCATCAAAAAATCTATGAACAATAAATGGTGGAGAGGATGTAGAGAAAAGGAATCCCTCCTACATTGTTGGTGAGAATGTAAGCTGATATGGCCACATGGAGACTCCTTTAATAACTATGAATAAAACTACCATATGACCCAACAATCCCACTACTGGGCATATAATCTGAGAAAACCATAATTGAAAAAGACACATGTACCCCAATGTTAATAGCATCATTGTTTACAATAGCTAGGACATGGAAGTAACCTAGATGTCTATTGATAGATGGATGAATAAAGAAGTTGTGGTACATATATACAATGGAATATTATTCAGCCATAAAAAACATGTTTGAGTCAGTTGTAGTAAGATGGATGATCCTAGAGCTTGTTATACAGAGTGAAGCAAGTCAGAAAGAGAAAAACAAATATTGTATATTAACACATATATACGGAATCTAGAAAAAATGGTATTGATGAATCTATTTGCAGGGAAGGAATGGAGATGCAGATGTAGAGAATAGGCTTGTGGACACAGTGAGGAAAGGAGATAGTGGGGGTGAATGGAGAAAGTAGCATTGACATATGTACACTATCATGTGTAAAATAGACAGCTGGTAGGAAGTTGATATATAACACTTGTTTTGTATATATATATATATATATATATATATATATATATATATATATATATATACAGCCTGGTACTCTGTGATGACCAGAAGGATGGGATGGGGGGAAAGGGAGGGATGTTCAAGAGGGAGGGAATACATGTGCAGTTATGGCTGATTTATTGTGTTGTATGGCAGAAACCAACACAACATTGTAAAAAGTAAATTTAAAAAATAAAGAGAAGAACTAAAGTAATATAAATCACAGTTTCAATTTCAGTAATTGTGATTGTCCTGTTTATATTTTCTATTTCTTCTTGGGTCAATTTTGGAAGATTATACCTTTCTAAGAATTTTTCTATTTCTTCTAGGTTGCCCATTTTTATTGGCATATAGTTGCTTGTAGTAGTCTCTTATGATCCTTTGTAGGTTTTTGGTGTCAGTTGTAATTTCTTTTAATTTCTAATTTTATTGAATTGAGTCCTCTCCCTTTTTCCTTTGATGAGTCTGGCTAACAGTTTATCCATTTTATTTATTATTAAAAAAAAAAACAGCTTCTAGTTTCATTGATGTTTGCTATTTATTCCTTCATCTCTATTTCATTTATTTCTGCTCCGATCTTTAAAATTTCTTTCCTTCTACTAATTTCAAGTGTTGTTTGTTCTTCTTTCTGTAGTTGCTTTAAGTGTAACATTAGGTTGTTTACTTGAGCCTTTTCTCATTTTCTGAGGTGAGATTTTATTGCTTTAAACTTCCCTTTCAGAACTCTTTTTTGTGTCCCACATGTTTTCAAGTATCATGTTTTCACTGACATTTTTCTCTAGGTATTGTTTGATTTCTGCTTTGATTTCTTCAGTGATCTACTGGTTGTTTAGTAACATGTTCTCTAGCCTCCATGTGTGTGATTTTTTAGTTTTTCCCCTGCAACTGATTTCTAATGTCATAGCATAGTGATCGGAAAATATGCTTGATGTGATTTCAATTTTCTTATATTTACTAAGGCTTGATTTTTGGCTTAAGGTATGACACATCCTGAAGAATGTATCATGTGCACTTGAGAAGAAGGTGTATTATGTTGCTTTCAAATGGAGTATCCTATAGGCTGATCTACTAGCCTAAAGTGTCTTACCTACTAAGTCCATTTCTTTATTGCATCCTTCAAATCTTAGTCCTTATATTCCCTTCATTCATCACTGCTGTCAAGTAAGAAATCTTGCTTGATTCCTCTCCTCTGGAGGGAGAAGACCATACAAAGCAAACCAGAGCTACATATATTCCAAAGTTTTCATTCCTTATAGACAATGATGGTGGTAAAACTGAATAAGTTGTTATTTTTATAGTTACTTGTATTACAGAGACAGTTTTATAAAACTGCTTATTCTTGCAGATTAAAAGATTAATGGTAATTAGTAGGGGAAGGATTGGAGAAGGAAATGGCAACCCACTCCAGTGTTCTTGCCTGGAGAATCCCAGGGACGGGGGAGCCCGGTGGGCTGCCATCTGTGGGGTCACACAGAGTCGGACAGGACTGAAGTGACTTAGCAGCAGTAGCAGCAGCAGCAGTAGGGGAAGGATACTTTGAACGCCAGGTGGTATAGTTGTTACATCTTAGTGTTATCTTTCCTTGTAGACACTTGTTATTTTTGCATTCTGTTTTGAATTCCTGTAGTTCTGCCAAAGTTATTTAGGGTAAAATTAGGCCAGATGATATTTCTGAATTGATAGTGAAGAAAACAGTCAAAGGGCTCTAGACTTTTATCGAAACAGGGGCTAGTGGAACATTTCAACTTTGTTTGCAGACATTTTTTTTTTTTTTTTTACCAAAATGAATTTGGAGGCCAGAAGCAATCATGCCCCTGCGTGATTTCTTGAGGTGGTGGGGGATACTGCTCCTTCACATCTCATCAATCAACTTAATGCAGGTGTGAGTGAAGTATAGCTTTAATGGTGACAATGAGATAGATACGGTGTCTTATGTTACTCATACTAAAATAGCAGATAACATCATGAATACTTCCTGAAAGGACACAAATGAAACCTTCCTATAATACTATTTCAAGTTTGTAAAGCACTTTGCATTTATCAAAGCACTTGCATTAAATCACCTACTTTTGTGGGGTATGCATTGTAAACATTGTACAGATGAAAACTGAAGTTCAGAGAGGAGTATGGGACTAATCAAGGATCATATGGCCAAGCAGTTGAACTGGGATAAAAATGGAACACTTTTGACTTCCAATTTAGTGGTCTTTTCATTATACTAGTTTTCATCTGATATTGGTAGCGATTTTTTAAAAGAAGAAATCATCACTTTGTAGGCAACTGTTTTGGCTGTCAATTTACTCATTAAGTTTCACAAAAAGCAATCATGTTACCTTGTCCTGGAGTGGACACTTAACCACACCTTCCTCATTTCACTGCTAAAGAAAGCAAAATATAAAAAAGGAAACAAGTAATATACTTCAGACTTATTATCTGATAGGTGCTGTGACACATACACAATTACATGTACATCTTTGGCTCATCTCACACAATTCACTAGTGTTCTTATAGATGGTCTTCAGTTTATTATGAAACTAAAATTAAACCACATATTTCAACACACCAAAGCCAAGGAATTTAAAATAATTCTCACTAAAAACATTAAAATAGAGAGAGGCTGGCGGCTGACAGTGCCAAGCACATGCAGGGCCCGCTGGGGACCGGCCCAGGCCGGGCTTGCCACTGCAGCAACCCCGAGGTGATGGAAGAGCAGGCGCGCGAACCTGGGCCTGTGGCGCCCAGGGCTATAGCGCAGAAGCTGCTGAGACCGGACTCGCTGGTCATCTACCGTGAGAAATGCGAGTTCGCCCGAGGGTGGGTCGGGAGCTGACGACGCCAGACCTCAGGGGAAGTCTGAAAAAGAAGCTCTTCCAGGGGCTGAGCAAGGACAAGACGCTGGAGCCTCCTGGCACCACTGGGGTGGGAGAAGAGTTGGGGGCCAAGGCCCAGGAGGACGCTGGGACTGAGCCTGGACCCTCCAAGTCCCCGGTGCCCACCCAGTCTGTCGGGGCTCCCTCCAAGGTTCCAGCTGTGCCCTAGGGCTCGGAGCTGCTCCAGGCCAGGGGCCAGGGGCCAGGGGCCAGGGGCTGCAGCGCTGTAGTCAGATTTCAGCTTACACTACTCCGCATTCTTGGCCAAATTTGACACTTTCTTTCAGTACTCCGGCCTGGATGCCAACGTGGTGGATCGAGGAAGCAAGCCGATGATGGGGACTCCTTGAGGCATGTCTGGATGATTGGGACCCCAGGTCCATCCTCACTGCCAGGTTTTGTGTAGAGTACCCAAGTATCCATATGATTGTTCTTTTCCCGGGAATAAAATACATCATTGAAGAAGTTTGTCATTTCAGAAGGTTTCAAATGCTGTGGAGGAGGTGGGAACACAGAACTTGGAAATTAGCTGAGTTTTAACTATTATGACACAGCTGAAGCTCTGGAAGATATTTTCTTATGTTAGGTGGATCTATTTTTGCTTCCAGAGGGCAGCAGAAGAAGGAAAAGCTGCTTGGAAATATTTTCAATAGCATCTTTTTGAGTGGCTTGCTGATAAAGAGGTACCATGATACATTTTAATGATATTTTAATTAATTTTGAAAAGAAAAAAGGCAAGGAGCATGAATATCAAACACAATGTCATGGTGTTTACTGCTTTCAATCATATTGAACAGATTGGCACCATTTAAATCAAAGTTCTGTGATCATAAGATCTTAAGAAGATCACACAAATACTGTGGTTAACAAAGAGCAAACATGCTCACACTTACACATTCACACACATACCTCCCTTTCTAAGCACCACTGCACCATAAACTACAGTGAATTCCCAGCTCTGCAATTGATCATCTTATGAAGTGAATCAAAAAGCACTTTTAAAACCATTTGTGAGCTGTGAATGCCACTCCTGTTGGGCTGTAGACATGCAGTGTTAACATTAAAAGATAAAGATTTGAAATACTGCTAGGAAACCTTTTCGTGTACCTGGACAGTTTCAAGTTGGCAGAAGAATACTGGAGCTTCCTTCCTTCAAATCTGTATCAGTGGTCCTCTTCTGTAGCAATGTGTAGAATGTGCCTCCATGGTTCTCTTGTCACCAGTTTCTGAAAAGGATAAAAAAACCCTTTATTTAGACAGAACATGGACTCATGCCATGTGAAATGCCCTACCTTTTGGTCTAATTCTCACCCCCATCTATCATGTAATCATTCCTAATTTGGCAGCAGTTCACTTTCTCTGAATAGGGTGTTTGAGACAAGTGGCAGTGCCTGGGTGGCTGGGAAACTGTAGGATCAGAGTGTTGGTAAGGAGTTACTGTGACCCTAAATCTGTCCCAGCTCATGACACTCAGAGTAAATAGATTTCAAATTCAGAACCTTCTGAGAAAAATTTTGTATCCATGAAAGCAACCCAAAGAATTTTTCACCCAGTCAACTTTTACAATGTTTGATTAAAATATGTCTAAGAATATAATTATTAGAACAGGGAGTGAAGAGAAGCAGGTTTCTCAAGAGTAAAATATTTTATAAACCAATTTTGATATATTCATTTAATTCTTTATTCATTTAATACTGTATTGTATTTTTGTAACTTTTACTATGAGGATAGGTCCTAGAGTTAGATATTTATTTTTACATAATTATTGATCTTCAAATAGTTTTCCTACACTTCATATGGTTTTGGTTTTAATCAGTATAATTTTAAGTCATTCTGTCCTTGGTTATCTATTTGTATGTTGTTTAATTGAATTTTCAATTCGACTGTCAGCAGCATGTTCAGTACTCTGTACTGTGCTCAGTACTGTAGGGATTTGTTTGTAAATCAAAACCACAATAAGGTACCATTACACACCAGTCAGAATGGCTGCTATCCAAAAGTCTACAAGCAATAAATGCTGGAGAGGGTGTGGAGAAAAGGGAACCCTCTTACATTGTTGGTTGGAATGCAAACTAGTACAGTCACTATGGAGAACAGTGTGGGATTCCTTAAAAAACTGGAAATAGAACTGCCATATGACCCAACAATCCCACTCCTGAGCATATACACCGAGGAAGCCAGAACTGAAAGAGACACGTGCACCCCAATGTTCATTGCAGCACTGTTTATAATAGCCAGGACATGGAAGCAACCTAGATGCCCATCAGCAGATGAATGGATAAGAAAGCTGTGGTATATATACACAATGGAATATTAGTCAGCCATTAAAAAGAATACATTTTAATCAGTTCTAATGAGATGGATGAAACTGGAGCCCATTATATAGAGTGAAGTAAGCCAGAAAGATAAATACCAATACAGTATACTAATGCACATATATGAAATTTAGAAAGATGGTAATGATAACCCTATATGCAAGACAGGAAAAGAGACACAGATGTATAGAACAGACTTTTGGACTCTATGGGAGAAGGCGAGGGTGGGATGATCTGAGAGAATAGCATTGAAACATGTATATTATCAAGTATGAAACAGATCGCCAGTCCAGGTTGGATGCATGAGACAATTGCTCAGGGCTGGTGCACTGGGATGACCCAGAGGGATGGGATGGGGAGGGAGGTGGGGGGAGTCAGGATGGGGAACCCATGTAAATCCATGGCTGATTCATGTCAATGTATGGCAAAAACCACTACAATATTGTAAAGTAATTAGCCTCCAACTAATAAAAATAAATGAAAAAAAAAAGTCACAGATGTGCATGCCTCTCTCCATGTAGACTCTAAAGACAGATTCCCTGCTCTAAGAAATTTTCCCTTTTTCTTTTTAACTGCTGCTACTTTGCTATTCACTGGATTATACTTAGTTTAAAAGATAATGTCAAAGATGAGAGTTTTCTTTAAATGATCTTTTTGTACTTGCAGTTCCCCTATTTGCAGGTTCCCTTAATTTTATATGTCAATGCTTTAAGTGAAATTGTTATGTGCCTTTCTACCGTCAGAATAGGATAAAGTATATCCTAGATAAGATTTATCTGAGACTGAAATGATGTGAACTCTGCCACCCATGTGGGCTTCCCTGGTGACTCAGCAGTAAAGAATTTGCCTGCAGTGAAGGAGATGCAGGAGATGTGGGTTTGATCCCTGGGTGCGGAAGATCCCCTGGAGGAAGGCATGGCAACTCACTCTAGTACTCTTGCCTAGAGAATTCCATGAACAGAGAAACCTGGCAGGCTACAGTCCATAGGGTCACACAGAGACAGACGTGACTGAAGTGACTAAGTAGCTACCACCTATGTAATAGATGAAAAGCAGAAAAACAAATTGGTTACTGTTTAAAAGCACTGAGATCTTCCGGAATCATTTGCATATCAGTGAAGGTGACTCCAGGAAATAGATGTGAGAGGTGGGTATGAGGCAGGAACAGGTTGTCCCAGGCCCCAGAAGGATCAGGTTAACACTTCCTCTTATCTGTCTGGATTCATGCCTCAGCTCAGGGCCTGAGTGTGTGGTTGGAGTCAGGAAGTCCTTTTCTAACTCTGAATTAACCCAATTCACTGAGTGATTCTGAGAAAATCAAACTTTGTAGCTCACTCTGAATAAAAAAAAGTTTATAACTACTTTTCACAAGAATGAATAATAGTTATTACTGAAAAAATAGTTTCATTTGTTCAGGAAAGAATAACATATGAGGTAATATGATTAAGCACAATGGAGAGGAAAAGTTATTGGAAAATTATTGATAAAACCTGGAAAGTAGCTTGACAGTATCTAATTCTTTAATATATGGGTACAGATCACCAGTGCCTCAGACTGAAAGGTAGTTATGTGATAGAAAGGTAGTTATATAACTGAAAAGTTTCCTCACTATGCATATAGTTTTTAAACTTCTGGTCACTGACATTGGAACAAAAAGAAGGTTTTATCAAACATTGCCCTTTTCACTGGGCTAAAGGTTCAGTGCTGTAGTTATAGTTAGTGATGCCAGAAAATATCAGGCCCAGACAATCGTTATGGCAGTCTAAATAGAGTTATTTTTTTACACACTACTTGCAACGTGAATGCCATATTGTGTATTCTGTATCAAATAAAAATATTTTTAATATAACAGAATTTGTACAATATGAAAAAATTGAAGCAAGAGTATGGCTATTATAACTACTCATCTTTTTTCTCCCTTCCTCCTAAATATCATCACAGCAGATTATCAGTCAAAATGAAGAGTACATTCTAAAACTTGAACTAGGAGAATCATGTGGCATCTAAAACTCCAGTTCTCTATGGAGATGGAATACAATAAAACCAGTTTGAATATTAAAAAAACATTAAAATACATCTTAGCATTTAAATGCTTAAATCTTTCAAATAACTTACTAGGATATTTCACTTTCTGGACATCCAGTAGCAGTGTATTACTACTTGATTAAGACTCTTTTAAGCCCATCACAAATCTATAACTAGTAATTCAACAAATATTTACAGGGTCCTTACCACAAGTCAGGCACTGAGATATGCTATGGGGTACACTATGTTTTTATAAGAAATAGATACTGCTATGAATATGTTCAGTTTTTAAATCCCTTTTATTGTGAAATACTTTTTTTTAACCAGGTTATTGTGTGGGGCTGGGTCTTGGTGGAAAAAGGTGGACCTCAGAGAGAGCTCATGCTGATCAATATTCCCTGGAGCTTCCAACTACCAGTATCCTTGCCTCCATGGTAAGATACAATAGACCTTCACTTCCCCATGAGACCCTCCAAGACCCCTTGGTAGGTGTATCCAAGATTCCTCTGGAAATACTGCTTTGTGATGAGACCTAGTGCACATGAGGCCTTGTATGCATCCTCCAAGAGTGGAATGTTTCTTCCCCTAGCCCTGTGGAGCTCCTGCACTCAAGCCCCACTGGACTTCAAGGCTAAAAGCTGTGAGGGGTTCTTCCTCTGGATGCTAGACTCTCAGACTATTTTGAAGGCTATTTTTATTTTTTTTTTTTTTGCAGTATAATTGATTTACAATGTTGTGTTAGGTTCTACTGTACAGCAAAGTGAGTCAGTTATACATATATATCCACCCTTCAAGATTCTATTCCCATATAAGTCATTACAAAGTACTGAATAGAGTTCCCTGTGTGATAAAGGAGGTTCTTATTAATTATCCATTTTATATATAGTAGTGTGTATACGTCAGTCTCAGTATCCCAATTTATCCCTCTCCCCTTTCGTCCATGGTTAACTCTAACTTTGTTTCTTAACATCTGTGATTCTCTGTTTTGTAAATAGATGCATTTGTATTATTTTTTTAAGATTTAACATATAAGCAATATCATATAATATTTGTCTTTCTGTGGTTAACTTCCTTCAGTATGACAAAATCTACGTCCATTCATATGACTGTAAATGACATTATTCTTTCTTTTTTATAGATGATTAATATTCCATTATCTGTACATGTACCACGTCTTCTTTTTTTATTTTATTTATTTTAGTTGGAGGCGAATTACTTTACAATATTGTAGTGTTTTTTGCCATACATTGATATGAATCAGCCATGAGTTTATATGTGTTCCCCATCCTGAACCCCCCACCCACCTCCCTCCCCATCCCATCCCTCTGGATCATCCCAGTGCACCAGCCCTGAGCACCCTGTCTCATGCATAGAACCTGCACTGGTGATCTGTTTCATATATGATAATACACATGTTTCAATGCTATTCTCTCAGATCTTCCCACCCTCGCCTTCTCCCACAGAGTCCAGAAGACTGTTCTATACTTGTGTCTCTTTTCCTGTCTTGCATATAGGGTTATCGTTACCATCTTTCTAAATTCCATATATATATATATATATATATATATATATGTATGTATGTTAGTATACTGTATTGTTTTTTTTTCCTTTCTGGCTTACTTCACTCTGTATAATAGACTCCAGTTTCATCCACCTCATTAGAACTGATTCAAATATATTCTTTTTAATGCCTGCGTAATAGTCCATTGTGTATATGTACCACAGATTTCCTATCCATTCGTCTGCTGATGGATATCTAGGTTGCTTCCATATCCTGGCTATTATAAACAGTGCTGCGATGAACATTGGGATGCACATGTCTCTTTCAGATCTGGTTTCCTCAGTGTGTATGCCCAGGAGTGGGATTCCTGGGTCATATGGCAGTTCTATTTCCAGTTTTTTAAGGAATCTCCACACTGTTCTCCATAGCGGCTGTACTAGTTTGCATTCCCAACAACAGTGTAAGAGGGTTCCCTTTTCTCCACACCCTCTCCAGCATTTATTGCTTGTAGACTTTTGGATAGCAGCCATTCTGACTGGCGTGAAATGGTACCTCATTGTGGTTTGATTTGCATTTCTCTGATAATGAGTGATGTTGAGCATCTTTTCATGTGTCTGTTAATCATCTGTATGTCTGTTTTGGAGAACTGTCTGTTTAGTTATTTGGCCCATTTTTTGATTGGGTCATTTATTTTTCTGGAATTGAGCTTCAGGAGTTGCTTGCATATTTTTGAGATTGTTTGCCCGTTGTTTCATTTGCTATTATTTTCTCCCATTCTGAAGGCTGTCTTTTCACCTTGCTTATAGTTTCCTTTGTTGTGCAAAAGCTTTTAAATTTAATTAGGTCCCATTTATTTATTTTTGCTTTTATTTCCAATATTCTTAGAGGTGGGTCATAGAGTATCCTGCTTTGATTTTTGTCAGAGAGTATTTTACCTATGTTTTCCTCTAGGAGTTTTATAGTTTCTGGTCTTACATTTAGATCGTTAATCCATTTGGAGTTTATTTTCGTGTATGGTGTTAGAAAGTGTTCTAGTTTCATTCTTTTACAAGTGGTTGACCAGTTTTCCCAGCATCACTTGTTAAAGAGGTTGTCTTTTCTCCATTGTATATTCTTGCCTCCTTTGTCAAAGATAAGGTGTCCATAAGAGCGTGGATTTATCTCTGGGCCTTCTATTTTGTTCCACTGATCTATATTTCTGTCTTTGTGCCAGTACCATACTCTGTTGATGACTGTAGCTTTATAGTCGAGCCTGAAGTCAGGCAGGCTGATTCCTCAAGTTCCATTCATCTTTCTCAAGATTGCTTTGGCTATTCGAGGGTTTTTTGTATTTCCATACAAATTGTGAAATTATTTGTTCTAGTTCTGTGAAAAATACTGTTGGTAGCTTTATAGGGATTACATTGAATCTATAGATTGCTTTGGGTAGTATACTCACTTTCACTGTATTAATTCTTCCAATCCATGAACAGGGTATATTTCTCCATCTATTTGTGTCCTCTTTGATTTCGTTCACCAGTGTTTTATAGTTTTCTATATATAGGTCTTTGTTTCTTTAGGTATATATATATCCCTAAGTATTTTATTCTCTTCATTGCAATGGTGAATGGAATTGTTTCCTTAATTTCTCTTTCTGTTTTCTTATCGTCAGTGTATAGGAATGCAATACGTGTACCACATCTTCTTTATCCATTCTTCTGTAAATGGACATTTAGGCTGCTTCTATAACCTGACTATTGTAAATAGTGCTGCAATGAACATGGGGGTGCGTGTAGCTTCTCAAATTATGGTTTTCTCTGTATACATGCCAAGGAATGAGATTATTGGATCATTTGTTGTTGTTCAGTCACTAAGGAATATCCAACTCTTTGTGACCCATGAACTGAAGCATGCCAGGTTCCTCTGTCCTCCACTATCTTCCAGAGTTTGCTCAAATTCATGTCCACTGAGTTAGTGATATTATCTAACCATTTCATCCTCTGCTGCTCTCTTCTCCTTTTGCCTTTGATCTTTCCCAGCATCAGGGTCTTTTCCAATGAGTTGGCTCTTCCCATCAGGTGGCTAAAGTATTGGAGCTTCAGCTTCAGCATCAGTCCTTCCAATGAATATTCAGGGTTGATCTGCAGTGTTCTGAGATAGGCAGGATTGAAGCCTGGCTTCCCTTGGAGGGAAATCACCGAGTATTTCTCCTCTAGAGCTGTTCACCTATGAGTGTGCTCTGCTGCATCACTTTTCACCCACTATATGAGTTTTCAGATTTCACTGTTTTTGGCACTGCTCTTAACCATGTGTATGCCCACAGTTGGCCTAGTGTTTCCCAGATGTTGTTCTTACCAGGCTACCAGTGAATATCCACTGAAGTCAGGTCCCAACATTGCAGTAATTATGGATCTGGACCTACTGTGGGTGCTATGGGGGCAACTCATGGAAATCAGAGAAGATAAAGAAAAAAAGGAATCCAGATTGGAAAAGAAGTAAAACTCTCACTATTTGCAGTTGACATAACTCTCTATATAGAAAACCCTAAAGATGCCACCAGAAACTTATTAAAGGTAATCAAGGAATATTATAAACTCACAAAATAGCTAAGATGGCAGAGGAACAGAAGGGGGTGACCAGTTTGTCCCCCACAAATTCATCAAAAGATCATTTGAATGCTGAGCAAATAACACACAAAATATTCTGAACACTGGTGGAGGACACCAGGCACCCAGAAAGGCAGCCCATTGTCTTTGAAAGGAGGTAGGACAAAATATAAAAATAAAAAGAGAGACAAAAGAGTTAGGGATGGAGACCCATCCCAGGGAGGGAGTCATAAAAGAGGAGAAGTCTCCAAACACCAGGAAACCCTTTCACTGGCATGTCCGTGGGGTGTTTTGGAATCTCAGAGGGCAACATAACCAGGAGGAAAAAATAAGTAAATAAAACCCAGAGATTACACACCTAACTGCAACTCCCAGCAGAGAAGTAGCCCAGATGCTTGCATCCACCACCAGCAAGAGGGGACTGAAAAGAGAGGTGTGGGCTGCATTGCTTAGGGTAAGGACTGGGCCTGAATGCCCTGAGGGCAATATGAGGGAGCTAACATGAGATAGCAACCCAAACTGTGGGATAGCCAGAGAGAAAGAGAGAGAGAGAGAAAAAAAAAAAAGAGGAGAGAGAGAGAGAACTTTCTGTGAAAAGCTCTTACCTAAGGCACTGTCAGGTCCGCTCACAGAACAAAGGACTGAGCGAATACCAGAGTAGAGCTAGCTGGCAGCAGACCGGCCCATCCCCCACCAGAGGCAGAGAGACACGCAGGCGACAGCCAGAGCCAGAAGGCAAGGGGCAAACTCGGCCCCAGAGACAGCAGCCTCTACCAAACTGTGAGGCTTAGCAACTGGGAGGCTCCCAGTTGCTAACAAAGTCTTCCTGGGATCCTGGATGGTTGACATCCTCCAGGAGGGTTGCAGCCAGAGATCAGCTCCCCAGAGGAGACCCACGGCACACCTGAGATGGCACTCTCGCTGCGCACCCAGGAAACCGAGCAGCTGGGACAGGGGAGGTAAGACACACTGCCCCACCTGGGGAATGTGCGCTCACCAAGCACCCGGTCACCTGAGCTACTCAGACCCGGGAAGGGCACAAAACTCGGGCCCAACCAAGTCTGCATCTTTATGGAGTACTGGAGAACCTGAACATGAGTGGTTTAGATCTGGGAAGTGCACGCAACCCAGGGCCCACCTTAGACAGTTCCCCTGCAGAGCAACCTGATGCCTGAGCAGTGTAGACCAGGAAAGCACATGCGCCCTGAGTGGGGGCAAACCCAGTGTGACCCAGACACCATGAGCACTCCTCACACATGCCAGTGATATTTGTTTGAAGTGTTCCTCCCTCCCTGCAGCACAACTGAACAGGTGAGCCTAAATAAATGACCACCTTCAGCCCCTTGTGTCAGGGCGGAATTTAGATACTGAAGAGACTTACAGAGGAAGCCAAAATAAACAAAATAGAGGGAACCGCTTTGGAAATGACAGGTGCAACAGATTTAAAACCCTGTAGTTAACACTGACTACATTGGAAGGGACCTATAGACCTTGAGAAGAAGTATAAGCTGGAACAAGGAACTATCTGAAACTGAACTGACCCCACATTGCCCTTAACAGCTCCAGAGAAATTCCTAGATATATTTTACTATTACCATTTTTTAATTATTCTAGTTTTTCTTTTTATTTTTAAGTTCTTTATTACTCCTTTAATTTTCATTCTTAAAACCTACTATTACCTTGCAAAAAAGACCCTACTTAAAAGCAAATTTCATATATATATATATATATATTTATTTATTTTATAACTTTTGCAATTTTTTTCATTTATTTTTATTAGTTGGAGGCTAATTACTTTACAATATTGTAGTGGTTTTTGCCATACATTGACATGAATCAGCCATGGATTTACATGTATTCCCCATCCCAATCCCCCCTCCCACCTCCCTCTCCACCCGATTCCTCTGGGTCTTCCCAGTGAACCAGGCTCGAGCACTTGTCTCATGCATCCCACCTGGGCTGGTGGTCTGTTTCACCCTAGATAATATACATGTTTCAATGCTGTTCTCTAGAAACACCCCACCCTCGCCTTCTCCCACAGAGTCCAAAATTCTGTTCTGTACATCTGTGTCTCTTTTTCTGTTTTGCATATAGTGTTATTGTTACCATCTTTCTAAATTCCATATATATGCATTAGTATACTGTATTGGTCTTTATCTTTCTGGCTTACTACACTCTGTATGATGGGCTCCAGTTTCATCCATCTCATTAGAACTGATTCAAATGAATTACTTTTAATGGCTGAGTAATATTCCATGGGGTATATGTACCACAGCTTCCTTATCCATTCATCTGCTGATGGGCATCTAGGTTGCTTCCATGTCCTGGCTATTATAAACAGTGCTGCAGTGAACATTGGGGTGCATGTGTCTCTTTCAGATCTGGTTTCCTCAGTGTATATGCCCAGAAGTGGGATTGCTGGGTCATATGGCAGTTATAATTCCAGTTTTTTTTTTAATTTAATTTTTTTTTATTAGTTGGAGGCTAATTACTTCACAACATTTCAGTGGGTTTTGTCATACATTAATATGAATCAGCCATAGAGTTACACGTATTCCCCATCCCGATCCCCCCTCCCACCTCCCTCTCCACCCGATTCCTCTGGGTCTTGCCAGTGCACCAGGCCCGAGCACTTGTCTCATGCATCCCACCTGGGCTGGTGATCTGTTTCACCATAGATAATATACATGCTGTTCTTTCAAAACATCCCACCCTCGCCTTCTCCCACAGAGTTCAAAAGTCTGTTCTGTACTTCTGTGTCTCTTTTTCTGTTTTGCATATAGGGTTATCATTACCATCTTTCTAAATTCCATATATATGTGTTAGTATGCTGTAATGTTCTTTATCTTTCTGGCTTACTTCACTCTGTATAATGGGCTCCAGTTTCATCCATCTCATTAGAACTGATTCAAATGAATTCTTTTTAACAGCTGAGTAATACACACTGAGGAAACCAGATTTGAAAGAGACACGTGCACCCCAATGTTCATCGCAGCACTGTTTATAATAGCCAGGACATGGAAGCAACCTAGATGCCCATCAGCAGATGAATGGATAAGGAAGTTGTGGTACATAATTCCAGTTTTTTAAGGAATCTCCACACTGTTCTCCATAGCGGCTGTACTAGTTTGCATTCCCACCAACAGTGTAAGAGGGTTCCCTTTTCTCCACACCTTCTCCAGCATTTATTGCTTGTAGACTTTTGGATAGCAGTCATCGTGACTGGCATGTAATGGTACCTCATTGTGGTTTTTTTTTTTTTTAATTTTTTTATTAGTTGGAGGCTAATTACTTTACAACATTTCAGTGGGTTTTGTCATACATTGATATGAATCAGCCATAGATTTACACTTATTCCCCATCCCGATCCCCCCTCCCACCTCCCTCTCCACCCGATTCCTCTGGGTCTTGCCAGTGCACCAGGCCCGAGCACTTGTCTCATGCATCCCACCTGGGCTGGTGATCTGTTTCACCATAGATAGTATACATGCTGTTCTTTTGAAACATCCCACCCTCACCTTCTCCCACAGAGTTCAAAAGTCTGTGGTTTTGATTCACATTTCTCTGATAATGAGTGATGTTGAGCATCTTTTCATGTGTTTGTTAGCCATCTGTATGTCTTCTTTAGAGAACTGTCTGTTTAGTTATTTGGCCCATTTTTTGATTGGGTCATTTAATTTCCTGGAATTGAGCTTCAGGAGTTGCTTGTATATTTTTGAGATTAATCCTTTGTCTGTTGCTTCGTTTGCTATTATTTTCTCCCAATCTGAGCGCTGTCTTTTCACCTTGCTTATAGTTTCCTTTGTTGTGCAAAAGGTTTAAGTTTAATTAGGTCCCATTTGTTTATTTTTGCTTTTATTTCCAATATTCTGGGAGGTGGGTCATAGAGGATTCTGCTGTAATTTATGTCGGAGAGTGTTTTGCCTATATTGTCCTCTAGGAGTTTTATAGTTTCTGGTCTTACATTTAGATCGTTAATCCATTTGGAGTTTATTTTTGTGTATGGTCTTAGAAAGTGTTCTAGTTTCATTCTTTTACAAGTAGTTGACCAGTTTTCCCAGCACCACTTGTTAAAGAGATTGTCTTTTTACCATTGTATATTCTTGCCTCCTTTGTCGAAGATAAGGTGTCCATAGGTTCGTGGATTTATCTCAGGGCTTTCTATTCTGTTCCATTGATCTATATTTTTGTCTTTGTGCCAGTACCATACTGTCTTGATGACTGTGGCTTTGTAGTAGAGTCTGAAGTCAGGCAGGTTGATTCCTCCAGTTCCATTTTTCTTTCTCAAGATTACTTTGGCTATTCGAGGTTTTTTTTGTATTTCCACACAAATTGTGAAATTATTTGTTCTAGTTCTGTGAAAAATACCGTTGGTAGCTTGATAGGGATTGCATAGATTACTTTGGGTAGTATAGCCATTTTCACAATATTGATTCTTCCAATCCATGAACACGGTATATTTCTCCATCTGTTTGTGTCCTCTTTGATTTCTTTCATCAGTGTTTTATAGTTTTCTATGTATAGGTCTTTTGTTTCTTTAGGTAGATATACTCCTAAGTATTTTATTCTTTTTGTTGCAATGGTGAGTGGTATTGTTTCCTTAATTTCTCTTTCTGTTTTCTCATTGTTAGTGTATAGGAATGCAAGGGATTTCTGTGTGTTAATTTTATATCCTGCAACTTTACTATATTCATTGATTAGCTCTAGTAATTTTCTGGTAGAGTCTTTAGGGTTTTCTATATAGAGGATCATGTCATCTTCGAACAGCGAGAATTTCATTTCTTCTTTTCCTATCTGGATTCCTTTTACTTCTTTTTCTGCTCTGATTGCTGTGGCCAAAACTTCCAAAACAATGTTGAATAGTAGTGGTGAGAGTGGGCACCCTTGTCTTTTTCCTGATTTCAGGGGAACGCTTTCAATTTTTCACCATTGAGGGTGATGCTTGCTGTGGGTTTGTCATATATAGCTTTTATTATGTTGAGGTATGTTCCTTCTATTCCTGCTTTCTGGAGAGTTTTAATCGTAAATGTTTGTTGAATTTAGTCAAAGGCTTTTTCTGCATCTATTGAGATAATCATATGGTTTTGAAGCACACTACATAATGATCAAAGGATCAATCCAAGAAGAACATATAACAGTTATAAATATATATATGCACCCAACATAGGAGCACCACAATATGTAAGGCAAATGCTAATGAGTATGAAAGAGGAAATTAATAGTAACACAATAATAGTGGGAGACTTTAATACCCCACTCACAACTATGGAGAGATCAACTAAACAGAAAATTAACAAGGAAACACAAACTTTGAATGACACAATGGACCAGCTAGACCTAATTGATATCTATAGGACATTTCACCCCAAAACAATCAACTTCACCTTTTTCTCAAGTGCACATGGAACCTTCTCCAGAATAGATCACATCCTGGGCCATAAATCTAGTCTTGGTAAATTAAAAAAAGTTGAAATCATTCCAGTCATCTTTTCTGAGCACAGTGCAGTAAGATTAGATCTAAATTACAGGAAAAAAATTATTAAAAATTCAGCCATATGGAGGCTAAATAACACGTTTCTGAATAACCAACAAATCATAGAAGAAATAAAAAAATCAAAATATGCATAGAAACGAATGAAAATGAAAACACAACAACCCAAAGCCTATGGGACACTGTAAAAACAGTGCTAAGGGGAAGGTTCATAGCATTACAGGCTTACCTCAAGAAACAAGAAAAAAGTCAAATAAATAACCTAACTCTACACCTAAAGCAATGAGAGAAGGAAGAAATGAAGAACCCCAGGGTTAGTAGAAAGAAAGAAATCTTAAAAATTAGGGCAGAAATAAATGCAAAAGAAACAAAAGCGACCATAGCAAAAATCAACAAAGCTAAAAGCTGGTTTTTTGAAAAAATAAACAAAATTGACAAATCATTAGCAAGACTCATTAAGAAACAAAGGGAGAAGAACCAAATTAACAAGATTAGAAATGAAAAAGGAGAGATCACGACAGACAACACTGAAATATAAAGGATCATAAGAGACTACTACCAGCAGCTCTATGCCAATAAATTGGCCAACTTGGAAGAAATGGACAAATTCTTAGAAAAGTATAACTTTCCAAAACTGAACCAGAAATAAATAGAAGATCTTAACAGACCCATCACAAGCACAGAAATCGAAACTGTAATCAGAAATCTTCCAGGAAACAAAAGCCCAGGACCAGATGGCTTCACAGTTGAATTCTACCAAAAATTTAGAGAAGAGCTAACACCTATCTTAGTCAAACTCTTCCAGAAAATTGCAGAAGAAGGTAAACTTCCAAACTCATTCCATGAGGCCACTATCACCCTAATTCCAAAACCAGACAAAGATGCCACAAAAAAGAAAACTACAGGCCAATATCACTGATGAACATAGATGCAAAAATCCTTAACAAAATTCTAGCAAACAAAATCCAACAATATATTAAAAAAATCATACATCATGACCAAGTGGGCTTTATCCCAGGAATGCAAGGATTCTTTAATATCTGCAAATCAGTCAATGCAATTTTGTTTTGTTTTTTTAATATTATATTTTTGAGAGTCTAAACTCTAGTCTCAATTTTTAATCTTTGTTTTAAGGTATTTGCTATCAATTGTGTACCTTTAAGCTTCCAATTTTCAGTACCCATTTTTACTTAGTAGTGTGATTACTGGCCTGATTGCTCTCTCCCATTTTGCCTCTCCTTTTTCGCCCTCAGGTCACCTCTATCTCCTCCCTGCCCCTTCTCTTCTCTACTTAACTCGGTGAATCTCTTTGTGTGTTCTGGGCTGTGGAGAAAACTTAGGGAACTGACAACAGGCTAGATTGGTATCTCTCCTTTTGACTCCCCCTCCTCTTCTACTGGTCACCTCTATCTCCTTCCTTCGTCTTCTCTTCTCTATGGAAATCCGTGAACCTCTCTGAGTGTTCCATAGTGTGGAGAGCAAATAGGGAACTGATTACTGCCTAGATTGTTCTCTCACCTTTTGATTCCCCCTCTTCTCTTCCTGGTCACCTCTATCTCCCTCCTCCCTCTTCTTTTCTCCATGTAATTATGTGAACCTCTCTGGGTGTCCCCCACTGTGGAGAATCTTTTCACCATTAACCTAGATGTTTTATCATCAGTGCTGTATGGATGGAGAAATCTTGAGGCTACTGTAAGAATAAGAGTAAAAGACAGAGGCAGGAGGCTTACATTCAAAACTTGAGAACACCAGAAAACTCCTAACTCCAGGGAATATTAATTGAGAAGAGCTCATCCAAAGGCCTTCACACCTACACTGAAACCCAAGCTCCACCCAAGAGCCAACAAGTTTCAGAGCAAGGCATATCAAGCTAATTCTCAAACAACACAGGAACATAACCCTAAGCATTAAAATTCAGGCGGCCAAAAGTCACACCAATGGCTTCATAGCTGAATTCTACCTAAAATTTAGAGAAGAGATAACACTTGTCCTACTCAAACTCTTGCAGAAAATTGTAGAGGAAGGTAACCTTCCAAACTCATTCTATGAGGCCACCATCACCCGAATACCAAAACCAGACAAAGATGCCACAAAAGAAAACTACAGGCCAGTAACACTGATGAACAAGATGCAAAAATCCTTAACAAAATTCTAGCAAACAGAATCCAACAACATGTTAAAAAGATCATACATCATGACCAAGTGGGCTTGATCCCAGGGATATAAGGATTCTTCAATATTTGCAAATCAATCAATGTGATACACCACATTAACAAATTGAAAGATAAAAACCATATGATTATCTCAATAGATGCAGAGAAAGCCTTTGACAAAATTCAACATCCATTTTTGATAAAAACCCTCCAGAAAGCAGGCATAGAAGCAACATACCTCACCATAATAAAAGCCATGTAGGATAAACCCACAGCAAACATGATCCTCAATGATGAAAAAATTGAAAGCATTTCCCCTAAAGTCAGGAACAAGACAAGGTCACCACTACTATTCAACATAGTTTTGGAAGTTTTAGCCACAGCAATCTGAGAAAAAAAGAAATAAAAGGAATCTAGATTGGAAAAGAAGAAGCAAAACTCTCACTGTTTGCAGATGACATGATTATTTACATAGAAAACCCTAAAACTCCACCAGAAAATTACTAGAGCTAATCAATGAATATAGTAAAGTTGCGGGATATAAAATTAACACACAGAAATCCCTTGCATTCCTATACACTAACAATGAGAATATAGAATGAGAAATTAAGGAAACAATTCCATTCACCATTGTAATGAAAGGAATAAAATACTTAGGAATAAATCTACCTAAAGAAAGAAAAGACCTATATATAGAAAACTATAAAAGACTGATGAAAGAAATCAAAGATGACACAGTTAGATGGAGAAATATAGCATGTTCATGGATCAGAAGAATTAATATAGTGAAAATGAGTATACTACCTAAAGATTCTATAGATTAAATGCAATCAGTGTCAAACTACCAACGTTATTTTTCAGAGAACTAGAACAAATAATTTCACAATTTGTATGGAAATACAAAAAAACCTCGAATAGACAAAGCAAACTTGAGAAAGAAGAATGGAACTGGAGGAATCAACCTTCCTGACTTCAGGCTATGCTACAAAGCAACAGTCATCAAGAGAGTATGGTACTGCACAAAGACAGAAACATAGATCAATGGAACAAAATAGAAAGCCCAGAGATAAATCCACAGACCTATGGACACTTTATCTTTGACAAAGGAGGCAAGAATATACAATGGAAAAAAGACAACCTCTTTAACAAGTGGTGCTGGGAAAACTGGTCAACTACTTGTAAAAGAATGAAACTAGAACACTTTCTAACACTATACACAAAAATAAACTCAAAATGGATTAAAGACCTGAATGTAAGACCAGAGACTATAAAACTCCTAGAGGACAACATAGGCAAATCACTCTCTGACATAAATCACAGCAGGATCCTTTATGACCCACCTCCCAGAGTAACGGAAATAGAAGCAAAAAACAAACAAACAAACAAAAAACAAATGGGACATAATTAAACTTAAAAGCTTTTACACAACAAAGGAAATGATCTTACCTAAAGAGACAAAAGACCTGTATACAGAAAGCTATAAAGCACTGATGAAAGAAATCAAAGATGACATAAACAGAGGGAGAGTTGTACCATGTTCTTGGATTGGAAGAATCAATATAGTGAAAATGAGTGTACTACCCAAAACCATCTATAGATTCAATGAAATCTCTATGAAACTACCAACATTATTTTTCACAGAACTAGAAAAAATCATTTCACGATTCATATGAAAACACAAAAGACTCCATATAGCCAAAGCAACCTTGAGAAAGAAGAATGGAAATGGCGGAATCAGCCTTCCTGACTTCAGACTATACTACTAAGCTACAGTCATCAAATAGTATGGTACTGGAACAAAAACAAAAATATAGGTCAGTGGAACAAAATGGAAAGCCTGGAGATAAATCCATGCACCTATGGACACTTTATCTTTGACAAAGGAGGCAAAAATATACAATGAGAAAAGACAGTGTCTACAAGTGTTCCTGGGAAAACTGGTCAGCTACATTAAACATAATGAAATTAGAAAACACCTTAACACCATACACAAAAGTAAACTCAACATGGATGAAAGACCTAAATGTAAGACCAGAAACTATAAAACTCTTAGAGGAAAACATAGGCAGAACCCTTTCTGGCAAATCACAGCAAGATCCTCTATGATCAGTCTGCTACAATAATGGAAATAAGCAAGTGTAACCCAATTAAACTGAAAAGCTTTTTCATAATGATAGAAGCATTAAGCAAGGTGACAAGATAACCCTCAGACTGGGAAAAAATAATAGCAAATGAAACAACTGACAAATAATTAATCTCCAAAATATACAAGCAGTTTATGCAGCTCAATACCAGAAAAATGAACAACCCAATGAAAAAGTGGAGAGAAGACCTCAACAGACATTTCTCCACAGAAGACAGAGATATGGCTGATAAGCACATGAAAAAATGCTCAACGTCACTCATTATTAGAGAAATGCAAATCAAAACCACAATGACGTATCATCTTATATCAGTCAGGATGACCATCATAAAACATCTAAAAACAATAAATGCAGGAGAGGGTGTGGAGAAAAGGGAACCCTCTTACACTGTTAGTGGGAATGCAAATTGATATAACCACTATGGAGAACAGTATGGATTTTACATAATAATACAGGGAATAAAAATATCATATGGCCAAGCAATCCCAATACTGGGCATATGTCCTGAGGAAACCAGAACTGAAAAAGACACATGTACCCCAAATGCTCACTGCAGCAATATTTGCAATATCTAGGACATGGAAGCAAACTAGATGTTGCAGATGAATGGATAAGGAGGTTGTCATACATATACACAATGAAATATTACTCTGCTATAAAAAAAGAATGCATTTAGGTCCATTATTATGAGGTGGATGAACTTAGAGCCTATGCCACAGAGTAAAGTAAGTCAGAAAGAGAAAGACAGCTACTGTATATTAACACATACATATGTAATCTAGAAAAATGGTTCAAACAGCCCTACATGAAGGGCAGCAAAGGAGACACAGACCTAAAGAAAATACTTCTGGACTCAGTGGGAGAAGGAGAGGGGAGGATGACTTGAGAGAATAGCAATGAAACAAATACATTACCATATATGAAACAGACAACCAGTGCAAGTTTGATGTATGAGGCAGGGCACACAAAGCTGGTGCTCTGTGACAACCTGGATGGATGGGGTAGGGAGGGTGATTCAGGATGGAGGGTTATACAAGTATACCATGTATATTATTACTGATTCATACTGATGTATTGCGAAACCATCACAATATTGCAATTATTCTCCAATAAAAATAAATAAAATTTTTTAAAGAGAGAAAAAAAAGATGATGCTGTTAAAGTGCTATACTCAATATACCAGCAAATTTTGAAAACTCAGCAGTGGCCACACGACTGGAAAAGGTCAGTTTTCATTCCAATTGCAAAGAAAGCAATGCCAAGGAATGTTCAAACTACTGTACAATTGTGCACATTTCACATGCTAGAAAGGTAATGCTTAAAATCATTCAAGCTAAGTTTCAACAGTATGTGAATTGAGAACTTCCAGATGTACAGGTTGGGTTTAGAAAGGGCAAAGGAGCCAGAGATAAAATTGCCAGCATTTGTTGAATCATGGAGAAAGCAATGGAGTTCCAGAAAAACATCTATTTCTGCTTCATTGACTATGCTAAAGCCTTTGACTGTGTGGATCACAACAAACTGTGGAAAATACTTAAGAGACGGGAGTACCAGATCACTTTACCTGTCTCCTGAGAAATCTGTATGTGGGTCAAGAAGCAACAGTTAGAACTGGACATGGAGTAACAGACTGGTTTAAAATTGAGAAAGGAGTAGGGCAGGTTGTATCTTGTCACCCTACTTATTTAACTTATATGCAGAGAACATCATGTGAAATGCCAGGCTGGATAAATCACAAACTGGAATCAAGTTTTCCAGGAGAAATAACGACATCAGATATGCAGATGATACCACTCTAATGGCAGAAATTGAAGAGAAACTAAGGAGCCTCTTGATGAGGATGAAAGAGGACAGTGGAAAAGCTGGCTTAAAACTCAACATTCAACAAACTAAGATCAGAGCATTTGGTCCTACCACTTCATGGAAAATAGAAGAGGAAAAAATGGAAACAGTAACAGATTTTATTTTCTTAGGTCCCAAAATTACTGTGGATGGTGACTATAGCTATGAAAGTAAAAGACACTTGCTCCTTGGAAAGAGAGATATGACAAACCTAGACAGCATATTAAAAAGCAGAGACATCACTTTTCCAAAAAAGGTATGTATGGTCAAATATATGGTTTTTTCAGTAGTCATGTACTGTCATGTACAGTAGTCATGTACAGTCATGTACAGTCATGAGAACTGAACCATAAAAATAGTTGCACACCAAAGAATTGATGCTTTGGAATGTGGTGCTGGAGAAGACTCTTGAGAGTTCCTTGGGCTGCAATGAGATCAAACCAGTGAATCCTAAAGGAAATCAACCCTGAATATTCATTGGAAGGACTGTTGCTGATGCTGAGGCAACAATTCTTTGGCCAACTGATGCAAAGAGCCAACTCATTGTAAAACACCCTGATACTGGGAAAAACTGAAGGCAAAGGGAAAAGGGGTGCCAGAGGTTGTTAGATATCATCAGTAATTCAAAGGACATGAATTTGAGCAAACTCTGTGTGATATTGGAGGACAGAAGAACCTGGTATGTGTCCATGTGGTCGCAGAGTCAGACATGACTTAGTGACTAAGAAAACAATAATATTCAAATAAAAAGAAATAGTAAGCTGTAGACTCAGGGCTTCATCAAACAGATTTCCAGTCTCTTGAATAACATTGAGGAAAATATAGCATTTTGACACTGAATTAGGAAAAGATTTTCTACAAGTGCATTTCTTTATTTCCTGTACTCCATGTAGGCTTTTTCTATACAGTGTTGATATGTGCTTACTACAATTTTTGAAAGTGTTTACTTTGATAGTGTTCACTTTGATATTGAACTCATATCAATATGATGACAAAGGGTCTGCTATAAATATTCTTGTGAAGAGCTGAAATAAACTGGATCCTTAGAAAAGACAGAAAATGAAAAAAAAAAAAAAAAAAGAAAAGACAGAAAATGGGACGTAAATCACCAATTCTAAATTCCAGTAAGAAGTGAGAATTGGCTGAAAATCTTATCACAAATTTACCAACAAGTTTTAGAGGATTACATATAACCTAAGTTGTCTGCCAACTGCAAAGAACAACTTTTCTGATATAATCCTATTTGCTGACACTCAGGGAAATCCAAAATGTCCTCTTGCCTTTGTACTCTTTTTGACAGAATAGATCCACTGCCCTTTGAAGAGAAGATGATCACTTTCCCAGATCTGAGAAGCCCATGTAAAGATGTGTTTCAAGCATCACAGTTTTGGTTACAAGGCAATCCATTTTGAGGAATGCCATTTTACAATATGTAGTAAAGAATGTTAGAAACATACATGGGCTTTGATTTAGTAAACCCCTTCTGATAATCCATTCTGAGGAACCATAAAATGTATAAACATATTTTTATGCATAAAATGTTTATTACAGTGTTGGGGTTTATAATAGTACCACATTGCAAATAATCTCAATGTCTAATAAACCTGCTCAGGTTCAAATAAATCATAGCATGATGGGGTATTATGCAGCTATTAAAATGATGCTTACATGGATCTGTAAAAGGGAAATTAGACTATATTTCTCATATAAAGAGAAGAGCCATCTCATTGCAAAAGACCCTGATGCTGGGAAAGAATGAAGGCAGGAAGAGAAGGGGATGACAGAGGATGAGGAGGTTGAGTGGAACCACTGACTCAATGGACATGAGTTTGAGCAAGCTCCAGGAGATGATGAAGGACAGGAAAGCCTGGAGTGCTACAGTCCATGGGGTTGCAAAGAGTTGGACACAACTGAACGACTGAACAACAACTCATAGAAAATGAGAAATATATAAATTTATATAACAATCACACAATTATACATATGAGTGCAACTATGTTAACACAAGTACAGAAAATAGAAGAAAACATACCTAAACATTAATGATGATTATTATAATTTAGTAGGACAATTAATTATTTTTATTTCTTTCTTTAATTTTTGTATTTATCAAATTTTCTATGATGAGCATATACTGCTCTTATGATTGGGGGAGGCTGTCTATAAATATATATATATTATATATATTTATATATAAATATTATATATTATATATATTTATATATAAATATTATATATATATATATAGAGAGAGAGAGACAGATACATAGACTGACATACATATAGAATAAATATACATATCAGTTTTAAGGGAAAAAAATGGTTATTTGACAATTTTCTTTTTAACATTGGTGTGTGTTGGGATGGAAAAAGGAATGCCTAGGAAGGGGAGGAGTCTGAAGTGCAACTAGTTGGTGGTTCTGCAGTCGCTCCATAGGAATAGAGAACTGAGTCTTCTAGATGCATATACAGTGACCTGAAGACACTGCCACAAATTGTATACATAACACTTCAGCTTCACCCAAGTTCCTTGTGAAATATGAACACACTATTCAACTTGTTGGTCATCTAATATAGCTAATCATGAAAATGTATTACAGGATCCCTGTATCATTCAAATAAAATTTAGGTGTCTGGTCTAGGATTAAATGACTTGGGGATCTTGAGCAGTATGTAAGGTTGAGTTTCTGCACATGTCCAAGACCAGAAACTAGTATCTGTAGCCTAAAGAGACCAAATTCTATCAGAGTGAAGGTCCACTATCAGAGTGAAGGAACTACAAAAATGTCTTATCTTGGGAAAGTATTACAGTTGGTGTAAGTGTCAGTTGTCCCTGTGTTATAATTAGATTGACTATACCCCTAGATCCTTCTTGCCAATCAATCCATGGATGGGTGAAACAATGTGGCAAGTTTGTGGGGAAAATCTTAACCAAATTAACATACTGACTCTGTAGCACATTGCTTTATGGTCTTAAACCTTGTGGTTAATGCTCAAAAATCAAGATGAAAGATTCCACTGCCTATGTAAGCCTTTATAGATTCTTGGCTGTAAGAGAACTTCATTGACATGGCTCCAGTAACAACAACAAAAAAGTAATAACGATGGTTAGATGACCAACACCTGACAGCTGGATCTATTAACAAAAGCTCCTATCCCCTTAATATCTGAGCATGCAAACATATAAAGATTTTTCACTTTTAGCTCACACACTGAGAATGAGAAGGGAGACCTCTTTAAAAAAACAACAAAAATATATCACTAAGAAATATAGAAGAAATGACAGAAGTAGAAATCAGAAGAAAAAAAATGAGCTAAGTAGAAAGTAAAAATAAGGAGCTAGATCAAGAAGCTGGAGTACAGGACACTGAGCACATATTCCCCCACGAGTATATAAAAAGACACATCTATAGGTGAAATAGCTCTCTCTGAAAATAAACTGAAGACTGGCACGAAGTAAGAAATGAGACACAATCAGCTAGGAACCCACACCCCTAGCAGTGGACACAGAAGAGGAGGGGACATCATGGGCTCAGGGATCTTCCCTGGGGAAAGAGGGAAGATCTTCATGTCACATATTGGCACCCCAGCCTTGCAGTCCAGCAATGGGAAGATGAGTCCCCTTAACTGGTTTGAAAGCCAGTGGGACTTATAAAAGGGCTCTAAGAAATGAAGACTCCACTGGAGAAGAGCACATGCACTCACTTGCTTACTCCCAAGAACAAGGTAGAGGATGCAGATTGAAAACACCTGGGGCTCTAGCCACTTTCCTGTGACTGGCCCAGAAAATACCCCAGTCTGAACTGAGTGCCTGCTTCAACATCTCTTGCTCCCTCACAGCTCTCTACAAAGGTGAAGGTTATCACTGCCAAGGAGAGTGTACACACTTAGGAAACAGCCAGCTTGGACCTCACTCTGCCTCCGAACAGGGTGAAGTCAGCCATTACCAGTACACACACAGAGGCAGCAGACAAAAAAACTGCCTGGAACTCTGACCTAATATCCGGAATAACCCGAGTGCAGGCCCTGGCCTATGCCAGGTGCTGGTTCCAGCCCTCCCCCAGCCCCCGACTCTGGTACTACTCTCCATTGGAGTGAAGGTGTCTTTGCCCAGGAGAATGCACTCTGATCTGGCCTTGCCTCTGAACAAGGTTAGGATGGCCATTGCCATGGTGCATGCAAAGGCAGCAGATTAAGTTGCCTGAGGCTTTGAATAGTTTGCCAAGACTGTCCCAGAGCATGCTCCACTCGCATCAGGCCCCCCTTGCTCCAGCACTGCTCCCCACTGAGGTGTCAGTGCTGTTGTAAGGTGGGGGGAAGTGTAGGCACGTGGAAAAAGCAGAGTCAGCTTGGACCTGACCCTGCCTATGTATGGGGAGAGGCTTGCCTTTGTTAGCACAGGGCAACTGTGGACTAGAACTCGCCTGGAGCTTTGACCAGTTTTCCTGAACTGTTCCAGCACATATCCTGGCACACACTGGGTACCCACCCCTTCCCCTCTTGCTCTGGCACTGCTCTAAAATAGAGGAGAGGTACCTTTGCAGCAGGGAGAAGGAAGGGGAGGAAATGGAACCAGCTTGGACTGTCCTTAAGGTCATCTGCTTAGGGCTGGAAGTCCACTCCATATAAGGGCAGTGACTGCCACTGAATGTAGGAGAAGCCCTAGCTCATATCTAGCTCTGGATCTAGTCCCTCCATCTGCATCCTGACCTCTCACCAAGGTTGTAGCTGCCAGCACACTCTGGGGAATAATGTGACCTGTGCTCTCCCAGACCCAGCTTTCCCACCAAAGCCACTGGACACAAGCAGAATGCATAGGAACACTCACACAAGCACATCCCTTCAAACTCAGAATAGGTAACCATTTCACCTACTTTCATAGAGATAGAGAAAGTCTAGCAAAATGACAAGAGAAATGTGTTTCAAATTAAAAAAAGGAAAAACCAAAGAAAAAACATGAAAACCCTACTAAAACAAGAGATAATTACCAGATAAAGATTAAAGCATTAGTAATAAGAATACTAACTCAAGTTGAGAAAATAATAAGCACAATGAGAATTTTAGCAAGGAAACAGAAAATATATTCAAAAAAGAACCAGAGCTGAGAAATATAACTGAAATAAAAATACACCAGAAGGAACAAAAAGTAGACTAGTTGATACAGAAGAATGTGTAAGTGATCTGGAACATAGAATAATAGAAATCACTTAATCAGAACAGAAAGAAGAAAACTTCAAAAAAATGAGAACAGCTGAAGGAACCTCTGAGAGAACATCAAGCATACTAACATCCACAGTATAGGGTTCAGAAAGGAAAAAACAAAGGATAGAAATGTATATGATATAAGTATGTCTAAAAACTTCATGAACCTGAAAAGGGAAAGAAATATCCAGGTATAGGAAGCATAGAGTGTCCCAAACAAGAATGAGATTCACAAACTCCAAGAGATTCACATCAAGACAAATCATAATCAAAGCAGAGAGTTAAAGACAGAATTCTAAAGGCAACAAGAGAAAAATGAAGAGTCCATACAAGTAAATTAAATAAGGTTATCAGCTGACTTTTCTGCAGAAACTTCACAGGTTAGAAGGGAGTAGCATTATATATTTAAAATACTGAAAGGGAAAGGGTTACCACTCGGAATTCAAGGGGAGATTGGAGAACTTTTCATCAAGCAAAAACTAATTCATACGTACTGAACTGACCTTACAATAAATGTTAAAGGGTCTTCTTCAAGTGGAAAACAAAAGGTTACAACAAGAAGTTATAGGAAATGAAAAATACCCTTAGTAAAAGTAAATATATAGTAAATGTTGTGGACAAAGCACTTAAATACATTAGATTAAAAGACAAATCTGTACCATCAGCTATAATTATAATAAATAGTTAAGAGACATTAAGATGTAAAATACAGCATCAAAAACAGAAAATGTGGGGTAAGGGAGTAAAAAAATGTAGACCTTTTAGAATGTCTTTGAATTTAAATGATTATCAGTTTACAACAACTAGATATAGTTCAATATATATGAACACTGTGTTAATGAAATATAAAAATTCTACTATATATATATATGTATATATATATATACATATATATATATATATATATACAAAAGCTGGATAAAAAGGAACACAAGCATACCAGTAGAGAAAATCATTAAATCAGAAGGGATGAAACTAAAAAATAGGAAAGAACAGAGAACTAAAAAAACAACCAGAAAACAAGTAACTGAATGGCAATAAGTACATAATTACTTTAAATGTAAAAGGAGTAAATACTCGAATCAAAAGACACAGAAAGGCTGAATGGACAAAACACAAGATTCAAACATATGCTGCTTACAAGAGATTCACTTCAAAGATGAAGACACACACAATCTGAAAACGAGAGGATGAAGAATAACATTCCATGTAAATGTAAATGACAAGAAACCTGGGGTAGAGAACTTTCAAGATAGTGGAGGAATAAGAATGATATATCACCTTCCTCCACAAAAATGCATCAAAATACATCTACATGTTAAACAACAGAACAACTTCTGAACACTGACAGAAGATCCCGGGCTTCTTAAAAGGCAAGTCAATCTCCACAGAATGAGTGGGTGAATTTCTATGGGTGTTCTTATCTGTTGAGTGTTGCTTTCACCGTTTGTTTTGGGATTTTATCTGTTCATTATTTGTTTGTATGTTTGTTTAACCTTCTTTCTTCTCTTTTTTCTCCTCTCTGTCTCTTTCTTTCTCTCCTGGGCTGTGTGGCTCGTGAACTCTTGGTCCTAGAGTAAGGGGTTGGGCCTGAACATCCGAGGCTGGAGAACTGAGTCCAGGACTTTGGACAACCAGAGAATTCCTGACCCTATGTAACATTAATCAGCAAGAGCTCTCCTAAAGGCCTCCAATTCAACACTAAGACCAGGACCAACCCAAAGGCCAGCAAGCTCCAGTGTTGGATGCCTAATGCCAAATCATCAGTAAAACAGGAAAACAACCTTGCCCATTAGCAGGCAGGCTGCCCAAAGCTATGCCAAGCCCGCAATACCCAAACGAAGGCCACTGGATGTGGCATTGCCCTTCAGAGAGACCAGATCCAACTCCATTCAACAAAACACAGTCACCCACTCTCCCCAATCAGCATTGCAGGCGGACTCTTTACTGCTGAACCAATGGGGGAGCCTGGGCAAAAAACCACAAGAACAACCAAATGAAGAGGAAATAGGCTGTTTATCTGAAAAAGAATTCAGAGTAATGATAGGAAAGACCCAAAAACTTGGAAATAAAATAGAGGCACAAATAAATAAATGGAGGCATGGATCAAGAAGATGGAAGAAATATTTAACAAAGACCTACAAGAAATAAAGAATAGATAATCAGTAATGAATAACACAATAACTGAGATTAAAAAATACACTGGGGGAATCAATAGCAGAATAACAGGCAGAACAGATAAGTGAGCTGGAAGAAGATAGAATGGTGGAAGTAACTGAAGCAGACCATAATAAAGAAAAAAGAATGAAAAAAAAAAAAATGAAGACAGTTCCAAAGACCTCTGGGACAATAAGTGCACCAACATTTGATTTATAGGGGTCCCAGTAGAAGAAGAAAAACAAAGTGTATGAGAAAATATTTCAGAAGATTGTAGTCGAAAACTCCACTAACATAGGAGAAGAAATAGTCACCAAAGTCCAGGAAGCCCTGAGAGTCCCATACATGACAAAAAAAGAGAAACACACCAACACGCACATTAATCAAATGAACAAAAATTAAACACACAAAAATATTAAAGACATCAAGGGAAAAGCAGCAAATATTATACAAGGGAATCCCTATAAAATTAACAGCTGATCTTTCAGCAGAAATTCTGCAGGCCAGAAGGGAGTGGTAGATATACTTAAAGTGATGAAAGGAAAAAAACTACAATCAAGAGTACTCTAACTAGGAGATTTATCATTAATACTTAAAAGGGAGATTAAACGCTTTACAGATAAGAAAACGTTAAGAGAATATAGCAGCAGCAAGCCAGCTTTACAACAAATGCTAAAGAAACATCTCTGTACAGGAAACACAAGTGAAAGAAAAGACCTAAAAAAAGTAAAAACAATGAAATAAATGGTAATAAGATCATACACATCGATAATTACCTTAAGTGTAAGTGGAATAAATGCTCAAACCAGAAGACAAAGACTGGCTGAATGGATACAAAAACAATATTCCTACACACGCTGTCTACAAGAGACTCACTTTGACCTAGTGACATGTACAGACAGAAAGTTAAAGGCTGGAAAAAGGTATCCCATGCAAATGGAAATCAAAAGAAAGCAGAAGTAGCAATACTCAAATCAAATAAAATAGACTTTAATGTAAAAACTGTTATAAGAGACAAGGAAGGACACTACATAATGATCATGGGATCAATCCAAGAAGAACATTTAATAATTATAAATATATATGCATCCTACAAAGGATCATGTCAATAAATAAGGCAAATGTTACGAACTATAAAAGGGGAAATCAACAGTAACAGAATAATAGTGAGAGATTTTAACACCCTATTCACACCAGTGGACAGATCATCCATACAGAAAATTAATAAAGAAACATGTTTTAAATGATACATGGCACCAAATGGACGTACTTGATATCTACAGGGCACTTCATCCAAAAACAGTAGATTTCACTTTTTTCTTAAGTACACATGGAACATTCTCCTGGACAGATCACATCTTGTATGAAATTTCAACTTTGGTAATTAAAAAAAAAAAAAGAAATTATATCAAGTATTTTTTTTTCTGACTATAACACTATAGGATTGCATATCAGTCACAGGACAAAAGTTGTAAAAATACAGACATATGGAGGCTAAACAATATACATCTGAATAACCAAGAGATCACTGAGAAATCAAGGAGAAAATTTAAAAAATACCTAGAAACGAATGACAATGAAAACACTACAACTTAAAACCTATTGGGAAGTTTATAGCAATATAAGCATACCTCAAGAAACAAACTAACAAAAACACAAAAGAAACAGCATTACAACTAAAGCAACTAGAAAAAGGAGAATAAAAAGAAAACCCCAAAAATAGGAGAAGGAAAGGAATCATGAAGATCAAAACAGAAACAAATGAAAAAGAATTGAAGGAAACAATAGTAAAGATCAAGAAAACTAAAGCTTGTTCTTTGAGAAGATAAACAAAACCGACAGGGAAAAACTGAAAGCATTTCCTCTAAGATCATATAAAAGACAGGGTGCCCACTATCACCACCATTATTCAAAATAGTTTTGGAAATCCTAACCATGGCCATTAGAGGGGAAAAATTAAAAGAAATCCAGGTTGGAAAAGATGAAGTAAAACTTTCACTGATTGCAGATGACATGATACTATACATAGAAAACCTTAAAAATGCCACCAGAAAATTACCACAGCTAATAAATGAATATAGTAAAATCACAGGGTATAAAATTAATACACATAAATTGCTGGGCTTCCTATACACTAACAATCAAAAAGCATACATAGAAAGTAAGGAAATTAAGGAAAGAAACTCCATTCACCATTGCAACAAAAATAATGAAACACCTAGGAATAAAACTACCAAAAGAGACAAAAGAACTGTATGCAGAAAACTATAAGACACTGATGAAAGAAATCAAAGATGACACAAACAGATGGAGAGATATACCATGTTCTTGGCCTGGAAGTGTCAATATTGTGAAAATGACTATACTCTCCAAAGCAATCTACAGATTCAATGTAATCCTTAAAAACTACCAATGGTATTTTTCACAGAACAAGAACAAAATATTTGAAAATTTGTATGGAAACACACACAAAACAAATAGCCAAAGCAATTTTGAGAAAGAAGAATGGAGCTGGAGTAATTAACCTTTCAGACTTCAGGCTAGCTATACTACAAAGCTACAATCAAGGATATAGTAAGGTACTGGCCAGAGACAGTAGTATAGACCAATGGAACAAGATAAAGAGCCCACAAGACTATGAGGAACTTATTTTTGACAAAGGAGGCAAGAGTATACAAGGTAGAAAAGATAGTCTGTTCAGTAAATGTAGCTAGGAAAACTGGACAGCTATATGTGAAAGAATGAAATTAGAACACTTCCTAACACAATGCACAAAAATAAAATAAAAATGGGTTAAAGACCTAAGTGTAAGATAAGAAACTATAAAACACAGGAAAACAGGCAGAATACACTTTGACATAACTGACAGCAAGATCCTCAATGACCCACCTCCTAGAGGAATGGAAATAAAAACAAAAGTTAAATCAGCCCCAATTAAAATTAAAAGGTTTTGCACAGCAAAGGAAACAATAAACAATGTGAAAAGACAACTCCACAAATGGGAGAAAACAATAGAGAAAGAGAGAGCAGGATGAATTGGGTGAATAATATTGAAATGTATACATTACTGTATGTAAAACAGGTAGCCAGTGCTAATTTGCTACATGATGCAGGGAGCTCAAATCTAGTGCTCTGTGGTAACCTAAGTGGGTGAGATGGAGTGAGAAATGGGAGGTAGTTTCAAGAGGGAGGGGCCATATGTATAAAAGTGTGTGATTCATATTGATTATGGCAGATACCAGCACAATATTGTAAAATGATTTTCCTCCAATTAAAATTAAATACATTTTAAAAGTGTGATTCAAAATCTTGGACATAAAATGGAGGCACAGATAAATACAATGGAGGCATGGACTGAGAAAATGGAAGAAATTTTTAGCAACAACCTAGAAGAAATAAATATTAACTAGCAATGAATAACATAGTAACTGAGATAAAAATACACTAGAGGAAATCAATAGCAGAATAACTGAAGCAGAATAATAGATAAGTGAGCTGGAAGACAGAAAGGTGGAAATAACTGAAGCAGAGCAGAATAAAGAAAAAAGAAGAAAAAGAAATGAAAACAGTCTCAGATACCTCTGGGACATTAAGTGTACCAACACCTGATTTATAGGTATTTCAGAAGAGGAGGAAGAAAAAGAAAGGGAATAAGAAATATTTTAGGAGATTATAGTTGAAAACTTCTCTAACAAGGAAAAAGAAATAGTCACCAAAATCCAGGAAGCCCAGGGAGTTCCATCCATAATAAACAAAAAGAGAGACACACCAAGACACACATTAATCAAACTAATGAAAATTAAACATAGAGAAAAAAATTATTAAAAACAGCAAAGGAGAAGCAGCAAATAACAGAATGGCCATCATCAAAAAATCTACAAATAATAAATGCTGGAGAGGAGGTGGAGAAAAGGGAATCCTCTTGCACTGTTGGTGGGAATATAAACTGATAACAGCCATTAGGGAGAACAGTATGCATGTTAAGTCACTTTGGTCATGTCTGATTTTGTTGTGACCCCAAAGTAGCCTGCCAGGCTCCTTTGTCTATGTTCCAGGGAAGAATACTGGAGTGGGTTGCCATTTCCTTCTCTAGGAGATCTTCCTGATCCAGGTATCAAACCTGTGTTTCTTACATCTCTTGCATTGGCAGGCAGGTTCTTTACCACTAGTGCCACTTGGGAAGCCCTGGGAGAACAGCATGGATTTCTAGGTCATACAGCAGATGTATTCCTAGTTTTTAAATGGAGAACAGTATGGAGATTCCTTAAAAAAACTAGGAATATATCTGCTGTATGACCCAGCAATCCCCAATTCTAAAAGACCTATGACCCCAATATTCATTGCAGCACTATTTACATTAGCCAGGACATGGAAGCAACCTAGATGTCCATTGGCAGATGAATGGAGAAAGAAGATACGGTACATATATGCAATGTAATATTACTCCATCATAAAAATTAACAAATTTTAGCCAGTGGCAGTGAGTTGGATGTACCTAGATCCTGTTATCAGAGAAGGCTATGGCACCCCACTCCAGTACTCTTGGCCTGGAAAATCCCATGGACAGAGGAGCCTGGTAGGCTGCAGTCCATGAGGTCGCTAAGAGTCGGATACAACTGAGCGACTTCACTTTCACTTTTCACTTTCATGCATTGGAGAAGGAAATGGCAACCCACTCCAGTATTCTTGCCTGGAGAATCCCAGGGATGGGGGAGCCTGGTGGGCTGCCATCTATGGGGTCGCACAGAGTCGGACATGACTGAAGTGACTTAGCAGCAGCAGCAGCAGAGCCTGTTATACAGAATGATGTAAGTCAGAAAGAGAAAACAAATATTATATATTAATGCATATATATGGATTCTAGAAAAATTGTACTAATGAACTTATTTTTATGGAAGGAATGGAGAAGCAGATGTAGAGAACAGACATGTGGACACAGCAGAGGAAGGAGAGGGTTGGTGGATGGAGAAGGTAGCATTGACATATACATAATATCTTGTATAAAACAGATAGCTAGTGGCAAGTTGTTACATAACATAGAGAGCCCATCCTGGTGCTCTGTGATGACCTACAGGGATTGGGGGAGGGGATGGAGGCTCAAGAATGAGGAATATATATAACTATGTTTGATTTCCTTTTTGTATTGCAGAAACCAACACAACATTGTAAGGAAATTTTCCTCCAATTAAAAATAAATTTTTAAAAAAGAAAACCTGGGTAGCAATATTCATATCAGATACAGTAGACTTTTTTTAAGTCTATAAAGAAAAACAAAGAACAGCATTTTATAATGATAAATGGATCACTACAAAAAGAGTTTATAACATTCATTAACACTCCACTGACCTCAATAGTTAGGTCATTCAAACAGAAAATCATTTGGAAATAGTGGCCTTAAATGACACATTAGACCAGTTGGACTTAGTAGGTATCTATAAGGCATTCCACCCAAAACCAGCAGAATTCACATTCTATTTAAATGCACATAGAACATTCTTCAAGGTAGATCACATGCTAAGCCATAAAACAATTCTCAACAAATTTAGGAGACTAGAAATTATATCAATTTTTCTGAACACACTATTATGAAAATTATCAATTAGAAAAAAATGGGAAAAACATAATCATGTGGAGACTAAACAGGCTACTAAAAAAACCAATATATTTATTCCATGGCTTGAGCATTATGTATAAGGTTTTAAACAAAATTAGCACTTTTCACTCACTATTGGAGTAAAAAAAAAATCAATAGGTCAATGAAGAAATCAAAGAGGAAATAAGAAAATACCTCAAGAAAAATGAAAATAAAAATACAACTTAAATTTGTATTTTCATTTTACAAGGATGCACACTATTACCACTTCTATTCAGCAAAATATTGGAAGTCCTAGCTGCAGCAATCAGACAAGAATAAGAAATAAAAGGAACCCAAAGTGGAAGGAAAGAATTAAAACTCACTTTTGTAGAAGACATGAAGAAAACCCTGAAGTCTCTACGAAAAAAACTATTAAAATTAATATATGAACTCAGTAAAGTTGTAAGATACAAGATTAACACCTATACACTAATATGAACTATCAGAAATAGAAAGCAAGAAAACAATCCCATTTAAACTGTAACAAATATAATAAATGAGGAATTAAAAAAACCGTATTCTGAAACTGTAAAATTATGAAGACATAGCATGTTTGAGGATCAGAAGAACTAATAATGTTAAAATTGTCATACTATCCAATGCAATCAACAGGTTTAATAAACATCAAATCAAAATACCCATGATATTCTTCACAAGACCAGAACAAATAATCCTAAAATTTATATGGAACCACAAAAGACCCCAAATGGCCAAATCAACCTTGAGAATAAAACAAGGTTGGAGACATCATGCTCCCTGATTTTAGATCATACTACAAAGCTATAGTAATGAAAATAGCATGGTAGTGGCACAAAAACAGTCATATAAATCAATGGAAAAGAATAAAGAGACAGTAAATAAACTGAGACACTTATAGCAAATTAGTCTACAACAAAGGAGGCAAAAAATGGGGAAAAGACAGTCTTTTCAAGAAAAGGGGTTGGGAAAACTGGACAGCTACACACGAAAATGAAATTAGAACATTTTCCCCACTATATAAAAATGCAAACTCAAAATGGACTAAACACACAAATGTATGACTGAAAACCATAAAACTAGAAGAAAACATAGGCGTAACACTCTTTTACATAAGACACAGCAATTTTTTTTTCTGGGCGGGGGGGGTGTTTGTCTACTCAGACAAAGATAAAGAAAAGCAAAAATAAACAAATGGGATATAATTAAACTTAAAAGCCTTTTCTCAACAAAGGAAACCATCAGCAAAATGAAAAGGCAACCTAATGAATGGGAAAAAAATTCCAAATGATATGTCTGATAAGGGATTAATATATAAAATATATTGTATAGGACTCTTTCAATATGTCAAAGAAGGAGGATGTAGAGTACATCTCTCTTCACAAATGTATCAAGAATACATCTACAGATTGAGCAATTCTCACAGAGCATGAGCTGAAACTGGCAGAGGGACTTGAACACTGGAAAGAACAGGAAGTATCCCCATGTGGCCAGGTAAGATGAAAGAAAAATCAAGGGAAAAGAAGAGGCTATGAAGTGGGACAGAACCTGAAGCCCTGGGGGACCTGAAGGGTTGAGAGTTCCCACATCCATGAAAACCCCCTCACTGGTGGGGAAATCAGTTGGGACAGAAGGGGAGCATTTGAGGGTGCTTGGTAAGGATGAAATGACCAGTCTGTAGCAGACAGAACAGAGTGAGACCTACGCAGATGGTCCAGGCAACAGCCTTGCACACCACAGGTTAGGATGTGTGTCTGCTAGTGTGCACTAGGACTGGGAGCTGGAATGCAGGGCCTGCGGAGGAAGTCTAGGAGGATGACTGTTGTTGGCTGCAAGGAAGCAACCTGAGGTGATGGGAGGGAGGAAATACACAATAGGGAATGTTTCTGGAGGAAACCCAGACTGCCGTGGAAGCAAGGTGCCAGTGTTGAGTGACACTCAGGGAATGGAGCTGTCATTGCAGCCTCTCTCTCCACATGTAGCATCCCTTCCCCTCCAGGTGCTAGGAAAGGGCCATGCCAAGGCTGGCCCTTGTATGCCTGCTGCCAGGCCCTAGGAAAGGCCCCTGCAAAGGCTGATTCTCTCACATCAGCCAGTTAGTTGTTGTTTAGGTGTTAAGTCCTGTCCGACTTTTTGTGACCCCATGAACTGCAGCATGCCACACTTCCCTGTTCTTCACTTATCTCCCTGAATGATGAAATCCAACTATTTCATCTTCTGTCGCCCACTTCTCCTCTTTCCCTAAATCTTTACCAGCATCAGGGTCTTTTCCAATGAGTCAGTTCTTCCCATTAGGGACCAAAGGATTGGACCTTCAGCATCAATCCTTCCAATGAATATTTGGGTTGATTTCCTCTAAGGTTGACTGGTTTGATCTCCTTGCTATCCAAGGGACTCTCAAGAGTCTTCTCCAGCACCACAGTTTCGAAAGCATCAATTCTTTGGTGCTCAGCCTTCTTTATGGTCCAACTCTCACATTCATACCTGACTACTGGAAAAACCATAGCTTTGCCTATACAGACTTTGGTCAGCAAAGTGATGTCTCTTCTTTTTAATACACTGTCTAGGTTTGTCATAGTTATTCTTCCAAAAATCAAGCATCTTTTAATTTTGTGGCTGTAGTTACTGTCTGCATTGATTTTGGAGCCCAACAAAATGAAATATAACATGGGTTTCTACTTTTTCCTACATCAATTTGCCATGAAGTGGTGGGATCAGATGCCATGATTTTAGTTTTTTGAATGCTGAGTTTAAGTCAGTTTTTTTGCTCTCCTCTTTCACCTTCATCAAGAGGCTCTTTAGTTACTTTTCACTTTCTGCCACTAAAGTGGTATTATCTGAACATCTGAGGTTGTTGATATTTCCCCTGGCAATCTTGATGCCAGCTTGTGATTCATCCAGCCCAGCATTTTGCATGATGTACTCTGCATGGAGGTTAAAATAAGCAGGTTGACAATATATGGCCTTGACATACTCCTTCTCCAATTTTGAATTAGTCCTTTGTTCCATGCCCAGTTCTAACTCTTGCTTCTTGTCCTGCATACAGCTATCTCAGGAAGCAGGTAATGTGGTCTGGTATTCCCATCTCTTTGAAAATATTTGACAGGTTGTTGTGATACACACAGTCAAAGGCATAGTGAGTAAAGCAGAGGTAGATGTTTCTTTTGGAATTCACTTGCGTTTTTTTATGACCTACAGGATGTTGGCAATTTGATCCTTGGTTCCTTTGCCTTTTCTAAATCCAGCTTGTATATCTAGAAGTTCTGGGTTTACATACTACTGAAGCATAGCTTGAAGGATATTGAGCATAATCTTGCTAGCTTGTGGAATGAGTGCAATTGTATGGTAATTTGAACATTCTTTGACATTGCCTTTCTTTGGGATTGGAATGAAAACTGACTTTTTCCTGTGGCTACTGCTGAGTTTTCCAAAATTGCTGGCATAATGAATGCAGTATTTTAACAGCATCATCTTTTAGGACTTGAAATAGCTCAGCTGGAAATCTACCACCTCCACTAGCTTTGTTCATAGTAATGCTTCCTAAGGCCCACTTGACTTCACACTCCAGGATGTCTGGCTCTAGGTGAATGACCACACCAAGGTGGTTATCTGGGTCATTAAGAGTTTTTTTGTATAGTTATTTTGTGTATTCTTGCCACCTTTTCTTAATCTCTTCTGCTTCTATTAGGTATTTGCTGTTTTTGCCCTTTATTGTGCCTATCTTTGCATGAAACATTCCCTTGGTATCTCTAATTTTCTTGAAGAGATCTTTGGTCTTTCCCATTCTATTGTTTTCTTCTATCTGCTACGTGCTAGGAAAGGCTCCCAATAGGGCACGATCTTTAATATCCAAGGCTTTTGTCTTCCCTGCACACCTTGTCACTGATGGGATCGGATTTCTCACCAATGCCAGTGGGGATCTTACAACCCAGGCAGCTGTGCTATCTCCATGCACTGTCTTCACCATAGCATACATGAGTGTTTCAGGGCAGCCTCAGGAACAGATCACTGTGGTTGTACCACATTCAGAGTTGGGGCTATAACCACAGCTGAGCCCCAGAAGTAGGAATGAAAAGCTTTCTCTGCACCTATAAATACTGCAGATTAAGTCCCTGTGAATAGCTTGATAAACCCTGCACCTATGGAATCTGACTGGACAACAAGTGTTCCTACAACTGAGAATGGTCTAGTCCTAGCAGCAATGGACTTTAAGGGCAAGTATAGGTGGGAGTTGGGCCAGGTCAGAGTCTTATCTGCCCCCACAGTGGGAACACAGAACTAGAGGTGCTGGAGGGTCCCCTGGGGAGGAGGAGGTTGCCTGTGTCTCACAGTGGCGGCAAGAACACTGATACCTCAGACCCCAGGAAAATATTATTACTACTATTTTTATGGTTTGTTTTTGTTCTATTGTTTTATAATTAACATTTGTTAAGTTTTTAATATATTTTTGTTATTTCTCTATTTTTACTTTACATTTTATTGTATATGTTTTGTCTGTTTTTGTTTTTCCTTTCTTCTGATTTTTTTTAATCTTTTTATTATTTTGTGCATTTGTTTTATATTTTTTTCTTTCAGTGTGGATTCTGCTTTTGGATTTTTGCTAGTTTTCTTTTTAATTGTATAATTTTGTTTTCAGGTTCTTTGTCTGGTTGTTCTCTTGTTTTATGCTTTTATTTTTGTATCATTTCTCGGTGTTTCTTCATTTTTTTCTTTTTTTTTGCTTTTGCTTTTACCATTTGTCTTAGTTTATACATCTATTCATTTGTTTCTTTTTTTCTTTGGCTATCCTGTGTGATTTCAGGGTCTTTTTTTTTTCCCAGCCAGGGGTCAGGCCCAAGCCTCCATAGTGGGAGTGCTGAATTCGGGGCACTGGACTACCAGAAAATTCCTGGCCCCAGGGAATATTAATTGGTGAGAGCTCTCCATGAGATCTCCATCATGACTGCAAAACCTGGCTCCACATAACTGTCTCCAGGCTCTAGTGCTGGATGCCTCATGCCAAACAACAAGCAAGACAGAACACAAACCCACCCATCAGCAAAAGGCTGCCTAAAGTTTTACTAAGCTCACAGATACCCCAAAACACTCCAGACATGGCCCAGCCCAATCTAAGGACAAGATCCAGCTCCACCCACCAGAGCACAGCCCATCACACCAGGAAACTTACACAAGCCACTGGATCAACTTCACCAATGGGGTCAGACACCAGAAGCAAGAGGAACAAATACATTTAGCCTTCAGGAAGGAACCCTCAAACACAGTAAATTAGACAAGATGAAAAGACAGAAGTATATGTTTCAGACAAAGGGGCAAGATAAAAATGCACAAGATCAAAAAATGAAGAGGAAATAGGCAATCTACCTGAAAAGAAATTCAGAGTAATTATAATGAAGATGGTCCAAAATCTCATGAATAAAATGGAGGCATGGATATTGAAAATACAAGCAAATTTTAAGAGGACCTAGAAGAATTAAAGAACAACAGCAAAAAAAAAAAAAAAGTGATGTACAACACAGTCTCTGAAATGAAAAATTAAAGGAATTAATAGCAGAATAACTGAGACAGAGGAATGGATAAGTGAGCTGGAAGATAGAATGTTGGAAATAACTACCAAACAGTGGAATAAAGAAAAAAGAATTAAAAGAAATGAGGACACTCTCAGAGCTATCTAGGACAACATTAAATGCATCAACACTCGAATTATAGTGGTTCCAGAAGAAGAAAAGAGAGAAAGATTCTGAGAAAGTAACTGCTGAGACTGTAATTCAAAAAAAATTCTGTAACATGGGAAAGGGAATAGCCACTCAACTCCAAGAAGTGCAAAGAATACCATACATGGTAAAACCAAGAAACACACCAAAAATACACCAAAACACATACTAATTAAGCTAACAAAAATTAAATACAAAGAAAAATATTAAAGGCAGCTAGGAGAAAGCAATAATAATAATAATAACATACAAGAGAATTCCTATAAGGCTATCAGCTGATATTTCAGCAGAAATTCTGCAGGCTAGAAGGGTATAGCAGGATAGATGTAAACAGTTGAAAGGGATAAACCTACAATGAAGATTCTTCTACCCAGCAAGGATCGCATTCAGATTTGATGAAGACAAGCAAAAGCTAAGAGAGTTCAACATCATCAAATTAGCTTTACAACAATTGCTAGAGGATCTTTTTAAAAGGGGAAACACAATAGAAGAAAAAAGATCTGTAAAAACATGTCCAAAACAATTAAGAAAATGGTAATAGGGACATACCTATTGAAAATCACCTTAAATGTAAATGGATTAAATACTCCCCCAAAAGACACAAATTGGCTGAAAAGATAAAAAAAACAAGACTCAAATATATGCTGTTTTCAAGAGACCCACTTCAGACTGAGGGATACATACAGACTGTAAGTGAGGCGATGGGGAAAGGTATTCCATGTAAATGAAAATCAAAAGAAATCTAGAGCAACAATTCTCATATCAGACAAAATAGACTTTAAAATAAACACTGTTACAAGAGACAAAGGACACTAGACAATTACCAAGGGATCAATCCAAGCAGAAGATATGTCAATTAGAAATATTTATGCACCCAACATAGGAGCACATCAGTACATAAGACAAATGTTAACAAATATTAAAGGGGAAACTGACAGTAATACAATAATAGTGGGGACTTTAACACCCCAGATACACCAATGGACAGATGATCCAGACAGAATATTAATGCAGAAACACAAGCCTTAAATGATACATTAAATCAGATAGACTTAACTGATATTTATAGTACATTCCATTTGACAGCACCAGCATAAACTTTCTTTTCAAGTGCACAAAGAACATTTTCCAAGATTGACCATATCTGGGGACACAAATCAAGCCTCAGTAAGTTTAAGAAAATTGAAGCCATATTAAGCATCTTTTGCAACCACACCTCTTTGAGATTAGAAATCAATCACAGGAAAATAAAACTGCAAAAAATAAAAACCCAGGGAGGATAAATGATATGCCATGAAGATAACCAAGACACCACTGAAGAAAGCAAAGAGAACAAAATATACACAGAAGAAAATTACAATGAAAACTCAATGACTCAAAACCTCTGGGATGCAGCAAAGGCAGTTCTAAGAAGGAAGTTTATAACAATACAATCCTACCTCAAGAAACAACACAAGTTTCAAATAAACAACCTAACCTTACACATAAAGCTGCTGGAGAAAGAAGAACAAATGAAGTACTAAGTTAGTAAAAGGAAAGAAATACTAAAGATTAGAACAGGAATAAATGAAACAGAAACTATGAAATCAATAACAAAAATCAATGACTAAAACCTAGTTCTTTGAGAAGGTAAACAAAATTAATAAACATGTTTAGTCAGACTAACCAAGAAAAAAGAGAAAGGACTCAAATTAATAAAATTGGAAATAAAAAAGGTGAAATTACAATGGACACGTCAGAAATACAAAGATCATCAGTTCAGTTCAGATCAGTCGCTCAGTCGGGTCCGACTCTTTCCAACACCATGAATCTCAGCACACCAGGCCTCCCTGTCCATCTCCAACTCCCGGAGTTTACTCAGACTCATGTCCGTCGAGTCAGTGATGCCATCCAACCATCTAATCCTCTGTCATCCCCTTCTCCTCCTGCCCCCAATCCCTCCCAGCATCAGGGTCTTTTCCAATGAGTCAACTCTTCGCATGAGGTGGCCAAAGTATTGGAGTTTCAGCTTCAGCATCAGTCCTTCCAATGAACACCCAGGACTGATCTCCTTTAGGATGGACTGGTTGGATCTCCTTGCAGTCCAAGGGACTCTCAAGAGTCTTCTCCAACACCACAGGTCAAAAGCATCAATACTTCGGTGCTCAGCTTTCTTCACAGTCCAACTCTCACATCCATACATGACCACTGGGAAAACCAAAGCCTTGACTAGACAGAACTTTGTTGACAGAGTAATGTCTCTGCTTTTTAGTATGCTATCTAGGTTGGTCATAACTCTCCTTCCAAGGAGTAAGCATCTTTTAATTTCATGGCTGCAATCCCCACCTGCAGTGATTTTGGAGCCCCCCAAAATAAAGTCTGACACTGTTTCCCCATCTATTTCCGAAGAAGTGATGGGACCAGATGCCATGATCTTAGTTTTCTGAATGTTCAGCTTTAAGCCAACTTTTTCACTCTCCTCCTTCACTTTCATCAAGATGCTTTTTAGTTCCTCTTCACTTTCTGCCATAAGGGTGGTGTCATCTGCATATCTGAGGTTATTGATATTTCTCCTGGCAATCTTGATTCCAGCTTGTGCTTCCTCCAGCCCAGTGTTTCTCATAATGCACTCTGCATATAAGTTAAATAAGCATGGTGACAATATACAGCCTTGACGTACTCCTTTTCATGTTCGGAACCAGTCTGTTGTTCCATGTCCAGTTCTAACTGTTGCTTCTTGATCTGCATATAGGTTTCTCAAGAGGCAGGTCACATGGTCTGATATTCCCATCTCTTTCAGAATTTTCCACAGTTTATTGTGATCCACACAATCAAAGGCTTTGCATAATCAATAAAGCCGAAATAGATGTTTTTCTGGAACTCTCTTGCTTTTTCGATGATCCAGCGGATATTGGCAATTTGATCTCTGGTTCCTCTCCCTTTTCTAAAACCAGCTTGAACATCTGGAAGTTCATGGTTTACGTATTGCTGAAGCCTGGCTTGGAGAATTTTGAGCATTACTTTTCTAGCATGTGAGATGAGTGCAATTGTGTGATAGTTTGACCATTCTTTGGGATTGCCTTTCTTTGGACTTGGAATAAAAACTGACCTTTTCCAGTCCTGTGGCCACTGCTGAGTTTTCCAAATTTGCTGGCATATTGAGTGCAGCACTTTCACAGCATCATCTTTCAGGATTTGAAATAGCTCAACTCGAATTCCATCACCTCCACTAGCTTTGTTCATAGTGATGCTTTCTAAGGCCCACTTGACTTCACATTCCAGGATGTCTGGCTCTAGGTGAGTGATCACACCATCGTGATTATGTGGGTTGTGAAGATCTTTTTTGTACAGTTCTTCTGTGTATTCTTGCCACCTCTTCTTAATATCTTCTGCTTCTGTTACATCCTTACCATTTCTGTCCTTTATCAAACCCATCTTTGCATGAAATAGTCCCTTGGTATCTCTAATTTTCTTGAAGAGATCTTTAGTCTTTCCCATTCTGCTGTTTTCCTCTATTATTTTTCACTGATCTCTGAGGAAGGCTTTCTTATCTCTCCTTGCTATTCTTTGGAACTCTGCATTCAAATGGGAATATCTTTCCTTTTCTCCTTTGCTTTTTGCTTCTCTTTGTTTCACAGCTATTTGTAAGGTCTCCTCAGACAACCATTTCGCCTTTTTGCATTTCTTTTCCATGGGGATGATCTTGATCCCTCTCTCCTGTACAATGTCACGAACTTCCGTCCATAGTTCATCAGGCACTCTGTCTATCAGATCTAGTCCTTTAAATCTATTTCTCACTTCCACTGTATAGTCATAAGGGATTTGATTTAGGTCATACCTGAGTGGTCTAGTGGTTTTCTTGCTTTCTTCAATTTCAGTCTGAATTTGGCAATAAGGAGTTCATGATCTGAAGCGACAGACAGCTCCTGGTCTTGTTTTTGCTGTCTCTATAGAGCTTCTCCATCTTTGGCTGCAAAGAATGTAATCAACCTGATTTCAGTGTTGACCACCTGGTGATGTCCACGTGTACAGTCTTCTCTTGTGTTGTTGGAGGAGGGTGTTTGCTATGACCAGTGCATTCTCTTGGCCAACATCTATTAGCCTTTGCCCTGCTTCATTCCATACTCCAAGGCCAAATTTGCCTGTTACTCCAGGTGTTTCTTGACTTCCTACTTTTGCATTCCAGTCCCCTATAATGAAAAGGGCATCTATATTGGGTGTTAGTTCTAAAAGGTCTTGTAAGTCTAAATAGAACCATTCAAATTCAGCTTCTTCAGCATTACTGGTTGGGGCATAGGCTTGGATTACTGTGATAGTGAATGGTTTGCCTTGGAAACGAACAGAGATCATTCTGTCATTTTTGAGATTGCATCCAAGTACTGCATTTTGGAATCTTCTGTTGACCATGATGGCTACTCCATTTCTTCTAAGGGATTCTTGCCCACAGTAGTAGATATAATGGTCATCTGAGTTAAATTCACCCATTCCTGTCCATTTTAGTTTGCTGATTCCTAGAATGTCGACATTCACTCTTGCCATCTCCTGTTTGACCACTTCCAATTTACCTTGATTCATGGACCTAACATTTCAGGTTCCTATGCAGTATTGCTCTTTACAGCATCAGGCCTTGCTTCTATCACCAGTCATATCCACAACTGGATATTGTTTTTGCTTTGGCTCCATCCCTTCATTCTTTCTGGGGTTATTTCTCCACTGATCTCCAGTAGCATATTGGACACCTACCAATCTGGGGAGTTTCTTTTTCAGTATCCTATCATTTTGCCTTTTCATACTGTTCATGGGGTTCTCAAGGCAATAATACTGAAGTGGTTTGCCATTCCCTTCTCCAGTGGACCACATTCTGTCAGCCCTCTCCACCATGACCCACCTGTTCATTTTGGGTTGCCCCACATGGCATGGCTTAGTTTCTTTGAGTTAGAAAAGACTGTGGTCCATGTGATCAGATTGGCTAGTTTTCTGTGATTATGGTTTCAGTGTTTCTGCCCTTTGATGCCCTCTCACAACACCTACCTTGTGGGGTAGCTCTTCTTGACCACCGCCCCTGACCTCGGGCATGGGGTAGCTCATCTCATTCGGTGCCCCTGACCTCGTATGTGGGGGTAGCTCCTCTCAGCCGCCGCCCCTGACCTCAGATGTGGGGTAGCTCCTCTCCGCCACTCCTGTGCCATTGCAGCCTCACACTCTCGGTTGCCGCCCCGGACTTTGGGCCCCTGAATTTGGGCTTGTGCATGGTCCGTTGCAGCTGGCATGCTTCTGCCCGGTCTGTGGCAGCCGGCCATACAAAGATCATAAGCAATTATTATAAGCAACTATATGACAATAAAATGGACAGCATAGAAGAAATGGACAAATTCTTAGAAAGGTACAACCTCCCAAGACTGAATGAGGAAGAAATAGAAAATTTGAACGTACCAATCACAATATTGAAGTTGAAACTGTCATTAAGATATCTTCTAACAAACAAAAGTCAGGATGAGATGACTTCAAAGGTGAATTCTATCAAACATTTAGAGAAAAGCTAACTCCCATACTTCTCAAACTTTTCCAAAAAGTTCAGAGAAAGGAGCACACACAAGCTCATTCTGAGTCTACCATCATACTGATACCAAAGCCAGGCAAAGATATCATAAAAAAAGAAAATCACAGACCAATATCACTGATGAACAGAGGGACAAAATCCTCAACAGAATACTAACAAACAGAATCCAACAACATATTAAAAGGATCACACATCATGATCAAGTGGGATTTATGCAAAGGATGCAAGGATTCTTCAATATTTGCAAATAAAACAATGTGGTACAGCAGAACAACAAATAAAAGGATAAAAGCCATATGATCATCCCAATGGATGCAGAAAAACCTTTATAGAAAATTCAATACCCACTTATAGTAAAAACTCTTCTGAATGTGGATATAGATGGAACCCACCTCTACATAATAAAGGCCATATAAGACAAATCCACAGCAACACAGCAAACATCATTCTCAATGGTCAATAATCAAAAGCATTTTCTGTAAGATCAGGAGTAAGACAAGGCTCTCCACTCTCATCCCTATAATTCAACACAGTTTTGGAAATTCTAGCCATGGCAATCATAGAAGAAAAAGAAATAAAAGGAATCCAAAATCAGAAAAGAAGTAAAACTCCCACTATTTGCAGATGACATGATACTACACACAGAACATACAAAAGATGCCACCAGAAAACTATTTCAGCTTAATCAATGAATTCATTAAAATTGCAGGAAATAAACTTAATGAAATCTTTGCATTGCTATACACTAACAATGAAAGATCAGAAAGAGAAATTATCATTTACCATTGTAACAAAAAATAAAATACCTAGGAATAAACCTACCTAAGGAGGCTACAGAACTTGTTCATAGAAAACTGTAAGATATTGATGAAAGAAGTTAAATAGAACACAAACAGGTGGAGAGATTTACCATGTTATTGAATTGGAAGAATCAATATTGTGAAAATGACTATACAACAAAAAGAAACCTACAGGTTCAATGCAATCCTTATCAAATTACCCATGTCATTTTTCACAGAATTAGAACAAATTTTCTTTTACAATTTATATAGAAACACAAACCACAAAGCAATCTTGAAAACAAAACATGTAGCTGAAGGAATCAGACTAACTCCTTACTATACTACAAAGGTACAGCAATCAAGATTGTATGATACTGTTACAAAAACAGAAATATAGATCAATGGAACATGATAGAAAAACCAGACATAAACCCTCACATCTATGACCATGTAATCCTTGAAAAAGTTTGCAAGAATATACAACGGATAAAAAACAGTCTCTTCTATAGTGGTGCTGGGAAAACTGACCAGCTACATGTAAAAGATTAAAATTAGAACACTCTCTAACAAAATACACAAAAATAAACTCAAAATGGACCAAATGGAGATGGAAGAAGATGATGGAGGAGGAAGATGGGGAGATCACCTGCCTCCCCACAAATACATCAAAAATTCATCAGAATATGGAACAACTCCTATAAAACAACTTCTAAACAACAGCAGAAGACTCAAACCTCCAAAACTGGAAGCCAATCTCCTTTGAATGAGGTAGGACAAAAGATAAAGACATAAAAAGAGACAAAGAATTTCATGATGGGGGCTTGGGCCCCAAGGAAGGGAGGGGTCCTGAGGTAAAGTTTCCATGCACTAGGAAACCCCCCCTCACATGTGGAGCCAAGGGGGAGCTACAGAACCTCGGAATGCTATGCAACAGCTGGGGCTCAGATGGTGAAACACAGAGAAAAATCACTACAGAAATGTATGCTGCTGCCAAGCATCACTGTTCAGCCAGCCAATAAGTGGCTCACAAGCCTCAGCCCTGACCAGAGGGTGGGGGCAGGGAGCTGAAAGAAGCTGCTAGCAAGCCTCTGCTTGCATCACAGGGTGGGGGTGGATTGCCAAGGCTCTGGCAAAGATCCCAGGAAGAGGTCTGGGTTTGTAGCCCTGAGGATATGCTGAGAGGGCTACTTTGGCACAGCTGCAGAATTAGACATGACTGCCGCTGCCAAAGCCTGGGAAGGTGATTGAGGCAGTGGACAAAACACTGCTGATGCAGTCCGGACCCCAGAGGTGGCAGCTACCACCAGACTGAGCAGGCACAGGTTACTGCCTGCACCTTTTTGGGAGCTTAAAAAGCTTGGCTCCTCCTAGGGACACACAAACTGGGAGAACTAACGACCTGCCTCAGACTGTAACAGCATTAAACAGGTTTTTATTGTCCCAGGCATTCCCTGGTACATCCCAATTGTGGCTGCCATATTCTGCCCTCTCTCCAGCCCAAGAAAGCAAATGAGCCATAATGAGCCTCGGCCTTCACCCACTCGTGTCCAGGCAGGGAACAGACTGTGGACTTTAGGGGAAACTGAACTTTAGGAGCAAATATAAGCTGGAATGAGGCCAGATCTAAGACTAAACTAACCCCATACTGCCCACAACAGGTCCAGAGAAATTCTTAGAGATGTTAGTGGACTTTGGTGTAAGTCTTATGGGTGTTCTGGGCTGCCAAGTGTTGCCTTCATCAAGAGTCTTGGGGACGTGCCTTGTGCACTGTGTAGCTTGGGAGGTCTTGGAGCTATAGTAGGAATTGAGCCTGAACCCCTGAGATGGGAGACACTAGTCTAGGACTTTAATCCACCAGAGAACTGCAGACCCCAGGGAACATTAATAGGCAAGAGCATCCCCAAAGGCCTCCATTTCAACACCAAAACCGAGCGCACTCAAAGGCCAGCAAGCACTAGTGCCCAGAAGCCACACACCAATTCTTCAATAAAACAGAAACGCAGAGGAACAAGATAGCAGAGGAGTAGGTGGATGTGGAGTACATCTCTCTCCATGGATACATTAGGAATACACCTTCAGACACAGATTAGCTTACAGAACACCAGCAGAGAGTGGGCAGGAGTACATTACCACTGGAAAAGAATATATAGAACCACACAAACTAGGTAGGACAAAGGAAAAAGGGGGAAAGAGGTGAGTTGGTAGGACTGGACCTGCCTTTGGCAGATGGGGGAACTGAAGCAGGGGTCCAATCCCTACATCAGGGCAATTGTTTGGGACAGAGGAGAAACTTGAGGCTGAGAGTGAAGCAGCTGATCTGTGACAGTCTAAATGGAATGATAATCATACGGACAATTGCTGTCACAGCCATACATACCTTGGACAGGGATGTGGGTCCCCTAGAAGGCACAGTGGCTGGGAACTGTAGCATAGGGATTGTGGAGCAGTCCCAGGGTGAGTTTGGTGTTGACTGTGGGAATATGGCAAAAGGGGATGTGAGGGAGGAGATTGTGGTGGTAAATGCCTGTGGAGGAAAACCAGGCAGCCATGGAGGCAAGGCAATGCTATAGAGTCATGGGTAGGGTGTGGAGCTATCACCGTAGCCTCTCTATCCCCACACACCAGAATCTGAACAATAGAGAGCCTGGCCCTTCAACCAACTGACATGCTGAACAACAGAGTAGGACATCAGCCAGGAGTCCCCTTTAAGTGCCTGATGTGCTGAATGATGGAGAAGGACCCCAGCCAGAGGAGCCCTTTAAGTGCTTGAATGGACAGAGCAACAGAGAAGGACCAAAGAGGCCTTCTGATTGCCAGCTGCCAGAGGCTAGAAAAAGACTCTGATAGGGCCATAGCTACTGTGGCTGAGGCAGTCTGTAACCCTACACACTTGTTGTCACCAGGGTCCCCACGACCCAAGCAGCTGCACCACCTTCATGCTCAACTCTCACTGGGGCAGAGCTGCCACAGGCTAGAAAAAAGCCAAATAACACCATGTCTCCTGTGACAACAGCCGCTGGGGAGGAGAGGTGGACTGTGACTCCCAGCGAGGGAAAGGAAGCCGAGAACAGAGATTCAAATTTTTGAATTCAAATATTTGAATTCAAATATATGTATATTTGAATATATATATATATATTATACTTTGACTTGTTCTGTAGATGCTTCTATTTTTCTTTTCTTTCTTTTTCCTCCCCCTTTCCCTTCTGTTGTTGTTTTTGTTGATTTTATTAGTACTATTGAATCTATTGAAGCTTTTGAGAATTATTTTTTAATCATCACACTGTTTAGTTCTGTTATTATACTTTTGCCCCTACATTGGCCTTTTGCAGTACTATAGGGCTTTCCTTTTTGCTCGTTTTAATTTAAATTATTTTTTAAAATTTATTATTATTTTTTCTACATTTTGTTTTGCTTTTCCTACTGTTCTGTTCCCATTGCAGTTAATCTTTAATATATATATAAATCTTCTTTATCTACCTCTATTTCATTTTGCATTTCTATTCTGTCCGTCTTTTCTTTCTTACATTTCTTTTTCTCACAGTATTTGTTAGTTTGTTTTACTTTTGCTGCTTTTTCCACAGTTTGCACCTTGCTTTCATTTTATTTTCCAGGCTTGTACTTTAGTTAGTTTTGCTCTTAAGTGGTGGATATAATTTTTGGTTTCCTTTGTTCACCAGGTCAATCTATTGTATGATTTTCTGGACTGTTTTGGTTTTATTAATGGGTGTATAAGTATGTGAGTATATTCCATTATTTTAGCTATTATTTGCCTGATATTGTAATTGCCATTTGTCTGGGGTGCATCTTTTGTTTCTCACTTTTGTGTATTTGTGTTAATCCCATTTAATGCCATAAAGCCATCTGTGAAATTACCATTACCCAGCCAGTGCTCAAGCCCTGAACCTTTGGAGTGGGAGCACTGACTCCAAAACCCTAAACTACCAGAGAACTCCTAACCCCAGGAAGTATCCGATAGTGAGAACTCCAACAAAGGCAACCAATTGTGTAGAAGACCCAGCATAATCCAGCTGCCAGTAGCACCCTGTGCAGGACACCTCATCCAAACAACAAGCCAAATAAGACAAAAATACAAACCCAATCTTCATCAGACAGGATTACCATCTCACTCAGCCCTGCCCATCAGAGGAAAAAAAAATTAGAAAAACTCATCTCCTCCCACCAGAACTCAAGCACAAGTCACACCCTACATGAAGCTTACACAAACCACCTGACCAAACACAGGAGGGCAGAAACCAAAAGGAGGAAAGAATTCAAAGTCGAATACTGGAAAAGGAGACCTCAAACAAAATAAGTTTAAAAAAATAATGTAAAGGCAGAGAAATACTGCACAAATGAAGGAAAAATCTAGACACACAAATCCAAATAAATGAAGAGGAAATAGGCAAACTATTTGAAAAAAAATTTCAGAAAAAATGATAGTAAAGATGATCCAAACTTCAAAAATAAAATGGAGAAAATGCAAGAATCAATTAACAAAGACCTAGAAGAAATAAAGAATAAGCATACAGAGAAAAGCAATATACTTGCTGAAATTAAAATTACTCTCAGTTCAGTCGCTCAGTCACGTCCAACTCTTTGCCACCACATGGGCTGCAGCATGCCAGACTTCTCTGTCCATTACAAACTCCTGGAGCTTGCTCAAACTCATGTCCATTGAGTCAGTGATGCCATCCAACCATCTCATCCTCAGTCGTCCCCTTCTCTTCCTGCTTTCAATCTTTCCCAGCAGGGTCTTTTCCAATGAGTCAGCTCTTCGCATCAGGTGGTCAAAATACTGCAGTTTCAGCTTCAGTATCAGTCCTTCCAGTGAATATTCAAGACTGATTTCTTTTAGGATTGACTGGTATGATCTCCTTGCAGTCCAAGGGATTCTCTAGAGTCTTCTCCAACACTACAGTACAAAAGCACCAAATCTTCAGATCTCAGCATTCTTTAGGGTCGAACTCTCACATCCATACATGACTATTGGAAAAACCATAGCTTTGGCTATATGGACCTTTGTCAGCAAAAAATGTCTCTGTTTTTTAATATGCTGTTTTGTTTGGTCATAGCTTTTCTTCCAAGGAGCAAGCACCTCTTAATTTCCTGGTTACAGTCACCATCTGCAGTGATTTTGTATCCCAAGAAAATAAGTCTCTGTTTCCATTCTTTCCCATTTCATTTGCCGTGAAGTGATGGGACAAGATGCCATGATCTTTGTTCTTTGAATGTTGAATTTTAAGCCAGCATTTTTACTCTCCTCTTTCATTTTGATCAAGAGGCTCTTTAGTTCCTTTTCAGTTTCTGCCATAAGTGAGGTTTCATCTGTATATCTAAGGTTATTGATATTTTTTCTGGCAATCTTGATTCCAATTTGTGCTTCATCCAGCCCAGCATTCCATATGATATACTCTGCAAAAAAGTTAAATATGCAGGGTGACAATATACAGCCTTGACATGCTCCTTTCCCAATTTGGAACTAGTCTGTTGTTCCATGACTCATTCTAATAGTTTCTTCTTGAGCTGCATACAGATTTCTCAGGAGATTGGGCAGGTAGTCTGGTATTCCCATCTGTTTTAAGAATTTTCCACAGTTTGTTGTGATTCACACAGTCAAAGTCTTTGGCGTAGTCAATAAAGCAGAAATAGATGTTTTTCTGGAACTCTCTTGCTTTTCCAATGATCCAGTGGATCCTGGCAATTTGATCTCTGGTTCCTCTGCCATTTCTAACTCCAGCTTGGACATCTGGAACTTCACAAATGACATACTGCTGAGGTCTGGCTTGGAGAATTTTGAGCATTACTTTACTAGCATGTGAGATGAGTGCAATTATGCAGTAGCTTGAACACTTTCCAGCATTACCTTTCTTAGGGATTGGAATGAAAAGTGAATTTTTCCAGTCTTGTGGTCACTGCTGAGTTTTCCAAATTTGCTGGCATACTGATTGCAGCACTTTCACAGCATCATCTTTTAGAATTTGAAATAGCTCAACTGGAATTCCATCACTTCCAGTAGCTTTGTTCATAGTGATGCTTCCTAAGGCCCACTTGACTTCACATTCCAGGATATCTGAATCTAGGTGAATGATAACACCATCATGGTTATCTGGGTCATTAAGATCTTTTTTGCATAGTTCTTTCATGTATTCTTGCCACCTCTTCTTAATATTTTCAGCTTCTGTTAGGTCCATACTGTTTCTGTCATTTATTGTGCCCATCTTTGCATGAAATATTCCCTTGGTATCTCTAATTTTCTTGAAGAGATCTTTAGTCTTTCCCATTCTATTGTTTTCTTCTATTTCTTTGCATCACTTAGGAAGACTTTCTTATCTCTCCTTGCTATTCTTTGGGACTTTGCATTTAAATGGGTATATCTTTCCTTTTCTCCTTTGCCTTTATCTGCTCTTCTTTTCTCAGCTATTTGTAAGGCCTCCTCAGACAACTATATTGCCTTTTTGCATTTCTTTTTCTTGGGGATGGTTTTGATCACAGACTCCTGTACAATGTGATGAACCTCTGTACATAGTTCTTTAGGCACTCTGTCTAAAAATCTAGTCCCTAGAATCTATTTGTCACTTGCACTGTATAACCATAAGGGCTTTGATTTAGGCCATACCTGAATGGTCTAGTGGTTTTCCCTACTTTCTTCAATTTAAGTCTGAATTTGGCAATAAGGAGTTCAAGAACTGAGCCACAGTCAGCTCCCAGTCTTGTTTTTCTGTCTGTATAGAGCTTCTCCATCTTTGGCTGCAAAGAATATAATCAATCTGATTTTGGAATTGACCATCTGGTGATGTCCATGTGTAGAGTCATCTCTTGTGTTGTTGGACGAGAGTGTTTGCTATGACAAGTGCGTTCTCTTGGCAAAACTCAGTTAGGCTTTGCCCTGCTTCATTTTCTACTCCAAGGCCAAACTTGCCTGTTACTCCAGGTATCTCTTGACTTCCTACCTTTGCATTCCAGTCATCCATGATGAAAAGGATTTTTTTTTTTTTGGTGTTAGTTCTAGAAGTTCTTGTAGGTGGTCACAGAATCATTCAGCTTCAGCTTCTTCAGCATTTGTGGTTTGGCACAGATTTGAAAAATTACTGTGATATGGATATGTGTGTTTGCCTTTAAAACAAACAGAGATCTTTCTGTCGTTTTTAACATTGCACACAAGTACCGCATTTCAGTGTTTTGTTTACTATGAGGGATACTCCAATTCTTCTAAGGGATTCCTTCCCACAGTAGTAGATATAATGGTCATCTGAATTCACTCATTCCAGTGCATTTTAGTTCACTGAGTCCTAAAGTGTCCATGTTCACTCTTGCCATCTCCTTTTTGACCACTTTCAATTTACCTTGATTCATGAACTTAATATTCCAGGTTCCTATGCAATATTGTTCTCTACAGACTTTACTTCCATCACAAGTCAAATCCAAAAATGGGTGTTGTTTTTGCTTTGGCTCAGGCTCTTCATTCTTTCTGGAGCTATTTTCCCACTCTTCTCCTGTAGCATGTTGGGCACCTACCAACCTGGAGAGTTCATCTTTCAGTGTCATACCTTTTTGCCTTTTCATACTGTTCATGGGGTTCTCAAGGCAAGACTACAGAAGTGGTTTGCCATTTCCTTCTCCAATTAAAAAATACTCTAGAAGAAATCAATAGCAGAATATCTGAGGCAGAAGAAAAGATCAGTGAGGTGGAAGGTAAAATGGTAGAAATTACTGCTGAGGAGCAGAATAAAGTAAGAAGAATTAAAGGAATTGAGGATAGTATCAGAGACTTCTGGGATGATATTAAATGCACCAACATTTGACTTATCAGGGTTCCAGAAGAAGAAGGGAAAAAGAAAGTGTATGAGAAAATTTTTAAGAGGTTATAGTTGAAAATTTCCCCAAAATGGTAAAGGAAATAGTCAAGTCCAGTCCAAGAGGTGCAAAGAGTCAGATACAGGATAAATCAAAAGTGAAGCACATAACAATCAAACTAACAAAGATTAAACACAAAGAAAGAACATTAAAAGCAGCAAGGGAAAAGCAACAAGTAACATACAAGGGGAACCCCATATGTCTAACAGCTGATCTTTCAGCAGAAACTCTGCAGGCCAGAAGGGAATGGCAGGATATATTTAAAGTACTGAAAGAAAAAAATCTGCATCTAAGATTACTCTATCTGACATGGATCTCTTACAGTACTGATGGAGAAATCAAAAGCTTTACAGACAAACAAACGTTAAGAGAATTTAGTACCATCAAAGTAGTTTTATAACAAATTGTAAGGGGACTTACATAGTCAGGAAATACTAGTGAAGAAAAAGTTCTACAAAAACAAACCCCAAACAATTAAGAAAATGGCAATAGGAATATATACATCAGTAGTTACTTTAAATGTAAATGGATTAAATTCTCCAACCAAAAGACACAGATTGGCTGAACGGATACCAAAACAAGACCCATATATATGCTGTTTATAAAAACCCACTTCAAACCTAAAGGCACATATAGACTGAAAGTGAGAGAATGGGAAAATATCTACTATGCAAATGGAAATCAAAAGAAAGCTGGAGTATCAATCCTCATATCAGACAAAATAACCTTAAAATAAAGAATATTACAAGAAATAAGGGAGGACACCACATAGTGATCAAGGGATCAATCCAAGAGGAAGACATAACATAAAGCACCTAGACATCTATGCACCCAACATAGGAGCACCTCAATACATAAGAAAATACTAACAGATATAAAAGGAGAAACTGGCAGTAACATATTAATAGTATAAGACTTTAACATCCTGCTTACACCAGTGAACTGATCATCAAAACAGAACTTTAATAAGGAAACAAAAGCCTCAAAGGGCACATTAGCCCAGAAATATCACTGATATCTTCAGGACATTCCATCCAAATGCAGAAGAATACAATTTCTTCACATATGCACAGGAAACATTCTCCAGGATAGACCACATCTTGGGTCACAAATCAAACTTCAGTAAATTTTTTAATTAGTAAAACTGATATCATATCAAGTATCATTTCTGACAATAATGTTATGAGAGTAGATCTCAATTATAAGAAAAACCTGTAAAAAACCCAAACATATGGATATTAAACAATACATTTATAAACAACAAACAGATTACTGAAGGCAAAAAAAGGGAAATAAAAAATTACTAGACACAAATGACAGTGAAAACCCAACAAGTCAAACTATTCAATTCAGCAAAAGCATTTCTAAGAAGGAAGTTTAGAGCAATACAATCCTACCTCAAGAAACAAGAAAAACACTGAATAGACAACCTAACTTTACATCTAAAACAAATGGAAAAAGAACAAAAATTATCAAAGTTAGCAGAAGGAAAGAAATCATAACGTTCAGAACAGAAATAAATGATAAAGAAATGAAAGAAACTAGTACAGATTAATAAAAGCTAAAAACTGGTTCTTTAAGAAGATACACAAAATTGGCAAACCTTTAGCCAGACTCATCAAGAAAAAAAAAAAAAAAAGAAGAATCAAATCACCAAAATTAGAAATGAAAAAGGAGAGGTTACAACAGACAATGCAGAAATACAAAGAATTATAAGAGCCTATTACGAGCAACTAAATGCCAATAAAATGGACACTTTGGAAGAAATAGACAGAGTCATAGAAAAGTTCAGTCTTCCCAGACTGATCCAGGAAGAAATAGAAATTATGGACAACCCAATTACAAGCACTGAAACCAAAACTATGATAAAAAAAAAAAAACTCCCCCAAAACAAAAGCCCAAGGTCAGATGGCTTCACAGGTGAGTCCTATCAAATATTTAGAAAAGAGCTAATGTCTATCCTTCTATACCTCTTTCAAAAACCTGCAGATGTAGGAACACTTCTAAACTTGTTCTATGAGGCCACCATCACCCTGATACCAAAACCAGGCAAAGACAACTGAAAAGAATATTACAGGCCAATATCACAGATGAACATAGATGGAAAAATCCTGAACAAAATTCTAGAAAACAGAATTAAACAACACATTAAAAAGCTCATACACCAGGATCAAGTCTGGTTTATCCCAGGGATGCAAGGGTTTTTCAATATATGGAAATCAATATGATACCCCGTATTAACAAATTGAAAGGTAAAAACCATGTGATAATCTCAATAGATACAGAAAAAGCCTATGACAAAATTTAGCACCCATTTATCATAAAAACTCTTCAAAAATGGGCATAGAAGGAACCTGCCTCAACACAGTAAAGGCATATATATTGAGCCCACAGCAAATATGATTCTCAATGGTGAAAAACTGAAAGCATTTGCCCTAAGATTAGGACCAAGACAAGTGTGTCCACTCTCACCACTATTATTCAACATAGTTTTGGAAGTCCTAGCTATGGCAACCAAAGAAGAAAAATAAACAAAGGAATGCATATTGGAAAAGAATATGTAAAACTCACTGTTTGCAGATGACATGATACTGAAAGGTTGTTGCTGAACCACAAAAAGACGCCGGGATTCTTGGCCTCTGGAGGAGAAAAATTCAATCCGGGGCCAGAGACTAGGCTTGATCACTCAGAGCTTTTGTGTAATAAAGTTTTATTAAAGTATAAAGGAGCTAGAGAAAGCTTCTGACATAGGCATCATAAGAGGGCAGAAAGAGTTCTCCCTTGCTAGTGTTAGCAATGGAGTTATATACTCTCCAGTGAATCCAAAGAATGACTGGAGGTTGTAAAGACCTCACCAGACCTACTCCAATAATTTACATTTTAAGATAACAGAATTAGCCAGAAGGTTTAATCCAGAGACTGTCCTCAGTCAGGATACATTATTGTTATATAATCCTTGTAAAGACCAGACCTACTCCCATAATTTACATATTAAGATAACAGGATTAGCCTGAAGGTTTAATCCAGAGACTGTTGTCAGGCAGGATACATTATTGTTATATAATCCTAAGGAATATAGAGGGAAAAAAATTTTGTCCTTTCTTCCTCCTTGAGACTTCCAGACCCCTCTCTCCTTGGGGACTCCTAGACTTCTTATCTTTTGGATTGCCTTTATTTGGCATTGGAATGAAAACTGACCTTTTCCAGTCCTGTGGCCATTGCTGAGTTTTCCAAATTTGCTGGCATATTGAATGCAGCACTTTCACAGCATCATCTTTCAGGATTTGAAATAGCTCAACTCGAATTCCATCACCTCCACTAGCTTTGTTCATAGTGATGCTTTCTAAGGCCCACTTGACTTCACATTCCAGGATGTCTGGCTCTAGGTGAGTGATCCCACCATCGTGGTTATCTGAGTCATGAAAATCTTTTTCGTACAGTTCTTCTGTGTATTCTTGCCACCTCTTCTTAATATCTTCTGCTTCTGTTACATCCTTACCATTTCTGTCCTTTATCAAACCCATCTTTGCATGAAATGGTCCCTTGGTATCTCTAATTTTCTTGAAGAGATCTTTAGTCTTTCCCATTCTGTTATTTCCTCTATTTTTTGCATTGATCTCTGAGGAAGGCTTTCTTATCTCTCCTTGCTATTCTTTGGAACTCTGCATTCAAATGGGAATATCTTTCCTTTTCTCCTTTGCTTTTTGCTTCTCTTTGTTTCACAGCTATTTGTAAGGTCTCCTCAGACAACCATTTTGCCTTTTTGCATTTCTTTTCCATGGGGATGATCTTGATCCCTATCTTCTGTACAATGTCACGAACTTCCGTCCATAGTTCATCAGGCACTCTGTCTATCAGATCTAGTCCTTTAAATCTATTTCTCACTTCTACTGTATAGTCATAAGAGATTTGATTTAGGTCATACCTGAATGGTCTAGTGGTTTTCCCTACTTTCTTCAATTTAAGTCTGAATTTGGCAATAAGGAGTTCATGATCTGAAGCCACAGTCAGCTCCCAGTCTTGTTTCTGCTGACTCTATAGAGCTTCTCCATCTTTGGTTGCAAAGAATATAATCAATCTGATTTTGGTGTTGGCCATCTGGTGATGTCCATATGTAGAGTCTTCTCTTGTGTTGTTGGAGGAGGGTGTTTGCTATGACCAGTGCGTCCTCTTGGCCAAACTCTATTAGCATTTGCCCTGCTTCATTCTGTACTCCAAGGCCAAATTTGCCTGTTACTCCAGGTGTTTCTTGACTTGCTACTTTTGCATTCCAGTCCCCTATAATGAAAAGGGCATCTATATTGGGTATTAGTTCTAAAAGGTCTTGTAAGTATAAATAGAACCATTCAAATTCAGCTTCTTCAGCATTACTGGTTGGGGCATAAGCTTGGATTACTGTGATATTGAATGGTTTGCCTTGGAAATGAGCAGAGGTCATTCTGTCATTTTTGAGATTGCATCCAAGTACTGCATTTCGGACTCTTTTGTTGACCATGATGGCTACTCCATTTCCTCTAAGGGATTCCTGCCCACAGTAGTAGATATAATGGTCATCTGAGTTAAATTCACCCATTCCTGTCCATTTTAGTTTGCTGATTCCTAGAATGTCGACATTCACTCTTGCCATCTCCTGTTTGACCACTTCCAATTTACCTTGATTCATGGACCTAACATTCCAGGTTCCTATGCAATATTGCTCTTTACAGCATCAGGCCTTGCTTCTATCACCAGTCCCATCCAAAACTGGGTATTGTTTTTGTTTTGCCTCCATCCCTTCATTCTTTCTGGAGTAATTTCTCCACTGATCTCCAGTAGCATACTGATCACTTACCAACCTGGGTAGTTCCTCTTTCAGTATCCTATCATTTCCCTTTCCATACTGTTCATGGGGTTCTCAAGGCAATAATACTGAAGTGGTTTGCCATTCCCTTCTCCAGTGGACCACATTCTGTCAGTCCTCTCCACCATGACCTGTCTGTCTTGGGTGGCCCCACACGGCATGGCTTAGTTTCTTTGAGTTAGACAAGACTGTGGCTCCTGTGATCAGACTGGCTAGTTTTCTGTGATTATGGTTTCAGTGTGTCTGCCCTCTGATGCCCTCTCACAACACCTACCATCTTACTTGGGTTTCTCTTACCTTGGACGTGGGGTATCTCTTTATGGCTGCTTCAGCAAAGCGCAGCCACTGCTCCTTACCTTGGACGAGTGGTATCTCCTCATGGCTGTCTCTCCTGACCTTGACCATGGAGTAGCTCCTCTCGGCCCTCCTGCGCCCGCACAGCCATTGCTCCTTGGATGTGTTCAGGCTGGTTTTAGAAAAGGCAGAGGAACAGGAGATCAAATTGCCAATATCTGCTGGATCACTGAAAAAGCAAGAGATTTCCAGAAAAAAATCTATTTCTGCTTTACTGACTATGTCAAAAGTTTTGACTCTGTGGATCACAATAAACTGTGGAAAATTCTGAAAGAGATGGGAATACCAGACCACCTGACCTGCCTCTTGAGAAACCTATATGCAGGTCAGGAAGCAATAGTTAAAACTGGACATGGAATAACAGACTGGTTCCAAATAGGAAAAGGAGTGTGTCAAGGCTGTATATTGTCACCCTGCTTATTTAACTTATATGCAGAGTGCATCATGAGGAACGCTGGGCTGGATGAAGCACAGGCTGGAATCACGATTGCCGGGAGAAATATCAATAATCTCAGATATGCAGATGACACCACCCTTATGGCAGAAAGTGAAGAGGAACTAAAAAGCCTCTTGATGAAAGTGAAAGAGAAGAGTGAAAAAGTTGGCTTAAAGCTCAACATTCAGAAAACTAAGATCATGGCATCTGGTCCCAACACCTCATGCAAAATAGATGGGGAAACAGTGGAAACAGTGCCAGAATTTATTTATTTATTTTTGGGGGGCTCCAAAATCACTGCAGATGGTGATTGCAGCCTTGAAATTAAAAGATGTTTACTCCTTGGAAGGAAAGTTATGACCAACCTAGATAGCATATTAAAAAGCAGAGACATTACGTTGCCAACAAAAGTCCGTCTAGTCAAGGTTATGGTTTTTCCAGTGGTCATGTATGGATGTGAGAGTTGGATTGTGAAGAAGGCTGAGCACCGAAGTATTGATGCTTTTGAACTGTGGTGTTGGAGAAGACTCTTGAGAGTCCCTTGGACTGCAAGGAGATCCAACCAGTCCATCCTAAAGGAGATCAGTCCTGGGTGTTCATTGGAAGGACTGATGCTGAAGCTGAAACTCCAATTCTTTGGCCACCTCATGCGAAGAGCTGACTCATTGGAAAACACCCTGATGCTGGGAGGGATTGGGGGCAGGAGGAGAAGGGGATGACAGAGGATGAGATGGCTGGATGGCATCACCGACTCGATGGATATGAGTTTGAGTAAACTCTGGGAGTTGGTGATGGACAGGGAGGCCTGGCATGCTGCCATTCATGGGGGTCACAAAGAATCGGACATGACTGAGCAACTGAACTGAACTGTACTGAACTGAGACTTCTTATCAACCTGCCTAGTAAATGACTCTCTCAATACTATATGTAGAAAATTCTAAAGATACTATCAGAAAATTGCTAGAGTTAATCAGTGAATTTAGCAAAGTCAAAGCAGACAAAATTAATACACATGTATCATTTGCATTCCTACATAGTAACAACGAAAAATCAGAAAGAGAAATTAATCAATCCCATTCACTATTGCAACAAAGAGAATAAAACATCTAAGAATAAACCTAACTAAGGAGACAATAGAACTGTATACAGAAAATTATAAGACACTGATGAAAAAAATTAAAGACAACATAAACAGATGCAGAAATATTACATGTTCCTGGGTTGGAGGAATCAATACCATGAAAACGTCTATATAACCAAATGCAGTCCACCGATTCAATGAGATCTCTATCAAATAAATTACCAGTGGCATTTTTCACAGAAATAGAAGCAAAAATTTTGCAATTCATATGGAAACAAAAAAGACCCTGAATAGCCAATGCAGTCTTGAGAAAGAAGAATGAAGGTAGAGAAATCATCCTTCCTTACTTGAGACTATATTACAAAGCTATAGTCATCAAGACAGTATAGTGCTGGCACAAAAACAGAAATATAGAACTTGGAAGACATAGCTCAGAGATAAACCCATGCACCTATGGGTACCTTATTTTTGACAAAAGAGTCAAGACCCATCAATGGGCCAAAGATAGTCTCTCCAAAAATTGCTGTTGGGAAAACTGGACAACTACATGTAAAAAGAATGAAATTAGAACACTTACTAACACCATCCACAAAGATAAATTCCAAATGAATTAAATACCTAAATGTAAGACCAGAAACTATAAAACTCTTAGAGGAAAACATGGGCATAATACTCTATGACACAAATCAAAGCAAGATCCTCTATGACCCACCTAGAGTAATGGAAACAAACAAAAAAAATAAATAAACAAGTGGGACATAATTAACTTAAAAGCTTTTGCACAGCAAAGGAAACTATAAACAAGGTGAAAAGGCAATGCTCAGAATGGGAGAAAATAACAGAAAAGGAAGCAACTGACAAAGGATTAATTTCCAAAATATACAAGCAACTCATACAAGTCAATACCTGAAAAACAAATAACCCAATCAAAAACTGGGCAGAAGACTTAAACAGACATTTCTCCAAAGAAGGCATACAGATGGCTAACAATCACATGAAAAAATACTCAACATCTTTCATTATTAGAGAAATGCAAATCAAAAGTACAATGAGATATCACCTCACATGAGTCAGAATCAGTTCAGCAGCTCAGTCATGTCTGACTCTGTGATCCCATGGACTGTAGCATGCCAGGCTTCCCTGTCCATCATCAACTCCTGCAGCTTGATCAAACACACATCCATTGAATCAGTGATGCCATGCAATCAACTCATCCTCTGTCATCCCCTTCTGCTCCTGTCTTCAATCTTTCCCAGCATCAGGGTCTTTTCCAATGAGTCAGTTATTTGCATCAGGTGGCCAAAGTATTGGAGCTTCACCTTCAGCATCAGTCCTTCCAATTATTCAGGACTGATTTCCTTTAGGACTGATTGGTTTTATCTCCTGGCAGTCCAAAGGACTCTCAACAGTCTTCAATACCACAGTTCAAAAGCATCAATTCTTCAGTGTTCACCTTTCTTTATGGTCCAACTCTCACATCCATACATGACTACTGGAAAAAGCATAGCTTTGACTAGATGGACCTTTGTTGGCAAAGTAATGTCTCTGCTTTTTAATATGCTGTCTAGGTTGGTCATAGCTTTTCTTCCAAGGAGCAAGCATCTTTTAATTTCATGGCTGCAGTCACCATCTGTAGTGATTTTGGAGCCCCCCAAAATAAAATCTGTCATGGTTTTCATTGTTTTCCCATCTATTTGCCATGAAATGATGGGACCAGATGCCATGATCTTAGTTTTTTGAATGTTGAGTTTTCAGCCAGGTTTTTCACTCTCCTCTTTCACTTTCATCAAGAGGCTCTTTAGGTCTTCTTCACTTTCTCCCATGATGGTGCTATCTTCTGCATATCTGAGGTTATTGATATTTCCCCTGGCAATCTTGACTCCAGTTCATGCTTCATCTAGTCCAGCATTTCACATGATGTACTCTGCATATAAGTTAAATAAGCAGGGTGACAATATACAGCCCTGACATACTCCTCTCCTGATTTAGAACCAGTCTGTTGTTCCATGTCTGGTTCTAACTGTTGCTTCTTGACCTTTACACAGATTTCTCAGGAGGTAGGTAAGGCGGTCTGGTATTACCATCTCTTCAAGAATTTTTCACAGTTTGTTGTGATCCACACAGTCAAAGGCTTTGGCTTAGTCAGTAAACAGAAGTAAATGTTTTCTTGAACTCTCTTGTTTTTTCAATGATCCAGTGGATGTTGGCAATTTAATTTCTTGTTCCTCTGTCTTTTCTAACTCCAGCTTGAACATCTGGAATTTCACGGTTTACATACTGTTGAAGCCTGGCTTAGAGAATTTTGAGCATTACTTTGCTAGTGCATGAGATGAGTGCAATTGTGCAGTAGTTTGAACATTCTTTGGCATTGCCTTTCTTTGGGATTGGAATGAAAAATTACCTTTTCCAATCCTACAGCCACTGCTGAGTTTTCCAAATTTGCTGGCATACTGATTGCAGTATATTCACAGCATCATCTTTTAAGATTTGAAATAGCTCAACTATAATTCCATCACTTCCAATAGCTTTGTTAGTAGTGATGCTTCCTAAGGCCCACTTGACTTCACATTCCAGGATGTTTGGATCCTGCTGAGTGATCACACCATTGTGGTAATCTGGGTCATGGAGATATTTTCTGTATTGTTCTTCTATGTATTCTTGCCACCTCTTTTTAATATCTTCTGTTTCTGTTAGGTCCATAACATTTCTGTCCTATATTGTGTCCATCTTTGCATGAAATGTTCCCTTGGTCTTTTATATCCAGTCAGAATGGCCATCATCAAAACATCTACAAAAATTAAATGCTGGAAAGGGTGTGGAGAAAAGGGAACACTCTTGCACTATTGATGGGAATGTAAATTGAAACAATCACTATGGAAGATAGTATGAAGATTCCTTAAAAAAAAAAACAGGAATAAAATCACCATATGATTCAGCAATCTCACTACTAGGCATACACCCTGAGGAAACCAAAATTTAAAAAGACACCTCTAGTCCAACAGTCATTGCAGCACTATTTACAATAGCTAGCACATGGAAGCAACCTAGATATTCATTGACAGGCGAATGGATAAAGAAGCTGTGACATATCTATCTATCTATCTATCTATCTATCTATCTATCTATCTATCTATCTATCTATCTATCTATCTATCTATCTATATAAGGAATACTGCTCAGCCACAAAAAGGAATGCATTTGAGTCAGTTCTAATGAGGTGGATGAACCTAGAGCCTATTATACAGAGTGAAGATTTGAAAGTGAAAGTCGCTCAGCATATCCTATTCTTTGTGACACCATGGACTAGCCTGCCAGTCTCCTCTGTCCATGGAATTTTCCAGGCCAGGAAACTGGAGTGGGTAGCTGTTTCCTTCTCCAGGGGATCTTCCCAACCCAGGGATCAAACCAAGGTCTTCTGCATTGCGGCCAGATATTTTATCAGCTGAGCCACCACGGAAGCCCATAGAGAGTGAAGTAAGTCAGAAAGAGAAAGATAAATATCATATACTAACGCACATATGTGGAATCTAGATAGATGGTACTGATGAATTTATTTGTTGAGCAGCAATGGAGAAACAGACATAGAGAACAGATTTATGGACACAGCAGGGGGAGGAGGAAGGAGAGAGTGAGATGGATGGAGAGAGTAACTTGGAAATGTATATTACCATATGTAAAGGAGATAGTCAATGGGAATTTGATCTATGACTCAGGGAACTCAAACAGGGTCTCTGTAACAACCTAGAGGGGTGGGATGAGGAGGGAAATGGGAGTGAGTTTCAAGAGGGAGGAAACATATGTATACCTATGGCTGACTCATGTTGATTTTTGGCATTAACAACAAAATTCTGTAAAGCAATTATTCTTCAATTAAAAAATAAATATATTAAAAAAAGCCCTGAAACACAGCATTGCACATTAGCAGACAGGTTGCATAAAGCCATACCAAATCAACAGATATCCCAAAACGTAATATTGGATTCAGCTCTGCCTTTCAGAGAGACGAGATCCAGCTCCATCCACAGGCACAAGTCCCTCAACCAGGAAACCTTCACAAGGCACTGTTCCAACTCCACACACTGGAGGCAGACTCCAAAATTAAGAGCTACAACCTTCCAGTCTGCAGAAAGGGGACCTCAAGCAAAGTAAACTAAACAAAATGAAGACAGAGAAATATGCAGCAGGTGAAGGAACAAGGTGTACACCTACCAGACCAAGCACGTGAGGAGGAAATAGGGAATCTGCATGAAAGAGAATTCCAAGTAATCATAGTAAAGATGATCCAAAACCCTCAAAACAAAATGGAGGTATGGATAAATAGACTGAACGCATGGATGAAGACAATGGAAGAAATGTTTAAAAAGGACATAGAAGAATTAAAGAATAAACAGTCAACCATGAACAATGCAACACTGAGATTAAAAATATACTAGAGGGAACCAACAGTGGAGTAACTGAAGAAGAATGGATAAGTGAGCTGGAAGATTGAACGGTGGAAATAACTGAAGCAGAGAAGAATAAACAAACAAAAAAAAAAGAATGAAAATAAATGAGGACAGCTTCAGAGACCTCTGGGACAAGTTTAAGAGCCTCAACATTTGAATCATAGGTATCTCAGAAGAGACAAAAAGAAAGGGCATGATAAAATATTTGAGAAGATTATAGTCAAAGATTCCCTAAAATGGGAAAAGAAATAGCCACCCAAGTGCAGGAAGCCCAGAGAGTTCCATACAGGACAAAATCAAGGAGAAATATTCCAAAACACATATTAATCAAACTAACAAAGTTAAACACAAAGAACAAGTATTAAAAGCAGCAAGGGAAAAGCAAAAATAACATACAAGGGGATCGCCATAAGGCTAACAGATGATCTTTCAACAGAAACCCTGCAGGACAGAAGAAAATGGCAGGACATACTTAAAGTGATGAGAGGGAAAAGCCTACAACCAATATTACTCTATCCAGCAAGGATCTCATTCAGATTTGAAGGAGAAATAAAAGCTTTAGAGACAAGCAAAAGCCAAGAGAATGCAGCACTACCGAACCAGCTCCTCACCAAATGCTAAAGGAACTTCTCCAGACAGAAACCACAGAAAAGACTGACCAAAAAAAAAAAAAAAAAAACAAAAACAAAAACCCAAAACAATAAATTAAATGGTAGCAGGATCATGTGAAATGCCAGGCTGGATGAATCACAAGCAGGAATCAAGGTTGCTGGAGAAATATTAATAACCTCAGATATACAGATGACACCACCCTTATGGCAGAAAGTAAAGAGGAATTAAAAAGCCTTTTGATGAATGTGAAAGAGGAGAGTGAAAAAGCTGGCTTAAAACTCAACATTCGAAAAAGGAAGATCATGGCATCTGGTCCCATCACTTCATGGGAAATAGATGGGGAAACAGTGGAAACAGTGACAGGCTATTTTTTGGGGCTCCAAAATCCAAAATCAGAGTAGAAATAAATGAATAAGAAATGAAGGAGACTATAGAAAAAACTCAATAAAACTAAAAGCTGGTTTATCAAGGATGTGAACAAAATTGACAAACCATAAGTCAGACTTATCAAGAAAAAGAGTGAGAAGACTCAATAAAATTAGAAATGAAAAAGAAGTTACAAGACAACACAAAAATATAAAGGATCATAAGAGAGCAACTATATGGCAACAAAATGAATAACATGGAAGAATAGATAAATTCTTAGAAAAGTATAACCTTCCAAAACTGAACCAGGAAGAAATAGAAAATATGAACAGACCATTTGTTTATTTTTGCTTTTATTTCCAATCACAAACATGGAAATCAAAACTGTAATAAAAATCTTCCAACAACAACAAAAAAAGCCTGATAGTTCCCTGAGAGAGGGACGGCAGCTGCAAGTGTGCAGATAGCAGAGGCTGTGGCCCCCAGAGGCAGGAGCCACCAAATGTCCCTCCCTGCCCCTCAACCCCCCTCACCCCCACCCAGCCACCTGCCATTGGCCAGTATCCATGGTCGCAGGTGCCCGGTGCAGCCCCCCATACCCCATGCCCCACACCACCACCCTGTCCATGGATCCTTGCTGCCATGGCCAGTCTCACCTGGCATCACAGCCTGCCCGTCACAGCCCCAGTGCCCATGGTGATGGCCGAGATGACGGCAAAAGCGGTGGGGGATGCTGCTGGTTCTAAGACAGCACAGCTTGCCCACCAGACCTACTTATTTGTCTTGCTGCTTGTCTATGTTTACGAGTTTACAACTTTTCTAAGAACTTTTGTACACAAAGGAACTTTAAAAAAGGCTTTTATATTTATTTCAAAGAAGAAGGATCTTGGGCAATTGGGGGTTTTTGGTTTTGGCTTCATTTCTAAGTCTTCTTTTCCTCTTTGTTGACTTTGGGGTTCAGGTACCCCCACTGCTTCGGACTTCCAAGGGCTTTTTGGGCCCCTGCATTAATGAGGCAGCCACTTGGTGAGTATGACATGGCTGTCAGTGATGTGCTGCTCCTGTCCTTCTCCACATTCAAGTCCAGCCCAGCAGGAAGGGAGAAGACACTGTGTCCAGCAGGTGCCCCAAATAGCTACTGACAGCAAGAGCTCTCCTACGTGAATCGACTTCCCCTGGTGCTTCCTGGCCTCCCCTATGACCTGGTGGCAGTGACTGTGGCCACCGGTATGGAGAGTGACAGAGTTAGCAGGGATTGTGGCAGCAGCAATGCGACTCTCCTACCCTGGAGGGAGACGGAGGAGTTCGGTGATTTCCAGGACCTGAACTTTATCCTCTCCAACTCACTGTCGCATCAGGAGTCAGTGGCCGCCATGGTGTCCTCATCAGCATCATCCTTGTCCTCCCCAATGAGTAGCAGTTCTGCCAGGGTGCCCTCCACCTGCATCTTCAGCTATCCAATCAGGACAAGTATGGCACCAGGCAGCTCCAGTGGCAGCCTCCTCTATGGTGGTGAGTCTGCACCCCCTCCAACACTCCCTTCAACCTGGCAGACATCAGCGAAATGAGCCTCTCTGGCAGCAAGCTCCCACAGCCTGAACTGGACCCAGTGTACATTCCGCCACAGCAGCTGCAGTCAGCAGGTTGGCAGGTTGATGAGCAAATTTGTGTTGAAGGCATCACTGAGAGCTCCTGGCAGTGAGTAGGACAGGCCGTTGGTCATCAGTGTTAGCAAAAGCAGCCCAGATGGCAGCCACCTGGTGGTGGTGGTGGTGCCCTATGGCAGTGGGCCACTGTGCATGTACCCTAAGTTCAAGCATGAGACTATCTTCTCCTGCTTGGACCCCTCTCAGCAATGGCCACCAGTCACATGTGCATGACTTTCCCCTGGGGTGGCAGCTCCCCAGCAGGACTACTCCAATCCTGGGTGCCCAGGAGCTGCTGAGCAGCAGAGACTGTCATCCTGTCCTTTGGCTCCCTCCCCCCCACCCCTGGCTTCCATCCCCACCCAGGGCTCAACCACCCTTCCTTTCTGCCTGACAAGATGCAGCCACAAGTCCCACTGCTTCATTACCAAGAACTGAAACCACCCAGTTCCTACATGCCAGAAGAGTCCAAGTCAAAGAAGGGGAGAAGGTTGTGGCCCCAGAAAACTATGGCCACTCACATTTGTGATTACAGAGGCTACAGCAAAACCTACATGAAGAGTTTTCATCTCAAGGCACACCTCTGCACCCACACAGGTGAGAAACCTTACCACTGTAACTGGGATGACTGTGGGTGGAAGTTTGCCCACTCAGATGAACTCACCAGGCACTACTGCAAACACACCGGGCACGACCCCTTCCAGTGCCAGAATGGGATGGGGCATTCTCAAGGTTTGACCACCTCACCTTACACATGAAAAGGCGCTTTTAAATCCCCAAACAGTGGATGTGACCCACGCTGTCAGAAGAGAATTCAGTATTTTTAACCTCTCATATTGTCTTCCTGGTGAGTAGAGGAACCCAGCTGGAAAGTAGTATAATCATGGTCAAGTTCCCAACCAGTCAACTTGTGAATGGATAATCAGGAGACAGTAGGAAACCAAAAGACAAACAAACAAGCAAAAAAACTGATAGGGTCTGTGGCTGGATCTTCTATCATTCCAATTCTAAATCCAACTTGAATATATATTCCTGGACTTATGAAACGCCAAAGAGATGACTGGAAGTTGTGGATATCAGGATATAAATTAGATTTGAGAGTTGAGGGGAGGGAAGACCAGAACCCACTGAATTGGTTCAATGTAATATAAGAACAAACATCATGTTGTGTTCTCCTTGCATTCTAAAAGCCATTATTATGACCTTAGAAGAAAAGGATGAAATTCAAGTACAGAAAATGCTTTTAATAGCCTAAACGATGATGCTGGTTAAGTCTTGGTTCTAAAGGTACCAAGTGAAGCCAGAGTTCACAAACTGCTATATTCTTTGACAAGGAAAACCTACTTATGCCTTCGGAGCTACATTCATGGCCTAAGTCAGAGAAATACACTTGGTTTACTTTAAATCTTTTTATACAGACAGCCTGTTATGCACTGTGGTTTCAGATGTGCAATAATATGTACAATGGTTTATTCCCAAGTATACCTTAAGCAGAATAAATTTTTAATATAGTTCCTTGCCTTAATAAATATGTAATAAAAATTTAAGCAACCTTCTATTTTGTATATTTGTAAACTGCAAGGTAAAAAATTAACATTTTGTAGAGTTCATATTTTGCATACTCAAGATGAGAATTAAGTTTAAATAAACCTATAATATTTTATCTAAAAAGAAAAAAGCCCAGGGCCAGATGGCTTCACAGGTGCATTTTACCAAAAGTTTAGACAAGAGCTAACACCTATTTTGCTCAAACTCCTCCAGAAAATTGAAGAGGAAAGAAAATTTCCAAACAAAGCCACCATCACCATAATACCAGAATCAGACAAAGATGCCACAAAAAATTAAAAAAAAAAAAAGAAAATAAAGAGAAGAGAGAGAGAAAATTACAGGTGAATGTCACTGATGAACATAGATGCAAGAATCTTCAAATATTCTAGCAAGCAGAATCCAATAACACATTAAAAAGATCACACAGGGGGTGGTCCTAAGAAGGTGGAGGAATAGGATGGGGAGACCACTTTCTCTCCCACAAATTCATCAAAAGATCATTTGAACGCTGAGTAAATTCTACAAAACAACTTCTGAATGCTGGCAGAGGACACCAGGCACCCAGAAAGGCAGCCCATTCTCTTTGAAAGGAGGTAGGGCAAAATATAAAAGATAAAAAGAGAGACAAAAGAGTTAGGGATGGAGACCCATCCCAGGGAGGGAGTTGTGAAGGAGGAGAAGTTTCCAAACACCAGGAAACCCTCTCACTGGGGGGTCTGTGGGGAGTTTTGGAATCTCAGAGGGCAACATAACCAGGAGGAAAATAAAAACATAAAACCCACAGATTACACACCTAACCACAACTCCCAGCGGATAAGTAGCCCAGATGCTTGTGTCCTCCAGCAGTGAGCAGGGGCTGAACAGGGAGGCGTGGGCTGCATGCTTAGGATAAGGACCAGGCCTGAATGCCCTGAGGATAATCTGAGGGAGCTAATGTGAGATAGCAAACCAAACTGTGGGATAGCCAGAAGGGGAAAAAAAGAGAGAGCGAGCGAGAGAGAGAGCGAGAACTTTCCTGTGAAAAGCTCTAAGGCACAGCCTGGCCCACTCACAGAACAAAGGATTGAGCGAATACCAGAGCTAGCTAGCCGGCTGCAGACCGGCCCCTCCCCCTGCTGGAGGCAGAGAGGTGGGAAGGTGACAGCCAGAGCCAGAAGGCAAGGGGCAATCTCTGCCCCAGAGACGGCATCTTCCACCAAACTGGGAACAGGCTCCCAGTTGCTAACCAGGTCTTCCTGGGATCCTGGATGGTTGACATCCTCCAGGAGGGTTGCAGTCAGAAATCAACTCAGAAGAGAAGACAAATGGCACACCTGAGAGAGCGCTCTCGCTGTGCACCCAGGAAAGCGAGAGGCTGGGACCAGGGAGGTGATAAGATGCACAATCCACCCGGGAGAGTTCACTCGCCAAGCACCTGGTCACCTGAGCTCTTCGGATCTGTGAAGGGCATAAAATGCAGGCCCAACCGAGTCTGTGCCTTTGTGGAGCACTGGACAACCTAAACCGGAGTGGCTTAGACCCGGGAAGTGCACACAACCCAGGGCCTGCTTTAGACACTTCCCCTGCAGAGCAACCTGGAGCCTGAGCAGCGTAGAATGGGAAAGCACATGTGCCGTGAGTAGGGGCAAATCCAGTGTGGCCCAGGCACTGCAAGCACTCCCCACACATGCCAGTGATATTTGTTTGTAGTGTTCCTCCCTCCCCACAGCACAACTGAACAAGTGAACCTAAATAAGAGGCCACCTTTGCCCTCTTGTGTCAGGGCTGAAAGTAGACACTGAAAAGACTTGCAAACAGAGGAAACCAAAAAAAGTAAGAAGAGTGAACTTATTTGGAAGTGACAGGTACAACAGATTAAAACCCTATAGTTAGCACTGACTACAATGGAAAGGGACTATAGACCTTGAGAAGAAGTATAAGCTGGAACAAGGAACTATCTGAAACTGAAATGACCCCACACTGCCCTCAACAGCTCCAGAGAAATTCCTAGATATATTTTACTATTAACCTTTTTCAATTAAAAAAATTTTAAGTTCTTTATCACTCCTTCAATTTTCATTTTTATAACCTATTACCTTGCAAAAAAGACCTTATTTTTAAAGCAAATTTCATATATATATATATTATAATTTTTGTGATTTTTTTAATATTGTATTTTGAGAGTCTAACCTCTACTCTAGATTTTTAATCTTTGCTTTTTGGTATTTGTTATCAATTCTGTACCTTTAAGATTCCAATTTTCAGTACCCATTTTTAGTTAGGAGTGTGATTACTGGCTTGATTGCTCTCTTCCCCTTTTGACTCTCCTTTTTCTCCCCAAGGTCACCTCTATCTCCTCCTTCCACCTTCTCTTCTCTACCCAACTCTGTGAATCTCTTTGGGTGTTCCAGGCTGTAGAGAACACCCAGGGAACTGATCAGCTAGATCTGCCTCTCTCCTTTTGACTCCCCTTCTTCTCCTCCTGGCCACCTCTATAATCCTTCCTCCCTCTTCTAAGTGTAACTCTGTGAAACTCTTTTAGTGTTCCAGACTGGAGAGTAAAGAGGGAATTGATTACTGGCTATATTGTTGTCTCTCCGTTTGATTACCTCTCTTCTCCTCCTGGTTATCTCTATCTCTCTCCTCCCGTTTCTCTTCTCCATGTAAAGCTGTGAACCTCTCTGGGTGTCCCTCGCTGTGGAGAATCTTTTCACCATTAACCTAGATGGTTTATCATCGGTGCTGGATGGAGATGTCTTGAGGCTACTGTAAGAAGAAGAATGAAAACCAGAGGCAGGAGGCTTAAATCAAAAACTTGAGAACACCAGAGAACTCCTGACTCCAGGGAACATTAATTGACAAGAGCTCACCCAAAAGCATCCATACCTACAATGAAACCAAGCTCCACCCAAGAGCCAACAAGTTTCAGAGCAAGACATACCAAGATAATCCTCCAACAACTCAGGAACATAACCCTGAGCATTAAAATACAGGTGGCCAAAAGTCACACCAAACCCATAGACACCTCAAAACTCACTACTGGACACTTCATTGCACTCCAGAGAGAAGAGATCCAGCTACACCCACCAGAACACTGATGCAAGCTTCCCTAACTAGGAAACCTTGACAAGCCACTCATACAACCCCACCCACAGGGAGGAACCTCCACAATAAAGAGGAACCACAAATTTCCAGCACACAGAAAGGCCACTCCAAACACAGCAACCTAAACAAGATGAAAAGGCAGAGAAATATTCAGCAGGTAAAGGAACATGATAAAAGCCCACCATACCAAACAAAAGAGGAGGAGATATGGAGTATACCTGAAAAAGAATTCAGAATACTGATAGTAAAAATGATCCAAAATCTTGAAAACAAAATGGAGTTACAGATAAACAGTCTGGAGACAAGGATTGAGAAGATGCAAGAAATGTTTAACAAGGACATAGAAGAAATTAAAAAAAAAATCAATACTGAATAATGCAATAACTGAGATGAAAAGCACTCTGGAGGGAACCAAGAGTAGAATAACTGAGACAGAAAATAGGGTAAGTGAGGTGGAAGAGAGAATGGTGCAAATAAATGAAGCAGAGAGGAAAAGAGAAAAAAAGAAGTAAAAGAAATGAGGACAATCTCAGATACATCTGAGACAATGTCAAACACCCCAACTTTCGAATCTTAGGAGTCCCAGAAGAAGAAGACAAAAAGAAAGGCCATGAGAAAATACTTGAGATAATAGTTGAAAACTTCCCTAAAATGGGGAATGAAATAGACACCCAATTTCAAGAAACCCAGAGAGTCCAAGACAGGATAAACCCAAGGTGAAACACCCCAAGACACATATTAATCAAATTAACAAAAATCAAACACAAAGAAAAGATATTAAAAGCAGCAAGGAAAAAAACAACAAATAACTCACAAGGGGATTCTCCTAAGGATAACAGCTGATCTTTCACTAGAAACTCTTCAGGCCAGAAGGGAATTTCAGGGCATACTTTAAGGGATGAAAGAGAAAAACCTACAATCCAGATTACTGTAACCAGCAAGGATCTCATTCAAACATGAAGGAGAAATCAACAGCTTTACAGACAAGCAAAAGCTGAGAGAATTCAGCACCACCAAACCAGCTCTTAAACAAATGCTAAAGGATCTTCTCTAGACAGGAAATACAGAAAAGGTGTGTAAACTCAAACCAAAAACAACAAAGTAAATCACAAAGGTATCATATTTATCAATAATTACCTTAAATGTAAATGGGTTGAATGCCCCAACCAAAAGACAAAGACCAGCTGAATGGATACAAAAACAAGACCCTTATATATGCTATCTACAAGAGACTCACCTCAAACCTAGGGACACATGCAGACTGAAAGTGAAGGGCTGGAAAAAGATTTTTCATGCAAATGGAGACCAAAGAGAACAGGAGTAGCAACACTCATATCAGATAAGATAGACTTTGAAATAAAGGCTGTGAAAAGAGACAAGGAAGTAAACTACATCATGATCAAAGGATCAATAAAAAAAAAGATATAACAATTATAAATATATATGCAACCAACATAGGAGCACTGCAATATGTAAGGCAAATGCTCACAAGTATCAAAGTGGAAATTAACAGTAACACAATAATAGTGGGAGGTTTTAATAACCCACTCACACCTATGGATAGATCAACTAAACAGAAAATTAGCAAGGAAACACAAACTTTAAATGATACAATGGACCAGTTAACCTAATTGATATCTATAGGACATTTCACACTAAAACAATGAATTTCATCTTTTTCTCAAGTGCACACGTAACATTCTCCAGGACAGATTACATCCTGGGCCATAAATCTAGCCTTGGTAAATTCAAAAAAATTGAAATCATTCCAGTCATCTTTTCTGACCACAATGCAGTAAGATTAGATGTCAACTACAGGAAAGAAAAAACTATTAAAATACAAACATATGGAGGCTAAACAGCACACTTCTGAATAACCAAGAAATCACAGAAGAAATAAAAAAAGAAATCAAAATATGTATGGAAATTAATGAAAATGAAAACATGACAACCCAAAACCTATGGGATTCAGTAAAAGCAGCGCTAGGGGACAGTACATAGCAATACAAGTGTACCTCAAGAAGCAAGAGAAAAATCAAATAAATAACCTAATTTTACACCATAAGCAACAACAAAAGGAAGAAATGAAGAACCCCAGGGTTAGCAGAAGGAAAGAAATCATAAAAATAAGGGCAGAAATAAATAGAAAAGAAACAAAGGAGACCATAGGAAAAAACAGCAAGGCTAAAACTTGGATCTTTGAGATGATAAAAAAAAAAAAACATGATCCAGACTCATCAAAGAAAAAAAAGGGGGTGGGGGAGAATAATCAAATCAAGAAAATTAGAAATGAAAGTGGAGAAATCACAACATATAACATAAATACAAAGGATCATGAGACCACTATCAGCAACCATATGCTAATAGAATGGACAACTTGAAAGAAATGGATGAGTTCTTAGAAAAGTATAACTTTCCAAAACTGAACCAGGAAGAAATAGAAAATCTTAACAGACTCAACACAAACGCGGAAAATGAAATTGCAATAAAAAATCTTCCAGCAAACAAAAGCCCAGGACCAGACAACTTTACAGCTTAATTCTACCAAAAATTTAGAGAAGAGCTAACACCTATCCTACTCAAACTCTTCCAGAAAATTGCAGAGGAAGGTAAACTTCCAATCTCATTCTATGAGGCCACCATCACCCTAATACCAAAACCAGAAAAAGGTGTTATAAAAAAAATAAAATAAAATAAAGGAAGAAAAAAAGAAAGAAAGAAAGAAAACTACATGCCAATATCACTGATGAGCATAGATGCAAAAATCCTTAATAAAATTCTAGCAAACAGAACCCAACGACATATTAAAAAGATCATACGTCATGACCAAGTGGGCTTTATCCCAGGGATGCAAGGATTCTTCAATATCTGCAAATCAATCAATGTAATACACCACATTAACAAATTGAAAGATAAATACCAAATGATTATCTCAATAGATGCAGAGAAGGCCTTTGACAAAATTCAACAACCATTTATGATAAAAACCCTCCAGAAAGCAGGCATAGAAGGAACATACCTCAACATGATAAAAGCCATATATGATAAACCCACAGAAAACATTATCCTCAATGGTGAGAAATTGAAAGCATTTCCCCTAAAGTCAGGAACAAGACAAGGGTGCCCACACTCACCACTACTATTCAACACAGTTTTGGAAGTTTTAGCCACAGCAATCAGAGAAGAAACAGAAATAAAAGGAATCTAGATTGGAAAAGAATAAATAAAACTCTCACTGTTTGCAGATGACATGGTGCTCTACATAGAAAACCCTAAAGACTCTACCAGAAAATAACTAGAGCTAGTCAACGAATATAGTGAAGTTGCAGGATATAAAATTAACACACAAAAATCCCTTGCATTTCTATACACTAATAATGAGAAAACAGAAACAGAAATTAAGGAAACAACTCCATTCACCATTGCAATGAAAAAAATAAAATACTTAGGAATAAATCTACCTAAAAAAACAAAAGGCCTATATGTAGAAAACTATAAAATACTGATGAAAGAAATCAAAGATGACACAACTAGATGGAGAAATATACCATGTTCATGGATCAGAAGAATCACTATGCTGAGAATGAGTATACTACCCAAAGCAATCTATAGATTCAATGCAATCCCTATCAAGCTACCAATGGTATTTTTCAGAGAACTAGAGCAAATAATTTCACAATTTGTGTGGAAATACATAAAACCTCGAATAGCCAAAGCAATCTTGAGAAAGAAGAATGGAACTGGAGGAATCAACCTGCCTGGCTTCAGACTATACTACAAAGTTGCAGTCATCAAGACAGTATGGTACTGGCACAAAGACAGAATTATACACCAATGGAACAAAATAGAAAGCCCAGAGATAAATTCATGCACCTATGGACATCTTATCTTTGACAAAGGAGACAAGAATATACAATGGAAAAAAGACAATCTCGTCAACAAGTGGTGCTGGGAAAACTGGTCAACCACTTGTAAAATAATGAAACTAGAACACTTTCTAACAAAAATAAACTCAAAATAGATTAAAGATATAAGTTTAAGACCAGAAACTATAACCCCCCTGGAGGAGAACATAGGTAAAACACTCTCTGTGATAAATCACAGCAGGATCCTCTATGACCCACCTCCCAGAATAATGGACATAAAAGCAAAAATAAAGAAATGGTACCTAATTAAGCTTAAAAGCTCTTTCACTATTAAGGAAACTATAAGCAACGTGAAAAGACAGCCTTCAGAATGGGGGAAATAATAGGAAATTAAGCAACTGACAAAGAATTAATCTCAAAAATATACAAGGAGCTCCTGCAGCTCAATTACAGAACAGTAAATGACCCAATCAAAAAATGGGCCAAAGAACTAAACATATATTTCTCCAAAGAAGATATACAGATGAGTAAGCAGCACATGAAAAGATGCTCAATACTCATTATCAGAGAAATGCAAATCAAAACCACAATGAGGTACCATCTCATGCCAGTCAGAATGGCTGCTATCAAAAAGTTGACAAACAAAAGTCTACAAGCAATAAATGCTGGAGAGGGTGTGGAGAAAAGGGAACCCTCTTACACTGTTGGTGGGAATGCAAGCTAATACAGCCACTGTGGATAACAGTGTGGCGATTCCTTAAAAACTGGAAATAGAACTGCCATACAATCCAACAATCCTACTGCTGGGCATACTCTCCGAGGAAACAAGAATTGAAAGAGACACATGTATCCCAGTGTTCATTGCAGCACTGTTTACAATAGCTAGGACATTGAAGCAACCTAGATGTCCATTGGCAGATGAACGGAAAAGAAAGCTGTGGTACATATACACAATGGAATATTACTGAGCTATTAAAAAGAATGCATTTGAATCAGTTCTAATGAGGTGGATGTAATTGGAGCCTATTATACAGAGTGAAGTAAGTCAGAAAGAAAAACATCAATACAGTATATTAACACATATATATGGAATTTAGAAAGATGGTAACAATGACCTTATATGCAAGACAGCAAAAGAGACACATATGTAAAGAACAGACTTTTGGACTCTATGGGAGAAGGCGAGGGTGGGATGATTTGAGAGAATAGCATTGAAACATGTTTATTTCCATATGTGAAATGGTTCGTCACTCCAGGTTTGATGTATGAGACAGGGTTCTCAGAGCTGGTGCACTGGGATGACCCTGAGGGATGGGATGGGGAGGGAGGTGGGAGGGGGGTTCAGGATGGGGAACACATGTAGACACCCGTGACTGATTCATGTCAATGTATGGCAAAAACCACTACAATATTGTAAAGTAATTAGCCTCCAATTAAAATAAATAAATAATTTTTTTTAAAAAGATCATACATCATGATCAAGTGGGCTTTATCCCAGGCATTCAGGGATTGTTCATTATATGCAAACCAATCAATGTGATTCACTGTACTAACAAAATGAAAGATAAAAACTACATGATCATCTTACCAGGTGCTGAGGTAGCAACTGACAAAGTACAGCACCCATTTATGATACAATCTCTCCAGAATATAGGGATAGAAGGAACATATTTCAACAAAATAAAAGCTATATATGACAAGCCCATAGCAATCATTGTCCTGAGTGATGAAAAACTGAAAACATTTCCTCTAAATACAGGAACAAGACAAGGATACCCTGTCTCACCACTATTGTTCAACATAGCTTTGGAAGTCATAGCCACAGCAACCAAAGAAGAAAAATAAATAAAAGGAATAAAGATTGGAAAAGAGAATTTAAATTCTCAATGCATGAGACAAGTGCTCCGGCCTGGTGCACTGGGAAGACCCAGAGGAATCGGGTGGAGAGGGAGGTGGGAGGGGGGATCGGGATTGGGAATACATGTAAATCCATGGCTGATTCATATCAATGTATGACAAAACCCACTGGAAAAAAAATAATAATAAATTCTCAATGTTTTCAGATGACATTGTTCTATAAATAGAAAACTGTAATGATGCCACCAGAAAAGTACTAGAGTGAATTCATCAATGAATATAGTAAAAATGCAGAATATAAAATTAATACATAGAAATCCCTTGCATTCTTATGTACTAACAATCAAAATGTAGAAAGTAGAAAGATAAATTAAGGAAACAATCCCATATACCACTGCATCAAGAAGAATAAAATACATAGGGACAAATTTACCTAAAGAGACAGAATACTTGTATGAAGAAAACTATAAGACACTGATGGAAGTAATCAAAGATGAAACAAAGAGATGGAGAGATATACCACATTCTTGGATTGGAAGAATCAATACAGTGAAAATGACTATACTACCCAAAGCAATCTATAGATCCAATGCAATCCCTATCAAATTACCAATAGTATTTTTCATAGCACTAGAACAAATAATTTCACAATTTTTATGGAAACACAAAAAACCACAAATAGCCAAAGCAATCTTGAGAAAGAAGAATGGAACTGGAGGAAGCAACCTTACTGACTTCAGACTAACTATGAAGCTACAATCATTAAGACAGTATGGAACTGGCACAGAAACATAGACCAATGGAACAAGATAGAAAGCCAGGAGATAAATCCTCATAATTATGGGCACTTTATCTTTGACAAAGGAGGCAAAAATATACAATGGAGAAAAGACAGTCTCTTCAGCAAGAGGTGTTGGGAAAACTGGTCAATTACATATAAAGATATGAAATTAGAACACCCCTTAACACCATACACAAGAGTAAACACACTATCAATTAAAGACCTCAATATAAGACCAGAGACTATAAAACTCTTGGAGGAAAATATAGGCAGAACACTCTCTGACATAAAGCAGAGCAAGATCTTCTATGACCCACCTCCTAGAATAATGGAAATAAAAACAAAAATAAACAAATGGGACCTCATTAAACTTAAAAGCTTTTATACAACAAAGGAGACTACGAGCAAGATGAAAAGACAACACTCAGAATGGGAGAAATTAATAGCAAATGCCAAAACTGACAAATAACTAATCTCCAAAATATAGAAGCAACCCATACAGCTCAATCCCAGATGAAAAAAAAATCAAAAAGTGGGCAGAAGACTTAACCAAACATTTCTCCAAAGAAGACATACAAATCACTAATAAACACATGAAAAGAAGATGCCCAGTATCTCTCATTACTAGAGAGATGCAAATCAATACTACAATGAGGTATCATCTCACACCAGTTAGAATGGCAATCTTCAAAAAGTCAACAAATAATAAATGCTGGAGAGGGTGTGGAGAAAAGGGAACACTCTTATACCATTGGTGGGAATGTAAATTGATACAGCCACTATGGAGAACAGTATGGAGATTCCTTAAAAACTAGCAATAAAACTACCATATGACCCAACAACATTACTCAGCATATACCCTGAGGAAACCATAATTTAAAAAGATACATGTGCCCCAATGTTCACTACAGCACTGTTTCCAATAGCTAGGACATGAAAGCAATCTAGACGTCCATTGTTAAATGAATGGATAAGGTAGTTGTGGTACATTTACACAATGGAATATTACCTATAAAAAGAAATACACTTGACTCAGTTCTAATGAAGTGGATGAAACTGGAGCCTATTATACAGAGTGAAGTAAGTCAGAAAGAGAAAGACAAATATAGTATATTAATGCATATATATGGAATCTAGAAAGACAGAACTGACGATCCTACTTGCAAGACAACAAAGAGGCACAGTCATTTTGGACACAGTTGGGGAAGGAGGGCATGGGATGATGTGAGAAAACAGCACTGAAACATATGCCTTATCATATGTAAAACAGACAGCCAGTGGGAGTTCAATGTATGATACAGTGAAATCAAAGCCAATGCTCTGTGACAACCTAGAGGAGTGAAATGGAGAGGAAGTTAGGAGGGGTATTCAAGAGGGAGGGGACATATGTATACCTAAATGCTGATTCATGTTGATGTATGGCAAAATTCATCACAATATTGTAAAATAATTATCTCTAATGAAAATATCTAGGGATGTATAAGAAAGAATGTGTGCTTGGTCACTCAGTTGTGTCCAACTCTTTGCGACCCCATGGACTGTGACCTGCCAGGCTCCTCTGTGCATGGAGTTCCCAAGGCAGGAATGCTGGAGTGGGTTGCCATTCCCTTCTCTGGGAGATATTCCTGACCCAGGGATCTAGCTCACGGTTCCTGTGTCTGCTGCATTTGCAGGAGGATTGTTTGCCACTGAGCCACTTGGGAAGCCAATAAGAATTAATATTCTTTATAAAAACTATAAGCAAACTCTAACAAAAATAATATCTTAATCACTAATATAATGCAAAATCTGGAGTAGATACACAAGCTTTAGTATTCTGTGAACCCCTGAGAATTATGCGTAGTTTTATGTAGATATATTTTTGTGATGAAAAAGACTATAGCTTTCATGATTCTTTCAAAGGGTTTGCTTAAAATGAGTGAAGCACACTAAATAGATCTTGTCTCTTTTTTCCCACTAAATGTTTTCTCTAGATTTCCAATGCTGACTCATTTTCTCCCTCCTTTTCACTTCTGCAGTCTGTGCCTCTCCTGTCCTCAACAACTCAGCTATAACCTATGTATCAAATGTCTAACTTGAAAGTTTCATCTGAATTCTATACAGAAAAAGCAGTTACTAGTCAATGTATTAGATCAATTATCAAAATAAATAAGTGTATATACTTCTTTGGAAAAAATGGATCAAAGACCTAAATGTCAGGCCAGACACTATAAAATTCTTAGAGGAAAAGCAAGGCAGGACCCTCTTTGATATAAATCACACCACGATCTTTTTTTCATTTATTTTTATTAGTTGGAGGCTAATTACTTTACAATATTGTAGTGGGTCTTGTCATACATTGACATGAATCAGCCATGGTTTTACATGCATTCCCCATCCCGATCCCCACTCCCACTCCCCTCTCCACCCGCTCCCTCTGGGTCTTCCCAGTGCACCAGGCCCGAGCACTTGTCTCATGCATCCCACCTGGGCTGGTGATCTGTTTAACCATAGATAATATACATGTTTCGATGCTGTTCTCTCGAAACATCCCAGCAAGATCTTTTTTTAACCATGCCTAAATTAATGAAAATAAAAACTAAGATAAATAAATGGTACCTAATTAATATTAAAAGATTTTGCATAGCAAAGGAAACCATAAACAAGATAAAATGACAACCCTCAGAATGGAGAAAATATCGACAGTCCATGGGGTCACAAAAAGTGACTGAATGGCTAACATACACACCCGCAAATGAAGCAAGTGACAAGGGATTAATCTCCAAAATATACAAGTAGCTCTTGTAGCTCAATATCAAAAAACAAACAATCCAATCAAAAAATGTGCAGAAGACCTACATAGAATTTTTCCAAAGAAGACATACAGATGGCCAACAAACACGAAAAGATGCTCAAATAATATCTAAAATCATCTGTTTTCACCCCAAATTTGTAGCATTTCAAATTCAGAAAATGATACTGCCATCCACTTAATTGTTCAAGATAGAAACTAGGAACCTCAGACTTCTGTTCTCTCTACCTGACTACCTCCTTTCCTCATATATAATCACTCTCTATGTCCTATTAGTTGTACTCCCCAATTAATCCCTTAATATGCTCATCTCTCTGATCCTCATGGACACAAACCCAACAGAAGCCACCACCTCTCTTATCTCAAAAGCATCCTAAGTTGTCTCAAAATCTTCTGATATGCTATTCAGCAGGTAGACTTATCTTTACAAAATCCAAATTTGACCATGTCGTTTCCCTGATGAAAACTCTTCAGTAGCTTCTCATTAACTTCATGAAGAAGTCCAAATTATTTATTTGGCCTATAAAGCTCCTGTCCACTCCTTCACCCTTGTCTCATTACTTGTCTGGCATTCCTCTACATGCCAACTACACAGTGATCTTCTTTTTGATTTCCAAATGCATCACCCTCTCACTGCCTTGGGACATTGTACACATGCTCTCTTCTCTGCCCAGACTCTCTTCCTTCTCTTTATTTAATTCCCTCAACTCAAGCATCCCCTCTTCAGGGAAGTCTTACATAGTCCCAGGTTACATGCTCTCATAGCATATTACTTTTCTCATTTCCATAATTTAAAATTTTGATTAATTTAGTATGTGAATTACAGCTTAATACTGAGCTAGGTTCCCCAGTGGCTCAGTGGTAAAGAATTCACCTGCAATATAGGAGACACAAGAGATGCAGAAGACGTGGGTTCAATCCCTGGATTGAGAAGATGCTCTGGAGGAGGAAATGGCAACCCACCCCAATATTCTTGTCTGAAAAATCCTGTGGACAGAGGAGCCTGGTGGGCTACAGTCCAAATGGTCACAAAGAGTCAGACATGACTGAGTGACTGAGCACTAAGCTACACACTTGAATGAAAGTTGCATGAAGGCAGGGGCTTTGCTGGGACAAAGCTAGGTGTTGTATCTTCAGCATATAGCATAATGCTGGGAACAAAGTAGGTGCTCAGTTAGTATTTGTTAAATTAAGAGTTAAGGCAGAAAGAGGAATCAAAAATTATAGCATGGTTTCTGGCTTTGGAATGAAAACTGACTTTTTCCAGTCCTGTGACCACTGCTGAGTTTTCCAAATTTGCTGGCATATTGAGTGCAGCACTTTCACAGCATCATCTTTTAGGATTTGAAATAGCTCAACTGGAATTCCATCACCTCTACTAGCCATGTTCATAGTGATGCTTCCTAAGGCCCACTTGACTTAGCATTCCAGGATGTCGGGCTCTAGGTGAGGGATCACTCCATCGTGGTTATCTGGGTCATGAAGATCTTTTTTGTAGAGTTCTTCTGTGTATTCTTGCCACCTTTTCTTAAAATATTCAGCTTATGTTAGGTCTATACCATTTCTGTCCTTTATTGTGCCCATCTTTGCCTGAAATGTTCCCTTGGTATCTCTAATTTTCTTGAAGAGATCTCTAGTCTTTCCCATTCTATTGTTTTCCTCTATTTTGCTGCATTGATCATTGAGGCTTTCTTATCTCTCCTTGCTATTCTTTGGAAATCTGCATTTAAATGGGTATATCTTTCCTTTTCTCCTTTGCCTTTAGCTTCTCTTCTTTTCTCAGCTATTTGTAAGGCCTCCTCAGACAAGCATTTTGCCTTTTTGCATTTCTTTTTCTTGGGGATGGTCTTGATCCCTGCCTCCTATACCATGTCACGAACCTCCGCCTGTAGTTCTTCAGGCACTCTATTAGATATAATCCCTTGAATCTATTTGTCACTTCCACTGTATAGTCATAAGGGATATGATTTAGGTCATACATGAATGGTCTAGTGGTTTCCCCTACTTTCTTGTAATGGTCAAAATTCTCCAAGCCAGGCTTCAACAGTATGTAAAGCATGAACTTCCAGATAGTCAAGCTGGATTTAGAACAGGCAGAGGAGCCAGAGATCAAATTGCCAACATCCACTGGATCATTGAAAAAAGCAAGAAAGTTTCCGAAAAAAACATCTAGTTCTGCTTTACTGACTATGCTAAAGCCTTTGACTGTATGGATCACAACAAACTGGAAAATTCTTAAAGAGATGGGAATACCATACTACCTTTCCCGCTTCCTGAGAAATCTGTATGCAGGTCAAGAAGCAAAAGTTAGAACTGTACATGGAACAACGGACTGGTTCCAAATTGGGAAAGAAGTACGTCAAGTCTATATACTGTAACCCTGCTTATTTAACTTATATGCAGAGTACATCATGCGAAATGCCAGGCTGGATGAAGCATAAGCTGGAATCAAGATTGCCAGGAGAAATATCAATAATCTCAGATACACAGGTGACACCATCCTTATGGCAGAAAGTGAAGAGGAACTAAAGAGCCTCTTGATGAAAGTGAAAGAGGAGAGTGAAAAAGCTGGCTTAAAACTCAACATCCAAAAAACTAAGATCATGGCACCTCGTCCCATCACTTCATGGCAAATAGATGGGGAAACAATGGAGACCGTGACAGACTTTGTTTTCTTGGGCTCCAAAATCACTGCAGATGGTGACTGCAGCCTTGAAACTAAAAGACGCTTGCTCATGGAAGAAAGCTATGACCAACGGAGACAGCATATAAAAAGCAGAGACTTATTCTGCCAACAAAGGTCCGTATAGTCAAAGCTTTGGTTTTTCCAGTAGTCATATATGGATGTGAGAGTTGGACTATAAAAAAAGGTGAGCACTGAAGAATTGATGCTTTTGAACTGTGGTATTGAAGACTGTTGAGAGTCCCTTGGACTGCCAGGAGATCCAATCAGTCCATCCTAAACGAAATCATTCCTGAATAATTGGAAGGACTGATGCTGAAGGTGAAGCTCCAATACTTTGGCCACCTGATGCAAATAACTGATCATTGGAAAAGACCCTGATGCTGGGAAAGATTGAAGACAGGAGCAGAAGGGGATGACAGAGGATGAGTTGGTTGCATGGCATCACTGATTTGATGGCTGTGTGTTTGATCAAGCTGCAGGAGTTGATGATGGACAGGGAAGCCTGGTTGGCTGCAGTCCATGGGGTCGCAAAGAGTCAGTCATAACTGAGTGACTTAACTGAACTGAGTATTTATTTTCTCAACTCTAAAATGAGAGTCGGGGTTAGATTTAACACATGTTTAACTAAGGTCTTTTGCACAAGTTTCTCATGACATATTGATAAGACATGAGGTCAAGAATCTAGCAGACCTGGTTCTAAAATCCCAAGTCAGTCACTGACCAGGACAACCTCATATAAGTTATTTAGCCTATCTTTGTCTCAATTTTCTTCATGTGTAAATCAACCTCAGAAAATCACAAGGGAAATCAAAGGAGAGAATGGGTGTTGAAAGTGTTAACAACATGAGATATATATGTGTGTGTGTGTGTGTGTGTGTGTGTGTGTGTGTGTGTGTGTGTGTGTGTGTGTGTGTAATATATAAGCAGTATAATGCTGCCAACGGTTACTAAACTCTTGGGAACCATTAAATTATTTTTAGTTAATGTATCCTTAGTATAACAAATTTTAGTTAATAAACTCATTTTAACGCAACCCTCAGCAATAGGCACTGGTATTATCCCCATTTTACAGATGAAGAAGTGAAGCACAGGCAGGTTAAGATGCTTGCTTAAGTCACACAGCTAGCGATCTCCATAAAGATGTGAAACCAGAGAGTCTGGCTCTAAATTTCTGCATAATCATTTTGGTATGGTATTCTTCCCCAAGAGCCACAGCCTTTAAAGAACGGATTCACCAACCCTTTTGAAAAAACTCGTATGAAAGCTTTGGGCCCTCTGTCACCCAAAATACACAGAAATCCACACATATATGTTTTTACATACTATTTTAAGGAGTTCACTCACTGATCTTTACTACTGGCATAAATCCCTGCCATGTAGCTCATGTCTTAGATTAAACTTCTTTTGAAGTCTAAATTTCACCAGTCTTACACTTTAACTTAGCTTCAAATCCTCTCATAACAGCTAAGATCTAGAAACAAAGAGGAAACAGCTGAGGCTCTTATGCTACACTCTACCGCTGCCTACTGGACTGCCCGCTGTAATGACAACATCGCCATACCTGGAGCTCACAGACCTTTTAAAAATTTCCAGAGCGCTTTCTTAAGAGCATGCTGTCACAGCTCGGGATTCCAAAACCCCAATCTCAGCGGCCAGTGCCCAGAGTTCATCCTCCAATCATTGTTGCTAAATTCTTCCTGTCCTTCACAGTACGGAGCGTTGGAATGTCGCAGCCATTTTGACTTCTCAGACTGTCTGCGTCAGCACGAGTTAGATGACCAGCCTTTAGGATTCAGCAGAGGGCGCTGGAGTACATCTTTCTTGGTGGAGGTTGTGGTTAGCCAAATGGGCTGAACTCTCAACTTTCTGACCTGCTCTTTAGGGATTTGTCCACGTATTTTCTTCTCTGAGTAAACTTCCTTAGCACGCGCCCCCTCAAATCCTCTTAACCATTAACCATTCTTGGCCTTCTGACTGAGGAATGTTCTTTTGGTTTTAGCAGTAAAGTTTTGACCTCCTCTTCTGATCTTTCATTTTCTTGCCCTTCACACTTGTTATACCCATTCCTGTAGTCATTTTTTGCTGACCATACTCCAGCGCCAAACGTGGGAATACTAATTAGATCACTGGACCAGAACTTCAGATTTAAGCTTTGCACTTTACTAGCTGTGTGACAAGTTCACTTGATCTCTCTAGGGTCTCCATCCATAAAACTGCAAAAGATTGATTAATATTGTAGGATCTTAATCATATTGATGGGCCTTTTGTGACCAGCTAGGATTGTAAGAAACTTCTCTCTTCTTTATACTTTCAAAGTAGTTCTGCACCAGTGTGCAGTCTCTGAGTCCTATCTGACTCTGCAACCCCATGGACTTTAGCCCATCAGGTTACTCTGTCCATGGAATTTTCCAGGCAAGAGTAGTGGAGTGGGTGGGCCATTTCCTACTCTAGGGGGTCTTTTTGACGCAGGGATCCAACCCATCCTCTGCAGTGGCAGGCGGATTCATTTTCCCCGGGCCACCTGGGAGACTGCCGCTAAGGTAGTTCACCCCTACCTTAATTCCCAGGGCAACATCTCTAAATTATGCTTGCACACCCTTGTTTAAATCCTTTAATCCTTGCCTTTTGCCCAGGAGAAAGCTCAGATACTGTGTTGTGAAATTAAAGACCTTCATAATCTGGTTTTTTTTTTTTTTTCCCTTCACTATCTGACCTCTACCTTTGCTGTTTCACTATCACAGATAACACAGTTTTCCCAGGTGGTGCTAATGGTAAAGAACCCACCTCCAATGCAGGAGATGTAAGAGACATGGGTTCGAACCCTGGGTCGGGAGGATCTCCTGGAGAAGGGCATGGCAACCCACTCCAGCATTTTTGCCTAGAGAATCTCATGAACAGAGGAGCCTGGTGGGCTACAGTCTATATGGTAGCAAAGAGTTGGACAGGACTCAAGCGATTTAATACTCACACATACACCATAGTTTAGGTGACATGGCTCCCATTGCAAAACAAACAAAGAAACAAACAAAAAACAAAAAATGGGTTAGGCATGGATTTAATCTTCATCCCAGTTTAGTTGAAATGTACCATGACTGTCTGTTTCATTATCTTCCCCCCAGTCTAGGCTGTGAGCTCCCTAAAGGTAGGAACCACTGTTATATCTCCAGCTCCTAGAATGATGTGTGACACTTTGTAATTATTCAATAAATATTTGTTGAATGAATGAATTATTATGTGTTGCTGCATCCCCAATAATGTCACCATGCCAGGCATGTAGTAGGTGTTCAATGAATACTGAATGAATAACTTGCAAACTCTCATCAACTGCTCCAATATCTCTTTCATCCTGTTTTCCCTCTTCAGTACCTTGTCAGGCATTAACTATCACTACCTGGATTATGGGGAATCTTTTTAGCTAGTCTCTCCACACCTAGTCTTTCTCCCATTAAGATACTGTTCCTTAAAATACAATTCTGCAATACTATTACTTCTTCTAAAATCCTCTAGGACTCCTTATTGCCTAAGGATCAAGTTTAAACTCTTTTGAAGGTAATCAAGACCTGACTCTACTTTAGTTTGGTGCCCCAGGCAAACAGGATTACATCCTATTCCTCAACTTATGCTCTACTTGTCCCAATCCATGCACAATAAGATCAGATGAGAAATAATAAAGACCCAAATGAGGTCCCAGGAAGTGGGGATAAAAAATAGGGGATAAAGTTAAAGAGACACACACTTCAAAGGTAAGTCTCTCTTAGTTGTCTATCTGCTTCAATTCACAAGCACTGCCAAACTTCTTTAAGGAGACCTTCATCCTGGAAATAATAGAAGCCAAATTTCTTCAGGAGTTTCTTGTATGCCAAACATTGTTCTAACTGCTCTGCATGCATTAATGAATTTACTCTTCACAGTAGCCTTTAGTGTAGATACTATTGGTGTCCTCCCTTCATGTATAAAGGCACTGAGGCAGATTTAAGATTGTTACCTGTTCTATGTCTTGTAACCAATGAAAATAGCAGATCTGGAACTAAACCCAGGTAGGCATACCATGAGGTTGTGGTCTGAACTCCAACACTATCAGATATTTCTGTTGGCTGTCATGGTACTGCCTATTTCAAAGTCTCCATTTCCATTTGTGATACTATCACTTTCCTTTTTTATTTAGTTAAATTTATTTTTTAATTGAAGGAGCAATATTCATTTGATTTCTGCCATACATCAACATGAACTGGCCATATACATATGGCCATATATGGAATATACATATATTCCCTCCCTCTTGAACCTCCCTCCCACCTTCCACCTGTTCCTACCCCTCTAGGTTGTTACAGAGTCACAGTTTGAGTTGAGTCATACAAAAAACTTCCTTTGGCTATCTGTTTTACATATGGTAGTGTATATGCTTCCATGCTACTCTCTCCATTCATTTTGCCCTCTCCTTCCCCCACTCCCTATCTTTGTTGAAAGCATTTATTCTTTGGCACTCAGCCTTCTTTGCAGTCCAACTCTCACATCAGTACACGACTACAGGAAAAACCATGGGAATAGCTGACTTGATTTTCCTAATGTCTGAGGAAAACAAAAAGAAATATAAAAATATATAAAACCAAAAGAAATTATGGAACTGAAAAAAGAACAGCAGTAATTTAAAAAAAATTATTTATTTTTAATTGAAGGATTATTGCTGTACAGAATTTTGTTGGCCTCTGCCAAACAGCAACATGAATCAGCCATAAGTATACATATGTCCCAACCTTTTAAGCCTCCCTCCCGCCTCCCTCCCAATCCCATCCCTCTAGATTGTTACAGAGCCCCAGTTTGAGTTCCTTGAGTCATATAGTAAATTCCATTGGCTATCTATTTTACATATGGCAATTTTTGTTTCTATGTTACACTCTCCATACACCCCACTCTCTTTTTCCTCCCTCTCCACCATGTCCATAAGTTTGCTCTCTATGTCTGCATATGCATTGCTGCACTGCAAATAGGTTCATCAGTACCATCTTTCTACATTCCATATATATGCGTTAATATACAATATTTGTTTTTATCTTTCTGACTTACTTCACTCTGTATAATGGGCTCTAGGTTCATCCACTTCATTAAAATTGACTAATGTGTTAATTATGTGTTCCATTTTTTGACTGAGTAGTAGTCTATTGTATATATGTATTACAGATTCTAGACCCATTCATCTGTCGGTGGACATCTAGGTTGCTTCCATGTTCTAGCAATTGTAAATAGTGCTGCAAAGAACGCGGGGTACATGTATCTTTTTCAGTTTCCTCAGGGTATATGCCTAGAAGTGGTATTGCTGGTTCGCATGGTGGTTTTATTCCTGGTTTAAAAGGAATCTCCATACTGTCTTCCATAGTGGCTACATCAATTTACATCACCACCAGCAGTGCAAGAAGGTTCTCTATTTTCCACACCCTCTCCAACATTTATTGTCTGTAGATGTTTTGATGATGGTCATTCTAACAGGTATGAGATGATACCTCACTGTAGTTTTGATTTGCATCTATCTAATAATGAATGATGTTTAGCATCTTTTCATGTATTTATTAGCTGTCTATCTGTATGTCTTCTTTGGAGAAATGTCTATTTAGTTCTTCTGCCCACTTTTTGATTGGGTTGTTTGTCTGGTATTGAGCTGCATGAGCTGCTTGAATATTTTGGAGATTAATCCTTTGGCAGTTGTTACATTTGCCATTATTTTTTCCTATTCTGAGGGTTGTCTTTTCACCTTGTTTATAGTCCCCTTCATTGTGCAAAAGTTCTTAAGTTTAATTAAATACCATTTATTTGGTTTTGTCTTTATTTCCATTACTCTAAGATGTGGGCCACAGAAAATCTTGCTGTGATTTATATCATACAGTGCTCTGCCTATGTTTTCCTCTAAGAGTTTTATAGTTTCTGATCTTATGTTTAAATCTTTAACTTATTTTGATTTTTTTTTTTTGGTGTGTATATGTATGGTGTTAGGAAGTATTGTAATTTTATTCTTTTACACATTCCTGACCAGCTTTCCCTGCAGTACTTATTGAAGAGATTGTCTTTTCTCCACTGTATATTTTGCCTTCTGTCACAGATAAAGGGCTCAAAGGTGTGTGAGTTTATCTTTGGGTTCTCTATCTTGTTCCACCAGTCTATATTTCTGTTTCTTTGCCAGTACATATTGTCTTGATGAATGTAGCTTTGAAGTATAGTCTGGAGCCAGGAAATTTGATTCTTCCAGCTCCATTCTTCTTTCTCAAGATTGCTTTGGCTATGTAGGGTCTTTTGTGTTTCCATACAAATTGTGAAATTATATGTGCTATTTCTGTGAGAAATGCCATTGGTAATTTGATATTGATTGCATGAATATATAGATTGCATTGGGTAGTATAGTCATTTTCACAATATTGATTCTTCCAATCCAAGAACATGATATAGCTCTCCATCTGGAAAAATGTCTATGCATGTCCTCTGTCAATTTTTAAATCAGGTTGTTGTTGTTGTTTGGTGTTGGCTTAAATGAGTTTTATACATATCGTGTGTTAACAACCTATCAGAGGTTTACTGTATATTATCCATTTGTCAGATGCATGTAGCAAATATCTTCTCCCTTTCAATTGGCAACCTTTTCATTTTGATGATAATAAATTTCTCTCCACAAAATCCTTTTAGATTTATACAGTTTGATTTGTTTATTATTGCTTTGATTCTCTTGCCTGAGGAGACATATCTAAAAAGTTATTAAGACTGATGTCAAAGATCATAATGTCTATGTTTTCTCTTAGATGTTTTATGGTTTTAGGTCTTACATTTAAGTCTTAATGCATTTAAAGGTAATGTTTATATGTGGTGTGAGAAAGAAGTTCACATTCCTTATTTCACATTTGGATCATCATCTTCGCCACACCACTTGTTGAATAGACTGCTTTTTTTTTTTTTCCAAATTGTATATATATTCTTGTCTCCTTTGCCATACATTAGTTGACAATTTCATCATAGGGAACTGGAGTGCAGAAGTAGGAAGTCAATAGATAACTTGAGTTATAGGCAAGTTTGCCCTTGAGATACAAAATGAAGCAGGACAAAGGTTAATAGAGATTTGCCAAGAGAATGGACAACCCTTTTGGCAACCACCCTCTTTCAACAACACTTGAGACAACTCTACACATGGACATAACCAGATGGTCAATACTGAAATCAGATTGATTATATTATTTGAGCCAAAGATTGAGAAGCTTTATACAGTCAGGAAAAAAAAAAAAAAAAAGACCTGGAGCTGACTGTGGCTCCTTATTGCAAAGGAGCTCCTTATTGCATCAGCTCTTAATTGCAAAATTCAGGCTTAAATAGAAGAAAGTAGGGAAAACCACTAACCATTAGGCATGACCAACATCAAACCCGTTATGATTATAAAGTGGAGGTGACAAATAGATTCAAGGGATTACATCTGGTAGACAGAGTGCCTGAAAAACTATGGACAGCGGTTTGTAACATTGTAAAGGAGGCTGTGGCCAACCACTCCCAAGAAAAAGAAATGCAGAAAGGGAAAGTGGTTGTCTGAGGGGGCCTTACAAATAGTTGAGAAGGAGTGAAATGCAAAGAAGAGAGGAAATGAAATAAAGGAAAAATGAAGAAAGGCTATAAAATAAAGGAAAGAAAATAAAAGAAAGATTTTGTTTCTTTTATGTAAAAAATATTTTATTCTTTTGGGTCCCAACTGAATGCAGAGTTCCAGAGAATGGCAAGGAGAGATAAGAAACCTTTCTTAAGTGAACAATGCAAAGAAATAGAGGAAAAGCAATAGAATCGGATAGATGAGAGATTTCTTCAAGAAAATTGGAGATACCAAGGAAATATTTAATGCAAAGAGGGGCACAATAAAGAATAGAAACGGCAAAGACCTAAAAGAAGCAGAAAAGATTAAGAAGAGGTGGCAACAATACACAGAAGGATTGTGCAAAAATATTTTAATGACTCAGATAACCACAATGGTGTCATCACTCACCTAGAGCCAGACATCCTGGAGTGTGAAGTTAAGTGGGCCTTAGGAAGCATCACTACAAACAAAGGTAGTGGAGGTGATGGAATTGCAGCTGAGCTATTTTAATTTCTAAAAGATGATGCTATGAAACTGTTGCACTCAATATGCCAGCAAATTTGGAAAACTCAGCAGTGGCCACAGGACTGGAAAAGGTCAGTTTTCATTCCAATCCCAACGAAAGGTAATGCCAAAGAATGTTAACTACCATGCAATTGTGCTCATTTCTCATATCATAACGTAATCCGCAAAAGTCTTTAAGCTAGGCTTCAACAGTACATTAACCGAGAATGTCCAGATGTACAAGCTGCATTTAGAAAAGGCAGAGAAACCAGAGATCAAATTGGCCACATCTACTCAATCATAGAAAAAGTAAGGGAATTCCAAAAATACATCTACTTCTGCTTTGTCGGCTATGTGAAAGCCTTTTAGTGGGTCACAAAAAACTGTGGAAAATTCTTAAAGAGATGGGAAAAACAGACCACCTTATCTGTCTCCTGAGAAACCTGTATGTAGGTCAAGAAGCGACAGTTTGAACTGGACATGGAAAAATGGACTGGTTCAAAATTGAGAAAGGAGTATGCCAAGGCTATATATTGCCACCCTGTTTATTTAAGTTATATTCAGAGTACATCATGCAAAATGCCAGGCTGGATGACTCACAAACCAGAATCAAGATTTCCTGGAGAAATATCTACAACCTCAGGTATGCTTATGATACCACCCAAATGGCAGAAAAAGAAGGGGGAACTAAAGAGCCTATTGATGAAGGTGAAAGAGGAGAGTGAAAAAACTGTCTTAAAGCTCAACATCCAAAAAAACTAAGATTATGGCATCTGGCCCCATCACTTCTTGGCAAATGAATAGGGGAAAAATAAAAGCAGTGACGGATTTTATTTTCTTTGGTTCCAAAATCACTGCAGATTGTAGCTGCAGTCTTGAAATTAAAAGACTCTTGCTCCTTGAAGAGAAGCTATGACCAACCTAGACAGCATATTAAAATGCAGAGACATCACTTGACTGACAAAGGTCAGTATAGTATAGTTATGGTTTCCCCAGTAGTCACGTAGAGATGTGAAAGTTGGACCATAAAGGAGGCTGAGCGCTGAAGAATTGTGGCTTTGAATTGTGGTGCTGGAGAAGACTTGAGGGTCCCTTGGACTGCAAGGAGATCAAAGCATTCAATTCTAAAGGAAATCAACCCTGAATATTCATTGGAAGACTTATGCTGAAGCTCCAATATTTGGCCACCTGATGTGAAGAGCCAACTCATTGGGAAAGATCTTGATGCTGGGAAAGACTGAGGGCAAGAGGAAAAGGGAGTGGCAGAGGATGAGATGGTTATATAGCATCACTGACTCAATTAACATGAGTTTGAGCAAACTCCAGGAGATAATGAAGGACAGGGAAGCCTGGCATGCTGCAGTTCATGGTTTGTCAAAAAGCCCAACAGGACTTAGTTACTGAAAAATAAGCAGCAATTAACCATGTGAGTATGGGTTTATTTCTGGGATTTCTTCTGTTTCATTAACCTATTTGTGTGTGTGCCAGTACCAAACTGTTCTGATTACTGTAGCTTTGTAGTATACTGTGAAATCAGTTCAGTTCAGTCACTCAGTCGTGTCCAACTCTTTATGACCCCACAGACTGCAGCACACCAGGCTTCCCTGTCCATCCTCAACTCCTGGAGCTTACTCAAACTCATGTCCACTGAGTTGGTGATGCCATTTAACCATCTCATCCTCTGTCATCATGTTCTCCTCCTGCCTTCAATGTTTCCCAGCATCAGGGTCTTTTCCAAGGAGTTAGTTCTTCTCATCAGATGGTCAAAATATGAAATCAGGTTATCACACTTTCAGTTTTGTTCTTCTTGCTCAAGACTGTTTTTGGTATTTGGGGTGTCCTGTGTTTCCCTATTACTTTTATAATTATTTGTTTTAAGTTTTTTTCTTTCTGTCTTTTTAAGAAATTGCACTGAATCTGTGGATTACCTTAGGGTAATATAGTAATTTTACAATGTTTTCTTCTAATCCATGAACAAGGTATATATTTCCATTATTTAATGCTCTCTTCAATTTCTTTCATCTCTGTCTTATAGTTTTCTGTGTACTGATTGTTTAGCTCCTTAGAATTATTCCCGGCTATTTTAGTCTTTTAATGCAATTGAAAATGGTATTGTTTTCTTAATTTATTTTTCTAATAATTCCTTTTTAGTGTATAGAAATGCAGCAGAGTTCTGAGTTTTCATTTTATATCCTTCAACTTCACTGAATTCTTTAATGAGTTCTAATAGTTTTTTGGTGCTTTCAGACTTTTTATATATAGTATAATGTCATCTGCAAGCAGTGACAGTTGTACTTCCTCTCCAATTTGGTTTACTTTTATTTATTTTTCTTTTCTGATTTCTGTAGCTACAACTTTCAATAGTATATTTAATAAAATTGTAGATAGTGGGCATTCTTGTCCTGTACCTGATCTTATAGGAAATTTAAGGTTTTCACTGTTGAGTATGATGTTCATTGTACATTTTTCATATATGGCTTTTATTATATTGATGTAAGTTCCCTCTCAACACACTTTACCATGAATGGATGTTGAATTTGTCAAAAGCTTTTTCTGAATCTATTGAGATGATCATATGATTATTATTTTTTAATTTCTCAATGTGCTGTATCACATTGATTGATTTGCAGATATCAAACCATTCTTGCATCCCCAGGACAAAAATTTGATTAAGCTGTATCATCCTTTTAATGTATTTTTGAATTTGGTTTGCTAATATTTTGTTCAGCATTTTTACATCCTTGTTAATCAGAGATATTTGCATGTAATTTTCTTTTTTTTTTTCCTGTGGTATCTGTGCCTGGTTTTGGTATCAGGGTGACCTTGTACTCATAGAATAGGTATTTAGGAGCATTTCTTTACATACAGATATTTGGAATAGTTTGATAAGGAGAGGTTTCAGCTATTCTTTAATTGTTTGGTACAATGAACTTGTGAAGCTATCTGGTCCTGGACTTTGTTTGTTGGGATTTTTTTGTTCTTGTTTTTGTTTATTACTTATTCAATTTTTTAGGGACAATTGATCTGTTCATTTTTAAAAAATATCTTCTTGTTTTAGTCTTTGGAGATTGTATATTTCTAGGAATTTTTCCATTTCTTTTAGGTTGTCCATTTTATTGGCATATAGTTGTTTATTAAAATCTCTTATGATGCTTTACTTTTCTGGGGTGTCATGTATAATTTCTTATTTTCTATTTCTGATTTTATTGATTTGGGCTCTCTTTTTTATGTAATAGGCCTGCCTAAGGATTTAACATTTCTCTTGTTTCATAAAACAAACTTTTTTTTGCATTGACTTTTCTGTTATTTATTTAATCTATCATTTATTTCTGCTATGATCATCATTCTTTATTTCCTTCTACTAACTTTTTTTTTTTTTTGCAATTCTTTTTCTACATTTTTTTGGTGTAATTTAAGTTGCTTACTTAATATTTTTCTTTTTTCCTGAGGTAGGTTTGTATTGCTACAAACTTCCTTCTTAGAACTGCCTTTGCCACATCCCATAGATTTGGGATCATTGTGCAGGTATTTTAACAAATTCAACTTTGATTTTTTCAGTGAGCCATTTGTTGTTTAGTAGCATTTTGCCAACAACTGTCTGTATAGTCAAGGCTATGGTTTTCCAGTAGTCATGTATGAATGTGAAAGTTGGACCATAAAGAAGGTTGAGCACTGTAGAATTGATACTTTTGAACTCTGGTGTTGAAGAAGACTCTTGAGAGTCCCTCGGGCTGCAACGAGATCCAACCAGTCAATCCTAAAGGAAATCAGTCCTGAATATTCATTAGAAGGACTGATGCTGTAGCTGAAGCTCCAATACTTAGGCCACCTGATCTGAAGAACTGACTCATTAGAAAAGACCCTGATGTTGGGAAAGATTGAAGGCTGAGGAGAAGGGGACAACAGACTACGAGATGGTTGAATGGCATCACTGACTTAACGGACATGAGTTTGAGCAATCTCTGGGAGATGGTGAAGGGAAGGGAAGCCTGGTATAGTGCAGTCCATGGGGTCACAAAGAATCAGACATGGCTGAGAGACTGAACAACAAAAGCATATTGTTTTGACACCATGTGTTTGTGTTTTTGCAGTTTTTTTTTTTTCCCCCGCTTGTGTTTGATTTTAGTCTCATACCAGTTAGGGAAATCAAAACAGGTCGTCTTCTTTAGGCTTCAAAAGCAGGAGAGCAGGCCTCTTAACTTCTGAGCCTTCCTGGACTATGCGAGTGTCTGCAGCCACACCAATTGTTACCAGTAAGTCAAATGGCACTTTAGGTAAGAGAAGGAGTGGGTCAGTCTTGGTCAGTCCCTGGGGTCTGGGAAATCTTGTGACTCACAAGATGAAACAAACAGCATTGTAAAGTTAAAGAAAAATTAGAATTGTAAAACCTCAAATTATAAGTGGTAGTTCCCCAAACTGCAATTTGAAGTCTCACCTGCAAGATGGACACACCACTTAAGGCCCTTTACCCAACTGTGGTTCCAGATTGCTATTACTCAGGACTTCAAGTCTTGATGTAGGTCTCAGCCCAGTTTGGTGATATATATGCTGTTACCTCTCTATATTTCTATTTCTTTTCTTTTAATGACTGCATATTGAAATTAAGTTAAATAATCCTCTCTTAAAATTGAAATTGTTTCTTTTTGTGTAATGAGTGGTTTCTTTTATTAATGAATCCTTCTAATCTAAAGTAAAACTTTCAGCAAAATAATATGTTTATGGTCAAAAAAGATGCTAGATATAATTTTAATCTTTTTAAATTTATCAAGACTTTCTTTGTACCTAGCATGCATTCTATAGTGGAGAATGTTCAATGTGCACTTGAAAAGAATGTGTATTTTGCTGCTTTTGGATGGAATATTCTCAGTCTATCATCTCCCTATGATCTAAGTTCAAATGTATTATAAGATCCCTGAATTTTATCCTCCCTCCAATGTATTGACATGTATTTTACATCATTTTTGTTTTGTGTATCCCTTAGCTTATTTTTCTGTATGTACATGATTTTATTGCTTTTTTCCTTTTATCCTTATTAGCTTTCTATATGTTTTATGTAGTACCTTTACTGCATATTTGTCTTTACTAATGAAATTTTCTTTCCTAAGTTTTATATTGTTCTGTGTGGCCTTTCTTTTCCACTTAAGAAGCCCCTTTAACATTTCTTGTAAAACTGGTTTCATGGTGCTCAACTCATTTACCTTTTGCTTGTCTGTAAAACCTTTGATCTCTTGTTCAAACTTGAAAGATAGCTTTGCTGTGTAGAGTATTCTTGTTGTATTTTTTTCCCTTTCTTTACTTTAAATATACCATGCCATCCCCTTCTAACCTGTAGATTTTCTGTTGAAATGTCAGTTGATAGACTTATGGAAGCTCCATTGTTAGTACTTTGCTGATTTTTCCTTGCTGCTTTTAATATTTTCACTTCATCTTTAACTTTTGTCATTTTAATTACGGTGAATCTTGTTGCATTCCTCTTTGGGTGGATCTTGTTTGAGACTCTTTGTTTCCTGGACGTGGATATTTGATTCCTTTCCCATGTTAGGGGATTTTTCAGAAATTATGTTTTCAAATAAGTTCCCTGCTCCCTTTCTTTTTCTTCTGGGACTCCTACAATGGAAACATTAATATACTTGATGTTGTCTCAGAGGTCTCTTAAACTGCCCTCATTTAATTTTTTTTATTTTCTTCTTTTTCTTCTATTCATGTTATGCAATTTCCACTATTCTGTCTTATATTTTGCTAATCCATGTCTCTGAATCATCTGATCAACTGTTGATTCCTAAAAAATAATAAATATTATTTATTTCAGATATTGTATTCTTTAGATTTGTTTGGTTCTTCTTTACATAACATTTTGTTACTCTTCTTACTGTGTTCTTCCATTCTTCTTTTGAGTTCTTTGAAGATCATTAGGATCATTACCTTGAGTTCTTTATTGTGGAGATTAATTATCTCTTCACTTAGCTCTTGTGGGGGGCGGTCATCTTGTTTGTGTTTTCATTTCAAAAATAATCTTCTATCATCTTATTTTGCCAACCTGATTCTCTGTGTTTATGTTCATGAGTCATGTAAGTTTGTTATACTTTCCAATCTTAGAGACGTAGCATTATGGGGAGACATTCTATGAGGTTCAGCCACATACTTCCCTCTTTTCAACAGATCTATGTCCTCTAGAGTTGCCTTTTATGTGGGTGAGTGGATTATTCTTTTGCAGTGAGGCCAGCTACTCTGGACATGTGATTAGGCATAATTTTCCCCTGGCTCAGTTGGTTGCCAGACTCTTCCAAGTGCAGAGACTGGCTGCTGGCCTATGGTGGTTGGGACAACGTCACATAGCAGATAACTTCAGGGACACAGGTAGTTCTTGGTGCTGGTAGTTCACTGCCAGCACAGGGATCCCAGATCTGGTGTCAGTCCACAGGTGGGTGGGGCCAGGTCACAGGGCCACTGACTGACAGGACAAAGCTGTTTCTAAACTGATGTACACCCTCTGGTGGACAAGGCAAGAGCCCAGGGCGACAAGGGTCTGGTGCCCACACATTGATGTATACAGCCAGGTCCTGGGCCTAGTGTTGGCCCACTAGGCATGGTATGTCCCAATATGGCTGGCTTAGGGTTCCTAGGGCTACAAAAAGACCCCTATTAGGGGTGTCATGACCTAGTGCAACTGGGAGTCTCGGGGGTCTATGGTTGCTTCCAGACTTTCTGTTGGTGAATCTATGTCTTTGCATCACTAGTTGCTTGACTTCAAGGATCCTAAGACTTATGCCAGCAGGCTGATGGAAGGGGCTGTGTCCTGACACTAATAAGCTATAGGGAAGATTCCAGAATAGAATTTGCTCACACCAGTGTCCTTGTGGTAGAATGAGCTCACCAAGATGACTACTGCCAGTGTCTGTGTCCTCAGGGTGTGTCTTAGTTGCCTCCTGCCTCTCCCAGAGCACTTGAAGATCAACAAGCGAGTCTGAATCAGATGTCTTTCAAATTAGTGTCTCTGTCTTACGTGTCAAATTTTGTGTATGCCCTTTAAGAGTCTCTGTTACCCACAGCCTTTTGGTTCTCCAAAAGCAGGCCTTATAGCCTTAAATACCAATGTTCTAGGGACTTGTTTTCTTTGTGCAGTATCCCTGGGCTGGGGAGCCTGGTGTGGGGCTAAGACACCTTGCTTCTTGGGTAGAACCACTGCAATTATGATTAATCCTCCATTTGTGCATTGCCTACTTGAGGCTGGGGATTTTGACTAGCACATTGCCAAACCACTTGCCTGTATCATTGTCATTACTATTTTATAATTTTAATTGTGGAGATCTTTTCTACTAATCTTCAGGTTGTTTTCTTTGATGATTTTTATGTAAATAGTTGCAATTTTGCTGTGCCCATGGGAGGAGGTAAGCTCTGGGTCTTCCTACTTCACCAATATAGCCACTCCATGTCTTCTGTTTTTCTTAATGTAGGCATTTATTACTATAAATTTCCCTCTCAAATCTATTTTTGCTGCATCCCATAAGTTTTTATATACTGCACTTACATTTTAATTTGCTTCAAGATGCTTTTTTCTTTCCTTTTCTTTTGTGGTCCATTCATTATTCAGGTGTGTAATTATTAATTTTTGCAATTTGTAAATTTTGTAATTGTAATTTTTCCAGTTTGCTTGTGTTGTATATTCCATACATTTTGTTCATAAAAGATTTGATATGATTTCAATCTTCTTACATTTTCTAAAGCTTGTTTTATGACCTAATGTTATCTATCCTGGAGAATACTCTGTGTGTGCTTGAGAAGTATGTGTATTTTGGTACTGTTTGGTGGAATATTCTATATATTTCTATTGTGTCAATGTGGACTAAGATATAGTTCAAATCAAGTATTTCCTTATTGGATTTTCTGTCTGGATGATCTATCCTTTATTGAAAGTGGAATACTGAAGTCATCTACTATCACTGTTTTAGGGTATGTTTTTCCATTTATTTCTCTTTTCAAATCTTGTAGTATTTGCTTAATATATTTAGATGCTCTACTGCTGAGTGTATATTTAATTATGATTGTTACTGCCTCTTAAAGACTTGATTCTTCTATCACTGTAATTTTTGTCTCTTATTACACTTTTTGAATTAAAGTCTATTGTATCTTACCTCTTTATCTATCTCTGACCTTTCAGTTTCCACTTGCATGGAGTATCTTTTTCCATCCCTTGATTTTTGCCACTTGTGTGTCCTTAAAGTTGAAGTGAAATTCTTATAGGCAGTATAGGGTTGTGTCTTTTTTTCAAATTTAGTCAGTGCCTCTATCTTTTGATTTGAAAATTTTATCTCTAAACACATACAATAATTATTGGTAAAGACTTACTGATGGCATCTTATTGTTTTCTGGCTGTTATGTAGTTTCTCTGTACCTTTTTTCCCTCCTTTGCTATCTTTGTAAGTTGGTGACTTTCTGAAGTGATTTCCTTTGATCCCTTTCTATTTATATTTTGTGTATCTTTTGTAGGTTTTTACATTGTGATTACCAGGAGGATTACACAAAACATCTTATAGATATAACTACTTTTAGGTGATAACAACTTAAATTTTATTGTATGCAAACAACCATACCTCTCCTAATATTTTATACCTCTCCTAATATTTTATAATTTTGTTGTTACAATTTACATCATTTTGTATTGTGCATTCATGAAGAAATTATTGTAGTTATAGTTATTCTAATAATGATTTTCATTTGATTCTTTATAATAAATTTGAGGTATAATGCATTAACATGTTGCAATATTTGAATATTCTGAATTTGACTATATGCATTTAAAATTTGAGTGCTTTTAAAAAATTATATACTCCATGTTACTAATTATTGTCCTTTCATTTCAGTTCGAAGAACTCCTTTTAAAATTACATGTAAATCCATGGCTGATTGATGTCAATGTATGACAAAAACCACTACAATATTGTAAAGTAATTAGCCTCCAACTAATAAAAATAAATGAAAAAAATTAAAAAATAAAAAATAAAAAAAATAATAAAATAAAATTTCTTGTAAGGCAGGAGTAGTGGCAATGAACTACCTACACTTTTGCTTGTTTGGGGAAGTCTGTATCTCTCCTTTATGATTGAAAGACATCTTTAAAAGGGAAAGTGTTCTTGGATGGTAGTTTGTCAGGAAGCATTTAACAGGAGGCTTCATGTGTGCTGTTTTGGATCTGTCATGAAACCTTGGGTCCTTATTAATTTCTGAATTTTCAGGAATTAAGAGGAGAGGCACACCTTTCCCAGGGCTGAGGAATCCAGGCATTTCCTTTGTTAGTTTCTCATTATGGTGATAAGTACCCTCTTCTCTCTTTAGTAGGGATCGCCTTGTGTTTTGTAAGTCTGGAATTTTAATCTTTATCTTTGCTGAGAATAACTACAGTATACATGCCCACACCATGTTGATTAAAACACCTTTGCTCCATCAGAGCTTTGGTCCCCATGTCTTTCTTTCTTTCTTTCTCTTCCTCTCTTTCTCTTTATCTCTATATTTTTGGCTGATTCCCTGGAGTGCGAAAGCCGGCTGTGTAACCCAGGGGCTATTAGCCTCTTTCCTTCTTTTACTTTCTTATTGTCGACTCCAGGCCACCAGATTCTGGTCCATTAAAGGACCAACAAGTGGCACCCAGAAACAGGGATTCTGGTACACGTGACAAGATTTGGACGGAGTGACTCCCCAGGGCCTATTGAGGCCAGTAAGTATTAAAACATGGGTCAATCGGTTGGAAAGCCCCCTTACTTTTCTACTTTACTTCAGCACTTATTTAAAGTTCAGGGATTTTCGGTTTCATGCCAGCGAATAGAGGCTTACCTTCAGACAGTGGTTGAATGTAACCCTTGGTTCCCTAATGAAGGTAGTTCCGATAGATTTCTGGCCCCTATGGGCTCTCATTGAGGCTGTGATTCTGCCATTTCAAGGTAATTCTAGCCCTCCTGATATTCGACAACAGGCAGAACACTTATTACATGGATATGAATTAGATGATGATACCTTACAAAAGGCCCAATTAGAACAACATAAGACATTTCAGAATTTTCCTACTAACCCTGCTCCGGTTGCTCCAAGCACTCCTCCCCTGCCAGCAGGCACAAATCCCAAAGTCTCTCCCTTGATAGAACCTAACGATTTTGGCAACAACTCCCTTAAGACACCTTTTAACATTAAAACCTACAACACCTTTCTGAATAATAATAATCTACCCCCTTCGTGACAGAGGCTCTCTGAATTGCTGACTTTGCAATCACAAGTCTCTGAAGTGATGGTTTTTCTGCTTTTCCAGTTTTAAGAAATGTTGATGCTCAAGGGCAAATAACACCTCAATATGAAGGTATTAACTTTTTTCACATGCAACAAATGAAAAAGGCTGTAACTATGTATGGCCCACATTCGCCTTTTACTAGAGAGATTCTAAATGCTATGGCATCTTCTATTGGAACCTTTATTCCCTATGATTGGCAAATTTTAATGAAAGCTCTCCTTAAACCAAGAGAGTATCTTCAATGGACAATGTGGTTTGAAGATATATGCAGAGATCATGCTAACAGAAATGCTCGAGCTAGTGCTCCCCAAAGCCAAATTAATTTTGAAATGTTAACTGGCACTGGACAATTTGACACCATAGAAGCTCAAATACTATGTCTTCCTTTGTTGCATGATCAATTAAAAACAGTGGCCCTTGAAGCTTGGGATCAAATTACTCCTCAAGGGGAGCCGACAGGTAGCTACATTAAAATATTGCAGGGACCTAATGAAACGTATGCTGATTTCTTAGCTAGATTAGAAACTGCTATTTTCCATACAGTAATTGGAGAAGAAGCTAAAAGGCAACTAGAAAAATTACTTGCTTATGAAAATGCAAATCAGGAATGTCAAAGGGCTATAGCCCCAATTCGTGAGACAGGGACTATTTTTGATTGTTTGAAGGCTTGTCACAGTATAAGATCAGAAACTCAAAAGATGCAAATGCTAGCTAAAACAAAAAAAGGAAATGCCTTAAGAAAGGGAAATGAAAGATGCTTTACATGTAGAGATAAGAACCATTTAAAAAGAGACTGCCCTAAGAAAGCTAAAACAAACAAACAAACAAAAACTTCCAAAAATCTGCCCTTGCTGCCCTAGAGGAATGCTTTGGGCCAAAGAGTGTAAATCTAAATTTGATATTGAAGGGAAACCTATTCTGGGAAACTCCAAGCAGGAGACCCCCCCCCCCCAGGTCCCCTTCAACAAAAACCAGGGGCAAATTCCACCTCTTCCCTCAAACCCTCAACCAGCCCTAAATGACTTTCTCCTTTATCCTCAAGCAGTACCCTCTAGAATACCTACTGGACTTTTTGGGCCCCTGCCCCCACAAACCTTCAGTCTTTCACTTGGCCATTCTAGTTTGACTTAACAGGCAGGAAGGCCAGGGGTCTCCAAATGGAGAAAATAGGCTGCAAGTGTCAGACATTTTTATCTCTCTTAAGCAGCAGGAGGAAACAAACTAGTGATATTTCTTTCTTTCTTTTTTTCCTTCTCCATACAAATTTAAAAAGAGATTTCTCTTAAAATTCTGTGTTGCCATAATGACACCTGGTTCCACCTGAACTTAACTTTTCTCGAACCTTGAGCTAACCAATGCATTTTTCTTATGGAAATGTTTGTCTTACAGTATGTTAATGAACTATGTATTTACCCCAGACTCTGTCTTTAAGTCGGTTCTGCCTAAGGCTTAAAAGCTACTTGACAAACCAGTATATTTTACTCATGCAAATGTTCTCTTAAGCTATGTTAATGAAACTGTATTTGCTTGAAAACCTGCCTTTCTTCAAGATTCATGTCAATCATTTTGTGGCCCAGGACAACTCACCTGGTGCCAAGGTTGTCTCAAAATGCATGTTGTGGGTGAGGGGCCTGGTGCTATTCTCTTCAGTTTTAAGACATTTCCTTTTTCTAATTAGCAGACTGCTAGTAGTTATGTGAAAGTGAATGTCGCTCAGTCGTGTCTGACTCTTTGCGACCCCATGGACTGTAGCCTACCAGGCTTCTCCGTCCATGGGATTTTCCAGGCAAGAATACTGGAGTGGGTTGCTATTTCCTTCTCCAAATAGTAGTTATACAACATCTGGCTAAAGATTAGCAGGGGGTCACTCTTTTTGCCCCTTCTGCTGCCTATGTCAGAAGCTTTCTCTATCACCTTTATACTTTAATAAAACTTTATTCAATTTCAGAACACATTACAAACTTCTACCAATTTACAATTAGCTTTTCTAACATATTTTAGAGAAGTTTCATTTCATTATCCTTCTGGTAAGCTGTGGAATTTCTTCAAAAACACTGAATTTATTGTTTCTCACATTTCTTTTATATAGATGGGACTAAAACACCAAAGCTTCATTCTGGTCTCTTAAAAAATATAAAGTCTTTTATATTAAATTTCATTCTGCTTAACAAAGTGAATTATATGCTCTGATTCAAGTTATTTGCCTACATCCTTACCTCATTAATATAGTCTCTGATTCTATATATTCAATTTTTGTATTAAAAAATATAGATACCTCCACCATAAATTCCTAGTTCTATTAAAACAGACAATGGCCCTGACTATATTTCTAGACACTGTAAACAATTTTTACAATCTTTTTCTATTAAACATATCACAGGTATTCCTTATAATCCACAGACGCAAGACATAGTCTAATGAACACATCACACACTAAAGTTACAAATAAAAAAAAAATAAAGAAGGGGGAACACACAGGTACACTACTGTCTTCCTTATCTAAAGCAGACTTTACTAGATTCCAACATAAGATATTTTTTAAACCTATAACTATTGTTAACACAGCTTTATTTGTTTTAAATTTTTTAAACCTACCACAGGGAAATATTTTAACAAGAGCAGAAAGTCATTTCGAGAAATTGAAGGACATTTCTCTTCCTCTGCCCATTTGGTACCAAGACAGGTTCAATAATCAATAGAAATCTGGGAAATTAATCTTATGGGGAAAGGGATATGCTTGTATTTCCCCAGATCGATCCAACAAACTTTTCCCTAGGAAAATTTGACCCAAGGGATCCCTAGCATTCAAAATGGAGACGGAATAACAAGAACCCCAGGGAGAAGAAATTCCAATATGGGCCATGACAGCTCTAAAGATCTCCAGAAAGCACCGCTCTTGGCGGCATCAACCCTATGACCTCCCCTCTTAAAATCCTCACTAATCAAGTTAAAAATCTGATTTCCCAACAGGAAATGCCTCAAAGTCCTGAAAACCTTCCTATTGTTATACTGACCTGTGTGACCCCCACTTGAGCCGGATTAACAAATCAGACTTAATTGGACTTACTTACTCAACCCCCCTTTATTACAGGTCCTAAAATAGACGGAGAAAAGACTGATCATATCAACCAATGACTCCACCCATATGCCCCCTCCCTGAAACCCTCACACCTTGGGAAGGAGGGAAAACTAATTAACATTTCTTTAGGTTATGAAGTCCTTCCTTTGTGTATGGGCCCAGCAGAATTATGCATAAATGTCAGCCGACAAACTTGGGCTTTCGTCCTGCCTCCAAAAGAAGACTTCTGGACACTGCTGCCCTTTTTCTGTCTGAACCATGTTTATACTACTGAAACTTTAGGGAAAGAGTTAGGGAAAAAACAAAAAACATTATGTAAAAGGTTATTAACACTACGTTGAAACATTACCATGGCAAAGGACTTCTTGGCTGGCTTAACGGTGGAATGGCACCCCCTCCTCCTCGAATCGCCCTTGATAAACAGAGTGGGCCTAAACAATGGGACATACGGAAACTTGCTGCTGGCACCAAAGAACTTGGGACTTGGACCGGACATTTCACAGGGACCAGTCATGGTCATAATAACTATTTCTTTCCTATAATCAGTCATTTTTTATACAGGCCTGTGTCCCACTTACAATTTAATCTGTAACTTGTATTAATTGCCAATTTTGTGTTACTCCTGTTCAATTCAATCATAGTACCTACAGCTGGGAACAAACCAAATTTCATTTATATAATAATGCCTCTCTGAATGTACAATTACCACACACAAAAAAAATCTTTAAAACTTTTTCTAAATGTCTGCCCTCTTCCACTAATTTGGAAACTTTAGCTGAACAAGTTATCCAGGCTAGACCCATGAGGATGGTTTCAAAGTTCCAGACCACAGTATCGGGTCTGGAACTGCAACTTCGGTGATTGTTTTGATAATTGTATTTGTTGTTTATCATCACTTTTCTATAAGGTTGGTTCAGTTCAGTTCATTTCAGTTCAGTCGCTCAATCGTGTTGGACTCTTTGTGACCCCATGAATCGCAGCATGCCAGGCCTCCCTGTTCATCTCCAACTCCCGGAGTTTACTCAAACACATGTCCATTGAGTCGGTGATGCCATCCAGCCATCTCATCCTCTGTCATCCCCTTCTCCTGCCCCCAATCCCTCCCAGCATCAGGGTCTTTTCCAATGAGTCAACTCTTCGCATGAGGTGGCCAAAGTATTGGAGTTTCAGCTTCAGCATCAGTCCTTCCAAAGAACACCCAGGACTGATCTCCTTTAGGATGGACTGGTTGGATCTCCTTGCAGTCCAAGGGACTCTCAAGAGTCTTCTCCAACATCACGGTTCAAAAAGCATCAATTCTTTGGCACTCAGCTTTCTGTATAGTCCAAATCTCACATCCATACATGACCACTGGAAAAACAATAGCCTTGACTAGACGGAACTCTATTCACATAGTTATGTCTCTGCTTTTGAATATGCTGTCTAGGTTGGTCATAACTTTCCTTCCAAGGAGTAAGTGTCTTCTAAATTCATGGCTACAATAACCATCCACAGTGATTTTGGAGCCCAGAAAAATAAAGTCAGCCCATCTAGTTGCCATGAAGTGATGGGACCGGATGCCATCACCTTAGTTTTCTGAATGTTGAGCTTTAAACCACCTTTTTCACTCTCCTCTTTCACTTTCATCAAGAGGCTCTTTAGTTCTTCTTCAATTTCTGCCATATGGGTGATATAATCCGCATATCTGAGGTTACTGATATTTCTCCCAGCCATCTTGATTCCAGCCTGTGTTTCCTCCAGCCCAACGTTTCTCATGATGTACTCTGCATTTAAGTTAAATACGCAGGATGACAATATACAGCCTTGACATACTCCTTTTCCGATTTGGAACCAGTCTGTTGTTCCATGTCCAGTTCTAACTGTTGCTTCCTGACCTGCATACAGGTTTCTCAAGAGGGAGGTCAGGTGGTCTGGTATTCCCATCTCTTTCAGAATTATCCACAGTTTATTGTGATCCACACAGTCAAAGGCTTTGGCATAGTCAGTAAAGCAGAAATATACATTTTTCTGGAACTCTCTTGCTTTTTCAATGATCCAGTGAAAGTTCACAATTTGATCTCAGGTTCCTCTGCCTTTTCTAAAACCAGCTTGAACATCTGGAAGTTCACAGTTCACATATTGCTGAAGTCTGGCTTGGAGAATTTTGAGCATTACTTTACCAGTGTGTGAGATGAGTGCAATTGTGTGTTGCCTTTGGTATTGCCTTTCTTTGGGACTAGAATGAAAACTGACCTTTTCTAGTCCGTGGTCACTGCTGAGTTTTTAAAATTTGCTGGTATATTGAGTGCAGCCCATTCACAGCATCATCTTTCAGGATTTAAAATAGCTCAACTGGAATTCCATCACCTCCACTATTTTTGTTCGTAGTGATTCTTCCTAAGGCCCACTTGACTTCACATTCCAGGATGTCTGGCTCTAGGTGAGTGATCACACCATTGTGATTATCTATGTAGTGAAGATCTTTTTTGTATAGTTCTTCTGTGCATTCTTGCCACCTCTTCTTAATATCTTCTGCTTCTGTTAGGTCCCTACCATTTCTGTCCTTTATCGAGCCCATCTTTGCATGAATTGTTCCCTTGGTATCTCTAATTATCTTGAAGAGATCTCTAGAGTTTCCCATTCTATTTTTCCCTCTATTTCTTTGCATTGATCACTGAGGAAGGCTTTCTTATCTCTCCTTGCTATTCTTTGGAACTCTCTATTCAAATGGGTATATCTTTCCTTTTCTCCTTTGCTTTACACTTCTCTTCTTTTCACAGCTATTTGTAAGGCCTCCTCAGACAGCCATTTTGCCTTTTTGCATTTCTTTTTCTTGGGGATGGTCTTGATTCCTGTCTCCTGTACAATGTCATGAACCTCCATCCATAGTTCATCAGGCACTCTGTCTGTCAGATCTAGTCCCTTAAATCTATTTCTCACTTCCACTGTATAGTCATAAGGGATTTGATTTAGGTCATGCCTGAATGGTGTAGTGGTTTTCTCCACTTTCTTCAATTTCAGTCTGAATTTGGCAATAAGGAGTTCATGATCTGAGCCACAGTCAGGTCCTGGTCTTGTTTTTACTGACTGTATAGAGCTTCTCTATTTTTGCCTGCAAAGAATATAATCAATCTGATTTTGGTGTTGGCCATCTGGTGATATCCATGTGTAGAGTCTTCTCTTGTGTTTTTGGAAGAGGGTATTTGTTATGACTAGCGCATCCTCTTGGCAGAACTCTATTAGCCTTTGCCCTGCTTCATTCTGTACACCAAGGCCAAATTTGCCTGTTGCTCCAGGTGTTTCTTGACTTTCTACTTTTGCATTCCATTCTCCTATAATGAAAAAATATCTTCTTTGGGTGTTACTTCTAGAAGGTCTTCTAGGTCTTCATAGAACTGTTCAACTTCAGCTTTTTCAGTGTCACTGATTGGGGCATAGACTTGGATTACCGTGATATTCAATGGTTTGCCTTGGTAACGAACAGAGATCATTCTGTCATTTTTGAGATTGCATCCACGTACTGCATTTTGGACTCTTTTGTTGACCATGATGTCTACTCCGTTTCTTCTAAGGGATTCTTACCTACAGTAGTAGATATAATGGTCATCTGAGTTAAATTCACCCATTCCAGTTCATCTTAGTTAGCTGATTCCTATAATGTTGATGTTCACTCTTGCCATCTCCTGTTTGACCACTTCCAATTGGCTTTGATTCGTGGACCTAACATCTGTTGGCTGTGAAGGACGGTGCAGAAGTGTGGTGGCTGCACTGGACAGCACAGAAGCACAGCGGTTTTGATGGATTGCCCAGAAGAGCGGCTGAGAGGGGCTACCCCATGTCCAAGGTCAGGGTCGGTGGCCGAGAGGAGCTACCCCAGTCCAAGGTAACGAGTGGTGGCTACGCTTTGCTGGAGCAGCTATGAAGAGATACCCAATGTCCAAGGTAAGAGAAACCCAAGTAAGACGGTAGGTGTTGCGAGAGGGCATCAGAGGGCAGACACACTGAAACCATAATCACAGACAGCTAGCCAATCTGATCACATGGACCAGAGCTTTGTCTAACTCAATGAAACTAAGCCATGGTGTGTGGGGCCACCCAAGACGGACGGGTCATGGTGGAGAGGTCTGACAGAATGTGGTCCACTGGAGAAGGGAATGGCAAACCACTTCAGTATTCTTGCCTTGAGAACCCCATGAACAGCATGAAAAGGCGAAAAGAAAAGACACTGAAAGATTAACTCCCCAGGTCGGTAGGTGCCCAGTATGCTACTGGTGATCAGTGGAGAAATAACTCCAGAAAGGATGAAGTGATGCAGCCAAAGCAAAAACAACAACCAGTTTTGGATGGGACTGGTGATAGAAGCAAGGTTTGATGCTGTAAAGAGCAATATTGTATAGGAACCTGGAAAGTTAGGTCCATGAATCAAGGCAAACTGGAAGTGGTCAACAGTGCAAGAGAGTTCCCTTAATTCTACACCCCTCCACATTTTCTTTTTGTAAACTTTTTGATGATGGACAGTCTGACAAGTGTGACATAGTATCTCACTGCATTTTTGTTTTGCATTTTCCTAATAATGAATGATGTTGAGCGTATTTTCATGTGTTTATTAGCCATCTGTATCTTCTTTGGAGAAATGTCTGTTTAGGCATTTTCCCACTTCTGATTTGGTTGTTTGTTTTTCTGATATTGAATTGTATGTGCTGCTTGTGTATTTTGGAAATTAATCCTTTGTCAGTTGTTTCACTTGCTGTTATTTTCTCCCATTCTAAGGGTTGTCTTTTTACATTGTTTATAGTTACCTTTGCTATGCAAAAGTTTTAAGTTTAACTAGGCCCCACTTGTTTATTTTTGTTTTTATTTCCATTACTCTAGGACGTGGGTCATAGAGGATCTTGCTTTGATTTATGTCATCAAGTGTTCTGCCTATGTTTTCCTCTAAGAGTTTTACATTTCTGGTGTTATATTTATGTCTATAATCTATATTGAGTTTATCTTTGTGTATGGTGTTAGGAAGTGTTCTAATTTCATTCTTTTACACATAGCTGTCCAGTTTTCCCAGCACAACTTATTGCAGCAGCTATCTTAGCCCCATTGTATATTCTTGCCTTCTTTGTCAAAAGTAACATACCCATAGGTGCGTGGGTTCATCTCTGGGCTATCTATCTTGTTCCATTGGTGTACATTTCTGTTTTTTTTTTTTTTCCCAGTACCATAATGTATTGATGACTGTAGCTTTGTGGTATAGTCTGAAGTCAAGAAGGTTGATTCCTACAGCTCCATTCTTCTTTTGCAAGACTGCTTTTGCTATTTGGGGTATTTTGTGTTTCCTTATGAAATGTGAGATTTTTTTCTTCTAGTTCTGTGAAAAATGTTATTGGTAATTTGATAGGGGTTGCATTGAATTGTTGATTGCATTTGGTTGTATAGTCATTTTCAGAATATTGATTCTTCCAACCCAAGAACATGGAATATCTCTCTATATGCTTATGTTGTCTTTGATTTCTTTCACCAGTGTTTTATAGTTTGCTTTATACAACTTTTTTGTCACCTTAAATAGATTTATTCCTAGATTTGTTTTCTTTTTGTTGCAATGGTCATTGGGATTGATTCCTTTCTTTCTATTTCTGGTTTTTCATTGTTAATATATAGGAATGCAAGCAAATTTTGTGTATTAATTTTGTATCCTGGGGATTTACTATATTCATTGATTAGCTCTAGTAATTTTCTGGTTGTGTCTTTAGGGTTTTCTGTGTAAAGGATCATGTCATCTTTAAACAGTGAGAATTTTGCATCTTCTTTTCCAATCTGCATTCATTTCTTTCTTTCTTTTCTCTGATTGCCATAGTTAGGACTTCCAAAACTATGTTGAATAATAGTGGTGAGAGTGGACACACTTGTCTTGTTTATGATCTTAGAGGGAATGCTTTCAGCTTCTCACCATTGAGCATAATGTTTGTTGTGGGTTTATCATATATGGCCTTTACAGTGTTGAGGTAGGTTCCTTATATGCCTGCTTTGTTTTTTAAAGAGTTTTATTTATTTATTTATTTTTTATCATAAAAGGGTGCCAAAGTTTATCAAAGGCTTTTTTCTCTATTGAAATTATCATATGTTTTTTATCTTTTAATTTGGTAATATGGTGAATCATATCAATTGATTTGCATATATTGAGGGTACTTGCATCCCTGGGACAGAGAGGGTAATGGCACCCCACTTCAGTACTCTTGCCTGGAAAATCCCATGGATGGAGGAGCCTGGTAGGCTGCAGTCCATGGGGTCGCAAAGAGTCGGACACAACTGAACAACTTCACTTTCACTTTTCACTTTCATGCATTGGAGAAGGAAATGGCAACCCACTCCAGTGTTCTTGCCTGGAGAATCCCAGGGATGGCGGAGCCTGGTGGGCTGCCATCTATGTGGTCTCACAGAGTCAGACACGACTGAAGTGACTTAGCAACAGCAGCAGCATCCTTGGGATAAACCTGACTTGATCATGGTGCACGATCTTTTTAATGTGTTGTTGAATTCTTTTCACTAAAATTTTGTTGAGGATTTTTGCATCTATGTTACTCAGTGATATTGTCCTGTATTTCTCTTTTTTTGTGTGTTGTTTTTGTCTGGTTTTGGTATCAGGGTGATAATGGTCTCATAATGAATTTGGAAGTGTTTCTTACTCTGCAATTAAAAAAAAATGCTTATCTTTAATTGAACGATAAATGCTTTACCTTATTGTGCTGGCTTCTACCAAATGTCAACATGAATCAGCCATAGGTTTAACTATTTCCTTTTTCACTTAGAATGAGAGGCATTAGCTCTTTTCTAAATGTTTGACAGAATTCACCTGTGAAGCCATTTAGCCCTGGGCTTTTGTTTTGGGGAGAATTTTGAATACAGTTTCAATTTTAGTGCTTGTAATTGGCTTGTTCATAATTTCCATTTCTTCTTGGTTTAGTCTTGGAAGATTGAATTTTTCTAAGAATCTGTCCACTTCTTCCAGATTGTCCATTTTATTGGCATTTAGTTGCTCATAGCTGTGGTGTTGGAGAAGACTCTTGAGAGTCTCTTGGACTGCAAGGAGATCAAACCAGTCAATCTGGAAGGAAATCAATTCTGAATATTCATTGGAAGGATTGATGCTGAAGCTGAAACTCCAATACTTTGGCCACCTGATTCGAAGAACTGACTCATCAGAAAAGACCCTGATGCTGGGAAAGATTGAAGGCTGGAGGAGAAGGGGACGACAGAAGATGACATCTTTGGATGGCATCACCAACGTGATGGACATGAGTTTGACCAAGCTCTGGGAGTTGGTGGTGGACAGGGAAGCCTGGAATGCTGCAGTCCATGGAGTCACAAAGAGTTGGACACGACTGAGTGACTGAGCTGAACTGAACTGAATAGTCTCTTATGATCCTTTGTATTTTTGCATTGTCTGTTGTAACTTCTTTTTCATATCTAATATTGCTTATGTGATTCTACTCTTGTTTTTTCTTGATATGTCTGGCTAAAGATTTGTCAATTTTATCTTCTCAAAGAACCAAATTTTAGTTTTATTAATCTTTAGTATTGTTCCCTTCATTTCTCTTTCATTTATATCTCCTCTGATCTTCATGATTTCTATCCTTCTGCTAACTTTGAAGTTTTTAAATTCTTCTTTTTCCTGTTGTTTTAGGTGTAAAGTTAGATTGTCTATTCAATGTTTTTCTTGTTTCTTGAGGTAGGATTGCATTGTTATAAACTTCCCCCTTAGATCTGCTTTTGCTACATCCTATAGGCTGTCATGTTTTTTGTCATTTGTAGGATGTTTTTTATTTTCCCTTTGATTTCTTCAGTAACCTGTTCATTATGTAGAAGTGTATTGTTTAATCACCATGTGTTTGTATTTTTTACAGTTTTTTCCCCTGTAATTGATATCTAGTCTCATATCATTGTGCTTAGAAAAGATACTTGATACAGTTTCAATTTTCTGAAATTTACTGAGGTTTGATCTGTGACCCAAGATCTGGTCTATCCTAGAGAATGTTCCATGTGCACTTGAGAAGAAAGTACATTCTTCTTCATTTGGATGGAATGTCCTGAAGATATCAGTTAGATCCATCTGGTCTAATTTGTCATCTAAGACTTGTGTTTCCTTTTTAATTTCCTGTTTTGATGCTATCTTCATTGGTGTAAGTAGTGTGTTTATGTGGTAATAATTTACTATTATTGTATTACTGTAAATTTCTCCATTTATGTTGGTTAGTGTTTATCTTATGTATTGAAGTGCTCCTATGTTGGATGTATAAAATTTACAATTCTTATATGTTCTTGTTTTGGTCCCTTGATCATTATGTAGTGTCCTTCCTTACCTCTTGCAATATTCTTTGTTTTATAATCTATTTTGCCTGATATGAGGACTGCTACTCCAGATTTCTTTTGTTTTCGATTTGCATGGAACATCTTCTATCCTCTCACTTTCAGCCTGTATGTGTCTCTAGATGTGAAGTGGGTCTCTTTTAGACAGTATATATATATGTATATATATATATATATATATATATATATATATATATATATATGATTTGTTTTTGTTTCCATTGAACCAGTTTGTGTCTTTTGATTGGAGCATTTAATCCATTTGCATTTTAAAGCAATTACTGATATATGTATTCCTATGGCCATTTTCTTAATTGCTTGGGGTTTGCTTTTGTATATCTTGTTCTTCAGTTGTGTTTCCTGTTTATATAAGTATCTTTAACATTTGTTGTAAAGCTGGTTTGGTGGTATTAAATTCTCTTAACGTTTGCTTGTCTGTAAAGTGTTTGATTTCTCCATCAATTTTAAATGACACCCTTGCTGATTAGAGTAATCTTCATTTTAGATGTTTCCCTTTCAGCAGTTTAAATATATCTTGCCATTTCCTTCTGGCCTGCAGAGTTTCTGTGGAAAGATCAGCTGTTAATTGTATGGGGTTTCCCTTGTGTGTTACCTGTTGCATTTCACTTGCTGCTTTTAATATTCTTTCTTTGTGTTTAGTCCGTGTTAGTGATTAGTATGTCTTGGCATGTTTTCCTTGGGTTTATACTGTATGGGACTCTTTTAATTTTTTGGACTTGATTGACTAGTTCCCATGTTGGGGAAATTTTTTCCTGTAATCTCTTCAAAAATTTTCTCCTACCCTTTCTTTTTCTCTTCTTCTTCTGGGATCCGTATAATTTGAATGTTGGTGTGTTCAATATTGTCCTAGGGATCTCTGAGACTATCCTCAGTTCTTTTTATTCTTTTCCTTTATTCTGCTCCTTGGCAGTTGTTTCATCCATTCTATCTTCTAGCTCACTTATCCATTCTTCTGCCTCAGATATTCTGTTATTGATTCCTTCTAGAGTACTTTTAATTTCAGTAATTGTGTTGTTTGTCTCTGTTGTTTATTCTTTATTTCCTCTACCTCATTGTTAATGCATTAATTGATTCTTACCTTTTCTCCATTTCATTCCTCAGGTTTGGGATCATCTTTTATATCATTGCTGTGAATTCTTTTTAGATAACTTGCCTATTTCCTCTTCATTTATTTGCACTTGTGTGCCTCTATGTTGTTCCTTCATTTGTGAAATATTTTTCTGCATTTTAATTTTTTTAACTTAATTGTGTTTGAGTTCTCCTTTTCCTAGGCTTTAAGGTCACATTCCTTCTTCCTTTTAGTTTCTACCCTCGGTGGGTCAAGCAAGCCCAGTATTTTGTGTAGGCTCTGTGTACGACGACACTTTGCTTGCATTCTGCTGGGGTGAGGTGAGTCCCCCCCTCCCCCAGCAGATGGGCATGACTGTGTTGTGTGCTGATGATTGTGTTTGTATTTTTGTCTTGTTTGCTGTTTGGATGAGATATCCTGCACTGAATGCTGCCTGAAGTTGGGTGCTGCCAGGTCTTATATACAGGTGGATGATTTGTGGGAGTTCTCACTAATTAATACTCCCTAGAGTTAGGAGTTCTCTTGCAGTCTGTGGTCTTGGAGTCAGCCCTCCCATTTCAAAGGCTCAGGGCCCAATCTCTGACTGTGGAATGGGGATTCTACAGGTGGGTTTTTTTATGGCATTAAAGGGAATTAAAATAAAAACAGAAAAACAAAAATTAAGAAACAAGAGATGAACCCCAGACAAATGGCAAGTACAAAATCAGGCAAATAATAGCAAAAACAAGGGAATACACATGCACACACATTTATACCCATAAACAAAACTGAAATAGTCCAAAAATAAAGTATAATAGATTGACCCAGTGAGCAAAGGAAATAAAAAATTATATCAACCAGTTAAAAACAAAACTAACTAAAGCACAAACTGGAAAACAAAACCAAAGCAAGGTGACAACTGGGAAATAAAACAATGAAAACAAAATAAACTAATAATTATGGTGAGAAAAAGAAATAAAATGAAAGAATAAAAATGCAATTTAAATAGAATTAGATAAAGAAGATATATATATATATATATACGAATAGCTACAACAGAAAAGAATAGGAAAAGCAAACAAAAGAAAAAAATGTAGAAAAAATAAAAATTTGAGAATTAAAAAAAAGGAAAAAAACCCATAGACCTGCAAAAGGCCAACATAGAGGCAGAAGTATATAAAAGAAATAAAATGTGTGATTAAAATATTTTAATAGTATTAGTAAAATCAACAATTACAGCAACAGAGGAAAAAAGGAAAAAGAAAAAGAATAACTATAGAACAAGTCAAAATATAAGAATAACATATGTTTTTCTTGAATTTCCACTGTCAGCATTGTTTCCCTTTTGTGAGTCTGCCCCAATGAGACTAGGTGTGGAGGTGCCACAGCTGCTTGGGTCGCAGGGGCTGTAGCAGCACCAGGTACTCAGGGGAGCTGCCTGCTAGGGCAGCAGGAAATATGGTGCTCTTAGGTTTTTTTCCAGCCTCTGGCAACTCTATCCCAGTGGGGGTCAAGCATGGAGGTGGTGTGGTTGCTTGGATCTTGGGGACCTGGACAATGCCAAATACACAGGGGAACTTGTGGCTATTGTCACAGGAGATATGGTGATATTAGGGCTTTTTCTAACATCTAGAAGTTTTGCCCCAGTGAGGATTCAGTGTGGAGCTGGCACAGCTACTTGGATAGTGGGGACCCTGGCAGCACCAAGTGTGCAAGGACACCGACTGCCTCAGCCACAGGAGCTATGGCCTTATCAGAATCTTTTTCTAGTTTCTGGAAGCTGGCAATCAGAGGATCTCTTTAACTGGTGAACATGAAACACATGAAAAGATGCTCAAAATCACTAATTATTAGAGAAATTCAAACCAAAACTACAAGGAGATATCACTCTACACTGGTCAAAATGAAAGTTAGTTGCTCAGTTGTGTCCAACTCTTTGCGACCCCGTGGACTGTAGCCTCCTAGGCTCCTCTGTCCATGGGATTCTCCAGACAGGAGTACTGGAGAGGGGTGCCATTCCCTTTTCCAGGGGATCTCCCCAACCCAGGGATGTAACTGGTCAAAATGGCTCTCATTAAAAAAATCTACAAACAATAATTCTTGTAGAAGATTTAGAAAAAAAGGAAACTCTCTTATGCTATTGATGTGAATATAAATAGATACAACCACTATGGAGAATAGTATGCAGATTCTTTAAAAAACTAAAAATATAACTACCATACGACCGAGCAATCCTGCTCCTGGGCATATACCCAGAGAAAACTGTATCTCGAAAAATACATGTACTACAATGTTCATTGCAGCACTATTTACAATAGTCAGATTGTGGAAGCAACTTAAATGTTCATCAAAAAAAAAAAAAAGTTCATCAACAGAGGAATGGATAAAGAAGATGTGGTATCTATATACAATGAAATATCACTTAGTCATAAAATGAATGATTTTGGGTCATTTGAAATGATGTGGATGGACCTAGAGACTCATATAGTCTCATATATATACATAGATCATCTTGTTTACAAAGCAGAAAGAGACAAAGACATAGAAAACAAATGTATGGACACCACGGGAGAAAGCGGGTGGAATGACAATTCAATGAATTGGGAGATTGAGACTGATGTATATACACTACTATGTGTAAAATAGATAACTAATGAAAACCTACTGTATAGCACAGGGAATTCTACTTGGTGCTCTGTGATGATTTAAATGGGAAGAAAATCCAAAAAAGAGGTGATATATGTATATGTGTGACTGACTGATTTTGCAGTACAGCAGAAAATGACAACAATGTAAAGCAATTATACTCCAACTAAAAAAAAAGTTTCTATAATATTTCTCTGTTGAATCTTTCATTTTATTCATGTATTGTTTTCTCTAATTTCATTTAATTGTTCTTCTGCATTTTCTTGTAGTTCACGGAATTTTAGAGAATTATTCTAAATTCTTTGTCAGGCAATTCACACATCCCCGTGTCTTTGAAGCTTGTAATTGAAGTTTCATTATTTTCCTTTGGTTGAGTCACATTTCCTTGATCATTCATGATTTTTGTGGTTCTATGTTGATGCCTAAACTTTGATGAAGTAGCAACCTCTTTTAGTCTTTAGAAACTGGCTTCAGTAGACAAAGTCCTTCAATAATCAGCCTGTCTATAGATTCTGAGTAGGCCATCTAATGGTATTCATGAGAATGCTTGCTGCTTGTATCCTTTTTGGGTTAGTTTGGTGCATGATCAGTAAGTGGGAAACCCTGGTATATGATTACATGGAGACCAGCTTGGTGCCTGGGAAAATGGAGACAGCTTGGACCCAGGGTTCAATAGAGTAGGCCTGATCCTTGAATTTTTTGTGATGGGCATGAGACCTTACTGTACATGGAAAAGCCTGGATCCTGTGTAACCAGACACTAGTGATCACTGGGGTGATCCCCATGTCTGGGTCTGTGAGGGCCAGCCTGGGACCGGGGAATGCTGGAAGCCAGGGTCTGTGGGAGGCAGTCTAGAGGTTAAATCCATGGGTCTCAACCTGGCATTGGGGTAGGCTAGGAGTCTGGGTTCACTGGTGTTCTCTTAGGGCTTGGGTTTGTGGGAGCCCATCAAGAACTTGGGGCTACAGTAGCCATCTGAGGCCATCTGAACTGGCCCATCATACATAGGATTGAAACTGGGAGCATGAAGCTGAGGAAAACACTTGGAGTTTCTTGAGACATCTGGGGCAGTTGAGCTGGTAGGGGCATATTAGAACTGAGGGGCCTGGATTCATAGGTGCCTGCCTTGGACCTGGTGCCATAAGATCCACCTAAGACCTCTGGATCCTTCAGAGTCTGCTAAAACTAGAAGATCCTATGGTAAGCCATGGGTCTACATTCATGGAATCCTGCTGGGAACTTGGTGTTAAGTGTGCTGCCTGGGATTTATGGATCCAGCAGGCATTGCAGTGAGCTGGTGGCCTGGGTTTTCAGAAGCCTGCTAAGAGTCTGGTGCCAAGGATGCTGCTTGGGACCATAGAAGGTGCTGGGCTAGGGCAACCTGAGGGTATGGGTTTTGGAGAGATGATAAGGAGATACCTAGGGCCATAAGTTTCAGGCTGGTGCTTGGGAATTTCAGTTATGGAGTTGCAGTGAAGTCAGGCACACACTTCACTCTCCTCTCACAGGAAGACTGTATCTCTCTCATCTAGGTTGCCTATGATTGGTGGCAGGGTGATGAAAATAGTATGAATCTACCTTTCTACTTACCTTAATGTATATTTTCTTACTTCTTATCTGGTTACTGCAATCCTTAACCTAAAATCCTTAGCTTTTGTGAAGCTATTTTTATGCACAGATAGTTGTTCAAATGGATATTTCTGAAGGAGGATCAAGCACTAAATATTACTATGCTGCCATTTTGCTTATTTTTTTCTAACTAAAATTAATCTTGTTCACCTTCCCTGGCAAAGTTGGTGGGAAATACAGTCTTTTTTTTTTTGTACTTTTTAAAGAAGTTAAAACCATCTCATCCTCTTTCATCCCCTCTCCTCCAGCCTTCAATCTTTCCCAACATGGGGGTCTTTTCCAATGAGTCAGCTCTTCACAGCAGGTGGCCAAAGTATTGGAGTTTCAGGTTCAGGATCAGTCCTTTCAATGAATATTCAGGACTGATTTCCTTTAGGATGGACTGGTTGGACCTCCTTGCAGTCCAAGGGACGCTCAAGAGTATTCTCCAACACCACAGTTCAAAAGCATCAATTTTTCGGCACTCAGCTTTCTTTATAGTCCAACTCTGACATCCATACATGACTACTGGAAAAACCATAACTTTGACTAGGTGGACCTTTGTTGGCAAAGAAATGTCTCTGCTTTCTGCTTTATTGACTATGCCAAAACCTTTGACTGTGTAGATCACAATAAACTGTGGAAAATTCTGAAAGAGATGGGAATACCAGACCACCTGGCCTGCCTCTTGAGAAATGTATATGCAGGTCAGGAAGCAACAGTTAGAACTGGATATGGGACAACAGACTGGTTCCAAGTAGGAAAAGGAGTACGTCAAGACTGTATGTTGTCACCCGGCTTATTTAACTTATATGCAGAGTACATCATGAGAAATGCTGGGCTGGATGAAGCACAAGCTGGAATCAAGATTGCCGGGAGAAATATCAATAATCTCAGATATGCAGATGACTCCACCCTTATGGCAGAAAGTGAAGAGGAACTAAAGAGCCTCTTGATGAAAGTGAAACAGGAGAGTGAAAAAGTTGGCTTAAAGCTTAACATTCAGAAAACTAAGATCATGGCATCTGGTCCCATCACTTCATGGGAAATAGATGGGGAAACAGTGGAAACAGTGTCAGACTTTATTTTTGGGGGGCTCCAAAATCACTGCAGATGGTGATTGCAGCCATGAAATTAAAAGACACTTACTCCTTGGAAGGAAAGTTATGACCAACCTAGATAGCATATTAAAAAGCAGAGACATTACGTTGCCAACAAAAGTCCGTCTAGTCAAGGTTATGGTTTTTCCAGTGGTCATGTATGGATGTGAGAGTTGGACTGTGAAGAAAACTGAGTGCTGAAAAATTGATGCTTTTGAACTGTGGTGTTGGAGAAGACTCTTGAGAGTCCCTTGGACTGCAAGGAGATCCAACCAGTCCACCCTAAAGGAGATCAGTCCTGGGTGTTCTTTGGAAGGACTGATGCTGAAGCTGAAACTCCAATACTTTGGCCACCTCATGCAAAGAGTTGACTCATTGGAAAAGACCCTGATGCTGGGAAGGATTGGAGGCAGGAGGAGAAGGGGATGACAGAGGATGAGATGGTTGGATGGCATCACCGACTTGATGGACATGAGTTTGAGTAAACTCTGGGAGCTGGTGATGGACAGGGAGGCCTGGTGTGCTGCGATTCATGGGGTCACAAAGAGTCGGACAGGACTGAGTGACTGAACTAAACTGAATTGAGCTGAAGTTGGTTATAGCTTTTCTTCCAAGGAGCAAGCGTCTTTTAATTTCATGGCTGCAGTCACCATCTGCAGTGATTTTGGAGCCCAAAAAAACGAGGTCTGTCACTGTTTCTATTGTTCCCGCATCTATTTGCCATGAAGTGATGGGACCGGATGCCATGATCTTAGTTTTCTGAATGTTGAGTTTTAAGCCAACTTTTTCACTCTCCTGTTTCACTTTTATTAAGAAGCTCTTCAGTTACTCTTCACTTTCTGCCATAAGGGTGGAGTCATCTGCATATCTGAGGTTATTTTATATTTCTCCTGGCAATTTTAATTCCAGCTTGTGCTTCATCCAGCCCAGCATTTCTCATGATGTACTCTGCATATAAGTTAAATAAGTACGGTGACAATATACAGCCTTGATGTACTCTTTTCCCAGTTTGGAACCAGTCTGTTGTTCCATGTTCAGTTCTAACTGTTGCTTCTTGACCTGCATGAAGATTCTCAGGAAGCAGGTCAAGTGGTCTGGTATTCCTATCTCTTTTAGAATTTCCCACAGTTTTTTGTGATCCACACAGTCAAATTTAGCATAGTCAATAAAGCAGAAGTAGATGGCTTTTTGGAACTCTCTTGTTTTTTTTTTTTTTTTTTGATGATCCAATGTATGTAGGCAATTTGATATCTGGTTCCTCTGCCTTTTCTACATTCAGCTTGAGCTCCCCTCAATACTCTGTAATAACCTATATGGGGAAATAATCTGAAAAAGAATAGACATATGAATGTTTTGTGTGTGCTAAGTTGCCTCAGTCATGTCCAACTCTTTGCAATCCTATGGACTATAGCCTGCCAGCCTCCTCTGTACATCGGATTCTCCAGGCAAGAATACTGTAGTGGGTTGCCATGCCCTCCTCCAAGGGATCTTCCTGACCCAAGGCTTGAACTCACATCTCTGATGGCCCCTGTTTTGGCAGGTGGGTTCTTTACCACTAGGACCACCTGGGAAGACTAGACATATGAGTATGTGTAACTAAATCACTTTGCTGTACACCTGAAATTGTCACATTATAAAACAATTATTCTTCAATATAAAATAAAACATTAAAAAATCTACAAACAATAAATGCTGGAGAGGGTGTAGACAAAAAGGACCTCTCCTTCTTTGTTGGTGGGGATGTAAATTGGTACAACCTCTGTGGAGAATTTTTAGTTTAGTTCCTTAAACTAAAAATGGAAGTATTATATGATCCAGTGAATCCACTTCTGGTCATATATCCGAGGAAAACCATAATTTGAAAATATGCATGCAACCCAATATTCATTACAGCACTATTTATAATATCCAAGACACAGAAGAAACTTAAATATCCATTGACAAATAAATAGATAAAGAAGATGTGCAATATTATGTGCTCAGTCAGTCAGTCATGTCTGACTTTTTGCAACCCCATGAACTATAGCTCTCCATGCTCCTCTGTTCATGGGATTTTCCAGGCAAGAATACTGGAGTGGGTTGCCATTATTAAAAAAGAGTGAAGTAATGTCATTTGCAGGGACATGGATAAACCTGGTGATTGCCATGCTAAGTGAAATAAGTCAGAAAGAGAAATATAAATATTATATGAAATCACTTACATGTGGAATTGAAAAAGATGATACAATTGAACTTTACAAAACAGAAACAAAATCACATAAACTTATTATCTCTTATATATACCAAGAAAAATGATTTTTTTTTCATTTTGGTGAGAACACTTGGGAAGTACTCTCTCATACAGCAGTGTTAACGATACTCATAATGCTGTATACTACATCCCTAGATCCCCAATACTTATTTATCTTATAAATGGCAGTTCATACTTTTTCACCACCTTCATCCAATTGTCCCACAATATATAACCCGTCTCTGCTAACCACAAATCTGATCTTTTTATAAATGAGTTTTGAAAAATTCTATATATGTGAGTCCATACAGTATTTTTCGCTCTTTGTCTGACATTTTACTAAACATCATGCCCTCAAGTTTCATCTGTGTTGTCACAAACAGCAGGATTTACTTTCCCATGACTTAACTGCTGCTGCTGCTAAGTCGCTTCAGTTGTGTCTGACTCTGTGCGACCCCTTAGATGGCAGCCCACCAGGCTCTGTCGTCCCTGGGATTCTCCAGGCAAGAATACTGGAGTGGGCTGCCATTTTCTTCTCCAATGAATGAAAGTGAAAAGTGAAAGTGAAGTCGCTCAGTCGTATAGGACTCTTTGTGAACCCATGGACTGCAGCCCACCAGGCTCCTCTGCTCATGGGATTTTCCAGGCAAGAGTACTGGAGTGGGTTGCCATTGCCTTCTCCATAACTTAACTATATCCCATTTATTTATATGTATGCATGCACACACACACACACACACACATATATCACATTTCCTTATTTATTCATCTATTGATTGAAACTATGTTTGCTTTCATGCCTTGGTTACTGTAAATAATACTTCAGTGAATGTGGGGGTACAGATATCTTTGGCAGAGTGATTTTATTTCTTTTGGACATACACAGCCAGAAGTGGAATTTGTTGGATCATTTGTAATTCTGTCCTTAATTTTTTGAGTAACCTATAAACTATTTTCCATAGTGGCTGTATCAATTTACAATACCACCAACAGTGCACAAGAAATTCCTTTTCTCCACCTCTTCACCAGTGTTTGTTTTCTCCTGTGTGCTGATGATAGCCTTTCTAATAGATGTGAGGTTTTGCTTTTGCTTTTGATGTACATATCTCTGATGAATAGTGATGTTGAGCTCCTTTCATGTACCTATGGTCTATTTGTATATCTTCATTTGAAAAATGTCTATTCAGGTCCTTAGCCCATTTTTACTGGGTTATTTTTTTTCTATTAAATCACACGAATTCTTTAAAAAATTTGGATGTTTAACCTGTCTTCAGATACATGATTTGAAGATATTTTCTGCAATTCCATAAATTGTCTTTTCATTTTGTTGATCATCTGTTTTGTTGTGCAGGAACATTTTAATTTTAAAGTAATCCACATATTCATTTCTTTATTTTATTTTATTTTATTTTTTTTTATTAGTTGGAGGCTAATTACTTCATAACATTTCAGTGGGTTTTGTCATACATTGATATGAATCAGCCATAGATTTACACATATTCCCCATCTCGATCCCCCCTCCCACCTCCCTCTCCACCCGATTCCTCTGGGTCTTCCCAGTGCACCAGGCCCGAGCACTTGTCTCATGCATCCCACCTGGGCTGGTGATCTGTTTCACCATAGATAGTATACATGCTGTTCTTTTGAATTGCTTTAGATATCATAACCAAAAAAAATCTATGCCAAGTCCCACGTCAAGAAGCTTTTTTACTTTCTTTTTTCTATGAGTTTTATGGTTTATGGTCCTACATTTAAATCTTTAATTCATTTCAAGTTCATTTTTGTGGGTGGTGTAAAATAGGTTTTTTTTTCCACTCTTTTATGTGCAAATGTATTATTTTTCAACACTTTTCACTAAAAAAGACTGTTTTTTCTCCATTGAGTATTTATGGATCTCTATTGAAATATTAGTTGATTTTATATACATAGTTTACTTTATTGGCTCTCAATTCTGTTTCGTTGCTCTATGCATCCGTATTGTTGTTGATCAAATGCCAAGTCATGTTTGACTCTGTGACTCCATGAACTGCAGCACACCAGGCTTCTCTGTCCTTCACTATCTCCCTAAGTTTGCTCAAACTCATGTCCATTGAGTTGATGATGCCATCCAATTGTCTCATCCTCTATTTCCCACTTCTCCTCTTGCCCTCAATCTTTTCCAGCATCAAGATCTTTTCTAAAAAAGTTGGCTGTTCCCATCAGGTGGTCAAAGTATTGGAGCTTCAGCTTCAGCATCAATCCTTCCAATGAATATTCAGGGTTGATTTCCTTTAGGATTGACTGATATTATCTCCTTACTATCCAAGGGACTCTTAAGAGTCTTAACCAGCACGACAGTTCAATAGTATCAATTCTTCAGGGCTCAGCCTTCTTTCTGTCCAAATTTCACATCAGTACATGACTACTGGAAAAACCATAGCTTTGACTAGACAGAGTTTTTTTGGCAAAGTGATGTCTCTGCTTTTTTATGCACTGTCTAGGTTTGTCATAACTTTTCTTCCAAAGAGTTAGCATCTTTTAATTTCTTGGCTGCAGTCACCGTCCACAATGATTTTGGAGCCCAAGAAAATAAACTTTGTCACTGTTTGCACTTTTTCACCATCTATTTGCCATGAAATGATGGGACCAGATGTCATGGTCTTCATTCTTTGAATGTTGATTGTTAAGCCAGCTTTTTCTTTCTCCTCTCTCACCCTTATCAAGAGGCTCTTTTGTTCCTCTTCAGTTTCTGCCATTAGACTGGTATAATCTGTGTATCTGAGACTATTGATATTTCTCTGGGCAATCTGGATTCCGGCTTGTGAGTCATCCAGTTTGGCATGTTACAGTACATACTCTGTGCATATGTTAAATAAACAGGGTGATGATATACAGCCTTTTTGTACTCCTTCCCAGGGAACCAGTCCATTGTTCCATGTCCAGTTCTAAGTGTTGCTTCTTGACCTGCATATACTTTTCTCAGAAGGCAGGTAAGGTGGTCTGGTATTCCCATCTCTTTAAGAATTTTCCAGTTTGTTGTGATCCACACAAAGGCTTTCACATAGTCAGTGAAGCAGAAGTGGATGCATTTTTGGAATTTCTTTGCTTTTTCTATGATACAGAGGATTTTGTCAATCTGATCTCTGGTTCCTCTGTCGTTTCTAAATCCAGCTTGTATATCTGGAAGTTCTCAGTTCACATAATGCTAAAACCTAGCTTGAAGGATTTTGAGCATAATCTTGCTAGCATGTAATATGAGTGCAATTGTATGATAATTTGAACATTCTTTGAGGTTGCCTTTCTTTGGGATTGGAATGAAAACTGATCATTTCCAGTCCTGTGGTCACTGAGTCTTCCAAGTTTGCTAGCTCATTAAGTGCAGTATTTTAACAGCATCATTTTTAGAATTTGAAATAGCTCAGCTGTAATTCCATCACCTCCACTAGCTTTGTTTTTAGCAATGTTTCCTAAGGCCCAATTGACTTCACACTTCAGGGTGTCTGGCTTTAGGTGGGTAACCATACCATTGTGGTTATATGGGTAATTAAAAGCTTTTTTGTGCAGTTCTTCTGTGTATTCTTGCCACATCTCCTTCCTCTCTTCTTCTTCTCTTGTACTTTTTCACCATCTATTTGCCATGAAGTGATGGGACCAGATGTCCGAGACTCAAAGGTCCTTGTCCTCTCTCCTTTAGCCCATCCTTGCATGAAATGTTCCCTTGGTATCTTGTTTTCTTTAAGAGATCTCTGGTCTTTCCCATCCTATATTTCTTTGCATTGTTCGCTAAAGAATATACTATATCCTAATATTAGAGCTTGATATCGGAAAATGTGATGCCTTCCACTTTGTTGTTTCTCACAATTGCTTTGACTTTTCAGAGTCCTTTGAGGATCCATATAAATATTAGTATTGTTTTATTTACTTCTACAAAAATACCACTGAATACTTATAGGGATTGCATTGAATCTACAAATGGATTAGGATATTATGGATATTTTAGCATTATTGAAACTTCCAATTGATGTGTATGGGATATTTTAAATTTATTTTTGCCTCATTCAACTTCTTTCATCAGTGTTTTGCAGTTTTCAGTGTAAATACCAATCAATTCCTTCATTAAATTTATTCCTAGATGTCTTATTGCTTTTGATGCTTTTGTAAATGGAACTGTTTAAACTCATTTTAAGATAATAATTTATGTTAGTATATAGAAATGCAACTGATTTTTTTAATGTAATTTTGTATCTGGAAACTGCTGATTTTATAAAACTAAATCTGGGTTTGTTTGTTTTTTTATTGAGTCTAGGATTTTTGTATATAACTCATATCATTTGCAAATACAGACAATTTATTTCTTCATTTCCAATTCAGATCTTTTAAATTTTCTTGTCAGATTGCTCTGTCTGGGACTTCTAATTCTGCATTGAATAAAAGTGGTAAGAGTGGGCATTCTTGTCTTGTTTCTGATTTTATGAATAAAGTTTTCACACTTTCATCATTGAGTGTGATGTTAGCTGTGAGCTTGTCATCTATGGCCTTTATTTTTGAAATATGTTCCTTCTATATCTAATTTGTTAAGAATTTTAAAAATACTGAACAGGTGAGGAAATTTGTCCAATGATTTTTCTGCATCTATTGAGATGTTCACTTGATTTTTGTGTATTGTTTTCTTTATCCACTCAGCTGTTCTAAAGCTTTTGATTGAAGAATTAAATCTATTTACATTTAAAACAATATTTCATAGGTAATACTTTTTTTTTTTCGTTTTTTTAATTTTTTTATTAGTTGGAGGCTAATTACTTCATAACATTTCAGTGGGTTTTGTCATACATTGATATGACTCAGCCATAGATTTACACTTATTCCCCATCCCGATCCCCCCTCCCATCTCCCTCTCCACCCGATTCCTCTGGGTCTTCCCAGTGCACCAGGCCCGAGCACTTGTCTCATGCATCCCACCTGGGCTGGTGATCTGTTTCACCATAGATAGTATACATGCTGTTCTTTTGAAACATCCCACCCTCACCTTCTCCCACAGAGTTCAAAAGTCTGTTCTGTATTTCTGTGTCTCTTTTTCTGTTTTGCATATAGGGTTATCGTTACCATCTTTCTAAATTCCATATATATGTGTTAGTATGCTGTAATGTTCTTTATCTTTCTGGCTTACTTCACTCTGTATAAGGGGCTCCAGTCAGAGCAGAAAAAGAAGTAAAAGGAATCCAGATAGGAAAAGAAGTGAAACTCTCACTGTTTGCAGATGACATGATCCTCTATATAGAAAACCCTAAAGACTCTACCAGAAAATTACTAGAACTAATCAATGAATATAGTAAAGTTGCAGGATATAAAATTAACACACAGAAATCCCTTGCATTCCTATATACTAACAATGAAAAAACAGAAAGAGAAATTAAGGAAACAATACCATTCACCATTGCAACAAAAAGAATAAAATACTTAGGAGTATATCTACCTAAAGAAACAAAAGACCTATACATAGAAAACTATAAAACACTGATGAAAGAAATCAAAGAGGACACAAACAGATGGAGAAACATACCGTGTTCATGGATTGGTAATACTTTTATAATTGTGTTTTTTCTCTTTTGTTGATCCACTTTTCCTTGTTTCTTATCCATATATCTGTGTGTGTGTGTGTGTGCATGTGTACGTGTGTGTGTATATGTATATGTGATTTGATTTCACTTGGTACCAGTATGATTTGACTTCTTTATTATGTCATTTGGTATAGTTACTACAGGTTTTTCCCTTGTGGCTATCACGAGGCTTATATAAATTTTCTTAAAATTATAACACCCTACTTTAAAATGATAACAACTTAACTTTGGTAGCATTTCTAAACTTTATTCTCTTACTTGTCCACTCCTCATATTTTAGATTGTTGATGGTACAGATTACATATTTTTACTTTGTGTAACTAATAACAGATTATTTTAACTTTAATAGACTTGTTTGTTAATTTTCAACCTAGAGATGTAAGTAAATTATATACACCATTACAATATTAAACTTTCCTGGTGGCCCAGATGGTAAACAAACTGCCTACAATGTAGGAGATGTGGTTGGATTGAATAGCAACCCACTCCAGTGTTCTTGCCTGAAAAAATCCATGGAGAGAGTATCCCCGTGGGCTACAATTCATATAGTCCATAGGGTTGCAAAGAGTCAGACATGACGGAGAGGCACTATTACCATATTATGAAATGTAAATTTGACTATATATTTACCATAATATGGAGAAGGAAATGGCAACCCACTCCAATACTCTTGTCTAGAAAATCCCATGAATGGAGGAGCCTGGTGCAGGCTACTGTTCTTGGGGTCACAAAGAGTCGGACACGACTGAGCGACTTCACTTTTCACTTTACCATAATAAGTGAGTTTTACTAACTTCTTGTGTTTTTATAATGTCAGAATTCTTTTCCTTTTACTCAAAGAACTCCCCTTTATCATTTCTAGTTAAACATGTCTAGTGGTAATGAATTTTCTCAGCATGTGTTCTTTCAGGGAAGTCTTTATAGCTTGTTTTCTTGTAAAGGATATCTCTGCTCAGTATATAATTCTTTTTGACAGTTCTTTTTTCTTATAATACTTTGAATATTTTTCCCATTATTGCCTGATCTAAAAAGCTTCAGCTGAGAAATCCACTGCTGATATTATGGGGATTTCAATGTAACTTCTATCTTTTTTCTAGCTATTTTCAAAATTCTTGCTGTCTTTAACATTTAATAATTTAGTGATAATGTGTCTCAGTGTGTTCCTATTTGCATACAATTTATTTGAGGTCTTTTGGGCCTCGTGGATCTAGATGTCCATTTCTCTCCTCAGATTTTGGAAGTACTCTGCCACCATTACTTTAAAATGTTTTCTTTTTCTACTCCTTCAGCTTGGGTTTCAACAAGAATGTTTTAACTAGTAACATCTTCAAGCAGGTGTCACTTTCTACACGAGTCTATTTTTGCAGTGAGGCCACTGCCTACACTCTTTGAAATCGGGAGTGATAGTGCTTCTGGCTCAGGATATTTGTATGGGATTGTTGCTTTGGTTTCCTGTGCATTTGTGTCTTTTCTACTGTTGCCTGGATCCTCATGTCAGGCTTCCTAAACTCAGCAGTAGTCAGGTTATAAATTAACTTTCCTATTTTGGCAGGGTATCAGAACATACCTCAAGGCCTGCACTGATCATGGGGGAATCACATCAATAAGACTGTTCGAGATGGCCTGTACAGATTTCCAGTAGCTCTGACTAGGATTCCTTCAAGTGAGGCTGAAGGCTGTATTCAGCTTTGGGCAGGACTATACATCATATTCTCTGCCCAGTTGGCATTGCAACATATGCTGTGGGGTTGACAAGTCTCTGTGCTTGAGAATCAGATGAAACAGACTTGCACGCTAAGCTCCCTGTAAAGATAAGGCCACTGTTTTGGCTCTTCAGATGCAGAACCATTGGTAAGGTTCTCTGCTCAAGTGTTACTGCAATTTAGGTTGCAATGTGGGCTACCAAGATTTCTGGGAGCTCTGGTTAGGTTACAGCTTTAATGCAATTCATCACTGTCTCTGTGGTGCAGAGGGTGCTTCAGTCTCACCCCTGTGTTGTTGATTTTTTTCTCACAAGTCTATGAAGGATTGTTAGTTGTTCTTGTGGAGGGGGTGAAATCAGGAATAAGCAATGTCATCACCTTAGTGACATCACTCTGTTTTTGTGCAGTGGTTCACCAAGTGTGGTTCTTACGTCAGCTCCACCAGCATCACTTGGGAAACTGTTACAAGCTACTGTTGATTCTTCATAGATATCAATCCTTTTTTAAATTTGAAGTTTGCAAATATTTTTTCTCAGTTTGTATATTTTCTTTACATCCTCATCACATGGTCTTACATAAAGAAAGTACTTTTACTTTTATGAGGTTTAATTAATCATTCTTTTCTATTATGGATTGTGTTTTGTTTTCAAAACTGAAAGCTCTGCCTAGCCCTAGATCAAGCCCCTAGATCTCTCAAAATTTCTCCTATGATTTTTCAAAAAGTTTTATATTTTTACATTTGAATTAGTTATATATTTTGAATTAATTTTTGTACAAGGTGTGAGGTACAGGTAACAAATTTTGACTTATATATGTCTCAATATTCCAGTATTATTAGTTGAAAAGCTGTCCCTCCTCTATGAAATTGATTTCACATCTTTTCCAAAAATCAGCTGAGAATTTCTGGGTACTCTATTGTATTCCATTGATCTATATGTCTATCCACAAATACTACACTGTTTTGAATACTCTGGGTATAATGAAACCTTAATATTGAATAGAGTGATCCATCCCATACTTTATCTTTTTGGTCAACATTGTTTGTGCCCCAAATGTCAAATCTTTGAGTTCTCTGAATTTGAATAAATTCCTCTCCTCTGGATCTGGGTTTGCTCATCTGTGATTGAATTATACCATCATTCCATAGAGTTGGGAACACTATGAGCATCTATGTGAAAAACTGAAACATCAGTCTTCTGTACAATTTCCCAAATGTCTGCCCATAGTTTCTTTTCCCACAATTCTTTTGAATGAATCTGCCAATTGTTTTTTATTCACATTGGAAGCCAAATTACCAACCCATTAGTTACAGACCAAGAATCTGTATAAATATGACATTCTGTTAAATTTTCTTGTTTTAGAGCCTAATATACTGCATATAATTCAGTGAATTTACTTTTACCTTCTTCAGTAGTGATTAACAATTTAGTTGTAACTGGGTTATAAGCTACTGCTTTCCAATAATGAATTGTTCCTACATACTTTGCTGATCTGTTTGTAAACCAAGCATGTCTCTTTTCTGCTTCTGTTAAGGAGTCAAAAGGTTTTCCCCATTTAACTGGAGACTCTGTTATTTCAATCTTACTTAAAGCCTGTTCTTTAAGTCTGTTCTCCAGTGCAGTCTGGAATTTCACAAATCTTTTCATGTAAGGCAGCCATGCCCTGTGGGCCTGACTTGGCTAGATCTTGAATATACGGTTTCCATTTAATTATACTGGACTCTTGGGCTTGCCTAATCCTGTGGGTCTTGGGTGATCTTAGGATCCATTTCATAATTTGTACTTGTGGGCTTAATATGACTGTATGACACACAGTAATTTATTCAGTGTCAATTAAAGCCAAGTGACAAGCCAGTAACTCTTTTTCGAGATAGTATAATTTTTTCCAGCTTTCCTACTCCAGAAGCCCAGAAGCTTCCACTGTTTAATTTATGAAATTATCAATTAAAGTCCTAATGATCATTTGAGAGCCATTTTTCAAAAAAAAATTATCATTTTAACATGAGGCCACATATCCTTTGTGATCCAGGAGTCTACCAGAACTTGACATATTTGTAACTGGTCCTTCTTAGATTTGCCTAAGTTTTTCCATGGAACAAATCAGAATATTCACTTTTGTATTTATCATCTTCAATGTTTCTTGTCTGTTTTAGATAGACTTTTAGGTTCCTGATTTTGTCCCTTCCTTTCTTCCTCAGTTATTTACTGACAAGTTTTCCTCACATTTAGCCCTTTCTTTTAATATAATATTTCCCATAATTCACCTGTATTCATCATATCAATCTGTTTGCTTGAGATCTTCTCCATTTTTATTAAGGGACTAGAGCATGTCCTTTCTGGTTAATTTGTCTGCCTTTTTGATCTCTTTTCTCTTTTTTTCCTCAAATTCCATTCTCCCAAATCTTTTAACTGTTTCACTTTGTCAGCAACCTCAGAAATAGGATTTTCAATTTCATTTAATAGGAGAGTCAGATTTACATGTTTATAACTTGGAGAAGCAGTTTTGAAAACCCTGTTTCTCACTGGCACAGTCTAAAGAACACCAGACATACTGTCTGCTCATCTAATAAAAATAGCACTTTTCATTGCTTCCTCCTTTAATCTCTGATCAAAACCTTTAAGAGTGACCAGGGACAATCACATTCAGGCCAGGAAGATTCTATAGGATATTTCCTGAGACATGCCTCAGTGACTATCTCTAATTAGTTGGAGTAGCCTTGATGATTTGCCTTAATCTCTAAAGGTTTGTTGTACAAAATAACCATTACTAATAGTAACAAACTTAAGGGCATCTCCATGATTAATTCTGCATCATGTATATGCACCACCCAGGAAATCAAAGGCCCTCCTGACCTTTGGGAAGATCCCCTGGAGAAGGAAATGGCAACCCAATCTAGTATTTTTGCCCAGGAAATCCCATAAACAGAGGAGCCTGGCAGGCTACAGTCCATGGAGGTTGCAAAAGAGTCAGACATGACTGAGCAAATAAATAACAAGCTGACCTTTGAGTTAACCTGCCCAGAATATCATTAATTTCATATTGGGTATAATCCTCCAAAGTATCCTTCCTTACTGCATTCCCTTTGGCATCCGACTCCATTTTACATCACCAAGCAGGCTGTGCCTTAAAACTAGGCAATTTAGTTTCTTCCTTTAACTGAGGTGGAGTTGTTTTCTGCCCTAAGTCATCATCATCATCAATTTCTGAGGGTGAGTTGTCATCCCAGATATCCCCATCCCAGATATCTGGGTCCCAATTCATGCCAGCCTTAGCTAGGGCCAGGTGGACTTCCCTCTTATTTACTTTGTCCCACTGTTTTAGATATTTGGCTTGGGGAACTTTAACAGCATTTTTTTTTCAACAACAGAATGGAAAATAGAGCTAACACAAAATTAGTCAGCTAACAAAATTCTGGCATTTAATTGTCTTTGTAAGTCATATCAATCTTTCTCCAGTTGCACCTTTCCTTTACCAAATTTGTTTAGTTTCATGTACCTGAAGGATCCAGAGTCTCTGTCCCAGCTGGGTACTTGTTTGCTCTTTCTGACAAATAAGTGCTTCCCAGGTGGCACAATGGTAAAATATCCCCGTCAGTGCAGGAGATGCAAGAGACTCAAGTTTGATCCCTGTGTCAGGAAGATCCCCTGGAGTAGGAAATGGCAACTCTCTCTAGTATTCTTGCCAGGAAAATTCCATGGATAAAGGAGACTGGCAAGCTACAGTTCAGGCAGTCACAAATTGGAAAACAGTTCCTGATATGCAAGTAATCTAGCAAGAAACAAACGTATATATCATGAAATTGGAGAAACACTTGCATCCAGATTCAAGCAATACTGGGAGGTCCCTCAAACAGCAATTTGGAGTTTCCAATTAGAAGATCCCAGGGCGTGTGTTCATCACACAAGTGAGACCTCAGAGTGCAATCCAAAGGAGTCCTGCCTTTATCACCAAGCCATAAGCTGATAGTCATCAGCTTATGTGCAAAGATGCACCTCTGGCTGTTATGCTAAATGCTTGTATTTATAGACTTAAACCTCATAATATTTGCTGATCCTTGAGAATTGGCCAGATTCTCAAGTCCAGGAGCTTTGTGACTTACTCCCTTCCTTATCTGTTTGTTCCCAAGACGTACTTTCACCATTTCTGCTGGTTAGCAGCTTGATACATAACACATTTCAGGGTCTCTGTCCAGACAAAGTCCTCTTGTTGCCTCTGATACCTGAACAAGACTACTTCTATTAATTTTCCCAACACTGCCACAATAAGTCTAGTTAATATTTGTCACTGCCATATACTATGCCCCCATGACATTTATTTTATAACTAAAAGTTTGTACCTTTACCTATTTTGCTCATCCTACTACCCCCCAAACTCTAGTCACCACCACTTTGTTCTCTCTATATATGAGTTAATGTTTTGTCTGACTGTTCTTTAGATTTCACATGTAAGTGAGACCATATGGTATCTGTTTTTCTGAATGTTGAATTGTATGAGTTCTTTGTATAGTTTGGATAGTAACCACTTATTTGATATATCTTTTGCAGATATCTTCTCCCATTTAGTAGATGGTCTTTTCATTTTGTTGGCAGTTTACTTTGCTGTTCAAAAGACTTTTAGTTTGGTGTAGTCCCGTTTGTTTATTTTTGCTTTGGTTTATCTTGCCTGAGGAAACAATCCAAAAAATATTGTTAAGACTGATGTCAATGAGTGTATTGCCCATGTTTTCTTCTAGAATTTAATGATTTCAGGTATTACATTCAAGTTTTTAATCAATTTTGAGCTAATTTTTATGAATGCTATAATTCATAACATTTTTAATAGTGCTATAATGCTAGTATTCCTGTGTTATTATTTTGCAAGTGGTTTTTCAGTTTCTCCAACATTGTTTATTGAAGATACTACACTTTCCCCATTATATGGTTTTACCTCTGATATGAAGTAACTGATCATATATGTGTGGGCTTATTTTTAGGGCTCTGTATTCTGTTCCATTTATCTATGGATTTTTTTATGCTAATACTATATCATTTTAATTGCTATAACTTTGTAATATAGTTTGAAATTAGGAAAAGTGATGCATAAATCTTTAAATTTATTGTAAAGATTGCTTTGACTATTTGAGTTTTTTGTATTTCCATACAAATTTTAGGATTGTTAGACTTATTTCTAGAAAAATGACATTGAAATAAATTACACAAAGAAAGCTGGAAAACCCACAAAAAGTGGAGATTAAGAAACAGAGTACTGAACAACCAAGAGTTCAGAAAAAATTAAAAATATACAAAATAAATATATTGAGACAAATGAAAGTGGAAATATAATATAAAACTTAGGGGGTGCAGAAAAAAACAGTTTTAAGATGGATGTTCATAGTGATAAATGCTTAAGTGAAGAAAAAAATCTCAAACAACATAATTTTATACACCAAAGAACTAGAAAAATAAGAACAAATGAAACACAAAAATGATGCACGTCTACTATTGAAATAAAAATGAGAAAAAACCCCAAAAATGTGAAGATTAAACAGTATGCTACTAAAAATCAATGGGTCAATGAAGAAATCAGAAAATATATCAACACATATCAAAATTAAGCAAAATTTAAAAATCTACAGAATGCAGCAAAAGCATTTCTAAGAGAGAAGTTCATAGCAAAACAGGTCTTCTTCAAGAAATAAGAAAAGTCACAAACAAACAAACTAATCTACAACACAAAGAGAAATTGAAAAAGAACAAACAAACCCAATGTCAGTAGAAAGAAGGAAATAATAAAGATCGGAGAAGAAATAAAATAGAGGTTAAAATGATAGACACGATCAATAAAACCAAGAGTTGTGTTTTTGAAAAGGTGAATAAAATGGACAAACCTCTAGCCAATCTGACTATGAAGAAAAGTGATGAATAAACAAAATAAGAAATGAAGGAAAAGAAGTAACAACCAATACAAAAGAAATACAGATAAAATCATAAGAGTATACTACAAAAAGTTGTAGGCCAACAAATTGGAAAACTTAAAAGCAAAAATTTCAAGAAGAAACAGACTATTTGAAAAGACTGATCACTAGACATGAGATAGAACTTATTTTATTTTTAAACTTTATTTCATTGGAGGCTAATTGCTTTACAATATTGTGGTGGTTTTTGCATACATCAACATGAGTCAGCCATGGGTGTACATGTGTCCCCCCCATCCTGGACACCCCTCCCAACTCTCTCCCCACTCTATCCCTCTGGGTAGGCCCAGAGCACTGGCTTTGAGAGCCCTGCTTCATGCATTGGTCAAACTTGGATTGGTCATCTATTTTATATATGGTAATATACATGTTTCAATGCTGTTCTCTCAAATCGTCCCACCCTCAACTTCTCCCAGAGTCCAAAATTCTGTTCTTTACACCTGAGTTTCTTTTGCTGTCTTGCATATAGTGTCATCATTATAGTTTTCCTAAATTCCTTATATGTGTGTTAATATACTGTATTGGTGTTTCTCTTTCTGCCTTAATTTACTTTGTATAATAGGCTCCAGTTTCACCCACCTCATCAGAACTGACTCAAACACATTCTTTTTTTATAACTGAGTAATATTCCATTGTGTATATATACCACACTTTCATATCCATTCATCTACCAATGGACATCTAGATTGCTTCCATGTCCTAACTATTGTAAACTGCTGCAATGAACATTGGGGTACACGTGTCTCTTTCAATTCTGGTTTACTCAGTGTATATGTCCAGCAGTGGGATAACTGGGTCATATGGCAGTTCTATTTCCAGTTTATTAAGGAATCTCCGTACTGTTCTCCATAGTGATGGTACTAGCTTGCATTCCCACCAACAGTGTAAGAGGGTTCCCTTTCCTCCACACCCTCTCCAGCATTTATCATTTGCAGACTTTTTGATGGCAGCCATTCTGACCGGCATGAGATGGTACCTCATTGTGATTTTGATTTGCATTTCTCTGATATTGAGTGATGTTGAGCATTTTTTCATGTGTTTGTTAACTATCTGTATGTCTTCTTTGGAGAAATATCTGTTTAGGTCTTTGGCCCACTTTTTGATTTGGTCATTTATTTATCTGGTATTGAGTCACATAAGCTGCTTGTATATCTTGGAGATTGATTGTTTGTCAGTTTTTGCATTTGCTGTTAATTTCTCCCATTCTGAGAGTTGTCTTTTCATCCTCCTCATAGTCTACTTCATTGTGCAAAAACTTTTAAGTTTGATTAGGTCCCATTTGCTTATTTTTGCTTTTATTTCCATTACTCTGGGAGGTGGGTCATAGAGGATCTTGCTGTGATTTATGTCGAGGGTTCTGCCTATGTTTTCCGCTAAGAGTTTTATAGTTTCTGCTCTCACATTTATATCTTTAGTCCATTTTGAGTTTGTTTTCATGTATGGTGTTAGAAAGTGTTATAGTTTCATTCTTTTTTTTTTTTTAATTTTATTTATTTATTTTTTTCCAGTGGGTTTTGTCATACATTGATATGAATCAGCCATGGATTTACATGTATTCCCAATCCCAATCCCCCCTCCCACCTCCCTCTCCACCCAATTCCTCTGGGTCTTCCCAGTGCACCAGGCCGGAGCACTTGTCTCATGCATCCCACCTGGGCTGGTGATCTGTTTCACCATAGATAGTATACATGCTGTTCTTTTGAAATATCCCACCCTCACATTCTCCCACAAAGTTCAAAAGTCTGTTCTGTATTTCTGTGTCTCTTTTTCTGTTTTGCATATAGGGTTATCGTTATCACCTTTCTAAATTCCATATATATGTGTTAGTATGCTGTAATGTTCTTTATCTTTCTGGCTTACTTCACTCTGTATAATGGGCTCCAGCGTCATCCATCTCATTAGGACTGGTTCAAATGTATTCTTTTTAATGGCTGAGTAATATTCCATGGTGTATATGTACCACAGCTTCCTTATCCATTCATCTGCTGATGGGCATCTAGGTTGCTTCCATGTCCTGGCTATTATAAACAGTGCTGCTATGAACATTGGGGTGCATGTGTCTCTTTCAGATCTGGTTTCCTCAGTGTGTATGCCCAGAAGTGGGATTGCTGGGTCATATGGCAGTTCTATTTCCAGTTTTTTAAGAAATCTCCACACTGTTTTCCATAGCAGCTGTACTAGTTTGCATTCCCACCAACAGTGTAAGAGGGTTCCCTTTTCTCCACAGCCTCTCCAGCATTTATTGCTTGTAGACTTTTGGATAGCAGCCATCCTGACTGGCGTGTAATGGTACCTCATTGTGGTTTTGATTTGCATTTCTCTAATAATGAGTGATGTTGAGCATCTTTTCATGTGTTTGTTAGCCATCTGTATGTCTTCTTTGGAGAAATGTCTGTTTAGTTCTTTGGCCCATTTTTTGATTGGGTCATTTATTTTTCTGGAATTGAGCTGCAGGAGTTGCTTGTATATTTTTGAGATTAATCCTTTGTCTGTTGCTTCATTTGCTATTATTTTCTCCCAATCTGAGGGCTGTCTTTTCACCTTGCTTATAGTTTCCTTTGTAGTGCAAAAGCTTTTAAGTTTCATTAGGTCCCATTTGTTTAGTTTTGCTTTTATTTCCAATATTCTGGGAGGTGGGTCATAGAGGATCTTGCAGTGATTTATGTCGGAGAGTGTTTTGCCTATGTTCTCCTCTAGGAGTTTTATAGTTTCTGGTCTTACATTTAGATCTTTAATCCATTTTGAGTTTATTTTTGTGTATGGTGTTAGAAAGTGTTCTAGTTTCATTCTTTTACAAGTGGTTGACCAGTTTTCCCAGCACCACTTGTTAAAGAGGTTGTCTTTTTTCCATTGTATATCCTTGCCTCCTTTGTCAAAGATAAGGTGTCCATAGGTACGTGGATTTATCTCTGGGCTTTCTATTCTGTTCCATTGATCTATATTTCTGTCTTTGTGCCAGTACCATACTGTCTTGATGACTGTGGCTTTGTAGTAGAGTCTGAAGTCAGGCAGGTTGATTCCTCCAGTTCCATTCTTCTTTCTCAAGATTATTTTGGCTATTCGAGGTTTTTTGTATTTCCATACAAATTGTGAAATTCTTTGGTCTAGTTCTGTGAAAAATACCGTTGGTAGCTTGATAGGGATTGCATTGAATCTATAGATTGCTTTGGGTAGAATAGCCATTTTGACAATATTGATTCTTCCAATCCATGAACACGGTATGTTTCTCCATCTGTTTGTGTCCTCTTTGATTTCTTTTATCAGTGTTTTATAGTTTTCTATGTATAGGTCCTTTGTTTCTTTAGGTAGATATACTCCTAAGTATTTTATTCTTTTTGTTGCAATGGTGAATGGTATTGTTTCCTTAATTTCTCTTTCTGTTTTTTCATTGTTAGTATATAGGAATGCAAGGGATTTCTGTGTGTTAATTTTATATCCTGCAACTTTACTATATTCGTTGATTAGCTCTAGTAATTTTCTGGTAGAGTCTTTAGGGTTTTCTATATAGAGGATCATGTCATCTGCAAACAGTGAGAGTTTTACTTCTTCTTTTCCTATCTGGATTCCTTTTACTTCTTTTTCTGCTCTGATTGCTGTGGCCAGAACTTCCAACACTATGTTGAATAGTAGTGGTGAGAGTGGGCACCCTTGTCTTGTTCCTGATTTCAGGGGAAATGCCTTCAATTTTTCACCATTGAGGGTGATGCTTGCTGTGGGTTTGTCATATATAGCTTTTATTATGTTGAGGTATGTTCCTTCTATTCCTGCTTTTTGGAGAGTTTTAATCATAAATGAGTGTTGAATTTTGTCAAAGGCTTTCTCTGCATCTATTGAGATAATCATATGGTTTTTATCTTTCAATTTGTTAATGTGGTGTATTACATTGATTGATTTGCGGATATTAAAGAATCCTTGCATTCCTGGGATAAAGCCCACTTGGTCATGGTGTATGATTTTTTTAATATGTTGTTGGATTCTGTTTGCTAGAATTTTGTTAAGGATTTTTGCATCTATGTTCATCAGTGATATTGGCCTGTAGTTTTCTCTTTTTGTGGCATCTTTGTCTGGTTTTGGAATTAGGGTGATGGTGGCCTCATAGAATGAGTTTGGAAGCTTACCTTCATCTGCAATTTTCTGGAAGAGTTTGAGTAAGATAGGTGTTAGCTCCTCTCTAAATTTTTGGTAGAATTCAGCTGTGAAGCCATCTGGTCCTGGGCTTTTGTTTGCTGGAAGATTTTTGATGACAGTTTCGATTTCCTTGCTTGTGATGGGTCTGTTAAGATCTTCTATTTCTTCCTGGTTCAGTTTTGGAAAGTTATACTTTTCTAAGAATGTGTCCATTTCATCCAAGTTGTCCATTTTATTGGCATAGAGCTGCTGGTAGTAGTCTCTTATGATCCTTTGTATTTCAGTGTTGTCTGTTGTGATCTCTCCATTTTCATTTCTAATTTTGTTAATTTGGTTTTTCTCTCTTTGTTTCTTAATGAGTCTTGCTAATGGTTTGCCAATTTTGTTTATTTTTTCAAAAAACCAGCTTTTAGCTTTGTTGATTTTTCCTATGGTCTCTTTAGTTTCTTTTGCATTTATTTCTGCCCTGATTTTTAAGATTTCTTTCCTTCTGCTAACTCTGGGGTTCTTCATTTCTTCCTTCTCTAATTGCTTTAGGTGTAGAGTTAGGTTATTTATTTGTTTTTTTTTCTTGTTTCTTGATGTAAGCCTGTAATGCTATGAACCTTCCCCTTAGCACTGCTTTTACAGTGTCCCATAGGTTTTGGGTTGTTGTGTTTTCATTTTCATTCATTTCTATACATATTTTGATTTCATTTTTGATTTCTTCTATGATTTGTTGGTTATTCAGAAGCGTGTTATTTAGCCTCCATATGTTTGAAGTTTTAACAATTTTTTTCCTGTAATTGAGATCTAATCTTACTGCACTGTGGTCAGAAAAGATGACTGGAATGATTTCAATTTTTTTGAATTTTCCAAGACCAGATTTAGGGCCCAGGATGTGATCTATTCTGGAGAAGGTTCCGTGTGCACTTGAGAAAAAGGTGAAGTTGATTGTTTTGGGGTGAAATGTCCTATAGATATCAATTAGGTCTAGCTGGTCCATTGTGTCATTTAAAGTTTGTGTTTCCTTGTTAATGTTCTGTTTAGTTGATCTATCCATAGTTGTGAGTGGGGTATTAAAGTCTCCCACTATTATTGTGTTACTATTAATTTCCTCTTTCATACTGGTTAGCGTTTGCCGTACATATTGCGGTGCTCCTATGTTGGGTGCATATATATTTATAATTGTTATATCTTCTTCTTGGATTGATCCTTTGATCATTATGTAGTGTCCTTCTTTGTCTCTTTTCACATCCTTTATTTGAAAGTCTATTTTATCTGATATGAGTATTGCGACTCCTGCTTTCTTTTGGTCTCCGTTTGCATGAAATATTTTTTTCCAGCCCTTCACTTTTAGTCTGTATGTGTCTCTTGTTTTGAGGTGGGTCTCTTGTAGACAGCATATACAGGGGTCTTGTTTTTGTATCCATTCAGCCAATCTTTGTCTTTTGGTTGGGGCATTCAACCCATTTACATTTAGGGTAATTATTGATAGGTGTGGTCCCGTTGCCATTTACTTTGTTGTTTTGGGTTCACGTTTATACAACCTTTCTGCATTTCCTGTCTAGAGAAGATCCTTTAGCATTTGTTGAAGAGCTGGTTTGGTGGTGCTGAATTCTCTCAGCTTTTGCTTATCTGTAAAGCTTTTGAATTCTCCTTCATATCTGAATGAGATCCTTGCTGGATACAGTAATCTAGGTTGTAGGTTATTCTCTTTCATTACTTTCAGGACGTCCTGCCATTCCCTTCTGGCCTGGAGGGTTTCTATTGATAGATCAGCTGTTATCCTTATGGGAATCCCTTTGTGTGTTATTTGTTGTTTTTCCCTTGCTGCTTTTAATATTTGTTCTTTGTGTTTGATCTTTGTTAATTTGATTAATATGTGTCTTGGGGTGTTTCGCCTTGGGTTTATCCTGTTTGGGACTCTCTGGGTTTCTTGGATTTGGGTGGCTATTTCCTTCCCCATTTTAGGGAAGTTTTCAGCTATTATCTCCTCGAGTATTTTCTCATGGCCTTTCTTTTTGTCTTCTTCTTCTGGAACTCCTATGATTCGAATGTTGGGGCGTTTCACAGTGTCCCAGAGGTCCCTGAGGTTGTCCTCATTTCTTTTGATCCTTTTTTCTTTTTTCCTCTCTGCTTCATTTATTTCCACCATTTTATCTTCTACCTCACTTATCCTATCTTCTGCCTCCGTTATTCTACTCTTGGTTCCCTCCAAGGTGTTTTTGATCTCATTCATTGCATTATTCATTTTTAATTGACTCTTTTTTATTTCTTCTAGGTCTTTATTAAACAGTTCTTGAATCTTTTCAATCTTTGTTTCCAGGCTATTTATCTGTAACTCCATTTTGTTTTCAAGATTTTGGATCATTTTTATTATCATTATTCTAAATTCTTTTTCAGGTAGATTCCCCATCTCCTCCTCTTTTGTTTGACTTGGTGGGCATTTTTCATGTTCCTTTACCTGTTGGGTATTTCTTTGCCTTTTCATCTTGTTTAGATTGCTGTATCTGGAGTGGGCTTTCTGTATTCTGGAGGTCTGTGGTTCCTTTTTATTGTGGAGGAGTAACCCAGTGGGTGGGGTTAGACGATTGGCTTGTCAAGATTTCCTGGTTAGGGGAGCTTGTGTCAGTGTTCTGGTGCGTGGAACTTGATTTCTTCTTTTTGGAGAGCAATGGAGTGCCCAGTAATGAGTTTTGAGATGGGTCTATGTGTTAGGTGTGTCCTTGGGCAGCCTGTATGTTGATGTTCAGGGCTATGTTCCTGCGTTGCTGGAGAATTTGCGTGGTATGTCTTGCTCTAAAACTTATTGGCTCTTGGGTGGTGGTTGGTTTCAGTGTAGGTATGGAGGTTTTGGACGGTCACTTATTACTTTAAGTTCCATGTAGTCAGGAGTTTTCTGGTGTTCTCAGGTTTTGGGCTTAAGTCTCCTGCCTCTGGATTTCAGTTTTATTCTTCCTGTAGTCTCAGGACTTCTCCAACTATACAGCCCTGATAAGAAAACTTCTAGGTTAATGGCTAAAAGATTCTCCCCCGTTAGGGACACCCAGAGAGGTTCACAGAGTTACATGAAGAAGAGGAGAGGGAGGAGGGAGATAGAGATGAACAGGAGGAGAAAAAGGGGGACTCAAGAGGAGAGAGACAGATCTACGCAGCTGTCTGTTCCCAGAGTGTTCTCCGTAGCCCAGTCACCTACAAGGATTCACAGAATTGGATTGGGAAGAGAAGGGGAAAGGAGGAAATAGAGGTGTTCTGAGGTAGAAAACAGAGAGTCAAGATTGGGAGAGAATAATCTTCGGTTTAAAAATAGGGCTTCTCTTCTTTTTTTGTTTTTTTTTTGTAAGGTTATAGTGTATTGAAAATGAAAATTAAGGAGTAGTAGAGGAGTACTAGAGGACTTTAAAAGAAATAAGAGAAAAAGAAAAATAGAAAATAGAAGAGAAAAAGGAAAGAAAAAAAAGAAAAAAAAAGAAAGAAAAAAAAAAAGAAAAAAGAAAAAAAAAAATTTTTTTTTCCCCCTAATTAAAAAATCGTAAAAGTCTGTGGAAATGAAAGTTAAGGAGTAATGGGGGAGTAATAGGGGATTTTAAAGGAACATAAAAGAGAAGAAAGAAAAAAAAGAAAAAAATAAAAAAAATAAAAAAAATTAAAAAAAAAAAAAAGAGAAAAAAGTAAAATTATATCTAGGAGTTTCTCTGGAGCTGTTGCGGTCAGTGTGGGTTCGGCTCAGTTTCAGATAGCTCCTCGTTCCAGCTTACGCTTCTCGATATCTACAGGCCCCTCCGGTGTAGTCAGCGTTTCCTAGAGGGATTTTAATCTGTTGCACCAGTCCCTTCTGAAGCGGTTCCCTTTGTTTATTTGGCTTCTGTTTGCCGGTCTCTTCAGAGCCTCATTTCCGCCCTGACACAGGCGGGCGGAGGTGGACTCTTACTCAGGTAGCTAGTTCCGTCGCTCTGCGGGGCAGGGAGGGCCTTGTGCTGTGGGGACAGGCTTGCGCCGCGGGGATGGGCTGGGGCTGCCGGGAGGGGCTGACGCTGCTTTCTCCGTCTGTGCTGCTCAGGCTCCCGGCCGGTCTATATGGAGCGCGCCCCGCGCTGCGCGAGGTTCCAGCCCTCGGGTGTTCCACAAAAGCGCGGAAGGAAAAGCTGCGCCCCCTCTCTGTGCCTTCCCCGTCAGAGCGGTCCAGGCAGCCAGGGGCTTGGTGGGCGCACTCTACCCAGGTGTGGCGCGCCCCCTCCCTTCCGCGGACCCAGACTCAGTTTCCACTCTCGCCAGTCGGACATGCGCGCCTTCCGTCCTCCGCATCCCCAGCCCCAGTCCCCGCCCGCGCCGGTCGGGTGCCTGCGCCCTGTGTCTCGCCGCGACCTTCCCCTCCCCCCTGCCTCCCGCGGGGCTGGGCCGGTCCGCAGCCTGCGAGCTCCTCTCTGGACCCTCTCGGTCTCTTTGTTCTGCGAACGGCCGGCAGTGTGTTCGGGCCGGTTAATTTACTCTCTCTCTTTTGGTCTCCCACAGTTCAAGTTGGAAACTCACAGAAGTTCCCTCCGATTGTCCTCAGGGCACTCCGGCCCGGACCCTACCCCAAGCAATGCCGCCTAAGAGCTCCCGGGACGGATCTCCGTCCTTAGCTCTTTTGTCTCACTTTTTATCTTTTATATTTTGTCCTACCTCCTTTCGAAGACAATGGGCTGCTTTTCTGGGCGCCTGATGACCTCAGCTAGCGATCCGAAGTTGTTTTGCGAAGTTTGCTCTGCGTTCAGTTATTCTTTTGATGAATTTGTAGGAGAGAAAGTGGTCTCCCCGTCCTACTCCTCCGCCATCTTGGCTCCTCCTATAGTTTCATTCTTTTACAGGTGTTTGACAATTTTTCCCATCACCAATTATTAAAGAGAATGTCTTTTCTCCATTGTATATTTTTTCATTCTTTGTCAAAGATAAGGTGTCCATAGGTGTGTTTGTAGATTAATCTCTTGGCTTTCTCTTTTGTTCCATTGATCTACATGTCTATATTTATGCCAGTACCATACTGTCTTGATGACAGTAGCTTTGTAGTATAGTCTGAAGTCAGGCAGGTTGATTCTTCCATTTCCCTTATTCTTTCTCAAGATTGCTTTTGCTATTTGAGGTTTTGTGTGTTTCCATATGAATTTTGAAATTATATGTTCTAGTTCGGTGAAAAATACCATTGGTAGCTTGATAGGGATTGCATTCAATCTATAGATGTCTTTGGGTAGTATATACATTTTCACTATACTGCTTATTCCAATCCATGAACATGGGGCATTTCTCCATCTATTTGTGTCATCTGTGATTTCTTTCATCAGTGTTTTATAGTTATACATATATAGGTCTTTTGTTTCTGTAGGCAAATTTAACCCTAAGTATTTTATTCTTTTCATTGTAAAGGTGAATGGGATTGTTTCCTTAATTTCTCTTTCTTTTTTCTCATTGTTAGTGTATAGGAATGCAAGGGGTTTCTGTGTATTAATTTTATATCCTTCAACTTTACTGTATTCATTGATTAGCTCTAGTAATTTTATGGTGGTGTCTTTAGGGTTTTATACGTAGAGGATCATGTCATCTGCAAACAGTGAGAGTTTTACTTCTCCTTTTCCAATCTGGATTCCTTTTATTTCTTTTTCTTCTCTGATTGCTGTGGGTAAAACTTCCAAAACTAGGTTGAATAGTAGTGGTGAGAGTGGGCACCCTTGTCTTTGTCCTGATTTTAGAGGAAATTATTTCAATTTTTCACCATTGAGGATAATGTTTGCTGTGGGATTGTCATATATGGCTTTTATTATGTTGAGGTATGTTCCTTCTATGCCTGCTTTCTGGAGAGTTTTGATCATGAACTGGTGTTGACATTTGTCAAAGGCTTTTTCTGCAAGTATTGAGATAATCATATGGTTTTTACCTTCCAATTTCTTTTTTTTTTTTTTTTACCTTCCAATTTCTTAATATGGTGTATCACATTGACTGATTTTTGAATACTGAAGAATCCTTGCATTCCTGGGATAAAGCACACTTCATCATGATGTATGATCTTTTTAATATGTTTCTGAATTTGGTTTGTTAGACTTTTGTTGAGGATGTTTGCATCTATGTTCATCAGTGATATTGGCCTGTAGTTTTCTTTTTTGTGGCATCTTTGTCTGGTTTTGGTATTAGGTTGATGTTGGCCTCATAGAATGGGTTTGGGCATTTGCCTTCCTCTGCAATTTTCTGGAAGAGTTTGACTAGGATAGGTGTTACCTCTTTAAATTTTTGATAGAATTCACCTGTGAAGCCATCTGGTCCATGGCTGTTGTTTGATGGAAGATTTTTGATTAAGCTTCGATTACCATGCTTGTGATGAGTCTGTTAAGATTTTCTATTTCTTCCTGGTTCAGTTTTGGAAGATTATGTTTTCTAAGTATTTGGCCATTTCTTCCAGTTGTCCGTTTTATTGGCATATAATTACTCATAGTAGTCTCTTATGATCTTTTGTATTTCTGTGTTGTTTGTTGTGGTTTCTCAATTTTTATTTCTAATTTTATTGATTTGATTCTTCTCCCTTTTTTTCTTGATGAGTCTGGCTAATGGTTTGTCTAGTTTATTTATCTTCTCAAAGAAATAGCTTTTAATTTTGTTGATTTTTGCTATAGCCTCTTCATTTCTTTTTCATTTACTTATCCTCTGATTTTTGTGATTGTTTTTCTTTCTATTGACTTTGGATTTCTTCTTTTTCCTGTTGCTTTTGATGTAAAGATAGGTTGTTTATTTGATGTTTCTCTTGTTTCATAAGCTTGTATTACTATGAATCTCCTTGTAAGCACTGCTTCTACTGAATCCCATATGTTTTGGGTTGTCGTATTTTAATTTTCATTTGTTTCTATGCATATTTCAATTTTTTTTCTTTTCTTCCATGCTCTGTTGGTTATTCAGAAGCATGTTGTTTAGCCTCCACATGTTTGTGTTTTTAATAGTTTTTTTCCCCCTGTAGTTGACATCTAATTTACCACATTGTGATCAGAATAGATGTTTGAAATGATTTCAATCTTTTTGAATTTACCAAGGCTAGATTTATGGTCCAGGATATGACCTATCCTGGAGAATATTCTGTGTGCCTTTGAGAAAAATGTGAATTCCATTGTTTTTTGGGTGAAATGCCCTATAGATACCAATTAGGTCTAACTTGTCCATTGTATCATTTAGCACTTGTATTTCCTTGTTATATTTATGTTTGGTTGATCTATCCATAGGTGTCAGTGGGATATTAAAGTCCCCCATTCTTATTGTGTTACTGTTAATTTCCCCTTTCACAATTGTTAGCATTTGCCTTACAAATTGAGGTGCCCAATATAGGAATATTGGGTGCATATATATCTATAATTGCTATATCTTCTTCTTGGATTGATCCTTTGTTCATTATGTAGTGTCCTTCTTTGTCTCTTATCACAGTGTTTATTTCAAAGTCTATTTTATCTGATATGAATATTGCTACTCCTGTTTTCTTTGGTTCCCATTTGCATGAAATTACTTTTTCAAGCCCTTAAATTTCAGTCTGTATTGTGTCCCTAGGTTTGAGGTGGGTCTCTTGTAGACAGCATATATAGGGGTCCTATTCTTGTATCCATTTGGCCAGCCTTTGTCTTTTTTGGATCATTTAGCTCATTTATATTTAAGGTAATTATTGTTAAGTTTGATCCAGTTACCATTTATTTTGTTGTTTTGGGTTCGTTTTTATAAACCTATACTGTGTTTCCTGTCTAGAGAAGGTCCTTTAGCATTTGTTGAAGAGCTGGTGTGGTAGTGCTGAATTATCTCATCTTTGTAAAACTTTTTATTTCTTCTTCATATCTGAATGAGACCCTTACTGGGTAGAGAAATCTTGGTTATATATTTGTTCAATGCAAAGAAAAAGAGGGGAACAATAGAATAGAAAGGCTAGAGATATCTTCAAGAAAATTAGAGATACCAATGGAACATTTCATGCAAAGATAGGCACAGTAAAGGACAGAAATGCTATGGACCTAACAGAAGCAGTAGATATTAAGAAGAGGTGACAGGAATACACAGAAGAACTATACAAAAGATTGTTCATAACATAGATAACCACGATGGTGTGATCACTCACCTAGAGCCAGACATCCTGGAATGAGCAGTCACTTGGGCCTTAGGAACCATCACTATGAACAAAACTAGTGAAGGAATTATTGCTAAGCTATTTCAAATCCCAAAAGATGATGCTGTTAAAGCACTGCACTCAATATACCAGCAAAATTGGAAAATTCAGCAGTGGCCACAGGACTGGAAAATGTCAGTTTTCATTCCAATCCCAAAGAAGGCCCATACCAAAGAATGTTCAAACTGCTGTACAATTGCACTCATCTCACCTGCTAGCAAAATAATGCTCACAATTCTCCAAGTCAGGCTTCAACAGTATGTGAACCAAGAACTTCCAGAAGTTCAAGCTGGATTTAGAAAGGAAGCGGAACCAGAGATCAAATGCCAACATCTGTTGGATCATAGAAAATGCAAGAGAGTTCCTGAAAAATATCTACTTCTGCTTTATTGATTACACCAAAGCCTTTGACTGTGTAGATCACAACAAACTGTGGAAAATTCTTAAAGAGATGGGAATACCAGTCCACCTTATCTGCTTCCTGAGAAATATGTATGTGGGTCAAGAAGCAACAGTTAGAAACCAGACATGGAATAACAGACTGGTTACAAATTGGTAAAGGAGTACATCAAGCCTGTATATTGTCACCCTGCTTATTTAAGTTATATTCAGAGTACATCACGCTAAATGTTGGGCTGGATGAAGCACAAGCTGGAATCAAGATTGCCAGGAGAAGTATCAATAACCTCAGATATGCATATGACACCACCCTTATGGCAGAAAGCAAAGAGGAACTAAAGAGCCACTTGCTGTTTGTGTTTGATCTTCATTAGTTTGATTAATGTGTGTCTTGGGGTGTTTTGCCTTGGGTTCATCCTATTTGAAATTCTATGGGCTTCTTGGATTTGGGTGGCTATTTCCTTCCCTATTAGGTAAGCTTTCAACTGTTATCTCCTCAAGTATTTTCACATGCCCTTTCTTTTTGTCTTCTTTTTCTGGGACACCTATGATTTGAATGTTGGGGCATTTAACATTGTCCCAGAGGTCTCTCAGGTTGTCCTCCTTTAATTCTTTTTTTCCCCTCTCTGCTTCATTTATTTCCACCATTCTCTTCCACCTCACTTATCCTCTATTCTGTCTCAGTTTTTCTACTGTTTGTTCCCTCCAGAGTGTTTTTAATCTCAGTCATTGAATACTTCATCACTGATTGATTCTTCTTTATTTCTTCCAGACCCTTGTTAAACATTTCTTGCATCTTCTCAATTCTTGTCTCTAGTCTATTTATCTGTAACTACATTTTGGTTTCAAGATTTTAGATCATCTTTACTACCATTTTTCTGATTTTTTTAAAATGTAGACTCTCTATCCCCTCCTCTTTGGTTTGGTTTGGTGGTTTTTATCATGTTCCTTCACCTGCTGAATATTTCTCTGCCTTTTCATTTTGTTTAGATTGCTGTGTTTGGGGTTCCCTTTCTGCAGGCTGGAAGCTCATGGTTCCTCTTAACTGTGGAATCTTCTCCCTTTGGGTGGGATTGGACAAGTGGCTTGTCAAGGTTTCCTGGTTGGGGAAGCTTGTGTCTGTATTCTGGTGGCTGGAGCTGGATCTCTTCTCTCTTCAGTACAATGACGTGTCCAGTAGTGAGTATTTGGGTGACTATGGTTTGGCATGGCTTTGTGCAGCCTGTCTTTTAATGCTCATGGTTGTGTTCCTGTTTTGTTGAAGAATTAATGTAGTATGTCTTGCACAGAAACTTGTTGGCTCTTGGGTGGAGCTTGGTTTCAGTGTAGGTATGGAGGCTTTTGTGTGGGCTCTTGTCTATTAATGTTCCCTGGAGTCAGGAGTTCTTTGATGTTCTAAAGTTTTGGCCTATGGCTTTCAGTCCTTCTCTTACAATAGCCTCAAGTCTTCTCCATCCATACAGCACAGAAACTAAACCCCCTGGATTAATGGTGAAACAATTCTCCACAGCCCAGAACACCCAGAGAGATTCACAGAGTTATGTAGAGAAGAGAAGAGGGACAAAGGAGATAGAGGTGACCAAGAGAAGAAAAGGGAGTGTCAAAAGGGGAGAAGCAATCAAGCCAGTAATCAAATCCCTAAGTGAAAATGAATACTGAAGATTAGATTCTTAGAGGTACAAAATTGATGACAAATATAAAAAAACAAAGATTAAGAACCTAGAATAGAGGTTAGACTCTCAGAAATACAGCATAAAGAATAGAAAACAAAATCAATCAAAAAACCTTAAAAGTGCATGTGTGGAATTTGCTTTTAAAAGCAGGGATTTTCAGCAGATGAATGGATAAGGAAGCTGTGGTACATATACACCATGGAATATTACTCAGCCATTAAAAAGAATTCATTTGAACCAGTCCTAATGAGATGGATGAAGCTGGAGCCCATTATACAGAGTGAAGTAAGCCAGAAAGATAAAGAACATTACAGCATACTAACACATATATATGGAATTTAGAAAGGTGATAACGATAACCCTATATGCAAAACAGAAAAAGAGACACAGAAATACAGAACAGACTTTTGAACTTTGTGGGAGAATGTGAGGGTGGGATATTTCAAAAGAACAGCATGTATACTATCTATGGTGAAACAGATCACCAGCCCAGGTGGGATGCATGAGACAAGTGCTCGGGCCTGGTGCACTGGGCAGACCCAGAGGAATTGGGTGGAGAGGGAGGTGGGAGGGGGGATCGGGATGGGGAATACATGTAAATCCATTGCTGATTCATGTCAATGTACAACTAAAACCACTACAATATAAAAAAAAAAAAGATATGTAAAATTAAAAAAAAAATAAAAATAAAAAAAAATTCTAAAAAAAAAAAAAAAAAAAAAGCAGGGATTTTTAAAAAAAGTAATAGTAGACTACAAAAATGAAAGTTATATGAGTAATAAAGAAAGAAACTTTTTTTGAAAACTAAAAATACAATAATAAAAACATATCTAGGAATTTGTATGGAGCTGTTTTGGGCTATGTGGTATCAATTCAGTGTCGGTTAGTCCCTTTTTCTGGCTTGTACTTGTTCTCAAGGTCTATATGGGCCCCTCAAAGGCACAGTCTCAGTGTAAACTGCTGTGTTTTACTCTGCTGCACCTGTCACTTCCAGAATGGCTTCCCCTTCTTTGTTTATTTTGGTTTCCTCAGTTAACGAGTTTCTTCAGAGTCTAATTTCTGCCCTGACATAAGGGGGTGAAGGTGGCCACTTATTTAGGCTCACTTGTTCAGTTGTGTTGTGGAGAGGGAGGGACACTGTAAACAAATACTGCTGGCATGTGTGGGGAGTGCTCATGGTGGATGTAACACATTGGGTTTGCCATAGCCCAAGGCAGCTTATACTTCCTGGGTCCACACTGTTCAGGCTTCAGGGTGCTCAGCAAGGGCACTGTCCCAAGTGGGCCCTGCATTTCGTGCACTTCCCAGGTCAAAGTCACTCAGGTTCTCGGGTGTTCCGCAGGGACACAGATGCAGATGGGCTGTGCATTTTGTGCCTTTCCCTGGTCCAAGAAGCTCAGGCGACTGCATGCTTGGTGAGTGCATGGTCCCAGGTGGGTGGTGCATCTTATTCACGTCCCAGGTCCTTGCCTCTTGGTTTCCCAGGGGCACCACAAGAGCACATTCCAGGTGTGCCGTGTGTCTCCTCTGGGGAGCTGATCTCAGGCTGTGACACTCTTGGCAGATTTCAACCCTCCAGGATCCCAGGAAGATGTGATTAGCAGCTTGGAGCCTGCTCATAGTTTGGTGTAAAGTGTAGTCTCTGGGGCCTAGATTGCAGCAGCCCCTTGACTTCTGGCTCTGACTGTTGCACACTTGTCTCTCTGCCTCCAGGGAGAGAGGGACCTATATGGCAGCCGGCTTGCTCTTCTTTGGTATTCACTCAATCCTTTGTTCTGTGAGTGGGCCAGGGGTCACCATGTGGTGTTAGAGCATTTTGCAGGAAATGTCTTTTCTTTTTGTCTCTTTGGCAGTCCCACAGTTTGTGTTGCTATCTCACATTAACTCCCTCAGATTGTTCTCAGGGCATTCAGGTCTGGTCCTTACCCTAAGGAACGATGACGCATACCGCACCTCACTGCCCAGTCCCCATTTGCTAGTGGCAAACATAAGTGTCTCTGCCACTTCTCCATCTCCACTTTTGGTTGCGGTTAGGTGTGTATTCTGTAGGCTTTTTTCCCCTCCCATTTATGTTGCCATTTGAGATTCCAAATCTCCCTACAGTCACACCTGTGAGAGGGTTTCCTACTGTGTGGAAACTTCTATCCTTCACGACTCCCTTCCCCAGGATGGGTCTACATCCCTAAATCTTTTGTCTCTGTTTTTGTCTTTTATATTTTGTCCTACCTCCTTTGAAGATATTGGGCTGCCTTTCTGGGGGCCTGGTGTCCTCCACCAGTGTTCAGAAGTTGTTTTGTGGAAGTTGCTCAACATTCAAATGATCTTTTGATGAATTTGTAGGGAAGAGAGTGGTCTCCCCATCCTATTCCTCCGCCATCTTGGGGCCACCTCGAGATAGAACCTATTAAAACAACAACAGCAACAACAACAACAATAACAACAACAACAACCCTCTCTGCAAACAAAAGTCAGTGACTTCAGTGGAGAATTCTGCCAAATGTACAAAGAATAATTAATACCTGTTTTCTCAAACTATTCCAGAAAACTGAAGAAGAGAGAATACTTCAAGATTCATTGTATGAGGCCATCATCACCCTGATTCCAAAACAAACATTGCAAAAAAATTTATAAACCAGTATCTTTGATTAATATAGATGCAAAAATCCTCAGCTAGATTTTAGCAACCCAAATTCAACAATATAGAAAGGGGAACATATATCATGATCAAGTTGGATTCATTCAATTTGCATATGGTTCAACATATGCAAATCAATCAATGCTATACATCACATTAACTAAAGGAAAGACAAAACCCAAATGATCATCTCAATAGACAAAGAAAAAGCATTTGGCAAAATTCAACATCCATCCATAATAAAAATATTCATTGTGGTGGGTACGGAGGGAACATCTCTCAAAATAATAAAGACCATTTATGACAAGTCCACAGCAAACATAATGCCCAGTGGTGAAAAACTGAAAAACTTCCTGCTAAATTAAGCAAAAGGATAAGGATGCCAACTCTTACTGTGTCTATTTAACATACTATTGGAAGTTCTACACACAGTAATCAGACAAGAAAAATAAATAAAATGTATCCAAATTGAAAAGGAAGATCTAATACTGTCAATATTTGGATATGACATAATAGTCTACGTAGAAAACTGAATTCTTCACAATAACAGTATTAGAACTAATAAACGATTTCAGTAATGTAGCAGGGTACAAGATTAATATAGCAATCTGTTGTGTTTCTATACACTGATAATAAAATATCTGAACTTTTAAAAATCCTAAATATATATATATGAAGTGAAGTGAAGTCGCTCAGTCGTGTCCAACTCTTTGTGACCCCGTGGATTGTAGCCTACCAGGCTCCTCCATCCATGGGATTCTCCAGGCAAGAATACTGGAGTGGGTTGCCATTTCCTTCTCCAGGGGATCTTCCTGACCCAGGGATCGAACCCAGGTCTCCCACATTGGAGGCAGACGCTTTAACCTCTGAAAGTTTGCCCAAGGGAAGTTTGCCCAAGTACATGTCCATTGCATCAGTAATGCCAACCAGCCTTCTCATCATCTGATGCTATCCTCTCCTTTTACCCTCAATCTTTCCCAGCATCAGGGACTTTTCCAGTGAATCAGTTGTTCGCATCAGATGACCAAAATACTGGAGCTTCAGCTTCAACATCAGTCCTTCCAATGAGCATTCAGGGAAGATTTCCCTTAAAATTGACTCGTTTTATCTCCATGCTGTCCAAGGGACATGTGATATATATATATATATATAGTTTCTAAGACACATATATATATAAACTATATATATATAGTTTCTAAGACACATATGACTCTTGAGACCCCATGAACCCACCAGGTTCCTCTGTCCATGGATTTTCCCAGGCAACATTACTGGAGTGTGTTGCCATTTCCTTCTCCAGGGGATTTATCTTCCCAACCCAGGGATCAAACCTGTGGGCCTGATGTTGAAGCTGAAGCTCCATTATTTTGGTCATCTGATGCAAACAACTGACTCACTGGAAAAGTCCTTGATGCTGGGAAAGATTGAGGGCAAAAGGAGAGTATAGCATCAGATGATGAGATGGTTGGTTGGCATTACTGATGCAATGGACATGAACTTGGGCAAACTTCAGGAGATGGTGAGGGACAGGGAGGTCTGGCATGCTGCAGTCCATGGAGTTGCAAAGAGTCGGACATGACTGGGTGGCTGAACAACAACAATGTATTATATGTATATATAATATGTAGGAATAAAATTAACCAAGGAGGTGAAAGATCTATATGCTGAAAAGTATAAAACATTAGTAAAGGACATTGAAAATGATTCAAAGAAATGGAAAGATATCCCATGTTCTTGGATTAGAACAATTCATATTGATAAAATAAGCATACTACCCAAAGCCACCTACAGATTTAAAGCAATCTCTATCAAAATATCCATGACATTTCTCACAAAATTAGACCAAATAATCCTAAAATTTATATGATGCTACAAAAGACCCAAAATTGCCAAATCAACACTGAGAGAAAGAAAAGCTAGAAGTATAAGCCTTCCAGAATTCAGGTTCTACTACAAAGTTACAGTAATGAAAATGCTGAGCTGTTGGCCAAAAGCAGGCATACTGATCAATAGTACAAAATAGTGCAGAAGTAAACCCATACACCTGTAGTCAATTAATCAATGAAAAAAAATATAGCAAGAATATACATTGGAGAAAAGACAGTATCTTCAAAGTTGGTGCTGGGAGAGCTAAACAACTACATGTCAAAGGATGATATCCAAACAAACTTATAACATATACAAAATAAATTCAAAATGGTTTAAAGACATAAATGTAAGCCCTGAAACCATAACATTCCTAGAGAAGAGCATAAAACATTGATGTATATCATAGCAATATTTTCTTGTACCAGTCTCCTAAGGCAAAATAAAAAAGCAACAAACAAGTGAGCCCTAATTAAATGTAAATGGTTTTGCAGCAATGAAACTGTCAACATAATGAAAGATGATGACCTATGGAACAGGAGAAAATATTTGCAGGTGATGCTATTGGCCGATGATTAATATCCAAAATATGTAAACAACTTAACAACTGAACACAAAAAAGCAAGCAACCTAATAAAATAGAGGCAGAAAATCTAAATATTCTTCCAAAGAAGACATGCAGATGATTAACAAACACATGAAGAAGTGCTCAATGTCAATAATTACTTGGAAAATGTAAATCCAAACCACAATGAGGTATCACTTCACACCAGTTATTATCATCTCCATCAAAGAGTCTACAGTGTGTACATGTCCATCCCAAACTCTCTAGTTATCCCTTCTACCCATTCACACACTGATATTTAAAATGGATAACTAACATGGACCTACTGTATAGCACATGAAACACTGAAAAATGTTATGTGGCATTTTGGATGGGAGGGGAGTTTGGGGGTGAATTAATACATGTATAATATGTATGGTCGAGTCTCTTCACTGTTCACCTGAAACTATCACAACATTATTTTTTAATCAGTTATACTACAATACAAAATAAAATCTTTAAAAGGTTACAAACAATAAATGCTGAAGAGAGTGTGAAGAAAAGGGAACCCTCCTACCCTGTTGGTATGAACGTAAATTGGTGCACACGTTATAAAAAACAGTATAGAGGTTTCTTAAAAATCTAAAAATAGAACTGATGTATGATCCAGCAATCCCACTCCTGGGTATATCTGGAAAAAAGAAAGCTCTCATTTGAAGAGATTTGTGCAGACGAATATGAAATATTACTCAGCCGTAAAAAGAATAAAATATTGCAATTCATAGCAACACAGATGGGCCTACAGAAGATTATGTTTAGTGAAAAAAGACAGAGAAAGTGAAAGACAAATACTATATGATATCATTTATATGTGGAATTCAAAAAATAATACAAATGAATCTATGTGCAAAACAGAAACAGACTCACAGACATAGAAAATAAACTTATGGCTACCGAATGGAACCAGAAAGATGGAGGGAAAAATTAAAAATATGAGATTAACAGATACAAACTTCTATACATAAAATAAATAAGCAAGCAAAAATAATTTACTGTATAGAACAGGGAATTATATCCAATATTTTATAATTAACAATTATGGAATATAATTTGCAAAAAGCACCTCAAAACAAATCGTGTGCTATACACCTGAATCTAACAGTATTATGAATCAACTATTCTTTTGTTAAAAAAATAGTAGAAGTAAGGAAATAGCAATGATCATAAAAGAAATGAGAGTATTGTGAACCAATATTTGCCAACAAATTTGACAACCTGGAAGAAATAGATACATTCCTAGAAGCATACACCTACCAAAATTGAATCATGAAGAAATAGAACATTTGATCAAACTGATTGCTAGTAAAGATATTGAATCTATACTCAAAAACCTCTCAATAAGCAAGCATGCAGGACAACATGGATTCACTAATGAATTCTATCCAACATTTAGAACAGAATTAATGCTTATGAATACTTATGAAGCTCTTTCAAAGACAGAACACTTCTAAACTCATATTACCTTGATATAAAACTATACAAGATACCACACACACACACACACACACACACACAAAAGCCAGTAAATATTTCAGGCCAATATCCCTGATAAGTATAGATTGAAAAATCTCAACAAAATATTAGCAAACCAAATTTAGCAATGCATTAAAAGGATCACACTCTATATGGAATTTATTCTAGGGATGCACTTATGCATCAATATCCACAGAACAGTCAATGTGATACACTATCTTAACAAATTTAAAGACCAAAATCATACATGGTCATCTCAATAGATGCTGAACAAGTACTTGATAATATTCAACATCCATTTATGACCAAAACTTTTCAGAAACTGTGCATAGAGGGAACCTACCTCAACATAATAAAGATCACATTTGACAAGTCCACAGCTAACATCATATTCTATGGTGAAATGCTTAAATCTTTTTAATCTAAAATCAACAACAGCAAGGAGGCCCACTCTTGCCACTTTTATTCAGCATACTATTAGAAGTTCTAGGCAGAGCAATTAATAAGAAGAAATACATTATCCTATTTAAATACAAAAAAAGTAAAACTGTCACTATTTCCAAATGACATGGTATTTCACACAGGAAACCCTGAAGATGCCATCAAACAAAATGTTAGAATTAATAAATTCAGTAAAAGCAAGATACAGAATCAACGTAATTATTTTTTTTTCTTATACACTAATGACAAACTACTAGAAAGAGAAATGAATAAAACAATCCTGTTTACAAATTCATCAAAAAGAATGAAATATCTAAGAATAAATGTAAGGGAGGAGATAAAAGACCTGAACACTATAAGACAATATGAAAAAACTGAAGACACAAATAATGGAAGAGATTCTATGCTCATGGATTGGAAGAATTATTATTGTCAAAATACCCAAAGCAACCTACAGATTGAATGCTATCCTGATTGAAATTCCAATAGAATTTTTAACAGAAATATAATAAGCCTACAAAAAATCCCAAAATATAATGAATTTTTGTATATTGATCTTGTGCACTACAATTTGCTTGAACTTATTTATTAGTTTTAAAATATTTTAATTGATTCATTACCATTTTTTATATATAAGATCATGTCTGTGACTAGAAATTGTTTTATTTCTCCCTTTCCAATTTTTTTATTTTATTTTTTTTATTTTTTATTTTTTTCACTCTGTGTGACCCCATAGACGGCAGCCCACCATGCTCCCCCGTCCCTGGGATTCTCCAGGCAAGAATACTGGAGTAGGTTGCCATTTCCTTCTCCAATGCATGAAAGTGAAAAATGAAAGTGAAGTCGCTCAGTCGTGTCCGACTCTTAGCGACCCCATGGACTGCAGCCTATTGGGCTCCTCTGTCCTTGGGATTTTCCAGGCAAGAGTACTGGAGTTGGGTGCCATTGCCTTCTCCATCCCTTTCCAATTTTTATGCCCTTTTTTCTTGCCTAATTGTCCTGGAGAAAAGCTCTAGCGTAATGTTTAACAGAAACAGCAAGTGTGAATACACATATATTTTTCCTAAGCTAAGGGGAGGGGATTTTCATTCTTTTACAATTAAGTATGATGTAAGTTGTGAGGTTTTTTTTTTTTTTTAGATTCACTTTATTGAGTTGAGAACATTTCCTATTTCGTTGTGTGCTTTTATCATGTTACAGTGTTGGATTTTGTCAAATGTTATTTTTGTATTTGCTCTGAGCATTATTTTTGTCCTTTAGTCTATTTTTGTGATTTGTTGTTGTTTGGTTGCTATGTCCTGTCCATCTCTTTTGCAACTCTATGGACTGTAGCCCACCCAACTCTTCTGTCTATGGGATTTCCCAGGTAAGGATATTGGAGTGGGTTGCTACTTCCTTCTCCAAGGGATCTTCCCGACCCAGGGATTGAACACATGTCTTTTGCATTGGCCAGCCAACTCTGCCAGTGAACCACCAGAGAAGTTTATTTTTGTGGTAAATCACGTTAACTGTTTTTTAGATCTTAAAACAACCTTGCATCCCTGGCATAAATCCCACTTGATCATACAGTATAACTCTTTTTATACATTTCTGGATTCAATGCACTATACTTTTGTTGAGTAATCTTGCCTCTATATTTATAAGTCTACAATTTCTCTTGTGTATCTGGGTAATACCAGTTTCATCAAATTAATTATGAAGTCTTTTTCCAGTTGAGGTTTTCCAAGTTCTTGGTATAACAAGTGATTTTTCATTGAATCCTGAACTTTTAGGTTATTTTATTATGAGACTCTGAATTCTATTTAATCTTCTTTTCTATTTCCAGAAATTCACCTTTTATGTACAATGCATAGAAACAGGTGCAAGTGAATGGTTAAGTTTCTGCTGGACTCACTGCTATCACCCTGGCAAATGCGAAACTCGGACTCCCACTACCTTGCCCCATTCACTGTCAGCAGGTGTTGGCTGAAGTTCAGTCTCCTTCTTGGCCTTGATAATACCTCTCAGCAGAGCACTAACTCATAGCACTCATTATATCTGTGTGAGAGATGGAAGTTCAGCTCCCAATTAGGCCACACTGATGTGGAGGGAAGAGGATGGTCATAGAGGAAAGCAAAGTGCAAATTATCACCACATTGCACTGCTTTTTCTGCTCCATTACCTGTGGTTTGGAGTGTAATATTGTTATTGTTCAGTCTCTCAGTTGTGTCTGACTCTTTGCAACCCCACGGACTGTAGCATGCCAGGCTTCCCTGTCCTTCACTATTTCCCTGAGTTTGCTCAAACTCATGCCCATTAAGCCAATGAGGCCATCCAACCATTTCATCCTCTGTTGCCCCCTTCTCCTCCTGCTCTCAATCTTTCCAGCATCAGGAATTTTTTTCCCAATGAGTTGGCTCTTTGCATCAAGTGGCCAAAGCTTCAACTTCAGCATCAGTCCTTCCAATGAGTATCCAGGGGTTATTTCCTTTAATATTGACTGGTTTGGTCTCCTGCTCTCCAAGGGACTCTCAAGAGTCTTCTCCAGCACCACAGTTTGATATCATCAATTCTTTGGTACTCAGCCTACTTTATAGTCCAACTTTCACCTCTGTACATGACTACTGGAAAAACCATAACTTTGACCATATGAATCTTTGTCAGAAAAGAGATATCTCTGCTTTTTCATATGCTTTCTAGGTTTTTAGGAGTGTAATACTAGCTCCCTGTTTTGCCCAAATGATACTGAGATGGGTGTGCAGGAAGTGGCATACTGAAAATCACTTCCTAACACCTTTAAATCTGTCCCTCCCCACATGATGCTAGTTTCAGTTTCATTTGGAAACATGGACTCTCTGTGTTGGATCAAATTGTAAAGACCTCCCTTCTATTCCCCAAACATCTGATTCTTGGAAGTTTAACAATTGGCCCTGAGTACTCAGCTTAGAAACATCCTGTGATGGGGGAGCTCACTTGCTATCAAGAGACCATCTCTTTTAGAAAATTCTCATTTTTTTCCAAGCTGGAAATTGTCTCTCTGATGCTTATATTTATACATCCCAGCTTGGACCCTCTGTGAGGTATCGGGCCTTCAGAGCTCAGAAGACAGAAACCAAATGCTCCTGAGCCTTCTACAAGGAATTGGTTTCTTATCTCTTTATATCCCAGTGGCCACCATGTGGACATATTGCCATACACCTATTTCCCTGTTAAAAGATGGGGCCTAGAGTCTGAACAGATAGAGTATCGCACTTATGGCTCTAGATCAATATTTTCTGAAGTTCATTTTTACCAAACACTGGTCACATAAAATGTTCTATAGATAATTTATTCTATGGTTAAATAAGTTTAAGAAACACTGCATCTATAATTCCATAATGGAGAGTCACAATGCAATTTATATCTTAGGAAACAAGAAGTCCTCAAAGAAAGCTTTTTAATTTTCTTTAGCTTGGAATTTCCCAAGTGTGTTTACATATAGAGTTAAAACAACAACAACAACAAAACTCTTACTACCAACTCGCAGAAGGAACTTCTTTATAGAATCCCTATAATATAAATAAGTGATTTTTAGATTATTCAATCTTTCAAATAAATATATATTGCCTAGTATTTGCTAGACTGAGTACCATGAATCTTCAAACATTATTTGGTTAATATTTCTCTTTATACAGCCTCTATTACCATTTCTTCTGTTAGCCACATCTTTCTATTAACTGAGTTGGCAGTTGGATGCATTCCTTAAGCTTGGTTATGGATGCCAGTGCTAAGTCTCATCGCCTTTCTTTGGGACCATTGTTTCTAGTGTTTGTTTTTTGTTTGATTTTGTTGCTAGACACAAGTGCATAAACTTATATCTATATTCCAGTTAGACTTCTTCTTGGTTTTGGCTCATAACCCCATCCTTCTCAGACCTCTTTTAGCTACTTAATTCTTTTTGTTCCACAATGAGTTCTGCAAAGTGAGTGCTTAATAAATGTGACTTAATTGACTTAACTCAGACAAGATAGGGAGATTTTAATGCCAATCACAGCTAAAATGAGTTTGGCAAGTCCATGTGTTGGTTACAAAGTGAATCTTTGACTGAGAATGCTGATAATGATAATCAGGTATATATCTGTATGGAAAGACTCTCTAGAGCCTATGGGGTATAATTACTAAAACTCTTAAGAGTCAAGTCAAGCTAAAAATTCTGTAAGGTTGAAACCATAACCTAGAATAATGGTATTAATAATAGCAATAATATTTCAATTCACTTCCCACATTGATTATTTAACTTGATCCTCAGAACAACTTGTGCAATAGGAAAGATAGGTTATGATAGGACTGAACACTGGATACCACTTCTTCCTCTTGAATTACGGAGTCAGATTACAGGAGTCCACTGTGGATTGTTTGGATCAATCCAAATTGTGTGTAGGATTTTGTGTAGGATCTACTTAACTATACTGTATATGGGTATAACATAGTGGTTGCTAATATCAGTTGTGCGTCAATTAAGCAATTTTTTTACCTAAATGGTGACTAGTTAATACAATTTCTGAGACTGACTGATGGCATTCATTTGTGGTCTGAACCCTCTCCCTTCCTCTGATGCCTTATTAGACATTCATCTTTGCTGTTCATGCTAGATTAACTATCAGTATAACTCTGAGTGAGTATGTATACCCTTTTAAACTGCCATTCCTACATCTATAAATATTGAAGACTGAATCAGGCAAAGTTGGAAGAGTCATAGACCATGAATTTTCATGGATAGCATCTCAAGGAGTGTAAGGAGACTGACAAGGTAGGGTTATGGGCCTTGTTATGTCTGATCTACTCTCCTGATCTACTTAAAACAGAGCATCAATGCTTTTTTAATCTATTTCACAAATTGAGTTCCATTTCTTAAAATCAATGACAAAAACTCAAATGCTGGGTTACAAACTTCTTAAAATTATTTTCAAAGTTGACCTTTTATGGTTTTATAATCTAGAATCAAAGATAAGCAATTGCAGACTAGAAAAAAATTGGCCATTTGTATTTGTAACCAAGCTTGGATTTGGAGATTGGGACTTACAAGCTGTGTGCTCTTAAGCAAGCTATTTAATTCACTGACCTTGTTCTGTTATTTCTAAAATGGAGATGAGTCACTGATTTGGGGGGTTTAATGAAATGATATTTACTGTTCATTCAATTCTTACTCATGTCAGACAGTATGTCAATTTTTTACATGCTCTTTTTCACATAATTTTCTTCATAACACTATTCACTACCTGATATTATATACAATTGAGCCTCGAACAACATGAATTTAAATTGTACAGGTCCACTTATAAGTGGATTTTTTCAAAAGTACAAAATTACAGTACTACACAATTCACTTTTGGCTGAAACCACTGATGCATATTGAACCATTTGTATGGAGAACTGACTATAAGTATATGAGGATTTTCTACTGCACAGAGGGTCAGCTCCCTAACCTCTACATTGTTCAAGGGTCAAATTTATTTCTAAATCTTCTTTTTTGTTTGCTTTTACCTACTTCTAGTGGTAAAGAACCCCCCCTGTCAATGCAAGAGACCATGAGACTCGGGTTCGATCCCTAGGTTGGGAAGGTGCCCTGGAGGAGGGCATAGCAACCCACTCCAGAATTCTTGCCAGGAGAATCCTATGGACAGAGGAAACTGGTGGGCTACAGTCCACGGAGTCACAGAGTCAGACATGACTGAGGTGACTTAGCATGCATGCATTCCCCACTTCATGAAGAGGAAATTCAACCATTTTGTTCAATAAATTGTCACAATTAATACCCACCATGACTCTATGAGGTATTATTGCTATTTTAAAGTGGAAGAAGTCTAGATTCAGATGTAAAATAATTTTCCCCAAATTACACAATTGGTAAGTGACAGAGTGAGTGGGAAGGCCAGAGGTCCCCAAGTGGCAGACATTTTTTTTTTCCTTCTCTGTGGATGAAACAAGTTCTGCCTAAGACTAACTTTTTTTTTTTTTCTTTTCTCAAACCTTGGGCTGATAATGGCTCAATAAACCAGTATCTGTGTCAATTATGTTGTGGCTGGGGGGTGATACACCTCATGCCATCCTACCTCAAAAATGCATATGGTGGGAGAGGGGCCTGGTGAAACTCCCTCAGCCTTGAGGTGTTTGTTTTATCTGATTAGAAGCTCTCTGACAGAGTTGCTAAAACTAGTTTTAGCCTTGCTAAAAACTAGCAAGGGGGCACTCTTTTTGTCCCTTTATGATGTCTATGTCTGAAGCTTTCCCTGTCTCTGTTATATTTTGATAAAATTTTGCTACACAAAAGTCTCCAAGTAGTCAAGCCTCCTCTCTGACCCCTGGTCAAAATCCTCTCCTCTGGAGGTCACAAATCCCAACTTGCAGCAGCAACCTTTCAAGAGGTGTGATTCAAACTCAGATCTACGTGACTTACAGCAATACAGTTAACTTCTATGTTCTGTGGCCCTATTGGCTGGTGTTGTAAAATCTGTATAAAATCTGTTCCACATATTTACCACCAAATGTCATTAGAACTCTGTGCATATGTCTGCAGTAACAAAGTCCTTTTCTCCTTCTACCCTTTATTCTCATGTTGCCTGACTGTAACTCTGTGACCAAAACAGTCTGGTGCAAATGATCCTATCCTTTTTCAGAACCTAGGCCCTAATAGACTGCTGCTGCTGCTGCTGTTAAGTCTCTTCAGTTGTGTCCGACTCTGTGTGACCCCATAGACGGCAGCCCACCAGGCTCCCCCATCCCTGGGATTCTCCAGGCAAGAACACTGGAGTGGGTTGCCATTTCCTTCTCCAATGCATGAAAGTGAAACGTGAAAGTGAAGTCTCTCAGTCATGTCCGACTCTTAGCAACCCCATGGACTGCAGCCTACTAGATTGCTCCCTCCATGGGATTTTCCAGGCAAGAGTACTGGAGTGGGTTGCCATTGCCTTCTCCGCCCTAATAAACTAGCAGCTTCTAATTCCTATCTTTTAAACACACTCTAGGGACACTTTCTAATTCCCATCTCTTGAATACTCTCTAGAATCTCTGAGCTTTCATATAAGCAGTCGGAGTAGCAGGGCAACATCATACTGAAAAGACCACATAGGCAGTCTATTCTACAGTCCCAGCTGAGCCCAGTCTTATAGCATTCCCAATCAAGGAATCAGACATATGAGTGAAACTATCTTGAAACCTCCAGACCAGTCCATTTCCCGGCTGAGTACTACCAAGTGACTTCAATCAACACCAAGTGGAACAGAAGAATCACCAATACAAATGTTGCTAAAATTCCTAATCGAGTAAAACAGTATAATAAAATGTTTTGTTTTAAGCTATTAAGTTTTGGGGAGTAGTTTGGTTCACAGTGATAGACAACTATAACAATTAGAGCTATGCAAAGATGAACTGGACTGCCTCTGGCCCCTGGAGGTGATTAGTTTACTGTCACTAGAAAAGTATAAGAAGGATCTGTATAGCACCTGGAGAAGATGTTTTAGAAAGGATTTCAGTAACAAAAAGAAAATACTTTTGAACTAAATTATTAGTCTGTAAGCCTGGATACCTCTTAGAATTCACTGGAATCCTTATTTAGAACACAGATTCTTATTCCTCCAGTGTATTAGTCAAGGTTCTCAGGTAAATTGGTTCTCAGAACCAATGTGTGCCTGCTCAGTCACTTCAGTCATGTCCGATTCTTCACAACCCCATGGACTGTGTATCCTGCTAGTCCATAGGATTCTCCAGGCAAGAATACTGGAGTGGCTTGCCATGCCCTCCTCCAGGGGATCTTCCCAACAGCATCAATAGGATATGCATATATAAAGACACTTATTTTGAGGAATTGACTCCCATTCCTCCTGATTGTGGAGGCTTGGTGAATCAAAAATCTGATGTGAGAGACTAGCACACTGGAAAGTCAGGAAATAATTAATGTTTCAGTCTGAAGGTGGTCTGGTAGAGAATTCCTTCTCCTTTGGGGTAGATTCACCTTTTATTATATTCAGATATTCAGCTGATTGGATGAGGCCTACCCACATCATAAAGAGTAATATGCTTTACTCTACCAATTTAAATGAAATTTTATCTGAAAATACCCTCACAACTATGACCACTATGTCAGTCCCTGTGACTTTACATTTCAGATGAACATCTAGGCCAACTCTATATAACAGACCTAGGACCCAAACAGAGCCACCTGAGCTCTTTACTGCAAAAAGAAAGAAGTCATTATTACATACAAAACTATATTTTAGTCTTCAAATAAGGATAAATATGTAGCCTCCATCCAAAGAGAAATATGTAGTTCTTCTATTAACCCAGGCCCTGGCCTGTGTAATTAAGTCCTCTATCATGAATGCCAGCTAACTGTTTTTTGCTGAGTCTTGCTATTTGAAAGATTGGAGAAAATAATTATAATAAGAATTGTTCTAATTGCTAACACTTGTTATGCATTTACTATATGGTGGGAAGTCTTCTAAATGCTTTAGAATTTACTTAACACTTAATCATATGAAATATGTCTCATGTCTCTTATCACTCTCATTTTTCACTTTAGGAAACTGAGAGACATAGAAGTGAAACAGTTTTCCATATCTAAAAAGCTAGTAATGACAAAATTAAGATTTGAATAAAGGCAGCCAGACTCATGAGCCTATGTTTTTAATTATTATGTTAAGCCTTTCCTGGTTTCAGAGACCCACTTCTCCTGAAGGCAAATCACCATAAAGTGTTAATCAAGCTCTACCAGTTTCCATTTTCAGGCAGAACTTCCAGAACCTGAAGACCCCTAGGAGTGCCTGAACAAGTTTCTTAGGCAACCTTATTTTACAGATCCCCTGAAAAACATCAGAAAACCACCTTTAGTGCTAGTCATTTAATCTATTAGTCTCATGATAGGATGATTATTACAATGACCAGTGAAACAGGTTAAAATAATGATTCCTAGACATCATCCTAAGCCAACTGAATCCAAATATTTGCAGTTGGGAATCTGGAACCAGTATTTTTACAGGCTATTGTGATAATCAGTCAGGTTTAGGAATTTCTTTACCTCAACATTCTCCACTTCAATCCCTCTAAAATATTCCTACTGCATATTCTTTCAGCTCCTATTTGTATCTTCTGATCTTTGCCCCTCCCCATCCCTATCAATACTCACAGACTCTTTCTCACAAACGTAGCACATATCTGATTAATCTCAGGTTAACTCCACCAGCAGGTTTCCCCCCTTAAGTTGACCTGAAATCACCCTGTTTATATCTTTATTATTGGTCCTGGTGCTTCCATTCAAAGCCAGAGTTAATGTCTAACACAACTTCAATTAAATAGTCCTCTGTATTTTTGAAGAGAGCTATCAAATGTCCTCTATGTTTTCTTTTTTGGGGGTGAATATTCTCAGTTCAATTACTGCTTTTCTTATGACAGTTTTGAGTCCCTGCATTTTTCTTACTCTCCTCAGGGCATGTTCTAATTTATAGTTTCATCCCACTTAGAATATGGCATCTTGATCTGAACAAAGTAATTTAGACGTGGTCTGACCATTGTTGACAACTGTCTCTTCCCATATTCTCAACATTTATACCTACTAATACAGCCTAAAGTGGTGTTAGTTTTTGGAGCAGCCTATCACTTTCTGCACTCACAAGGGCTTGCAAACATCTATCTACCTCTTTTAAGTCTTTATTGACATTAGGATATGAGTATCATCTTATGTGAAAAAGCTGCAGTAGGCTGAATAATGGCCTCCTAAAGATGTTCACTTGGTAATCCCCAGAATCTGTAAATATGTTACATTATATAGCAAGAGAAACTTTATAAATGTGATTTAGTTAAATATCTTAAAATAGGAATATTATCCTGAATTATCTATATGGCTTCTATGTAATCATAAGAAGGAGAAATGAGATTCAGAATGAGAAACACATTTGATGATTCTACACTGCTCACTATGAAGATAAAGGAATGGGCCACAAGTCAAGAAATGCAGCTATTATCTCCTCGAGTATAATCGGGTGGAGAGGGAGGTGGGAGGGGGGATTGGGATGGGGAATACATGTAAATCCATGGCTGATTCATGTCAATGTATGACAAAAACCACTACAATATTGTAAAGTAATTAGCCTCCAACTAATAAAAATAAATGGGAAAAAAAAGAAATGCAAAAAATCTACAGAAGCTTGAAAAGAAAGGAAATGTATTTTCCTCTAGAACATCCAGAAAGTCAGCCTTGCTGAATCCTTGATTTTCCAATGAGATCCGTTTGATTTCTGACATCAATAACTATAGAATACTATTTTTTTAAATTGTTTAAACCCACTAAATTTGTGGTAACTTGTTAAAGAAACAATAAGAAACTAATACAAATGTATCAGTTTTTGTAGGAACTTTAGAATGACAAAGTTGGAAGAGTACCAATAGATTATCTAGTTCAACCAATTGGAATGCAGAGACTCAGAAAGGGAAAGATACTTATCCAAAGTCACACAGAAAGTAATTAGCAGATCTTGGACTAGAATTCACGTCTCCTGCCTTTTGGACTGGGACTACCCACCTCCCTCACTTTTTAGCTACCCCTCATAGAATAAAAGAAAGCTCAAAGGCCCTTAGAAAGAAGCATCAAATTGAGAATCTAACACTTTAAGAGCATGAAATGTGATCCAGGAAGCAAAAAGAACTAATCTGAGGTGTTACAGTGAGTCAATGACATAGCTGAGTCTTTGACCCAGGTCTTTAAATTTTTAGGTTTCACTGCTGTGACTCATCTCCTTTCTTTGGACACATATGTCACATTTCCTTTAACCATTTACAGCCATTTACTCTGTCTAGTCAAGGCTATGGTTTTTCCAGTGGTCTTGTATGGATGTGAGAATTGGACTATAAAGAAAACTGAGCACCAAAGAATTGATGCTTTTGAACTGTGGTGTTGGAGAAGACTCTTGAGAGGCCCTTGGAATGAAAGGAGATCCAACTAGTCCATCCTAAAAGAGATCAGTCCTGGGTGTTCATTGGAAGGACTGATATTGAAGCTGAAACTCCAATACTTTGGCCACCTGATGTGAAGAGCTGACTCATTGGAAAAGACCCTGATGCTGGGAAAGTTTGAGCACAGAAGGAGAAGGGGACGACAGAGGATAAGATGGTTGGATGGCATCACCGACTCAATGGACATGGGTTTGGGTGGACTCCGGGAGTTGGTGATGGACAGGCAGCAGTTCATGGGGTCGCGAAGAGTCAGACATGACTGAGCAATTGAACTGAACTGAACTGAACTCCTCTACCTCCTTATAATTTATTTTTCTCTGAATAATGGTAGGAGTTGAGGAAGAGTGAGGATAAAAGTCACTAGTCTGGTTTCTGTGCCAACAGAGTTTTTCCACAGTTACTGTTTCCACAGTTACTTGGAAACATTTCATTTTGCAGATGACCTTTGTAAAAGTGTATTTTGTCTTAATTTTCTTTAATAGGAAAATAACTTTTAATTTTAAAATTATAAATTTTCTGTAGCACATTTTGCTGCAGTGAATGAATCCAAATAATTTCACTATTAGCTTATTTTCAAAGCTATTGGCTCCTTTAGAGCTGGTGGAAAATTAAGGGGGATTGATGAGCATGTTCAAATAATGCAGAGATTGGGAGAAAGGCAGGACTGACAGATATTTTGGAGGATTCTATCACAGGCTTTAGAATGAGACAGAGCTAGGTTCAAATCCCAATGCCATTACTTATTTGTGTGTTCACTTCCTGATGAATTTCCTCATGTATAAAGTGGGTATTTATCTTGTATAGTTTTAAATATAGAATTAAATAAGATAGTACACATAAAATATTTAGCAAATTATTTGGTACAGAGGAAGTACTCAAGAAATGGGAGCTGTTCTAATTTTGGTATCGTTTTCACATTGCAGGAATGACAAAGTCTGGAATGTTCAATCAAGCCGAAGAGAGAAGAGCAACCATCTAATTCTTATCCTACATCCAGTCAGCGCTCAGTGTTCTGGCCTTGGCAGTAATCTTGACTCACTAAATAGATGTTCAAATGGTCAGCCTAGGATCAGAGAGTACACAAGATAGGTAGAACTGTGGTCTGAAAATCAGGAAGCTTTGGTTCTAGTCTCATACTGGTCAGTGATATGCTTAATGATCATGACCAAATCACTCCCTTCTCTGGGCTTTAACCAATGAAAATGGTGACAGACTTTATTTTCTTGGGCTTCATAATCACTGCAGATGATGACTACAGCCATGAAATTAAAAGACTCTTGCTCCTTGGAAGAAAAGCTGTGAAAAAACTAGACAGCATATTAAAAAGCAGAGACATTACCTTGCCAACAAAGGTCTACAGAGTCAAAGCTATGGTTTTTCTAGTAGTCATGTGTGGATTTGAGAGTTGGACCATAAAGAAGGCTGAGAGCTAAAGAATTAATGCTTTTGAACTGTGGTGTTGGAGAAGACTCTTTGAGAGTCCCTTGGACAGCAAGGAGATCAGACCAGTCAATCCTAAAGGAAATCAATCCTGAATATTCATTGAGAGGACTGATACTGAAGCTGAAGCTGCAATACTTTGGCCACTTGATGCAAAGAGAGGACTCATTAGAAAAGACCCTGATGCTGGGAAAGGTTGAAGGCAAGAGGATATGGGGATGGCAGAGGATGAGATGGTTGAATGGCATCACCAACTCAATGAACATGAGTTTGAGCAAGCTCTGGGAGATGGTGATGGACAGGGAATCCTGGCATGCTGCAGTCCATGGGGTCACAAAGAGTTGGACATGACCAAGTGACTGAACAGCAACAACAGTTAGGCTTTAACAGCCTTATCTGTAAAATGGGAGGAAGATTAATTAAGTTATTCATTCATTCACTCATTTATCTATTCTAGCATATTTCACTACTGATTACCACACTCTAGTTGACAATATATCAACAACAAGAAGCATTTTGATGGGCCAGTGTAGTGGTCAGATTTATATTTCTTTGATAGATCATTCTGGAAAATGTGGAGAATAGTCTTTCTTGATGTTCAGTGACTAAGTCATGTCCAATTCTTTGTGACCCCATGGGTTGCAACATAACTGGCTCCCCTGTCCTTCACTATCTCTTGGAGTTTTCTCAGATGTTTGTCCATTGAGTCAGTGATGTTATCTAACCATCTCATCCTCTGCCACTTCCTTCTTCTTCTTCTTTTTTTTTTTACCTTCAGTCTTTCCCAGCATCATCTTTTCCAAGGAACTGGCTCTTTGAATCTGGTGGCCAAATATTGGAGCTTCAGCTTCAGCATCAGTTCTTCCAATAAATATTTAAGGTTGATTTTCTTTAAGATTGACTGAGCTTGATCTGTTTGCAGTCCAAGGGACATTCAAGAGTCTTCTCCACCACCACAATTTGAAACCATCAGTTCTTCAGAGCTCAGCCTTCTTTATGATCTAACTCTCACATCCATACATGACTGCTGCAAAAACCATGTCTATGTGTTAGTCACTCAGTTGTGTCCAACTCTTTGCGACCACATGGACTATAGGTCATCAAGCTCCTCTATCCATGGAATTTTCCAGGCAAGAATACTTAAGTGGGTTGCCATTTCCTTTGCCAAGGGATCTTCCCAAACCAGAGATTAAACCTGAGTCTCCTGAATTTCAGGCAGATTCTTTATCATCTGAGCTACCAGGGAAGCTCAAATCCCAAAACCATAGCTTTGACTGTAGAGAACTTTGTTGGCACAGTGATGTCTCTGCTTTTTAATATGCTGTCTAGGTTTGTCATTACTTTCCTTCCAAGAAGCAAGCATCATCTAACGGCTGCAGCCACCATCCACAGTGATTTGTGAGCCCAAGAAAATAAAATCTGTCATTTCTTCCACTTTTCTCCCTTCTATTTACCATGAAGTGATGGACTGGATGTCACAGTCTTGGATTTTTGAATGTTGAATTTTAAGCCAGCTTTTTCAGCCTCTTCTTTCACCCTCATCGAGACTCTTTAATTGCTCTTCACTTTCTGACATTAGAGTGGTCTCATCTGCATATCTGAGATTGTTGATATTTTTCTTGGCAACCTTGATTCCTGCTTGTGATTCATTCAGCCTGATATTTCGCATAATGTGCTCTGCATATAAGTTAAATAAGCAAGGTGAAAATATAGTCTAGGGGGAACAGTCTAGGATGAGAGAAAAGGGGGCAGAGTGAATGAAGTGTATGACGAGATGAGTGAGATTATTGTACTGGGTAATCCATTATAAAAGTAAATTAGAAATTTCAGAAAATGAATAAAAGTAAAGAAGTCCAATATCCCATAATTTGGTCACACTTGACTACTTTCTAAAAAATATGCTCTTGTTAACACTTATCACCAGTACCCTGCTGATGTCATAAACATGTCCACATGCCTAAGTTTTCTTTTAAATAGCAGCATAATAGTCTGTTAAATGTATGCTATTGTCTGACATTTGTATTGCTTCCTACTTTTCAGTATCTTAAATAACACTGAAGCAGATATATTTGGCTCATATACAATACTTATTAAATTTATAAAATTCCACACATAGTTATCATTTTCTAATATTAACTATGTAATTTTAGATGTGAAAATACACAAAGATATTGAAAGCAACAATACCCATAGTTCTTTTGTAATCAAGCTGACTATAGTAATAGAGTCTTCATCACAAAATGTTTTTAATATGTTGTAATTAATATCTTGATTGCAATTAATAAGTACTTTTTGCTAAAACATAGAGAATATAAGAGACTATCCTTAGGAAATCTGCCAAAAACTTAAATATATTCCTAAAAAATGAAATAAAGGAAAAGAAGTATCTGCAATGATCTAAAGAATCCCAGTATTCATAAAATGACACAAACATAATAAAAATCTTTTGGAAATACACAATTAAGGTAAAAGTGACTGTGGCAGAGCTGAAATAACTGCTAATTAAAATCTATGTTCTTATTGAGCACACATGGTAGACTGTTTTCAAGCTTCTCTTGCCACTAACTGTGGTCATTCGACTGAACTCTAAATAACAGAATATGAATAAAATAGATTCTTTCACTTGCCACCTTAGGCCTGACCTAAAATACCTTCCACACATGATCTTCCACATTCTCTCTCTTTCTTCTGACTTAATAAAAATGATCACATTTGGGAAGCTATGTGCTAACATGGAATGGTAAATCAAACATGGAAAAGGATGTCTATAAATAACCATTTGGGTAATATATATCGATTGATAACAATATCTATTTTGCCTCCTTTTGAGTAAAAATAAGCATCCATCATCTTTGCAATACTAAATACTTGGTGGTTTCTTTGTTGTCATAGACAGTATTGCCTTGCCTTATACATGTTTATCAATAAAATGCATTAAAAAATCCATCCCTGGAGAAGGAAATGGCAACCCATTTCAGTATTCTTGCCTGGGGAATTCCATGTACAAAAGAGCTTGACAGGCTACAGTCCACAGGGTTGCAAAGACTCAGACACAACTGAGCGACTATCACTCACTAATTCAAAAATCTATGCAATAATAAAAGAAGTTACCAAAAATGACTAATCTACATTATGGGATTAAAACAATAATAAAATCAAGGTATAATTTTAGATGAAATGATTATTAGATAAATTTGACTGGTAACAGAACCAAAGGTGTTAGGGAAATAGAAGAAGAGTTATGAGAGGAAAAAAGGTGTTAGGAGGATTTCTTTAATTGAACTTTTTTTTTCTTTAATTGAACTTTAATTGACTTACAGTGTTCTTAGTTTCAAGTATAAAGTACTCATTTGATATTATTATGTATTAAAAATTAATGACCATAATAAACCTAGTTATCATCTTTCAGTATACAAAATTTGTATGTATTGTTCAATAGCTAAGTTGTGTGTGATTTTTTGTGACCCCATGAACTGCAGCATGCCAGACTTCCCTGTCCTTCATGAGTTTGCTCAAACTAACGTCCATTGAGTCAGTGATGTCATCCAACTATCTCATCCTTTGTTCCCCCTTCTCCTATTGCCCTCAGTCTTTCTCAGCATCAGAGGCTTTTTCCAATGAGTCGGCTCTTCGAATCAGGTGGCCAAAGCATTGGAGCTTCAGCTTTAGCACCATTCCTACCAATGAATATTCAGAGTTGATCTCCTTTAGGGTTGACTGGATTGATCTCCTTGCTGTCCAAGGGACTCTCAAGAGTCTTCTACAGTGCCATGGTTTCAAAAGCATCAATTCTTTGGTGATCAGCCTTCTTTATGGTCCAACTCTCACATCCATACATGACTACTGGAAAAACCATAGCTTTGACTACACAGACTTTGTTGGCAAAATGTTGCCTCTGCTTCGAGGTTTGTCATAGCTTTTCTTCCAAGGAGCAAGGGGCTTTTAATTTCGTGGCTGCAGTCACTGTCCACAGTGATTTTGGAGCCCAAGAAAATTAAATCTCAAACTGTTTCTACTATATCCCTACTTTCCATGAAGTGATGGGTCTAGATGCTATAATCTTTGTCTTTTGAATGTTGAGTTTTAAGCCAGATTTTTCACTCTCCTCTTTCACCTTCATCAAGAGGCTCTTTAGTTCCTCTTTGCTTTCTACCATTAAAGTGGTATCATCTGCATATCTGAAGTTGTTGATATTTCTCCCAGGAATTTTAATTCCAACTTGTACTTCATCCAACTCAGCATTTCACATAATGACTCTGCATATAAGTTAAATAAGCAGGGTTACAATATACAGTGTTGACATACTCCTTTCCCAATTTTGACATACTCCTTTCCTTTCCCAGTCTATTGTTCCAGGTCCAGTTATAACTGTTGCTTCTTGTTCTGCATACAAGTTTCTAAGGAGGCAGTTAAGGTGGTCTGGCATTCCCATTTCTTTAAGAATATTCCACAGTTTGTTGTGATTCACACAGTCAAAGGATTTAGCATAGTCAATGAAGCAGAAGTAGATGTATTTTTGGAATTCCCTTGCTGTTTCAATGATCCAACAGATGCTGGCAATTTGACCTCTGGTTCCTCTGCCTTTTCTAAATCCAGCTTGAACATCTGAAAGTTCTCAGTTAACACACTGCTGAAGCCTAGCTTGAAGGATTTTCAGCATAATCTTGCTAGCTAGTGAAATGAGTGCAATTGTATGGTAACTTGAACATTCTTTGCCATTACCTTTCTTTGGGATTGGAATAAAATATGACCTTTTCAAGTTGTTTAGCCACTGCTGGGTTTTCCAAATTTGCTGGCATATTGAGTGCAGCACTTTAACAGCATAATCTTTTAGGATTTAAAATAACTCAGTTGGCATTCAATCACCTCCACTAGCTTTGTTCACAGTAATGTTTCCTATGGCCCACTTGACTTCATACTCCAGGATGTCTGTCCCTCTAGGTGAGGTACCATACCATTGTGGTTATGTGGGTCATAAAGAGCTTTTTTGTACAGTTCTTCTGTGTATTCTTGCTACTTATTCTTAATCTCTTCTGCTTCTATTAGGTTTTGCTGTTTTTGTCCTTTATTGTGCCTGTCTTTGCATGAAATGTTCCCTTGGTGTCTCCAATTTTCTTGAAGAGATCTCTAGCCTTCCCATCCTATTGTTTTCCTCTGTTTCTTTGCATTGTTCACTTAAGTGTTTCTTATCTCTCTTTGCTCTTCTTTGGAACTCTGCATTCAGTTTGGTATATCTTTCCCTTTCTCTTTTGACTTTCACTTTTCTTCCTTTCTTAGCTGTTTGTAAGGCCTCCTCAGACAACCACTTTGCCTTTCAGAATGCCTTTTTCTTGGGGATGGCTTTGATCACCACCTCTTGTACAATGTTATAAACCTCCATCCATAGTTCTTCAGGCACTCTGTCTACCATATCTAGTCCCTTGAATCTATTTGTCACATCCACTGTATATCTAAGGGATTTAATTTATGTCATATTTGAATGGCCTAGTGGTTTTCTATACTTTCTTCAATTTGAGCCTGAGTTTTCCAGTAAGGAGCTGATGATCTGAGCCATAGTCAACTCCAGGTCTAATTTTTGCTGTCTGTATAGAGCTTCTCCTTCTTAGACTGCGAAAATGTAATCAGTCTGATTTCAGTAGTGACCATCAGTAGATGGTCATGTGTAGAGTTGTCTCTTGTGTTGTTGGAAGAGGGAGTTTGCTATGACCAGTGTGTTATCTTGGCAAAACTCCATGAGCCTTTACCCTGCTTAATTTTGTACTTTAGGCCAAACTTGCCTGTTACTCCAGGTATCTCTTGGCTTCCTACTTTTGCATCCAATACCCTATGATGAAAGTAACATCTTTTTTTTGGTGTTAGTTTTGCAAGGGCTTGTAGGTCTTCATAGAATCGTCCAAGTTCAGTTTCTTAGGGATTAGTGGTTGGGTCATAGACTTGGATTACTGTGATGTTGAATGGCTTGCCTTGGAAATGAACCAAGATCATTTTTTTAAATTGAAACCAAGTACTGCATTTTGGACTCTTTCATTGACTATGACAGCTACTCCATTCCTTCTAAGAAATTCTTGCCTACAGTAGTAAACATAATGGTCATGTGGATTAAATTCACCCACTCCCATCCTTTTTAGTTCACTGATTCCTAAAGTGTCTGTGTTAACTCTTGCCATCTCTTGTTTGACCACATTCAATTTACCTTGATTCACAGACCTAACATTTCAGGTTCCAATGTAATATTGTTCTTTAAAGCATTGGATTTTACTTTTACCACCACACAGCTGTGTGTGGTTTCCTCTTTTGCTCAACCTCTTCTTTCTTTCCATAGCTATTTCTCTGATTTTCCCCAGAAGTAAATTGCACACCTACCAACCTGGTGGGTTTATCTTTCAGTGTCATAACTTTTTGACTCTTCATACTATTCATGGGATTCTCAAGGCAAGAATATTGAAGTGGTATGCCATTGCCTTCTCCAGTGGACCACATTTTGTCAAGCTCTAACTAGCTTGGACATGCCTTTCTTCAGTTCACATGGCTGAATGACATGCCCAGTGCCCAGCTTGTCCCACTACTGATCCTCATTGAGCATGTAGCCATTGGGTGTTGGTCAACGTGTGGCTCGGGATCAAGGCAAAAGCCCTGCTGGAGTGTCTGGGAAGGGTGTCCAGGGGAGGTTGAAGCTGATGTTGTGGAATTCCCCGGGGCAGAGGGTTCCCTTGTCTCTCTGCTGCCACTGGCCTGCATTATATACTATTAAAATATAGAGACTATATTTCCTCTGCTCTGTATTACATCTTCATGACTTATTTATTTTATAACTGGAACTTTGTATCTCTTAATTTCACTCAGTATTTCACTCTCTGTCCATTTTTCTCCCTTCTGACAATCACCTATATCCTTTGCATTTGCAAGTCTGTTGATGTTCTGTTATGTTGGGCCATTTTTCTTTTCAGATTCCACATATAAGTGAGTTCAAATGGTATTTGTCCTTGACTTATTTCACTTAGCATAACAGCCTTTAGGCCAACCCATATTTTTTGCAATAGGCAAGATTTCACTATTTTTATGGCTGAATACTATTTAATTGTGTATAGATACACACATACATATTTCTTGTTTATCCATTCAACTGTCAATGGACACCACAGTTGCTTCCATATCTTGGCTGGTGTAAATAATGCTACAATGAACACAGGTGTGTGCGTCTGTGTGTATGTATGTATATGTGTGTGTGTGTGTGTGTATATATATATATATATATCTCCTCAAACTAATGTTTCTTTTAGAAAAAGAAATCCTAGAAGTGGAATTACTAGATTGTATGGTAGCTGAATTTTTATTTTGTGGGGAAACTACACGCTATTTTCTATAGAGGCTGTATCATTTTTTTCCACCAATAGTGCAAGAGAGTTTGCTTTTCTCCACAACCTTGTCAATATGTGTTTTTTTGCTATCTTTTTAATTTATTTAATTTATTTTTTATTGAAGGATAATTGCTTTACAGAACTTTGCTGTTTTCTGTCAAAACTCAGCATGAATTAGCCATAAGTATACTCATTCTGACAGTTCAAGGTGATATCTCATTGTGGTTTTGACCTGCATTTTCCTGATGATTAATGATGTTCAACATATTTTTCATGTGCCCATTGGCCATCTTTAGGTCTTCTTGGAAACACATCTATTCAGATCCTGCGCCCATTTGCTATTAGGTTTGTTTGATTTTTTGATGTTGTTTGAGTTCTTTGTATATTTTAGATATTAACCCCTTAACAGATACAGCATTTCCAGTAGTCACGTATGGATGAGAGAGTTGAACTTAAAAATGCTGAGCACTGAGGAAGTGATGCTTTGAACTGTGGTGTTGGAGACTTTTGAGAGTCCCTTTGTCTGCAAGGAGATCAAACCAGTCAATCTTAAAGGAAATCAGTCCTGAATATTCATTGCAAGGACTGATGTTGAAACTGTAATATTTTGGCCACCTGATGTGAAGAGCTGACTCATTGGAAAAACCCTGATGCTGGGAAAGATTAAAGGCAGGAGCAGAAGGGGATGGCAGAGGATAAGGTGGTTGGGTGGCATCATCAAGTTGATGGACATGAGTTTGAGCAAGCTCCTGGATTTGGTAATGGACAGAGAAGCCTGGTGTGCTGCAGTCCATGGAGTCACAAAGACTTGGACATGACTGAGCGACTGAACTGAACTGAGATATATAATTTACACCTAACTTCTCCCATTCAGTAAGAGATCTTTTAATTTTTTTGATATCTTCCTTCACTATGCAAAACCTATTTAGTTTGATGCAATTCAATTTGTTTACTTTTGCTTTTATTCCCCTTGCCTGAAGAGATATAGCCAAAAAAAAAAAAAAAAAGGTTAAGACCGAAGTCAAAATGTGTACTGTCAATGCTTAATTCTAGGAGTTTTATGGTTTTCAGGTCTCAATAAATAAAGGCTTTAATAAATTTTAGTTAATGTTTCATATATGGTGTGAGAAAGTATTCCAGGTTCATTCTTTTGCATGTCTAGTTTTTTCAACATCATTTATCTGAAGAGGTTTTTTTTTTTCTCATTGTATATTATTGCCTTCTTTGTCATAGATTAATTGACCATATATGTGTGGCTTTATTTCTAGGCACTGTATTCTGGTCCATTGATCTGCATATGTGTATTTTTGCAGTTTACCGTAGTATAGATTGAAATCGGAGAGCATGATACCTCTAGTTTTGCTCTTCTTTCTTAAGATTGTATGGTCTATATAAATTTTACAATTTTTTGGGGGGGCTAGTTCTGTAAAAAATGCCATTGGTAATTTGATTGGGGTTGTGCTGAATCTGTAGATTCCCTTGGGTAGTATTGCCTTTTTAACAATATTAATTCTCCCACCTACGAGCATGGTGTATTTTTCCATTTGTTAGTGTTGTCTGGTAAAGAATCCACCTGCAATGCAGGAGACCCCGGTTTGATTCCTGGGTTGGAGGATCCCCTGGAGAAGGGATAGGCCAGCCACACCCTTGTGGCTCAGCTGGTAAAGAATCCACCTGCCATGTGGGAGACCTGGGTTTGATCCCTGAGTTGGGAAGATACCCTGGAGAAGGGAATGGCTACCCACTCCAGTTTTCTGGCCTGGATAATTCCACGGACTGTATAGTCCATGGGGTTGCAAACAATCGGACATGACTGATCAACTTCACTGTCACTTTTCTTTCTATACTATGTTACACAATGGTTGGCACAATTTTTATTTCCACTAACATTATACATGGGTTACCTTTTATCCATGTTTTATTGAACATTTGTTATTTTTAGAGTGGTGATAGCCATTCTGTCAGGTGTATGGTGATATCTCCTTTTTTTGATTTCTAATTGTCTACTAATTGGTCATGTTGAGCAATGTTTAATATTAATGTTAGCCATCTATATGTATTCATTGGAAACATGTCAGTTCAGGCCTTCTGATAATTTTTGGTTTCATGTTTTGATATTGAGCTGTATGAACACTTCATATGTTGTGAATATTGGCTTATTGTCAGTATATCATTGTAAATATTTTCTCCCATTTCATAGACTATTTTTTTTTGTTGTTGTTGATGATGATTTCCTTTGCTGTACAAAAGTTTTTAAGCTTAATGAGGTCCTATGTGTTTATTTTTTCTTGTATTTTTACTTTAGAAAATAGATCCAAAACATTGTTATGCTCTATGTCAAAAAATTTTCTGTCTATGATTTTTTATAGGTGTCTTATGGCTTCAGGTCTTACATTTAGGTCTTTAATGCATTTGGAGTTTATTTTTGTGAGAAAATGTTCGAATTTTGTTGTTTTACATGTAACTGTCTAGTTTCCTCAGAACCACTTGTTGAAGAGACAATCTTTGCTCCATTCTTATCTCCTTTGTCATAGATTAATTGACCATACGTGTGTGGGTTTATTTCAGTACTCTCTGTTTTTTTCCTTTGGTCTATGTGTCTGTTTTGTGCCAGCACCATGCTGATTTGATTACTGTAGATTTTTTATATAGTCTAAAGTTAGGGAGTGAAGATTACTTTAGTTTTATCCTTCTTTTTGAAGTCTCCATGTGGCAAGTTTTGAAGTTTCTATATAAAGCATCAATACCAAAATCAGACTGATTATATTCCTTGTAGTCAAAGATGGAAAAGCTCTATCGAGTCAGCAAAAACAAGACTGGGAGCTGACTGTGGCTCAAACCAGGAACTTCTTATTGCCAAATTCAGACTTCAATTGAACAAAGTAGGGAAAACCACTAGACCACGCAGGCATGACTGAAATCAAATCCCTTACAATTATACAGTGGAAGTGACAAATAGATTCAAAGGATTATAACTGATAGAGTGCCTGAAGAACCATGGACAGAGGGTTGTGACATTGTACAGGAAGTGTTGGTCAAAATCATACCCAAAAAAAGAAATGCAAAAAGGCAAAATGGTTGTCTGAAGAGGATTTACAAATAGCTGAGAAAAGAGGAGAAGTGAAAGGCAAAGGAGAAAATGAAGACATATTCATCTGAAGGCAGAGTTCCAAAGAATGACAAAGAGAGATAAGAAAGCCTTACTAAGTGTTCAATGCAAAGAAATAGAGGAAAACTAGAGACTGTGATAGACTAGAGATCTCTTCTCACCACAACTATTCAACATAGTTTTGGAAGTTTTTGTCACAGCAATCAGAGAAGAAAAAGAAATAAAAGGAATTCAGATTGGAAAAGAAGTAAAACTCTCACTGTTTGCAGATGACATGATCCTCTACATAGAAAACCCTAAAGACTCTACCAGAAAATTACTAGAGCTAATCAATGAATATAGTAAAGTTGTAGGATAAAAAATTATCACACAGAAATCCCTTGCATTTCTATATACTAACAATGAGAAAACAGAAAGAGAAATTAAGGAAACAACTCCACTCATCATTGAAATGAAAAGGATAAAATACCTAGGAATAAATCTACCTAAATAACAAAATTATATATGTATATATATATAATTATAGAACACTGATGAAAGAAATAAAAGATGACACAACTAGATGGAGATATATACCATGTTCATGGATCAGAAGAATCAATATAGTGAAAATGAGTATACTACCCAAAGCCATCTATAGATTCAATGCAATCCCTATCAAGCTACCAATTGCATTTTTCAGAGAACTAGAACAAATAATTTCACAATTTGTATGGAAATACAAAAAACCTCGAATAGCCAAAGCAATCTTGAGAAAGAAGAATGGAACTGGAGGAATCAACCTGCCTGACTTCAGACTATACTAAAAGCTATAGTCATCAAGACAGCATGGTACTGGCACAAAGACAGAAATATAGATCAATGGGACAAAATAGAAAGCCCAGAGATAAATCCATGCATCTATGGACACCTTATCTTTGACAAAGGAGGCAAGAATATAAAATGGAGAAAAGACAATCTCTTTAACAAATGGTGCTGGGAAAACTGGTCAACCACTTGTAAAAGAATGAAACTAGAACACTTTCTAACACCACACACAAAAATAAACTCAAAACTGATTAAGGATCTAAGTGTAAGACCAGAAACTATAAAATTCCTAGAGGAAAACATAGGCAAAACACTCTCTGACATAAATCACAGCAGTATCCTCTATGACCCACCTCCCAGAGTAATGGAAGTAAAAGCAAAAGTAAATAAATTGGACCTAATTAAACTTAAAAGCTTTTTCACAATGAAGGAAATTAAGCAAGGTGAAAAGACAGCCTTCAGAATGTGAGAAAATAATAGAAAAAGAAACAACTGACAAAGAATTAATCTCAACAATATACAAGCAGCTCCTGCAGCTCAATTCCAGAAAAATAAATGACCCAATCAAAAAAATGGGCCTAAGAACTAAACAGACATTTCTCTACAGAAGACATACTAATGGCTAACAGACACATGAAAAGATGCTCAACATCACTCATTATCAGAGAAATACAAATCAAAACCACAATGAGGTACCATCTCACGCCGGTCAGAGTGGCTGCAATCAAAAAGTCTACAAATAATAAATGCTGAAGAGGGTGTGGAGAAAAGGGAACCCTCTTACACTGTTGGTGGGGATGCAAAGTAGTACAACCACTATGGAGAACAGTGTGGATATTCCTTAGAAAGCCAGAATTAGAACTGCCATATGAACCAGCAATCCCACTGCTGGGCATACACACCAAGTAAACCAGAATTGAAAGAGACACATGTACCCCAATGTTCATCTCAGCACTGTTTACAATAGCTAGGACATGGAAGTAACCTAGATTTCCATCAGCAGATGAATGGATAAGAAAGCTGTGGTACATATACACAATGGAATATTACTCAGCTATTAAGAAGAATGTATTTGAATCAGTTCTAATGAAGTCGATGAAACTGGAGCCTATTATTCAGAGTAAAGTAAGTCAGAAAGAAAAACACCAATTCAGTATATTGACACATATATATGGAATTTAGAAAGATGATGACAATAACCCTGTATGCAAGACAGCAAAAGAGACACAGATGTATTGAAAAGTCTTTTGGACTCTGTGGGAGAGGGCGAGGGCCAGATGATATGGGAGAATGACATTGAAACATGTAAATTATCATATGTGAAACGAATCGCCAGTCCAGGTTCGATGCATGAGACGGTGCTCAGGACTGGTGCACTGGGATGGGGAGGGAGGTGGGATGCTTCTGAACTGTGGTGCTGGAAGGCTCTTGAGAGTCCCTTGGCCTGCAAGGAGATAAAACCAGTGAACCCTAAAGTAAATCAGTCCTGAATATGCATTGGAAAGACTGATGCTGAAACTCCAATACTATGGCCACCTGATGCGAAGTGCTGACTCATTGGAAAAAAAAATCCTGATGCTGGGAAAGATTGAAGGCAGGAGGAGAAGGGGATAACAGAGGATGAGATGGTTAGATGGCATCACCAACTCAGTAGACATGGGTTTGAACAAGCTCTGGGAGTTGGTGATGGACAGGGAAGCCTGGCGTGCTGCAGTGTATGGGTTTGCAAAAAGTCAGACATGCCTGTGTGACTGAACTCCACTGAACTGATATAAAATGTCGTGACATGTGCTGATAGTAACATTTTCTCCTTACCTTCCAATATGGATGTGTTTTATTTCATTTTCTTTTCTGATTGCTGTGATTATGATATCCAATGCTATTTTCAATAGCAGTGGTGAGATTGGGTATATTTTTCATGATTCTGTTAAGAAGAGAGGTTTTCGGTTTTTCACCATTGAGTGTGTTATTATCTATGTCTTTGTCATAAATAGCCTTTCTTATGATGAGTTATGTTCCCTCTAAATCACTTTGATGAAAAGTTTTATCTTGAATGGATGTTGAATTCTGTCTAGTATTTTTTCAGCATTCATGTGGATGATCATGTGATTTTTATCCTTTCTTTAGTTAATGTGGTGTATCGCATTGATTGATTTGTGAATGTTGAACCATACTTGTGACTCTGGAATAAATCCAACTTAATCATGGTGTATGATACTTTTCCTTAAGATTGTTGCAATTGATTTGGTAATATTTATTGAGAGTTTTTGGATGTATATTCATGTAAAAATCGACCTATAATTCTTTTTTGTATTGTCTGTATCTGGTTTTGGTACTAGATTTGTGGTGGTATCAAAGAATAAATGTCTTTAACTTTTTAAAATTTTTTTGGAAAAAATTTAAAATGTTAGATATTATTAGCTTGTTATGTTTGGTAGAATTCCCCTGAGAAGCCATCTAGTTCTGGAACTTTGCTTGCTGGAAGCTTTTTTTTCCCTTAATTTTTTAAGTTTTGTATTGAATTATAGCTGACTAACAATGTTTTGATAGTTTCAGGTAATCAGCAAAAAGACTCAATCAAATATTTACATGTATCCACTCTTGCTGGGAGTTTTTAAAATTACAGAATCAATTTCTCTACTAGTGATAGGTTTGTTCAAATTGTCTGTTTCTACTTGATTTATTCTTGATTATATGTTTGTAGAAATCTGTTCATTTCTCCTCTTTGTCCAACTTGTTGGCATATGACTGTTTGTAGTATTCTTTTACAATTTTTTGTATCTCTGTGGTGTCACTTGTTACTTCTGCTCTTTCATCCCTTATTGTGTGTATTTGGGTACTCTTTCTTTTATTTTTGGTAAGCCTGGATAAAGGTTTTACTTTATCTTCAAAAAAAATTATATCCCATCCATCTTGAGCTTCACTCCTATAATTCTACCACTCTAGGTTGTCACAGAGCACCAGGATGGGCTCCTTGTTTTATATAGCAGTTTCCCACTAGTTACTTATTTTGCACATGATAGTGTATATAGGTCAATGATACTTTCTCAATTTGTCCAGGCCTCTCTTTCCTGACTGCATCCACAAGTCTGTTGTCTATGTCTGTGTCTCCATTTCTTCTCTGTAAATAAGTTCATTAGAATCATTTTTTCTACATATATATATATATATATATAACATATATATATGTTAATATATGATATTTGTTTTTCTATTTCTGACTTACTTCATTCTGTGTAACAGGCTGGGTCTAGGTTCATCCACTTCACTAGAACTGACTCAAACTTGTACCTTTTTATGGCTGAGTAATATTCAATTGTATATACATATCACAATGTCTTTAGCCATTCATCTGTTGGTGGACAACTAGGTTGCTTCTGTGTCCTGGCTGTTGTAAATAGTGCTACAATGAACATTGGGGTTCATGTGTCTTTTTGAATTGTGGTTTTCTCAGAGTATATGCTGAGTAGTAAGATTGCAGGGTCATATGGTAGTTTTATTTCTAATTTCTTAAGAAATCTACATACTATACTCCATATTGGCTGAACTAATTTATATTCCTGCCAAAATTGTAGTAAAGTTACCTTTTTTCGACATTTTCTCCAGGATTTATTGTTTGTAGTTTCTCTGGTGATGGGCATTCTGATTACTGTGAAGTGATACCTTATTTCAGTTTTTATTTGCATTTCTCTAATAATGAGCAATGTTGAGTGTCTTTTCATGTGTTTATTGGCCATTTGTATGTCTTCTTGGAGATTGTCTGTTTAGGTCTTCTGTCCTTTTTATTGAGATGTATGTTTTTCCTGATATTGAATTGCATGAGTTCCTTGTATATTTTGGAGATTAATCCTTTGTCGGTTGATATAGTTGCAATTATTTTCTCCCATTCTGAGGGCTGTCTTTTAAACTTGTTTATTGTTTACTTTGCTGTGCAAAAGCTTTTAAATTTATAGGTCTGATTTATTTATTTTGTTTTTATTTCCATTACTCTAGGGGGTATGTCATAAAGGATCTTGCTATGATTTATGTCACAGAGTTTACTATGCTTTCCTCTAAGAGATTTATAGTTTCTTGCCTAACATTTAAGTCTTTAATCCATTTTGAGCTTATTATTGTGTATTGTGTTAATAAGTGTTCTAACTTCATTCTTTTACATATAGCTATCCAGATCCAATACCATTTATTGAAGAGACTGTCTTTTCTCCATTGTATATTCTTGCCTTCTTTGTCAAAGATAAAGTGCCCATGGGTGTGTGGGTTTATCTCTGGCATCCTATCTTGTGCCATTGGCCTATGTTTCTGTTTTTCTGCCAGTAACATACTGTCTTGATGACTATGCATGCATACATTCTAAGTGGCTTCAGTCATGTCCAACTCTTTGTGTCATTATGAACTATAGACCACCAGGCTTCTCTGTCCATGGAATTCTCCAGACAAGAATACTGGAGTGGATTGCCATGCCCTCCTCCAGGGGATCTTCCTGACCCAGAGATTGAACCCGCATCTCTTACATCTCCTGCATTGGCAGGCACGTTCTTTATCACTAATGTCACCTAGAAAACCCCTTGATGACTATAGTTTTGTAGTAAAGTCTGGAGTCAGGAAGTTTGATTCCCCCAGGTCCATTTTTCCTTCTTTGAAATTGCTTTGGGTATTTAGGTTTTTTGTGTTTCCATATGAATTGTGATTTTTTAATGTTCTAGCTCTATGAAAAAATATAATCTGTAGTTTTATAAGAATAAAGCTGAACCTGTAAATTGCTTTCAGTGCTATAGGCATTTTCATATTGCTGATTCTTCCAGTCTAAGAACAAACATTTTTCCGTTTGTGTCATTTTTTATTTTTTTCATCAGTGTCTTATAGTTTTCTTTTTTCCCTTTAAGTAGGTTTATTTCTTGGTATTATATCCTTTTTGTTGCAATGGTGAATTGGATTGTTTCCCTAATTTTTTTCTGAATTTTCAGTTTTGCTGTGTGGGAATGCAAGGGATTTCTGCATATTAATTTTATATCCTATGACTTTACTAAATTCTTTGATTAGCTCTTGTTGTTTTCTGGTGGCATCTTTAGAGTTTTCTATGTATGTCATCTACCAACAATGAGAGTTTTACTTCTTGTTTTCTAATCTGGTTTTCTTTATTTATTCATTTATTTCTTCTTCTTCTATGGCATGGCTAGGGATTCCAAAACTATATTGAATACTAGTGGCAAGAGTGGGCACCCTTGTCTTGTTCCTGATCTTAGAAGAAATGCTTTCATTATTTCACCATCGAGAATAATGCTTGCTGAGGGTCTGCCTATATGGCCTTTATTATGTTGGGGTAAGTTCTTTCTGTGCCTACATTCTAGAAAATTTCTATTATAAGTTAATACTAAATTTTTGTCAAAAGTTTTTCCCTGAATAAATTGAAAAGATCACAAGGCCTATATATTTCAGTATGTCAATATGATATATCACATTGATTTATTTGTGTGTATGGAAGAACCCTTGCATCACTGGGTTAAACCTCAGTTGATCATGGTGCATGATTCTTTAAATGTGTTTTTGGATAATATTTGTTAGAATTTTGTTGAGGATTTTTGCATCTATAGTCATCAGAGATATTATCTTTAATTTTCTCTTTATTAGTGCTATCTTTTTCTGGTTTTGGTATCAGAATGGGTTTCAAAGTTTAACTTCCTCTGCAAATTTCTGAAGGAGTTTGAACAGCATATATGCAAGCTCTTGTCTAATCATTTGATAGAATTCACCTGTGAAGCCATCTCACCCTGGGCTTTTGTTGAAAGATTTTGATCACAGTTTCAACCTCAGTGCTTGTGATTGGTCTGTTCATATTCTCTATTTCTTCCTGATTCAGTCTTGGGAGTTGCTTGAATTTCTTGACTAGTTCCTCATACTCCTAGTAGTTACTTGACTAGTTACTTGAGTAGTTACTCATAGTAGTCTCTTATGATCTTTTATATTTCTGCATTGTCCATTGTAATTTCTCCTTTTTTCATTTCTAATTTTATTGGTTTGAATTCTTTATTTTCTTGATATGGTTGGCTAATGGTTTGTCAATTGTGTTCATCTTCTCAAAGAACCAGCTTATAGCTTTATTGGTCTCTGCTGTTGTTTCCTTCATTTCTTTTTCACTTATTTCTGCTCTATTCTTTATGATTTCTTTCTCTTTATTAACTGTGTGTGTGTGTGTGTGTGTGTGTGTGTGTGTGTTTGGTTGTTCTTTTTCTAGTTGCTGAAGTGTAAGCTTAGGTTGTTTATTTGATGTTTTTCTTGTTTCTTGAGGTAAGCTTGTATTGCTATAAGCTTCCCCCTTAGCACTGCTTTTACCCTATCCTATAGGTGTGGAGTTGTTGTGTTATCATTGTCATTTGTTCTTAGGTATTTTAAAAATTTCCTCCCTTAATTCTTCAGTGACCTCTTGGTTATTCAGAAGTGTATGGCTTAGCTGCAATCATATTTGTGATTTTTACATTTTTTCCTTATAGTTGATATCTAACCTTATGGTGGTGTGGCCAGAAAAAAATGCTTCATACAATTTACTTTTTAAAAAAATTTACCAAGGCTCATTTTGTCACCCAGGATGTAATCTATCCTGGAGAATGTTCCATATGTTCTTAAGTAAAATTGAATTAGACACTTTTTGGATGAAATGTCATGTAGATACCAATTATATCCATTTGAACCAATGTGTCATTTAAGGCTTCTGCTTTCTTATTAATATTCTGTCCTGATGATCTGTCAATTCGTGTGAGTATGGTGTTAAAGTTCCCCACTATTTTTGTGTTGTTATCAATCTCACCATTTGTGGCTGTTATCATTTGCCTTATGAATTGAGGTGCCTCACAGCTCAGATGGTAGAGAATCTGCCTGTAATGCAGGAGAGACAGGTTTGATCCCTTGGTTGGGAAAATGCCCTGAATAAGGGCATAACTACCCATTCCAGTATTCTCGGGGCTTCTCTGGTGGGTCAAATGGTAAAGAATCTGCCTGCCTGCGTTGCGGGAGACACAAGTTTGATCCCTAGTTTGGGAAGATCCCCTGGAGAAGAGAATGGATACTTCAGTATCCCACTCCAGTATTCTTGCCTGGAGAATTCCATGGACAGAGGAGCCTGATGAGCTACAGTACATGGGGTTATAAAGATTTGGATATGACTGAGTGACTAACACTTTCAATTTCTTTCTATGTTGGGTACATATATATTTATAATTGTTATGTATTATTCTTGGATTGATATCAAGATCATTATGCATTGTCCTTCCTTGTCAGCTGCAATTGTCTCTTTTTAAAGTCCATTTTATATAAGTATTGCTACTCCCTTTTTTTTTTTAATTTCCATTTGCATGGAATATCTTTTTCCTGTTCCTAACTTTCAGTCTGTATGTTTCCCTAGGTCTGAAGTAGTTCTCTTGTAGACAACATATATAGGCATCTTGTTTTTGTGTTGATTCAACCAATCAGTGTCTTTTGGTTGGAATATTTCATTCATTTACATTTAGGGTAATTATTGATATGTATGATACTATTGCCATTTACTTTATTGTTTTGGGTTTGTTTTGTAGGTCTTTTTCTTTTTCCTCTTGATTTTCCTGTCTAGAGAAATTTCTTTAGCAATTTGTTGCAAAGCTGCTTTTGTGGTGCTGAATTCTATTAACTTTTGCTTATCTGGTTTTGGTTTCTCTGTTGAATCAGAAAGTAATCTTTGCTGGGTAGAGTAATCATGGTTGTAGGTTTATTTCCTTTCATCACTTTAAGTATATCCTGCCATTTCCTTCTGGTCTACAGAGTTTCTGTTGAAAGATTAGCTGCTATCCTTATGGAGATCCCCTTGTATGTTATTTGTTGCTTTTCCCTTGTTGCTTTTAGTATTTATTCTTTGTGTTTAATTTTATTAGTTTGATTAATATGTGTCTTGGTGTGTTTCTCCTTTGGTTCATCCTGTATGAGACTCTCTGGGATTCCTGGTCTTGGGTGGCTATTTCCTTTACCACTTTAGGCAAATTTTCAACTATAATCTCTTCAAATATTTTATCATAAACTTTCTTTTTCTCTTCCTCTTCTTGAACCCCTATAATTTGAATGTTGTGCTTAATGTTGTTCCAGAGGTCTCTGAGACTGTCCTCATTTTTTTTTCACTACTTTTTTTTTTATTCTGCACTGCTTCCATTATCCCCACCATTCTAATTTCTGGCTCTTTTTTTGTTGTTGTTATTCTTCTGCCTGTTATTCTGTGATTTTATTCCTCTAGTGTATTTTCAATTTCAGTTATTATATTGTTCATTGTTAATTTTCTATTATTTATTTATTCTAGGTCCTTCTAAAACATTTCTTGTAACTTGATTTGTACTTCCATTCTATTTTCATTTTATTTCCAAGGTTTTTGATCATCTTTACTATAATTACTCTGAATTCTTTTACAGGTAGACTATCTATTTCCTCTTCATCTGTTTGGTTTTGTGAATTTTTACTATGTTCCTTCATCTGTTGCATCTTTCCCTTTTTTTTTTTTTTTTCATTTTCTTTAATTTACTTTTTTTGGGATTTTTCTGCAAGCTTCAAGGTCATAGTTACTATTATTTGTAGTCTTCCCCTAGTTGGTGAGGTTAGACCAGAGCCTCGAGAAAGTTTCCTGGTTTTAGGGTCTGGTCCCTGTATTTTGATGGGTGGAACTGGATCTTTTTTCTCTGAATGACAGTACCACATCCAGTGGTGTATTTTGAGGGTGTGTATGTTTTTTTTTTTTTTTTTTTTTAGCTCTGGAAAGATTGTCTGCCAATGGACAGTGTTGTGTTCATGTTTTGTCAATTGTTTGGTGTTAGGTGTATGGCACTGGAGCTTCCTGGACTTGGAGTTGAGGAGGGGGCTTGGTCTTAGGGTTGAGGAGAGCTCTTGCCTATAAATATTCCATCTGGTCTATAGCTTTCTGTTTTTCTAACGTCATGGACTAGTTCTCCTACCTTAGGTGTTCAGGTCCAAGCCCTTACTGTAGCTTCAAGTGTCCACAAACCACACACTAGAGGAAGAGAGGTATAGAGGAAAAAGAGAGGAAACAATAGAGAAAAGAGAAAGAAAAAAGGAAAAATGAAAAGAAATGGAAAGAAAAAGGGGAAAAATATCTAGCAAACACACAAACAAAACAATTGGACAGACAAAACCCCAAGAAAAATGGAGAAAGCCATACAAAACAGACAAGAACACTCACAAAAAGAAAAGAACAGAAGAAAAAAAAAAAGCAAAAAGGAATAAAACCAGGAAAGATAAATTGAATGACTGAGCACAAGAACCATAAAAGAAGAGAGCAATCAAATGAATCCATGCATGCATGCTAAGTCACTTCAGTCATGTCAGACTCTTTGTGACCCTACAGATTGTAGTCCACAAGGCTCCATTATCCATGGGTTTCTCCAAGCAAGAATACTGGAATTGGTTGCCATGCCCTCCTCCAGGGGATCTTCCTGATCCAGAGATCAAATCCGCATCTCTTATGCTTCCTGCATTGGCAAGATTGGTTCTTTACCAGTAGTGCCACTAGTGGAAGCCCAATCAAACCAATAAACAAACCCACCATGCTAGAGAGGGTGTGGAGAAAAGGGAACACTGTTACACTGTTTGTGGGAATGCAAGCTAATACAGCCACTATGCAGAACAGTGTGGAGATTCCTTTAAAACTTGGGAATAGAACTGCTATATGAGCCTTTCAATCCCACTCTTGGGCATACACACCAAGGAAATCAGAATTGAAAGAGACACATGTACTCCAATGCTCATTACAGCACTGTTTATAATATCTAGGACATGGAAGCAGCCTAGATGTCCATCGGCAGATGAATGGATAAAAAAGTGGTACATATACACAGTGCAGTATTATTCAGCTATAAAAAAACACATTCGAGTCAGTTCTAATGAGGTGGATAAAACTGGAGCCTATTATACAGTTACATCAGGAGGATAAACACCAATACAGTATATTAACACATATATATGGAATTTAGAAAGATGGTAATGACTATGCTATATCAGTTCAGTGCTGTTTGACCACTCAGTCATGTCGGACTTTTTACGACCCCATGGACAGTAGCACTTCAGTCTTCCTTATCCAATACCAACTACCAAAGCTTTTTCAAACTCATGTCCATCAAGTTGGTGATGGCATACAACCATCTCATCCTCTGTCGTCCCCGTCTCCTCCCTTCAATCTTTCCCAGCATAAGGGTCTTTTCCAATGAGTCAGTTCTTGGTATCAGGTGACCAAAGTATTGCAGCTTCAGGATCAATCCTTCTAATGAATATTCAGGACTGATTTTCTTTAGGATTGACTGGTTGGATCTCCTCGCAGTCCAAGTCATGCTTAAGAGTATTCTCCAACACCACAGTTCAAAAGCATCAATTCTTCGGCACTCAGCTTTCTTTATAGTCCAACTTTCACATCCATACATGACTACCATAAAAACCACAGCTTTGACTAGATGGACTTTTGTTGGCAGAGTAGTGATTCTGCTTTTCAATATGCTGTCTAGGTTGGTCACAGCTTTTCTTCCAAGGAGCAAGGGTCTTTCAATTTCATGGCTGCAGTCACCATCTGCAGTGATTTTGGAGACCAAAGAAATAAAGTCTGTCACTGTTTCCATTGTTTCCTCATGTATTTGCCATGAAGTGATGGGAGAGGGAGGGGTATTGCAAACACAGTTGGGATTCACAGGAATGCCCATGAAAACCCAGGCCTGTGGGAAGTTGCTACTGTCTGAGGTGGGTCATGAGCTCCCCCAGGGGAGTTGGCCCATTTTGTGTGTCACTTGACAGAGCCAAGCAGCATAGGCTCCCAGGAAGGTGTGGACAGTGACCTTCACTTCCTCACAGCTTGGTGTTGGTTGCAACATCTGGGGTTGGGACTGAAGTAGTGTTTTGTTCCCTGCTTCTAGTATTCACACCAGCCTTGATAGCAGCTGTTCAGTGTGCTCAACTCTGAGGTCACCTCTGGCACTCATGAAGATGGTGTCTTGACATCTTCAGGCACACAGGGTTAAAATATCCACAAAACAATGATCTTTTGCCTCTCTGGAAGGCCTAGACTTTTCCTTGGACTCCCCCAGCTCTGTAGTTACTAGCCACCTCAGAGTATATTCGCAGAAGTCAACCTCAGTCCTCTCCCTGGGATCCAACCCCTGAAACCTGAGGCTCAGCACCCAGGCTCCTCTCACTGCTGCAGGTGTGGAAACACGTGTCTTGGGCTGGTAAGACTTATTAGGGACTGATTTCTGTGGTGAATTCTGTTTTGCCTTCTGAGCACCTGTTGCTGCATTCTCCACTGAGGTTTCAAAGCTCCCTCCTGTCCCTGCCCATGACAGGGTTTCTGATTGTGCAGAAACTTTTTCTCCTTCACAGCTTGCTCGCCAAGGTGCAGGTCCTCATTCTAATTCCTATCTTTCTTTTTTTCTTATATTTTTGCCCTACCTTATCCTATGCAAGTTAGCTTGCGTTTTTGGAAGTCTGGGTTCTTATGTTAGCATTCAGAAGGTGTTGTGCAGGAGTTGTTCCACATGCAGATATATTTTTGATGTATTTGTCGGGGAAGGTGATCTCCGCATCTTACTCATCCACCATCTTCAAAGTCCCCCTCTTTCTTTATCTTTTTAAAATTTTATTTTTTTCAGAAAATCAGCTTTTGGTTTTATTGATATTCCTAGTCCTTTTATATCTATTTTATTTCTTTCTGATCTTTATTATATCCCTCATTTTGTTAACATTGGTTTTTGTTCTTTTTTCCTGATTCTTTTATGTGGTACGTTAGGTTGACTTTGGGGGATTTTTTCTGTTTCCGGAGGCATGCTGTGACCACTATAAACTTGCCTCTTGAAACTGCTTTTGCTGCATCCCATAGATTTTTTAAAGCTGTGTTTCCATTTGTCTGAAAGTGTTTTTTTTTTTTAATATCCTCTTTGATTTCTCCAGTAATCCATTGGTCATTCAGTGACATGTTATTTAGCCTCCACCTGTTTGTGTTTTTTCCCCCTTTTTTCTTAATTTTTTCCCCTAGTTTCATGCAATGGTAGATGAAAAATATCTTTGATGCTTTTTCATGTTATTAAGACTTGTTTTCGGGACTAGCATGTGTCTGTCATGGGGAATGTTCCATGTGCAATTATAAAGAATGTATATTCTGATGCTTCTGGGTAGAGTGTTCTCTTTATATGTATATTTACTTCATTTATTCCATTGTGTCACTTAAGGCTAATGTTTCCTTGTTGATTATCTGGATCATCTGTCCATTGGTGTAAATTGATTGATAAAGTCCCCTATTATTATTGTGTTATTGTAAATTTCTCCCTTTATGTTTATTAACATATGATGTATGTATTTAGATGCTACTATGTTGGGTGTATATAAATTTCCTATTTCTATATGTTATTTTTGATTGATTTTGTTATCATTATGTAATGTCCTTGTTTGTCTCTTAGTTCCACTTGTATGCAATATATTTTTTCATTCTCTTGTTTCCAATCTCTCTCTGTCCTTTTTTTTTCCATTTATTTTTATTAGTTGGAGGCTAATTACTTTACAATATTGTAGTGGTTTTTGTCATACATTGGCATGAATCAGCCATGGGTTTACATGTATTCCCCATCCCGATCCCCCTTCCTACCTCCCTCTCTACCCGATCCCTCTGGGTCTACCCAGTGAACCAGGCCCAAGCACTTGTCTCATGCATCCAACCTGGGCTGGTGATCTGTTTCACCCTAGATAATATACATGTTTAGATGCTGTTCTCTCAAAACATCCCGCCCTCGCCTTCTCCCACAGAAGCTGTGGTACATATACACCATGGAATATTACTCAGCCATTAAAAAGAATTCATTTGACTCAGTTCTAATGAGATGGATGAAACTGGAGCTCATTATACAGAGTGAAGTAAGCCAGAATTATATTAACACATATATATGGAATTTAGAAAGATGGTAATGATAACCCTATATGCAAAACAGAGAAAGAGACACAGATGTACAGAACAGACTTCTGGACTCTCTCTGTCCTTTTAAATGTAGTGAGGCTCTTGTCTGCAGCCTTTAGTGGTCTCATTTTTTTGTCTAATTTTTATATCCATTCACCACTCAATATCTTGTGATTGGATTATTTAGTCCATTCACATTCCATTTTGTTAATTTTGACATTCAGTGTTTGCAGATTTGTTTTGCTCCTTTCTTCTTTTGCTTTCTTTCCTTGTGATTTGGTGACTATGTTTAGTGTTGTCTGGAATCGTTTCCATTTACATGTGTGTGTATCTTTTATACATTTTTGATTTGTGGTTATCATGTAGTTTATATACAGCAGTCTCCATATATGGATTATAAGTAAAAGTGCCACAGTATTTATGCCTTCAACTGTGGTGCTGGAGAAGACTCCTGAGAGTCCCCTAGACAGCAAGAAGATCAAACCAGTCAATCTTAAAGGAAATCAACCCTGAATACTCATTGGAAGGACTGATACTGAAGCTCCAGTATTTTGATCACCAGATGTGAAGTGCCAACTCATTGGAAAATTCCCTGATGCTGGGAAAGATTGAGGGCAGAAGGAGAAGAGGGTGTCAGAGGATGAGATGGCTGGATGACTTCACAGATACAATGGACATAAACTTGGGCAAACTTTGGGAGATGGTGAGGGACAGGGAGATCTGGCATACGGCAGTCCTTGGGGTTGCAAAGAGTCAGACATGACTGGGGGACTGAACAACAACAAATTTCCAACATGTTCTAAAATCTATTTATTCTTACCTCTCATCCATGTTTACTGCTTCTGTCATTTCTTCTATCAATATATCTTTCTATTGTGAACATCCCTTTACTTGTTATGGATATAGATTATTTTACTACTTTTGACTTTAACCTTCTGATTAACTATATAAAAGTTTGACCTACTACCTTTACTGTATTTTCTCTTACACTTGAAAGTTTCTCTTACATCATTTTCATAAGTCTAGCTTTTTTTTTTTTCCTCCTGTTTGGAAAAGTCACTTAAGATTTCTTGTAAAGGTGACTTAAGGGAGCTGAATTCTTTCAGCTTTTGCCTTTTGCTTGCCTGTAAAACTCTTTATCTCCACTTCAAATATGAATGATAGCCTTACTGAGTAGAATATTATTGGTTGTAGGTTTTTTTTTTTTGTTGTTGTTCACAAATTGAATATATCATGCCATTTCCTTCTGGCCTACAAAGTTTCTGTTGAAAACTCAGATGCTAGTCTTAATTTCCCTTGCATACAAATAATTTTTTGCCCTTGCTGTTTTTATTTATTTTTTTCTTTAAGAAAACAAAATGTAGTTGATTTACAATATCATATATGCTTCATGTGTAGAACAGTAGTCATTCAATATTTATATAGTTTAGAATCCACCTAAAATTGTTATAAAAGTGACTACATTTCCACATGCTGTACAATATATACTAGTTGCTTAATTATTTTATAAAAAATAGCTTGTGTCTCTTTTTTCATTCTTTAAAATTTTATATTGGAGTATAACTTTTTACAATGTTGTGTTAGTTTCAGGTGTACAGCAAGTGAATCTGTTATACAAACACATATACACTCTTTTATAAAGTCTTTTCCCCTATCAACCATTACAGAGTACTGAATAAAGTTTGCTATGCTATATAGGAGGAATATATTATTTATCTATTTTATGTATAGTAGTGTGTTTGTGACAATCCCAGTCTTCAAAATTTATCCCTCCCCCTGCCCTATGCCCTGGTAACCATAAATTAATTTTCTACATCTGTAAGTATATTTTGCTTTTGTAGATAGGTTTATTTGCAGATTTTTTTTAGATCCCACATATAAGTGGTGTCATATTTGTCTTCTTTTGACTTACTTCACTCAGTATGAGAATCTCCAGGCCCATCCATGTTACTGCAGATGGTATTATTTGTTCTTTTTATAGACGAGTAATATTTTATTGTACTCAATATGCCAGCAAATTTGGAAAACTCAGCAGTGGCCACAGGACTGAAAAAGGTCAGTTTTCACTCCAATCCCTAAGAAAGGCAATCCCAAAGAATGCTCAAACCACTGCACAATTGCACTCTTTTCACCCGCTAGTAAAGTAATTCTCAAAATTCTCCAAGCCATGCTTCAGCAATACATGAACCATGAACTTCCACATGTTCAGGCTGGTTTTAGAAAAGGCAGAGGAACCAGAGATCAAATTGAAAGCATCTGCTGGATCAGTGAAAAAGCAAGAGAGCTCCAGAAAAACATCTATTTCTGCTTTACTGACTATGCCAAAGCCTTCGACTGTGTGGATCACAATAAACTGTGGAAAATTCTGAAAAAGGTGGGAATACCAGGCCACCTGACCTGCCTCTTGAGAAACCTGTATGCAGGTCAGGAAGCAACAGTTAGAACTGGACATGGAACAACAGACTGGTTCCAAATAGGAAAAGGACTACATCAAGGCTGTATATTGTCACCCTGCTTATTTAACTTATATGCAGAGTACATCATGAGAAACGCTGGGCTGGAAGAAGCACAAGCTGGAATCAAGATTGCCGGGAAGGAAAAAAAAAAAAGATTGCCGGGAGAAATATCAATAACCTCAGATATGCAGATGACTCTACCCTTATGGCAGAAAGTGAAGAGGAACTAAAAAGCCTCTTGATGAAAGTGAAAGAGGAGAGTGAAAAAGATGGCTTAAAGCGTAACATTCAGAAAACTAAGATCATGGCATCTGGTCCCATCACCTCATGGGAAATAGATGGGGAGACAGTGGAAACAGTGTCAGACTTTAATTTTTTAGGCTCCAAAATCAGTGCAGATGGTGATTGCAGCCATGAAATTAAAAGACACTTACTCCTTGGAAGGAAGTTATGACCAACCTAGATAGCATATTAAAAAGCAGAGACATTCCTTTGCCAACAAAGGTCCGTCTGGTCAAGGCTATGGTTTTTCCAGTGGTCATGTATGGATGTGAGAGTTGGACTGTGAAGAAAGCTGAGCACCGAAAAATTGATGCTTTTGAACTGTGGTGTTGGAGAAGACTCATGAGAGTCCCTTGGACTGCAAGGAGATCCAACCAGTCCATCCTGAAGGAGATCAGTCCTGGGTGTTCACTGGATGGACTGATGCTAAAGCTGAAACTCCAGTACTTTGGCCACCTTATGCAAAGAGTTGACTCATTGGAAAATACCCTGATGCTGGGATGGATTGGGGGCAGGAGGAGAAGGGGATGACGGAGGATGAAATGGCTGGATGGCATCACCGGTTCGATGGGCATGGGTTTCAGTAAACTCCAGGAGTTGATGATGGACAGGGAGGCCTGGCATGCTGCCATTCATGGGGTTGCAAAGACAGACGATTCATGGGACATGACTGAGTGACTGAACTGACTGAACTGAATATTTTATTGTATATATGTGCCACACTTTCTTTATTCACTCCTTTGTTGATGGACACTTTTAGGTTGCTTCCATGTCCTGGCTGTTGTAAATAGTGATGCAATTGACATTGGGGAGCATGTATCTTTTTATATCATAGTTTTCTCCAGGTATATGCCCAGGAGTGGGATTGCTGGAACATATGGTAGCTCTATTTTCAGTTTTTTAAGGAACCTCCATCCTGTTCTCCATAGTAACTTCAACAGTTTTCATTCCCACCAACAGTGTAGGAGGGTTCCCTTTCCTCTACACCTCTTCAGTATTCATTGTTTGTAGATTTTTTGTTAATGGCCATCCTGACTGATATGAGGTAATATCTCATTGTAGTTTTGATTTGCATTTCTCTAATAATTAGTGATGTTGAGCATTTTTCTATGTGCTTTAAAGCCTTCCATATGTTTTCTTTAGAAATGTCTATATAGATCTATTTTTTAAAAATATATAGCTGCATGAGCTATCTGTATATTTTGGAGAGTAATCCCTGGTGGTTGCTTGTTTGCTGCTTTTTTTCCATTCTGAAGGTTTTCTTTTCATTATCTTTATGCTTTCCTTTGCTATGCAAAAGCATATAAATTAACTAGGTCCCATTTGCTTATTTTTCTTTTTATTTTCATTATTCTAGGAGGTGGATTGAAAAAGATCTTGCTGCAGTTTATGTCATAGAGTGTTCTCTGCATGTTTTCCTCTAAAAGTTGCATAGTACCTAGGTTTATATTGGATATTTAATCCATCTTGAGTATATTTTTGTGTATGACATTAGGGTGTGTTCTTTTTTTTTTTTTTTCCTTTTACAGATAGCCGTCCAGATTTCCCTGAACCACTTATTGAAGGGACTGTCTTTTCTCTTTTGTATGTTCTTCCTTCCTTTGTCACAAAATAGGTGACCATAGGTGCATAGGTTTGATTCTGGGCTTTCTAGCCTGTTCCATTGACCTATGTTTCTGTCTTTGTGCCAGGACCATACTGGCTTAATTAATGTAGATTTGTAGTATAGTCTGAAGTCAGGGAGCCTAATTCCTTCAACTCTGTTTCTCTTTCTCAGGAGTCCTATGGCCGTTCATAGTCTTTTGTGTTTCCAAACAAATTTTTAAAATTTTCATTCTAATTCTGTGAAAAATGATAGTTTCATAGGGATTGCATTGAATCTGTAGATTGCTTTGAGCAGTAGTCATTTTCACAATATTGATTCTTACAATCAAAGAACATGGCATATCTCTCTATCTGTGTCATCTTTGCTTTCTTTCATCAGTATCTTATAGTTTTTGAATACAAGTATTTTGCCTCCTTGTGCATGTGTGCTTAGTTGGTCAGTTCATATCCAACTCTTTGCAACCCCATGGACTGAAGCCCCCCAGGCTCCTCTGTCCATGGGGATTCTCCAGGCAAGAAAACTGGAGTGGGCTGCCATGCCTCCTCCAGGGGATCTTCCCAATCCAGGAACAGAACCCAGGTCTCCCACAATGCAGGCGGATTCTTTACCATCTGAGTCACCAGGGAAGACCTTTTTGCCTCCTTAGTTAAGTTTATTACTAGGTATTTTATTCTTTTTTAATGTAGTAGTGAATCAAATTGTTTCCTTAATCTCTCTTTCTGATCTTTAATGGCTAGTGTATCAGAATGCAAGTTATTTCTTTGTTTTAATTTTGTATCCTGCAACTTTCTCAAATTCATTGATGAGCCCTAGTTGTTTGTTTGAGAGCACCTTTGTGAATTTACATATAGAGTATCATGTCATCTACAGACCGACAGTTTTATTTCTTTTCCTATTTGGATTTCTTTTCTTTTCTTTTTCTCTTCTCTTATACCTGTGGCAAGACTTCCAAAACTATATTGAATAGTCATGGTGAAAGTGGATATCCTTGTCTTGTATTTGATCTTAGAGGAAATGGTTTCTGCATTTCACCAATGAGTATGAAGTTAGCTATAGGTTTGTTGCATATGGTCTTTATTATATTGAAGTAGGTTTCCTCTTGGCTTCCCTAGTAGTTCAGCTGCTAAAGAATCAGCCTTCAATTCAGGAGACCCTGGTTCAATTCCTGGGTCAGGAAGATCATCTGGAGAAGGGATAGGCTACCCATTCCAGTATTCTTGGGCTCCCCTCATGGTTCAGATGGTAAAGGATCCACCTGCAATGTAGGAGAACTGGGTTTGATCCCTGGGTTAGGAAGATCCCTTGGAGCAGGGTATGGCTACCCACTCCAGTATTCTTGCCTGGAGAATCCCTATGGACAGAGGAGCCTGGCAGGCTACAGTCCATAGGATCGCAGAGTCAGGCATGACTGAGTGACTAAGCACAGTGCAGCACAGTTTTGCTCTAAGCCCACATTCTAGAGAGTTTTTATAATAAATGGATTTTGAATGTTGTCAAAAGCCTTTTTAGCATCTGTTGAAATGATCATATGGTTTTTATTCTTCAATTTGTTAATATGGTTTATCACATTGATTGATTAATGTATACTGAAGAGTCCTTGGATATCTGGGATTAATCCTAATTATTTATGGTATAAAATTCAGTATTTTGTTGCATTTGGTTGGGTAGTACTTTGTTGAGGATTTTTGTGTCAATGTTCATCAGTGATAATGGCCTATACATTTTTTGATATCTTTTTCTGTTTTTGTCATTACTGTGATGCTATTCTTGTAGAATGAGCTTGGGAATATTCCTGCCATTTCAATTTTCTGGAAGAGTCAGAAGGGTAGATATTAAGCATTCTGTAAATGTTTGATGGAATTTGCCTGTCAATCCATCTGGTCCTGCACTTTTGTTTGACTGAAGACAACGTCAGTTTCAGTACTTGTGATTTGCCTGTTGGTATCTTTTATTTATTCGTTTCAGTTTTAGAAGGTTGCATCTTTATAAGAGTTGACTTCTTCATGGTTGTCAAAATTATTGTTACATCATTACTTACAGTAATCTTTTTAAGATTCTTTGTAGTTTTGTAGTGTCCACTGCAATTTCTTTTTCACTTGTTATTTTATTGATTTGAATCCTCTCCTTTTTTTACAAGCCTATCTAAAAGTTTATTAATTTTATTTTCTCAAAGAACCAGCTTTTAGTTTCATTGATCTTTGACATTGTTTTATTTGCCTATATTTCATTTATTTCTGCTCTGATTTTATGATTTCTTTCCTTTTACTACATTTAAGTTTTGTTTCTTCTTTCTACAGTTGCTTTTGGTATACGGATAGATTTTATTTGTTGTTTTTCTTGTTTCTTGAGGTAAGATTGTATTGGTATAAACTTCCCTCTTAGGACGGGTTTTCCTGCTTCCCATAGGTTTTGAATCATCATGTTTTCATTGTCATTTGTCTCTAGGTATTTTTTTAATTTCTTCTTTTATTTCTTCAGTGATCCATTGATTATTTAGTAATATATAATTTAGTCTCCATAGTTTGTGGTTTTTACATTTTTCCCTGTGATTGTTTCCTAGTCATAGCATTATGGCCATAAAAGATGCTTGTTATGATCTCATGTTTCTTAAATTTGTGACCCAAAATTTGATCTCTCGTGGATAATGTTCCATCTGCACTTGTCAGGATAGTGCATTCTCCTGTTTTTGGATGGAATGTCTTAAAAATATCAATTCAGCCTATGTATCATTTAAGGCTTGTGTTTCCTTATTAATTTTCTGCCTTTATAATCTATCCATTGTTGTAAATGGGATATTGAAGTCCACCACAATTATTTTGTTACTGTTAATTTCCCCTTTTATGGCTGCTAACATTTGCTTTATATACTGGGGTGCTCTCATTTTGGGTGTATAAAATTATTCTGTCTTCTTGGATAAGTTACCTGATCATTATGTAGTCTCTTTTCATTTCTTTTGTTACAGTCTTTAATTTAGTCATTTTGTCTGATATTCATATTGCTCTTCCAGCTTTCTTTTGATTTCCATTTGGGTGGAATATATTTTTCCATTCCCTCACTTTCAGGTTATATGTGTTCATAAGTCTCAAATTGATATCTTGTATTTAGCATATATATGGGTCTTGCTTTCCATTCCATTCAGCCAGTTTCTGGTTTTTGGTTGGAGCATTTTATTTACATTTATGATAATTTTTGATATGTGTATTCTTATTGCTATTTTCTCAATTGTTTGCTTTTGTTTCTGTAGGTTTTTTCCCTTCTCTTCTGTTTCCTGCCTAAAGAAGTTCTTGTAGCATTTGTTGTAAACCTGGTTTGGTGCTGCTGAACTCTCTTAGCTTTTACTTGTCTGTAAAACTTTCCATTTCTCTATCAAATCTGAATTAGGGACTTGCAATGTATCATATTCTTGATTGTCAGTTTTTTTCTTTTCATCAGTTTAAATATGTCATGCCACTCTTCTGGCTTGCAGAGTTTCTGCTGAAAAATCAACTGATAACCTCATGGGGATTCCATTGTATATTATTTGTAGTTTTTCCATTGCTGCTTTTAAGACTTTTTTCTTTGTACTTAATTTTTATTAGTCGTTCTTCTTCCTTTTTTAATGTCTTAGTATCTTTCCTTGGGTTTATTCTGTATGGGACTCTGTGCATTTTCTGTACTTGGGCGACTGTTTCCTTTCCCACTTAGGGAAGTCTTTGACTATAATCTTTTGAAATGTTTTCTCATACCTTTTCTCTTTTTATTTTGTCCTTAGAATAAACATGTAATTTCACTATTTGTGTGTGCAGTGCTGTCCAAGAGCTCTCTGAAGCTCTCCTCAATTCTTTCTTTCTTCTTCTTCTTCTTTTTTTTTAATTATGTTCTGTGGCAGTCATTTCGACCATCCCATCTTCCAGCTCACTCCAGAACCATTCTTCTGTGTCAGTTATCCTGCTATTGATTCCTTCTAGTGTGTTTTTTGTCTTATTTATTGTATTGTTCATCACTGTTTATTCTTTAGTTCTTTTAGGACCTTGTCAAACATTTCTTGTATCTTCTCAATTCATGCCTCCATTTTATTTCTGAGATCTTGGATCATCTTTAGTATCATTACTCTGAATTCTTTTTTGGGTAAATTTCTTTTCATTTGGTTGGTATTTTAGGTTTTTAACTTTCTTCTTGATCTGTAACATATTCTTATGTTGTCTCATTTTATCTAACTGATTTTTTAATGGTCTCCTTTCTACAAACTAGAGAGTCATGGTTCTTCTTGCTTATGATGTCTGCCACCTTGCGGGTAAGGTTTGTCTAGGGGATTTTTGGTGTGAGTTATTGGTGCCCATGCTCTGCTAGTTGTATCAGTGTCTTGTCCCTCTGTTTTGCAGAGCCATGTCAAGGGATGTGTTTTGGTGTGCTTCTTAGCTTTGTATGACTTTAGACAGCCTGTCAGCTGATGAGTGAGGCTGTGTTCCTGTCTTTCTTGCTGCTTGGCCTGAGGCATCGTGCATTAGAGCTATAGACTTTTTACTGAAATTGGATATTTGTATTGAGATTGGGACCTCGGGGAGACCTCATGGTTATTAATAATTCCTGTGCCAGTTATTCTCTGGTGATCCAGTGGCTAGGATTCAGTGCTCCCACCACAAGGCTCAGGTTCATTCCCCAGCTAGGGAACCAACACCCCACAAGCTGTGCATCACAGCCAACAAGAAAAAAAAAAGAGTAATAGTAAACAAACAAATAAAAAAAAAAGAATACATAAAATACAAAACAGAAAAAAAAAATACTTGAAGAATCAAAAAAGAATAAAACAGCCAAACAAGGAAGAAAACCAAAAACCCAAAAAACAAATAATACAGGTAAAACTGACAAAAATAAATAAAAAACCAAAAGCATATAAAACAAAAAATATGAATAAACACAAAATGTGGATGAAACAAGGGGGAAAACAAACAAACAAAAAACAATAAAAGAAAGCAAACAACAACCAATACAAAGAACAAAAAACCAAAGAAAAAATATAGAAAGAAAAAAAAAATAATAAAACACACAGAAAATAAAAACAACCTGCCAAACAAAAATACCCCAAAGGCAAAAGAAAGAATGCAAGCAAAGCTATCAAAAACAAAAGATGAAGCAAAAATAAAATAATCACAAAAAATGATCACATAACAACAACAAAAATTTAAAAAATATATATATACAGATTAAAAACCACAATAATAAGAAACAAACAAAAATAACTAAAAATCAATTTTAATTTTTTTAAATAATAAAAAATAAAGCAAAAAGGCAAAAAATCCCCTGCTGCCTCTATTATCAGTTTCCTTTCTCTCATTGTGGGCATCTGCCAATCCCACCTACACAGGAGGCACTCCAAGACCCCTAGGTATGTCTCTTGATATGCTATTGACACCGTGAATGCAGCTCTGACTCTTACCTGGCCAACGTCCCATATGTGCTGCTGCTGCTAACTCGGTTCAGTCATGTCCGACTCTGCGCGACCCCATAGATGGCAGCCCACCAGGCTCCGCCTTCCCTGGGATTCTCCAGGCAAGAACACTGGAGTGGTTTGCCATTTCCTTCTCCAATGCATGAAAGTGAAAAGTGAAAGTGAAGTTGCTCAGTTGTGTCTGACTCTTAGCGAACCCATGGACTGCAGCCTACCAGGCTCCTCCGTCCATGGGATTTTCCAGGCAAGAATACTGGAGTGGGGTGCCATTGCCTTCTCCTGTCCCATATGTACATGCCCCCAAATTCCAACTGGTTAAGATAGAACAATCTCATTTTGGGGAGCACTCATTGTTCATTCAGATGTTCTACAGGTGTTGGATACACCAGGCTGGTTGTTGGTGTTTTGTGCTCCTGTAGGAAGAGCTATTGGTTCCTCTTCCTAAGACTCACAGCCCTAGGACTCACCTTAGTTTTCAGTCCCACCTCTGTGTATGGGCCACCCTGAGACATCTGCTTCCTGTCCAAGAGAAAGGGGAGAAATGCTTCAACTGAGACCAGCATTCTTAAGAGGACAGATGCAGTGACCAATTGGGTTGTGGGTGATTGTTCAAGCAGGAGGGAGCTAAGGCAGTTACAACTTGGGTGCATGTGCTCTCTCTATTGGGAATACTTCCCAGTGCCCATGGAGGCAGGGACTGGCATGTGGGGAAAGGGGCTGCCATGGCAGCCCATCCTTGTTTGCCACTTAACAATGGTGCCTCATTTCCAAGGCAGTCAGTGCTTCATCCAGGAGCATTCCTCACTCCAATCCCCTCAGGCTATGTGCAGCCAACAGCAATCCTTTCCCTGGGTCTGCTCTAATAACCCCATGCTTCAACACTCAGCCCCTTCCTGATTGGCAGACACCCATGTCAGGCTGTGGCATGCAAGGGTGTGGTATAGACCATCTGTGTAAGTCTCTTTCTGTCCTGCTTGCCACTAACCAGCCATTGCACTTTCTTCCAATAGCCCCTAAATCCTCTGATGATGTGTCCTCCCGGGTGTAGTAGACTCTCCCCTCCTTCAGCTCTCACCCCAGGAGTGCACATACCATGCTATTTTTTCTTTCTTTTTCTTCTCTTTCTCTCCTTTGTCCTAACTTGTTATGCAAAGATCTTTTCTTGTCCTTTTAAATGTCCCAGATCCTTTGCTAGTGTTCAGCAAGTGTGCCATGAGAATTGTTCCATTTGTAGATGTATTCTTGATGTATTTGTGGGGAGAAGTGAACCCCATATCCTCCCATTCCACTGTCTTGACCATTCTGCGTAGTTTGTGTCTCTTAATCATATTTCCTGTCTTTCCCCTCCTACCTTTCCTTTCCATGATAACAACTAGTATTTTTTTGTACTCATATGACTCTCTTTCTGTTTTGTTACACACATTCATTTGATTTAGTTTTTAGACTCCATGTATAAATGATAAAATAGAGTATTTGTCTTTCTCTATCTGAATTATTTCAGTAGCACAATATTCTCTAAGTCCATTCAAGTTGCTGAAAATGGCAGCATTTTATTTTTTAATGGCTGAATAATATTCCATTTTACACACACACACACACACACACACACACACACACGTCACATCTTTCATCTGCTGTTGATGTATAATTGAGTTGTTTCTGTGTCTTGGCTGTTGTAAATAGTGCCACTCTCAACACTGGGTACACATATCTTTTTGTATTTTTAGGATATATACCAAGGTGTTCAATCGCTGGATCACATGGCAGTTTTATTTTTAGTTTAAACCAAAAACTCCATATTATTTTCTACAGTGGCTATACCAATTTGCTTTCCCCTCAACAGTGTATAAGTGTTACCTTTTTGATGATAGGCGTTCAGACAATTGTGAAATGTATCTCTTTTTAGTTTTCATTTGCATTTTTCAGGTGTTTAGTGCTACTGAGCACATTTCATCTGCCAGTTAGCCATCTATATGGAGAAGGAAATGGCAACCCACTCCAGTGTTCTTGCCTGGAGAATCCCAGGGACGGGGGAGCCTGGTGGGCTGCTGTCTATGGGGTCGCACAGAGTCGAACACGACTGAAGTGACTTAGCAGCAGCAGCAGCAGCAGCCATCTATATGCCTTCTTAGTAAAAATGTTTATTCATGTCTTTTGTCAGTTTTTTTTGAATGGGTTGTTTTTAAATATTTAGTTGGATAAGGTATTTAAATATTTTGGTTATTGTTGTTTAGTCATAATTCATGTCTGACCTTTCATGACCCCATGGACTGTAGCCCACCAGGCTCCTCTGTCCCTGGAATTCTCCAGTCAAAAATACTGGAGTGGGTTGCCATTTCCTCTTCCAATTCGGATATTAACCCCTTATTAATCATATTATTGGCCAATATCTTTTTCCAATTCAGTTGGTTGTCTTCTCATTTTGTCAATGGTTTCCTTTCCTGTGCAAAAGTTTTTAAGTACCACTAGGTTAAATTTGTTATTTTTGTTTTTATTTCTTTTGCATTAGGAAATATACCCTGTAAATTATTTCTTTGATTAATATCAAAGTTTGTTTTCCCTGTATTCTAGGAGTTTTATGGTTTCAGGTCTTACATTTAGGTCTTTAATCCATTTTGAGTTGATTTTTGTATATGGTGTAAACTTATATTCTATTTTTATTCTTTGACATGTAGTTTTTCAGTTTTCTCAGGATAATCCATTGGAGACTCTTTTCTCTGTTCTATATTCTTGCCTTCTTTGTCATGGATTAATTGATCATAAGCTTATGGGTTTGTTTCTTGGTTCTCTGTTTTATTTATCTCTGTGCCTGTTTCTGTGCCAATCCCCTGCTGTTTTAATTACTGTAATTTTATAGTATAGGCTGAAGTCAGGCAACATGATACCACAAACTGTTTTTTCTCAAGATTTCTTTGGCAATTAAAATTCTTGGGAAGGAGGTGGGAGGGGGGATCAGGATGGGGAATACGTGTAAATCCATGGCTGATTCATGTCAATGTATGGCAAAAACCACTACAATATCATAAAGTAATTAGCCTCCAACTAATAAAAACAAATGAAAAAAAAGATTCTTTTGTGATTTTACTTGTATGGTCTTTTTTAAAGTACTATTTCTTCCAATCCAAGAACATGGAATTTCCTTCCATATTTTTGTATCATTTTGAAATTGCTTTATCACTATTTTATAGTTTTTAGAGTATAGGTATTTCACCTTTTTTGTTAAGTATATTTCTATCTTATTCTTTTGATATGATTATAAATGGTATTGTTTCTTTAATTTGTCTTCCTGACATATCATTATTACTATATAAAAAAGCACCAGGTTTCTGTGTAATAATATTGCATCCTAAAACACTGATAAATTCACTTCTTACTTCTAATAATTATTAGGGGGATTTTAGAATTTTCTTTATAAAGTGCTATGTCATGTGCAAATAGGGACTGCTTACTTCTCACCTTCCAATTTGCATGCTTTTCATTTATTATTATTTTTGATTTCTGTGTCTAGGATTTCCAACATATGTTAAACAGATGTGGTGACAGTGGGCATCCTGTTTTTTTACTAAATTTAATGGGAAATTTTTAGTTTTTCACGGTTGATTATGATATTAGCTGTGGGTTTTTCTTAAATGGCCTTTGTTTTGTTGAATTGTGTTTCCCTCCCTACCTACTCTGATGAGTTTTCACCATGAATGAACAGTGAATTTTGTAAAGAACTGTTTCTGCTTCAACTAAGGTGATAATGTGATTTTTACCCTTCTTTTTGTTAATGTAGTGTATCAAGGTGTTTAATTCACAAATGTTGAAGAATCCTGGGATAAATCCAACTTGATCATTATGCATAATCCTTTATATATGTTGTGTGACTTGATTTGCTAAAATTTTGTTGAGAATTTTTGCATCCATATTCATGAAAGATATTGACCTGTAATTCTTTTTTAGTAGGGGTTTGGTTTTGATATCTGGGTAATTGTGGCCTAGCAGAATGAGTTTGCAAGTCTTTCATCCTCACCAATGTTGGGGAAATTTTGAAAAGGATAGATATTAGTTCTTCATTAGTCTTTGGTAGAATTCCCTTCTGAAATTATTTTGTCCTGGATTATGTTTGCTTGGAATTTTGATATAAATTCAATTGAACTACAAGTAATTATTCTGTTCAGATCATCTCTTTCTTTTTGATGTAATCTGAACAGTTATGCTTTTAGACACTTGCCATTTGTCCTAGGTTATCCAATTTTGTGCTACGTAATGTTCATAGAATTCTATTATGCATTTTTATAAAATTGAGGCATTTTTTAAATAAAGTTATGTTAGTTTCAGATGAACAATAAAGTGTTTATACACACACACACACACACTATATATATATATATATTATTCTTTTTCAGATTTTTTCCCTTATAGGCTGTGCCAACATCCACTGGATCATCGAGAAAGCAAGAGAGTTCCAGAAAAACATCTATCTCTGCCTTATTGACAATGCCAAAGCCTTTGACAGTGTGCATCACAACAAAATGGAAAATTCTGAAAGAGATGGGAATACAAGACCACCTGACCTGCCTCTTGAGAAGTCTGTATGCCGGTCAGGAAGCAACCGTTAGAACTGGACGTGGAACAACAGATTGGTTCCAAATCGGAAAAGGAGTACAACAAGACGGTATATTGTCACCCTGCTTATTTAACTTCTATGCAGAGCACATCATGAGAAGCGCTGGGCTGGAGGAAGCAAAAGCTGGAATCAAGATTGCCAGGAGAAATATCAATAACCTCAGATATGCAGATGACACCACCCTTATGGCAGAAAGTGAAGAAGAACTAAAGATCCTCTTGATGAAAGTGAAAGAGGAGAGTGAAAATGTTGGCTTAAAGCTCAACATTCAGAAAACTAAGATGATAACATCAGGTCCCATCACTTCATGGCAAATAGATGGGGACAGAGTGGCTGACTATTTTGGGGGACTCCAAAATCACTGCAAATGGTGATTGCAGCCATGAAATTAAAAGATGCTTACTCCTTGGAAGGAAAGTTATGACCAAGTTAGACAGCATATTAAAAAGCAGAGATATTACTTTGCTAACAAAGGTCCATCTCATCAAGACTATGGTTTTTCCAGTAGTCGTGTATGGATGTGAGAGTTGGACTATACAGAAAGCTGAGCTCCGAAGAATTGATGCTTTTGAACTGTGGTGTTGGAGAAGACTCGTGAGAGTCCTCTGGACTGCAAGGAGATCCAACCAGTCCATCCTAAAGGAGATCAGTCCTGAGTGTTCATCAGAAGGACTGATGGTGAGGTTGAAACTCCAATACTTTGGCCACCTGATGTGAAGAGCTGACTCATTTGAAAAGACCCTGATGCTGGGAAAGATTGAGAGCAGGAGGAGAAGGGGACGACAGAGGATGAGATGGTTGGATGGCATCACCGACTCAATGGAGGTGAGTTTGAGTAAACTCCAGGAGTTGGCGATGGATAGGGAGGCCTGGTGTGCTGTGGTCCATGGGGTTGTGAAGAATCAGCACGACTGAGCGACTGAACTGAACTGAACTGAGGCTGTGACAAAATATTGAATATAGTTCCCTGTGCTATACATATGCAGTACGATGTCTATTTTACATATAGTAATGTGTTTATGTGTATTGCAAACTCCTAGTTTATCCCTCTCCTATTTTCCCTTTTGTAATTATGTTAGTTTTCCATGTCTGTGGATCTATTTCTGTCATCTGTATAAGTTCATTTGCATCATTTTTAAGATTCCACATATAAATTATAACATACAATATTTGTCTTTCTCTGACCTCACTTAGTATTATAATCCCTAGGTCTATCCATGTAACTGAAAATGGTGTTATTTTATTCTTTTTCATGCATGAGTAATATTCCACTGTATATCTCAATCTTTATCCATTCATCTGTCAATGGATACTTAGGGTGCTTCCCAGGTCTTTACTATTGCAAATAGTGCTACAATGAACGTTGGGGTTGTTCAGGTAGGTTGCTTATGTCTTCCAGTATTGAAGGAGTGGCAATAGGTAAGAAATATGGGTCTCAGAAGAACTCTCCTTTCTGGCCGCCAGAGCTATATGCTTTAGGAATGCCCCCTATGTAGGCTGTATGGGCCCTTCAGTTGTGGTGTGGCCAACTATTGTAAATCTGCAGTAAGTGGAACTGGCCCCACCAAACGGGCTGCCAGGCTTTGACTCATACATACTGTGTCACTGGTCCACTGGTGTGTGAGGCCAAGTCCCAGTATAACTGGCTGCATAGCTCAGGGGGCTCATAGTGGCTGTTTTGAACCCACTGGTGAGCAGTTCCAGGTGCTATGGCAGCTGGCTTCATGATCTACTGTGTCCTGAAAGTTGTGCTGGCCTGATATTAGGTAGGTAGACCTCTTGTCTAGGATTTAGAGCATGTGGCACTTTTGTATGCCTTTTAAGAGCAAAGTCTCTGTTTCTTACAGTCCTAAGCTTTCCTGTATACATGCCCAGCTGGCCTTCAAAGCCAGATGCTATGGATATTTGTCTTACTGTTTTAGTACCCCTAGACTAGGAAGCCCAATGAAGGTCTTAGATCTCTCCCTTTTTCAGGAGAACCTCTATCTTTGTGAACATCCTTTCATTTGTGGGTGCCCAATTCTGGAGAGGGAGGGGTAGGTCTTTGATATACTGCATCTCTGTCTCTCCTTTCCATCTCATAGTTTCTTATTTATATCTTTAATTGTGGAAATTATTCTGTTAGTCTTCAGGTCATTATTTTTTTTTCTGTAAATGAACCAGTTCTAACTTTATATTTTAAATTTATTTTTTAATTGGAAGAAAATTGATTTTCAGTGTTGTGTTGGTTTCTGCCATAAAATAACATGAATCAGTCATAATTATACATATATCCCATCCCTCATGAACCTCTATTCCTTCACCCATCCAACCCCTCTAGGTCATCACAGAGCACCAGGCTGGTCTCCCTGTGTTATATAGCAACTTCTCTCCAGCTATCTATTTTACACATAATAGTGTATATATGTTGATATTAATTTCTCCATTTGCCCCACTCTCTTTTCCCCAGTGTGTCCACAAGTCCATTCTCCACATCTGCATCTCCATTCCTTCCCTGTAAATAAATTCATCAACACAGTTTTTCTATATTCCATATGTATGCTTTAATATACAATATTTATTTTTATCTTTTTGACTCTAGATTTACCCACCTCACTAAAACTGACTTAAATTAGTTCTTTTAGATGGCTGAGTAATACTCCATTGAATATATGTACCAATCTTTTTTATCTAGGTTTCCTCTGTGTCTTGATTGTTGTAAATAATGTGACAATGGATATTGGGATAAATGTGTCTTTTAGAATTGTGGCTTTCTCAGGATATATGCCCAGTAGCGGGGATTGCTGGATTATATGGTAGTTGTATTCCTAATTTTAAAAAGAATTTCCATACTGTTGTCCATAATGGTTGTATCAGTTTACATTCCTACCAACAGTGTAGGAGGGTTCCCTTTTATCCACATACTCTCCAGAATTTACTGTTTGTAGATTCTTTGATGATGGTCATTTGGACTGGGGTGAGGTGATACCTCATTGTAGTTTTCATTTGCACTTTTCTAAGAATTAGTGAGCATTTATTAAGCATTTTTTTCATCTGTTTATTGGCCACCTCTATATATTTTTGGATATATGTCTGTTTATGACTTCTGTCCATTTTTGGTTGGGCTGTTTATTTTTCTTATATTGAGCTGTTTATATATTTTGGAGATAGATCCTTCATCAATTGTTTCATTTGCAATTATTTTCTCCCACGCTGAGCATTATGTTTTAATCTTATTTATTATTTCCTCTGCAAACAGAATTTTACTTCTTCTTTTCCAATCTGGATTCCTTTTATTTCTTTTTCTGATCTGATTGTTGTGGCTAGGACTTCTACAACTATGTTGAATAGTAGTGGTGAGAGAGGGCACCCTTGTCTTCTTCCTGATTTTAGAGGAAATGCTTTCAATATTTTGCCATTGAGGATAATGTTTACTGTGGGTTGGTCGTATATGACTTTTCTTATGTTGAGGTATGTTCCTTCTATGCCTGCTTTCTGGAGAGCTTTGATCATAAATGGGTGTTGACTTTTGTCAAAGGATTTCTGCATGCATTGAGAGAACATTTTTCAAGATATTTGCATCTATGTTCATTAGTGATATTGGCCTGTAGTTTTCTTTTTTTGTGGCATCTTTGGTTTTGGTATTCGGGTGATGTTGGCCACATAGAATTAGTTTGGGAGTTTACCTTTCTCTGCAATTTTCTGGAAGAGTTTGAGTAGGATAGGTGTTACCTCTTCTCTAAATTTTTGGGAGAATTCACCTGTGAAACCATCTGGTTCAGGGCTTTTGTTGGAAGATTTTTTATTAAGCTTCGATTTCTGTGCTTGTGATGGGTCTGTTAAGATTTTCTATTTCTTCCTGGTTCAGTTTGGAAGGTTACTCTTTTCTAAGAATTTGTCCATTTCTTCCAAGTTGTCCGTTTTATTGGCATATAGTTGCTCATAGTAGTCTCTTATGATCTTTTGTATTTCTGCGTTGTCTGTTGTGATTTCTCAATTTTTATTTCTCATTTTATCAATTTGATTCTTCTCCTTTTTTCCCCTGATGAGTCTGGCTAATGGTTTGTCCATTTTATTTATCTTCTCAAAAAATCAGCTTTTAGTTTTGTTGATTTTTGCTGTAGTCTACTTCGGTTTTTTCCCCCCCATTTATTTCTGCTCTGATTTTTGTGATTTCTTTCCTTCTACCAACTTTGGGGTTCTTCTTTTCTTCTTTTTCTAGTTGCTTTATATGTAAAGGTAGGTTGTTTATTTGCTGTTTCTCTTGTTTCTTGAGTTAGTCTTGTATTGCTATGAATCTCCCTGTAAGCACTGCTTTTAATGAGTCCCATAGGTTTTGTGTTGTCATGTTTTCATTTTCATTTATTTCTATGCATATTTTGATTTCCTTTTTTATTTCTTCCACGATCTGTTGGTTATTCAGAAGCATGTTGTTTAGTCTCCGTATGGTTTTACTTGTAATAGTTTCTTCCCTGTAGTTCACATCTAATCTTACCACATTGTGATAAAAAAGATGCTTGAAATGATTTTATTAAAAAAAAAAATTACCAAGACTAGTTTTGTGGCGCATGCTGTGATCTGTCTTGGAGAACGTTCCGTGTGCACTTGAGAAAAAGGTGAATTCCGTTGTTTTTGGGTGAAATGCCCTATGGATATCAATTAGGTCTAACTGGTGCATTGTATCATTTAGTGCTTGTGATTCCTTGCTAATTTTCTGTTTGGTTGATCTATCCATAGGTGTTAGTGGGGTATTAAAGACCCCCACTCTTATTGTATTACTTTTAATGTCCCCTTTTACACTTGTTAGCATTTGTCTTATGTACTGAGGTGCTGTTCTATTGGGTGCATATATATTTATAATTGCTGTATTTTCTTGGATTGATCCTTTGATCATTATGTAGTGTCCTTCTTTGTCTCTTATCATGCCCTTTATTTCAAAGTCTGTTTTATCTGATGTGAGTATTGCTACTCTTGCTTTATTTTGGTCCCCATTTACACAGAATATCTAATTCCAGCCCTTCACTTTCAGTCTGTATTTTGTCCCTAGGTTTGAGGTGGGTCTCTTGTAGATAGCACATATAGTGGTCTTGTTTTTGTATCTGTTTGGCCAGGCTTTGTCTTTTGGTTGGAGCATTTAGCCCATTTACATTTAAGGTAATTATTGATAAAATGAGTCTATTATGATTTACTTTGTTGTTGTGGGTTCGTTTTTATAAACCTTTACTCTGTTTCCTGTCTAGAGAAGATTCTTTAACATTTGTTGAAGAGCTGGTTTGGTATTGCTGAATTCTCTCAACATTTGCTCATCTGTAAAGCTTTTGATTTCTACTTCATATCTGAATAAGACCCTTGTTGAGTAATCTTGGTTGTAGGTTTTTCTCTTTCATCAATTTAAGTATGTCCTGCCATTCCCTTCTAGCCTATAGTGTTTCTATTGAAAGATCAGCTGTTAACCTTATGAAGATCACCTTGTATGTTACTTGATGCTTTTTCCTTACTGCTTTTAATATTTGCTCTTTGTGTTTGATCTTTGTTAGTTTTATCAATATGTGTCTTGGGCTGTTTCACCTTGGGTTTATCCTGTTAGAGACTCTCTGGGTTTCTCGGACTAGGGCAGCTCTTTCCTTTCCTATTAAGGAAGTTTAAAACTATTATCTCCTCAAGTACTTTCTCAATGCCCTTTCTTTGTGTCTCCTTCTTCTGGGACTCCTATGATTCGAATGTTGAGGCATTTAACATTTTCCTGGAGCTCCCTGATGTTGTCCTCATTTCTTTTAATTCTTTTGTTTTCCCTCTCTGCTTAATTTATTCCCATAATTCAATCTTCCACCTCACTTATCCTTTCTTCTGTCTCATTTATTCTACTTTTGGTTCACTCCAGACTGCTTTTGATCTCAGCTATTGCATTATTCATTATTGATTTATTCTTCTAGATCCCAGTTAAACATTTCTTGCATCTTCTCAATCCTTGTCTCTAGTCTATTTATCTGTTGCTCTACTTGGTTTTCAAGATTTTCGATCATCTTTACCATCATTATTCTGAATTATTTTTTCTAGTAGACTCTCTATCTCCTCCTCTTTTGTTTGGTTTGGTGGTTATTTATCATGTTCCTTCACCTGCTGAATATTTCTCTGACTTTTCATTTCGTTTAGATTGCTGTGTTTGGGGTGCCCTCTCTACAGGCTGGAAGTTCATGCTTCCTCTTTTTTTTCTCCTTTTTTCATGCTTCCTCTTAATTGTGGAGACTGATCCCTGTGAGCTGGGTTGGACTAAAGGCTTCTCAAGGTTTCCTGGCTGGGGGAGCTTGTGTCTGTGTTCTGGTGTGTGGAATTGTATCTTTTCTCTCTCTGGAATGCAATGAAGTGTCTAGTAGTGAGTTTTGGGGTGTCTATTGGTTTAACATGGCTTTGAGAAGCCTGTCTTTTAATGTTCAGGGTTGTGTTCCTGTTTTGCTGGAGAATTATCATGGTGTGTCTTGCATTGGATATTGTTGGCTCTTGGGTCGAATTTGGTTTCAGTGCAGGTGTGAAGACTTTTGGGTGAGTTCTTGTCTATTACTATTCCCTGAAATCTGGTGTTCACTGATGTTCTAAACTGTTGGAGTTAAGCCTACTGCTTCTGGCTTTAGGTTCTTCTCTTACAGTGGCTTCAAGACTTTTCCATTCATACAGAATAGAAGATAAAACACCTAGGTTTATTGGTAAAGCAATTTTCCAGCACCAGGAAGACAAAGAGAGATTCACAGTTATTTAGAGAATAGAAGAGAGAAGAGGGAGATAGAGGTTACTAGGAGGAGAAAGGGGGATTCAAAATGGGAAAGAGCAATCAAGCCAGTAATCAAATCCCTAATGCTCTCAACAGCCTGGAACACCCAAAGAGATTCACAGAATTAGAGAGAGAATAGAAGAGGGAGGTGACATGGAGGAGAAAAGGGAGGGTCAAAAGGGGAAAAAGCAATCAAACCAGTAATCAAATCCCTAAGTTAAAATGTATACTGAAGATTAGATTCTTAAAAGTACAAACTTGATAACAAATATCAAAAAGCAAAGATTAGAAGCCTAGAATATATGTTGAAAGACAGTGAAGTCCTCCAGTCATGTCCAATTCTTTGTGACCCCATGGACTGTAGCCTACTAGGCTCCTCCGTCCATGGAACTTTCCAGGCAGAGTACTGGAGTGGGTTACCATTTCTTTCTCCAGAGGATCTTCCTGAGCCAGGGATTGAATCCAGGTCTCCCACATTGCAGGCAGACACTTTACCATCTGAGCCACCAGGGAAGCCCAAAATAGAGGCTAGACTCTCTAAAATACAATATGGAAAATACAGAACTATTTAAAAAAATTAAAAAGTAGTAATAGTAAAATATATATCTAGGAATTTCTCTGTGCTTCTGTGTATAGTGTGGGGTCAGCTGAGTGTCAGATAGTCCATTGTTTCATCTTGTGCTTGATCTCAAGGTCTATGCTGCTGCTACTGCTGCTAAGTTGCTTCAGTCATGTCTGACTCTGTGCGACCCCATAGATAGCAGCCCACCAGTCTCCACCGTCCCCGGGATTCTCCAGGCAAGAACACTGGAGTGGGTTGCCATTGCCTTCTCTGCTCAAGGTCTATAGGTGCCCCTCAAATGTCTCCAGTATTAAATGCAGGGTTTTAATCTGTTGTACCTGTTACTTCCAGAGTGATTCCCCCTTCTTTGTTCATTTTGGCTTCCTCTGTTTGCAAGTCTCTTCAGTGTCTAATTTCTGCCCTGACAGAAGGGGGCGCAGGTGGTCACTTGTTTAGGCTCACTTGCTCAGTTGTGTTGTGGGGAGGGAGGAACACTGCAAACAAAACCTGTGGCATGTGTGGGGAGTGCTCACAGTGGATGGACCACACTGGGTTTGCCACAGCCCAAGGTGGCATGTGCTTCCCAGGTCCACACTGCTCAGTCTCCAGGGTGCTCTGCAAGGGCACTCTCCCAAGTGGGCCCTGCATTTCATGCACTTCCCAGGCCTAAGCCACTCAGGTTCTCGGGTGTTCTGCAGGGGCACAGACCCAGATGGGCTGTGCAATTTGTGCCCTTCCCAGGTCCGAGCAGCTCGGGCAGCTGGGTGCTTGGTGAGTGCACTGTCCCAGGTAGACCGTGTGGCTTCTTCACCTGCCCGGTAACCACTGCTTGGTTTCCTGAGTGTACCGTGAGAGCACAGTCCCAGGTGTGCCATGTGTCTCCTCTGGGGAGCTGACCTCAGGCTGTGATACTCCTGGCAGATGTCAACCATCATCAGGTTCCCAGGAATATGAGGTTAGCAACCTGGAAACTGCTCACAGTTTGGTGTAAGATGTGGTCCCTGTGTCCAAGATTGCTGTGGCCCTTTGCCTTCAGGCTCTGGCTGTCACATGCCTGCCTCTCTGCCTCCGGGGAGGGAAGGCCCTCTTTTGGTATTTGCTCAGTCCTTTGTTCTGTGAGTGGACCAGGTGTGGTGATAGTGCCTTTCACAGAAAGGACTTTTTTGTTTTGCTGTTCAGTTGCTCAGTCATGTCCGACTCTTTGTGATCCCGTGGACACCAGCATGCCAGGCTTCCCTGTCCATCACCAACTCTTGGAGTTTACTCAAACTCATGTCCACTGAGGTGGTGATGCCATCCATCCATCTCATCCTCTGTCATCCCCTTCTCCTCCCACCTTCGATCTTTCCCAGCATCATGGTCTTTCAAATGAGTCAGTTCTTCACATCAGGTGGCCAAATTATTAGAGTTTCATCTTCAACATCAGTCCTTCCAATGAACACTCAGGACTGATTTCCTTTAGGATGGACTGGTTGGATCTCCTTGCAGTCCAAGCGACTCTCAAGAGTCTTCTCCAACACCACAGTACAAAAGCATCAATTCGTCAGTGCTCAGCTTTCTTTATACTCCAACTGTCACAGCCATTCATGACTACTGGAAAAAGAATAGCTTTGACTAGGTGCACATTTGTTGACAAAGCAATGTCTCTATGTTTTAATATGCTGTCTAGGTTGGTCATAATTTTTCTTCCAAAGAGCAAGTGTCTTTTAATTTCATGGCTGCAGTCACCATCTGCAGTGATTTTGGAGCCCCCCCAAATTAAAGGCTGTCACTGTTTCCACTGCTTCCCCATCTATTTACCATGAAGTGATGGGGCCAGAAGCCATGATCTTGGTTTTATGAATGTTGAGTTTTAAGCCAAATATTTCACTCTCCTCTTTCATTTTGATCAATAGGCTCTTTAGTTCTTCACTTTCTGCCGTAAGAGTGGTGTCATCTGCATATTTGAGGTTATTGATATTTCTCCCAGCAATCTTGATTCCAGCTGGTTTTTTGCCTCTTGTTTTCTAATCTGGGTTTCTTTTATTTCTGTTTCTTCTCTGATTGCCATGGCTAAGACTTCCAAAACTATGTTGAATAATAATGACAACAGTAGCATCCTTGTCTTGTTCCTGATATTAGAAGAAATGCTTTCATTTTTTTTACCACTGAGAATAACATTTGCTGTGGATTGTCATATTAAGTGATGGTAGGTTATTAAATGGTGGTAGGTTCCTTCTATGCCTACTTTCTTGAGAGTTTTTTTTTTTAATCATAAATTGGTATCCAATTTTGTTGAAAGTTGCTCTGCATCTATTGAGATGATCATACGTATTTTTTATTTGTTAATATGGTATATCATATTGACTCATTTTCATATGTTGAAGAATCCTTGCATCAGTTGCAAACATCCCACTTGATCATTCTGCATGATCCTTTTAATGTATTATTGGATTACATTTGCTAGAGCTTTGTTGAGAATTTTTGCATCTATGTTCATCAGTAATATTGGCTTGTTATATATATATGTGTGTGTGTGTGTATATATATATATATATATATATATATATATATAATTTTCTCATTTTGGTATCAGGGTGATGGTGGCCTCATAGAATGTGTTTGGGAGTTTTCCTTCCTCTGCAATTTTCTGGAAGAGTTTGAACAGGATGGGTATTATCTTTTCTCTAAACTCTTGATAGGATTCACTTATGAACACATCTGGCCCTGGGCTTCTGATCGATCTGTTCATATTTTCTATTTCTTCCTGATTTAGTGTTGGAAGATTGTACATTCATAAGAATTTGTTGCTTTGCTTTAGATTTTCCCTTGTATTGGCATATAATTGTTCACAGTAGTCTCTTATGATCCTTTGTATTTCTGCATTGTCTATTGTAACTTCTTTTTCATTTCTAATTTTAGTGATTTGGAGTTTTCTCCTTTTTTATTGATGAGTCTGGCTAATAGATTTTCAATTTTGCTTATCTTCTCAAAGAACCAACATTCAGTTTTATTGATCTTTTCTATTGTGTCCATTTTTTCCCTTTGATCTCTGCTCTGATTTGTTTTTTTAAATTTCTTTCCTTCTACTAACTTTGGCTTTTTTTGTTGTTGTTGTTGTTGTTCTTCTTTTTATAGTTTCTTTATGTGTAAAGCTATGATGATTATTCAGTGTTTCTCTTGTTTCTTGAGGTAGGCTTGTATTTCTATAAACACTCCTCTTAACACTTTTTTTTTAAACTGTATCCCACAAGTTCAGGTCTGGCATGCTGCAGTGCATGGTTGCAAAGAGTCAGACATGACTGAGCCACTGAACAACAAGTTTAGAGTTGTCATGATTTAATTGTCATTTGTTTCCAGGTATTTTTTATTCCCTCTTTGATTTCTTCAGTGACCTTTTGGTTATTCAGATGTGTCCTGCTTAGCTCACCTCCATGTGTTTGTGTTTTCTGCAGCTGCAGTTTTGTTTTTTCCTGTAGTTGATATATAATCTTAGATTGCTTTGGTCACAAAAAATGCTTGCAAGTATTTCAATTTTTAAGACTTTACCAGGGCTTGTTCTGTGACTCACAATATGATCTGGCCTGAGGAATGTTCCCTGTGCACTTGAGAAAAAAGTGAATTCTACTGTTTTTAGATGAAATGCCTTGTATATATGAATTACACCCCTCTGTTCCAATGTGTCGTTAAACGTTTGTGTTTCCCTATTAATTTTCTGTCTAAGTGATCTGTTCTTTGCTGTGAGTGGTGTGTCAAAGTCCCTTACTATTATTGTGTTACTGTCAATTTCCCCTTTAATAGTTGTTAGCATTTGCCTTGTATATTGACGTGTTCCTCTGTTGGGTGCATGTATATTTATAATTGTTATATCTTCTTGGATTGATCCCTTGATCATTATGTAGTGTCCTTCCTTGTCTCTTGGAACTGTCTTTATTTTTAAGTCTATTATATTTGATATGAATATAGCTACTCCCACTTCCCCTTTATTTCCATTTTCATGGAGTATCTTTTTTGTCCCCTCACTTTCAGTCTGTATATATTTCTAGGTCTGAAGTGGCCTCTTGTAGACAGTATATATAGGGGCCTTATTTTTCTTAATTCAGCAAATTTGTGTTTTTTGGTTGGAACATTTAATGCATTCACATTTAAGTAATTATTGATATGTATGATCCTATTATCACTTTATTATTTGGATTTGTTTCCTGAGGCCTTTTCTTTCTCTTGTTTTCCTGTCTAAAGGAGTTTCTTTAGCATTTGTTGTACAGCTGGTTTTGGTGGTGCTGAATTCTCTTAACTGTTGCTTATATGTAAAGGTTTTTCATTTCTCATTTGAATCTGAAAAATATCTTTGTTGCACAGAGTAATCTTAGTCGTAGCTTATTTTTTGTTCTTTCTTTCATCAATTTGTGGGTTTCCTGCCACTCCCTTCTGGCCTGCAGAGTTTGTGTTGAAAGATCAGCTGTTAACCTTATGGAGATCCCTTCATATGTTATTTGTTGATATTAATATGTTTTATTTGTGTTTAATTTTCATTGGTTTGATTAGTATGTGCTGTGGCATGCTTCTTTTTGGGTTTATCCTGTATGGGAATCTCTGGGCTTCTTGGACTTAAGTGACTATTTTGTTCAAGTTAGAGAAATTTTTGACTCTATTGCAAATATTTTCTCACATCCTTTCTTTTAATCTTCTTCTTTTGGGACCATATAATTCGAATGTTGGTGTGTTTAATGTTGCTCCAGAGGTGTCTGAGACTGGTTTCATTTTCATTCTTTTCCTTTATTCTGTTCTGCTTCAGCTATTTCCACCATTAGATCTTCCAGTTCACTTATTTGTTCTTTTGCCTCAGTGATTCTGCTCTTGCTTTCCTCTAGTGTACTTTTAAAATCTCAGTTATTGCATTATTCATTGCTCATCATCTATTCTTTAATTCTTCTGTGTGTTTTGTGCTAAGTAGCTTCAGTTGTGTCTGACTCTATGTGACCCTGTATGGACTGTAGTCCTCCAGGCTCCTCTGTACACGGGATTCTCCAGGCAAGAATACTGAAGTGGATTGTCATGCTATTGCCCAATGGTTCTTCCTGACCCAGGGATCAAAATGGCATCTTTTCCATCTAGCTGCATTGGCAGGCAGGTTCTTTACCACTAGTGCCACCTGAGAAGTCCTAATTAATTTAATTCTTTTAGGCTCTTGTTAAATATTTCTTGTATCTTCTCAATCTGTGCCTCTATGTTATTTATCTTGTCTCCATTTCATTTCCAAGATTTTGGATCACCTTTACTGTTATTACTCTGAATTCTTTTTCATGTAGACTGCTCATTTTCATTTATTTCATCTTGTGGGTTTTTATCATGCTCTTTTGTCTATTGCATATTTCTCTATCTTTTCATATTGTTTAGTGTACTGTGTTTGGGGTCTCCTTTCTGCAGGTCATATTTCCTCTTATTTGTGGAGTCTGCCCCCCATCATGTTTGGGGTTGGACCAGTGTCTTCTGAAGATTTCTTGGTTTGGGGGACTTGCACCTATGTTCTTGTGGATGGAACTGGATCTTCTTCTCTCTGAAGTGCAGTTCGGCCTCCAGTGGTGTGTTTCGGGGCATCTATGGGCTTGGTATGGTTTTGGGCAGCCTGTCTGCAAATAAACATTGTTGTGTTCCTGTTTTGTTCAGGATTTGGTGTGAGACATCCATAACTGGAACTCACAGGCCTTCGAGTGGGACCTGATCTTAGTGTTGAGATGGAGGACTTTGGGAGACCTCTCACCAGTTAGTGTTCCATGTGGTCAGTAATTCTTTGGTGGTCCATATCCTGGACTGGCATCTCCTTCCTCAGAAGTTCAGGCTTGATCTCTTTCTGTGCACTACAACTCCACAGTGCACACAGCACAGAAGATAAAACCCCAAGGCAAATGGTGAAAGTAACAGTCAACAAACAAAAGCACCCAAAGAACTTCACAGTTTTACAAAGGGAAGAGAGAGAAAAGAGGAAGAGAGAATAAAAAATAAGAATCAAAAAAGAAGAGAGCGGTCAAACCAATAAACAAAGGTATAAGTGAAAATTAATAATAAAATCTAGAGTAGCATACAGAATCAAAAACATGGAAAAAACACAATATAACTAAAAAGTACTGTAAAATTAGGAAAAAGTAAAATAAATGTATTTTAAAATAAAATATTAAAAAAGAAAAAAGAAATTATAATAATTAAAGGAATAATAAAAACATTAGAACAATACAAAAAAGAATACACACACACACACACACACAGTGGAAGTAAGAAGAATGTCCTCTTGTGTTCTCTGTTGTCCTCTCCACAAGAGTGAGCACCAGCCAATCTGCCTACTCAGGAAGTCCTCCAACATTTCTAGGAAGGTCTCTTGACCTGTTGTGGGTACTGCAGGTCAGCTCAGATTCAGATCTGGCCTTACTCCAGCTTGTACTTATTTTTAAAGTCCACAATAGCCTCCAAAGCCCACAGTCTCAGGCTAATTGTGGGGATTTACTCTGTTGCACCTGCAACTGCAGGAGTGAATTCGCTTCCTTTTTGCTTACCTAGACTCTGGTGCTCCGCTTTGGTTTTGAGCCCACCTCTGCTTGTAGGCTGCCCTCTGGCATCCGTCCCCTGCCCAGACACTAAGAGGTGAAAGTAATATTTTATTAGGGTTCACTTGCTCAGTAGGACTGGAGAGACAGCGGCATATGGTAGCCACAGTTAGGGTGTTTGGGGAGTGCCTGCTGTGGCCGAGACCTGCAGAAAGTTGCTATGATCTGAGATAGGTTGTGCATTCTCCTAGGATAATTGGCTGTGGGTCATGTGTCTCTTAGCAGGGCCAAGTAGCATTGGCTCCCAGGAAAGTGTAGGCAGTAACCCATGCCTGCTCCTGGCTTGGTGGCAGATGCTACCTCTGGGATTGGGACTGTAGCTGCAGCATTTTGTTCCTTGCCTCAGGCTCGGAACTTGGCTTGCAACACCCTGGCTTTGGCAGTGGCCAGTCAGCTTGTATTCCCCCCTTTGGGATCATAAACTTCATTCACTTCTAGTTCTACCTCTGGGACTCATGCCAGCTTTGGCAGTAGTTGGTCATATCATCTCTGGAGTCACGTGGTTCGCAGATACTTCTCATCCCACCTATTGCATTCATGAAGGTGGATTCCTGCAGTCTGCAAGTGCATGGAGTTAGAAGGTTCCTGCGACAATGATTTTTGCCTGCCTGGGAGACCCAGGCTTTTTCCTGGACTCTCTTAGCTGTGTTGTACTAGCCCCTTCAGAGTATCTTCATGGCAGTCAAACTCGGTCCTCTCCCTGGGGTCTGACCCCTGGAACCTGAGCCTGAGCACCTAGCCCCCACTCACTGAGGTGGGTGTGCTAGCCACTTATAGGCTGGGAAGTGTTATTTGGCACCAATCTCTGTGGTAAATTATCTCAGCTTTGCCTTCTGAACACATTTGATGTGTTTTCCTTTGAGGTTCCAAAGCTCTCCACTGTCCCCACTCATAAGGGGGTTTCCAAGAGTGTGCAGAGTATTTTCCTTCTTTTCCACTCCCTCCCTGAGGAGCAGGTCCCATTCCCAAAGTATTTGTCTCTTTCTTTATCTTTTGACCTGCCTCATTCTAAGGAGACTGCTTTGCCTTTTTGGAAGTCTTGGGTCTTCTGCCAGCATTCAGTAGGTGTCCTATAGGAGTTCCACATGCAGATGTATTTTGGATGCATTTCTTGGGAGAAAGGTGATCTCCCCATCTTACTCTTCCACCATACTGAAAGTCCCCTTCAGGTCATTCTTATAAGTAGTTGTTCTGTAAATAGTTGAAATTATCATGGGCCCATGGGAGGAGGTGAACTCAGAGTCTTCCTACCACAGTGCCATGTTGGCCACATCCTCATTAAGATAACTTTGAATGGAAAAAAAAATCCACCTTTATTTAATAACTAGAGCAAACACTTCAAATATACTTAAATTCTATATTAAAGTCAAGTAAATCAGAAGGAAAAAGAAAGGAAAGACACTAGAAGAAGTGGGGAAGATGTAATAGAGAAGTAAAAGAAATTCAAATATGTGTGTGTGTGTGTGTGTGTGTGTGTGTGTGTGTGTAACTAATTGTCTATTTTAATGACTGTGTCACATTTGGCTCTGCTTTGCTTATAGTAGTCCTTTTCTAAGAATATATTCCTCGACTGACCTATCCTTTTGGGAATGGTGTTCTAAAATATTTCTGCATAGTTTGCTTTCACAATTTCTTGGCATGACCACAGCTAATTAGATACAGAATTGGAAAAAACCTGAGGCAAAGGTGGTTATCCATGTCCTATTCATGGATAGGATATAGTCTGACAGAATATAGTCTGCCAATGATATAGTCTGACAGAAAACCTCTGTCTAATATAGGTATTCTAAACCTGGTTTTTATCTCCTGAGATCCTATTCTTTGGAATATCTAAACCCAAGACATATGAAAGATAAGTTAGGCAATACCACCAAGACCAGGAGAAGTAGAAACAGAAAGATATTATGTCATAAAATACAAGATCAGGAACAAGAGCTATCTACTTTGGAAGGTCAACAGGATACATCACTGAGGTACCTTCTATCCTGAATAGACCAGTGGTTTCTATTCTAATTTATTTCTCCATATAGCCATAAAATAACTTTCCACAACATGAAGCAAACCAAGCTTGTCTCTATGCCTTGCTAACAAAGGAAAAAATATCTAAAACATCCATTAGAGCACTAAAAAAGACAACATGAAGTTTAGCGGGAAAGCTGGGATTTTTAACTTGAACTCTAGTGTGGTAAATGTAATGACTTCCAGAGAATTTTCCCTGAAAATATAATAGATGTCAATGAGGAAAATTACATGCTTTTTGTGTGCCATATGCCATATGCAAACAATTCTCAAAACTTACTTCTGTACAACACCTCTTCACTGAACTTTAGACTTGTATATATAACTGCTTACTTTACAATTTCATTTGGATGTATGATAAACATCACTCACTCACTAAGTTCTACATTAAACTCCAAATCTTCTCCATGTAGAGTTGTTCTCACTTCAGATTTCTTCATCTAAGTCATCTTCTACCCTCCAGTTGCTCAGCACAGAAACCTTGAGACCACAGACTGCTCTCACACCACCACATCATATCTCCCAGCAAGTTTTATTTACTTCTCTTCCAAAATATAACTAGAATCTGATCACTTCTCACCACCTTCAGTGGTATCACCTCGGTCTAAGCTGTCATCATTTTCCATCTGAATTTATACAATAGCTTCCTTTATTAACCTCCATTTTCCTATACTTGTTCTTTTATGATTTTATTCTTCAAATAGCATCCAGAAGACGAGATGGCTTGGTCAGTTTTCCTTGTGCTTCCCAGCTAAGTGCAATTTCATACCCTGTAAATAATGAAAGAGGCAACCAAAACAGAACTATAAAATGTGGAAAAAGGAAGGAAAACTGGTTAGCGAATTTAAAACTAGGGAAACACCATTATAGCATGATGTATTATAATTCTTTCCTTATCCAAAAGAAGAAGAAACCCAGGCCAATTGTTTCCCAACCCAAATATAGCAAGATGGCAGCTCAGAGGCTTATTTTTCCCTTAAGTCAAACAGAAGTCCACCGATAACACAGAACCCAGCAACACCATCAAGGAAGATTGATTAGGAGCCACACTAGTGGTAAGTGAACAAAGGACTGACTTTCCTTTTATGCTGGGCCTCAAATTCCACTTTTGCCACCAAGAGGCACTAAGCAAGTGGATGGCATTGGCAAGGGGTGTCTCAGTACAAGTGGTTTAACCTGGGAAATGCTCCTGTTTCCTGTAGGCAAGAAATTCCCTTCCCTCAACCTAGATGTAATAAGTTACTTGACCCAGGGAAATGTCTTCTTTTCTTCAGACAGCACTAACAGAAATTAGTGGGGGATGTCAGTAGCACCATATAAATAAAGTAGACCAAAGTAACACCACAAAGATACTAAAAACTAAATTGTCACTAGAACCAGAGCCACAAAGTAGGCTGGGACCTAGAAGCTAAACCTAACCAGAATGGCAGTTGGCAAAACTTGAAAAAAACACATAGGATGAAAAGTTTCATAATCTAGAGGATACAACAAAAATCACTTGTCATACCAAGAACAAGGAAAATCACAATTTGAATAAGAAAAGAACCAACTTGGTATTGGAACTATGTCACAAGGATTTTAAAGCAACTCTCATTAAAGTGCTTCAATCATCAATTATAAAAATTTCTGTAAGGTATGAAAAAGTAGGAATTCTCAGAAAAGAAAGAGAAGTTATAAAAATAAAATGGAAATTGTGAAAATGAAAGACAAAATAACAGAAATTTAAAACTCATTGGATGGACTCAAGTTAGAAGGAAGATAACAGTGAATAGAATCAGTGAACTTGAGGGCATATCAATAAAATTTATTCTATCTAATCAATGAAGAGAAAAATAAACTGAAAAAAAATTGAGTAGAGCCTGAGGAACGTGTGAGATAATAACAAATGATCCAATATTTTTTTTTTTTACATTGGAGCCCTAGAAAGAGAGGGAAAAAGAATAGGACTGAAAGAATATTCCAGAAATAATGGTTTAAAATTGATTAAAAGACTGTAAGATGCAAGAGATTCAACTACTCCCAAACAGGATAGATCCAAAGAAGTCTATTGCAAGACACAGCATACTTAAACTCTCAAAAAATAAAGGCAAAGAGAAGATCAAAGTCAATAAGCGAAGCAGCATCTGACATATAGGGGAACATCTGTTAGAATGATGAGCTATCTCATCAGAAACCATGGAAACCAGAAGGATGCAATACAAGTTCTAAAGGAAAATGATACTCAATGGCAAATTCTATATCTTGCAAAACTCTTCAAGAATAAAGTTTTTTTTTTTCAAGGGAAAACTAAAAAGAGTGTGTTGATAGTAGACCTACCCTTAAACAATGCCTAAAGGAAGTTAGTCAAACAGAAATGTAGTGATAAATTAAAAATGGAGTCTCAAATCATCAGGAAGGCATAAATAACGAAGAGCACAAATGAGTACAAGCAATAGACTGTCTTTCTCCTCATTAATTTTATATAACATATTTGATAATTTGAAATAAAAAATATAATATCATTTGATTTGTAAAGCCCCATACAACCTTGAATCCCTGCTTTGTTATCTCTCTAACCTAATTTTTTGACACTATTTTTGTCACTGTCTCTGCTTCACCCACACTGGCCTCCTTGCTGTTCAACAAATAGGTCAGGCATATTTGTGCTTTTGGGCTTTGGCACTTCCAGTTCCTTCTGCTTGGAATATTCTTTTTTTTTTTTTTTCTGCTTGGAATATTCTTATTTCAATGGTCTTTGCTCATAAGTCAGCTACTCAGTGTGGCCTATTTTCTTATAAGTTGATCCCCTGTACCCCCAGCATATTCTGTCCACACTTCTTGTTTTATTGTTTACTTTACAAGAAATTTAGCTCCATGAATGCAGAGATCATTGGTTTTTCTTCACTTTTGAATCTCCAGTGACCAAAACAGTATGTAGCATATATTTTGGACTTACATGTTTGAATGAATGATTTCATTAACAAATCCAAGACTCTTCTTTCTGGGAGCTCTGGGAATAATTTTATGCCACATTCAGAGCAGATTGCATGTCTCCTCTTTTCCTAGGCTGAGATAAATCATTACAGTCTAGAAGGCCCAAGAAGATGGAGAATATTTAAATGTATATAAATATTTATAAATTCATAAACCTCTTACTTTTCATCCTGATTTCACCACCTTCTATTTATTGATCACCTAAAGTTTCTTTACTTTTATCTAAGAATCTTATTTAATATTTGCTGCAATCTTATAAAGTAGGCATTATTATAATTTAAAAATATGTTAGATGTTAAAGATTGAAAAAAAATTTCATAATAGTTTTTTTTTTTTTTTAGGAAAAGAAAGAGAATAAAAAAGGTAGGAAGGCAAGAATAAAGGACAGACTCCCACAGTAAGTATGCATATAGATTTAGGATGCTTTCTAATTTCAGAAGCTTAAAACTATTCTAACATTTGAAACTATATGTTATTAACCCCCTTTCACAGATGAATAAGTTGAGGTCCACTGAATATAAGTAACTTGCTTTGAGTCATAAAGCCAAATAAATGGAAGAATTAAAATACAGGACTACATAATCCCAAATCTTGTCCTATATCTACTACAGTTCCTGGTTTCCTAAGAGATTTTCCCAGCAGTTCTCAACCAATGTTCTTAAATGACTTTTTAAGTTGTTTGAGATGGTTGGGTGCCTTAATAACTTAATAATACCTCTGGCATTTAGCAGATAGGGATCAGTGAGATCAGTCAATGCATGAGAAAGTTTTGCCCAACAAATAATTATCCCCCCAAAGACGACATGGAAGAAAAATAAAAAAAAAATTTACTGACAGCCTAATCTATAGCAGTAATGGGTTAAGAGCTGGAAATACAAAGATGAATAGAACTTGATTCTTATCCTCAGGAAGCTCACTGGCTAGTGGGAGACTCAAGTAAACAAATTATCTCTCATACAGCACAATAATTAATTTATCAAAATCACGAACAAAGTAACATGGGCTTACAGAGACTTAGTATTTCATAACGTTACTTGTATGCATACAGGGAGGGCGTAAGGAAGGTAAGTCAAGAGAGGGTTCAGTGAAGGGGAAGTCTTTGAGTTGAGTCTTGAAGAACAAGTGTGAGCTTTTGCTTTAGAAAAAATGGAGGTGAATATTTTCAAGAATAGAAGATAACATACATGAAAGCACAAGTGTTAAAGGATATGTCAGGAAATGCAGATATATGATGTATGGGCTGAAACTGCAGCTCTGGGTCATAGATGCATTTATATTTTGCCTTCACTACTTCCTAGCTGTGAATCTGAAAGGAAACTACTGAATCTCCACATGTTTCAGTTCTCTCATATGTAAAATATGGATCATCTTAATAGAATATATCTCATGGGATTGGTGGGAGAGTAAAAGACTTAATTTATGTGAAATATTTAGAGTGATACTTAGCACATAATAATCTTTCAATTTATGTTAGATATTTGTTATTTTAAAAACAGATATGTTTGTCTTACTGTTTATATTCTGTTCCAGCAAGGATTTAATATAGATAATAGATGGAAAGATAGATAGATAAATAGATAGATGTAGAGAAACAGAGACCTGGAATTGAGGAAACTTTAAGATGTCTGGTTTAACCGAACTTTGTGTTAGAGTGCATGAGAATGGAAAAGTAAAGTTCAGACCACATATGTAACTATATTTACAACATATAACATGTGTTTAAAGTTTATTCTATAGGAAATGGGGAGACATGGGTGGATCTTAGCAGAATGGTGACATGATCAAATATGTTTTCTGAGATTACTCTGATTCCAGTGTGAAAGATGGAATGAAGGAGAGAGACTAAAAACAGGGAGACCAAATAGGAAACTATGGAATAAATCCAGGATGGAAATGATAATACCTAACCTCAGGCAATGGTAGATTGTCAAATAGGGGATGAATCTGTGAAAGAATCACAATCCACAATACTTGGTTTTTGATTGATTGAGCATAATTGATGTTGGATAAATGTGAAAAAAGAGTGGAAGAATTCAGATCTGGAAGTCTCTTGACTCTCTTCCAATGCTCTTACCCTTTCTCTAAGTTGTTTACTTTCCCCTGCTGCTGCTATTAGCTTGTACTGGACCTCTTCCATGACACATGGGCCTGCTGAATATCCTGTGTATTCTTCTTGTCTCTATTACTATACTAAATGGCTCTAAGCTGGGAGTGCAACTTCTCTCTTTCCTCTATGTACAGATATTCTTATTAATAGATGCATTCCTGGAGTTTGGCCATCCATTACCCAGGAGCCCTCTTGGCCTTTGGGTGGCCTGGGCACAGGCACAAGGATCGAGGAAAGTGTTAGAGCTCTCTTTTGCCTAATGGCACAGGTCTTTGGGATCCACTTATGTGTCTTCGTGGGAAATCTCTGCAAATACTATGTGATCCCAGCCACCCTGGAGGCTTTGCCCAAACAGAGAGTGCTCTTGGCTGAGCCGCTGCTCCTTCCATTTCTAAACTTTGTATATTTCAAGGGAAATCTGATCTGAACCCTTCTGATTCATTTATACTTAAATCATCCAAAGGCTCTGTTGTAAGAGTGAATTCAGCTCCAAAAATGTCTTATAAGCTTCGGTTATAAAACTCCTTAGATTTTGTGGGCTAGAATATTTTTACTCCCCTTTTCTTTGAAACAAGATGTTGCGACTTTGCCAAGAGTAAATGGATTTCCAACCTCAAAGAGGTCATGTTTGGTTCAAGAGTCAAAAATCATGAAGCTCAAAGACTCAAAAGCATTCTTCAGGAACTGGTAATAATTAACCCCAGGGGGATGGGATAAATGATGAGATACATGATAAATCCAGGAGGTTGTGGATAAAAGGGTGACAGGGGGTTATGCATTCTACCCTTTTGGCTCAGTGCCCCAAAGCCTCAAAACTTTTGTCCTTTAACTGGGGAAACAGGACCATGAGATAGCACGCTCCAACAAAGCACCAGAAAAATTAGGCAGAGAAACAACTCTCATTTTGAACAAGTGCCTGAGTGTTTAGAGAGTTCTTTTCACAGTTTTCCCTCTCATTGAATCCTTAAACATCCCTGTGGACTAGGGATAATTACCTCCATTTTCCAGAGAAACAGAATATGATTCAGAGGAAGTAAAGTGACATATCCAAGGTCAAAGAACTGATCTAAGCCAAGTCAACAAATCCCTTTAATTAATTTCAGACTTCAATAGGTTGGAGCGAGATAAGCGATGATCACTTACCTTGAGGAGCTGACAAACAAGAAGGAAATGACATAATGATTATCACACTAAAATTTTTCCTAAACAAAATTGAATATGTGGAGTACCGATTCTAGTGATGTGCATATTTTTACATGTACTTAGAAATTTGTCCCTAGTCCTTTGCTCCAATGTTTCCTTACTTTTGTATTGACTCCCTTAGGCTAGCATAGTGGCTGGTACAAAGTAGGTATTTGGGCAGTAATGAATGAATGAGTTAATGAATGTATAAAAGAATGGGTGATAGGCCACAGTGAGTGGTTTAGCCTAGAATCATGTTTCTGAAACTTCTCTTGTGATAAAAATTACTCTGAGCACTAGTTACCTACACAGATTACTATACCTCTTCCCTGGAAATTCTGACATGGAAGTTGGGGGTTTGGATTCAGGAAACTGTACTTTAACAAGTTCACCAGGTGATTCCTAGCATCAGATAACCTTGAGACACAGGTCTAGAAAAGCCCCAGCTTAAATTTTACTTCAGTAAGTCGTAACATCAGATAAGCTTGGAACACAAGTCTAGAAAAGCACCAGCTTAAATTTTACATAGGTGAGTTCAGTTTTCCCAGTCGCCAACACAGTGAAGGCTGAGATAGGAACTCAGAGTAGGGTACACATTTAAAAATATGATATTCCCTATTGTGTATAACTCCTTAAATTGAATGATGATTTCTTTCTATGTTGTCAGAGACTATCTGCACTATTAGCACTCAGGAATATTCATGTGTTTATCTTTTCCCTGAGCATGAAGCAAGACTACATTTCTAAACATTCATTGTCCTTCAGTTAAGTTCAATCACTCAGTCGTGTCCAACTCTTTGCGACCACATGGAAAGCAGCACGCCAGGCTTCCCTGTCCATCACCAACTCCCAGAGCTTGCTCAAAATCTTGTCCATAGAGTCAGTGATGTCATCCAACCATCTCATCCTCTGTGGTCCCCTTCTCCTCCTGCCTTCAATCTCTCCCAGCATCAGGGTCTTTTCCAATGAGTCAGCTCTTTGCATCAGGTGGCCAAAGTATTGGAGTTTCAGATTCAGCATCAGTCCTTCCAATGAATATTCAAGACTGATTTTCTTTATGATTGAAAAGTTTGATCTCCTTGCAGTACAAGGGACTCTCAAGAGTCTTCTCCAAAATTGATGCTAAAAAAACATCAATTCTGTACATATGTGTCTCTTTCTCTGTTTTGCATATAGGGTTATCGTTACCATCTTTCTAAATTCCATATATATGTGTTAGTATACTGTATTGGTCTTTATCTTTCTGGCTTACTTCACTTTGTATAATGGGCTCCAGTTTTATCCATCTCATTAGAACTGATTCAAATGAATTCTTTTTAATGGCTCAGTAATATTCCATGGTGTATATGTACCACAGCTTCCTTATCCATTCATCTGCTGATGGGCATCTTGGTTGCTTCCATGTCCTGGCTATTATAAACAGTGCTGCAATGAACATTGGGGTGCATATGTCTCTTTCAGATCTGGTTTCTTTGGTGTGTATGCCAATAAGTGGGATTGCTGGGTCATATGGCAGTTCTGTTTCCAGTTTTAAGAAATCTCCACACTGTTCTCCATAGTGGCTGTACTAGTTTGCATTCCCACCAACAGTGTAAGAGGGTTCCCTTTCCTCCACACCCTCTCCAGCATTTATTGCTTGTAGACTTTTGGACTTTGTGGGAGAAGGCAAGGGTGGGATGTTTCGAGAGAACAGCATCGAAACAGATATATTATCTAGGGTGAAACAGATTACCAGCCCAAGTTGGATGCATGAGACAAGTGCTTGGGCCTGGTGCACTGGGAAGACCCAGAGGGATCGGGTAGAGAGGGAGGTGGGAGGGGATATTGGGATGGGGAATACATGTGGATACATGGCTGATTCATGTCAATGCATGACAAAAGCCACTACAATATTGTAAAGTAATTAGCCTCCAACTAATAAAAATAAATGAAAAAAAATCAATTCTTCAGCACTCAGCTTTCTTTATAGTCCAACACTCACATCCATACATGACTACTGGAAACACCATAGTTTTGACTAGATGGACCTTTTTTGGCTATGTAGTGTCTCTGCTTTTTAATATGCTGTGTAGGTTGGTCATAGCTTTTCTTCCAAGGAGCAAGCATCTTTTAATTTCATGGTTGCAGTTACCATCTGCAGTGATTTTGGAGTCCCCCCCCCCCAAATAACAGTCTCTCACTGTTTCCATTGTTTCCCCATCTATTTGCCATGAAGTGATGGTACCAGATGCCATGATCTTTGTTTTCTGAATGTTGAGTTTTAAGCCAAAATTTTCACTCTCCTCTTTTGCCTTCATCAAGAGGATCTTTAGTTCCTCTTCACTTTCTGCCATAAGGGTGCTATCATTTGCATACCTGAGGTTATTGATACTTCTCCCGGCAATCTTGATTCAGCTTGTTCTTCATCCGGCCCAGCATTTCATGTGATATACACTGCATACAAGTTAAATAAGCAGGGTGACAATATACAACCTTGACGTACACATTTCCCTATTTTAACTAGTCTGTTGCTCTAAGTCCAGTTCTAACTGTTGCTTCTTGAAGCACATACACATTTCTCAGGAGGCAGGTAAGGTAGCCTGATATTTCTGTCTCTTTAAGAATTTTCCACACTTTGTTTTGATCTACACAGTCAAAAGCTTTGGCATAGTCAATAAAGCAGTAGGTGTTGTCTCTGAAATTCTCTTGCTTTTTCTATGATACAAAGGATATTGACAATTTGATCTCTGGTTCCTCTGTTTTTTTCTAAATCCAGCTTGAACATCTGGAAGTTCTCAGTTCACATACTGTTGAAGCCTGGCTTAGAGAATTTTGAGCATTACTTTGCTAATGTGTGCGATGAGTGCAATTGTGTGGTAATTTGAACATTTTTTGGCATTGCCTTTCTTTGGGATTGGAATGAAAATTGACCTTTTCCAGTCCTGTGTCCACTGCTGAGTTTTCCAAATTTTCTGACATATTGAGTGAAGCACTTTCACAGCATCACATTTTAGGATTTGAAATAGCTTAGCTGGAATTCCATCACCTCCACTAGCTTTGTTCATAGTGATGCTTCCTAAGGAAGGCCCACTTCACTTCACACTTCAAGATGTCTGACTCTAGGTGAGTGATCACACCGTCATGGTTATCTGAGTCATTAAGATCTCATTTGTATAGCTCTTCTGTGCATTCTTGCCACTTCTTAATATCTTCTGCTTTGTTAGGTCCATACAGTTTCTGTCCTTTTTGTGCCCATCTTTGCATGAAATGTTCCCTTGGTATTCTAATTTTCTTGAAGGCATCTCTAGTCTTTCCCATTCTATTGTTTTCCCCTTTTTCTTTCATTGATTGCTTAGAAAGGCTTTATCTCTCCTTGCCATTCTTTGGAACTCTCCATTCAGATGGGTATAACTTTCCTTTTCTCCTTTGTCTTTTCCTTCTCTTCTTTGCTGAGCTATTTTTAAGGCCTCCTCAGACAACCATTTTGCTTTTTGCACTTATTTTTCTTGGGGATGGTCTTGATCCCTGACTCCTGTACAATGTCATGAACCTTGGTGCATAGTTCTTCAGGCACTCTGTCTATCAAATCTAATCCCTTAAATCTATTTGTCACTTTCACTGTATAATTGTAAAAGATTTGATTTGGGTCATGCATGAATGGTCTAGTGGTTTTCCCTACTTCCTTCAATTTAAGTCTGAACTTGTTAACAAAGAGTTCCTGATCTGAGCCACAGTCAGCTCCCAGTCTTGTTTTTGCTGTCTTTATAGAGCTTCTCCATCTTCGGCTGCCAAGAATATAATCTGTCTGTTTTAGATATTGACCTATTTTGTAGACAGGAAAACTATCTCCATTTGATAGTTAAATGCTTTTGCATACCAAAGGCATTTAGCTATTGACCAATAAAACTTAGATTAAAGAACAGCTAATCTGCCATGCCTTTGTTTTCTTAAGCATATCATTCAGTCCAAATTTATCCAAAAAGGGCTAAGTGATTAAAACAAGAAAAAAATTATTAAGTCTTAATATTAAAAAAAGCCATGATCCAATGAGATTTATAGGAATTTCTTCTAGATATCCTCTGCTAAGGGTTTTCTCTTGCTGCATTGATGCACAATGAGAAGTTAGTCCATGCATCTATAAAGCATATTTAATATGCTACCTTTGCTTTACAGTTACTTTTGTATTTCTCTTGAAAGCTTCTTAGTCAATATTCTCCACACTTCACCAATCTACAAGCATCTCAAAGACTAAAATGTACCTCATTCTTCTTTCTGTCCAGTTTCTAATTCAGTGTCAGACATAGGAGGGGAAATCTCCTAATAAATGTTGACTAGATATACATTTACAGAGTCAATATGTGGATATGTACAGACATGATTGCACTACAAAGAAAACTATAATCAAGGTGAAAAGACAATCTTCAGAATGCAAGAAAATAATAATAACAAATGAAGCAACTAGAGACCGAGAGGTGGCTGCGGGGAGGCGTAATGGGGAACCGCGGCTCGGAGCCGGGGACGCCGAGCTGGCACCGGGGAACCTGGGAAGCGCGCTTGAGTTCACAGCTGGCCTGTGGTTTTACATCTCATCAGGGACCACTCTCATCACACCCGTATCTTCATTCCTCCCCATACAGGTTGTTGCATCTTGATTCCTGGGTGAAATTTATGACAGATCAAAGGAGAAAGTCTTGAAATTGATTTAATTGATGCTTTAAAAAAGGAGCATGAGAGGAGGAGCCAAGATGGTGGAGGAGTAGGACGAGGAGACCACTTTCTCTCCTACAAATGAAGCAACTGATAAATGATTAATCTCAAAAATATACAAGCAGCTCCTTCAGCTCAATTCCAGAAATATAAACGACCCAATCAAAAAATGGGCCAAAGAACTAAACAGACATTTCTCCCACGAAGACATACAGATGGTGAACAAACACATGAAAAGATGCTGAACATCACTCATTATTAGAGAAATGCAAATCAAAACCACAATGAGGTACCATCTCACGCTGGTCAAAATGGCTGCTATCAAAAAGTCTACAAACAATAAATGTTGGAGAGAGTGTGGAGAAAAGGAAACCCTCTTACACTGTTGGTGGGAATGCAAACTAGTACAGCCACTATGAAGAACAGTGTGCAGATTCCTTAAAAAACTGGAAATAAGAACTGCCATGTGAACCAGCAATCCCACTACTGGGCATACATACCAAGGAAATCAGAATTGAAAGAGACACGTGTACCCCAATGTTCATCCCAGCATTGTTTACCATAGCCAGAACATGGAAGCAACCTTAGATGTCCATCTGCAGACAAATGGGTAAGAAATCAGTGGTACATATACACAATGGAATATTACTCAGCTATTAAAAATAATGTATTTGAATCAGTTCTAAAGAGGTGGATGAAACTGGAGCCTATTATACAGAGTGAAGTAAGTCAGAAAGAAAAACACTGATACAGTGTATTAACAGACATATATGGAATTTAGAAAGATGGTAATGATGACCCTATATGCAAGACAGCAAAAGAGACACAGAAGTAAAGAAGACTTTTGGACTCTGTGGGAGAAGGCGGGGGTGTGATGATTTGAGAGAATAACATTGAAATGTGTATATTACCATATGAGAAATGGTTCGCCAGCCCAGGCTTGATGTATGAGACGGGGTGCTCAGAGCTGGTGCACTGGGATGACCCTGAGGGATGGAATTGGGAAGGAGGTGGAAGGGGGTTCAGGATGGGGAACACATGTACACCCCCGGCTGATTCATGTCCGTGTAATTAGCCTCCAATTAAAATAAATTAATTAAAAAAGTAAGTCTTTTAATCTATTTGCAATTGGGCCTGTTTCCTGCTATGCTTTCTATTACAATGAAAGAAGGATTTCTTATGCTCTCTAAGGTCAGTTTTTCTAGCTGTATTTTGGATCCTAGCTATTTTTACATTACCAAAGATTTAACTTTCCATTTTCCATCCATGTGTCTCTTCGATATCTTGTTCCCTACTGAATCATTATCTTCATGCTTCAAGCATGTTCTAGTGTCTTTCAGTTACAAAAAACATTTTATCTCTATCCCACATTCCCCTTTACAGCCCTTCTAGCTATTTCTCTTTTCCACTTAAAAGCAAAATTCTGAGAATAATAGATCACCAATTATATCCACGGATATAAAAAATGGACATAAAAATCCAATGGATATTTTTTATCTTCAAATTACCTAAACCACTCAACAACTTTTTATCACTCCATCCTTAACTATTAATTCTTTCAGCTTTCATGATGCTACTCTCTCTTGGCTTTCTATTTTACTCATTTTTTCCTGGGATCCATTGATTTGATCTTCCTTAAACATTGAATTTCCTTAGGGTGCTCATATGAGTCTTCTTCTCTTCTCTCTTCACCCTCCATACATAACTGATGCTTTCTAGCCCCGTGGTTTCAAGCTCTATATCTATTCTATATTAATTTCTATGTCTTTATCTATATCTATATCCAGCTTTGATTTTCCCCCTGAGATCCAAATTCATGTATCTGTCGACTTGCAATCTCATTATAGATGTCTTATTGATATCTCAAACAAAATATATCCAAAATAGAACTCTTGATCCTCACCTTTAAACCTGTTCCTCATAGTCTTCCTCATCACAGTAAATGGGGCCAGTATCCACCCATTTGCTCAAGTCAAAAATATAAAAGCCATCCTTAATTATTCTCTCTCCCTTATCTCCCACATTCAACCCATTAGTAACTCCTGTCAATTCTGCCACCAAATATAGAGTTCTAATCAGTTCACTTCTCTTTATATCCATTGCTATCATTATCTCTCATCTGGATTACTTCATGATTTTACTTTCCCACTGCTCCAGCCAGATCCATTCTCAACAGAGCAACTGTGATGCAGATGTCACCTTCTTGCTTAACACACTTCAGAAGCATAGTACTGCATTAAAAATAAATTCCAAACCCCTTACCAAGGCCTGCGACCTTGTCTTGGCCTACTTTTTAAACTTCTTATTATCCCACTCTCTCCCTCATTTACTATGGTCCAGTCTAACTGGACTCCTGACATTTCAGACTATTTTCTCCGTCAAGCATTTGCCCTTATGCTTCCCATACTTGGAATCCTTTTCCTCCATATTCAGCATCATTGGCTCCTTTTTATCCTAACATTTATATTTATATCTATCTCCTTAGAGTAAGTGCTCCCCAGACAATCTATCTAAAGTATAAGTCTCAAATCCCCATGATTACTATATCCCACATCAGTTTTTCCTTCATAGTACTTATTATAATCTGTGCATTTATTATCATGTTTATTTACATATGTGTTTATTTTCCAATTATTACTAACAGACTATAAGCTCTATATGAGCAGGAACATTTTCTCATTCAATTTAGTATATATTAAATATCCTCAGAATTTAATACAGTGTCCAGGACATACAAAATGCTCAATAATCAATTTTTGGATAATGTCCAAGGTGCTATCTTCAAAAGTATCTGGATTCTTAGCAAAAGAATGTCATATAATACAATTTTTTCTCTATAGCAGTTGGGTTACTAACTGTTTTTTACTATCCCAAATGCCTTAAGTGAATAAAGTATTTATTTCAAATGTACACAGAAAAATTCTGGTGAAGAAAATTATCTTCAGTTCCTTATGTTCAGAACTTTCCTTTCAATATAAAGAGTCTTGCTTTTGACATCACAGCAGCTCATTACCTGCCCTATCCTATTGTCCCAGTCACAGATATCACCTTGCTGAAGATTTTCTATTTCCAGTAAAGATAACACCACATCAGTGATTCCTAGATCCAAGTGGTCTCACATCTTAATCATATAAGCCCTACAACACATCCTTCAATGCTAATCCTGTTTTCTGGGAGGTTACAATGATTACTCAACTCCAAGCTATAGTGGATGTTACACTTCTTTGTGTTTTCTGGTCTTTCTTGTCACATTGTCCAGAGGTGAGCATATCTGAAATTGGTTTCACTGATGCATCATCAAGGGAGCTGTAGATGATGGGATGAGGTATTCAGTAAGAAGCACATATTTGGCAGGGTGATGAGAGGTAACTTTATCTTATAGGACACAAGCTAGAAATGATTATAGCTGATTCTTATTAATGTTTGACAGAAAACTACAAAATTCTGTAAAGCAATTATCCTTCAATTAAAAAATAAATAAAGTGGCAAAAAAATATTAGAATGGGAGAAAAGCAGAGCAGGCAGTGGTCATGAAATCGAAGGGAGGAGATGGACTAGTAAATTTCCTCCAAGAATACATTAATTAGGCTATACTTTGCCAACCAAGGAGTCAGAGAAGCTTAATAGTGGATTGGAAAATTTTGCAGTTTGAATCCAGGAAGTGGAGGGATTATTAGATAGCAAGGTAACTTTGGTAGAACATGGAAAGAGAGAGACTGAATTTACAGAAAACGTACAAGTTTTGACACCCCTCATATACACAGAACTTTGTCCAAAGGGTCTCCCATCCAATTAGCTCACTGATTCCTCCCAAACACCCTGGGAGGATGTTGAAAATGATAGCTGTCCTATCATAGCAGGATATGCCTGGAATGCTCAAATTATTCAAATCAAACATCTTGATTAGCCTTTAAATGAAACTAGGGTAGAAACAACCTCAATAGGTGACTGGCCAGTGTAGGACCATATGCTAATCAATTAGGGAAACATTTTGGATTAGCTTCACTTTAAAGATAGGCAAACAAATCTTGTAAATGTGACGTGATTTTCTTCAGGATATTTATTCATTTAGTTAAATGTCACTCACTCGTGTCCAACTCTTTGCGACCCCGTGGACTATAGCCGATCAGGTTCCTCTGCCCATGGATTACTCCAGGCAAGTACACTAGAGTGAGTAGCCATACCCTTCTCCAGGGGCTCTTCTGGACCCAGGGATTGAACCAGGGTCTCCTTCATTGCAGGCAGATTCTTTACCATTTGAGCCAACACGGAAGCCCAAAGCTTTGCATTGCTGTCTCTGAAGTTTGAACTCAGGACCTTCAGATTATGAGACTGATGTGCTGTCTACTGTGCTAAAGAGGAAACTATGGATGGAGGTTTGTGACATTGTAGAGGAGGTGGTGACTAAAACCATTCCCAAGAAAAACAATGTACCAGATGGATTTAGAAAAGGCAGAGGAACCAAGATCAAATTGTCAATATCCACTGAATCAAAGACAATGCAAAATAATTCCAGAAAAACATTTACTTCTGCTTCATTGACTATGCTAAAGCCTTTAATTGTGTGGATAGCAACAAACTAAAGACATGGGAATACAAGACCACCTCACCTGCCTACTGAGAAACCTGTATGCCTGTCAAGAAGCAACAGTCAGAACCGGACATGGAAAAATGGACTGCTACAAAATTGGGAAAGGAGTACATCAAAACTGTATATTGTCACCCAGCTTATTTAACATATATGAAGAACACGTCATGCAAAATGCTGGACTGGATGAAACACAAGCTGGAATCAAGATTACCAGGAAAAATATCAATAACATAAGATATGCAGATGACATCACCCTTATGGCAGAAAGTGAGGAGAAACTAAAGAAACTCTTGATCAAAGTGAAAGAGGAGAGTGGGAAAGCTGGCTTAAAACTCAGCATTCAAAAATCTAAGATCATGGCATCTGGTCCCATCACTTCATGGCAAATAGATGGGGAAGTGATGGAAAGAGTGAGAGACTATTTTCTTGGGCTCCAAAATCACTGCAGATAGTGAGTGTAGCCATGAAATTAAAATACACTTTCTCCTTTGAAGAAAAGCTATGACCAACCTAGATAGCATATAAAAAGCAGAGACATGACTTTGCCCACAAAGTTCCAGCTAGTCAAAGCTTTGGTTTTTCCAGTAGTCATGTATGGATGTGAGAGTTGAACCATAAAGAAAGCTGAGTACCAAAAAATTGATGCCTTTGAACTGTGGTATTGGAGAAGACTCTTGAGAGTCCCTTGGACTGCAAGGAGATCAAACCAGTCAATTCTAATGGAAATCAATCTTAAATATTCATTAGAAGGACTTATGCTAAAGCTGAATCTCCAATACTTTGGCCACCTGATATGAAGACCTGACTCATTAGAAAAGATCTTGATGCTAGGAAAGATTGAAGGGAGGAGGAGAAGTGGACGACAGAGGATGAGATTATTGGATGGCATCACTGACTCTATGGACTTGAGTTTGAGCAAGCTCCAGAAGTTGGTGATGGACAGGGAATCCTGGCGTGCCGTAGTCCATGGTTTCACAAAGAGTCAAACATGTCTGAGTGACTGAACTGAACTGAATTGAGGACATGGAAACAATCTAGATTTCCATCAACAGATAAATGGATAAAAAAATTGTGATACATATATACGATGGAATATTACTGAGCCATAAAAGGGAATGGATGTGAGTCAGCTGAACTTAGGTGGATGATCCCAGAGCCTGTTATACAGACTAAGTCAGAAAGAGAAAAACAAATATCATACATTCACACACACACACATATGTATGTATGTATATGTGTGTGTGTATGTGTGTGTATATATATATATATATATATATATATATATATGGAATGTAGGAAAATGGAACTAGTGAACCTATTTTCAGGGTAGGAGTAGAGATGAAGATATAGAGAACGGGCTTGTGGACACAGTGGGGAAGGGAGAGGGTGGGGCAATTGGAAAGGGTAGCACTGACTTATTTACACTACCATGTGTAAAATAGATGGCTAGTGGGAAGTTGTTATATAATACAGGGAGTCCAACTCGGTCCTCTGTGATGACCTAGAGGGGTAGGGAGGGAGGGAAGCTCAAAAGGCAAGGAATATATATATTAGGTTGGTGCAAAAGTAATTTTGGTTTCCAACTGTGAATTTTAAATCATTATAACTAGGCTCAAATACATCTTTATTTATAAAAATAGGAACCATTTTTGCCAATGAGAAATATGGTTGTTTACTCCTTAGCATAAAAGTCCATGCTTCAGGGTTCAACAAACTCTTGGGAAGCATTTTCTGCATACTTCTGGTTGTGGAATTATTTTCCTTGCAAAAAGTTGTTGAGATGCTTGAAGAAGAGGTAGTTGGTTGTTGAGAGGTCAGGTGAATATGGTGGTGAGGCAAAACTTCATAACCCAATTCGTTCAACTTTTGAAGCATTGGTTGTGTAATGTGTTGTCAGGCTTTGTTATGGAGAATTGGACCCTTGCTCTGTTGGCCAATGCCAGCTATAGGTGTTACAGTTTTTGGTGCCTCTTATCGATTTGCTGAGCATATTTCTCAGATGGAATTGTTTCACCAGGATTCAGAATGCTGTAGTGGATCAGTCTGGCATCAGACCACCAAACAGTGATCATGACCTTTTTTTGGTGCAAGTTTGGCTTTGGGAAGTGCTTTGGAGCTTCTTCTCAATCCAACCACTGAGCTGGCTATTGCTGTTTGTTATATAAAATCAACTTTTCATCACAATCCAATTTAGAAATGGTTCATTATTGCATAGAATAAGAGAATATGACACTGCAAAACAACATTAAAAAAAATAAATTCGGTCAGCTCATGAGGCACCCACTTATCGAGCTTTTTCACCTTTCCAATTTGCTTCAAATGCCAAACGACCATAGAAAGGTCTTTGGCAACATCTCATGTAGTTGTAAGAGGATTCACTTTGATGATTGTTCTCAGTTGGCCTTTGTCAAGTTCCAATTGCCAGCCACTATTCTTCTCATCTTTAAAACTCTCATCTCCTTTGCAAAACTTCCTGAACCACCACTGTACTGGACGTTGATTAGCTTATCTTTGGGCAAATGAATTGTTGATGTTGTCAGTTGTTTCTGCTGCTTTACAATCCATTTTAAACTTAAATAAGAAGGTCACTCGAATTTGCTTTATGTCTAATATAATTTACCTAGTCTAAAATAAATGTAAAATAAGCAGCAAGTAATGTCATTAGCAAAACACATAAAGCAAGAAATGTGCATTAAAATGATGTATAACATAACCACTCTTATTAATAAGGTACTCCAGGGACTTCCCAGGTGGTCCAGTGGCTATGATTCTGCACTTCCAATGCAGGGCGCCCAGGTTCAATCCCTGGTCAGAGAACTAGATTCCATATACCACAACTAAAGACCCCATATGCAGCAAGTAAGATCCAGCACAGCCAAGTAAATAAATATTTTAAAAGAATGTATTCCAATATCAAATGGGAAATTTCAATAATGCAAAAATTGTAATTAAGTTTGCATCAAACTTACGTACATGCATATATATAATCATATATATATATACATATATATATATATATATATATATATATATATAACTGATTTAAGTTGTATGAAAGAAACCAACACAACATTGTAAAACTATTATCCTCCAATGTAAAAAAAAAAAAAATGAACTACCATTTTGAGAAATGAGTAAAAAAAGAGAAAGAAAGCCCAAAGTCAGTATAAGAAAGGAGATGATAAAAATCAGTGAGGACAAGATAAAAAAAGGGGTAGAAAAGATCAAAGAAAACAAAACCAATAATTTGAAAAGAGAAAAAATTGATACATCTTTAGCCATGCTGACCATGAGTAAAAGAGAGAGGATCGCCCCCCAACCCCGCAAAAAAAAAAAAAAAAAAAAAATCAGAATAAGAAATGAAAACCAACACTTGCAGTTGTTCAGTCATGAAGTTGTGTCTGACTCTTTGCGACCCCATGGACTGCACACCAGGCCTCCCTGTCCCTCACCATCTCCAAGAGTTTGCCCAAGTTCATGTTCATTGCATCAGTGATGCCGTCCAGCCATCTCAGCCTCTGACACCCTCTTCTCCTTCTGCCCTCGATCTTTCCCAGCATCAGGGACTTTTCCAATGAGTCTTGTGTTCACATCAGATGACCCAAATACTGGAGTTTCAGCTTCAGTATCAGTACTTCCAGTGAATGTTCAGTATTGATCTTCCTAAAGATTGACTGGGTTGATCTCCTTGCTGTCCAAGGGACTTTCAGGAGTCTTGTCCAGCACCACAGTTCAAAGGCATCAGTTCCTTGGTGTTCTGCCTCCTTTATGGCCCAGCTCTCACAACCATACCTGACCACTGGGAAGACCATAGCCTTGACTATACAGACCTTTGTCAGCAGAGAAATGTTTCTGCTTTTCAACACACTGTTCTAAGTTTGCCATCACTTTCCTGCCAGGAAGCCACAGTCTTCCGACTTTATTCCTGCAGTCACCATCCGCAGTGATTTTGGAGCCCAAAGAGAGGAAATCTATCACTACTTCCACCTTTTCCCCTTCTATTTGCCATGCAGTAATGGAGCTGGATGCCATGATAGTCCTTTTTAGTACTTAGTCTTAAGCCAGCTTTTTCAGCCTCTTCTTTCACCCTCATTAAGAGGCTTTTTAGTTCCTCTTCATTTTCTGCCATTAGGGTGGTATGATCGGCATATCTGAGGTTTTTCAAGTTTTTCCTACCTATCTTTATTCCAGCTTGTAACTCATTTGGACAACATTTCTCATGTTGTGCTCGGCATACAGGTTAAACAAACAGAGTGACAGTGGACAGCCCTGCCATACTCCTTTCTCAATCTTGAACCAATCAGTTGTTCCATACAGCATTCTGTTTCTTCTTGACCTGCATACAGGTTTCTCAGGAGACAGGTAACATGGTCTGGTATTCCCATCTCTCTAAGAGCTTTCCACAATTTGTCATGATCTATAGAGTCAAAGAGGTTAGGGTAGTTGATGAAACAGAGATAGATTTTTTTTTTCTTTTTCAGAAATCCCCTTGCTTTCTCTATAATCCAGTGAATGTTGGCAATTTGATCTCTGGCTCCTCTTCCTTGCCTAAACCCAGCTTGGACATCTGCAAGTTCTTGGTTCACATAATGCTGAAGCCTAGCATGCAAAATTTTAAGTATGATCTTAAGAGCTTGGGAGATGAGTGCAATTGTCCAGTGGTTAGTGGTCCCCTTCATGCATCACTGCCTTGTCATGGTGAAGGGGCTTGCATAACTCAGTGAAGCTATGCCATGCTGTGCAAGGTCACCCAAGATGGACAGTCCTGCAAAAAGTGATCCACTGGAGGAGGGAATGACAAACCACCCCAGTATACTTGCCATGAAAACCTCATGAACTGTATAAAAGGCCAAAAAAACAAAACAAAAGAAACAAAACACTACAGAGATACAAAATATCATAAGAAAATACTCTGAACAGTTATATGCCAACAAAATGAACAACCTAGTAGAAATGGACAAATTTCTACAAACATATGACCTGCCAAGACTCAATGAATAAAAAACAGAAATTTGAATAGATCAGTCACAAGCAGTGAATTTAAATTTGTAATAATAAAAAAAGTGCAGCAGACAAAATCCAGGAATGGACAGCTTCACAGGTGAAATCTACCAAACAAGTAAAGAAGAGTTAATACCTATCCTTCTCAAACTATTAAAAAAACAAAACAAAACAAAACAAAACACTGAACAAGATGGAATGCTCTCAAATGTGTTGTATGAAGCCACCATTACCTCATACCTAAAACAGACCAACTATTAAAAATAGTTACAGACCAATATTTTTTAGGAATTTATATGCAAAAAAATCCTCAATAAAATGTTAACAAACCAAGCCCAACAATATATAAAAAGAATCATATACCATGATCAAGTTAGATTTACTCCAGGAAGGCAAGCAAAATTTAATATTCACAAATCACTCAGTGTGATACACAACATTAACAAAAGAAAGGATAAAAACCCATGATCATTTCAATAGTCGAAAATTTCAAATCCTTTCATGATAAAAACTCTCATCAAAGTTAGAATATGGAAAAAATCTTAACATAATAAAGGCCATTTATGACACACCTATATGTAACATCATATTCAACAGTTAAAAGCTGAAAGCCTTTCCTATGATTGAAAGGGTGCCTACTTGGTCCACTTTTGTTTACCATGGTATTGAAAGTCTTAGCCATAGAAATCAGAAAAGAAAAATTAATAAAAGACATTCAAATTGAAAGGAAGTTAAATTTTCACTATTTGCATATTACATAAGACTACATTTAGAAGACCCTAATCTCTCAACCAATAAATTATTAGAACTAATAACTGAATTCAGTAAAATTGCAAGGTACAAGATTAATATGCTGAAAACTGTTACATTCTATACACTAAAAATAATGATATACCATAAAGAGCATACAAATAAAATATAATCTTTTTAAAAATCACTTCAAAAAGAATAAAGTACCTAATTAACCAAGGAGGTGAGAGAACTATATTCTGAAAGTTATAAAACATTGGCAAAGGAAATTAAAGATAATTCCAACAAATGGAAATATACCTTGTGCTCTTTGAATTATTATCATTAAAATGGCTATACTACCCAAAGTAATCTATACATTTAATAAAATCTTTATCAAAATACCCATGGCATTTTTCACAGAATTAGAACAAATTATCTGTAGATTTACCAAAAGCAATTGTGGAATTACCAAAGCAATCTTGAGGAAAAAGAACTAATCTGTATGTATCACCTGAAAGACCTCAGACTATTCTACAAAGCTACACTAATCAAAATAGTATGATATGGTACAAAAACAGCCATATACATCAATGGAACACAATAGAGAGCCCAGAAATAAACCCATGCACCTATGTTCAATTAATTTATGACAAAGGCAGTGAGAATACAGAATGGAGTCTGTATTCACACTCAATTCAATCAGTGTTACTTTGAAAACTGGACAACCACATATGATTAAGTTGCCAATGTTCATTAGATCATGGAGAGCAAGGGAATCCCAGAAAAGCATCTACTTCTGCTCCATTGACTATGCTAAAGACTTTGACTGCATGGATCACAACAAACTGGGAAATTATTAAAGAGATGGGAGTACCAGCTCACCATACATGTCTCCTGAGAAACCTGCTTGCAGGTCAAGAAACAACAGTTAGAACCAGACATGGAACTATGGACTGGTTCAAAATTGGGAAAGGAGTATGAAATGGCTGTACATATGTCATCCTGCTTATTTAACTTATATGCAGAGTACATCATGGGAAATTCTGGGCTGCATGAATCACAAACTGGAATCAAGATTGTTAGGAGAAATATAGCAATATCAGATATGCAGATTATACAAATCTAATGACAGAAAACAAAGAAGAACTAAAGAGAATCTTGAAGGTGAAAGAGGAGAGTGATAAAGCTGACTTAAAACTCAACATTCAAAAAATGAAGATCATGGCATCTGCTCTCATCACCTCATGGCAAATAGAAGGGGAAAAATTGGAAGCAGTAACCAATTTTATTTTCTTGGCCTCCAAAACTACTGCAATCAGTGACTGCAGCCATGAAATTAAAAGATGCTTACTCCTTGAAAGGAGAGCAATGACAAACCTAGACAGAGTATTAAATATCAGAGACATCACTTTGCCACCAAAAGTCCATATATTCCAAGCTATGGTGTTTCCAGTTATCATGTACAAATGTGAGTTGGACCATAAAAAAGCTGAGTGCTGAAGAAGTGATACTTTCAGATTGTGGTGCTGGAGAAGACTCTTGAGAGTCCCTTGGACTGCAAGGAGATCAAACCAGTTAATTCTAAAAGAAACCAATCCTGAATATTCATTGGAAGGACTGATGCTGAAGCTGAAGCTCCAATACTTTGGCCACTTGATTCGAAGAGCCGACTCATTGGAAATGGCCTTGATACTGGGAAAGCTGAAGGCAAAAAGAGAAGAGAGTGGCAGAGGATAAAATGGTTATGTAACATCACTTACTCAATGGACATGGATTTGAGCAAACTCCAGGAGTCAGTGAAGGACAGTAGATCCTGGCATGCTGCAGTGCATAGGGCCACAAAGAGTCAGACACAACTTAGGGACTGAACAACGTCAATATGTAAAAAAATGAGATTAGAACATTTCTTCACACCATATACAAAAGTAAACTCTAACTGTGTTAAAAACCTGAATGTAGTACTTGCAACCTTAAAATGCCTATGAATAAACATAGGAAGAACACTCATTTACATAAATCACAGGAATATTTTTTGGATTTGTTTCCTAAGTAAAAGAAATAAAAGGAAAACTGAAAAAAAAGGAAAACTGAAAAAAAGTTATATATATATGAATAGTATATATTATATTATATATTATATAAATATTATATAATATTTATTTATTTATTTATATTTTATTTAATATATAATTTATTATATAGTATAAATATATAATATGTATAATATTAATATATATATATATTAGTGTCATTCAATAAATAAATGGTTAAAGAAGATATACAAGAATAAAATCTTAGCATTTTGTGACAACATCCATGTACCTGGAGGGTATTATGTTAAATAAGTAAGTCAGGCAGAGAAAAGCAAATACCATATAATTTCACATGTAAGTAGAATCTAAAAAATTTTTTAAAAAAATCCAAACTGACTCACAGATACAGGGAACAAATTGGTGGTTGAAAGAGAAGGGTTCAAGGAGATGGACTAAATATATGAAGGACATTAAAATGTATTTTTTTTGGCTAAAAATTATATAAATCATGGGAATGTAATGTATACATAAGGGCTAATCAATAATATTGTAATAACTTTTATGGTGCTAGAATTGGACAGATTGTTGTCATCCTTTAATAATGTATAAAGATATTTAACCACTAGTTTGTACAGCTTAAACTAAAATAATGTATGTTGTATACAACTCAATAAAAATTAATGTGAGAAAACTGACTCCAACCAAGAAAAAATTAAAAATGAACAAGGGTAGAATGAAACAGAAAATAAAACTTCATGATGCAGTACACATGGGGTGGGTAGGTGTGAAAGCTTGTTTCAATTGCATGTTTATATGTTATGTCAAAAATAAAATGTATTTTACATTTTCAAAGCATAAAAATGTGAAGGTAACTTTCCTTGTGGACACTTTTGAACTCAGTGTCTAAACCATGTTTCAATAGATGAAGTAAGAGTAACACACAACCAACTAGAATACAAAGTGTACAGCTACAAGTACTAGAATAGAGGTCTAAATTCTTATCATTTATGTCAGGAAGAGGCTTCTAGAAAGTGCCAAGGGCTGAGAAGGACAGAAGCATAATTTCATGGGCAAGTTGAAAGACTTCAACAACAATGATGAGGTGGCTGCTTCACTCCAGCATCCTTGATCAAATGGGGCCCTGTCATGTACAGAGGCTTGGCCACACTGAGATTTGTAGATGGAAATAGACACCTATGTCTTCTGGATGGGACAGGCAGTGCAGTGATCTGGAAGACTCCGGGCTTGAGAATTTGGAGATCCAGATCCTAGGGAAATTAGAAGAGCATAAGCTTTGGATTCTGGATAACTTACTCTCCCTCTCTGATCCTAATTTCTCAACTATGTGTAAACATCAAGAGCTATCTTTAATGCACACTTATGTTCCAGATACTCTTCTGCGTGTCTTTCATGCATGCTAAGTTGCTTTAGTCATGTCAGGCTCTTTGTGACTCTGTGGACGGTAGGCCACCAGACTCTCTGTCCATGGGATTCTTCAGGCAAGAATACTGGAGTGGATTGCTGTGCCCTCCTCAAGGGGATCTTCCTGAGCCAGGGATGGAACCCGCATCTCTTATGTCTCCTACATTGGCAGGCAGGTTCTTTACCACTAGCTCCACCTGGCAAGTGGTATTTAATGAGAATATGTCTTTCATACATATTCTCATTAAATCTACTCCCACTTCTGTTTTATAGATGAAGAATTCTGCATTTTTACCAATGAGGAAACTGATATAGAGGAGTTAAGTAACGTGGCCAAAATCAGATAATCAGGAAGTGCTAGCACCAAGGTTTAAACCTAGGTCATCTAGAAATCAGGTCAGTTCAGTTCAGTCACACAGTCATGTCCGACTTTTTGCAACCTCATGGACTACAGTGTGCCAGGCCTCCCTGTCCATCTCCAACATCCAGAGATTACTCAAACTCATGTCCATTGAGTCAGTGATGCCATCCAACCATCTCATCCTCTGTCGCCCACTTCTATTCCTATCTTCAATCTTTCCCAGCATCAGGGTCTTTCAAGTGAGTCAGTTCTTCACATCAGGTGGCCAAAGTATTGGAATTTCAGCTTCAGCATCAGTCCTTCCAATGAACAATCAGGACTGATCTCCTTTAGGATGGACTGGTTGGATCTCCTTGCAGTCCAAGGAACTCTCAAGAGGCTTCTCCAACACCACAGTTCAAAAGCATAAATTCTTTAGCTCTCAGTTTCATTTATAGTCCGAGTCTCACATCCATACATGACTACTGGAAAAACAATAGCTCTGACTAGATGGACCTCTGTTGGCAAAGTAATGTTTCTGCTTTTTAATATGCTGTCTAGGTTGGTCATAACCTTTCTTCCAAGGAGAAAGTGTCTTTAATTTCACCATCTGCAGTGATTTTGGAGCCCCCCAAGATAAAGTCTCTCACTGTTTCCACTGTTTCCCCATCTATTTGCCATGAAGTGATGGGACCAGATGCCATGATCTTAGATTTCTGAATGTTGAATTTTAAGCCAGCTTTTTCACCCTCCTCTTTCACTTTCATCAAGAGGCTCTTTAGTTGCTCTTCACATTCTGCCATTAGGGTGGTATCATCTGCATATCTGAAGTTATTGATATTTCTCCCAGTAATCTTGATTCCAGCTTGTGCTTCGTCCAACCCAGCATTTCTCATGATGTACTCTGCATATAAGTTAAATAAGCAAGGTGACAATATACAGCCACGATGTACTCCTTTCCCAATTTGGAACCAGTCTGTTGTTCCATGTCCAGTTCTAACGGTTGCTTCCTGACCTGCATACAGATTTCTCAAGAGGCAGGTGGGTGGTCTGGTACCACCGTTTCTTTTTTTTTTTTTAATTTATTATTATTATTATTATTTTTTTCCAGTGGGTTTTGTCATACATTGATATGAATCAGCCATGGATTTACATGTATTCCCAATCCCGATCCCCCCTCCCACCTCCCTCTCCACCCGATTCCTCTGGGTCTTCCCAGTGCACCAGGCTGGAGCACTTGTCTCATGCATCCCACCTGGGCTGGTGATCTGTTTCACCATAGATAGTATACATGCTGTTCTTTTGAAATATCCCACCCTCACATTCTCCCACAAAGTTCAAAAGTCTGTTCTGTATTTCTGTGTCTCTTTTTCTGTTTTGCATATAGGGTTATCGTTATCACCTTTCTAAATTCCATATATATGTGTTAGTATGCTGTAATGTTCTTTATCTTTCTGGCTTACTTCACTCTGTATAATGGGCTCCAGCTTCATCCATCTCATTAGGACTGGTTCAAATGAATTCTTTTTAATGGCTGAGTAAAATTCCATGGTGTATATGTACCACAGCTTCCTTATCCATTCATCTGCTGATGGGCATCTAGGTTGCTTCCATGTCCTGGCTATTATAAACAGTGCCGCGATGAACATTGGGGTGCACATGTCTCTTTCAGATCTGGTTTCCTCAGTGTGTATGCCCAGAAGTGGGATTGCTGGGTCATATGGCAGTTCTATTTCCAGTTTTTTAAGAAATCTCCACACTGTTCTCCATAGTGGCTGTACTAGTTTGCATTCCCACCAACAGTGTAAGAGAGTTCCCCTTTCTCCACACCCTCAAGCATTTATTTTTTGTCGACTTTTTGATAGAAGCCATTCTGATTGGCGTGTGATTGTACCTCATTGTGGTTTTGATTTGCATTTCTCTGATAATGAGTGATGTTGAGCATCTTTTCATGTGTTTGTTAGCCATCTGTATGTCCTCTTTGGAGAAATGTCTATTTAGTTCTTTGGCCCATTTTTTGATTGGGTTGTTTATTTTTCTGGTATTGAGCTGCAGGTGCTGCTTGTATAATTTTGAGATTAATTCTTTGTCAGTTGCTTCATTTTCTATTATTTTCTCCCATCTGAAGGTTGTCTTTTCACATTGCTTATGGTTTCCTTCATTGTGCAAAAGCTTTTAAGTTTAATTAGGTCCCATTTGTTTATTTTTGATTTTACTTCCATTACTCTGGGAGGTGGGTCATAGAGGATCCTGCTGTAATTTATGTCAGATCTTTTTGTATAGTTATTCTGTTTATTCTTGCCACATCTTCTTAATATTGTCTGCTTCTGTTAGGTCCATACCATTTCTGTCCTTTATTGTGCCCATCTTTGCATGAAATATTCCCTTGGTATCTAATTTTCTTGAAGAGATCTCTAGTCTTTCCCATTCTATTGATTTCCTCTATTTCTTTGCACTGATCACTGAGGAAGACTTTCTTATCTCTCCTTGATATTCTTTGAAATTCTGCTTTCAAATGGGTATATCTTTCCTTTTCTCCTTTGCCTTTAGCATCTCTTCTTTTCACAGCTATTTGTAAGGCCTCCTCAGACAGCCATTTTGCTTTTTAGCATTTCTTTTCCTTGAGGATGATCTTGATCCCTGTCTCCTGTATAATGTCACAAACCTCCATCCATAGTTCTTCAGCCACTCTATCAGATCTAATCCCTTGAATCTATTTGTCACTTCCACTGTATAATCATAAGGGATTTGATCTAGGTCATACCTGAATGGTCTAGTGGATTTCCCTACTTTCTTCAAGTTAAGTCTGAATTTGGCAATAAAGATTTCATGATCTGAGCCACAGTCAGGTCCTGGTCTTATTTTTGCTGACTGTATAGAGTTTCTCCATCTTTGGCTGCAAGGAATAAAATCAATCTGATTTCAGTATTAGCCATCTGGTGATGCCCATGTGTAGAGTCTTCTCTTGGGTTGTTGAAAGAACGTGTTTGCTATGACCAGTGTGTTTTCTTGGCAAAACTCTACTAACCTTTGATCTGCTTCATTTTGTACTCCAAGCCAAATTTGCCTGCTACTCCAGGTTTTTCTTGATTTCCTACTTTTGCATTCCAGTCCCCGATAATGAAAAGGACATCTTTTTTGAATGTTAGTTCTAGAATGTCTTGTAGGTCTTCATAGAACTGTTCAACTTCAGCTTCTTCAGCATTACTGGTCAGCACATAGACTTGGATTTCTGTGATAGTGAATTCTTTGCCTTGGATGTGAACAGAGATTATTGTTTCATGATTTTTGAGATTGCATCCCAGTACTGCATTTCAGACCCTTTTGTTGACTATGAGGGCTACTCCATTTCTTCTAAAGGATTCTTGCCCACAGTAGTAGATATAATGGCCATCTGAATTAAATTCATCCATTCTGGTCCATTTTAGGTGGTTTATTCCTAAAATGTTGATGTTCATTCTTGCCATCTCCTATTTGACCACTTTCAATTTGCCTTGATTCGTGGACCTAACATTCCACATTCCTATGCAATATTGCTCTTTACAGCATCAGAGCTTGCTTCTATCACCAGTCACATCCACAATTGGGTATTGTTTTTGCTTTGGCTCCATGTCTTCTTTCTTTCTGGAGTTATTTCTCCACTCATCTCCAGTAGCATATTGGGCACCTACCGATCTGAGGAGTTTATCTTCCTGTGTCCTATCTTTTTGCCTTTTCATGCTGTTCATGGGGTTCTCAAGGCAAGAATACTGAAGTGGTTTGCCATTTCCTTCTCCAGTGGACCACGTTTTGTCAGAACTCTCTACCATGACCTGTCTGTCTTGGGTGGCCCTATATGGCATGGTTCATACTTTCATTAAGTTAGACAAGGCTGTGATCCATGTGATCAGATTGGTTAGTTTTCTGTGATTGCAGTTTCCAGTCTATCTGCCCACTGATGAAGAAGGATAAGAGGCTTCCTGATGGGAAGATAAGGATATGGTAGCTTCCTGATGGGAGAGACTGACTGAGGGGGAAACTGGGTCTTGTTCTGATGGGCTGGGCCATGCTCAGTAATTCCTTAATCTGATTTTCTATTGATGGGTGGAGTTGTGTTCTCTCCCTGTTATTTACCTGGGGTCAAACTATGGTGGAAATAATGAAGACAATGATGACCTCCTTCAAAAGGTCCCATGCACGTATGTACTGCTACACTCAGTTCCCCCAACCCTACCGCAGGCCACCACCGACCCATGCCTCCACTGGAGACACCTGGACACTTTTGGAGTCTGGGTCAGTCTCTTGTGGGGTCACTGCTCCTTTCTCCTGGATCCTGGTGCACACAAGGTTCTGTTTGTGCCCTCCAGGAGTCTACTTCCCAGTCCTGTGTAAGTTCTGACAGCTATATGGTGGTGTTAATGGCGACCTCCTCCAAGAGGGCTTATGCCATACCCATGTCTGCTGCACCCAGAGCCCCTGCTCCTGCTGCAGTCCACTGCTGATCCATACATCCACAGTAGATGCTCAAAAACAGTTCTGTCTCAGTTTCTTTGGGTCTCTGGGTCCTGGTGCACACAAGGTTTGTTTGATCCCTCTGAGCATCTCTGGCGGGAATGGGGTTTGATTCTAAATGCAAATTCACCCCACCTACCGTCTTGCTGGGACTTCTCCTTTGCCCTTGGACATGGCATATCTTCTCAAAGTCGCTCCAGGGTCATGCAGCCGCCACTCCAGCACCTAGCATCTGGCTGGGACTTCTCTGACCTTGGACATGGGATATCTCCTCACAGCCACTCCAGCACTGTGCAGCTGCCATTCCAGTGCCACACGGCTGCCGCTCCAGCACTTATCATCTTGCTGGGGCTTGTCTGACCTTGGACATGAGATATCTCCTCATGGCCGTTCCAGCGCCACTCAGCCACCCCTCCAGCGGTATAGAAATAGCTTGGCTCTTAAATATTATGTTAGATACAACTTGATCCCAACTATATCATTTGTAATTTGTCCCCCTAGTGAAGCTCTTCCTTGAGGAATTCAGCACAATGCCACAGTGCTTAGAAACAGAAGAAATTCCTAGTCATAATCCCGGGCTGCAAACACTATCTAGATGACCACAGTAGCAACAGTATCTTGGGTGGTTAGGTGACCTCACTAAATGGTGTTAAAGTAGCAAAGAAGAAAAATGGTAGGCCTCACAAAACCGAGGGACGGGGAAAGCAGCTACTTATCAATTTCTATGGAAGTACTTAAGCATTTGATGTGTATGTGAGTGAATGAAGAGCATAGTGAAAAGAACATGAGCTCATGAATCCAAATGATGCAGTCAATAGAGGTAACCTCTAAGGGAGCATAATATGGTGAAAGAGAATAGAGAGTGTCTCTAGGAGAGCTAATAGAGAATAACTAGCACAGCTGGGGTACCAACTCATTTCATCCTTGGACTCCTTATCTGTTTGAAATGAGATGGAGAAATAGAGGGAAGCTAAATTATGGGAAATTTTAATGGGCTAAGGCTGTAAGTGATGTATATCATTTCCACATATCTCAGTCATATGGCTACACCTAACTGCAAAAGTGGCTTGGAAATGCTGAGTACCTATATGACCAGAAGGAAAAGGAGATGTTTTGTAAACAACTAGCCAGTCTCTGCCATAGCGCCATCTTAACTTTTTACATATGCCATCTCATTGTATCCTCCAATAACACTTTAAAGGTGATTACTATTATTTTCTCTATTTTTCAGGTGATCAAATTGAGAGGGCAGAGTCGTATGCTCATTATCAGTCCACTCGTACATGGGATTAAGGTCTATTGAAATTCAGAAGAATAATTTTTTTCATGTCTACAAACTATTCTGTCTGGTATTTTAAAAAGGATTTGAATTAAACCTATTGATTGATTTTGGGTAGAAATGACATATTTATTATAGTAAGTCATCCAATTCATGAACACAATGTGTTTCTCCCCATTTATTTAGATTTTCTTGATTTTTCACAGTTTTGAAATTTTCATTATACATAACTAATATATATTTCATTGAAGTGTATATAAAAATATTTCATTTTATTTTAAGTGACTGTAAATGTTGTCAATTCTGGTTTACCCATTCTCATTCTTAGCATGTAGAAGTGTGGATTTCTTTGTGTTGATCTTGCATCCTGAAACCTTGTTGAAATTGCTTATTACTTTTGTAGATTCAGAGATTTTCTATGTAAAATAACCATGAATGGTTTTATTTCTACACTTCCAATCTTTATGCCTCTTAGTTCTTTTTCTTTTTTTAGTTAAGTGGCCAGAATTCCAATTTTTATGTTAGAAGAGTGACAAGGGTAGGCATCCTTACCTTGTTCCAAACACAGGACAAAGCTCTATTCATTATCAAATATGGTATTAGCTGTAGGATTTTGGAGATGATCTTCATCAAGTTCTAATGATTCCTGTTCTTAACTTCTTGAGAGTTTTTTTATCATGAATAGGTGGTATATTTTTCAAGTTCTCTTTTACATTAATTAATATAATCATATGATTTTTTCTTCTTTGGGCCACTTATAAGATGGATTGCATTCACTGATTTTCAAAAGTTGAACCAACATTGCATACTATTTGGTCACACTGTTGGACATGGTTTACTAAAATTTCATTCTGTACTTCTGTATCTATGTCCATGAGAGATATTGACATATAGCTTTCTTTACTTTTTTTTAATTGACATTTTTTTCTGGCTTTGGTATCAGGGTGATATTGTCCTCATAAAATAAGCTGAGAAGTGTTCATCTCTTCTCTTTTCTAGGAGAGGATATGGAGAATTAGTTTGATGTTTGGTAATTCACTGAAACTATATAGGTCAGGAATTTCTTTTTTGGCATCTTTGAATTCTGAGTCTAATTCCTTTGGGTTATAAGACTATTGAGAAAGCCCATTTCATCTTGGTTGAGATTTGATAGTTTGTAGTTTTATTGATCTATTTCTTTTAAGATGTCAAATTTGAATACTCCATTATTATCCTTTTAATAGCAGGCAGATCTGCAACAATATTCTCTATTTCATTCCTAACATTGATGTTTTGGTCTTCTCTCTTATTTTTTGTCATTTTTGCTAGAGGTTTAGTAATTTTGCTGATTTTTTCCCCCAAAAGAACAACTTTTTGTATTATTGTGTTTTTTTTTATTGTTTTGCCAATTTCAGTGATATCGATATCTGCTTTCATCCTTAATATTTCCTTTCTTCTGCTTAATTTGGGTTTAGTTTGCTCTTTTGTCTCCCTAGTTTCTTGAGTCTCAGCTTACTGCTTTGAGAATTTACCTAAATATTTACCTAAATGTTTATAAATGTAAGAACTTAGATCTATAAATTTCCTTCTTAGCACTACTTTAGGTGCAGTACAGCCCTGAAATAGTTTTGTCAGCAATTACTTTAGCCACTTTTGCTTTTTATAGTCAATATTTTTTTTGGTATATATATTTTTTATGTTCAACTTCCCTATGTCTTTGTTTTCAAGTATGTTTCCTGTGAAGAGCATGTAGTTGGATCATACTTTTATCACTTTACTAGTTTATGTCTTTTGGTTAGTGTATGTGGTTTACATAAATTGTTCATTGTTATTATTTAGTTGCTTAGTTGTATCCAACTGTTCTGGGACCCCATGTACTATAGCCTGCCAGGCTTCTCTGTCCATGGGATTTTCCAGGCAAGAATAATGGAGTGGGTTGCCATTTCCTTTTCTAGGGGATCTTCCTGACCCAGGTCTCAAACCTGTGTCTTCTGCAATGGCAGGAGGATTCTTTACCATTTAGCCACCTGGGGAATTATTGATGTAGTTGAGCATAAGTTTACTCTTTTTTTTTTCTTATTATTTCCTCTATTTCTCATTCATCTCTTTTTTGGTCTATGCATTACTTGAAAAGTTAGTTAGAAATACATATAAATCAATTAATATGGATTCTAAAAAACTGTTGGTGGAGTAGAAGGATGCACACTCAATTTCTGTGATAACACCAGAATTTCAACTAGCCGCTGAACAACCATCAACAGGAGAATGTTGGAATCCACCAATAAAAGATACCCCATGACCAAGGGCAAAGGAGAAGCCACAACAAGATGGTAGGAGGGGCACAATCGCATTTAAAATCAAACCTCATACCTGCCAGAGACCTTTGGAGGGCACCTTACCTGTGTCCTGAGAAACTTTTATGCAGGTCAAGAAGCAGCAGCCAGAACCAGACATGGAACAACAGACTGGTTCAAAATTGGGAAAAGGTATGACAAGGCTGTATACTGCTTATTTAACAGAGTTAATCATGTGAAAGGCCATTCTGGATGAAGCGAAGCTAGAATCAAGATTGCCAGGAGATATATCAATAATCTCAGACATGTAGATGACACCACCCTTATGGCAGAAAGTGAAGAGGAACTAAAGAGCCTCTTGCTAAAGGTGAAAGACGAGAGTGAAAAAGCTGGCTTAAAATTCAACATTCACTTAGAAGATCATGGAATCCAGTCCCATCACTTAATGACAAATAGATGGGGAAACAATGGAAACAGTGACAGACTTCATTTTCTTGGGCTCCAAAATCACTGTGGATGGTGACTGCAGCCATGAAATTAAAAGATGCTTGCCCCTTGGAAGGAAAACAATAGCAAACCTAGACAGCATATTAAAAAGCAGAGACATTACTTTGCCAACAAAGGTCCATTTAATCAAAGCTATGGTTTTTCCTGTAGTCTTGTATGGATGTTAGAGCTGGGCAATATAAAAAGACTGAATGCTAAGAACTGATGCCTTCAAACTGTGGTGCTGGAGAAGATGCTTGTGAATCCCTTGAACAGCAAGGAGATCAAATCAGTCAATGCTAAAGGAAATCAACACTGAATATTCATTGAAATGACTGATGCTAAAGCTGAAGCTCCAATACTTTGACCACCTGATTACTCAGGTGCTGACTCATTGGAAAAGACCCTAATGCTGGGAAAGATTGAATGCAGGAGAAGGGGACAATGGAGGATGAGATGGTTGGATGGCATCACAGAATCAATGGACATGAGTTTGAGCAAACTCTAGGAGATGGTGGAGGACAGGGAAGCCTGGTATGCTGTTGTTCATGGAGTCACAAGGAGTTGGAAATAACTGAGTGACTAAGCACAGCACAGCACCCTGTTTAAGTCTAGCATGTAGGTCCTGTCCTACTTTTGTTGTTGTGGTTTTGAACACAGCCTTTGTTGTGGTGGTGAAGCCCCAATTTTGTCTCTGTTGATGCTGTCCAAATAATGGAATGTATTTTCCCAGGCAGGGTCATTCGGTGTCTCTCTTTGGGGGAGGGAAGTTTCAAGATCATGAAATTATAGGAACAGAGTATTCCTGGACGTTGGGCCCTTGTTTTGTGGGAAAACCCTGCCTGTGGGATATGCACAATGGTGTATCCAAACTAAGTCATTATTATGTCAGGGTCCCTCTTGCTAGTTCCACCTGGTTGCATGGGGTTAAAGACTTGCTGGGCAATGCTTTCCTTATTTTTAGAGTGGGGGTGGGGGCCAGAGTTGGGGGGGGGTGTTGCAAGACCCTACCCTTCATCTCATCCTTAGCTGGTTTTGACATATAGTTTTAGTTAATAACATCTGGACTTTGATACCTGAAGCCCTCTCATCTGTGATTCTGTGAATGTTTGTGAGGAGAATCCTGGCCCTCAAAAGAGGCTCTGATTAGTTAGAAGACTGGTTTTGATTGGAAACTCCTGTTTTCACTGTGTTTTAGGAGCAAACGGGAACATACAGGCTCACATGTGATGGAAGCTATCACTTTGTGTTCAATTTTGCAAACTGAGCAGGAGTCAACACAAACAACGACATAAGGTTTAGTCTGCTTTGGTGGCTGTTATGATGTTACCTGAGATGGAAGGATATGAGAGTGCTTTCTGAATACTCACAGCTCAAGAAATGAAAGTTGTAAAACAAGAATATTAAATGCTACATTTTAGAATGGTTATGAGATGAAGTATCATGCAAAAATTCTTGGTGGGAATTGGAATCATGTAGATGGCTATGTAGGTGAATATGGTGTGGGCATATATTACACAATAGTAAGTAGGTCCAACTGTGTACTATGTATTTACACATCAATTTGCAATGTCCTCAGATTTGGAAATTCCTAAATGTGTCTGAGCATATTCCCTCAGAATATCATAGTTACTGTATAATCATAAATTTTCCCAATAAATAAAGAATTAGAGCTGTGGAAGTTCAACGAATTTATGAAATGTCCCTGAAGTGGCTATGGCCAAAATTAGGAATGTTTTTGTAAATTAAACAAAAATATGTAAATATTTTGGGCCAGTGCATCAATGTCTCATTTAGTGCCTATACCAGCTTTTGTGTTTCTACTTTGCTATTATAACAGACTGGTTCTTTTCCACACACAGTCCACCTTAACCTTTATGCCTCTTTCTAATAGACACATTTCATAAAATAAACATATATTTCAGTTGTCTTCCTCTTGTTCTTTAAGGCAGGAGATTTAAACTAGAGTACGTGGTAAAACATAATTTTTTGTAAGTCAGCATCTTTCTAAGGAGAAGGTGGATCAAAGCTTTTGACTGATGTTCAAAGGGTTCTGTGATCTAGATGGTTTAAGAACTACCAGTTTTGTACTTCTGTGTCTCTTTTTCTGTTTTGCATATAGGGTTATCATTACCATCTTTCTAAATTCCATATATATGTGTTAGTATGCTGTAATGTTCTTTATCTTTCTGGCTTACTTCACTCTGTATAATGGGCTCCAAAAGAACAGCATGTATATTATCTATAGTGAAACAGATCACCAGCCCAGGTGGGATGCATGAGACAAGTGCTCGGGCCTGGTGCACTGGGAAGACCCAGAGGAATCGGGTGGAGAGGGAGGTGGGAGGGGGGATCGGGATGGGGAATACATGTAACTCCATGGCTGATTCATGTCAATGTATGACAAAACCCACTGCAATGTTGTGAAGTAATTAGCCTCCAACTAATAAAAATAAATGAAAATAAAATAAAATAAAATAAGAACTACCAGTTTTAAGATTACTTATAGTTTTAAGCTGTCAATTTTACTTCCTTTCATTCAGAGTTTTCAGAGGGCTCCTAACAAATGCCCAAGGTCAGACAGCTAGGGAATGAAGCTCTTGGGATTTGAATCTAAATTTAATGGGATAAAAAGAAAGGCAGAAACCATTACTGGGCAATAACTCAGATCACTTTCACAAAATACCATTCTAGAATTATATGGGTGCATCTTGCCAGCTGCTGTCTTATCCTTGCCCCTCCTAATCTAGTAAAAGGCTTAGGCAGCCCCAGGTTTCCTGGAATGCTTATCAGACATCTATCTTTCTCAGATTGAAATGTTTTCCACAGCCTGTTATAGATCTCATAATTTTTAAGGATATAATTAAGTCTATCATCCCCCCACCCCAATCCTAGGATCATGTAAAAAACTCATGTACCTATTGAAGCATCAAATAGCTTCCAAATTTTTCTCTGACAATAACCAATAGCATCGAATACCCCTATTTTGAGTTACTTTTTCTTATGAGTCCAGTACTTTCTGAGATTCCTAGAGAATCATAGCCTGAGGTGTTCTGAGCCAGAAGAGACCATTTTATAGGTAGAGGTGGGGAAAGACTTATCCAGAGTCATTGAGTGAGTTAGTGGAAAGTAGATCAGAAACCAGAATTCTTTACTTCCAGTCAAATGCTCATCAATATATGAGTGGCACAGCTTCTTACAAACCTTCCCTTTCTCCTCTGTTCCACTCTCCACCTATTCACCACCAATCTGCAACTTATGCCAGTTGCTGGTGAGGGGAGAAGGGCAAAGGAAGAGGTAATAAGTACACAAGGAAGGCCAAGAAAGGAGTCATGCTTCAGCCAGTGGACTTTCATGGGCTGCCAGGCCTTTTTTGTCTTCTGAAACAGTCTGACCTCACTGTAACCAAATTTAGCTTATTAGGGCATTAGATCGTCATCTTGTGGGAGTGGGAAAGCATAGTCACTCCATCAAGCTGCACATGGAAACCACTGGGGGCCTAGAGAGTGAGTAGGGGACTTTCACAACAATTAGCAAAATCAGTGACTATGCTAGACCATGTGAGAGGTATATTAAATATATTTCGTTCATCTATTTTCCTCTACACCTTGGAAAGTATGAACTGTTAATATCAGTGAGAAAACTGAACCCCCAATGAATGATGTGACTTACCTAAGGTTACACAGCCAGCAAATGTCAGTGTTAGAACTAAAACCCAGATGGGACTGCAATAAGCATGCAGTTTCTCAATAATAAGATTGAAATATATACTATATGACAGATACTGTACTAGGCTCTTGAATGTAATATTAAAATATTTACAATAAACCTGTGAGTTATATATTGATACTCCCATTTTTCAGGAAAATAAATAGAGATTCAGAGGGTAAATGTGACTTGCCTAAGATCTAGATAGCTAGTAAACAGTTGGTCAGGATGTCAGGATTTTAAGCCAGATTTATGTGACTTTAAAGGGCTTCCCTAGTGGCTCAGAGGTTAAAGCATCTGCCTGAAATGCAGGAGACCTGAGTTTGATCCCTGGGTTGGGAAGATCCCCTGGAGAAGGAAATGGCAACCCACTGCAGTATTCTTGCCTGGAGAATCCCATGGACGGAGAAGCCTGGTGGTTTATAGTCCATGGGATCGCAAAGGGTCAGACACGACTGAGCGACTTCACATCATCACATCATCATCATGTGACTTTAAAGACCACATCTTCCACCATGGTGCCTCTTTCAGAGATTTGGGGGAATGGTATAGAAAGGATGAATGAGACTTCCAAGGAGAAGTTCCTTTTGATGACTTTGGGGATAACTTGAATATCTTAACATGCTCAGTGTATGATATTTTAATTTTAGGAGTCAACAACAAACTCAAGGAATAAAATTGGGTATCTGTGATGTCTGGATCCCAGAAAACTGTTAAGGCCTCCAGTCCTACTCTACATTCTAGAACCACTTGGGTACAATGAAATAGGGCAACTGAACAGATCGGGAAACTGAAGAAACTCCACTGGCATCAAAGTGATGAGACTACTTAAGAATCTAAAGATCAACTCCACCCTTGGACTGGTATTCCCTATTGTGCTTTCAGGGGTTGCACCCCAGGAGTGAATTGTTATAAATAAGAACACATGTTGCTGATTTTTTGCTACTTATTTTCAACTGATTCTTTTCAGTCTGTAAAGCACTATCGCCCTAGCTTATGTTAGTGAAAGTGAAAGTGGAGTAGCTCAGTCGTGTCCGACTCTTTGTGACCCCATGGATTGTAGCCTACCAGACTTCCCTGTCCATGGAATTTTCCAGGCAAGATACTGGAGTGGGTTGCCATTTCCTTCTCCAGAAGATCTTCCTGACCCAGGGATTGAACCCGGGTCTCCTGCATTGTAGACAGACGCTTTACAGTCTGAGCCACCATTTAAGAGATTAGCTTATGTAGGAGCAGGCCAAATCAGATAGATGCCACCTGTGCTCTACCATTCATTCCTAGACTTAACCTATGGAAGTAAGAGTTAAGGCCTTGCTGCTGGCCCGTAGGTTTCCATCTTTATGGTAACCCCCCGCCCCCAGCTATTTAATTTTTACAGAAGCTCCTGGGTTTCAGTATAATCATCTCTAAAATTATGGATGTATTTGTGATCTCTTTATTAGCTTGGTGGCCTGGATTTGTACTTTGGTGCACCAGTAGTTTAGCATAGTGCTTAGTCCCAAATATTGCTCATAAACTAGATAGATTAATTAATAAAATCAACTTCACAAAGCATTTCCATCTCTTTTGTTTAGTACACAGGACAGACAAAACAGAAGCTCAGGATCTGACCAAACTTCCAAATTCAGTTTATCTAATCCCCAACCTGATTCCTTCTTAGGATTTCCACCCAACCAGTCTTTCAAGCCCTGCTTGTACACCTACAGTCACATGAACTCATGAATGAACAGCTCACTTACAAAGGTTTTCCTTGTGCAGGATGGACTCTGTCTCTCCATGGCTTCCTCCTGTGGGCTGTAGCTCCTTGGTACCAAGCAGACTGTCTTTTCTGTATGTCCTGTCACAGCATATGAGCTCCAGTTCATTCAATGACTCTTTACAGAAACTGGGACCTTGCCACTTCTTCACCCTACTGACCTCTCCTCTGTATCCACTCTACTTTTTCTGTATCATTTTTGGAGAAATGAGAGCCACAGCTGGAAACAAAATACTTGCTGGGCAACAGAGAGTAGAGAAGAATGTTACCTCCTGTGTTTGGAAAAGTAATAACTCTATTAATAAAGTCTAAAATCAAATTTGTTTCTTACAAAACCACCTTCTTGATCAGAGATCTACAAATTTTGACACATGAGCCAAATATGGCCCACTGCTTGTTTTTATAAATAAGGTTATACTGGAACACAGCCATGCCCATTCATTTACATATTGTGCATGGCTGCTGTCATGCTATAAGTGCTGAATTGAGTAGTTGCTACAAAGACCATATCTTCACATCTAAAATACTTAATATATGATCCTTTAAAATTTTTGTAAAGCAATTATCCTTCAATATTAAAAAAGTTATATATAGATATCCACAGTGTATATTCAAAACGTATGTAGAGATTTGGAAAATGGAAAACTAACATTTCATTAATAATTTTTTTTAATTAAAATTGCAAATGTATAAAAAGTTACAAGTGCAATGTTCTTAGTAATCACCAATATGCATAATTTCAATGAGCAATGTGTAGGTTTGGTCAACTTTTCTCTATTGTATTTTTTTCTGATTGCATTATTGAAAGGCAGTCTTACATTTGCTGAATCTAATATTAATAATAAAAATGTGGGCTTACAAATTTTTTGCCAACTATTCTTCTTGATTTATATTGGGATCTTCATAACAAGTTCATTGGTAAAACAAAAATGAAAATACAAAATGAGACTTGGAGAGCTGAAATGAGTTACCCAATTCACATAACTTGAGTGTGACCAGAGATGGATTTTTTTTTAAGAAATTAATTTATTTTAATTGGAGGCTAATTACTTTACAGTATTGTGATTTTCACCATACATCAACATGAATCAGCCATGGGTGTACAGGTGTCCCCCTATCCTGAACCCCCATCCACCTCCCTCCCTACCCCATCCCTCTGTGTTGTTCCAGAGGTGAATTTTTAACCCAAGTCTGTTGCTTCACAGTACATGTTCCTTCACCTCATAGTCCCTTCAGTGTTCACCACAAGGTACTTCAAGCTGGGACATGCTCAGTGCTTTGACTTCACCGTTTTTAGTTGCCCTACTTGAGTTCTCACTATGAGCCAATGTTTGCCTAGATCAACCCTGCAGGGCTCAAGTCAGTTCTGGTCAGTCATTCCTTTGTTCCATTCCTGGTCAGCAGCAAGGTGACCAGGACAGTCTCCTTGGCTACTGATCAAGATAGACTTTTTAGAGAATAAGCCATTCTGGAATCTTTGCCTACAGAGATAAAGAAACTAGACTGGCTGAACATCAAGGCACAACATGGCAAAGAGAGAGCCCCCTACTCAGTCTGTGTTACAGTCTAGGAGAAGGACTGTAGGCTGACTGATGGAGTCATCTCTCTGTCACCATCACTCATGTCTTTGACTCTAGAAAACTTTATAGTAATAAAAACGTGGGAGAGAAAGAGAGAGAGAGAATCAGAATGAATATGTACCTGATCAGCAAGGACAAATTCCTTTGATTTATTTATTTCCTTATTAGTTAATTTTGCTTTTTGTAGTGAGAGCTCATTTAGAAAATTTTCTGGCTTCTAGCAGAACTGGGCATGCCTGAATAAACATTCCTCTCCATACTCTGATAGGACATGGCTGAGCTTCAAGAAAGGGGCCCAGCTAAGGCCAGTCCTATATGGGCAGTCCTACTCCAGGATACCCAGGTTAGAGCGGTGGGGGAGGGCAGTAAACACAACCAGTGTACGCTACCATGATGCCTTCCCTCATACCTGAGCTCCTCTCCCCAACCCAACATTTATCCACAAAAGGAACCAGCAATGAAAATCACGGCTGCACAAGAATACTAGGAGCAAGGCATTATAGGTACACATCTACCATACAAATTTTAGTACCAAAAAATTCCAGAACTCAAGGGGCCTTTGGAGATCATATTGTCCAACCATATAATTTTACAAATTGGAAAACTCATGTTGGAGAAATGAAATGATCCAGATAAGGTCACACAGAGATTAATGAGATCAATTCACATGCACAGAATCATTGGACTCTTCAAGCTGAAAAGTCCTATAGATGTCATTTGTTAAATTCCTTCATTTTAGAGATGAGAAAACTGAAGCACAATCTCCAGGACAGAAATTGTGTCTGATTCTTTTATATGTCCCCATACCTAACAAAGTACCTTGCATACAGCAAACACTCAAAAAGTGTTTCTTAAAGAGGCATAAAATCTTAAGAAAGGACTTTGGCACTATGTTGTTCACCCAATTCTCATTTTATAGGTAAATAAATCAAGTCCCAAAGAGGAAGATGGATTGCTCTACATCTAGAAAGAAATAGAGCTGAGACTAGAACTCAGTTATCGTAAGGTTAAACAATGTGCTCAAGGTCCCACAGTTGATATATGACATTGCAAAATGATTCTATTTTTCCCTTGTGGAATATTTCACATTTATGCCTTCCTTTCTTCCTCTTTTTCTTCTTTCCATTCTCAAGCATCTCTTAAGCACTTCTCATGCATGGGGGAATACAGTAATCATAAGATCCAGTTCCTGCAAATAAGAGTTCATATCCTCTAGAAGAGACAGATATGCAAACAGGTATTTACAAAACACACTCCAGCTGAGGTCTGGGGGCAGGCATGCTTAAATAAGAATGGAGAACTATGAAACATTTCTCAGAGGGATAAACATTTGAACTGGCTCTCATGGGATATTAGGAGCTGATCAAGAATATAAAGGGGAAAATGACAGTTCAAATAGAAATAATAATGTGTAAAAGGGCATGATATATTTGAGTAATATTGAATAGTAAAGCAAGGTTGGTGCATAGGATACCTTGGGCAAGGGTGGAGGAAGATTTTAAGGGGAAAGAAAAATGGAAAATCCAGATTATAAGAGACTTAAATGGCAGGCTTAGGAGCATAGCATTTAGTCTGAAGATCAACAGGAAACATTTTGAAGCAGGTGACTGATGTAGTCAATTTTGTGGTATAAACTGATCATCATGTAAGAGTAGAGGCATCTCTTATCTCTGTCATAAGATAACCTTGACTCTATAGTTGTTTACTATGCTGCAGTGTTTGGTCCATAGAGAGCTTAGTAGGCACTGAGTGTAAGATTCTCACTATGCTTTTGAAGACTTTCCTATCTTTAGGATTTCTTGAAACTCCTCTCCTCTTATACTCCCCACTTCTAATTATTTCTCCCTCTCTTATAAGATTCAAAGGTTTGGAGAAGTACAACGTGGTACATAAAATGTGAATTGGAAAAGAAAGGACCCAGATTCTGATGCTTTTTCAATTATTTTTGGATGTGTCTGCAGGGATACATAGGTAAAGAAAAACTTGGCAGAGGGCAAAGTCAGGGGTAATGGTATGGGTAATAGTAATGAGAACAATGGACAAAGAAGTTTCTCCTAAAGAAGAGAATGTATGTCTAACCAAGAAAGTAACTCTACCGTCAGATCAGAGAGAATTTTTGCAATGCCTGCCAAGCAAAAATTGTTTATTATTATAGACCAATGTCTGTTGTAGCTATTTTTTTCACATTTTCTTTTCCTAAAGAACTTTTAGGAAATAAAAATATTTTCATTTTGCTGTTTTGGGGGTATGGACAAGGGATATATAACATATCATTTATTTTATAGGTTACTGGATCATGGGAAGCCATATCTGTGGTTGAAGGGGATGACTGAAAGTTACCAAAAGATTTTGGACTTTGAAATGGATGGAATTTTGGGTTGTCTCTCTTGGGGAGGAGTCAAATATATTTTATGTGAATTGAGAAGTGTTTGTGAGTGGGCAGACTGTGGTAGAGTCTGCTGATTGTCCAACAGTCTTCATTTTCCCTCTGAGGAATAACCTTCTAAATTTTAGATGGGCAGATAGTCACACATTAAAGACTATATTTCATAGTGTTCCTAGAAAATTATTATCTCTGTTTTGCAAAAGAAGAAACAGAGTCTCTGAGAAATTAGGCAGGTTAACAAAAGCAAACTACTTGAAGTAGTCTAGTTGATATCCAAGTGAAAATTTGTCTTATTCCTGCCTTATCCTCATAAAGATTTTATTCACAATCATAGGCTAGTTTAGGGGATTTAGGGGATGAAGTATATAGAATTAATCTAAGACTGAAGGGGATTTATCATTTGTGATGACCATAATGTTTTGTCTAAGACCAGATTGCTTAACTGCTTTCTTTCCAGATGGAGATTCTCAGTTACATGCTATGAATCTCAGAACCCAAGGGCTTTCAAAATACATTTAATTGCTCCTGTACATATGGGAACTCTGAGGGCTAGAAAGGAGAAATGACTTGCCCAAGGTCACCAGGTAGGTTTGGTAGACTAAAGACTACAATAAGATCCGATTCCCAGCCTGGCCTTCTTTACTTCCAGTTTAGTTACCACTCTTGGAGTTGTTAGATCTTGAAGGGCCTTCAAACCATTGAGTTCAGCATTTCCAAAACTGTGCTATATAGAACTGATAGGTGTTATACAACACAAATATTTTCACCCATAAGTTTGAAATTCTGGGTAAAAGAAGCATCTAGACAAAATGAATATTGTTCTTTCTGATTCTGCTATGTTGCAATAGGCAAGTTGCTTAATGTCTCTGTGCTCTGTTTATTCAATTCTAAAATGGGGATAATGAAGGTATTTACTTTGTTTAGCTGCTGATAGAATTATATGGGGCTTCTCTGGTGGCTCAGCAGTAAAGAATCCAAATGCAATGCAGGAGACCTGGGTGGGTTCAATCCCTGGGTGGGGAAGAGCCCCTGGCATGGCAACCCACTCCAGTATTCTTACCTGGGAGAATCCTATGGACAGAGGAGCTTGGTGGACTACAGTCCATAAGGTTGCAAAGAGTCAGAAATGACTGAGTAACTACCACTTTCACTTTCAATAAGGAAATAAAATGTCCCCCCAAAGAACAAATTTTGAGGGGTTCTAGGTGCCTAAGGCAGGAAAAATTCAGATAAGATAAAAATTTTTGCACTGAAGGAGTTCACAGCCTAGGGTGGAAGGCAGACACATACTGCTTACAATATGTTTGGCATTATACAAGTACCACCAAACAAACTTAAACCAAGTGCTGGGGACAGGTGGTGTGGGTGATGAGATGAACTCTAGGCATTGGCAGGATCAAGGATGTCATCAAGTAGAAGAAAGCATTTGAAGATGGCTTTAAAAGGGTAAAGAAGGTTTAGTACCATAAAGAATCAGGTCTCACAACACAGAAAATTGGTAATCCATGGTGCAGAGCCATTGCTATTACTACAGGAGCTAGTGAGATGACTGGCTCTGCACTCTCAGTTCATGATAGTAAAAAGAAGATTCTATCCCATTGACCTGTTCTAGCCTCTACTACTTATTCTGGGCACTTTTAAATTCATTCAACACATAAATATTGAGCACTATATTTAATCACGCCATGTGTTACTCTTTGAGAAGAAAATGATGAAAAGAAAAAAAAATCATAAAACCCCAGTCACAGACTTTAAGGATATCACATGATAGGGGAAGGATTTGGATAAAGAGTCAGACACTATAAACCCAATGATTTGTGAGAGAAAGACAGGAATATATGGGAAGACAGAGGAGGGCAGCACCTACTCCTAACATGGGGAGTCAGACAAGGTATTTTAGAAATGATATCTAATCTGACCTCTTTTTACAACCTTCACTGCTACTACCTGTATCCTATGCCTCCTGTTTGGTCTTCCTGCTTCTACCCTTGTCCCCTATTCAGTCCTTTCTCAATGCAAGCAGGATTCTATTAAATTGTCAGTTAGATCATGTCACTTATTTATTAAACCCTAAAATATGTTCTTTTCTTACACAGAGTAAAATTCAAAGTGCTTACACTGTTGTCCATAGCCCTGTATAATCTTGGTCCCTTGTTCTCTCTTCAACTTCATTTCCTACCAGTCTTCCATGTTAGTCCTGTCTATTCTTCCATTGCACCAATATTATGTTCCCTCACGTCTTTGCCCTTGGCTTCATGCATGCTCAGTTGCTTTAGTTCTGTCCAACTTTTTGTAACTCTATGGACTGTAACCCATGAGGTTCCTCTGTCCATGGAGATTCTCTGGGCAAGAATACTGGAGTGGATTGCCATGCCCTCCTCCAGGGGATCTTCCTGACCCAGGGATTTAACCTACATCTCTCTTGTCTCATGCATTGGCAGGCAGGTTCTTTACCACTACCACCACCTGGGAAGCTCTTGCACTTGGCTATCTACCTATAATTACCTTTACTAAGATATCTGTAATGGCTTGCTCTTCCAATTTCTTCAGGTATTTACTAAAATGTCACCAATAAAGTCTCCCTGGGTACTCCTTCTAAAATCACAAACCTAGCCCTATCTCACTTCACAGTATGTATCACTAACTGCTATATTTAACTTTTTACATTTTGGAGTTATGTCTCCCCTATAGAATGCCAGTTCTGTGATGATGTTGCTACTGAGTTCATCACTGTTTCCATAGAGTCTGATACATGGTAGGTGCTTGGTAATTATTTCTCAAATTAATGAATGAGTGAATAAATTGGATGCCCGATGGAACTGGTGAAGAAAATCAGACATGAGAAAGGGCAGTTGAAAAATCATTCTAACTAGCAGGAACAACATTTACAAAGTCCCATATGTGAAAGAGAACTTTAGGTAAACTATAGATTGTTCAGTATGGCAAGAGTATATTAATGTGAAAAGAAGAGAGGAGAGAAATTAAATAGGGGCTAAATCTTGAAGAGTTTCATAAACCACATAAAGGATTATAGACTTAATCCAAATGGCAATGTTGAACCAGTGAATAATTTTAAGTAGAGGAGAAGCAGGGAATGGAAACATACTCCAATATTCTTGCCTGGAGAATCCCATGGACAGAGGAGCCTGAAAGGCTACAGTCCATGGGGTCACAAAGAGTCAAATATGACTGAGCTGCTGAGTATGCAAGATGAGATTAAGACTTGGCAATGCCTTTAAGCCCTTGACTGGTTTATAGATGAGAACATTAATTTCTAGTAGCCATATCTATAATAAAATTGTTGCAATTTGAAAAAAAATCTAGACTCAGTTACCTCGTCTGTTAAAAATACCCACCTCATGTAGTTACCACAAGTATTAAAAACAAATTAAGTAAATTTCCTAGAACACATATAAGGCCTATATTAGGTGCTTAATAAATTATTGTTGACTAAGAAGCTTGTCTCCTCAGTTTTCCTTTGGAGAAGGAGTAGACTGCCACAAGTGGAAGGAACTTAAAGATTTCTGAGTCATACATAGCTGGGCTCAAATTTCATCTCTACTATTTCCTCATTTTGTGGCTTTTATAAGTCACTTCCTTTTAACTCTCAGCTTTCTGTTTTCTTAGAAAGTGATATAAATATCTGACTACTTCCAGTTAAGGGACTGAAGTGACAAATTTTTATGATACATTGAGTTGCTATGCTGGGGTGCAGCCCTGACAGGAACTTTATGGTGGTAACTAAGACATAAGCCAGGAAAAGTAAAGATATATGCAGTCTGCTGGTCTTGGTAAAAGTCCCTGCCTGCTAAAAATCTCAACTCAGCCACTGTTCACATTTCAGCATCACTCTCCCAAAACTACAGCATCAAAAGTTAGAAAGCATGAGGTTCTAAAATGGTGTGCTTGGTATTTGTCTTTCTTACTTAAAAAAAGATGTGGGAAACGAACTTATGGTCACTAGGGGATAAAGAGGGGAAGGACAACTTGGAAGACTGAGAGTGACATGTGCACACTATTATATATAAAATGACATTAAGAGCCTACTGTATAGCATGGGAAACTATGTTCAAAGCTCTGTAATGGCCTATATGGGAAAAGAATCTAAAAAAATAGAATGGATATATGTATCTGTATAACTAATTTACTTTGCTGTTCAGTTCAGTCACTCAGCCTTGTTTGATTCTTTGTGACCCCATGGACTGCAGCACACCAAGATTCCCTGGCCATCACAAACTCCTGGAGTTTACTCAGACTCATGCCCGTTGAGTTGGTAATGCCATCCAACTATCTCATCCTCAGTCGTCCCCTTCTCCTGCCTTCAATCTTTCGCAGCATCAGACTCTTGTCAAATGAGTCAGTTCCTCGCATCAGGTGGCCAAAGTATTGGTTTCAATTTCAGCATCAGTCCTTCCAATGAATAGTCAGGACTGATTTCATTTAGTGTGGACTGGTTGGATCTCTTTGCTGTCCAAGAGTCTTCTCCAACACCACAGTTCAAAAGCATCAATTTTTTTCAGTTTTTCTTTAATCAAATTTTCTTTTGAAGGGTGGGGCTGTGTTCCCTCCCTGTTATTTGACCTGAGGCCAAACTATGGTGGAGGTAATGAAGATAATGGCCTCCTTCAAAAGGTCCCATGCACAGCTACACTCAATGCCCCCAACCCTGCAGCATGTCATCGCCGACCCACGCCTCTGCCAAGACTCCTGGACACTCACGGGCAAGTCTCTGTCAGTCTCTTGTTGGGTCACTGCTCCTTTCTCCTGGGTCCTGGTATGCACAGGTTCTGTTTGTGCCCTCCAAGAGTCTGTCTCCCCAGTCCTGTGTAAGTTCTGGTGGCTCTAAGGTGAAGTTAATGGTGACTTCCTCCACGAGGGCTTATCCCATACCCAGGTCTACTGCACCCAGAGCCCTGCCCCTATAGCAGTCCACTGCTGATCTGTACCTCTGCAGGAGACACTCAAACACAGTTCTGCCTCAGTCTCTGTGTGGTCTTTGGGTCCTGCTGTGCAGAAGATATGTTTGAGCCCTCTGAGTGTACCTAGTGGGTATGGGGTTTGATTCTAAATGTGATTTTGCCCCTCCTACTGTATTGCTGGGGCTTCTTCTTTGCCCTTGGATGTAAGGTATCTCCTCAAAGTCTCTCCAGGGCCACACAGCTGCCAGTCCAGTGCCTACCATCTTGCTGGGGCTTCTCTACACATGAAATTAAAACAACATTATAAATCAACTATACTCTAATAATTTTAAAAAAGATAAAAAATAGAAGGAGGACAAGATGGTGGAGGAATTTGGTGGATGTGGAGTACATCTCTCTCCATGGATGCATCAGGAATACACCTTCAGATACAGAACACAAGCTGAGAGCAGGCAGGAGTCCCTGACTACCAGAAAGCAATATATGGGCCCATGCAAAACTCAGGAAGATGCAACTTTCCTCAAAAGAGGAAAGTGAGCAGGACTGGATGTGTACCAGAGGGTGGGGGAACTGAAGCAGGGTTCAAATCCCCACATTGGGGCAATTGCCTCAGACAGTGGAGAAGCATTTGAGGTTGTTGGAGAGTGCAGCAGCTGATCTGTGGCAGTCTGAATAAAATGAGAACCACACAGACAATCCTTGCCACAGCCCTACATACACTGGACAGGGATGCAAGTCTCCTGGAATATGCAGCAGCTGGGAGCTGCAGCATAGGGATTGGAGAGCAATCTCAGGGTGAAGTCTGCTGTTGACTTCAGGGAGATGGGCTGAGGGGATGTGCAGAAGGAGACTGCAGTGGGAAATGCCTTTGGAAGAAAACAGCAGCCATGAAGTCAAGGCAACAATGCTGAGTCATGTGCAGGGAGTGGAGTTTTCTCTGTAGCCTTTTTGTCCCTACATGCCAGTGTCAGCAGTTGCCCAATAGGGAAAAATCCCAGAGAGGGTGGCCCTATAAGTGCCTAATGCACCAAGCAATAGAGATGGACTCCAGTCTTGGGGCCCTTTAAATGTCTGAAGTGCCAGGTAACAGAGAAGGACCAGCAAAAGAGGCCCTTTGAACACCAGTGGCCAGAGGCTAGGAAAAGACTCAAATAACACCATAACTTCTGTGGCTGAGATGGCCTGCCTGCATCCCTACATACTTGGTACCACCAGGGTTCCCATGATCCAAACAGCTGTGCCACCTCCATGCTCAATCCTTAATTGAAAAAAAAAAATCCTTAATAGTGCCATATCTCCTGCACCAATGGCCTCCAGCTCCCCTGCATATCTGGCATTGCAAGGGTCCCTGTTATCCAAGCAGCAATGTCATCTCCATATTCAATACCTACTAAGGCAGAGCTGCCAGAGGCTAGAAAAAACCCTAAGAGCACCATATCTGCAGGCCCCCCCCTGCATACCTAGGGCTGCCAAGGTCCCTGAAATCCAAGCAGTTTCACCACCTCCACACCTGGCCCTCACTGTGGCGACCCAAGTCCTCCAGGGCAGCCTCAGGAGCTAACTCTTATGGATAACTCACATGCAGAGATGAAAATAAAACCACATTTGAACCCTAGGGACAGTGTGGTTAAGGAAGAGGATCAAAAATCTTCCCACCAGCTATACAAGCTGCAGATCAAATTCACATGCTCAACTAGGCAGACTCTGTGCCTTTGGAATATATAAAAAAACAATGAGAGCTCATGCAAAATTTGAAGCAAGAGCATGCATGAGAGCATCCTAGGAAGGCAGAGGTCTACTGTGACTCACAGTGAGGGAAAGGACACTGACAGTTGAAATCTGAGAAAAATATTTATTATTATTCTTATATTTTTATTTGCTCTGTAGTTGGTTCTGGATTATTTGTCTTCTTTTTTTCACCTCTATTGTTGAGGTTGTTGATTTTATTATTACTATTAACTCTATTTAAGCTTTAGATAATTATTTTTAATTACATTTTTTTATTTCCTTTAAATACTTCTACATCTACTTTGGCCCTTTGGAATTCTGTGGGCTTTTCTGTTTTGTTTGATTGATTGTTTTTTCTCATTGCTCTTCTCCTGCTGTAATTATTCTTCAATATATAAAAATCCTTTTTATGTACTTTTGTTTAACTTTGCTTTTCTAATTTTTTTTTTTGCTTTTCTCCCTTTTATTTCTTTTTTCCCCCACCATGTTTGTTAGCTTTCTTTTTCTTTTTCTTTTTTTTGGGGGTGGGGGTGGGGGGGTATTTTCTTTGCTTTATTCCCCACTTGGCTTTCTGTTTTGGTATTGTTTCCCGGTTTGTTTTTTAGTTAGTTTTGTTTTTCATTGGTCAACATCATTTTTGGTTTTCTTTGCTTGCCAGGTCACTTGTTTTTACTTTCCTTTTTTTAGACTGTTGTGAGTGTTTGTGTACGTATGTTCCATTGTTTTTTATATTATTTGTCTGATTTTGTATTTACTATTTTGGGGGGTTTGTGTTTTGTTTCTCGTTATGTTTTGTTTTTTGCTTCTGTGTGTTTGTTATAATCCCCTTTAATACCATAACAAACAACTTGTGGAATATCAGTTCCCTGGCCAGAGATTGGGCCTGAGCTTTTGGAGTGGAAGCACTGAGTCCAGGACCCAAGACTACCAGAGAACTTCTAATCCCAAAGAGTATTAATTAGTGAAAACTCCCACAGAGGCCTACATGACATCATCCAGCAGCACCCAGTGCAGGATGCCTCACCCAAATAACAAGGAAGACAAAAAAGAAAACCCAGTTATCAGCAAGCAAGATTCCAAAAGACACCCCAAAACATACCACCACACACAGCCCCAACCATCAGAGAGAGAGAGGAAAACAAACAGACAAACAAAACTCACCACCTCCCACCAGAATGCAGACACAAGTCATTTTCAACACGAAGCCTACAAAAACCACTGGACCAACTTTACTTATTGAGGCCAGAAACCAAAAGCAAGAAGGAATACGACCCTAAAGCTTGGGAATAGGAGACCTTAAACACCATAAGGTTGAAAAGTAAGAAAAAACAGATAAATATTGTGCAAATAATGGAACAAAGCAGAAACTCACAAGATCAAATAAATGAAGAGGAAATAGGCAAACTACGTGAAAAAGAATTCAGAGCAATGATAGTAAAAAAGATCCAAAACCTCGAAAATAGTATGGAGAAAATGCAAAAAGCAATTAACACATTTAACAAGGATTTGGAGACACAAAGAATAAACAAACAGACGAATAATACAGTTACTGAAATTAAAAATACTCTAGAAAAAATCAGTAGAAGAATAGCTGAGGCAGAAGAACTGATAAGTGAAATAGAAAATAGAATGGTGGAAATAACTGCTGAACAGCAGAAAAAAGGAAGAAGAATGAAAATAATTGTGGATAGTCTCAGAAACCTCTGGGACAATATTAAAGACACTAATATTCGAATTAAAGGATTCCCAGAAGAAGAAGAGGAAAAGAAACGGTCTGAGGAATTTTTTGAAGAGATTACAGTCAAAAACTTCCCCAGTGTGGGGAAGGAAAGAGTCAATCAAATCCAAGAAGTGCAGAGTTCCATACCAGAGAAACCCAAAGAGAAACACGCTGAAGCACATACTAATCAAACTTACAAAGATTAAACACAAAGAAAGAATATTAAAGGCAGAAAGGGAAGAGCAACAAGAAACATTGAAGGGAACTGCTATAAGATTAACAGCTGATCTCCCAGCAGAAACTCTGCAAGGCAGAAGGGAATGGCAGGATATATTTAAAGTACTGAAAGGAAAAAAAAATCTGCAATCAAGATTACTTGCATGGCAAGGATCACATTTGAAATTGATGGAAAAATAAAAAGTTTTACAGACAAGCAAAAGTTAAGAGAATTTATTACCATCAAGCCAGCTTTACAACAAATATTAAAGGGACCACTATAGGCAGGAAACACAAGAGAAGGAAAGACCTACAAAAACAAATTGAAAACAATTAAGAAAATGGTAATAGAAACATATATATCAATAATTACTTTAAATGTAAATGGATTAAATGTACCAACCAGAAGACACAGACCGGCTGAATGGATACAAAACCAAAACCCATATATGTATGCTGTCTACAAGAGACCCACTTCAGATCTAGAGACACATATAGACTGAAAATGAGAGGATGGAAAAGACATCCATGCAAACAGAAATCAAAGGAAAGATAGAGTGGCAATTCTCATATCAGACAAAATAAACTTTAAAATAAAGAATATTACAAGAGATAAAGAAGGACACTACATAATGATTAAGGGGTCAATCCAAGAGGCAAGCATAACAATTGTAAATATTTATGGACCCAACATCGGTGCACCTCAATACATAAAGCAAACATTAACAGACATGAAGGGGGAAATTGGCAGTAACAAAGTAATAATAGGGGACTTTAACACCCCACGTATACCAATGGACACATCATCAGAATAGAAAATCAATAAGGAAACAAAAGCCTTAAATGGCACATTAGAGCAGATGAACCTAATTGATATCTTCAGGACATTCCATCCAAATGAAAAGAATACACTTTCTTTTCAAGTGCACACAGAATATTCTCCAGGATAGACCACATCTAGGGTCACAAATCAAGCCTCAGTAAATTTAAGAAAATTGGAATCCTGTAAATCATCTTTTCTGACCACAATACTATCAATTACAGGTAAAAAAGCTGTTTAAAAAAACACAAACACATGGCAATTAAAAAATATGTTTCTAAATAATGAAGAGGATACTGAAGAAATAAAAAGGGAAATCAAATAATTCCTAGAAACCAATGACAGTGAAAATACGATGACTCAAAACCTATGGAATGCAGCAAAAGAGGGAAGTTTATAGCAATACATTCCTACCTGAAGAAACAAGAAAAACATCAACTAGACAATTTAACTTTACACCTAAAACAACTGGAAAAAGAACAAAAATAACCCCAAAGTTAGTAGAAGAAATAAACCATGATTAGAGCAGAAATAAATGAAAAAGAAATGAAGGAAACAATAGTAAATATTAATAAAACGAAAAGCTTTTTCTTTGAGAAGATGAACAAAATTGGCAACAATTAGCCAAACTCATCAGGAAAAAAGGGGAGAGGAATCAAATTAACAAAACTAGAAATGAAAAAGGAGAGGACAAAACAGAAAAAACAAAAATACAAAGAATCATTAGAGACTATTATGAGCAACTCTAAGTCAATAAAATGGACAACTTAGAAGAAATAGACATTCTTAGAAAAGTTCAACATTTCAAGACTGAACCAGGAATAAATAGATATTATGAACAAGCTAATTACAAGCACAGAAACTGAAACTGTGATTTAAAAAACAACCTCCCTATAAACAAAATCCCAGGGCCAGGTGGCTTGACAGGTTAATTATTTCAACCATTTAGACAGGAGCTAATGCCTATCTTTTTGAAACTATTTCAAAAATTTGTAGAGGAAAGAAAACTTTCAAACTCATTCTATGAAGCCACCATTACCCTGATAACAAAACCATACAAACATCTCATAAAAGAAAATTACAAGCCAATATAATTCGTGAACATAGATGCAAAAACCCTCAAGAATTCTAGCAAACAGAATTCAACAGCACATTAAAAAGATCATATACCATGAACAAGTCAGGTTTATCCCAGGGCTGCAAGGATTATACAATATAAGAAACTCAATAAATGTGATACACCATATTAAAAAAGTGAAATATAAAAAGTGTATGATAATATCAGTAGATGCAGAAAAAGCTTTTGACAAAATTCAACAATGGTTATGATTAAAGAAAAAAAAAAGCTTTTCATAAAATGAGCATAGAAGGAACATACCTCAACATAATAAAAACCATATACAACAAACCCACAGAAAACCTTTTTCTCAATGGTGAAAAACTGAAAGCATTCCCTCTAAGATCAGGAACAGGGTGAGTATTTCCACTCTTGTCATTATTACTCAACATAATTTTGGAAGTCCTAGCTATGGTAATCAGAGAAGAAAAACAAAAAGAATCCCCATTGGAAAGAGGAATTAAAACACTCACTGTTTGCAGATGACATGATACATAGAAAACATTAAAGATATTATCAAAAAGTTATTAGAGCTAATCCATGAATTTAACAAAGTCACAGGATACAAAATCAATACACAGAAAAAAAATCTACATTCCTATACATTAACAATGAAAAATCATAAGGAGAAATTGAAGAAACAATCTCATTCACATTGCAACAAAATGAATAAAATACCTAGGAATAAAGCTACCTAAGTAGACAGAAGACCTGTATACAGAGAACTATAAGTCACTGATGGAAAAAATCAAAGATGATATAAACAGATGGAGAGATATTTCATGTTCCTGGTTTAGAAGAATCAATATTGTGAAAATGACTATTCTACCAAATGCAATCTACAGATTCAATACAATCCTTAACAAATTGCCAACGACATTTTTTCACAGAACTAGGACAAAAAATTTCACAATTCATATGGAAACACAGAAGACTCTGAATAACCAAAGCAATCTTGTGAAAGAAGAATGGAGCTGGAGGAATTAACCTTTCTAACTTCAGACTATACTACAAAGCTACAATTTTGGAAACAGTATCATGCTAGTGCAAAAAAAGTATATAGACCAATGGAAGAAGATAGGAAGCCCAGAGAAAAACCCACATACCTATGAGCACCTTATCTTTGACAAAGGAGGCAAGAATATAAAATGGGTGAAGGATAGTCTGTTCAATATATGGTGCTGGGGGAACTGGACAGCTACATGTAAAAGAATGAAATTATAATACTTCCTAACACCATATTCAAAGATAAACTCAAAGTGGATTAAACACCTAAATGTACGACCAGAAGCTATAAATCTCTTAGCAGCAAACATAGGCAGAATACTGTATGACATAAATCACTGAAATATTCTCTATGACCTATCTCCTGGGGTAATGAAAATAAAAAGTAAAATAAACAAGTGGGACCTAATTAAACTTAAAAGTTTTTACACAGCAAAGGAAAACTATAAACAAGGTGAAAAGACAACCCTCAGAATGGGAGAAAATAATATCAAATTAAACAACTGACAAAGGATTAATTTCTGAAATATACAAGCAGCCCACACAACTCAATACCAGAAAAACAAACAGACCAATTAAAAAGTGGGTAAAAGATCTAAACAAACATTTCTCCAAAGAAGACATACAGATGGTTAGTAAACACATGAAAGGATGCTCAATATCACTCATAATTAGAGAAATGTAAAGCAACACTACAATGAGATATTACATAACTTCAGTCACAATGGCTATCATCAAAAAGTCTCCAAACAATAAACGCTGGAGTGTGTGGAGAAAAAGGAAACTTCTTGCATTATGGTGAGTATGTACATTGGTATAGCCACTATGGAAGACAATATGGAGATTCCTTAAAAAACTAGGAATAAAACTACTATATGACCCAGCAATCCCACAACTAGGTATATACCCTGAGGAAACCAAAATTGAAAAAGACACATTTACCTCAATGTTCACTGAAGCACTATTTACAATAGCTAAGACATGGAAGCTTCCATTGACAGGAAGATGGATAAAGAAGCTGTGGTATATATACATACACAATACAATATTACTCAGCCATAAAAATAAATGTATTTAAGTCAGTTCTAATGATGTAGGTAAACTAGAGCCTATTATAGAGAGTAAAATAAGTCAGAAGGAGAAAAACAAATATTATATATTAATGCATTTATATGGAATCTAGGAAGATGGTAATGATGAATTTATTTTCAGGGCAGACATAGAGAAAAGGCTTATGGACACAGTGGAGATGGGAGAAGGAGAGGGTGGGATGAATGGAGATAGTTGCATGGAAACACATACATTACCATATGTATGGTAAAAAAGTTAGTCAATGAGAATTTATTTTTATGCCACTGGGAACTCAAACTGGGGCTCTGTAACAACCTAGAGGTGTGGGATGGGGTGGCAGAGAGTTTCAAGAGGGAAGAGATATATGTATACTTATGGCTAATTCATGTTGATGTATGACAGAAACCAACACAATATTTTAAACCACTTATCCCTCGATTAAGAATAAATAAGTCTGGAAGACCCAGAGGAATCGGGTGGAGAGGGAGGGGGGAGGGGGGATTGGGATGGGGAATACGTGTAAATCTATTGCTGATTCATGTCAATGTATGACAAAACCCACTGAAAAAAATAAATTAATTAATTAAAAAAAAAGAATAAATAAGTCAAAAAAATAAAGAAAATAAATGAGAAAATTTCTGAAAAAAAATTAAATTGTTCACTTGGAAAACAATTCCCTATATTAACCATAACAAATGATACAGTATTGAAATTAATCTCACATACAAACCGTTGGTGTTAAAGCTTAGATATTCACTAAAAATGATCTAAGGGCTTTTAAACAGCATATCTGTTTGGGCCACACCCCCAGAAATACTAATTTAGTTGATACGGAATTAGACTTGGACAGCTGTACTCCTGACCTGCTCTCCATATAGGGTGAAAAATGCATGTTTAAAAAACTGCTGGAGCAGACTTGAATTCAATAAATCTTTACAAGTTACCAATTTAAGCATTATGTACCCCATTTTATAGATGAGAAAACAAAACCTCAGATAACTAAAATAAGTTACCCAATATCACACAGACAGTAGGTGGGCAGAACCAGAATTCTAGCTTAAGTCTATCTGAGTTCAAGACCTCCTAAAATCTTAGAAGCCCAGCCAAAAGAGGGGTTAGGGTTTCGGTGGAGCTATTTGAAGTGGGGCTCATGAAATGAATAGGTACTCCCTGTAATGCAAAGTCTTATAGGTAGCAGAAAGCACAATGGTTGAGAGTACAGCTGTAAAGCAAGTAATTGCCTTTGGTTCATTTTTTTTTTTTTGCTATTTACCAGTAACATGAGTAGACTAATTAACCTGTCTCAATCTTCTCAACTAGTATAATGGCAATAATAATGATATTTATTGCACAGAGTTTTGATGAGGATTAAAAGGATATTCATAATGGAGTTAAAAGAGTGTGTAGTGTATAAAAAGTGATATATAAATTCTTGGAAAACAGCTAAAATTAGAAGTATGTATTCCAAAGTCACCTTGCACCCCTGCAGTTGCCACCTCCGAAGACATGGTTTTTATTAGTACAAGCAATGTAAAATGAAAGAAATGTTGCTTCAATACATAAAACCACAATAAAACATATAATTTGGTGAGGTAACCAAGAAAATGATGGCACTTAAACAGCCCTACAGTTTCCAAATGGAAGTGAATAGAGAAAAGGTGGAAGAGCAGCTCTGCATGAGAGAAATAAGAAAACAAAAACACTGGACTTGTAAAGATCAAAGCCTGATTTTGTCACTTAGATTAAAGAATAAGGTTACTAATATCATTTATCCCAAAGCCTTTTTATCTAATAGAAAGAGAAGTGTGATGAAAGGACTTGAATCACAATTGAAAATTATTGGTATTTTTTATAACAACCGACATTTATACAGACTTTTACAGTTACTTAGCACATAGAAAATCCTCAGTTAACAAGAATTTGATTGTTGCTGCTGTTAATATTTCTTTGTTACCCTTGAAGAAGAAGAACAGATTTCAGAGATGTATAAGGGACTTGTTCAAGACCATACAACACAAGCAATTAATTTTGGAGCAAGGGCTGGAAACCAGGTCTTCTGCTTGACTCCAAATTTGGTCTTATTTTCATCAGACCAGTTTTTTCTGATATGTTAAAAGATATTTAAGCAAGTCAAATATGTAACTAATATTTCCCAAACTGTACACTACAGTTGTACACTACAAGATTTTCATAGATACTCTGTGAGAAACAAAATGGTTCTTTGGTCAAATAAACTTGCAAGTATTGTGCTAAACATTAAACATATTTTTATGAAAAGACTCCTCAGAGAGCTTAAAATGTATTGGCTGTCATGAATCTCCACAGAAGGCCTAGATAATGCAGGTTTTCCCAAACATTTTTGACTATAAAATCTTCTGCTCTATGGAACACATTTTGATAATTTGCAGAATTCTAGTGTTCTATTGAATGTAATTTGGAAAACACTGGACTGCTGGGCATACACACTGAAGAAACCTGAATTGAAAGAGACTCATGTACCCCAATGTTCATCGCAGCACTGTTTACAATAGCCAGGACATGGAAGCAACCTAGATGTCCATTGGCAGATGAATGGATAAGAAAGCTGTGGTACATATACATAATGAAATATTACTCAGCTATTAAAAAGAATGCATTTGAACCAGTTTTAATGAGGTGGGTGAAACTGGATCCTATTATACAGAGTGAAGTAAGTCAGAAAGAAAAACACCAATACGGTATATTAATGCATATATATAGAATTTAGAAAGATGGTAACAATGACCCTATATGCGAGACAGCAAAAGAGACACAGATGTAAAGAACAAACTGTTGGACTCTGTGGGAGAAGGTGAGGGTGGAATGACTTGAGAGAATAGCATTGAAACATTTATATTATCAAATGTGAAATAAATCGCCAGTCCAGGTTCGATGCATGAGGCAGGGTGCTCAGGGCTGGTGCACTGGGATGACCCTGAGAGATGGGATGGGGAGGGAGGTGGGAGGGAGGGTAAGGATGGGGAACACATGTACACCCATGGCTGATTCATGTGAATGTATGGCAAAAACCGCCACAATAGTGTAAAGTAATTAGCCTCCAATTAAAATTTTAAAAATGCTTTGAGATTTGCTAACAGTAATTCTACCAGGTTTTTCTAAGTGAACAATCTCATTGCTCAAATGGTAGACACTATAGAGATGGGCAGGGAGGGAGTTTCAGAAATTTCAATATTAGGCAGTATGTACAACAAAGAAGGGTTGACCATGTTTGAAAGTCTGGTGATTCCAAAAGCTGGATCATCAGAGCCAGGGAAATGTGATCAGGAAATAATAAGTCAAAACAAGTTAGGAATCCAAAATCCAGGGCAATCATGGGTAGCAGTTTAGTGAGAGGACTAGGCTTAGAGATGGATCAAGAATGTTTTCAGGGTCAACACAAATCAAATTTAGTTTTACAGTCAAGTTACATAGGAGCACAACTGACCCCAATGAGATGGGGGCACCTCATATTAAAGGAATTTTAACATTTGAGATTTTACTGGTAAAGATTCCAGAAGCCTTTGATTGATAGATGATATAAGAACAGGGAGTGAAAAAATTGGACAAATGTAATTATGAAACATCCTTACATAATATCTATAATATCTGAAATACAAAAGGCACAATAAGTGTATTGGCAATGTTGTGTTCACCTAACTTGGCAGCTAAGTTTTTTGTTCTAGATAACACAGGGACAAATGGCAACTTCTTCAGCTCTGCTAAGGCTTATTTAGGCCCAAATAGTTTCTTACCTGTACCATTAATTAAACTCTTTGTCTACTTACTTGCCATGAATGCAAGCACTACAATTCTACTAGGTTATGTTTGCCCATTGTAACTTTCACTGTATTATTTTCTTGTTTAAGTGTCTCATCATTGCTCTCTGGGTTTCCTGGCATGCCTTTTATGTATCTCCTTTATTCTGACCTTGCTTTCCTCCAGTTTCTTCTTATTTCATCACACTGTAGCTTTTAACTCTAGTATTTCTATTTGGTTTGTGCCTTTGCTTACTAACATTTTCACTTTAGGTTTTCCTAATGCCTGCAATGCCCCTACCTCACCCTACAGAGAACTGTCTCTTGTAACCTGACAACTTCTGTTCACCATTTAAGTGGTTTATATGTCCTTTCTGAATGTCAGTCACTATTCTTTTTTCTATCACTTCTGAGGTGAATTTTTCCAAATGTGGTTTTATACTGCTGCTGTTGTTGAGCCACCAAGTTGTGACCAACTTTTTGTGACTCTATGGGCTGCAGCATGCCAGGCTTTCATCTCTTACCATCTCCTGGAGTTTGCCTAAGTTCATATCCATTGAATCAGTGATGCTATCCAACCATCTCATCCTCTGTCACCTCCTTCTCTTCTTGCCCTCAATCTTTCCCGGCATAGGGTCTTTTCCAATGAGTCAGTTGTTCTCCTAAGGTGGCCAAATATTGGAGCTTCAGCTTCAGCATCAGTCCTTCCAGAGAGTATTCAAGGTTGATTTCCTTTAAGATTGACTTGTTTGATTTCTTTGCTTTCCAAGGGACTCTCAAGGGTCTTCTCCAGTACCACAGTTCGAAAGCATCACTTCTTTGGCACTCTGCCTTCTTTATTGTCCAGCTCTCACGTCCATACATGACTACTCGAAAGACCATAGCCTTGACTATATCAACTTTTGTCAATAAAGTGATGTCTTTGCTTCCTCCCCCTCCATATTACTCTATGCTTATACTCATCTATCACTTATCACACTGTATAGAATGTTTTTCTCTGTGTACATGTCTCATTCATTACAATATCTTCTTCATCAGATTGAAATTAGGGACATAGATGGAGGTTCAACCAGTAGGAAAACTTTCTGCTCATCTCTATAGGCACTAATGTCTATCAGCATCTAGCCTACCTAATGTGCAGGGCATCTCAGAGACTATAAACTTTCTCCTTTTTAGAGAAAGAGAGGATGATGAATTTTGTATCAAGAAGTAGAAGTAGAACACTGTGCTTTTAAGAATTCCAAGGAGGCTAGGGAAGGCAGACTGGTCTAGGAAGGCTGTTCCTAGAAAGAGGAACAATCAGAAAGAAAGTGATAGGAGTAGGTTTCCCAGGAGACTGTCTGGTGGGTGAGATCACATTGCAGATCTATAAACCTGCCAACAAAGGGCCAAATCAAAACAACATGCCTGGGGCAGGAGTAGAGAAATGAGTGAATTTCAGGGAGACATTCTCATATATTTTAAGACATATATACAGAGTATTCTAAGACATCCACATAAATTTCAATATATTGTATGCTTATATAAATATGTATAGAATATTATATATATATTTGTATAAAGACTAAAGTATTCTAATATAAATATTACTGAGTAGGAAATATTATCCATTCTGGGGAAAAATCCAACATTTGGTTTTACTTTATCTGAAAAATGATGGCCTACCTTTAAAGTACACTCTAGGTAACACCAAAGAGATTTTAAAGCACATGTTGAACCTATATTTTAAGGCCAATCATCCTTAACATATTCTCCAAATTTGAAGAAAATCTGGCCAACAGTACTTTTACAGTATTTTTCCCAAATAAAGATTTTTATCTATATAGATTTATATAGATTTAATATTAACAAAACCATATAAAATACTTTACCTTTGTTTTTTACATGTGAAGGAACTCAGATTGGTGAAAAGACAGAATTCAAACCCTGGTACATTTTAATTCTGTATCCATGATCTTTCAATGATAGCGTGCTATATCTTCAAGCATATTTGCCAGATTTTGTTTTGCATTGCACAGTGTTTCCATGGAGCTTTCTTCAAAGCTTAACTGTTTGAATTCTTTTTTAATTGAAGTGTTTTTGATTTACAATATTATATTAGATTCAAATGTATAACATAATGATTCAATATTTTTAGATTACCCTCCATTTTATTATAAATATTAGCTATATACATTGTGCTGTACAATGTATCCTTGTAAGTATTTTTATACATCATAGTTTGTATCACATAACCCTCTACCCCTACTGTGCCTCTTCACCCTTTCCTCTTCCCATAGCAACTATTAGTTTGTTCTCTATATCGGTGCATCTATTTTGTTACATTTAATTGTTTTATTTCTTAAATTCCACATATGCATGATAATATTCAGTATCTGTCTTTCTCTGTTGACTTACATGACTAAACATCATATCCTCCAGATCATCCATGTTGTTGCAAATGGTAAAATTTAATTATTTTTATGGCTACTGTCCCACTCTCTTTCCCTCCCTCCCTCTCTCTCTCTCTCTGTATATAGATAGATAAATAGATAGATAGTGGTGCAGTGGTAAAGAATCTGTCTGCCAATGTGGGAGATGCAAGAGATATGGGTTTAATCCCTGGGTCAGAAAGATCCCATGGAGTAGGAAATGACAAACTGCTCCAGTATTCCTTCCTGGAAAAGCCCATGGACAGAAGAGCCTGGTGGGCTACATTCCATGGGGATGCAAAGAGTCGGACACCACTGAGCACAAGAACAAAGATAGATAGATAGACCAGACTTTCTATCCATTCTTCTGTTGATGGACATTTAATTTGCTTGTGTGTGTGTGCTGTGCTTAGTCACTCAGTGGTATCTGACTCTTTGTGACCCCATGCTTATGCAGCACCAATGGTGCATATATCTTTTCAAATTAGTGTTTCCATTTTCTTGGAATATATACTTAGGAGTGTAATTGCTTGATCATATGGTGTATTTATTTTCATAATTTTTTGAGGAAACTCCTGTTTTCCAGAGTGGATACACCAATTTACATTGCCCTGTATGAAGAAGGCTCCCTTTTCTCTGTATCCTCACCAATATTTGTTATTTGTAGACTTTTTGATGATAGTCATTTGGACAGGTATCAGGTGGTATCACATTGTGGTGTTTTTTTCTCCTTTAAAATTGTATTTATTTTAAACATGTATTTTTTATTGAAGTATAGCTGACTTACAATTTTATGTTAATTTCATAAGTACAGCATAGTGATTCAGTATTTTTGTAGATTACACTCTATTTTAAGTTAATATAGGATAATGGTAATAATTTCCTGTGATATACAGTCATTTCTACTTCTTATTTATTTTATGAATAGTTGCTTGTGTCTCTTAATCATATACCCCTATCTCACCCCTCCCTCTTCCCTTTCCACAAGTGTAGGAACTACTTTGTTCTCTGTGTCTGTGAGTCTGTTTCTGTTTTGTTATATACATTCACTTAGTTTTAGATTGCACATATATAAGTGATATCATACAGTATTTGACTTTATCTAACTGACTTACTTCACTAATATTCTCTAGGTCCATCCACATCGCTGAAAATGTCAGTATTTCATTCTATTTTTATAGCTGAGTAATATCTTATCTTATACAGATGCCCTTGTGCCAACTTGAATTAATGCCCCCAGGAGTCAGGGACACAGAGGGTGGGGCATAACCAGCCCCTCACTGGTTGCTCCCGTTCACCCTGGCAGGACCCTGCAGCACCCCCACACCCATGGCTATACCCATGATTCTCCTAGAGCTATAACGAGGTGCGAGTGGGGAAGCATTTGTTATTAGACAACTGAAGTTTTGCAGCCAACTGCATACACACGTGTGTGTGTGTGTGTGTGTGTGTGTGTGTGTAAAGAGAGGCAATCTAGCAGGCATAAGGTGTATGTCCTTGTTTTGATTTGAATTTCTCTAATATTTTAAGGATATTGAGCATCTTTTCATATATCTGTTAGCCATCTACACATACTCTTTGGAAAAATGTCTATCCAAGTCTTCTACCCACTTTTGAACTGGGTTATTTGGCTTTTTGATATTGAGCTGTATGAACTATTTGTGTATTTTGGATATTTAACCCTTGTCGATCACATCATTTGAAAATATTTTCTCCCATTTCATAGGCTATGTTTTTGTTTTGTTGATGGTTTCCTTTCCTGTGCAAAAGTTTCTAAGTTTAATTATATCAGCTTTGAATATATTTGTTTCTATTTTCTTTGCCTTAGGAGACAGATCAAAGAAAACATTAATATGGTTTTATCAAAGAGTGTTCTATGTTCTTGTCTAGGTGTTTCATGGTTTCAAGTCTTTAAACCATGTTGAGTTTTTTTTTTTTTTCCTGTATGGTGTGAAGGAATGTTCAATCTCATTGTTTGACATGTGGCTGTCCAGGTTTTCTGGTACCACTGGAGTAAAGTTGATTTAAAATATTGTGTTAGTTTCAGGTATACAGCAAAGTGAATTAATTATACTTATACATATATCCACTCTTTTTTAGATTCTTAGTCCCTATAGTCCATTACAGTGTATTGAGTAGAGTTCCCTGTTTTATACAGCGAATCCTTAAAAGTTGTTTTTTTCTAGATTCCACATATAAGTGATATTATATGATATTGCTTTTCTCTTCTGACTTATTTACTCTGTGACAGTCTCTAGGTCCATCCACCACTCTGCAAATGACACTATTTCCTTTCTTTTTATGGCTGAGTAATATTCCATTTTGTATATGTATAGTATCTTCATTTTTTTCTCATTTAATGCAATGTTTTAATCAAGGATAGGAAGGTAATAAAGATTGAGAACTTCATTTCAAATTTAGTTTGGGAGACCAGTTTTGCTGAAAAGCATATCTAATGAAAGATTTTATTAATTCTTGATGTTATAAAGTACTTGCAAATTCTTATTTAGACAATATAAATGTATAATTTTGTTAACCAACATAACATGGATTTGTTTCCTCTTGATATTTTTATAAACTAAATATAAGTTTTAAGAGATTGGCTAATATTATATTTTATCTGTTGAAAACAATGTATATCTTTTTAAATTTTATTTTTCAAACTTTTTTTTTAATTTGAGGAAAATTGCTTCACAGTGGTGTGTTGGTTTCTACCACACAAAAAAGGAAATCACTCATAATACTCTATATATCCCCCCCCATTGAGCTTCCCTCCCCCATTCCACCCTTCTAGGTCATCACAGAGGGAAGGCTAGGCTCCCCATGTTATGTAGCAGCTACCCACTAGCTATTTATTTTACACAATAGTGTATATAGGTCAATGCTACTTTTTCAATTCATCCCATCCTCTCCTTCCCTCTCTGTGTTCACAAGTCCATTCTCTATATCTGTCTCTCCACTCTTTCCCTGCAAGTAGTTTCATCAGTAACATTTTTCAATATTCTATATATATGCATTAATATACAATATTTATTTTCTATTTCTGACTTACTTCACTCTGTATAATAGGCTGTAAATTCATCCACACTCACTACAACTGACTCAAATTACAAATAGTGCTGCAGTGAACATTGGGATACATATGTTTTTAGAGTTGTGGTTTTCCCAGGGTATATGCCCAGAGGTGGGATTTCTGAGTCATATGATAGGTTTATTCCCATTTCTTAAAGGAATCCCCATACTTTTCTTCATAATGGTTGTATCAATTTACATTCCAAGCAACAGTGACGGAGGGTTCCCTTTTCTCCATATCCTCTCCAGCATTTATTGTTTGGAAACTTTTTGATGATGTCCTCTCTGATTAGTGGGAAGTGATATCTCATTGTAGCTTTGCATATCTCTAATAACGAGTGATGTTGAGCAATTTTCATGTGTTTATCAGCTATCTGTATGTCTTCTTTCCACTTCATGGATCACAGCCTTGTGATAAAGGGGTTGAAAAACTCAATGAAGCTATGAGCCATGCCATGCAGGATGACCCAAGATGGACACATTATAATGAAGAGTTCCGGGAAAATGTGGTTCACTGGGGAAATAAATGACAAACCACTCCAGCATTCTTGCCTGTAGAACCCCATGAACAGTATGAAAAAGCAAAAAGATATGACACCAGAAGATGAGCCACCTGGGTCAGCAAGTGTCCAATATACTACTGGGGTAGAGCAGAGGACAATTACTAACACCTCCAGAAATAATTAAGTAGCTGGGCCAAAGCAGAAATGATGTTCAGTCATGGCTGTGTCTGGTGGTGAAAGTAAATTTTGATGCTGTGAAGAACAATACTGCATAGGAACCTGGAATGTTATTAGGTCCATGAATCACAATAAATTGGATACAGTCAAGCAATAGATGGCAAGATTAAACATAAACATCTTAGGAATCAGTGAACTAAAATGGATGGAAATGGGTGAATTTAATTCAGATGACCGGTATATCTACTACTGTAGGCAAGAATTCTTTAAAAGAAATGGAGTAGCCCTCATAGTTAACCAAAGAATCTGAAATGCAGTACTTGGGTACAACCTTAAAAATGACAGAATTATCTCAGTTTGTTTCCAAGGCAAACCTATACCACAGTAATCCAAGTCTATGCCCCAACCACTGATGCCAAAGAACTGAAGTTAACCGCTTGTATGAAGACCTACAAGACCTTCTAGAACCAACACACACACACACACACACACACACACACACACACACACACAATGTCCTTTTCATCATAGGGGAAAGTAGGGAAAAAGTAGGAAGTCAAGAGATACCCAGAATAATAGGCAAGTTTGACCTTGGAGTACAAAATGAAGCAGAATAAAGGCTAAAAGACTTTTGTCAAGAGAGCACACTGGTCATAGCTAACAACCTTTTCCAACAACACAAGAGATAACTCTATACATGGACGTCACCAGATGGTCAATACTGAAATCAGATTATGTTCTTTGCAGCCAAAGATTGAAGAAGATCTATACAATCACCAAAAGCCAGACTTGGAACAGACCATGGCTCAGATCATAAGCTCCTTAATACAAAATTTAGGTTTAACTTGAAGAAAGTAAGGAAAACCATTAGGCCATCCAAATATGACCGAAAGCAAACCCCTTATGATTATACAGTGGAGGTAATGAATAGATTCAAGGGATTAAATCTGGTAGACAGAGTGCCTGAAGAACTATGGACCTAGGTTCACATGTACAGGAAGCAATGACTTTAATCATCCCAAAGAAAATGAAATGCAAGAAGGCAAAGTGCTTGTCTGAGGAGGCTTTACAAATAGCTGAAGCAAAAATAATAATAATAATAAGAAGAATAAGCTGAGGAAAGAAAAAGGCAAGGGACAAGTGAGAATGTATACTTAGCTAAATGAAGAGTTCCAGAGAATAGCAACAAAAGATAATAAAGACTTCTTAAATGAACAATGTGAAGAAATACAGGAAAATAATAGAATGGGAAGACTAGAGATCTCTTCAAGAAAAGTGGAGATATCAAGAGAACATTTCATGCAAGGATGGGCATAACAAAGGACAGAAATGGTAAAGACCTAACAGAAGCAGTTGAGGTTAAGAAGAGGTGGCAAGAATACAAAGAAACACTATACAAAAAAGATATTAATGACCCAAATAACCAGGAAGCTGTGGTCACTCACCTAGAGTCAGGTATCCTTGAGTGTGAGGTCAAGTGAACCGTAGGAAACATTACTAAGAGCAAGTTAGTAGAGGTGATAGAATTCCAGCTCTGCTAATTAAAATCCTAGAAGATGATGCTATTACAGTGCTGCATTCAATGTGTCAGCAAATTTGCAATACCCAACAGTGGCCAGTAGATTGAAAAAAGTGAGTTTCCATTCCAATCCCAAAGATGGGCAATTACAAAGAACATTCAAATCACCATACAATTGCATTCATTTCACATTGTACTCAGGTTTTGTTCAAAATCCTAGAAGATAGGCTTCAAGAGCATGTGAACTGAGAGCTGGGTTTTGAAGGGTCAGAGGAATCAGAAATCAAATTGCCAACATTCATTCTATCATGGAGAAAGCAAGGGGATTTCAGAAAAACATCTACTTCTGCTTCATTGACTATGTTAAACCTTTGATTATGTGGGTCACGAACATCTATGGGAAATTCTCTAGGAGATGGGAGTACCAGACCACTTACCTGTCCCCTGAAAAACCTGTATTTGAGTCAAGAAGCAAAAGTTAGAAACGGACATGAAACAACTGACTGGTTCAAAATTGGGAAAGGAGTACAACAAGGCTGTATATTGTCATTCTGCTTATTTAACTTCTATTCAGAAAACATCATGCAAAATGTCAGGGTGGATGAATTACAAACAGGAAACAAGATAAAGGCAAGCTTAATGAGGCTGGAAGAGGGGAGTGAAAAAGCTGACTTAAAACTCAACTTTCAAAAAATTAAGATCATAGCTTTCAATCACATCACTTCATATCAAATAGAAGGAGAAGTGGAAGCAGTGACAGATTTCATTTTCCTGGGCTCCAAAATCACTGCAGATGGTGACTGCATCCATGAAATTAAAAGATACTAGCTCTTTGGAAGGAAATCTATGATAAATATAGACAGTGTATTGAAAAGCAGAGACATCACTTTACCAACAAAGGTCCATATAGTCAAAATTATGGTGTTTCTAGCAGTCAAGTACAAATGTGAGAGTTGAATCATAAAGAAGACTGAGTGTCAGAGATCTGTTGCTTTCAAATTGTGATGCTGGAGAAGATTCCTGAGAGTCCATGGGGGTGCAGTCAATCCTAAAGGAAACCATCTCTGAATATTCATTGGAAGTACTGAAGCTGAAGCTGAAGCTCCAATACTTTGGCCACTTTATGTGAAGAGGCGATTCATTGGGAAAGATCCTGTTGCTGGAAAGATTGATGGCAAAAGGAGAAGGGCTTGACAGAGGAAGAGATTATTACTGACTCAATAGACAAGAATTTGAACAAACTCCAGGAGATTGTGGAAGACCAAGGAGTCTGGCGTGCTGCAGTGTGTGTGGTAGTAGTGAGTCAGATATGACTTAGCAACTGAAAAACATGTCTTCTTTGGATAAATATATGTTTAGGTCTTTTTCCCATTTTTTTTAAAAAATTGAGTTGTCTGAGCTTTTTGTATATTTTGGAGATTAATCCTTAGTTAATTGCTTCATTTGCAATGATTTTCTCCCATTCTGAGTGCTGTCTTTTCATTTTACTTATAGTTTTCTTTGCTGTACAAAAGCATTGAAATTTAATTAGTTCCCATTTGTTTATTCTTGCTTTCATTTCTTTTACTCTCAGATGTGGATCAGAGAGAATCTTGCTGTGATTTATGTCAAAGTGTGCTCTGCCTATATTTCCTCTAAGAGCTTTATAGTCTCTAGATTTAAATTTATGGCTTTAATCCATTTTGACTTTATTTGTGTGCATTCTAATTTTGTTCTTTTGCATGTATGCAGTTTTCCCAGCACCATTTATTGCATATTCTTGCCTCCTTTATCAAAGATAAGATGCCCAGAGATGCATGTGTTCATTTCAGGGTGTCCTATCTTCTTCCATTGATCTATATTTTTGTTTTTGTACCACTACCATACTGTTTTGATGACTGTAGGTTTCTAGAACAGTCTGAAGTCAGGAAGGTTTATTCCTCAAACTCTGTTTGCCTTTCTCAAGATTGTTTTGACTATTCTGTGTCTTTTGGGTTTCCATACAAATTGTGAAATTTCTTATTCTAATTCTGTGAAAAAAAATGCCATTAGTATTTTGATAGGGATTTCATTGGATCTATAGATTGCTTTAGGTAGTATAGCCATGACTGATTCTTTGATCCAAGAATATGGTATATATCTCATTGTGTTTGTGCCATCTTTGATTTCTTTCATCAATTTTGTATGGTTTTTCTGCATACAGGTTTTCTTTTCTCCTTAGGTAGGTTTATTCCTATGAGTGAGTGAGACTGTTTCCTTAGTTTCTCTTTCTGATTTTTCATTGTTAGTATCTAGGAATGCAAGGGATTTCTGTGTATACATTTTTTATCCTGTGACATATTAAATTCATAGATTAGATCTAGAATTTTGGTGGCGTTTTTAGGGTTTCCTAGGTGTAGTATCATGTCATCTGCAAACAGTGAGAGTTTTACTTCTTTTTCAATCTGGTTTCCTTTTATTTCTTTTTCTTCTCTGATTGCCATGGCTTGGACTTCCAAAGCTATATTGAATAATAGTGAGAGTGGGTACCCTCGTGTTGTTCCTGATCTTAAAGGAAATGTCTTCAGTTTTTCAGTGTTGAGAATAATGTTTGCTGTGTGCTTGTAGTTTTCTAATGTTGAGTTAAGTTCCTTGTATACCAATTTTCTGGAGAGTTTTTTTTAAAATCATAAATAAATATTGAACATTGTCAAAAGGTTTCTCTGCATCTATTTAAATAATCCTATGATTTTCATCTTTCAATTAGTTAATATGGTGAATCCAATTATTTGATTTTAATATATTGAAGAATCCTTACATCCCTGGGATAAACCTCACTTGGTCATGCTGTATGATCCCTTTAATGTGTTATTGGATTCTCTTTGATAGAATTTTGAGGATTTTTGTGTCTACATTCATCAGTGATATAGGCTTATGATTTTTCTTTTTCTTCTTGATATTTTTGTCTGATTTTAGCATTATGGCACTTCTTGCTTCATAGAATAAATTGGGGAGATTTCCTCCCTCTTCAGTTTTTTGGAAGAGCTTGAGTAGGATAGGTGTTAGCTCTTCTGTAAACCTTTAGTTGAATTTGCTGTGAATCTATCTGGCCCCAGGCTTTTGTTTGTTGGAAGATTTTTGATGACAGTTTTGATTTCAGTCTTTGTGATTGGTCTGTTCATATTTTCTCCTCCTTCCTGGTTCAGTCTTGGAAGATTGTACTTTTCTTAGAATTTGTCCATTTCTTCCAGGTTGTCCATTTTATTGGCATATACTTGTTTGTTGCATGTGTGCTCAGTTGTGTTTGACTGTTTGTAACCTGATGGACTGTAGCCCTCCAGGCCCTCTGTCCATGGGCTATTTCCAAGCAAGAATACTGGAGTGGTTTGCCATTTCCTATTCCAGGGGATCTTCCCATAGTTGCTTGTAGTAGTCTCCTATGATCCTTTATATGTCTGCATTTTATGTTGTATCATCTGCTTTTTCATTTTTAATGTTATTTATTTGACTCTTCTACTTTTTTTCTTGATGAGCCTGGTTAACGATTTGTCAATTTAAATTATCTTCTCAAGGAACTAGCCTTTAGTTTTACTGCTCTTTTCTATTGTTTCATTTATTTCTGCTCTAATATTCATGATTTCTTTCCTTCTACTAACTTTTGGGCTTTTTTGTTCTTTTTCTAGTTGTTTTAGGATTCAATTTAGGTTGTTCATTTGTATTTTTCTTGTTCTTTGAGTTAAGCTTGTATTGTTATAAACTTCCTTCTTAGCAATCCTTTTACTGCATACTCTAGGTTTTTATTTGTCATGCTTTCATTGTTATTTGTTTGTAGGTATTTTTTGATTTCCTCTTTGACTTCCCTTGCAACTCAGCTGGTAAAGAATCTGCTTGCAATGTGGGAGAACTGGGTTGGATCCCTGGATTGGGACAATCTCCTGGAGAAGGGAAAGGCTATCCACTCCAGTATGATGGCCTGGATAATTCCATGAACTGTTTAGTCCATGCAGTCACAAAGAGTCAGGCACGACTGAATGGCTTTCACTTCACTTGAGTTCTTAAGTGACATCTTGGTTATTTAAAAGTATATCATTTAGCCTCCATGTGTTTATTTTATTTTATTTTTTTACAATTTTTCCCTTCAATTGATATCTAGTCTGAGAGCATTATGGTCAGAAAAATTGCTTGATACAATTTCAATTTTGTTAAGTTTACCGAGGGCTTGATTTGTGACTAAGATGTGAACTGTCTTGGAGAATGTTCCGTGTAAATTTAAGAGAAAGGTGTACTGTTTTTGTGTGGAATCTGCTATAGATATCAATTAACTCTATCTGGTAAAAGCTGTCATTTAAGGTTTGTGATTCTTTATTAATTTTCTGTCTAGATGATCTGTCCATTGATGTGATGGGGTTTTAAAGTATCTCACTACTACTGTGTTACTGTCTATTCCCCCTTTTATAATTGGTAGCATTTGTCTTATGTATTGAGGTCCTCTGATGTTGGCTGTATATATATTTACAATTATTATATCTTCTTCTACGATTGATCCATTGATCATTATGTACTGTCTTTCCTTGTTTCCTGTAATAGTCTTTATTTCATCATCTTTTTATTTAATATGAGCATTGTTACTTCTACTTTCTTTTGATTTCCATTTACATGGAATATTTTTTCCAGCCCCTTATTTTCAATCTGTATGTGTCTTTAGGTCTGAAGTGCTTCTCTTGTAGACAACATACAGAGGAGTCTGCTTTTTTTTTTTTTTTTTTAATCCATTCATCCAATCTATCTTTTGGTTGGAATATTTAATTCATTTACATTGAAGGCGATATTGAAATGTATGATCCTATTACCATTTACTTTATTGATTTGGGTTTCTTTTTGTTGCTCTTTTCTTTCTCTTGCTTTTCCTATCTAGAGAAATTCTTTTAGCATTTGTTATAAAGCTAATGCAGTGGTGATGGTGATTATCATTTGTGATGATATCATTTATTTATCTGTATCCTTTAGATTTTGTTATAAAGCTAATTTAACTTCTGTTATAAAGCTTATCCTTTAGCATTTGTTTTAAAGTTATATCCTTTAGCTTTTTTTATAGAGTTAATTTAGTGGTAATGGTGATTATCAACTGTGGTGATTATCATTCCCTTATCTGTAAAGCTTTTGATTTCTCTGTTGAATCTGAATGAGATACTTGCTGAGTAGAGTAAACTTTGGTTTTAGGTTTTTTCCCATTCATCACTTTTATTATATCCTGTCACTTCCTTATGGCCTGCAGAGTTTCCCCTGAAAGATCAGATGTTAACCTACAGGGGATTCCCTTGAATGTTATTTGTTTCTTTTTCCTCTGTTGCCTTTAATATTTTTTTCTTTGTGCTTAATTTTCATCAGTTTTGTTAAGATATATCTTGGCATGTTTCTCTTTGAGTTTATCTTGTATGGACTCCAGGGGCTCCACTGGATAACTATTTCCTTTCCCATGATAGTGAAATTTTCCACTATAATCTCTTCAAATATCATATCACACCCTTTCCTTTTCTCTTCTTCTTCTGATACCCCTATAATTCTAATGTTCATGAACTTAATGCTGTTCTAGAGGTCTCTTAGACTGTCTTCATTTCTTTTCATTCTTTTTTCTTTATTCTGCTGTGCTTCAGTTATTTCCACCATTCTAGTTCACATAAGCATTATTCTGTCTTAGTTGTTCTGCTATTGGTTCTGTCTGGTGTATTTTTATTTCAGTTATTATGTTGTTTATTGCCGATTATTCTTTATTTTTTCTAAGTCCTTGTTAAACACTTCTTTCATCTTCTCAATCCATGCCTCTATTCTATTTAATATGTGCCTCAATTTTATTTCTGAGATTTTTGATTACCTTTACTATCATTTCTCTGAGTTCTTCTTCAGGCATACTGCATATTTAGTCTTCATTTGTTTGGTATTGTGGATTTTTATCATGCTCATTCATCCACTGACTGTTCCTCTGTCTTTTCACTTGGTTTAATGTTCTGTGTTTGGGGTGTCCTTTCCACAGGCTTCAAGGTCACAGTTCCTTCTACTTGAGGGTCCTACCCCCTGTGTGTGGGGTTAGACCAGTGCTTTATGACAAGTTTCTTTTGGCAGGGACGGGTGCCTGTATTCTGGTGCATGGAGTTGGATCTTGTTTCTCTGAAGAGCAGTGTCATGCCCAGTGGTATATTTTAGGTTGTTTGTGAGCTTGGCATGGACTTTGGGCAGCCAGGCTGCTAATGGTAAATTTTTGTTTCTGTTGTTGTTTGGCGTGTGATTTCCAGCACTTGAGTTTGCTGGTCTTTGATTGGGGCCAGATTTTAGTGTTGAGGTGGAGACCTTTGGGAAATTTCTCACTGATTAATATTCCATAGGGTCTGGAGTTCTCTGGTGGTCAAACATCCTAAACTTGAGGCTCCCACCTCAGAAGTTCAGGCCTCACCACTGGCTGGAACACCAAGACTCCACAATTCATACATAACAGAAGAGAAAAAGAAAGAAATAGAAAAAAAAATCAAACAAATATACCAAAACAAAAATGAAAAGATAGAGAAAACCCCAAGACAAATTGTAAAAGTAGCACTAATCAAACAGGAACACACAAAGAAACTCACACACTCACAAAAATAAGTAAAAAAGAAAGAATAAAAAGAGGTACCAAAAAAGGTACCAAAAACCACTAAACAAAGCCATAAGTGAAAATAAGCAGTAAAAGGTAGAGTAGCAAAAATACAAAATGGAAAACATAGAAAAAATACAATATAATGAAAAGGTTCTGTAGAATTAGGGGAAAATAAAATATAATACAGTTATTTAAAAATAAAAACATTACAAATAAGAAAAAGTAAGTAAAAAACTAAAATATTAATAGAAGGGAAATGGCAATAGAACAAAACAAAAAGAAAAAAAAGACAAATATATGTATACATAGAGTTGTAGTAAGAAGAATATTTTTGTATGACCTCAGTTGTCCTCATCCCATAATGAGCTCCAGCCAATCTACCTACTTTCAAAGTCCTCCAATATTTCTTGGAAGGTCTCTGAACCTTTTGTGGGCACTGTGGGGTCAGCTCTGACTCAGATCTGGCCTTACCCCTGCTTCTGAAGTCATAGTTGTCCTTAAAATGGAGTCTCAAGGTAATTGCAGGGACTTTATCTGCTGCACCTGGTGCAGGATTGAATTCCCTTCCTCTTCTTTGATCACACAGCTCCTAGAGTTTAGCTTCGGTTTTGTCACCACCTCCGTAGATGGCCCTCCATCATCTATTCCCTGTCCAGATAATAGGAGGTAAAAGTCGTTGCTTATTAGAGCTCACATGCTCAGTCAGGCTGGGGAGAGGATGAAGTTGGGTATGGCAGACAAAGTTGTGATTTTCAGGGAGTGTCTGTGGCAGTAGAGGCCTGTGGTAAACTGTTACAGTATGAAGCATTTCGTGGGCTCTCTCAGGGGAACTGGCCCTGGGTAGTTGGTCCTTCAGCAGTGCCAAGCTGCACAGGCTCCCAGGAAAGTATGGACAGTGACCTGTACCTGCTCCCTGCTTGGCGGCCACTCTGGAAGCCTTCACACCCACCTCTGTGGTCACAGACTGCAGCCTGGTCTCACCCCCCACCTCTGGCACTCACACAAGCTTTTGTGGTGGCTGGCTGGAGACTGTAGCCACAGCTCATGTCACCTGAGACACTCATGAAGGTGGGTTCCTGTGGCCTCTGAGTGCTCAGATTTAGAAGTTCCACCCAACAAGAATCTCTTATGTCTCTGACAGGTCCAGGCTTTTTCCTGAACTCCCTCAGCTGTGTTGTGCTAGCTCCCACAGATTATCTTCAGCGCGTCAACTCCAGTCCTCTCCATAGATTCTGACCCTCAAAGCCTGAGCCTCAGCACTCAACCTCTCCTCACCACGGCTGGCACGCAGATGAGTGTTCAGGCTGTGAAATGTTAGTCGGCACTGATCTTTGTGCTGAATTCTCTCCACGTTGTCTTCCATATACCTGTTGCTGCACTCCCCCCTGAGGTGCTGAAGCTCCTTCTGTTCCTGCCCATGAGGGGGACTCTGAGTGTATTAAAACATTTCCTCCTTCACAGCTCCCTCCTTAAGTCCTATAGTGGAGTTTCTGGGTCATATGGTAGATTTTTTTCCCCTAGTTTTTAAACGAAGTTCTATGCTGTTTTTCATTTCACTTCTCCTTTTTCATTTCTAATTTTATTGATTTGAGTCTTCTCCCTTTTCTTTCTTGATGAGTCTGGCTAATAGTTTGTCAACTTTGTTTATCTTTTCAAAGAATCAGCTTTTAGTTTTATCAATCTTTGACATTGTTTCCTTCATTTCTATTTCATTTGTTTCTGCTTGAATCTTTATTATTTCTTTCCTTCTACTAACTTTGTTTTTTTTTTTCTATTTATAGTTGCTTTAGGTATAAGGTTAAGTTGTTTATCTGATGAATTTCTCATTTTTTGAGGTAGGATAGTATTGCTATAAACTTCCCTCCTAGCACTGGTTTTACTGCATCCCATAGACTTTGAGTTGTCATGTTTTCATTATCATCCATTTCTATATTTTTTTGTTTCCTCTTATTTCTTCAATGACATCTTAGCTATTTAGAAGTGTACTTTTTTTAGCCTCCATGTGTTTGTGTTTTTTGCAGTTTTTTTTTTTCCTATAAATGAGATCTGATATTCTGGTATTATGTTTAAGCAAGATATAATTTCAATTTCCTTAAGTTCACAAAGGCTTGATTTGTGACCCAAGATGTGATCTATCTTGGAGAATATACCATGTGCATTTGAGGGAAAAAAGTGTACTTTGCTGCTTTTGGGTGGAACGTTCTATAGATATCAATTAGGTCTATCTCATCCAATGTGTTACTTAAAGTTTGTGTTTCCTTATTAATTTTTTTTCTGGATCATCTGTCCATTGGTGTGACTGGGGTATTAAAATCTCTCACTGTTTTTGTGTTACTGTCAAATTCTCCTTTTATAGTTGCAGGCATTTACTTTATAGTTTGAGGTGCTTCAAAGTTGGGAACATATGCATTTATAATTATTATATCTTCTTCTTGGATTGAGTCCTTGATCATTATGTAGCGTCTTATCTTTTGTAATGGTCTTTATTTAAAATTCTATTTTATTTGATGAGTATTGCTACTATTGCTTTCTTTTCATTTCCATTTGCAAAGAATATCTTTTTCTAGCCTCTCCCTTTCAGTCTGTATGTGCCCCTTCTTCTGAATTGGGTGTCTTGTAGGCAGCATATATATGAGTCTTATTTTTATATCAGTTCTGCCAGTCTGTGTCTTTTAATTGGAACATTTAATCCACTTACATTTAATATAGTTATCAGTATTTATGATCCTATTACCATTTGCTTTACTGATTTGGATTTGTTTTCTTCCTCTTTTGGCTACTGTTTAGAGAAATTCCTTTAGCATTTGTTGTAGAGCTAGTTTGGTGGTGTTGAATTCTCTTAACTTTTGCTTATCTGTAAAACTTTGATTTCTTCAGAAAATCTGAACAAGATCCTTGTTGGGTAGAGTAATCTTGGTTGTAGATTTTTTCCTTTCATCTCTTTGAGTATGTCCTGCTTCTCCCTTGTGCCTTGCAGAGTTTCTCCTGACTGATCAGGTGTTATCTATAGGGAGATTCTCTTGTACGTTATTTGTTGCTTTTCCCTTGCTGCTTTTAATATCTTCTCTTTGCATTTATTTTTTGCTGATTTTATTAATATCTGTCCTGGCATGTTGCTCTTGGGGTTTATTCTGTATGTGACTCTCTGGGCTTCTTGGACATTTCCTTTCCCATGTTAATGCAGTTTTCAAGTATAATCTCAGCAAATATTTTCTCACACCCGTTCTTTTTCTCCTTCCTCTGATACCCTTATAACTCAAATGTTGGTGTGCTTAATGTTGTCCCAGAGGTCTCTGAGACTGTTCTCATTTCTTTTTATTCTTTTTCTTTTTAAAATTCTGCTGTGCCTTAGCGACTTACCCACTTCTCTGCCTCAATTATTCTGCTATTGATTCCTTCTAATGCATTTAAAGAATTTCAGTTATAATGATGTTCATCATTTGTTGTATGTCCTTTATTTCTTCTAGGTCCTCATTAAATATTTCTTGTATCTTCTCAACCTGGACATTCTATTTATCTATGCTTCCATTTTATTTCTGTGGTTTTGGATCATCTTTACTATCATTACTCTGAATTCTTTTTCAGGTAGACTACTTATTTCCTCTTCATTTGTTTGGTCTTATGGGTTTTTACCATGTCCCTTCATCTGCTTCATGTTTCTCCATCTTCCATTTTGTTTAACTCACAGTGTTTTGGGTGTCCTTTCTGCAGGCTATAATGTCCCTCTAGCTTATGGAGTCTGTCCCCATTGGTTGGGTTGGACCAATGCCGTTTGAAGGTTCCCTGATTGAGAAGACTGGTGCCTGTGTTCTGTTGTGTGGAGCTTGACCTTGTCTCTTTAAAAGGCAGTGTCATGCCCAGTGATGTGTTATGGGGTATCTGTGAACTTGTATGACTTTGGGCAGCCTGTCTGCTAATGGTTAATGTTGTGTTTCTGTTTTGCTAGTTGCTTTGTTTGAGGCATCTGGCACTGGAATTTACTGGCCTTTGGGTGGGGCCAAGTCTTATTGTTTAGAAGGAGGCCTTTGGGGAGTTCTCATTAATTAGTATTCTATGGGGTCAGAAGTTCTCTGGTGGTCCAACATCCTGGGCTTGGGTGTCCCATCTAGGAGTTTCAGGCCTGAAACTTTGCTGGAGCACCAAGCCAGACAAACCACAAAGCACAGGAAAAAAAAAAGAAAAGAAATAGGGGAACATTCAAATAAACACACAAAAAATAACAGAAAAAGCCCTAAAACAAAAGTTTAAAGCAATAATAATCAGAAGAAACACACAAAGAAACCCAGGAACTCACACTCAAAGAAAGAAAAAAAAAAAGAATGAGGGGATAAAGGACCGTAAAAAAAAAAAAAAAAAAAATACAAGAAGAGAGCAATCAAAAAAAAAAAAAAGAAAGAAAGAAGAGAGCAATCAATCCAGTAAAAACAATCCATAAATGAAAACAAACACTAAAATCTACAGTAGAAAAATATGAAGCAAGTAACATGGAAAAAGTACAATATAATAAAAAGGTATTGTTGAAAAAGAAAAAAAATAAAATGAATTCATTTTAACATAAAACATTAAAGAAGAAAATAAAAATTAAAGTATTAGTAAAAAAGGAAAAACAAAAAACAAAATGAACATATATGTGTGTGTGTGTACCAAGTCACTTCAGGCGTGTCCAGCTCTTTGCAACCCTATTGATTGTAGCCTACCAGGCTCCTCTGTCCATGGGATTCTTCAGGCAAGAATACTGGGGTGCTTTGCTATTCCCTTCTCCAAGAGATCTTCCTGACCCAGGGATCAAACCTGGGTCTCTTATGTCTTCTGCATTGGCTGGTGGGTTCTTTACCACTAGCACCATCAAGGAAGCTCAATATATAAACATATGCATATATATATGTATATGTATATGTATGTATGTATATATACATATGCACATATATATATACATATATAGATGCGTAGATATACATATGTATAGATAGAGAGGTAGCAAGAAGAATATTTTTCTGAGATGTCAGTTGTTCTCATCACACAGTGACCTCCAGCCAATCTGCCTACTCAGAAAGTCCTCCAATGTTTCTAGGATGTCTCTGGACCTAACGAGGGCACTGTGTGGTTAGCTCCGACTCAGATTTGGCTTTACTCCAGCTTGTACTTGCTTCCAAAGTCTCCATTTGCTCCAAAAGCCCAATCTCAAGGTAATTTGGGGGATTTAATTCACTGCACCTGGTGCTACAGGAGTGAATTCTCTACTTCTTCTTTGATCACATGGCCCCTGGTGCTCAGCTTTGGTTTTGGCCCCGCCTCTTCTTGTAGGCTGCCCTCCAACCTCTGTTCCCCATGCAGGCAAGAGGAGGCAAAAGCTGAAGCTTGTTAGGGCTCATTTTGTCAGTCAGGCAGGGGAGAAGGGGTATGGCAACCATAACTGGGATGTTTGGGGAGTGTCTGCCACAGTAGGGACCTGCTGGAATTTGCTACACTCTGGGACAGGTCATGCACTCTCCCAGAGGAATTGGCCCCGGTTTGTGGGTCCCTCAGAAGAACCGAGCTTCATGGGCTCCCAGGAAGTTATGGGTATTGGCTCGCACTTGCTCATAGCTTGGTGGCTGCTTCACAGCCATCATGTCCACCTCTGGGTCACAGACCCTAGTCCCATCTCTCTGTCCACCTCTGGCACTCCTGCCAGCTTTGGTGCCTGCAGGTCCATGAACATGCCCACCTCTTGGGTCAGATTGCAGCTTGACATTCCCACCTATGGCACTCACGAAGGAAGGGTCCTGCAATCTGCAAGCATGTGCAATTGAGGGTCCCTGTGACAATGATCTCTTGCCTTTCTGGCAGACCCAGGTTTTACCCTGGACTCCCTCAGCTGTGTTGTATTAGCGCCCTCTGAGCACCTTCACTGCAGTCAACCCCAGTCCTCTCCCTGGGGTCTGATCCCCGAAGCCTGAGCCTCAGCATCCAATCTCCATCCACCCTAGTAGGCATGCATTCACAAGTCTCAGGCTGGGAAGTGCTAGACAGCACCAATCTCTGAGCAGAATTCTCTCTGCTTTGCTTCCATACATCTGTTGCTGCACTGTTCCTGAGGTTGCAACCCCCCCATCCCTACACATGGGGGGGTTTCTGAGTGTGTGGAAACTTTTCCTCCTTCACAGTTCCCTCCCAGAGGTGCAGGTCTCATTCTTATTGCCTTGTCTCTTTTTTTCTTATTTGTTTTGCCATAAGCCATTATGTATAGATTAGCTTGCCTTTTTGGAAATCTTAGGTCTTCTGCCACATTTAATAGATATTCTGCAGGAGTTGTTCCATATGCAACTGTATTTCTTTTAATGTGTTTGTAAGGAGGAAGATGATCTCCATGTCTTACTCCTCTGCCATCTTCCAAGAGAATACCATTGTTTCCCTAGTTGCTTTTGATATGTTTTCTTTGTCTTTAATTTTTATTAGTTTGGTTAATATATGTCTTGGTATTTTCCTCCTTAGATTATCCTGCATGGGACTTTCTGCACTTCCTCGACTTGGGTATCTATTTCCTTTCTCATATTAAGGAATTTTTCAACTATCATTTCTGCAAATATTTTCTCAAGTAATTTCTCTCTCTCCTTTTTCTGAGACTCATATAATTCTAATGTTGGTGCATTTAATGTTGTCCTAGAGGGCTCTGAGACTGTTCTCACTTCTTTTCATTCATTTTTTATATTCTGTTTTTCAACAGTGATTTCCACAATTCTATCTTCCAGCTCGCTTATCCATTCTTCCACCTCAATTATTCTGCTACTGATTCCTCCCAGTATATTTTCATGTCAGTTATTGTATTGCTCATTTCTGTTTGTTTGTTCTTTAGTTCTTTTAGGTTTAGTTAAACCTTTATTGCATCTTTTTGATCTGTGACTCCATTAGTTTTCCAAACACTTGGATCATCTTTACTTTAAGTACTCTGAATTCTTTTTCAGATAGGTTGCCTATCTATTGTTCATTTAGTAGTTATTATACATTTTTATCTTGCTCCATCTGGGAAATATTCAGATAATCTCATTTTGTCTAACTGTGTTGCATCCTTTCTGTTGTCTGCAGGACTGTACTTCCTCTTGCTTCTGATGTCTGTCCCCTGGTGGGTGAGCATGGTCCAGTTGCTGTTGCAGGGTTCCTGATGAGAGGGATTTGTGCCTGCCTTCTGCCTGGTGGAATTAGGTTTTGTCCCTCTGATAGACAGAGTCACGCCAAGGAGTGTGTTCTGGTAAGTCTGTGTTCTGGGAAGTATGACTTTAGGCAGCCTGTCTGCTGATGGGTGGGGCTGTGTTACTTTCTTGCTGGTTATTTGAACTGAGGTGTTCCATCACTGGAGCTTGCAGGCTGTGGAGTAGGCCTAGATCTTGGTGCCAAATTGGAGACCTCCATTAATCTCATTCTGGTTACTGTTCCCTGGGTTATCTGCTGTAATTTTCCTTGCCCTTACAGTGAGCTACAGCCAACTTCCACCTCTCAAGGATACCCTCCAAGGTGCTTTGCATCCCAGTGCATGTGAGACCTTGTGCAGCATCACTTTTTGAAGAGACTCATCTTTTCTCCATTTGTATATTCTTGGACCCTTTGATGTAGATTAATTGACCATAGGTGCATGGGTTTATTCCTAGGCTGTTCTGCTCCACTGACCTATATGTCTGTTTTTGTGCCAGGAGCATGCTCTTTTAATTACTATAACTTTATAGCATAGACTGAAATCTGAGCAGTTTATATCTCCAGTTTTCTTGCTCTTTTTTTCTCAGTACTGCTTTGGCAATTTGGGGTCTTTTGTGGCCCCATATGAATTTTAGAATTACTTGCTCTACTTCTGATAAAAATATCACAAAAATTTTGATAAAAATTTCATTATACCTGTAGATTGAATTGGGTATTATGGCCACTTTAGCAATATAAATTCTTCTAGTCCTAGAGCAAGGGATATTTTCCCATTTCTTTGTATCATCTTCAGTTTCCTTCATCAGTGTTTTATAGTTTTCAGATTATAGGTGTTTTGCCTCCCTGGTTATGTTTATTCATAGGTAGTTTATCCTTTTTGAAGTAACTTTAAATGGAATTTTCTTTTTTACTTTCTTTTTCAGATATGTTATTAATAGTGTACAGAAATACAACAGACTTTTGTATGTTAATGCTGTATCTTGCAACTTTGCTTAATTCATTAGCTAGTTCTAATAGATTTGGGGTATGGGTTTGAGGTTTTTTAAAAGAAAATTATCATGTTATCTGCAAATAGTGAAAGTTTCACTTCTTTACTTCCAATGTGGATACGTTTTACTTCTTTTTCTTATCTAATTGTTTTCACTGGGCTTCTAATTCTATGTTAACTGGAAGTGGTGAGAGTGGGCATACTTGTCTTGATCCTGATTTTAAAGGAAAAGCTCAGCTTTTCTGTGTGGAGTGTGATGTTAACTGTGAGTTTGTCATCAGTGGCCTTTATTATGTTGAGATATGTTTCATCTATACCAATTTTGAAGGTTATTTTTATCATGAATTGATGTTGATTTTCATCAAGTTTATTTCTCTCTTTATTGAGATGATCATGTGATTTTAATTCCTACTTTTCTTTCTAACTCTAGAGCTGTAATAAATCCCACTTGATCATAGTGTATGATCATTTTTGTATATATTTTTTGTGTTGTGTTTGCTAATATTTTGCATTAGAATTTTGTGTCTTTATACATTGGATAGATTGGTCTCTAATTTTCTTTTCCTTCTTTTTTGTAGTGTCTATGTCTGGTTTTGCTATCAAGGTAAAGGTGGCATCATGGAATGAAATTGGGGAATGTTTTTTCCTGTTCAAATTTTTAAATAGTTTGAGAAGTTTAAATAGATCATTTTTTTTATGTTTGGTAGAACTCCCCTGTTGGCTATTATTTGCTGTGAGTTTTTGGTTACTAATCATTTCATTACTAGTGATCAGCCTGTTCATGTTGTCTATTTCTTCATGATTCAGTTTTGTAAGATTTTATGTTTCTAGATAGTCATCTATTATTTTTAAGTTGTCAAATTTGTTGGCATACAACTGTGTGTAGTATTCTCATGATTTTTGTATCTCTGTCATGTTGCTTCTAATGTCTCCTCTTTCATTTCTTGTTTCATTTTGTCCTTTCTCTTTTTAAAAAAATGAGTGTAGCTAAAACCTTATTAATTTTGTTTATCTTTTCACAAAAACAGCTCTTGGTTTTACTGAACTTTTTGTTGTTAGTCTCAATTTTATTTTACTTTGATATTGATTATTTCCTTTCCACTACTGACTCTGTTTTTTTTTTTTTTTCTTTTAACGTTCTTCTTTTTCTAATTACCTTAGATGGCACATTAGGTTGCTTTTTGTTTGTTTGTTTTTGTGGTAACCCTGTATTACTATAAACCGTCCTCTTAGAACTCTTTTAACTGTGTCCTATATAGTGGAATATTGTATTTTAATTTTTATTTGTCTTGGAGTATTTTCTGATTTCCTATTTTTTTTCATTGATTCATTTTTAAAGCTTCATTATATTTACTTTTTTCCCTCATTTGTCTTCTTGTAATTGATTTCTAGTTTTATACCATAGTTGTCAGGAAAATATTGATTGGTATAATTTCTACCCTCTTAAACTTTTTAAGACTTGTTTTGTAGCCTAGCATGTGATCTATCCTGGGGAATGTGCACTTAAAAAGGATGTGAATTCTGCTCTTTGGGGGTGAACGGTCCTGTAGATATCCAATTCAATCAATGTGGTCTAATATGTCATTTAAGAACACTTTTTCAGTATTGATTTTCTGTTTGGAAGATATATCAATTGACATAAATCCATTACAATAATGTATTACTCTGTCTCCATTTATCATTGTTAATATTTGTTTTCTGTATTAATATTTAGGTATTATTGTATTGGGTGTGTTAACAAGTGCAATAGCCTTTACTTGTATTGATGCCTTTATTAGTATATAGTGCCCTTCTTAGTCTTTTGTTATGGACATTTTTTAAGTAAAGTTATTTTATTTTATTTATTTTTGGCCAAGCTGTGCTGCTTGTGAGATCTTACTTTCCTGACCAGGGATCAAAACTGTGCCCTTTAAAGTGGAAGCACAAAGTATTAACCATTGGATTGCCAAGGAATTCCCTAGACTTTATTCTAATGTCTACTTTTCTGATATGGTTATTGCTACCCCAGTTTTCTTTAATTTTTCATTTGCATGAAATACATTTTTCATCCCCTCACTTTCAGTCTCTGTGTATCTTTAGATTTGAAGAGAGTCTCTTGTAAGAAGTGTATAGATGGGTCTTGTTTTTTAACCCAGTTAAATGTCAATGGAATAAATGCTCCAATCAAAAGACATTGACATTTAAAGGGATTATTGATATGTATGTACTTAGTTTCATTTTGTAACTTGTTTTGTGCTCATTTCTGTACTTGTTCTCTGTTCTTTCTTTTTTTTAGCTTCTTCCCTTGTGGTTTGATAATTATCTTTAATGGTTTGCTTTTGCTCCTTTTTCTATATTTTGGGGTGTCTACTGTAGAGTTTTGTGTGTGTGTGTGTGTGTGTGGTTACCATAGAGTCCATATATTTTTTACCTGTAACTACATCTACTTGTTTTAAACTGATCATCATTTAATTTCAGTGGTCAATCCATAGCTTCTGCTATGTGTTTGTATTTACTAGCAAGATTTTCCCCTTGATACACATGTGTACATCTTGTTGTAATGTTTTCTTTTCCACTTAGAGAAGACGTTTTAAAACTTCTTTTACGGTAGGTTTAATATTGAGGAACACTTGATTTGCTTGTCTGAAAAGTTGTTTTTTTTAAATCTCTCCTCAATTCTGAATGACAATCTTGCTGGGGAGAGTATCCTAGGTTGTAGGTTTTTCTCTTTCTGCACTTTAAATATATCATGCCACTGTCTTCTTGATTGTAAAGTTTTCTTTGAAAAATCATCTAATATCCTTATGGGACTTCCCTTCTTTGTACCTCCCCCTTTTTTTCTTACTGTCTTTGGATATCTTTCTTTAATCTTTAATTTTTGTTATTTTTATTATGATATATATCCTGTTTTCTGTTAATTCCTTCTTTTGTGATTTTTAATTTCTGTTTTTGTATTCTTCACCTCTGAATCACTCATATATATATATATGAGTGAAACTAGAGAGCTTATATATGGGTTTCTCTAGTTTCTATATATATATATATATATATATATATATATATATATATATATATATATATAATATATAAAATATATTATATATAATATTATATATATTATATTATTAATATACATAATTAATAATATATAATATATTTAATTGTATATAATTATATTATATAATTATATAATATTATAAATAATATATTATTTATAGTATATTATTATACTATATTATATATAGTATATATATTATATAATATATTATAGAATATATATATTCTAAAATATATTAAGGAATATATTATATAATATATTTATATATTATATATTTAATTATATATATTATATAGAATATATATATAACAATAATTATATAATGTGTATTATATACTATTATATAATATATAACATATATTATATAATAATATATAATTAACAATATATAAATATCATATAATAGTTATATATTATATAAATTATATTATATAAATATAATATATAATATATATTATATATATTATATAAATAAATAAATACATATTTCTAGTTTCTTTTTAAAATTCTCACTGTGTTCATCTATAATTTCCAAAGTCAGTTATCCTACTTATCAGTAATGCTTTGACCTCATTATCTGGTCAATTATTTATCTATGTTTCAATAATTGTTTGGGGGTTCTTTCATTCTTTTCTGTCCTTTCATTTGAACCAAATTCCTCTTTATTAATTTGTCTATGTGGAGTTATTTGAAACAGTTGCTGTTCTTCACCTGGAAATGATTTTTTTGTGTGGGAGTGTTCCTATGCAGTGTGTGTGCCCTGTGGCTTTTGTGGAAGATCTGGTTCTGAAGTGAACCTGAGTCATGTCTTTCCTGAGGGTGTGCTCATAGCTAAACACCTTGATGAGAAATGGGGTTAGAGATGGAAGGGCTAAGGCCAGATCCAGGTGTGAGCTGGAACTTCCTTGTTCAGTAGTCATAACTGCCTTATTGAGCTCAGGGCCATGTCCCAAACTCCTTGAGCAGAAGCCCTGAGGTTTAGGTCCAAGCTGATTTCATTCCGAGTAGGTGTGCTCTCTCTTGACTCCACAATATGACACCTTTTCCCAAGAGGTGAGCAGAGCTGGAGCAAGAGGGTCTAGAGCATGTTCCCAAGACAAGGTAGGGCATGTACTGCAACTGATCCTACTTACCAGTCAGAGTTCTAGACAGCTTCCAGTCTACAACCTCTCTTACCTTGTTTTGATGCTGTACTGGGTTCATGCCTGTTCTGTTTAACCCAAGTGTTCACTTTCCTTGACTATACCAGCTTTTGTCTTAATAGGGATGCTGCACCAGGACACATGATAATGTAGTCATGGGAAGCCACCCATAACACTGGACAGTTTCAATCTGCTTCTTCTATCTTGTTCCCAGGAGTAAGTAAGCAAGTATAAGCTCATCAGGAGTGGAATCCATATTTCTTATAGCTTTTATGTTCTTGCCCCCTTTGGCTTTAAATCCAGGTAAGAGGACTCATCTTCCCAGCATTAGACCCCAGAGTTGGGGTTTGCAATATATGGTTTGAACAGCTCGCTCCTCAGAGAGAATATCTGAACCTTTGATAACCCTCTCCTCTTCTGTGCCCCCTCACACAGCAATCCCAAGTTGATCCATTCTCTTCCTTTCCTGCCCAAATCCACGTGTCTTTCTTTATATCCCTGGTTATAGAAAAGTTTTTCTCCCAGTCCCCAGTTTGTTTTCAGTGAGAATCGCTGCACACATGTCACTCTGCTTGACTCCCCCAAATTGTATGTAATTCTTTTATATTTTTAAGTTAATCATGTTCCCATTGTGGCTTACAATTGAAATTACCTTTTGATGAATTCATGGGGGGCATGTGAGCTCAGAATCCTCTTCCCCTGCCATCTTGAAATTCCCAGCTACTTGAAAATCTTACTCAGCTTTACTGTGGTGTCTTCCATTTCCTTATTGGGCTAGATAGGGTTTGCTCCATCTAAACAATAGGTTGTCATCTACTTACGTGACTCTCATCTTGACTGTTCTAGACTGCTTTAGATGACTGAGACTGTTGAACACCAAGGGGAAATTCCCCAATTCCTGATATGGAATTGGCCGTGTTTAGTCATCTGAGTATTCAGAGACTATTCTTTTAATTTCTTCCTATCTGTAACTCCCATATCTGCTGCTTCTTTTAACTTTATCCCCATCCCCATACTCGAATTATTGTAGAAATATTTCAGATATGAGTATTTAGTTCACACTTCTTAGCATGCAGAGTCTTTCATAATTTGTTACAAGCTGATCTATCTAGCTTCATTTCCTACCACTCTTTCCCTCTATATACTCCACCTTTCAACCACAGAAAACTCAATTTTCTCAAAAGATACCAAGCCTTTTCATGCCTCTTACAGTGATGTTATTTCTTTCTTTTTCATGCACACTATACTCATTCAAGATTCAGCTCAAAGATTGATTCCTCTGCTTTCCATATCTTTTCTGGCACTCCAACCTATATTATAGATCTATAATCTCTTGTATGCAACTGCTGAAGCCACATGTGTCTCCAAGTTTAACATGTTTTGGATTTTGTAAATGTAACATATTAACTTCATTACTTATTTTTTAACCTTCCTATTAGGATCTAGGGAAGCATTCACTACATTTTCAAATGCTTTAACTTTCAAGTAGCAAAACACATGGAGAATAACAATAATTAGGATAAATATAGCTTATAAATAGCATTGCATAAGAACAGATTAGTTTTTGCTGCTGGATTAGCTAGTTTTTACTTTCAAAGAGTTTTGAACTTTATAATTATGGATGAAGAATTGCAGACTTTGTATTGCAGGATGAATTATGTCAAGACAAAGTGGAGTTTACTCTACAGATGCAATAATTGTTTAATATTAAATAATATATTAATAGAATACTCAATGGACACGAGTTAGAGCAAGCTCTGGGAGATGGTGGACAGCAAAGCCTGGTGTGCTGGAGGCCATGCGGTTGCAAAGAGTCAGTCACGACTGAGCCACTGAACAATAATATAGCACACCATACTAATAGCTCAAATGAGAAAAATATGTGATGTCTCCATAGTTTTCAAAAGGTATTTGACAAAATCTAATATTATTACTGATATCATTTTTAAAAAAGAAATATGTGGATCCATAACATGCATATGCATGGATCATCCTTAATGTATGATCCTTAATGGTAATGCATCCTTAATGGTAAGAAACTTAAAACTATTTCCATCAAATGGAACAGAACATGAATACAACTTTTCTCCACCGTTATCTAATGGTGTTCTGAAAGATTTAGCCAAAGCAATTAGGCAAGAGAACAAAATTAAACTTATTAATATTAGAAATTATTTATAATTCATTTGCAGTTATATAGGATTGTAACACAAAAACAATAAATTACTGGAAGCTATTCAAAGCATAATTAACTAAGATGACTGGTTAAAAATTTGTTATGTAAAATCAGTAGATTTTTCTATATACAGTAAGATGGAAATCTAATATATAATACTATATTGATAATATTAACCAAAAGAATAAAAACTCTAAGGCATAAATACAAAATGTGTATAACTTATAGAAAGGAAAAAGGATCATACAAGAAGACATAGTGAATGAAAAGACTATAGTATAGTGTCTGAAATTTTAATATAATATTAAATGTAACTCACAATAGAAATATTGGCAAAGATGTTGGAGGGAATTTGAAAAAAAATGCTAACTAAATTTTCTATAAAAAATACATGGAAAAATCCTGAAGCTGAGTAGTAACATGTTAAGACACATGAGCAGTGAGGGAGGGAGAACTGGATGTCAGCAACACCAGTATTAAGAAAAATATATTGTGAAGTTATAACGGTTAAAAAAGCTTGGCATTGGAAAAGAAAAAGAGAAAATCTGGAGCAAGAACAAGAGAATCTCAAAATAGATCCAAATATTTTTGGATATTTTGTATATTATTAAGTTTATATTTCTGATCCGTAGTGGAAGTGTTTGCTTAATAAGTAGACTTAGAAAAACTGACCATTTGAAGAAAAAAATAACTTCATTACCTACACTAAAAATAAATTACAGATGTATTAAAGTTAGACCAATTTAGAGAAGAGCTAACACCTATCTTACTCAAACTCTTTCAGAAAATTGCAGAGGAAGGCAAACTTCCAAACTCATTCTATGAGGCCACCATCACCTTAATTCCAAAACCAGACAAAGATGCCACACAAAAAGAAAACTACAGGCCAATATCACTGATGAACATAGATGCAAACATCCTTAACAAAATTTTAGCAAACAGAATCCAACAACATATTAAAAACATCATACATCATGACCAAGTGGGCTTTATCCCAGGAATGCAAGGATTCTTTAATATCCACAAATCAATCAATGTAATATACCATATTAACAAATTGAAAGATAAAAACCATATGATTATCTCAACAGATGCAGAAAAACCTTTGACAAAATTCAACATCCATTTATGATAAAAAAAAACTCGCCAGAAAGCAGGAATAGAAGGAACATACCTCAACATAAAAGCTATATATGACAAACCCACAGCAAACATTTTCCTCAATGGTATAAAATTGAAAGCATTTCCCCTAAAATCAGGAGCAAGACAAGGGTGCCCACTCTCACCACTACTATGCAACATAGTTTTGGAAGTTTTGGCCACAGCAATCAGAGCAGAAAAGGAAATAAAAGGAATCCAGATAGGAAAAGAAGTGAAACTCTCACTGTTTGCAGATGACATGATCCTCTACATAGAAAACCCTAAAGACTCTACCAGAAAATTACTGGAGTTAATCAACAAATATAATAAAGTTGCAGGATATAAAATTAACACACAGAAATCCCTTGAATTCCTATACACTAACAAAGAGAAAACAGATAGAGAAATTAAGAAAACAATACCATTCACCATTGCAACAAAAAAGGATGAAATACTTAGGAGTATATCTACTTAAAGAAACAAAAGACCTATAGATAGAAAACTATCAAACACTGATGAAAGAAATCAAAGAGGACACAAACAGATGGAGAAATATACCATGTTCATGGATTAGAAGAATCAATATTGTGAAAATGAGTATACTACCCAAAGCAATCTATAGATTCAATGCAATCCCTATCAAGCTACCAACGGTATTCTTCACAGAACTAGAACAAATAATTTCACAATTTGTATGGAAATACAAAAAACCTCGAATAGCCAAAGTAATCTTGAGAAAGAAGAATGGAGCTGGAGGAATCAACCTGCCTGACTTCAGACTATACTACAAAGCCACAGTCATCAAGACAGTATGGTACTGGCACAAGGACAGAAATATAGATCAATGGAACAAAATAGAAATCCCAGAGACAAATCCATGTACCTATGGACACCTTATCTTCGACAAAGGAGGCAAGAATATACAATGGAAAAAAGACAACAAGTGGTGCTGGGAAAACTGGTCAACCACTTGTAAAAGAATGAAACTAGAACACTTTCTCACACCATACACAAATATAAACTCAAAATGGATTAAAGATCTAAATGTAAGGCCAAAAACTATAAAACTCCTAGAGGAGAACATAGGCAAAACACTCTCTGACAAAAATCACAGGAAGATCCTCTATGACCCACCTCCCAGAATATTGGAAATAAAAGCAAAAATAAACAAATGGGACCTAATGAAACTTAATAGCTTTTGCACAGCAAAGGAAACTATAATCAAGGTATAAAGACAGCCTTCAGAATGGAAGAAAATAATAGCAAATGAAGAAACAGGCAAATGATTAATGTCAAAAATATACAAGCAACACCTACAGCTCAATTCCAGAAAAATAAATGACCCAATCAAAAAATGGGCCAAAGATCTAAACAGACATTTCTCCAAAGAAGACATACAGATGGCTAACAAATACATGAAAAATGCTCAACATCACTCATTATCAGAGAAATGCAAATCAAAACCTCAGTGAGATACCATTACACGTCAGTCAGAATGGCCGCTATCCAAAAATCCACAAGCAATCAATTCTGGAGAGCGTGTGGAGAAAAGGGAACCCTCTTACACTATTGGTGGGAATGCAAACTAGTACAGTTACTATGGAGAACAGTGTGGAGATTCCTTTAAAAACTGGAAATAGAACTGCCATCTGACCCAGCAATCCCTCTCCTGGGCATATACACCAAGGAAACCAGATCTGAAAGAGACACGTTTATCCCAATGTTCATCACAGCACTTTTTATGATAGCCAGGACATGGAAGCAACCTAGATGACCATCAGCAGACAAATGGATAAGGTAGCCATGGAACATATACACAATGGAATATTACTCAGCCATTAAAAAGAATTCATTTGAATCAGTTCTAATGAGATGCATGAAACTGAAGCCCATTATACAGAGTGAAGTAAGCCAGAAGGATAAAGACCAATACAATATACTAACACATATATGTGGAATTTAAAAAGATGGTAACAATAACCCTATATGCCAAACAGAAAAAGAGACACAGATGTACAGAACAGACTTTGGGACTCTGTGGGGGAAGGCGAGGGTGGGATGTTCTGAGAGAATAGCATTGAAACAAGTATACTATCAAGGGTGAAACAGATCGCCAGCCCAGGTTGGATGCATGAGACAAGTGCTCAGGGCTGGTGCACTGGGAAGTCCCAGAGGGATGGGATGGGGAGGGAGGTGGGTGGGTGGTTCAGGATGGGGAACACATGTAAATCCATGGCTGATTCATGTCAATGTATGGCAAAAACTGCTACAATGTTGTAAAGTAATTAGCCCCCAACTAATAAAAATAAATGGAAAAAAACAAATAAAATAGGGCTCAAATAAAACAATTTTTATGAGTCATTTAACTTATCAGTAAAAGCTCTATTATAAAATTGTGTTTAAAATCTTTATTAATCTTAGGGGAGAAGAGGGTGAGATGTATGGAAAGAGTAACATGGAAACTTACATTACAATATGTAAAATTGATAGCCAGTGAGAATTTGTTGTATGGCTCAGGAAACTCAAACAGGGGCTCTGTGTCAACCTAGAAGGGTGAGATGGGGAGGGAGATGGGAGGGAGGTTCAAAAGGGAGGGGATATGTGTATAATTATGGCTGATTCACGTTGAAGTTTGACAGAAAACAACAAAATTTTGTAAAGCAATTATCCTTCAATAAAAAAAAATAAAAAGACCATTATAATAAAACTTTAAAATTCTCTATGAAAACACTAGCAAATATATTTATAATCTTGGAGTGTTAAAGACTTTTATTCAGAGCAGTTCAGTCACTCAGTCGTGTCTGACTCTTTGTGATCCCATGGACTACAGCATACCAGGCTTCCCTATCCATCTCCAACTCCCAGAGCTTGCTTAAGTTCTTGTCCATCGAGTCAGTGATGGCACCCAACAATCTCATCCTCTGTCATCCCCTTATCCTCCTGCCCTCAATCTTTCCCAGCATCAGGATCTTTTCCGATGAGTCAGTTCTTCAAATCAGGTGGCCAAAGTATTGGAGCTTTGGCTTTAGCATTAGTGCTTCCAATGAATAGTTGGGACTGATTTCCTTTAGGATTGACTTGTTTGATCTCCTTGCGGCCCAAGGGACTCTCAAGTCTTCTCCACCACATTTTAAAAACATCAATTCTTCAGGGCTCAGCTTTCTTAAAGTCCAACTCTCACATCCTACACGACTACTGGAAAAAACATAGTTTGACTAGATGTACGATTGTCAGCAAAGTAATGTCTCTGCTTTTTAATATGCTGTCTAGGCTTGCCATAGCTTTTCTTCCAAGGAGCAAGGGTCTTTTAATTTCATGGCTACAGTCACCATCCACAGTGATTTTGGAGCCCAAGAAAACAAAGTCTGTCACTGTTTCCATTTTTCCCCATCTATTTGCCATGAAATGATGGGACCAGATGCCACGATCTTAACTTTTTGAATGCTGAGTTTAAGCCAGCCTTTTCACTCTCCTCTTTCACTTTCATCAAGAGGCTCTTTAGTTCTGTGACAAAACGTGGTCCCTCTTGGTGTTCACCATTAACCCAACCATAGAGCACATAGACCCCAGGGCGGGGTTGCCTCTGGCCAAACAAATACCAGGGAGGGAGTGCAATCCCACCCTTCAGCAGATAATTGCATTAAAGGTTTATTGAGCAACACCCTGCCCACCAGAGCAAGACCCAGTTTTTCCCATCACCAGTCTCTCCCATCAAGAAGTTTACACAAACCTCCTAGCCTCATCCATTAGAAGGCATACAGAAGAAGCAAGAAGAAGCACAGTCTCACAGTAGCTAAAAATAAAACCATATTACAGAAAGCTAGTCGTGAGGAAAAAAGCAGAAAGTTATATCTCAGATGAAGAGACCTCTAAACAACAGCTAAATGAACAACTAAACATCCAAAAAAAAAAAAAAAATCCAGAAAAAACAATTAAATGAAGCAGAGATAGGCAAGCTTCCAGGAAAAGAATTCACAATAATGATGGTGAAGGTGATCCAGGATCTCAGGAAAAGAATGGAGGCAAAATTTGAGAAGATGCCAGAAATGCTTACCAAAGATCTAGAACTAAAAAACTAAATAACAAACAAGCATATATGAATAATACGCTAGAAGGAATCAATAGAATAATGGAGGCAGAAGAACAGATAAGTGACCTGGAGGACAGAATGGTGGAAATCACTGCCACAGAACAGTGTATAGAAAAAAAGAATGAAAAGAAGTGAAGACAGCCTAAGACACGTCTGGGAGAACATTAAATGCACCAACATTCTCATTATAGGGGTCCCAGATGAAGAAGACAGAGAGAGAAAGAACCTGAGAAAATATTTGTAGAGATAATAGCTGAAAACTTCTTGAACATGGGAAAGGAAATAATCAACCAAGTCCAGGAAGCACAGAGTTCCAGGAAGGATAAACCCAATTAGGAACACATGAAGACACATAGAAATCAAACTGAAAAAAATTAAAGACAGAGATAAAACATTAAAAGACAAGTAACATACAAGCTAACTCCCACCAGGCTATCAGCTGATTTCTCAACAGAAACTCTATAAGCCAGAAGGGAATGGCACAACATATTTTAAAGTGATGAATGCAAAGAACCTATAACCAAGAATACTCTACCCATCAAGACTCTCCTTCAGATTTGATGGAGAATTCAAAAGCTTTCCAGACAAGTGAAAATAAGAGAATTCAGCAACACCAAACCAGCTGTACAACAAATGCTAAAGAAACTTCTCTAGGCAGAAAACACAAGAGAAGGAAAAGACCTAAAGAAAATAAACTCAAAACAATAAAGAAAATGGTAACAAGATCATACATATCAATATCTACCTTAACTGAGAATGTATTAAATCCACCAGCCAAAAGACTTAGACTGACTGGGTGGATGAAAACATATCCATGTATGCACTTCTACTTACCATGTCACTCTGCTTGATACCCCCAAATTGTATGTAACTCTTATCTTTTTAAGTTAATCATGTTCCCATTGTGGCTTGCATTTGAAATTACCTTTTAATTTTTTGTCTGGCTATTGATTGTGAAAACTGATAAACGTCTTTTACTATTGTGATTATGTAACTACTACTCACTTAATACCATTGTATCATGATCATGAAACAGAAAAAAATAGAACTCTATTTCACCAAAACTAGGATCTAATAGCAAAAACCTATGATCATTTTTTAAAAATTCAGATGCATATCAGAATTATCTTGAATTTTTTTTAAAGATACAAATGCTCAGGTATTGCTTTTTTCCTCCTGAGCTCTAGATATATTTTTAAGGAGCAGTCATGTTTAAAAACAACTGGACTATATGATTATCTTCTAGATAAAAGTCTAGTTTGTTTCACTTTTTTCTATTTCATATTCAGTGCTCCCATTTAATTTAGTTTGTTGTTGTTCAGTCGCTCAGTCGTGTCCAAGTCTTTGTGACCCCATGAACTGCAGTATGCCAGGCTTCCCTGTCCTTGATCATCTCCTGGAGCTTGCTCAAACTCATGTCCATTGAGTCGGTGATGCCACCCAACCATGTCATCCTCTGTCATCTCTTTCTCCTCCTGTCTTCAATCTTTCCCAGCTTCAGGGTGTTTTCCAATGAGTCGACTGTTCACATCAGGTGGCCAAAGTGTTGCAACTTTAGCTTCAGCATCAGTTCTTCCAATGAACATTTAGGGTTGATATCCTTTAGGATTGATTGATTTGATCTCCTTGCCATTTAGTTGATGTTCAGTCGAAAAGCTTTTGTATGTGTGTGTGTGTGTATATATATATATATATATATGCATAATATATATATTTTAGAAAAGCTATGAAGTTTTGCCTAACTAAAAATTATATTTTGATTCTACTTGTTTGACTTAGTATTAATAGAATGCTATATTTCTAACTGTAAGGCAATTATCCTTCAATAAGAAGTAAATTAATTTAAAAAATAGATATGCAACAAGCAACCAAGGTTTACTGTATAGCATAGGATTCTATAGTCAATATCTTGTAGTAACCTATGATAGAAAATAATTTCAAAAATAATATATGTGTATTTGTATAACTGAATCACCTTGCTGTTCACCTGTAATATTGTAAGTCAACTATACTTCAATAAAATATATGTATATTAAAAATAAGCACATTGAAACAAGATACGTTTTTGCCTCTCAGATTGTCAGAAACAAAAAGGGTAATTATGTTCAGTGCTGGCAAGGATATAAAGAAACAGATACTATCCTGTCCCTAGAGCTCATTAGTCTTGGGTAATATCTTGTTAAAGAAAAGCACAGGGGTTTATGTAATAAAGGAATCCCACACTCATCTAGAGGAGTATGGTTTCCAAATGTGCTTTCATTTAATCATATAATGATCACATATTAACATGAGAAAAACCAAGATCCATAAAAGTTATTCTGGATTATTCAAATTAATTTAGTTAGTGAATGATAGAGCTATAATTTGATCTTCTGACACAGTCCAAAGTTTTCTCATGAATCCAGTGTAAAAGGTGAATTGGGTTGCCATCTGAGTGTTTTTCAAATCCGAATCCCATCCCATTCAACCAAGCATTTACTGAAGATCTTCTGCGTGGCAGGCTTGATTCTAGATACTGGAGATAGAACAGTGACCAAAACAAAATCTCTGCCCTCATAGAAACTAAGTTCTAGTGAGGGGAGTGAGATAGTAAATAAATGAATATAAAGTATACAAGTTGATGATAAATATGATTAAGAAAAAATAAAATAAGATAAATGCTAGTGGAGGAGATGGTCCCAAGATGACAGAGCAATAGGACAGGGAGACCACTTTCTCCCCCACAAATTCATCAAAAGATCATTTGAACATTGAGTAACTTCCACAAAACAACTTCTGAATGCTGGTGGAGGACACCAAACACTCTAATCTCTTTGAAAGGAGGTAGGAAAAAATATAAAAGAAAAACAGAGACAAAAGACTTAGGGATGCAAGTTGATCCTGGGGAGGAAGTCATGAAGGAAGATAAGCTTCCACACAGTAAGAAGCCCTATCACTGGCATGTCTGTGGGAGTTTTGGAATCTCAGAGAGTAACATAACTAGGAGGGAAAAAAAGAAAAGAAAACAGAATACGTGCCTAATTGGAACTACAAGCAGCAACGGAGAAGTGGCACAGATGCTTGCATCCACCACCAGCCAGTTTGGGTTGGGCAGGTAGGTGTGGGTCCTTACGGTAAGGACCAGGCCTGAATGCCCTGAGGACAATCTGAGGAAGTTAATGTGAGGTAGCAACACAAACTATCTGTCAGAGAGACCAAAAAAAAAAAAAAAAGAAAGAAAGAAAAAGAAAAACTTTCCCACAAAAGGCTCTAATGCCACATGGTGATCCCTGGCATGCTCACAGAACAAAGGAGAGTGAATCCCAAAGAAGAGCAGGCCTGCTGCCATATAAGGCCATCCCTCCCTGGAGGCAGAGAGATAAGTGTGTGACAGCCAGAGCCAAAAGGCAAGAGACTGCTGCAATCTCGCCCCAGAAACAGCATCTCACACCAAACTGTGAGCAGGCTCCCAGTTGCTAATCACGTCTTCCTGGGATCCTGGTGTATTGACATATGCCAGGAGTGTCATAGCCTGAGGTCAGCTTCCCAGAGGAGACACATGGCATACCTGGGACTGTGCTCTCACAGCACACCTGGGAAACTGAGAGGTGAATAAGATGCACAGTCCACCTGGGACAGTGTGCTCGCCAAGCACCCAGTCACCTGACCTGCTTGGACCTGGGAAGGGCACAAAACACACGGCCCATCTGGGTGTGTGCCTTTGCAGAGAACCAGAAAACCTGAGTGTATTAGATCTGAGAACTGCACAAAACACAGGGCCCACTTGGGACAGTTCCCTTGTAGAGCACCCTGGAGCCTGAGCAGTGTGGGCCCAGGAAGTACACACTGCCTTGGGCTGTAGCAAAGCCACTGTGGTCCATCCAATGTACACACTCCCTACATATGCAAGTGGTATTTGTTTGCAGTGTCCCTCTCCCCCACAATACAACTGAACAAGTGAGCCTAAATAAGTGGCCATCCCTGCCCCCCCCCCCTCAAAGATACTGGTAAGCAGAGGAAGCCAAAATAAACAAAGAAGAGGGAACTTCTCTGGAAGTGACAGCTGCAACAGATTAAAACCCTGAAGCTAATACTGAGACTGTGCATTTGAGGGGCACCTATAGACCTTGAAAACAAGTACAAGCCAGAACCAGTGATTATCTGGCACTGAACTGACCCTGCAATGCCCACAACAGCTCCAGAGAAATTTCTAGATATATTTTTACTATTATCACGTTTTACTTAAAAAATTAGGTCTTAATTACTTCTTTAACTTTCATTTTTATAGCCTATTACCTTTCAAAAAACCTACATTTTAAAATAAATTATATATATATGTATATAAATATGTATATATATAAACTTTGTGGTTGATTTTGTTTTGTATTTTTATATTGTATTTTTGAATGTCTTGCTTCTATTCTAACCTCTTTGCTTTTCGGTATTTGTTATCCATTTTGTACCTTTAAGAATCTAATCTTTAGTAACCATTCATTATTAGCTTGACTGCCCTCTCCCCTTTTGACTCTCCCTTTTCTCCTCCTGGTCATCTCTATCTCCTCCCTGCATCTTCTCTTTTCTACGGAACTCTGTGAATCTCTGGGTGTTCCTGGCTTTGGAGAACTGTTTCTCCATTAACCTTGGGATTTTATCTTCTGTGCTGTATGGATGGAGAAGTCTTGAGGCCACTGTAAATGAACAACCAAAAGCCAGAAACAGGAGACTTAACTCCAAAACTTTAGAACATGAGAGAACTAATGACTCCAGGGAACATTGATAGACAATGGCGCACCCCAAAGTCTCCATATCTACATTGAATAAAGCTCCACCCAAGAGCCAACAATTCCAGTGCAAGACACACCATGCTAATTCTCCAGAAAAACAGGAACACGACCCTGAACATTAAAAGACAGGGTGCCCAAAGCCATGTCAAACCCATAGACACCCAAAAACTCACTACTGGATACTTCATTGCACTTGAGAGAGACGAGATCCAGCTCCATCCACCAGAGCACAGACACAGGCTCCCCCAACCAGGAAACCTGGACAAGCCACTAGTCCAATCCCACTCACATGGAGTAGATTCCACAATTAAGAGGAACAACAAACTTCCAGCCTGCAGAAAAGGCAGCCAAACACAGCAATCTAAACAAAATGAAAAGGCAGAGAAATATTCAGCAGGTAAAGGAACATGATAAAAAGCCACCAAACAAAACAAAAGAGGAGGAGATAGGGAGTCTACCTGAAAAAGGATTCAGAATAATGATAGTAAATATGATCAAAAATCTTGAAAACCAAAAAAAAAAAAAAAAAAAAAAAAAAAAATCTTGAAAACCAAATGGATTTACAGATAAATAGACTAGAGACAAGGACTGAGAAGATGCAAGAAATGTTTAACAAGGACATTGATGAAATAAAGAAGAGTCAATCAATTATTAAGAATGCAATAACTGAGATTAAAAGCACTCTGGAGGGAACCAACAGTAGAATAACAGAGGCCCAAGAGTGGATAAGTGAGGTAGAAGACAGAATGATGGAAATAAATGAAGCAGAGAGAAAAAAGAAAAAAAAAGAAAAGAAATGAGGACAACCTCAGAGACCTCTGGGACAATGTTAAATGCCCCAACATTTGAATTATAGGTGTCCCAAAAGAAAGGGCATGAGAAAATACTTGAGTAGATAATAGTCAAAAAGTTCTTAAAATGGGGAAAGAAATAGCCACCTACGTCCAAGAATCCCAGAGTACTAAGCAAGATAAGCTCAAAGCAAAACACACCCAAGACACATATTAATCAAAGTAACAAAGATAAAACACAAAGAGCAAATATTAAAATCAGCAAGGGAAAGGCAACAAGCAATATACAATGGTATAACCATAAAGATAACAGATGATGTTTCAGTAGAAACTCTTCAGGTCAGAAGGGAATGGCAGGACATGCCTTAAGTGATGAAAGAGAAAAACCTACAACCAAGAGTACTCCACACAGCATGGATTTCATTCAGACATGAAGGAGTAATCAGAAGCTTTACAGACTAGCAAAAGCTGAGAAAATTCAACACCACCAAACCAGCTCTTCAACAAATGATAAAGGATCTTCTCTAGACAGGAAATACAGAAAAAGTTTATAAAGACAAACCCAAAACAACAAAGCAAATGGTAACAGGATCACACTTATCAATAATTACCTTAAATGTAAGTGGGTTAAATGCTCCAACCAAAAAACAAAAAACTGGCTGAATGGATACAAAAACAATACCCCTATGTATGCTGTCTACAAGAGACCCACCTCAAACCTAGGGACACATTACAGACTGAAATGAGGCTCTAGAAAAAGTTATTTCATGAAAATGGAGAGCAAAACAAAGCAGGAGTAACAATACTCATCAGAAAAAAAAAAAGATTTTGATATAAAGACCATAATAAGAGACACAGAAGGAAACCACATAATGATCAAATGATCAATCCAAGAAAAATATATAACAAGTATAAATATATAGGTGCCTAACAGAGGAGCACCTCAATACATAAGGCAAGTGCTAAAAAGTGTGAAAGGGGAAATTAACAGTAGCATTATAAGAGTGGGGGACTTAACTACCCCAACCACACCTATGGGTAGATTAACCAAACAGAAAATTAGCTAGGAAACACAAACTTTAAATGATATAATGGACCAGTTAGACCTAACTGATATCTAAGGGCATTTCACCAAAAACAATGGATTTCACCCTTTCTCAAGTGCACACAGAACATTCTCCAGGGTAGATCCCATCGTAGGCCATAAATGTAGCTTCAGTTCATTTCAGTTCAGTTCAGTCGCTCAGTCGTGTCTGACTCTTGGCGACCCCATGAACTACTGCACACCAGGCCTCCCTGTCCATCACCCACTCCCAGAGTCCTTCCAAACCCATGGCCATTGTGTCGGTGATACCATGCAACCATCTCATCCTCTTTCATTCCCTTCTCCTCCTCCCCTCAATCTTTCCCAGCATCAGGGTCTTTTCTAATGAGTCAGCTCTCTGCATCAGGTGGCCAAAGTATTGGAGTTTCAGCTTCGACATCAGTCCTTCCAATGAACAACCAGAACTGATCTCCTTCAGGATGGACTGGTTGGATCTCCTTGCAGTTCAAGGGACTCTCAAGAGTCTTCTCCAACACTGCAGTTCAAAAGCATCAATTCTTTGGTGCTCTGCTTTCTTTATAGCCCAACAGTCATGTCCATACATGACTACTTGAAAAACCATAGCCTTGATTAGATGGACCTTTGTTGGCAAAGACATGTCTCTGCTTTTTTAATATGCTATCTATGTTGGTCATAACTTTCCTTCCAAGGAGTAAGCGTCTTTTAATTTCATGGCTGCAATTACCATCCGCAGTGATTTTGGAGCCCAGAAAAATAAAGTCAGCCTCTGTTTCCAATAATTCCCCATCTATTTGCCATGAAGTGATGGGACCGGATGCCATGATCTTAGTTTTCTGAATGTTGAGCTTTAAGCCAACTTTTTCACTCTCCTCTTTCACTTTCATCAAGAGGCTCTTTAGTTCTTCTTCACTTTCTGCCTTAAGGGTGGTGTCATCTGCATATCTGAGGTTATTGATATTTCTCCTGGAAATCTTGATTCCAGATTGTGTTTCCTCCAGCCCAGTGTTTCTCATAATGTACTATGCATGTAAGTTAAATAAGCAGGGTGACAATATACAGCCTTGACATACTCCTTTTCCTATTTGGAACCAGTCTGTTGTTCCATGTCCAGTTCTAACTGTTGTTTTCTGACCTGCATACAGGTTTCTCAAGAGGCAGGTCAGGTGGTTTGGTATTCCCATCTCTTTCAGAACTTTCCACAGTTTATTGTGATCCACACAAAGGCTTTGGTATAGTCAATAAAGCAGAAATTTATGCTTTTCTGGAACTCTTTTGCTTTTCTGATGATCCAGTGGATGTTGGCAATTTGTCTCTGGTTCCTCTGCCTTTTCTAAAACCAGCTTGAACATCTGGAAGTTCATCGGTCACATATTGCTGAAGCCTGGCTTGGAGAATTTTGAGCATTACTTTTCTAGCATGTGAGATGAGTGCAATTGTGCGGTAGTTTGAGCATTCTTTGGCATTACCTTTCTTTGGGATTGGAATGAAAACTGACTTTTCCAGTCCTGTGGCCACTGCTGAGTTTTCCAAATGTGCTGGCATATTGAGTGTAGCACTTTCAGAGCATCATCTTTTAGAATTTGAAATAGGAATTAAAAAAAAATGAAATCACTTCACGCATCTTTTCAGATCACAATGTAGTAAGATTAGATGTCAACTATAGGGGGAAAAAACTATTAAAAATGCATGTATATGGGGGCTAGACAACATACTTCTGAATAACCAACAGATCACTAAAGAAATCATAAAGGAAATCAAAATATGCAGAGAAAAAATGAAAATGAAAACAATATAACCCACAACTTATGGGATTCAATAAAAGCAATGATAACAGGGAAGTTCATGGCAATACAAGCCTACTTCAAGAAACATCAAATAAACAACCTAACTTTACACCTAAAGCAACTTGAGAAGGACAAAGAACCCAAAAGTAGATGGAACAAAATCATAAAAATCAGAGCAGAAATAAGTGAAAACGAAATGAAGGAGATTGTAGCTAAAATCAACAAAACTAAAAGCTGGTTCTTTGAGAAGATAAACAGACAAACCATTCACCAGACTTATCAAGAAAAAAGAGAAAAGAAGCAAATTAGTTAAATTAGAAATGAAAATGGAGAAATCACAACAGACAATACAGAAGTACAAAAGTTCATAAAAGAATACTATGAGCAATTATATGCCAATAAAATGAACAACTTGGAAGGAATGGGCACATTTTTAGAAAAGTATAGCCTTCAAGAACTGAACCAGGAAAAAATATAAAATGTTAATAGACCAATCACAGGGATGAAAATTGAAACTGTAGTAAAAAATCTTTCAACAAACAAAAGCCCAGGAACGGATGGCTTCAAAGATGAATTCTACCAAAATTTTAGAAAAGAGCTAACACCTATGTTACTCAAACTCTTCTGGAAAATTGCAAAAGAAGATAAGCTACCAAACTCATTCTGTGAGGCCACTGTCATCCTAACACCAAAATCAGACAAAGATGCCACAGAAAATAAATCTACAGGCCAATATGTACATAAATGCAAAAATCCTCAACAAAATTCTAGCAAAGGGAATCCAACAATATATTTAAAAGAAAGATCATACATCATGGTCAAGTGGGTGTTACCCCAGGGAGCCAAAGATTCTTCAATATTCACAAATCAATCAATGTGATACACCATATTAACAAATTGAAAAATAAAAACCATATGATTATCTCAATAGGTGTAGAGAAAGCCTTTGAGAAAATTCAGCACACATTTATGATAAAAACTCTTCAGAAAGTAGGCATAGAAGGAATATACCTCAGCATAAGAAAAGCCATATACAACAAACCCACAGCAAGCATTATCCTCAATGGCAAAAATTTAAAGCATTTCCTCTAAAGTCAGGAACAAGACACAGGTGCCCACTCTCACCACTACTATTCATCACAGTCTTGGAAGTCCTAGCCACAGCAGTCAGAGGATAAAAAAGAAATTAAAGGAAACCAGATTGGAAAAGGAGTAAAATTCTCACTGTTTGCAGATGACATGATCTATTACATCGAAAACCCTAAATACACCACCAGAAAACTACTAGAGCTAATCAATGAATATAGTAAAGTTGCAGGATATAAAATTAACACACTGAAATCCCTTGCATTCCTATACACTAACAATGAGGAAACAGAAAGAGAAATTAAAGAAATAATCCCATTCACCATTGCAACAAAAAGAATAAAATACTTAGGAATAAATTTACCTAAAGAAACAAAAGACCTATATATAGAAAACAATAAAACACTGATGAAAAAATCAAAGATGACACAAATAGTTGGAAAAATATACCATCTTCATGGGTTAGAAGCATCAATACAGTGAAAATGAGTATACAGCCCCAAGCAATCTATAGATTTGATGCAATGCCTCTCAAGCTACCAATTGTATTTTTCACAGAACTAGAACAAGTAATTTCACAATTTGTATGGAAACACAAAAAACCTCGAATAGCCAAAGCATACTTGATAAGGAAGAATGGAACTGTAGGAATCAACCTCCCTGACTTCAGACTATACCACAAAGCTACAGTCATCAAGAGAGTATGGTACTGGCACAAAGACAGAAATATAGATCAATGGAACAAAATATAAAGTCCAGAGATAAATCCATGCACATATGAGTATCTTATCTTTGAGAGAGGAAAAAATATACAATGGAGAAAAGATAATCTCTTTAACAAGTGGTTCTGGGAAAACTGGTCAACCACTTGTAAAAGAATGACACTAGAACACTTTCTAACACCATACACAAAAAGTAAATTTAAAATTTATTAAAGATCTAAATGTAAGACCAGAAACTGTAAAAGTCTAAGAGCAAAACATAGGCAGAACACTCCATGACATAAATCACAGCAAGAGCCTCTATGACACACCACCCAGAGTAATGGAAATAAAAACAGAAATAAACAAATGGGACCTAATTAAACTTAAAAGGTTTAGCACAATGAAGGAAACCATAAGCAAGGTGAAAACATAGCCTTTAGAATAGGAGAAAAATAATAGCAAGTGAAACAACTGACAAAGAATTAATCTCTAAAATATGAAAGCAGCTTATGCAACTCAATACCAGAAAAATAAACGACCCAATCAAAAAGTGGGTCAAAGAGCTAAACAGACATTTCTCCAAAGAAGACATACAGATGGGTAACAAATATGTGAAAAGATGGTGAACATCACTCATTATCAGAGAAATGGAAATCAAAACCACAATGAGGTACCATCTCATGCCAGTCTGAATGGCTTCCATCAAAAAGTCTACAAACAGTAAGTGCAGGAGAGGGTGTGGTGAAGAGGGAGCCCTCTTTCACTGTTGGTGGGAATGCAAACTGGTACAGCCACTATGGAGAACAGTGTGGAGATTCCTTAAAAAACTGAGAATAGGACTGCAATAAAGCCCCACATTCCCAGTGCTGGGCACACACACTAAGGAAACCAGAATTGAAAGAGACACATCTACTCCAATGTTTGTTGCAGCACTGTTTACAATAGGTAGGACATGGAAGCAACCTAGATGTCCATAGGCAGATGAATGGATAAGGATGTTGTGGTACATATACACAATAGAATATTACTCAACTATAAAAATGAACACATTTGAATCAGTTCTAATGAGGTGGATGAAATTAGAGCCTATTATACAGAATGAAGTAAGTAAGAAAGAGAAACACCAATACACTATAATAATGCATATATATGGAATTTAGAAAGATGGTAATGACGACCCTATATGCAAGACAGAAAAAGAGACACAGTTGTAAAGAACAGACTTTTGGACTCTGTGATATAAGGTGAGGTTGTGATTATTTGAGAGAATAGCATTGAAACATGTATATTATACCATATGCAAAATAGATTACCACTGCCAGTTCAATGCATGAAGCAGGTCACTCAAAGCCAATCCTTTGGTGAAACCCAGAGAGATTGGGTGGGGTAGGACGTGAGAGGGGGATTCAGGATAGGGGAACACATGTACACCCGTGGCTGATTCATGTCAATGTATGGTAAAACCCATCACAATATTGTAAAATAAGTAACCTCCAATTAAAATAACATAATTAATTTAAAATAAATAAAGAAATGCTAGTGGAGGTGCCATCTTTCAATTTCTAGTATAGTGGTCAAACAGAAACCATCAACTGGAAAGAAGGAAGTGAGCAAATATCTGAAGGAAGTGAGGTAATGAGCCATTGGGGTATCTGGGGAAGGAACCTAGCATTGATTTGGGAACATGTCTGGTATATTTGAGGAACAGATAGTGTAGGACCTTTGGCTATTGCTCTGAGTTGGGAAGTCGTCAGTGGGCATGCCTGCTAAAGGGGTATTTAGGCAAGAATGATCACAAACCTCCACCATGCTGGACGTTCCTGGGGGTCTCTAGCAGTCACTGGAGCCAACCACAAATTACCTTCCCACTTATCAACTTGCCTCATTGCCTCTCTTCCAGAAATAGCTGATCCCTGACTCCCAGGAGCAGTCAGTCTGCCTCATTTACTCCCATGACCCAGAGCTCCCCACATGGGGAAGCTGCAGAAGCAGTCAGGTTGGCAGGCAGGGAGGCACGAGCAGATGGCTGCAATCTGATAGCAAGCAGTGAATTCCATAGAAATGAGCTGGTGAAAGGAAAGGATGTCTGTCAAGCTCATAAAGTAAGGGACTTTATGTGGGAAAAAAATGCTTATCTCTATCTGGGCTGGTGTTCAATGACTGTAGATGACTGCAAATATAGAGTAAAGATAAAGCAAAGATGTCCACTGCAGAAGTTGGTGTCCTTCTGCAGGCATTCTGCTTTATGGGATGTCTAGGAGGATAAGAACAAGGAAACCTTTACAATCTTTGGGCACAAGTACCACTTCGGAGTTGTTGACATATTATTTGCATCTCATTTGCACCAATTCACTTGGTAGGTCTGACAATGTGTGGTGATTACTTGTTTTGAGAGATATAAATAACTGAGCCCATTGCCCAGCACAGTAAAAGTTAGATTTTATCATTGCTGCTGTTAGTTTTGTTATTAGAGCTGAACATTACCATTAAGAAATTGTATAAGCCTAATAAATTTTCAAGTTTGGGTTTGTTGTTGTTTTGGAGGGGGTTACTAATGAAACTCTTTTTTTTCCCCAAATAATTTTACAAAGAACTTCAACATATATATGAAAAAGTAAAAGTAGTATTTTATTAGTACAGAAGTATTTTGCAAGTTCAAGTTTATAATGTTTACTTATAAAATCAATCAGTAAGTATGAAGGTGTTTCGATGAGCAAAATGAATGAGCATATACTTATTTTATGTTTTTTTATAGTTCATTTATTGTCAATTTAGGTCATTTGCTTATCTTATTAAAGCTGAAACCTTATTTTAAAAAGGAATCCCAGACCAAGTATTTGCAAAGCTTTTGAAATACTTCTCTTGCATATCACTCTTTAAGAAACACAATTTGAAAGCCACAGATATGGGACAACATTTACAACTGTACCTATTTGTTTTGGAGAAACACTCCAAAGTGTTTCTCTGGAATGAAGGGCAAGTGATGTTTCATTTTACCTCTCCCTTCCATCCTAACTTGCTTTAGTCAGATTAGCTCTACTCTGTTAGACTTCCACTAAAGGTTTTGTTTGACAGACACACTCCCTCACTGTTAGTGGCAGCATAGTATTTCATTACATGAAGTGGGGGGATAGTGTGAGGAGAATCTATTATAAGACAAGTTTCCTGAGCTTGGAAAAGTTTGAAAATAACTCATTTTTGTCACACATTGATTACTCAAATGAAGAAACTGAGTCTTGTTTATGAGACAAGTCTCTCACCTATGGCCACACAGTGTTTCAGTGGCAGAATCTAGGTAAGAGTGGCTCTCTGTTCAAAGGTGTGCAAAGGCTCCTGTCCCACTCCTAATAAAAGTCAAAATCCACTTCCCTTTTCTTTTGTTACTTCTCTGCCTCATTCTTCCACCATTCTTTTCCTCAGTCTCACCACTTCAGTCACGTTTGCCTGTTTACTATTTCATATACACAACAAGCAAATTTCTAACTTACCCTTAAAAGTTGCTTCTATCAATACATGAACTGCACTTTTCCCAAATAGCTTTATGGCTTACTCCTTTCCCTTCTTCAAATATTTTCTCAAAAGAAACCTGACCGCTGTATATAATACTGGAAACTGCTTCCATATCCAGCACTCCTGATGCACTTTACCTTGTTTTCACTTTTCTATTTTCCATATAATGTATCATCTTCAAATATAAGATACAATTTACTTATTTATTAGCTTTGCTACTTATTGTCTTTTTTTTTCTGGCATGTGAGTTCCAAAAAGGCAGATATTGTCTATTTTGTTCCTTCTGTGTCTTATTAGTAGGTATTCAATAAATATTTGTAGTTGAATAATATCTACTCTCTCTGTCTAGGTTGTCTTCTAGAGCCTCTCTTTCCAGCTCAGTGTATTGTCATTCCCTGAAACTCGTTCTGCGTTTTGAATGCCACAGAGCACATGGCCTTCACTTGATAGGCTATGAAATCCTCATGACATTTTGGGCTCTAGTGACTGTGGTCACATATGGCTTGAATGTAGGGCTGTAAATAGTTAAGAATGTTCTGGATATGAAGATTACTATGGCCTTCCTGTCTGATATCAACAAAACGAATTGCCTTCTCTTCTTCTGCTGGCAGAAGGGATGAAATTGACCAGGTAAAATGGCAAGAATAATTGGATTCCCTTATCAGAGGGAAACTTCCCCCAAATTAGTAGCCGTTAAAGGGAAAAGGTACAATAGAATCATTTTATTAATTCTGTAGACATCAAGGGTTAATTATGAAAAAAAAAGAAACCCAAATCTCTTCACACAATACATCTATTAATTTCAGGGGAATATTAAATATAAAAAAATAAAATATATGTCTGTATTTTGGAGATGCACTCACTTTATGGTAAACAAGTAAAGGAAAAAGCAAACCCACATTTTTCACTCTTGGGATTATAAAGAGGAAACTTGAATTGTAGGATCCAAACTTATTGCCTTCCTTGGGGAAAGTCAGCTTTGGTGAAAAATTTCATAGATCTGAAACAATGGCATGGAGAAAATAAGGTGAGGAAGGAATGACTGGGATCAGACCAGACCACCTAATTATTCAGGAGGTCAAGAAAGGAAGAGGGGTAGAACTTCATGATCTGTTTAGTAATACATGTGTGAAATTGGGTTTGGGGTAGTAGATGGTGGTTTAGAGCATATGGAAGAGAATTGTGTTGTCTTTCTTAAGCATAGGTAATGGGAGAAGTCCTACCAGAGACTGGAAGGTAAATGGCTCAATGTTGTGCTTAGAACTTTCCAAATCCCTGGGAATATCCATATAGCATAATTTCAAGACAACTGTTCCAAAGGAGAAAATTACTAAAATACCTCTGGTGCACCTTATGTATTTATCTTTTCGGCAAAGGCCCAACCTTACTCCCATTACACACATAGATGAAAAGATTCATAGCCTTTGAGTCCCTATGTACCATATGAGATAAGTTGGCTCAGTTTCACTTAGCTTAAAGAATAGCAGGAAAAGAAATTAAGATATATTTAATATATCCACACTGCCTAGATGAAGGCCAATAATAGCCACCCTTAACCACTGAGCTCCTTGTACCTATTGTAGATCTATTAGGATTGAAACCTTCACTCTCTATCCTCAGTGGTTCCATGATTATGCTTGTTCTATTTTTTTTTCCAATGAACAGATTTCCATTAACCCCACAAAATGTATGCTTCCAAAAAATTTCTCTAGCTCTTCTCCTTTATTCAGCAGCCTATGCTCCATGTACCATAACTTTGACTCAGAAGCTCCTTGAATGAACTGCTCTGGGGATGTATAGGGAGAAAATGTATGAGTATGAGGGGTATAGGCAACTGGGAAGTCAGGGCAGAGAATGGCTTTTGTAAGAGGTTTGGAAAAAAGCTTTTCAGTTTTTCCATCCTTGGTCCACTGAATGTCATGCTCATAGATGTCAAAAACAAGCAATATTTGAGATTAATGACCAATTGTTAGTTATGAGTTAGAACCAGTTCTTAACCATGGTTGATTTTGATTGACCTCAGAACAGAAACTAAGACTGAGTTGATAATTAACTAATACCAAATATCCCTTTAATGAGAAAGAGAGTGGAAGAGGGTATGAGGAGGGGCAGGGAATAAACTCCCCTAATTAAATGTTTAGTTTATAGAGAGATTTCTGAGCACATTATTCCATCATTCCTGTTCTTGAGTCATAAACATTGACACTTACAATCTTATTTACTCTTTCTGAAACCCTAATGAGGGAATATTGTTATCTCTTTTCTGGAGATAGAAAAAAGAAGGCTCAGAGAGGCTTTAGCTGACTAGATGAAGGTCACATAATTATTAATTGAGTTGAGACTGAAAGTCAGTCCTTTGACTCCAAATTCAGTTGTTATTGTTATTTATAAATTAGATTCTGTCACTATTCATCTAGGAAATGTTTGCTGTAGAAGAACTGAAATATCAGAAAATACTCTTAAAAATGAAATTTTCAAAACCGTAGTGTAATCATGGACCCATAATAATGGCCGCCACTTACTAACTTCCTATGTTCTAGGCCTTTTACATTTGTCATTTTGAATACCCCTAATTTTATAGAGAAGGAACTGGTGGTTCAGAAAGGTTAGCATACTGTATAATTTATTTATTTGTTATGTCTATTATTTATTGTATCCCTCTCTGAAGTAGATTAGTAGGTTGCAAACTCCATGAGGACAAGGATCCCCAGTGCTTAGAACAATTCTCAGCATACTGTAAGTGCCCTAATAAAAAAGCTTTTTAATGTGAGTGCCAGTATCTTTCAGACTTCTCCAGAGAAACATAACCAACAGGATATTTATGATTTCTTTTAAGCAATTGGCTCATATGTTTGGGAGGTTGGTGGTCCAAAATTTATAGGACAAGCTGGCAGGCTGGAAACTCAGGTGGGACTTGATGCTATAATCTTGTCACAGATTTGCTTCTTCAAAGAACCTTGTTTTTTGCTGTTAAGGCCTTCAACTGACTGGATGAAGAAGTGAAATGATAGTCACTCAGTTGTGTCCGACTCTTTGCAACCCCATGGACTGTAGCCATTCAGGCTTCTCTGTCCATGGAATTCTCCAGGCAAGAATACTGGAGTGGGTAACCATTCTCTTCTCCAAGGGATATTCCCAACCCAGGGATCGAACTCAGGTATCCTGCACTATGGGCAGATTCTTTAATATCTGCACCACCAGGCAAGGCTGATTGGATGAGACCCCACTTATTATTGAGGGTAATCTTTATGTAAAATAGACTGCTTGTAGAGGTTAACTAACCATATACACAACATACCTTCACCAGGATCCCCTATATTAGTGTCTAATTAAACGTCTGAGCATTACAACCTAGTCAAGTCGACACATGAAACTAAAAATCACAGTGCTCAAGTTCATATAGTTAAGTAAGTGGTGTTGCTGAGACTTAAATAAAAATCCAGGTTTCTTTGATTCTGGAATCTATCATTTTCTCCTTTATACCACAAGAATATATAACCTGGAAGGAATTTCACTGATCATCTAGTCTAATTCTACAATGATAGATATGAGAATATGGAAGACGGGTAGAGAGAAGGAGAGGTAAGGCACAGGAAGTTGCTCAAATTCACCCTGAGTTTTCTGGACTTCCTTCCCCTTTTATGTTAACTAGAATTTGCATAATCTGTTTTTAATTCTTGCTGTTGTGGTCAAGGACTGGGAGGAACACTGGAGAGGGTTCAAAACTGTGCTAAATGTGTGGCATAGGCCATACATACTCTGGAAATAGATTTGGTAAAAGGTTGTTGAGCTTTTTGACTATTATTTCCTTCTGTCTTTTAAAGTTGACCACAGATACTTAATGCCCCTGCACTAAGTTTTTAACCTTAAAAGTGTGAAATGTTAAATTTCATGGTATGTGCATTTTTACACAATAAAAACGGATTTTTAAAAAGTTGATCAAAGAGTGGGAATACAAACTTGAATTAAGAAATCAAGAGACTTATGTATTAGATTGGTGCCTACTCTATTCCAGGAATTCTACATAAACTTATCGATTCTGTTCAGTCTCTCGGTTGTGTCTGACTCTTTGAGACCTCATAGACTGCAGCACATCAGGCTTCCCTATGCATCACCAGCTCCTGGAGCTTGCTCAAACTCATGCCCATCGAGTGGGTGATGCCATCCCACAATCTTATCCTCTGTTATCCCCTTCTCCTCCTGCCTTCAATCATTCCCAGCATCAGGGTCTTTTCTAATGAGTCAGTTCTTTGCATCAGGAGGCCACAGTATTGGAGGTTCAGCTTCAGCATCAGCCCTTCCAATGAATATTCAAGATTGACTTCCTTTAAGATTGACTGGTTGGATATCCTTGTAGTCCAAGAGACTCTCAAGAGTCTTCTCCAACACCACAGTTCAAAAGCATCAATTCTTCAGGGCTCAGGTTTCTTTATAGCCCAACTCTCACATCCATACATGGCTACTGGAAAAACCATGACTTTGACTAGATGGACCTTTGTCAGCAAAGAAACGTCTCTGCTTTTTAATATGCTGTCTAGGTTGGTCATAACTTTTCTTCCAAGGAGCAAGAGTCTTTTAATTCCATGGCTGCAGTCACCATCTGCAGTGATTTTGGAGCCCCCTGAAATAAAGTCTCTCACTGTTTCCATTGTTTCCCCATCTATTTCCCATGAAGTGATGGGACCAGATGCCATGATCTTCGTTTTCTGAATGTTGAGTTTTAAGCTGACTTTTTCACTCTCCTCTTTCACTTTTATCAAGAGGCTCTTTAGTTCTTCACTTTCTGCCATAAGGGGGGTGTCATCTGCATATCTTAGGTTATTAATATTTCTCCTGGAAATCTCGATTCCAGCCTGTGCTTCTTTCAGCCCAGCATTTCACATGACATACACTGCATATAAGTTAAATAAGCAGGGTGACGATATACAGCCTTGATATACTCCTTTCCCAATTTGGAACCAGTCTGTTGTTCCATGTCCAGTTCTAAATGTTGCTTTTTGACCTGCAAACAGATTTTTCAAGAGGCAGGTCAGGTGGTCTGGTAATCCCATCCCTTTAAAAAATTGTCCACAGTTTTTTGTAATCCACATAGTCAAAGGTTTTGGAGTAGTCAATAAAGCAGAAATAGATGTTTTTCTGGAACTCTCTTGTTTTTTCGGTACTCCATCAGATATTGACATTTGTCAAATGTCTGGTTCCTCTGCCTTTTCAAAATCCAGCTTGAATATCCAGATGTTCACAGTTCATGTACTGTTGAAGCCTGGCTGGGAGAATTTTGAGCACTACTTTGCTAGTGTGTGAGATGAGGGCAATTGTGCAGTAGTTCGAAAATTCTTTGGAATTGCCCTTATTTGGCATTGGAATGAAAACGGATCTTTCCTAGTCTTGTGGCCACTCCTGAGTTTTCCAACTTTGCTGGCATATTGAGTGAAACACTTTAACAGCATTATTTTTTGGAATTGATGTAGCTCAACTGGAATTCCATCACCTCCACTAGCTTTGTTCATAGTGATGCTTCCTAAGGCCCACTTGAATTCTCATTCCAATATGTCTGGCTCTAGGTGTGTGATCACACCATCGTGCTTATGTGGGTCATGAAGATCTTTTGTATAATTCTGTGTATTCTTGCCACCTCCTCTTAATGTCTCCTGTTTCTGTTATGTCCATACCATTTCTGTCCTTTATTGTGCCCATCTTTGCATGACATATTCCCTTGGTATCTCTAATTTTCTGGAAGAGATCTCCAGTCCTTCCAATTCTATTGTTTTCCTCTATTTCTTTGCATTGATCCCTGAGGAAGGCTTTCTTAAATTTCCTTCATATTCTTTGGAACTCTGTATTCAAATGGGGGATATCTTTCCTTTTCTCCTTTGCCTTTAGCTTCTCTTCTTTTCTCAGATATTTGTAAGGTCTCCTCAGACAATCATCTTGCCTTGTTGCATTTCTTTTTCTTGAGGGTGATCTTGATCCCTGACTCCTGCACAATGTTGTGAACTTCTGTCCACAGTTCTTCAGGCACTCTATCAAGTCTAATCCCTTAAATCTATTTGTCACTTCCACTGTATGATTGTAAGGGATTTAATTTAGGTCATACCTGAATGGTCTCGGGGTTTTCCCTACTTTGTTCAATTTAAGTCTGAATTTGGCAATAAGCATTTCATGGTCTGAGCCACAATCAGCTCCTGGTCTTATTTTTGCTGACTCTATAGAGCTTCTCCAGGCTTCCCTGGTGGCTCAGAGGTTAAAGTGTCTGCCCACAATGCAGGAGTCCTGAGTTTGATCCCTGGGTCGGGAAGATCCCCTGGTGAAGGAAATGGCAACCCACTCCAGTATTCTTGTCTGGAGAATCCCATGGAGGGAGGAGCCTGGTAAGCTACAGTCCACGGGGTTGCAAAGAGTCGGACACGACTGAAAAACTTCATTTTCATAGAGCTTCTCCATCTTTGGCTGCAAATAATATAATCAATCTGGTTTCAGTATTGACCACCTGGTGATGTCCATGTGTAGAGTCTTCTCTTGTGTTGCTGGAGGAGGGTGTTTGCTATGACCAGTGCATTTTCTTGGCAAAACTCTGCTAGCCTTTTATTCACTTGATTTTGGACTCCAAGGCCAAATTTGCCTGTGATTCCAGGTATCTTTTGACTTCCTACTTTTGCATTCCAGCCAAGTATAGTGAAAAGAATATCTTTTTTTGGTGTTAGTCCTGGAAGGTCTTGCAGGTCTTCATAGAACCGTTCAACTTTAGCTTCTTCAGCATTACTGGTTGGGGCAGAAACTTGGATTACTGTAGTATTGAATGGTTTGCCTTGGAAATGAACAGAGATCATTTTGTTGTTTTTGAGATTGCATCCAAGTACTGCATTATGGACTCTTTTGTTGACTATGAGGGCTACTCCATTTCTTCTAAGGGATTCTTGCCTATAGTAGTAGATATAATGGTCATCTGAATTAAATTCACCCATTCCAGTCCATGTTAGCTCACTGATTTCCTAAAATGTCAATGTTCACTCTTGCCATCTCCTGTTTGACCACTTCTGATTTGCCTTGATTAATGGACCTAACATTCCACGTTCCTATGCAATATTGCTCTTTACAGCATTGGACTTTACTTCCATCACCAGACACATCCAGAACTGGACATTGTTTTTGCTTTGGCTCTGTCTTTTCATTCTTTCTGGAGTTAGTTCTCCAATCTTCTCCAGTAGAATATTGGGCACCTACCAACCTGGGCAGTTCATCTTTCAGTGTCATATATTTTTGCCTTTTCATATTGTTCATGGGGTTCTCAAGGCAAGAGTACTGAAGTGGTTTGCCATTTCCTTCTCCAGCCGACCACATTTTATCAGATCTCTTCACCATGACCCATCCATCTTGGGTGGCCCTACATGGCATGGCTCATAGTTTCATTGAGTTACACAAGGCTGTGGTCCATGTGATAAGTTTGATTATTTTTCTGTGATTGTGGCTTTCATTCCTCTGATGGATAAGAATAGGAAACTTATAGAAGCTTCCTGATGGGAGAAACTGACTGTGGGGGAAACTGTGTCTTGTTCTGATGGGCGAGGCCATGATCAGTAAATCTTTAATTCAATTTTCTGTTGATGGGTGTGGCTGTTTTCCCTTCCTGTTGTCTGACCTGAGACCAAACTATGGTGGAGGTAATGAAGATAATGGCGACCTCCTTTAAAACAGTCCAGTGCATGCAGTGCTGCACTCAGGGACCCCAACCCTACAGCAAGACACCTCCAGCCCACGCCTCTGCCAGAGACTCCTGGACACTCACAGGCAAGTCAGTGTCAGTCTCTTCTGGGGTCATTGCTCCTTTCTCGTGGATCCTGGTGTGCTTAAGGTTTTGTTTGTGCCCTCCAAGAGTCTGTTTCTCCAGACCTGTGTAAGTTCTCATGGCTCTATGGTAGGATTAATGGAGACCTCCACCAAGAGGGCTTTTGCCACACCCAGGTCTGGTGCACCCAGAGCCCCTGTCCCTGCAGCAGGCCACTGCTAACCCATATCCCACAAGGACTCTCAAACACAGATCTGGCTCAGTCTCTGTGGGGCCTCCTGGTGTGTATAGGTTTTGTTTGAGCCCTCCGAGTGTCTCTGGCAGGTATATGGTTCCAAAATTATAATTCACTGCTGAATAACCATCAACAGGAGAAAGTTGGATCCTACCAAAAATAGATACCCCAGGTGCAAGGGCAAAGGAGAAGCCACAGCACCATGGTAGGAGGGGCGAAATTCCGTTTGGAATCAAACCCCATACCTACACATATAAATTACCTTATTTAATCCTTAGATCAACAGTGTGAGGTAGTAAACATTATAAATAAACTTTGACCCAGAAAAAGTTAAATAACTTGCCCATTGTTAGAAGATAGGAGGGCAAGGACTTGAAATCAAGTGTCTTAACTCTTATCCATTTCAATAGCAACATGAAAATTAATGATGATGATGATGATTATAATAAGGTATTATATATGGAGAACACTTATTCAAAGACATATTGAGAAGGCCAGAGTCATCTTTTATCATTTATATGCTTGTAATTAGCAATATATAATTAATTATAATAATTTTATTTATCATTAATATTTTAATACAAATTCATTTCTCAGAAATATTAAGTTTCTTGGCAATACATTGAATAGATGGAACATAAGATAGGTAAATATACCAGGTGAGAAAGAACTCAGTTGTAGAATGTTGGAGAGGGTAGGCATTGTTGGCACCATATAGGGAAAGCTGAGTATTTAATAGGGCAGATAAATACAACCTCTGCTTGCCTTTCAGACATGCTGATAGCTATACATTTTGACTCCATTTCCTCCTTTTTCATGGACCAAAGGAATTACAATCCTTGCATTACTTTTGTAAAGCAAAAAACAGAGGCTAATAAGCTAGTGGTGTCTGGAGTTGCCACCACTCCCACAGCTAGTACTCAGTTGTTACAATGGCTGCTTATTTTCTGTTCTGGCTAGAAAACAAGAAAACATAAGTACTTCACAGGAAATTGATAGAACTGAATGGTAAAGAAATCAACTAAGCTCACTGGCTAAGAGTGACTCATGTAGCCTAAATTGGGGCTATGGTAAGTGGTAAGATACCACTAGGGAAATGGACCCAGCAAGTCAGGGCAATCAGGGCACTTTTTGAGTGCCTGGATTTCTTCCTCAGGAACCACAGAAACAGATCTTGCTACATAGTGAAAGTGAAAGTGTTAGCTGCTCAGTCATGTCTGACTCTGTGACCCCATAGACTGTAGCCCGTCAGGTTTCTTTGTCCATGGAGTTCTCCAGGCAGGAATACTGGAGTGGGTAGCCACTCCCTTCTCCAGGGGATCTTCCCGACTGAGGGGTCAAACCTGGGTCTCCTCCACTGCATGCAGATTCTTTACTGTCTGAGCTACCAGGGAGTCCCCTACAAAATAGGCATCAATAAATGCTTGCTGAATGAATACATAAAAAATAATAGTAGTTAACCTTTTTGAGCATTTACTATGTACCAGGCCAGAGCTGCAATCTCATCTGAGAAACCTAGAGGACAAGGCCCTGTCTGATTTACCTCTGTGCTCTTGAGGTTGTCACTATGATCACACAGTAAGTAACTGATGGAGCCAAGATTTAAATCCAGGATGGCTTACTCCAAAATCCATACTCTTAAATAAGTACACTCATACAGTAGTTCACAAAGAGCAGTTATTCAGTAGGTACATCACATATATTTGCAGAATAAACAGACTTGCATTGATAAGTATGTTAAGCTATTTTGTGCCCTGGCTATGTTAAGAACGTTACCAGGTAAGGGAGCAGTTTTACATCACCTCAACAAAAGGAGGAGTCATAAGGATAGAAGAAATAAATTTCAGGGTCTGGAGTGTGCTAGCTTTGTGTGTTTTGGGTAAGAATTTCCATTTCCTCATCTATCAAGTAGAGTAAATAACTAAAAACTCACAGTATTGTGGTGTACACAGTGAAAAGGAAAATGTGAATGCCTCTAGCACTGTGCTTGGCAGATCTGAATCCTAATCCAGAGTTTTATTTTCCTTTCCTGGGAGAAAATGAGAGGCAACTTACACAAATGGGAAGAGGAGAAAGGGTTAGGGTGAAGCAAGAAAGCTCAGGAATATGGGTGTGCTCCTAGGAAGATGGAGAAATGAAGGGGAAATATTGCTTCCCAAGATTACCCTCATGGAGTTTCTCTGGTCTTAAAGCTTGTCTTTAGCATGTCAAAGAACTCATGAATTCTATCAGTTCTTCTCAAAACTTTTATTTCATAGACTACTCAAGTAGCCAGGTGGTACAAAAGCCACAGTCTTCTCCCTTTTTCCCTGAAATATCTGGCATAATGTAGAGCCAGAGAGTCCATAAGTTTCCAGCTGGTAAGGTTTGAAAGAAGCCAAATGTCTTCCTTTTGAGGAGGGACAGTTCAGTGCTGGATCAAATTTTGCTTACCAGTACAATGTCTGGCACATAATGAATGCTCTATAATTGTTTGGTGAAGAGATCAACGTATTATTTTTTCTAGAAAGGGTAACTTGCCAAAGCAAAGATTATTTTTGTCAATTGTATTGGTTGGTTTTATATAGCTACACCCTCCCAACCTTTTCATCTAGGAGCCAGTAGACAGAAGGCAGATTGTCAACAGATAGACACATGGACAAGGAATGAGAAACTATACATATTAAAAGCTCTCTGTAAGTCAAGGAATAAATGCCTATTTCTTAGTCTTCTCTCTGTCTTTCACTCTTTGTGCACTTAGTACAGAGAGGCTGCCATTTCATATTCCAAATTCCTGGCAGTATTTTCCACAAGTCTGCTTTCACAGAGATGTGAAAATTAATTTAGTTAAAATAGAGCCATTGATTCAAAGGCCCATAGAACATAAGACCTTTAAGGACTTTTGACTTCAAATTCTTCATTTTGTTAAGTAAGGACAGAAGGGCCAAGAAATGGCCCTGTAAATTGTGGAGAGTAGCCCCTATTCTCACAAGATTTTGAGGTAGAACCACATAAGATTGTATAGCACAAGGCCTGGTGTGGGAGTGTGCTCAGGCACTATGAATTTTGCTTTTTTCTCTTCTGTTATCAACATCACCAGTAACCCCTAGGGCAGAGAGTACTGGTGACTGCAAAATGGCCTTGAAATCTATGTACTTCACAAGGAACAAAAGGGCACATGATGATAGGAGGAGTAGGGATAGAGGGTTAGAAGTGGAAATCCAGCCAGAAAAGCAAGATTTCAGGCAGAGCTGTACCAAAAAAGGCTTTGGGCAAAGGGAAGCCAAGGATTGAGTCAGGTGAGGGATCTGAAATCCTGAGTCATAGATTCCACTGTGAAACTCGGCATAATCATTCATAAAACGGGGAGGGAGTACGGGATTGTGGTAGAAGGTAGTCGCTGAACTATAAAACCTGTAAAGTTCCTGTGGCCTTATAGTTTACCTGATTTATAGCATTTAAGACCAGCATTTCCCTTGACTCTAAGGCTCAGCCCTATCTTTAGAACCCAAAGAGGTCTTTACCAGTCTTGGCTTCCTCTAGTATGAGAAGACTCTCCTCCCTAATCTTCTTAGTACTTGGAAGGTCTTAATCTGCAACACAAAATTGATAGCTTCTATATTTTGTCTGACAGCCTATTTTTCTAAGGAAGAAAATGGGGTATGGCAGATACACAGAACTAGAGCTAACAAACCAGGACTTGAGGTAAATTAGGCACTTTCCAGGGCCTCGGTCTTATCAATTATAAAACAATGATGGTAGAACCTATTTTCCTGGGCTGCTGTGACAAGTAAATGAGAGAATAAAAGTGTCATCACTTGGTAATCTGTGAAGAACAGTAAACATAGGAGAAATTAGAAAATGAACTTTCGTTCTACTTTAGTTATAAGAGCAAGGGAGAAATTATTTGTCTGTCATGTTTTAGAGTCAGAAATTGACCTATCTTCCTTCCCAGATTTTGACCTCCCAATGATTCTAAACTGTATCATAGTTATCTTCAACCCTGAGAATAGAACTTGGCACAGAGCAGACACAAAGTCAGCCTGCAACAATACATTTGACTCATATAGAACTGAACCCCAGAAGCAATAATATTTTCATTTTATAATTCAGTCATATAAAAAGAAACTTTATTTCTGTACAAGCTATTAATGTTGCTAATTATGTCTTCACTGACAGGAAACTCAAGATACAGTGATTAATTACTCTTGTCACAATAGTCTGAATTATCCTCTCCTTGGTCCTCATTTTCTTCTGTTATGTAAGGTGCAGTAAATATTTGGTGGAATCACACATGGATTCAGACACACCTGTATTTAAATCCTGTTTCTTGTCTGGGTGACTTTAGAAAAATTGCCTCTTTCCTTTGAGCTTCATTTTCTCTTGTCATAAAAGAAGGTGATAATTTGTACCTCAGAATGATGTTGTAAAGCATAATGACGTAATACATAGTGTTTGGCATACCACCAGCAGTTGGGAATCAGTTAATATATGAAATATGCACATGCATGGCTTTTCTGCTTTTCTTTTCTCCAAGAAGTAGGTAAAGGTGAATGTACACATCCATAATTGCATTCTGTTTTGCTGCTTCCCACTTCTGGCACCAGACTTAAGGGTAGTGGCTATCCAGTGCCACAAGAAGGAAACAGCAAGTCAGAGAACATATCCCTTAGGGCATTAAGGTAGGGGTAGGCAAATTAAAGCCCATGTACCAAAGCATGTAAGCAAATAAATGGCTGTTAAATGTTAGAAAAAGGAGAAGGAGGAGGAGGTGGTGGAGGAGGGGAAGGAGAAGGAGAAGGAGGAAGAGAAGAAGGAGGAGGATAAGGAGGGAGTGGGAAGGGGGAGAGTATAAATCACCTGTTGCCCATAAAGCCTAAAATATTCTCTATCTAGTCCTTTATAGAAAAAATGTTGCTGACTACTGATCTAAAGAGGAAGAGCCATAGCCACCCTTGCCAAAGACAGATAAAAGCATAGTTGTAGTACTAGAATGGGGCTCTTGAGTTAAAATCCCTGGAGTCTTATTCTACAGAGGTTTCCTTCACCCTACAGTTCGGAGTGTGAGGGTCAAAAGGGATAATATATCTGGCACTCAGTGTAAGTGTAGTTTTCCTTTCCCCCATATTTGTTTATGTAAATTGATAAATGCTTATAAAACTGGGTTCATAATTCTGGGAATATCTAATTTTATTCTCCTTTTTTCAATCCTTTCTCTTCAATTGGGTTATCTCATGTCATGATATTTTCTACTACAGGAGCAACCTATCAGGTTCCCAGTGAGAACCCAATACATATACTTCCTTATTACTTATACTGAAATATCAGAAATGTCTCTAGTGAAAGGTCTTCCTCCTGTTTGACACCTCATTTCCTGGGTTACATTCATGAGACTATAGACTGGCTTGAATGCCATGAGAACCATCATCATTTCTGGCTTCAGTTAGATGCTATCCTTGTGTTCTCTCTAATCCTCAAACAGCTCTGTAACAAAGCAATGATGTTCTCCATTCATATGAGGACACTGAAGTTCTGAGATGTTATAGCACAGTGACTGAAGCCCAATCTTGTATGTGCCCCATTTCTTCTTTATATTTTCCCTCAGTAAACTGTTAGGAAAGGCTTCTTGGAGAACTAAGTTTGAGGAAAGAGAAACAGTATGCCATGACCTTTATTCCCAGGGATTACTTGAACTGAGGAATTTGAGGGTGTCAGGCCAAAAGAGTAGCCTTCTCGAAACTGATATGTTTTTTTTTTTTTCCCCACAAATGGGACTGATGAGGAGGATGTATGGATTCTGAGAATTATGTAGATAAAGTATATAAGCTCCTCACATATGATTTAAATAATTATATCTGCTTTGTATTATTCAAAAGGCTATTTTGAACCTTAAAAATAGAAAATGGATGTAGAAGAGAATTGTAAACTTCAAAAGGCTATATTAATGTGAGGATCTTATTCCTATACTCAGGGAAAGGCCTGGCTTTAGATTACATGATAGATCTGTGTTAGAACCATGTTTAATTTCCCCATCTTCTTACCCTTGGGCCTAGCATTTCTATCAGTATCTCCATACCAATCTCCACAACTAATGTCCTTAGAGTGTTAGATGATAGAAGAAAGAAGGTGGGGGTATCCTGAGCAGGTATCATTAGCATCTCACCTCCTTTCAAAGGAAGACTGCGGTGCTGATTCATGCTTACAGTGCCAACTGTATTGCTGTTCACACTGTTTGCTGAACCCAGGGTAGGCAAGGCATGAGCTAAGAGGCTGAAAGGAGACTCAAGGAGCCATAGGAACTACAGACACATTTATTCTTTCCTGGCTGGCACAGCAGCCATAACACAGCCTTTCTCCTGGCTGATGCAGCAGCCACAACATAACCATAAGGCAACCATATCACAGCCATAATGTAGCAATAGCATAAACTCATGTAACATAACCATGATGTCACTTCAATGTGGCCCTAATGCAGCATCAGCCAGGACTTTCATGGTGAAGCTCATACAGGTGTACCACAGAAAGTAGCCCATGACCAAGTGAGTACCTTGTGCCATACATGTGTCATGCTACAAATGATCTCATCTGTTACATTATCATTATTTATAAAACATGGAATGGGAGAGCCTGAACATGCCATCTTGGCTAATTTGCTATCTTGCTACAAAGATCTTCAGGCCAGCAAGCATATTTCTGTGCTTTCTCACTCCCCTGCTATGAAATTCTTATGTTTGCCTTCCATCATGTACTTGGGGAGGAGGAGAGCTGAATAAGTGGAAGAGGAGGAAAAAAGCCATTCCAACAAAGAAAGGAAGCTTCCAGACCATATTTGGCATTCTATCGCTACCATTCAGGTCAAAATCCTTGGCAAATACTCCCTAAGAGTTTCCTCTGATCAACTCCAAATCACAATCCAGAGTTGAATATGAATGACTTTGCCCTGTTTTCAGAGACCTTGCAGTTTTATGGTTGTTTTTCAGTCGCTCAGTCATGTCCAAGTCTTTGAGACCCCATGGACTGCACCATGCCAAACTTCCCTGTCCTTCACTATTTCCCAGAGTGTGCTCAAACTCATGTCCATAATGTCAGTGATGGCATCCAGCCATCTCATCTTCTGTCACCCACTTCTCCTTCTGTCCTCAATTTTTCCCAGCATCAGGGTCTTTTCCAATGAGTCAGCACTTTGCATCAGGCGGCCAAAGTATTGGAGCTTAATCTTCAGCATCAGTCTTTCCAATGAATATTCGGAGTTGATTTCCTTTAGGATTGACTGGTTTGATTTCTTTACTGTCCAAGGGACTCTCAAGAGTCTTGTAATCATGCCTTCTAAGTTCAGCTACAGCTTTAATACAGCACAAAATACCTAAGTGGAGGCAACATGATGGGATAGGGAGAGAGAAACCTACAGGTACAAAGGTCTCCCCCACTCTCATGTGACTCCCAGGGACTATCCTGACCAAGACCCATAAAGTTTGACAGACCTGTCCCCATCATCAGGTCTGGAAGTGATAAAAATAATATAAACAACAACAACAATATTTCTGCCAGCTGCTGCATCAAGCATTTGTCACTTATTAACTTCTTGACTCCTCCCAGAAATTCTATGTAGAAGACATATTAATATCCCAATTTTTTGAATAAGGAAACTAAGACATAAGGTAGTCCTCAGGAGACTACAAGAGAACTAAGTCATCCTGATTCTTTGAACATCAAGCATCCACTTTGTGCTAAACTCTGTGAGTCCTGGGAATACACAGCACCATGAGAATACATAATCTCAGTCATGTGGGAGAGTAGAAAAGTAAACAGTCAGACAGGAAGTTATCAATTATATTTACATTTATAGGCTGCTGCTGCTTAGTCACTTCAGTCATGTCTGACTCTGTGCAACCCTATGGACTGCAGCCTGCCAGGCTCCTCTATCCATGGGCTTCTCCAAGCAAGAATACTGGAGTAGGTTGCCATGCTGGAGCAGGCTCCAGGGGAATCTTCTCAACCAAGGGATCAAACCCAGGTCTCCTGCATTACAGGTAGATTCTTTACTGCTGAGCCACCAGGGAATCTCCATACATTCATATATGCAGTGCCTATTACATATCAGGAACTATGCTAAGCCCTGAATTTAGATGATAAACAAAGCAGATAGAGTGTTACAGCACAGAGTGGCAAGTGCCATGGCAGAGGTAAGCATAGGGGTTATGGAATCTCAGCCTGGGGAGTGGCAGGGGGAGTCATATAAGAATTCCTGGAGAAGTTGATCCTTTGGGCAATTTCTGACCCTCAGATATTTAAAAGAGATCAGCCTAGTCTCCTCTTTCCCAACAGAACAGCCAGGTCCCTCACTCTCTATCTCTCTAGCCCCAGAAGGTTCACAGTTAACTTTTTTTTAGTGTACATCAAGTTTGAGGGGCTTTCTAACCACAGGTAGGTCAGAGCATTCAGTCCCAGAAGCCTCCCTCTCAATTCTCCTCTCCCTGGCAATAGGTACAATCTGTCTATCTGGTTTGCCTTAAAAACATCCTGCAAGATGACTAAATAAAAAGGAAAGATTGGCATCTCACTGCAGTGCCTGGCTCATTGTCTCCATGGGGAGTACCTTCAGACAGCTCTTACCCGGAAGTTTTGTCTACAGCATTTTTTCTATCCTTTCATTATATTCATATTTATTACAAGGGCATAAGCAGTGTCTGAGAGTCGGTCTGCTCAGCACAGCAATGAAATTTTTCTTAACATTCAGGACATTTTTTTTTATCAAGTGCTCTAACCCTTAGCAAGAATGGATATCTAAGTATATACATGGGTATGTGGAGAAGGGGAGCTTTTGTATATGACTATATACAAAATACTGTGTATGTTTGTAAGCATTTCTGTGTGTGTGTGTGTGTGTGTGTGTGTGTGTGTGTGTGTGTGTGTGTGTGTGTGTGTGTGTGAAGTTGGGCTGATTTACATGTCTGGAAGACTTTTTGTAAATTTCCTGAAGAGCTGAGTTCCATAAAATTATCTTTCCTTTAACTTTGTGGAGAAAGAGGGCATGAGTAAATGTTGCTAGCTGAGATGATTGTGTTCATGGAAATTATTTTCCAATAAGTACAATAATTACTATTATTACCCCTAATATAATTGAACTTAGTTCTATTATAAACTCTTTACATAGGTTAGCTCATTTCATTCTCAGAACCGTCCCATAAAAGGGGCATTATTTCCCCCATCATTTTATAGATGAGGAAATTGAGGGTCAAAAAGGTTAAATAATCTGTTTAAGGTTGTACAGTTCAAAAGTGGTATAAAGAGGATTCCAATGCAGAATTCTTAATTCTCGGATCCCAGTCATAACTACTACACTCTAGATTAAGTTTTCTAGATTTAAATTTAATCTCCTAGATTAAAGTCAAGCCAAGCCAAACCATTGAATGTTGAATGTATGTGAAAGTTGCTCAGTCGTGTCCAATTCTTTGTGACCCCATGGACTGTAGTCTACCAGGCTCCTCCGTGCATGGGATTTTCCAGGCAAGAATAATAGAATGGGTTGCCATTTCCTTCTCAAGGGAATCTTTCCAACCCAGAGATCAAACCTGGGTCTCCTGCATGGCAGGCAGATTCTTTACCATCTGAGCCACCGGGAATCCCAATAAGATGCAGCTAGAGCATCTTATTGAAGATTCTGAAGACCAGAATGTGGAGCTTAGAATTAGTATGGAAAGCACTGGGAGCCACTGACTTTTTCTGATCAGGGGAGTGTGTTGAGAGAAGAGCTTTGGGAAGATGGATTTCTAGAAAGAGGAGGCAACAGTCTTGGACCAATTATCTATGTGTTTAATACCCTGGTTTGTATGATCCAATCAAGAAAACAAGAAGCAAATTGGGCTTTATTGGGACAAATTACCTTTCTTGAATTCATTGTAATCAGTCTTGCGGAGGTGCTGATATAGGGAGAGAACACAGGATTTTGACTTTCAGGAAAAGTCCTAGATGATCTTACTGCAGTTGCCTGGAGGCTGACTGCTAAATCACTTGTCCTTTAGAAGCTTCCAGGGGTTCTTACTTTATCTCCATACTTGATTTAAGTTTTCTGGGTCTTATCCTAGCTCCGCTTATTAGATGTGCAAGCTACTTAACTTCTCTGAGTTTCTGGAAGCTAGTTTGTTGTTCCTTTACAGTTCTCTACTCCTAATATTGCCACAGACACAAAATTCAAGACTAAATAACATCAAAGGAAGTATGAAGGAGTAGAGTGTAGGCTATTTTTTTTATAACAAGCAATTCCATATCATTGTAACAAGTGATAAACACAAAGACATATAACTAAAAAGCCAATTATTTCCTTCAAGTCTCTTGCTATTCAATTTTCAGGAGATAACTGATATTATCAGTTTGGCATAATTCCTTCCACAACTTTTTCCATACTCTTAATAATTTGTTTAAACAAATATACACACATGTACAGCTGTTTCTTTCCCTAGACAAAATGATTCATATCATGCATATGCTTTTACAAACATCATCTAATTTCATCCTCAGATGGATAAAAGCAACTTTCTTTGTTCTTTGAATAGTTAAGAGATCATGGACTTTAGTTCAATAACCACTGGATAAAAACAAACAAACAAACAATAGACTTAATGACATGAAAATAAAAATCTTGTGGGTTGAAAAGAATTAACTCAAATAACGGCACTAATCCTTTATTTGTCATATCAGTCGCAAATATTTTCTCAGTTTTTATTTGTTTCTTGATTTTGATTTTTCTGTCTTTTGTCAGAGAGAACATTTGCATAATCTTGGAGTGAAAGAGACCTTCTTAAGGAGAAGGTGTTCAAACAAGACAGAAAACTCAGATGCTATGAGGAAAAAGAAAGGCATGTTTGACTATACTGGAGAAGAAATGTTAAGGCTTTTAAAGTTTCTCTCTCCAAGCATATGGAAGGCTTAGCTGTGGGAGCATATTGAAGAAAGGTAGAATTCAGATGAAGAAAAAGAAGTATTAGATTAGCATTTAAGTATCAATAGCTATAGGGAAAGCAGTTTGACCTGTATTTTGAGAGTGTACCCAGAACTAGCAAGTAATAGAAGAATGCCTGTGTGTCGAACAGTGGTGATAAGGAGTGACTCATTGCATAAATGAGAGTAAAGAGCTGGAAGAAAAAACTTTCCTCAGATAAACACAACTCCTTACCTAATAAAATGAAATGCTGACAATGATTGGTCAGTGGTGGGGGTAATTTAGACAATCAGATGGTCTTGAGGCCACGAGGCTTCCAGCAAGATAGCCTCTAAGTGTCTCTGAAGGTTTCCTCTGACTGTGGTCAGAAGTTTTACAATCCTAAGAACTTCATGGAATCCATCAAAGCTTTCCATATTCACTCCCCATTTCATACTCCAGAACCAGATGTTCTTGATAAAGGTCATTTTAATGATCACTTTAGCAGTAGAATGAGCAAAAGTTTTTGGACCCTTAGGGTTGTGTAGTGTGAACCTGGCTCTCACTAGCTGTGTGACTTTTCCCTCTCTGAATTTGAGTTTCTTTTTTTGAAAAAAATAAAAAGTTAATACTGACTTTAAAAGCTTTTCAAGGAAGTCAGAGGACTGATGCATATTAAAAGACTTCAGGGAGTGTAAAGGCCAATAAAAATGTAGGTAATTACTATGATGTCAGCTTAGGTGACAAATAACCTGAAGTAAAAAAGGCATATTGAGTAGAGTAGTAGCTTTCCCCTACTCTTGGCATCTGCAGACCATTTGTGGTTGGATGGGTTCAGAGAAGGTACTGAAGCTTTCAGAGCCTACCTGCTACTAGCATCACCATTGTCCTTCATCCATGCAACTCATGGGGAGAATGACACAGTTTGTTAAGACATCAGTGAGATGATGTCTAGTATTAGCAGACAGTTTTTAATTCAGTCCAAAAAAAGCAGAAAATATGTCATATTATCATCACAAATGCTGAAAATGAGATAAATTTCTGGAACTCTAGGAAGTCCAGAGATATACATCAAAAAGGTCTGAGCTCTCAGGGATAAATCGACCAGAGCACATAAATATACAGTCTTAGATCTAGCTGAGAGTATGGGAGTAAGTGGCCTGGCTGAGGGTACAACAAAGAGATTATATTTTAGTTCTTGCCTCTGTAAGGACTCTGGAACTAGAATTCCTTGGTAGAAATCCTGGCTCTGCTGTTTACTATCTGTGAGGTGCCAGACAAGTTAATTAATCTCTGTGTGCCTGTAATAGTACTTATCTTACAGTATTCTTTTAAGGGTTAAATAAATTAATATCTATAAAGTGCTTAGAATAGTGGCTAGTGCATAGTAAGTGTCACATAAATATTATTTTTAAATATTAATAAAATATATACTTTCTTTATTAGGGCATTGAGTGTTTTTTTTCCCTTTATCAGGCACCTATGTATCTCTCCATCCTCATTTCTTACTGTTTCCTCTTAAAATTGCATTCTCCAAGAATGAAATAGGTACAGCACTGTCCAATTATACCAGGTGATTATATATCTCTTTGCTTTAGCCTTGGTCTGGAATGCTCTTCCTGCTATGTTCATTAAGAAAATTCTTCTCTTTTCAAAAGTCAACTCAAGCACCACCTCCTCCAGGAAGCCTTTCCTAATTATTACCACCTTGTTTTCTCATCTTCTTGATGTAGATATTCACTTATTTTCACAATTTCTTTGTCATTCACCCCATGAGTTGCATGGATGAAGGACAATGGTGATGTTAATAGCAGGTAGGCTCTGAAAGCTTCAGTACCTTCTCTGAACCCATCCAACCACAAATGATATGCAGATGCCAAGAGTAGGGGAAAGCTACTATTCTACTCAATATGCCTTTTTTTACTTTAGGTTGTTTATCACCTAAGCTGACATTGTAGTAATTACCTACATTTTTATTGGCCTTTACATTCCCTGAAGCCCTTTCATATACATCAGTAACCTGACTTCCTTGAAGCTCATGTGCAATTCTATAATGATGGCTCACATTTTGTACTTCAGTTATTTGTTTATGGGACTATATGCTATGGTTAGACCATGAGATCTTAAATGGTGACCATAATCACCATAACCTCATTGGTTTTTTTTCCCCCAGCCTTGAGCCTATAGTTTGTTACACAGTAGAAGCTCCAACAGTGTTGGTTGAGAAGACTTAAATGCAAAGCATTTTTAATAACTACTGATCTTGTGTCGTTTTTGCAATGACCTGGTATAATAGACATTATTATTAGTCCTGTTTTATGGATGAGGAACTTGAGGTTGAGAGAAATTAAGGGTACATCAAGGTCTCAACCAGCTAATAAGTAACAGAGCTGGAAGTTAGTGCCAGGTCTTTTTTTTTTTTTTTAAACACAATGCTCTTTCCACAGCAATGCTTTTTTATCTGTCTGATTTTATTACTAGTAATAATGGCTAGCATTTATCGATTACTTGCTTTATTTAAAGCACTAAGGTAAACACATACCATAAATTGTATCATTTAATCTTCTCAGCAATGCTGCAAGTTTATCCCATTATGATACTCCTTAACAAATGAGGAAACTGAGACAGAGAGAGGTGAAGTAATTTGCTGGAATTAATTTGAATCCAGTTTAAGTTTATAGAAATAATTTTTATCTGTAATCCCCTAGTAATTCTCAGCTGATACTTAGAGAAAAGTTATTACTTCCTCAAAATTCTACTAGGAGTGAATGGATTTTTGAACCCAGATCCTGGTACCTCTGGAGATCTTCTCTTTCCATCACAACGCGTGGCTGCATTAGTGGTCCAAAAGGGAAAAACTCTGTCTGAGGGGGATATTTCTGGGTAACTGGGAGTTCAGTTACTCAACTTGAGATGTGAGGATCATGGCTCCTTATGATATAGAATTTTGAAGCAATATAAGAGAGGAGAATTAGACTGAAGTACATGGCCTGTCTTCTGTTCTCACAGATTTGTGATGAGTATATTACCTACACTGATGAGAAGAGGAGACAGATATAATGTGAAATGGGGTTGGAGGAAAAATAAATTATTGAAATGAGGCCCCAGTCGAGCAAACTTTCAGCAAGATGATGTTTTCATCTTCTTCTTGCCCAGAGATAAATATCCCTAGGCAAGTTTAACAAGAAAGGACAAGGGAGGCCATTATTTTTATTTTATTTATTTGTGGCAGTCATTGGAAGTCCCCATCTTTGGATCAGCAGTTATAAATAAAGTATATCATCTGATATTCCAGATTTATGAACAAGGATGCAACAATCAGAATTGCCTCTGGGTATCTAAGAATAATGCATAAACACAATAAAGGAGCAAGGCAAAGAGCAGAATTTAGGAGCTTCCTGCTTAGGAGAGAACTTGCTAAGTAGGCAAAGGGACCCATTTGATAAAAGTGTGTGATAGAGTGAATATACCAGAGCCAGCCAAGCTCAGTGATTCAAGGCATCACTCAATCATTAAAAATGCTGCTGTGATCCTAGGTCTGCAGACTTCCTTTTGACAAACTGACCTAGCTCACTGGGAGATAGGGGAATAGGTGGAAATAATCATGCTTGAGAGCATTGCAATCTGGGTTTACCTTAGCAGGCTAGGGAGATTCATGCTTCTTGGCCTGAGAGCATGAACCATGCAGGAAACATCTCTAGGGTGTCCGATTTACAGATATGTTAATTTTGAGCATTACTTTGCTAGCGTGTGAGATGAGTGCAATTGTGCAGTATTTGAACATTCTTTGGCATTGCTTTTTTTTTGGGTTGGAATGAAAACTGATCTTTTCCAGTCCTGTGGCCCCTGCCGAGTTTTCCAAATTTGCTGGCATTTTGAGTGCAGCACTTTTAAGATTTGAAATAGCTCAGCTGGAATTCCGTTACCTCCACTAGCTTTGTTTGTAGTGATGCTTCCTAAGACCCACTTGACTTCACATTCTAAGATATCTGGCTCTAGGTGAGTGATCACACCATTGTGGTTCTCTGAGTCATGAAGATCTTTTTGAATAGTTCTTCTGTGTATTCTTGCCACCTCGTCTTAATCTCTTCTGCTTCTGTTAGGTCCATACCATTTCTGTCCTTTATTGAGCCCATCTTTGCATGAAATATTCTAATTTTCTTGAAGAGATCTCTAGTCTTTCCCATTCTATTCTTTTCCTCTATTTCTTTGCATTGATCACTGATGAAGGTTTTCTTATCTCTTCATGCTAATCTTTGGAACTCTGCATTCAAATGGATATATCTTTCCTTTTCTCCTTTGCCTTTAGTTTATCTTCTTTCTTTTTTTTTTTTTTAAATGAATTTATTTATTTTCAATGGATGCTAGTTACTTTACAATATTGTGTTCTTTGCCATACATTGACATGAATCAGCCATGGGTGTATGTGTGTCCCCCCATCACTAATCCCCATCCCCCTCCCTCCCCATCCCATCCCTCTAGGTTCTCAGTTATTTGTAAAGCTTCCTCAGACAATGATTTTGCCTTTTTTGCATTTCCTTTTCTTGGGGATGGCCTTGATCACTGCCTCCTGTACAATGTCATGAACTTCTGTCTATAGTTCTTCAGGCACAATGACACCATATTAAACCTAGACAGCATATTAAAAAACAGAGACATTACTTTGCCAACAAAAGGCCATCTAGTCAAAGCTGTGGTTTTTCCAGTAGTCATGTATGGATGTGAGAGTTGGACTATAAAGAAAGCTGAGTGCCAAAGAATTGATGCTTTTGAACTGTGGTGTTGGAGAAGACTCTTGAGAGTCCCTTGGACTGCAAGGAGATCCAGCCAGTCAATCGTCAAGGAAATCAATCCTGAATATTCATTGGAGGGACTGATGCTGAAACTGAAACTCCGATACTTTGGCCACCTGATGTGAAGAACTGACTCACTGGAAAAGACCCTGATGAAGGCAGGAGGAGAAGGGGATGACAGAGGATGAGGTGGTTGGATGGCATTATCGACTCCATGGACGTGAGTTTGAGCAAGCTCTGGGAGTTGGTGATGGACTTGTAAGCCTGGCATGCTGCAGTCCATGGGGTGGCAAAAAGTTGGACATGACTGAGCTACTGAACTGAACCTTGTGCTATGGCAGAATTCATACTAAAAACTAGGACCTTCGACCCCAATTCCAGTGTTCCCACCACTTCACCTTAGTTAATTATCTTTATTGTTCATGCCTTAATGAGGGAAGAGAGGATCTAGATATCTGACCAGAGAGTGAACAGAGCACTGCAGCTGGCTCTTAGCACCTGTGTTTCCAAATAGACCAGAGATTCAGGAAGAGCAATGGATTTGTGATCAAAAGCCCTAGGGTTCACTCACACCTAAGCCATTACCTCAGTTATCTTGGGTAAGTCCTTTTATTTCCTGAAACTTAGTTTTTCCATCTAAAAATGAGAAGAAAGAAGCATGTCTAAGGAGTTCATAAACTCATAGGAACAGGGGTTGTGCAGACTGTCTGAGGTATGGGAAAACTCTGGAAAGATGCTGGGACAGTAAAGATAGACACCTCCAAACATTCATTAGCCACAAAAGGCTTTTGTTTTTGTCTTTTAAATGACTTTCATTTTGTGTCCACAAACATTACTTGAACATTTACTTTGTATACATTGCCATGCAAGGTGCTGTGAGAGGTGGAGATATAGGCCCTGGCCAGCAAAAATAAAAGGAAAATGAATGATGACTAAAGCACTGAACTTGCAGCAAGTGGGACTCTTGTCTCCAAGACAGTCTTTGAATAGCCCTCACCTGTATCACCATTTAAATCCTCCTGTTAGTTCTGCTTCTTTTAGTGGCCCCTTTCCTACACTAGCTACCCTGTATATGGTCAGAAGGTGCATCGATTCCAAATTCTTCTGCTTGACATTACTGTGTTTCCCTATCCTGGGTAACTTCTCTCTCTTTGCTCCCCAGTATGAACCACCCTTAATCCTCAGGTCTGGTTCCTTACAGAGCCCACTCTCTCCGTGACCTCTCCTATTCCCAATACTATCTTCCCTGCAATCTCTGCCTCTCTACTTGTCTCTCATGCATTTGCCTATACCCAGCCCACTTTATCATCTTTCAAATGCCAGCATAATTTCACTTCTTCTTTAGGATATATCTCCTCTGAGTTCACAAAATCAGAACCAAGCTGAACTATTAAAGGCTCAGGTGATTCCAGTTTGTTTGTTCTGCCCTCTTGAGTCTCAGTTCCTTGAAGGCAGGAATCAACTCTCTTCCATGCATGATGGCAGTTTTTTTTTTTTTTTCCCTTGCCTCAAAGCTGAAGATACGCAGTCTGATTCTAGTTGAAATACAACTCAAAGAAATGCCCTTTGTTTGCCAACATATTGACATTTCTGGACTATTGAAATAATTTCAGCAGTCTATGATAGGAGTTTTCAACCTGCTTTTAACACTATAACTTTTAAACACAAATAAAAATCAGCAGGGGAACTCAAAATAGAAAACAGATCAAAGTGGAGCTGTTCTAGTTGAAGTGAGGAAGTCATCTCTTCTATGTAATTTCTAGGATGCCCCCACAGAATGTTTTAGAGTTCATGAGGTACAACTTTGAAATAACTGTTTCAAAAGGCAAATGGGTCAGGAAAAGTTAAAATTAAGATACATGGTTGGTAACAGATGACTTAACTGGTGAATGTCATAATTCAGACTCAGGGGACCTGAAGGCTGCCATGGGAACATGGCTTATATAACCCATTCAAAGTTTGCCTTAGGGGGTAAGAATTATAGTAATCACCTACACAGATAAATGGGGAAAGCTCCAAAAGGCTTTGGTGAGGCCACGGAAATGTGACAAGCAGCTAACTAAAGCCTAGATGACTGATGAGGGGCCTCTCTTCCCTAGGGAAGGCCAGGACCCCAGGTCCTGCCTTCAGCGGTTCCCCTACTACTCAGTCTAAGCCTCTTCACTGCCAAGGGTAACAAACCCCATGTCTAAGACCCTGCCTCTCTCAAGGTCCATTTCCCACATTTGGAACAATGTCCAATAGTCATCTTACTGTGGTTTCTCTGTGTCTGGCACCAAAAGAGTTCCAAAGAGTCAGACATTTTCCCTGAGGGAATTCAGTCTTTTTTAAAAAAATATGAATGCATATTTAAATGCTTATGTAAGACATCACTTTAGCCATTTCAGGAACAAGCCCTGCAATCTACTTAGATATCAGGATACTCTGGATGATATTTTTTCTGAAAGGTTCACAACCTGTCACACATCCCATATCCAACCACCCAAATCTGGAACACCTTTGCAATGACCTGTGGATTATAAACTATGTTCTCTGCCATTGAGGTTTCACAGAAGTGTCTCGGGATGCAGTAATGCTATAAGCCTATTTCCATGTTTTGTTGTTGTTGTTGTTGTTTGTTTTGTTTTTTAGTTTAAACAATAAAAAATAACTAATTGGCACTGTTCTAAGTGCTTTTCCTGTATTAACTCACTAAAGTCTCACAAAAAAACTTTTGAGATAAGTGATATTTTCTCCTCATTTTTCTTTGAAATTGAGGCACAGAGAAGTTAAGTAACTTGTCCAGAGTGAAACAGCTAAATAGTCACAGGGCTAGGATTTAAACCTAGGAATCCTCAATTCAGAGCCCACGTTAAATTATCCATACATTGTATTCTCACGTCAGCTTCTTGAAGAAGAAACTGCATTCTTGAGAAGCAAAGCAGCCTGTCCATATTAGTGAGGTGTTTCTTCACCCACCAAGAAACTGTTTTTAACCACTCCCTGGCTCACTTCTGCCTTCTAGGCAGGACCAGATAGAAGAAAACACAATTGTCCAGATTCCCGTTATTTTGGATTCAAGTCATTTCTTTGTTTCTAAGTCTCTTTGTGATCCTGGGGAGAAAGATTCTTCCTCTCTTTGGATATCAATTTCACTGACTGCAATATGATGATTTAGAATTTATCTCAGACTTTCTCCAGTCCTAGTCAAAGTACAAATTTTTTGTAAATTTACTATACCTTAAAAAATTCATCTGTATTTTTTGCATTCCACTCCATAATGAATATGTATTTATTTTAATGTAACTCTTCCAAATCTTCTAGCAAAGTCAGTTCTCCAGGAGAGAGTGGCCCTATAGTTCATGTATCTCCAGTGCATTGGATTCTGGTTTCAGAGCCAGTGATCTAAAAGATGTCTCTAGAGGTTTTCTTTGCTCTGACATTTTACAACATTAAAACATGTTTAACCCTATTGTGCTAGGTAAAGGAAAGTAAGGCAAAAGGGCAAATGGGCTGAGTCTATTCTATGAGCTCTCTCAAAATCTTTACTAAACATTTGAAAACAAAATGTAGCATCAAGGAAAAGTCAAGGAGTGGCTTAACAGGAAGTCAGTTCCTGCTCTGCTACAAACAAATTGTGTTACCTTTAAATCAGATTGTTTGTAAGATTGTTTCATTTAGCCCCTTCATTAAGTGGATGAGGAAATTTAGGTATGGAGATGGGAAGATGTCTACCTGAGGTTACACAAAAGTGAGTAGTGAAGTTTGGACTAGAATCATAGCATCCTGTTAAACTAGAATCATAGTCCCTGTTAAGAGCCATACCAGTCACGTCAAGTTCCTAGTCCTGTGTCCTCATCTCTAGAATGGAAATAAAATCATTGTTCTATCCCTGAGTTATTATGCTGATCTGATGGAGCAGTGAGTGTGAGAGGTCTTTGGACTGATCACTTCTTGCCATCAGAGAAGTTGAGGAGAGAGTACCAGAGTTCTGGAAACCTGAGGAGTGTGGTATCTGATGGGGAGTGGGTGCTTGAAGGGAAACCATACATGGAAAGCCTCAGAAAGGAGAGATGGGGATCTCTAAGAAAACCTCCCTCTTGCTACTGGATCTCTTGGGCTATTGGACTTGTTTAAAATTAAGTGAAAACCCTGTTTGTTCTATTCAAAAATACTATATAGTATTTACTTTATGGCAAGCACTGCTCCTAGTGCTTTACAAATATTAACTCATTTAATCCTCCTGAAAATATTATGAGGTAGGTTATATGATCATTCTTATTTTATAGATGAGGAAATGGAGGTGCAAAAACAAAGTAATTTACTCAGGTTCACACAGCTAGTAAATGGCAGAGAACAAAACTGAACTCAGGTCATTTTCCTTGAGAGCCTATGCTCCTAACTGTTGGAAACTATCTACTCAGATAAAATTGGTTATGTGCAGGATGGTGTTATGGAAAGGTACAGAGTTTAGTATTTTGTTGCTAAAAAGAGGCTAGTGATCTTGGAAAAGTCCTTCTCCTTTATGCACCTTCCTGTGTCTACAAAGAGATTTCCCTTTCTTTTGCTCATTTCTGGTATTCTAAAAACCCAGAATTCCTTTCTCCATTTCAGAGACATTTTCTTAAGCAACAACTTTGGTTTTCTTCTCTCAGCCCCACTCCCAGTCCAACCTGACTTATCACCTCTAGGGAATAATGCTCTCTCAGCATAAAGAGAATTCCACTGGAGCAGCTAATCTTTAACTTCTTAGAGCCTCTGGATGCCTCAGCAAGAGTAGAACTCCAGGAAAGTTCACTTTGCTGTTCTTCATTTAGATTTAATAAGATCATTACTGTCCATTATTTAAATATCACTGGGTTATGAAAAACATGAACAATTTCTTGCCTTTCATCCTGTTTGTTTACTGTCTATTTGGGAACAGGGTGTCATTAGCAAGTATTAGGGAACATATTTTTTCTTTGTGCTATAAATGTTAACATTACTTTGAGAGGCAGCTCAGAACACTGCCACCATTTGCCGACATGACTCTGGACTCACCATTTAACCTTGATGACCCTGGGTAATCAGCCAGCCAGGAAGCAGCTCCCCTCATCACTTAAATACTTAAGTACTGGTGATCAAAAATTCAGCACTGTAGAGCTGAAACAGACCTCCTACATACACCAACTGCTAACCATTTCACCAATGAGGAAACAGGACAGAGAGAAGGGAATTACCCGTGGGTCCACTGTGAGTGGCCAGTCCAGAAATATAAACTATTACACTGAAAGTATTGTGAAGACAGGGACTGGGTCTAATTTGTTTGCTATAGTCTTCTCAATACCAAATATAATGTTATACACAAAGATTGCAGTTGAAAAATATTGTGGATTGTCTGATTGACATAACCAAGGTGTTCTGACTTCCAGGTGAGACATCTTATCAGTAAACCACAATTTTAATCAGTCTTGTAAATTACCATAACCATAGAGGCCAGGGCCTAAAAGAAATCAAACTATGAATATGACAAATTTTTTCAGCCAAAAAATACAAAACTCTTCCAACTATCACAATCTTCATAATGCTGATGTTGCTCTTCAAGCTCTAGTCCCCTGTAGCACCAAATAGGTTATTGCTACTGACATTTTGGGTGAAAGAAAGGCTTTGGGACTGATAACCATGGAGGGAGGTATGGCAGCTGAGGCAGTGAAGATAGTGTGGTACAGGCCACTTTGTGTTTCTGGTTTTGTCAGTTATCCATTTCTGCATAAGTAATATAAAAACTGAGCATCTTAAAGAGTGTCCAGCTATTATTTTACTGTGGGTCATGAAGCCAGGCATGTCTTCCCTGGTTGCACCTAGCTCAGGGTCTCTCACAGGCTACAGTCAAAGGATCAGCTGGGGTTGCAGTCATCTTAAGGGTCAGTTGCAGAAAGATACGTTTCTAAGCTTGCTCATCAGGCTATTGGAAGGATTTAGTTCCTTATGAGTAGTTGGACTGAGGACCTCTGTTCCTTGATAGCAATTGAAGAGAGGCCTCCATCAGTTCCTTGCCACAAAGACCTTTCCATAAAGCTGCTCCCAAAATAGGACCCAGCTTCATCAGATAAAGCAAGTAAGGGAGCAAGAAAGGTATAGTAAGATAGTGTAGGAAAAGAGCAAATTAGCCAAGACGGCAGTGGTCAGGCTTTCTCACCCCATGGCCTCTTGCTCTTGCCCCACATTTTGTGAATACATGGCTATGTAGCATTTGAGATCACTTATAGCACTGTCCACATGCATCATGATGTACCCACTTGGCTGCAGGTCTCTTTTGTTCTGTAAACCTATATAAGCTCCACTAGAAAAGCACTTGTGGCTGCATTATGGCTATGTCTGCTGGATCAACCATGAGAGAATACAGCATGTCTACTGAATGGTTGCTGTGCCAGTCGGGAGAAAACAAACATATCTGCAGTTCCTATGGCTCCTTAAGTTTTCTTTCAGCTTCCCTTCTCGAACCTTGCCTACTGTAGTTTCAGTGAACAGTGAGATAGAGCAAGACAGATGGAAAATGTGGTCTTTTGTAACCTGACCTCTGAAGTGACATCACATCACTTTTGCCACATTCTTAATTAGAAGTAAGTCACTAGCTTCAGTCTATACTCAAGGGGAGGGTATTGCAGAAGGGCATAAATACCATGAGGCAGGGACCATTGCATGCCAATTTGGAAGCTATCTACCACAGTGGTTTTTTCTAGCCCAAGCTTTGCACAAGATAAGCACACTATGAACCTAGGGGTAGAAAATGGCATTGATCAGAACATTGGAGAATTTGGCCATAGTCCTTGCTATACCACTTACTCCATAACTTTGATAACTTATTCCACTTTTCTGAGTTGCACTACCCTCACAAGCAAAATAGAGATAAATTGCCTGCCTCACAGGGTATTTGTGGTAATGCAATGAGATTGTGGATTTCAAAGAGCTGGTAATTTAACAAGGGGGAGGATTATATGCACTCTTTTGCAGAAAGGATTCATATCTTATATCAGAGTCTCAAGGGGACACTTGACTCCTTCAAATGGAATAATTTATTGCACATTTAGCAAATTTTACTATTCATTTGTTCAACCACTATTTATTGAGCACCAATCATGTACATGGTACTGTCTTAGGCACTTAGGATGACACAGTGGAGAAATCAGTAATCCCTGGCAGTTACACACTGGTGAGGATGACAGAAACAAGGACAATAAATAAAATATATGATATACAGTAATTAGTGCTAGTTCAGAGAAAAATAAAGGAGAGCATACAGATAAGAAATATTGGGAGGGTGGGTATAAACTTAGATAAGATGGCCAAGCAAAGTTTCCCAGATAAAGTAAGATGTGAGGGCAGACCAGAAGTAGGTAAGAGTGGGTCATATGTGGGAAGAGAAAATGGCAAATCCAAAGATCATAGCATATCTGAATTGCTCAAGGAACAGCAAATGAGCCAGAGTAGCTAGAATAAGCAAGGTTAAGAGTAGTGGGAAATGACCCAAGAGAGGTGGCAGAGGGTGGGGGTGATCATAAAAAGGCCCCTGTAATGAGTTTTCAATGCCATTGTTGCTGCTACTCTTTAAATCACACCAGCCTTCCACCACCCACTTCTGATGCCTGCTTAAGCTGCCAGTTTTCTACCCCAGTGCCTTGATTCAGTCATTACCCTCTTGGGTCAGTTAGAGTTGCTGTGGCTGCCCTGCTCTCCTGATCTATTTGTGAACCTTCTCTCCATCATGATTCTCTCGGGAAACCCCTGCAACGAAAGGCTCATGTATTATGCATCATCGAAACCCTAACACCTATTCCATTGTTAGCACAATCTACGGCTGAGTGGAGGTGTTTAGCTAAAATTTGTTGATGGAAACTATTTTGCTACCTCAAGGCTGGAAGTGCTCTAAAATAATATGCTATGCTACTAGGTTAGGTTATCTAGGTTAGGATATCTAGTTCAGGATATCTAGGTAGGATAACTAGGTAGGTTACCCTTCTTTCCTGACAAGAGTAGAAAAGTCACAAATTCAAAAATTATTCCAACAGGAAGATTACCCAGCTCAACTCTTTCCTAATCTACTACCTATTAAGTTTCTATTAGGTGCCAGACATGGCAGTAAAGTATCTCATTTAGCTTTCACCACAATTACTTTTGGCTTCTCTAGTGGCTCAGTAGGAAAAAATCAGCCTGCAAATACAAGAGACGTGGGTTTGATCTCTGGGTCAGGAAGATCCCCAGGAGAAGGAATGGCAACCCCCTCCAGTATTCTTGTCTGGAAATCTCATGGGCAGAGGAGTTTGGCAGTCTACAGTCCATGGGGTCACAAAAGAGTCAGATACGACTTAGCAAATAAACAACAACAGCAACAAAATAACCTTTACAGATAGGAAAACAGAGACCCAGTGCATAGAAAGGGATTTGCCTAGCATCCCACAGTGAATTAATAGTGAGGCAATAGGTGTTATTGATGTTATGGGCCCACAGCAGTAGAAATGGATTTCACTCACTTGCTACCCAGTATCAACTCTTATGCCCAAGAGCACACTTCAGTAAGATGGGTCTCAGATGTTGAAGAATGGAGCCTGAAGCCATTGCTTAGACTCAAGTAAAGCTTACTGTCTCAAAAAACAGAAGGCAGTCCCCTTTAGAAGTAGACATTCTTAGGACTGAATTGCAGCTCTGTTACTTATAGTCATGTGAATTTGAACAAATTGCTCCTACTCTCAATTTTACTCTCTGTGAGAGGATTATAGCACCTACCTTGGGTAAGGGACATGGAACTGGTGATCAGTGTGTTGTGAATGAGATGAATGGGTATGAAATCATTTAACCCCATGTCTAGCACACTGCTTAGATACTCAAGGAATGAGTTTTCTTACTCATCAGCCTTTGCTTGGACCAGCTCCATTCCTGCTAGGGCTGACGGTCTTGGTATTTTATGATCATTCTCTACTTTTTGATCAGTCTTTCCAGCTTGCTCATAAGAACAGTTCAGTCCTGGTTATACTCACCTAACTCCAGGCTTCCTCAAGGCTTAATATTACCTCCCCACACCAGGAACTTTTGACAGCTGAGCACACATGGTTGAACATACATACACAGAGCTCTGAAAAGAAATGAATCTGAACCAAAGCAGTTGCTTGCTAAAGGATAGGTTTGGAGAGGACTTTGGCCCTCTCCTCTGCTATAATCTCCATTAACCTTTATAAGACACCCTAAATACTTGTTGTGGTCGTGCTCAGTCATGTCCAACTCTTTGTGAACCCATGGACTGTAGCCCTCCAGGCTCCTCTTTCCATGGACTTTTCCAGGCAAGAATACTGGAGTGGGTTGCCATTTCCTTATCCACCAAATACTCATAGACTGTGTATAAAATCAATATACTTTCCCATATAAATGCCTCCCCCAATTTTCCTTTATGTGAAGATTCTGCAACAACCACTGTCAGGGAAGAGTGAGTATGGCTCAAAACTTACCACCCATTTTCCCCTCCTTCACTACATCTAGAACCCTACTATTATCTGCTGACTATGACATTGTCCCTGACAAGCAGTTTCTAAGTAAACTCAGTACTACCTTCAGAGGAACTTAGACAAGAAACTATGGGCTAGATCTGTAATACTCAGAGCAAGGGAGTAAGCTCTTAATATAAGAGTATATACAAAGCAGAGTGTATAAGTGCACCAGGAGGACTAAGGTCCTGCTCTCCCCAGGACCAATATTTCTAGGGATCAAGTTAGGAACAAAGAGAGCTGGCATGGAGGCAATCTAGTATATTCCAAATCCAGATGCCAATTATGCCAGGAAAGAGGTACTGCTAGGCATGGAATTGTGGGAAACTAGCTCATCTTTATTTGAGCTTGCAGAATTAGAATGGTGGTACAAAGCATTTAATGCCCAGTTTCCCAAAATAGAGAGACTGATCCTAGGAAAGAAATATATTCCTAAACCTCCACCCCCTTTTGACACTTCATGCACCTTCTCACTTCATGCACCCCTCAAGTGCGGGCTCATTCCTGGAATTTATCACCTCACTAATTGGTCAGACTTCATCGGGGGGGTTGTAACAAGCTCTAGGCATGTATGCATGCATGCAAGCTCTAGGCATCACACTTTAATAGGAAGACAGCAAAAGAGGGGCACGTATAAAGAAGACAGAGAGAGAGAGATCCCAAGGCTCATGAAAAGCAATTGAAAGAAATGGGATTGTTTGGCTGGAAGAAGAGAAGATTCATGTGGTATGATATTTTGGAAGATTTCTGAAGGGATTCTCATGGGGTAAAGAGAGCAAGTAGAGTCTGGGAAGCCCAAGTGACAGGAAATAGACATACGGCTGGAACCTACAGGGAGCCAAATTTCAGTTGAATGAAATGAATAATTATCTATTTCTCAGAGCAGTCCATGGAAGAAATTAGCCATGTTTATAGGTGATGATCTGTGTATCACTGTAAGTGTTCAACTAGAGGATAATCAGTTCAGTTCAGTTCAGTCACTCAGTCGTGTCCGACTCTTTGTGACCCCATGGACTGCAGCACGCCAGGCCTCCCTGTCCACCATCAACTCCCAGGGCTTACTCAAACTCATGTCCATTGAGTCGGTGATGCCATCCAACCATCTCATACTCCATCGTCCCCTTCTCCTCCCACCTTCAATCTTTCCCAGCATCAGGGTCTTTTCCAGTGAGTCAGCTCTTTGCATCAGGTGGCCAAAGTATTGGAGTTTCAGCTTCAGCATCAGTCCTTACAATGACTATTGAGGACTGATTTCCTTTAGGATGGACTGGTTGGATCTCCTTGCTGACCAAGGGACTCTCAAGAGTCTTCCCCAACACCACAGTTCAAAAGCATCAATTCTTTGGCACTCAGCTTTCTTTATAGTCCAAGCCTCACATCCATGCATGACTACTGGAAAAACCATAGCTTTGACTAGAGGACTTTTGACTAGAGGATAATACACACTTTTTCAAATGTCCAGCAATCCTGAAATTCTTAGGTTTCTGTGATCATAGAACTACTCAAAGTTGGAGCCAGAGCTTGGAATGCATAAGTTCTGATGTCTGCTGTTGCACTTTTGACCTCAGAGCCTGTCTCTTGATCAGGGTGGGAACACAATCCAGTCCCAAGCTCTGGGAAAAGCAGTGATACTGCCTAAGGAGGATTGCATCCCCATTCTCCCGAACCTCATTCTCTCATCTCAGAAACTTCTACTACCATTATCTCCATCATGCTGTGAGTGCCTCTGGGCTCCTAGGAATACTCGAAAGAGTCACAGGAAGCTGAGTTCAGGGTTTCTTTGAGACTCGCTGACGACTTTCTCTTTAGCCTACCTGATTTCCTTCCAACAGTAACCATTTCAGAGTATGTGTTTCTGTGGACTGTGGTATAGTATTGGGAGGTACTAATTTCCCTGGTGTAAGCTGGCCTGCAGGCTAGCCAAGCACCTACAATTTCCTCAGAGAAGAAGACTTGCTTCATGTGCACCAACAACTTAAGAAGCTTCAGATTTCCCTCATTTTATTCAACATTTAGTTTTCTTGCTTTTGACAGGGAAGAAAAATAGGAGGAGGGGAATTAAAAGAGAAAACAACCAAGAAAGGGCTGAAGGGGAGGGTGTAGGGAGCACTAAAACCACTGCTATGTAACCAGCCAACAGTGATACTGCAAGTTTATGGGCTTTGGTTGCCATGGAGATGGTTACATAACTCCAGCTGGTGGTGAAATTTCATACTGCTTGTGGTGGCGAACAATATTTCAGTCACTTAGGGCTACTTTTAAAGAGAACAAATAAAGTAGCCAAGGGGCCCTTTGTCTTGCAGTCTACAACCCGCACTGAGTTTCAGTCCCACACGCCAGTCATTTTCCAGGTTTTTGTGTGTAGCAAAATGTTCCCAATTATTCTCTGAGTAGAGCTGGGTACTTACTCCTCTCTTTGGCCCAAAATGGCTAGGAATGAGGCTTGAAGCAAAGAAAAAAAAAGTAAAATGTCCTCTTACTGGAGTGAAAGGTCTATGTGGAAAATTTCTACTTGGAAAATTTGCTTTTTTGGAAAATCATGAATTGAGGGGAGGGCATTTATCACTAGGACAGTGTCCAGAAGGGCTAGGTATGTCCTTTGTACTTAACCTCTCTCTCTCTCTCTCTCTCTCTCACACACACACACACACAACTTGAACTCATATGTACAATGATATTAAGTCTCATTTGTCTTTCCAAACAGATTCTGATGAAATCATGTATATTCACATTTACAATGCTTTACTGAAAACATACACCATTAGATTGCACACACAATTTATTTACACACAAATACACATTTGCTTGAACATACACATTCATTTGGGGCTTCCCAGGTGACACTAGTGGTAAAGAATCTGCCTGCCAATGCCAGACACCCCAGTTCAATTCCTGGGTCAGGAAGCTCCCCTGGAGAAGGGATAGGCTACCCACTCCAGTATTCTTGGGCTTCCCTGATGGCTCAGATGGTAAAGAAATCACCTGCAATGGGGGAGATCTGGGTTACATCCCTGGGTTGGGAAGATCCCCTGGAGGAGTGAATGGCAACCAGTATTCTTGCCTGGAGAATCCCCATGGACTGAGGAGCTCGGTGGGCTACAGTCCATGGGGTCACAAAGGACAGAAAAGCATCAGACACGACTGAGAAACTAAGCACAGCACAGCAAATCCCTATTGGACACATGAACTAAAGGACACAGAGAGAAAAGTGACCCATGTTCACGCTGCAATTAATATGCATAGATTTGAACCTGGGCCTTTTGATGACAGATTCAGTGATATTGCCCCTATGACTACCTGCCACCACAGTAGAGTAGAGACATTTTGGGTGAAAACATTCTGCATAAGAAATTGAAACTGTAAACCTCTGCTTCTGAAAACTATCTGGGAGGTTGAGGTTATGTTTTAGGTGATGTCTCTGTCCCCTATTGTATCTCACCTAGCAATGAGGTCAGTTCAGTTCAGTTCAGTCACTCAGTCGTGTCTGACTCTTTGTGATCCCATGAGCCACAGCACACCAGGCCTCCCTATCCATCACTAACTCCTGGAGGCCGCCCAAACCCATGTCCATCAAGTCGATGATGCAATCCAACCATCTCATCCTTTGTCGTCCCCTTCTCCTCCTGCCATCAGCCTTTCCCAGCATCATGGTCTTTTCCAATGAGTCAGCTCTTCACATCAGGTGGCTAAAGTATTGGAGTTTCAGCTTCAACATCTGTCTTTCCAATGAACACCCAGGACTGATCTCCTTTAGGATGGACTGGTTGGGTGTCCTTGCAGTCCAAGGGACTCTCAAGACTCTTCTCCAACACCACAGTTCAAAAGCATCAATTCTTTGGTGCTCTGCTTTCTTTATAGTCCAACTCTCACATCCATACACGACTACTGGAAAAACCATAGCTTTGACTAGAGGACTTTTGTTGGTAAAGTAATGTCTCTGCTTTTCAATATGCTGACTAGGTTGGTCGTAACTTTCCTTCAAAGGAGTAAGCGTCTTTTAATTTCATGGCTGCAATCACCATCTGCAGTGATTTTGGAGCCCAGAAAAATAGTCAGCCACTGTTTCCACTGTTTCCCCATCTATCTGCCATGAAGTGTTGGGACCGGATGCCATGATCTTAGTTTTCTGAATGTTGAGCTTCAAGCCAACTTTTTCACTCTCCTCTTTCACTTTCATCAAGAGGCTCTTTAGTTCTTCTTCACTTTCTGCCATAAGGGTGGTGTCATCTGCATATCTGAGGTTTTTGATATTTCTCCCGGCAATCTTGATTCCAGCTTGTGCTTCCTCCAGTCCAGCATTTCTCATGATGTACTCTGCATATAAGCAATGAGGTAAATGGAGGTAATTCCATTTACCCATATCAAAATTTCCCACTAACTTGGTACCACTTGTGTCTCCTTAATCCTCCAGTCATCTCCTACCCTGCCTTGTTGGTCTGGCTGGTGAAAAATGCCAACCTCTGCCTTATGCACTCATCTTTATTTATTATTTATAGAGTGACAACAGCTTGACTGCATCATACACAGAGGAGCAAGAGACCCAGAACCAGCTCTGAAGCTAGAATAATTCAGCCACACTGCTTGTACTCCAGATAAATGAATAAGAAAATGATATTTCAGGATCAGTTTGGTTTTCAGGACAAAGCTTTCTAGAAAGGTTCTGAAGCACTGGAGTTCTGGAGTCTAATTTTTCTGCCAGGATATTTCTGATTTCAAAAGCTTCTAAGACTACAAAGTTCTAGATTGGTTGTTGGAGCACGAAGTCTCTGAAGTCAGAGTACTGATATCCAAAAGGATGTAAGAATGGAGATAATGAAAGAAAAGAATATATTTCATTACAGGGGAAAAGTGGTGTGTTGAGCTGCATTCATCAAATTTCTGACTGGCTTCCTTTTGCCTCTCTCTATCTACTCTTCACATTCCTCCAATCTGCTCTCTGGCCCAGGATGCTGACTGGTATACTAACAAGCTTAAGTGCTCTCTCTTCTTTCCAATTGTGCTTGGTTAAGGGGAAATCTGGCAGAAAATTAGAGGGAAGGAGAAAAATCAGAGTCGGGGTCTCTATTCTTCCAGCTCCCTCCCAGCAGTGTCACCTTGAACTGGTTGTACTTTTCAACTGAAGATAACAGCTCATCTCCTGACAATTCTTTCCAAAGACACTTTCTTTCCAAATTTCAGTAACTCCCTCCTCTCATTCTTTCAGACTTAAGAGTGGTGACAAGGCCCCATAGTGAGTACTGTACTAGGCCTTGAAGTCTCCCTACACCACAATCATACCTTTGTAAACAGTTTTCTTTTATTCAAACCTCTCCATATTCTCCTAATTTGTATGCACCTACTATTTCCTTCTGGGACTAAAGTACAAAGGAAATCTATGGGAGACAGTTATGTTATAGTTCCCCTCAGATCCAGTTAAAGAGGGACCAGGATTGATTTTCTGGTGCTGCTCAGGGTGCCCTAAAATGCCCCATCCTTTTTACCTTGGGGACCCTCCCACATAGGTCCTCAAGTGGTACTCATGATATTTGCCTGAGGGTCCTTCTGAGCCAAAACCCACTTCAAGAAGGCAGTTCAGCCACTCATTTGTGTCCAAATCTTTGTGACCCCATGGACTGCAGCATGTCAGGCCTCCCTGTCCATCACCAACTCCTGGAGCTTGCTCAAACTCATGTCCATAGAGTTGGTGATGTCATCCAACCATCTCATCCTCTGTCATCCCCTTCTCCTCCTGCCTTCAATCTTTCCCAGCATCACGGTCTTTTCCAATGAGTCAGGTCTTCCATCAGATGGCCAAAGTATTGGAGTTTCAGCTTTAGTATCAGTCCTTCTAATGAATATTCAGGACTGATTTCCTTTAGGATTGACTGGTTTGATCTCCTTGTAGTACAAGGGACTCTCAAAAGTCTTCTCCAATGCCATAGTTCAAAAGCATCAATGCTTTGGTGCTCAGATTTCTTTACGGTCCAACTCTCACATCCATACATGACTGCTGGAAAAACCATCACTTTGACTAGATGGATCTTTGTCAGCAAAGTAATGTGTCTGCTTTTTAATATGCTGTCTTTCTTCCAAGGAGCACGTGTCTTTTAATTTCATGGCTTCAGTCACCATCTGCAATGATTTTGGAGCCCAAGAAAATAAAGTCTGTTTCCAATGTTTCCACATCTATTTGCTATGAAGTTATGGGACCAGATGCTATGATGTTCGTTTTTTTTTTTTTTTTTTTTTTTTAACTTTACAATATTGTATTGGTTTTGCCAAACATTGACTTGAATCCTCCATGTGTGTACACATGTTCCCCATCCTGAACCCCCCTCCCACCTCCCTCCCCATCCCATCCCTCTGGGTCATCCCAGTGCACCAGTCCTGAGCACCCTGTCTCATGCATTGAACCTGGACTGGTGATTCGTCTCACATATGATAATTTACATGTTTCAATGTCATTCTCCCATATCATCCTGCCATCGCCCTCTCCCACAGAGTCCAAAAGACTCTTCAATACATCTGTGTCTCTTTTGCTGTCTTGCATACAGGGTTATTGTTACCACCTTTCTAAATTCCATATATATGCATTAATATACTGTATTGGTGTTTTACTTTCTGGTTTACTTCACTCTGTATAATAGGCTCCAGTTTCATTCACCTCATTAGAACTGATTCAAATGTTTTCTTTTTAATGGCTGAGTAATATTCCATTGTGTATGTGTACCACTACTTTCTTATCCATTCATCTGCTGATGGACATCTAGGTTGCTTCCATGTCCTGGCTATTATAAACAGTGCTGCGATGAACATTGGGGGTACATCCGTCTCTTTCAGTTCTGGTTTCCTCAGTGTGTATGCCCAGCAGTGGGATTGCTGGGTCATATGGCAGTTCTATTTCCAGATTTTTAAGGAATCTCCACATTGTTCTTCATAGTGGCTGTACTAGTTTGCATTCCCAACAACAGTGTAAGAGGGTTCCCTTTTCTCCACACCCTCTCCAGCATTTATTGCTTGTAGACTTTTGGATAGCAGCCATTCTGACTGGTGTGAAGTGGTACCTCATTGTGGTTTTGATTTGCATTTCTCTGATAATGAGTGATGTTGAGCATCTTTTCATGTGTTTGTTAGCCATCTGTATGTCTTTTTCAGAGAAATGTCTGTTTAGTTCTTTGGCCCACTTTTTGATTGGGTCTTTTATTTTTCTGGAGTTGAGCTGCAGGAGTTGCTTATATTTTGAGATTTATTCTTTGATCTTCATTTTTTGAATGTTGAATGTTGAGAACCCCATGAACATTATGAAAAGGCAAGAGGGCAGAGCCCCATCCATTGTAGAAGTATGCCATTTTCTATCATTTCAACTTGGTTCCCAATTCAAAGCCTAAGGCCTGAATCCCAAATTAGAAGAGACATATGCTTTTTTTCCTACCAGCCTTAGGAATAGCCCAGAAAAAAAAAATTGATGACATTTCACAGGCTATGTGAGAGACACAGAATGTTCAAAATGGGATATGAAGTAAAGACACAGGATATACTTTCTGTTCTAACAGTCAATATTTCCATTGCTTGAGGCTGCCCATGTTGATTGGTGTTGCCCTCCTAGTGTCAGGAAGACAGGAACAGACCCTGAGAAGGAAGGAGATTCACTTGAAAAAGTTTAGACAGCAAGTCAAGGATGGAATCTGATGAGGGCTCAGGAACTCTTGATTCCTAAAGCTGGCTACACTATTCCCAGTTATAATTTATGACTGTCAATTTCCCTCTCATTTTTATCCTTAGAAGTATGGTTTGTGAGGAGGGGAGCCATTTTCTTTCTTTTTTTTTTTTCTTTCTTTATTTTTTTTTATTAGTTGGAGGCTAATTACTTCACAACATTTCAGTGGGTTTTGTCATACATTGATATGAATCAGCCATAGATTTACACTTATTCCCCATCCCGATCCCCCCTCCCACCTCCCTCTCCACCCGGTTCCTCTGGGTCCTCCCAGTGCACCAGGCCCGAGCACTTGTCTCATGCATCCCACCTGGGCTGGTGATCTGTTTCACCATAGATAGTATACATGCTGTTCTTTTGAAACATCCCACCCTCACCTTCTCCCACAGAGTTCAAAAGTCTGTTCTGTATTTCTGTGTCTCTTTTCCTGTTTTGCATATAGGGTTATTGTTACCATCTTTCTAAATTCCATATATATGTGCTAGTATGCTGTAATGTTCTTTATCTTTCTGGCTTACTTCACTCTGTATAATGGGCTCCAGTTTCATCCATCTCATTAGAACTGATTCAAATGAATTCTTTTTAATGGCTGAGTAATATTCCATGGTGTATATGTACCACAGCTTCCTTATCCATTCATCTGCTGATGGGCATCTAGGTTGCTTCCATGTCCTGGATATTATAAACAGTGCTGCGATGAACATTGAGGTGCACCTGTCTCTTTCAGATCTGGTTTCCTCAGTGTGTATGCCCAGAAGTGGGATTGCTGGGTCATATGGCAGTTCTAGTTCCAGTTTTTTAAGAAATCTCCACACTGTTTTCCATAGTGGCTGTACTAGTTTGCATTCCCACCAACAGTGTAAGAGGGTTCCCTTTTCTCCACACCCTCTCCAGCATTTATTGCTTGTAGACTTTTGGATAGCAGCCATCCTGACTGGCGTGTAATGGTACCTCATTGTGGTTTTGATTTGCATTTCTCTAATAATAAGTGATGTTGAGCATCTTTTCATGTGTTTGTTAGCCATCTGTATGTCTTCTTTGGAGAAATGTCTGTTTAGTTCTTTGGCCCATTTTTTGATTGGGTCATTTACTTTTCTGGAATTGAGCTTCAGGAGTTGCTTGTATATTTTTGAGATTAATCCTTTGTCTGTTTCTTCATTTGCTATTATTTTCTCCCAATCTGAGGGCTGTCTTTTCACCTTACTTATAGTTCCCTTTGTTGTGCAAAAGCTTTTAAGTTTCATTAGGTCTCATTTGTTTAGTTTTGCTTTTATTTCCAATATTCTGGGAGGTGGGTCATAGAGGATCTTGCTGTGATTTATGTCGGAGAGTGTTTTGCCTATGTTCTCCTCCAGGAGTTTTATAGTCTCTGGTCTTACATTTAGATCTTTAATCCATTTTGAGTTTATTTTTGTGTATGGTGTTAGAAAGTGTTCTAGTTTCATTCTTTTACAAGTGTTTGACCAGTTTTCCCAGCACCACTTGTTAAAGAGGTTGTCTTTTTTCCATTGTATATCCTTGCCTCCTTTGTTGAAGATAAGGTGTCCATAGGTTCGTGGATTTATCTCTGGGCTTTCTCTTCTGTTCCATTGATCTATATTTCTATCTTTGTGCCAGTACCATACTGTCTTGATGACTGTGGCTTTGTAGTAGAGTCTGTAGTCAGGCAGGGTGATTCGAGGAGGGGAGCCATTTTCTTTATTTTTATTATTCAGCTTATTTATTTATTTTTCATTTATTTTTATTAGTTGGAGGCTAATTACTTTACAATATTGTAGTGGTTTTTGCCATACATTGACATGAATCAGCCATGGATTTACATGTGTTCCCCATCCCAATCACCCCTCCCGCCTCCCTCTCTATCCTATCCCTCTGGGTCTTCCCAGTGCACCAGCCCTGAGCACTTGTCTCATGCATCATTTTCTTGGACTTACTTAGTATCTGACAGTCCACCAATGTTCCTGGATTATTTATTTTCTGCAGAATATTAAGAAGGGTGGTTTTAGTATTACCTAAGCCTCTTCTCTATCCCCAGGTGTCCCATTTTTCCTTATCACCATCAACATAAGAGCATCCTATTTAGATCCCCATCTAAAGATCCCAAACCTCAAGACTATTTAGATCAAAAGTTATCAAATTTTGTTCCCCTAAGGTTATTTAGGGGCTACCATGGGGATGTAAAGGTTTGTATTAATAGTAGGTAGGGCTCCAGGGCAGAATCTCCTTCTTTAACCACTGCTGTCTCTACCATCCTTGTCATTCTTACTATCCTCAGCCCACAAGAGCAATCTTTCTGTTTTTCTGCTTTATATATCAGGTTTTGATTTATGGTTAAATTTAGGGGAACAAACTAACTTCTGCCTAAAGCATTTAGAAAACCACTGATTTATTCCAACTCCTTAATTGCATAGGTGAGAAAACAGAGGCTCAGAGAGGAAAACAAATTTGTTCAAGATCACACAGTAAATCATTCAGTAGCATACTTCCAGATGTTCAAGCTGGATTTAGAAAAGGCAGAGGAACCAGAGGTCAAATTGGCAACATCCATTGGATCATCAAAAAAGCAAGAGAGTTCCAGTAAAAAATCTACTTCTGCTTTATTGACTATGCCAAAGCCTTTGACTGTGTGGATCACAAAAAACTGGAAAATTCCTCAAAAGATGGAAATACCAGCCCACCTGAACTGCCCCTTGAGAAATCTGTATGCAGATCAAGAAGCAACAGTTAGAACTGCACATGGAACAACAGACAGGTTCCAAATCAGGAAAGGAGTATGTCAAGACTGTATATTGTCACCCTGCTTATTTAACTTATATGCAGAGTACATCATGAGAAACACTGGACTGGATGAAGCACAAGCTGGAATCAAAATTGCTGGGAGAAATATCAATAACCTCAGATATGCAGATGACACTAACCTTATGGCAGAAAACGAAGAAGAACTAAAGAGCCTCTTGATGAAAGTGAAAGAGGAGAGTGAAAAAGTTGGCTTAAAACTCAACTTTCAGAAAACCAAGATCATGGAGTCTGGCCCTATTACTTCGTGGAAAATAGATGGGGAAACAGTGACAGACTTTATTTTTTGGGGCTCCAAAATCACTACAGATGGTGATTGCAGCCATGATATTAAAAGACACTTGCTCCTTGGAAGAAAATTTTTGACCAGTCTAGACAGCATTTGGACTCTGTGGGAGAAAGTGAGGGTAGGATGATTTGAGAGAATAACATTGAAACATGTATATTATCATATGTGAAATAGGTAGCCAGTCCAGGTTTGATGAATGAGACAGGGTGTTCGGGGCTGGTGCACTGGGATGACCCTGAGGGATGGGATGGGGAAGGAGGTGGGAGGGCGGTTCAGGATGGGGAATACATGTATACCCATGGCTGATTCATGTCAATGTATCACAAAAACCACTACAATATTGTAAAATTATTAGCCTCCAATTAAAATAAATTAATTGTTTAAAAAAAGAAAGAAAGAAAGAAAGAAAATGAAAAGGGGAGATATTACTTTGCCAACAAAAGCTCACCTAGACAAAGCTATGGTTTTTACAGTAGTCATGTATGGATGTGATACTTGGACTATAAAGAAAGCTGAGTGCCAAAGAATTGATGCTTTTGAACTGTGGTGTTGAGGAAGACTCTTGAGATTCCCTTGGACTGCAAGGAAATCCAACCAGTCTATCCTAAAGGAAATCAGTCCTCAATAGTCATTGTAAGGACTGATGCTGAAGCTGAAACTCCAATACTTTGGCCACCTGATACAAAGAACTGACTCATTTGAAAAGACCCCTAAGCTGGGAAATATTGAAGGTGGGAGGAGAAGGGGATGACAGAGGATGAGATTGTTGGATGGCTTCACCGACACAATGGACATGAGTTTGAGTAAACTCCAGGAGTTGCTGATAGACAGGGAGGCCTGGTGTGCTGCAGTTCATGGGGTCACAAAGAGCTGGACAGGACTGAGCGACTGAACTGAAATGAGCACATTTAGTCAGGTCAGGACTAATGAAGATCCTTGCTGCATGACTTCAACCCAATTATCATTGTGTTGGCATTACCCTCACAGTCTTCCCTCCCAGAAGCCTTGGAGTGGACAGTGAGATGAACTAACGCATTAGTCCTTGAGAATATGACTGTGAAAGGGGTGCTACTGTTTGGGTGCTCATGGTGCCTTCAGAGATGAGTTCCCCTACCCACAGCCTCCTCCCCCATGGATAGTTGCTTGCTATGCCTAGGACTGAATTGGACAAGACCGCTGTCTCTGGCCTGGCAGCCACACTTTCTACACTCAAGGTCCTTAGTCCATTAAAGAGGTTTCTACCCAATCAAATATATTTTCAACTTGGAACACAAGCTTTAATCTACAGAGTGACAGCTAGAGAAATGCTGCTGACTATCTTCCAAGGCAGAGAGGGATTTTGGCTATTACTAATAGGAAAGTGGAAGCTGCAGCTGTGTTTGGAGTAAAGTTCATTGAAGAATTCTTACAGATGATGATCCACTGCCAGAGCATTACACAACATTGCCCTCTTCACAGGCCTAAAGTTATTGGACACAAAGGTAAAAGGGAAAAGTTGAAGCAGTGGGTATTTGCAGCCCTGAGACAGAATGGCTCTGGTCTCTGGTTTGGACAGGGCCTGACATGAAAAAATGGGAGTTTCAAATTGTTGCTTGCTCCACTCAAGTCTAGCGTTACCAGCATTATCTGATGTAGCAATAAGGGGTGGGGACTTTAAAGTCAGGCTGTTTGGTTCAAATTCTGGCTCTACTATTTATTGTCTGTATGCTTTGGGTAAGTTATTGAACCTTTCTATACCACAGTTGTTCTATATGTTAAATAGGTGTAATAACCTATATCACAGGGTAGTTGTGAGGATTAAATGAGATGGTATATGTAAAACACATAGGTCACTGTCTAGAGCTATAGTAAGATAACTCTATGTAAAATTCAACTATTATTACTACTTCCCCAGATCTTGGACCCAACTCAGAGTCTTGGGCGCAATGACCCAGACAAGTTACAACCTATTTAAGAAGCAGATGCCAGAGAAACAGTTTCTGAGAGGGAATGGAAGATAAAAATAAGAAAATTATTATTTATCTCTTATCCCCACTCTATGGCAGATATTTTATGCTAACATCAAAATTTTTTTTCCATTTATTTTTATTAGTTGAAGGCTAATTACTTTACAATATTGTAGTGGTTTTTGCCATACATTGACATGAATCAGCCATGGATTTACATGTGTTCCCCATCCTGAACCCCCCTCCCACCTCCCTCCCCATCCCATCCCTCTGTGTCATCCCAGTGCACCAGCCCCGAGCACTTGTCCCATGCATCCAACCTGGACTGGTGATCTGTTTCACACTTGATAATATACAACTAACATCAAAATTATACCATTGAATTCTCAAGAAATATTTGTAAACTATGTACTATATAACCTTTTTTTTTCATATGAAGAAATTGTGGCTGAGAAAAGTTTAATAATTTTCAAAAGCTTACCTGGAATCAAGAGTCAAACCCACATGTCTATTTGACAAGTCCCATGCACGTTATTTCTACTTATGGCCAGATGGATCTGATGAGAAACTCAGATGACAGGAATTGCCATTGGAAATACAAAAGCAATGAATTAGAGGTAGTGCCATTTTGGCTCTGCCTCAAACTAATTGGGAAATTTTCAAAGCAAAAGGAAAGTTATGGAAGCCCTTGCATACTGTTTTAACATCTCTACTGTTCTTGCCTTTCCGAATGGTATCTGATGACCACGCCCGTTTCCTCCTTCTCTGTTTTCTGCATACTCAGGATGGAAGACACTGGGACAGTCTATCAATTATGACATTTCTGAAGAGCACTTGTGTGCCGTGGGCTCAGGACATTCTCAAGTGTTAGAACCAATTCCTCTGAAACTTCATTTTTCAATTGATGATCACACAAAATCCCAGATAAAGGGAATTGAAGTAAAGTCAGAAAAAATGTTGGAGGATATGATATAAAACCACCGGAGCTAAGACTGGTAGAATAAAGTCTGTAGTTGCTTCTATTTCTTGATCATTCTACCCTGAAACACTACTTCTGGGTATGGGAAAGCCCAGGGCTGGTTATCCACTTTTGCCTGTGACATGAGATATGCATTCTGCTTCTAGTAGTGAAGAAATAGGGTCAAGAAAAGTAGACATATTACTCTTTCTTTGTATGTCAGTGTCAGGTCATGGGGTGGAAGAAGAAAATGTGAACTGAGCTGGTAGAGACAACTGTAAACTGGGAAGCAGTTTTCTAGCTTGGGAACAGGGTGACAGAGACATGGATAATGAGGAAGTTGTCATTCAAGCAGAAAGACTTTGGCTAGCTCACCAAGGAGTTATGTGAAACTCACAGTAGGCACCAATATCAACACATACAGATAGTAGCACACTGGAGAAACAGGAAAGAAAGAGCAAGCAAGGAGAGAATTTCAGCTGACCGATAAAACAGAACAACTTCATACATCAAACATGACAACAGTAAACTCTGGGAGATGATTAGGTATGAGTGGAGGGTGTTCATGGTCTTCAGAGGGACAAAAGGTCAGGATAAGAAAAAAGATGGTACTGGACTCAAGCTACAATTCCTTCACCAGCTTCCAAGTCCAAAGTGCCTTAGAGTGCCCAGTTTGCTATTGGCATTCAGCAAAGGATATTTATTATTATGCTCATAAGATGAGACAGGCAGGAGTCATGAATCTTGGCAGGAAAACAAGACCAAAAGATTTGCTTTGACTAAAAGTCGTATAACTGGAAAGGTTTATTGCTGAACTGATTATGTAAGAGCAGTATTTAAGATAAAGATTTGAAGCCCTTAGGCAGATTTGCAAAGAGAGTTTGGGAAAGGACTGAATGCATTAATAGGCCATTTAAGAACTGCCTGCCTTTTAAACCTAGTTTCAGACTATAAAGGGGGAAGGCAGTGGGGCATGATAAAGGACACTAATTTGGAGTCAGAAGACCTGGAATCAGTCAATGACTCACTGTAACCTCAAGCAAGCCTTTCCCTTCTCTGTATATATGCATCACATACATACAGGGTGGTGAAGAAGGAACAGGAGCTAGATTTGAGAATCATTAAGCTTCCTTTTATGTCTGACACCTTAGGCTTTAGAGTAACCCTACCTTCAACACCCAGGTGTTTGACTTCCTACAACCTCCAGAATCCTCCAAAGGACCTAACTGGATCAATTCTCCAGGTGGGCATTCCTCCATTCATCCCTTCTCTCTTGGTCATATCCAGTTTCTCTTGGCCTAACCCAGTAGTTTTCCACTCTGGCAGTACTCACGCAGGAAACTTTAAAAAGGCCAAGGCTCAGGCCCCATTCCAGAGATTCTGACTTAAAAGCTCCCCTGATGATTCCCATGTACAGCCAGGGTAAAGAACCACTGGCTTATACAAACTCTCTGGTGGACTTAATGTAAACAGCCTTAACTTCCCTAACCTTGGTTTCTTGCCTCATTTGTTATTGTCTTCACATTTGCTCTGTGGCCTTTTGATCAGTCACAAACCATACAATTCCAATGCATTTTCTACCCATGGCTTATTGTTTTAACAGTGATCAGTTCTTGAAACTAAATCTCCTAATCACTCCACCAGGCTCAGATCCATTTTTAGGACTCTTATCTCTAGGCACTTAAGTAATTAATGTTAAATTAGCTGGGATTTGCTGATTCACAGCTTTGTAAAATACCTCATTCATGTATAATGTATTAGTTCGGATTTTGTGCTATTTGGCACAGGGTTGAACTTACATTTATCTCTAATTATCTAAATCTATTCAATTATTCATTAATTATTTATTTTAAGGATCTTTATAGAAACATAATTTACATACCATATAAATCATCCATTTAAAATATATAATTCAATGTTTTTTTTAATATATTTGCAGATATGTACAACCATCACCACAGTAAATTTTAGAACATTTTCATCATCTCGAGGAGAAATCCTATACTCTTTAACTATTGCCCACCTAGCACCTGCACCTCAACTTACACCCGTAAGCAACTGCTAATATACTTTCTGTCTCTATAGATTTCCCTATTTTAGAGTTTCATATGAATGAAATTATATAGTATGAGATCTTTTGTGATTGGTTTCTTTCACAACATGTTTTCAAGAGCTATCTATCTTACAGCATGTTCAGTTCAATTCAGTCGCTCAGTCATGTCCAACTCTTTGCGACCCTATGAACTGCAACATGCCAGGCCTCCCTGTCCATCACCAACTCTTAGAGTCCACCCAAACTCATGTCCATCGAGTCGATGATGCTATCCAACCATCTCATCCTCTGTCGTCTCCTTCTCCTCCTGCCCCCAATCCCTCCCAGCATCAGGGTCTTTTCCAATGAGTCAGCTCTTCGCATCAGGTAGCCAAAGTATTGGAGTTTCAGCTTCAACATCAGTCCTTCCAGTGAACACCCAGGACTGATCTCCTTTAAGATGGACTGGTTGGATCTCCTTGTTGGACTATAAAGAAAGCTGAACGCTGAAGAATCGATGCTTTTGAACTGTGGTGTTATAGTATGTATTAGTGCTTTATTCATTTTTATGGCTGAATAATGCTCCTTTGTACAGATATGCCACATTTTCTTTAGTCATTAGTTGATGGACATTTGAGTTGTTTCCACCTAACTGAGCAAATAAGCATGCATGCACATTGTCTATTATAAGTGATTATTAACAAAATTATGTCTGGACATATGTTTTCATTTATTTTGATTATAGACCTAGGAGTGGAATTAATGAGTTATGTGGTACATTTATGGTGAACAATTTGAGGAGCTGCTAGACTGTTTTCCAAAGTAGATGTATTACTTATATTTCCACCAACAGTGTATGAGTGTTCCAATTTCTCCACATCCTAGCCAACACTTCTTATTTCTGAGTTTCTGATTATTCTATTCATGCTGCTGCTGCTAAGTCTCTTCAGTCATGTCTGACTCTGTGCGATCTCATAGCCAGCAACTCACCAGGCTCCTCTGTCCCTGGGATTCTCCAGGCAAGAATACTGGAGTGGATTGCCATTTCCTTCTCTGATGCCTGCATGCATGCTGAGTCGCTTTAGTCATGTCCAACTCTGTGCGACCCCATGGACAGCAGCCCACCAGGCTTCTCTGTCCACGGGATTCTCCAGGCAAGACCACCGGAGTGGGTTGCCCTTTCCTTCCCCTCTATTCATGCTTATGGGTGTGAAATTGTATCTTGTTTAATTTGTATTTGCCAGGCCATGCTAAGTCACTTCAGTCATATCTGACTGTTTGTGCCCCATGGACTATATAGCCCACCAGGTTCCTCTGTCTATGGGATTCTCCAGGCAAGCATACTGGAGTGGGTTGTCATGCCCTCCTCCAGGGGATCTTCACGACCAGGGATTGAATCCACTTATGTCTCCTGCATTGGCAAGTGTGTTCTTTACCACTAGTGCCACATAAGAATTTGTATTTACCAGGTGACTAACTATGTTAAGCGTCTATTCATTTATTTATTGGTCACTGATGTATCTTTGGATAAATGTATACTCAGATATTTGCCTAAAAGGTCCATGTAGTCAAAGCTATGGTTTTTCCAGTAGTCGTGTATGCATGTGAGAGCTGGACAATAAAAAAGGCTGAGCACCAAATAATTGATGCCTTTGAACTGTGGTGTTGAAGAAGACTCTTGAAAGTCCCTTGGAGAGCAAAGAGATCAAATCAGTCCATCCTAAAGGAAATCAATCCTGAATATTCACTGGAAGAACTGATGCTGAAGCTGAAGTTCCAATACTTTGTGTATTTGAAAACAATACACATCACTCTTCACGTGATGTGAAGAGCTGACTCATTGGAAAAGACCCTGATGATGGCTAAGATTGAAGGCAGGAAGAGAAGGGGAAAACAGAGGATGAGATGGTTGGATGGCATCACCAAATCAATGGACATGAGTTTGAGCAAGCTCCAGGAGATTGTGAAGGACAGGAAAACCTGGCGTGCTGCAGTACATGGGGTTGCAAAGAGTCGGACACAACTGAGTAACTGAACAACAACAACAATACATCTTTCACCAATTTTTAATTCTGGTTGTTTATCTTTCTATTATTGATTTTTAAGAATTCCTTATTATATTTGTAAACATGTGACAATTAGCTTTTTATTATAATGTAAGTGCCAGATATTAAGCTGTTGATTGCTAGACATCCATCTTGAATAAATACATTGTCTATACAACTAGATAAAGAGCCAGGCCACCCTACTCGTGATATTCCCCCCATTTCAGAATTCTCTGATTGACCTCAACAACTGACTGTTTGACTGTTTACTTTTCTCTTTTCATGCTTTAATTTCCACTCGAATATTTTAAATTCACCAATAAGGAGTGAACCTGTAAAATCCTACGTACTCCACTCTTGATTCTAATAAAGGCAGACCCCCAGGTTCACTCACTTTCCCTTTCTACCCATGACCATGCTGTGTGGCCCCAGGTGTGCTCTGTGTCTTTCAGAATCTGTGAGTAATAAACCTTGTTTTTTTTTTTCCCAAAGTTTCCTGATGGTTGGTGCTGAGGTGTATCTAACAGTTATAAGAACCACAAGGGCTGGTTCAGCCACAACACTGATTCTGTTCTAGGAAATGCCTGTGGGAGGCTCACTCACAAATATTTAGTATGAGCCCAGGTGAGTGCTCCCAGGCATTACTAGCTAGTAGCATCACTGGCTGGGTTTAGTCCATGGGGTTCCATGACAGAGCAACTTTCACTTTCAGCATCACTATCCATAGGCTGAAACCGACCCAAAATACTTACATATTCTAGATACAAGTCCCTTATCACATACATGTTTTAAAAATATTTTCTTCCATTCTTTGGACTGTCTTTTCATTTTCTTGGTGGTGTGTTTTGAAATTTAAAAAAATATTTTTAATAAAATTCAACTATCTGTGATAACCTATATGAGAAAAGTATCTGAAAAAGAATGAATATTTGTACATGTAAGACTGAATCTCTTTGCTGTACACCTGAACCTAACACAACATTGTAAATCAACTATACACCAATAAAAATTCAATTTATCTCTTTTTTCTTCTGTAGCTAGTGCTTTGGTGTCATTATGCTTTGGTGTCATATTTACAAACCCTTTGGCAAACCCAAAGTCATGAAGATTTACTCCAATTTATTCTTCTAAGAATTTTATAAGTTTTGAACTTACATTTAGGTCTTTGATCCATTTTGAGTCCTAATGTCATCCATTTGCATGTGGCTGCCCATTTTCTCACCATTATTTATTACAATGATTCTTTTTGTCAACCTTGTTGAAAATCAGTGTCAATTTATTTCTGGGCTATTTTATTCCATCAATCAATATATCTATCTGTTTGTCACTTCCACGCTGTCTTGATTGCAATTGCATTGTAGTAAGTTGTGAAATAGGGACGTGTGATTGCTTGTGCTTCATTCTTCCTTTTCAAGACTATTTTGACCATTTTGAGTTCCAGAAATTCCACATGAATTCTAGAATCACCTTGTCAATTTCTACTAATAACTCAGCTGTGAATCTAATAAGGATTGTGTTGAAATTGTAAATTAGCTTAGGAAACATTAGGGCTTCCCTGGTAGCTCAGCTGGTAAAGAATCTGCCTGCAATGTAGGAGACCCCAGTTCAATTCCTGGGTCGGGAAGACCTGATGAAGAAGGGATAGACTACCCACTCCAGGATTCTTGGGTTTCCCTGGTGCCTCAGCTGGTAAAGAATCTGCCTGTCATGTGGGAGACCTGGGTTCGATCCCTGGGTTGGGAAATTTCCCTGGAGAAGGGAAAGGTTACCCACTCCAGTATTCCGGCCTGGATAATTCCATGGACTATATAGTCCATGGTGTCACAAAAAGTCAGACAAGACTGACAGACTTTCACTTTCACTTTTTTGCTTTAGGAAACATTGCCCTCTTAACAATGCTAAGTCTTCTGATCCATGCACACACATCACTTTTCCATTTATTTAGATAGTCTTTAATTTCTTTCAAGAACTTTCTGTGGTTTCCAGGGTATAAATTTTCTAGCTCATTAAATTTATTCCTAAGTATTTCACTCTTTTTGACACTATTGTTAATGATTTTTTCTCTTTATTTTATCTTTGAATGTTTTATTGCAAGTGTATATAAACACAACATTTTGATTTCATTGATTTTTCTGTATTGTTTTTCCATTTTCTATCTTATTAATTCCTATGTTATTCCATTCTTTCTGCTTGTTTTAGGTTTCAGTTCAGTTCAGTCACTCAGTCGTTTCTGACTCTTTGAGACACCATGGACTGCAGCACTCTAGGCCTAACTGTCCATCGCCAACCCCCAGAGTTTACTCAAACTCATGTCCATTGAGTTGGTGATGCCATCCAACCATCTCACCCTCTGTTGTCCCCTTCTCCTTCCACCTTCAATCTTTCCCAGCATCAGGGTCTTTTCCAATGAGTCAGTTCTTCACATCAGGTGGCCAAAGTATTGGAGTTTCAGCTTCAGCATCAGTCCTTCCAGTGAACATTCAGGACTGATTTCCTTTAGGATGGACTAGTTTGATCTCCTTGCAGTCCAAGAGACTCTCAAGAGTCTTCTCCAACACCATAGTTCAAAAGTATCAATTCTTTGGTGCTCAGCTTTTTTTATAGACCAGTTCTCACATCCATGCATGACTACTGGAGAAACCACAGCTTTGACTAGACAAACCTTTTTTTAGGTTTAGTTTGCTATTAATTTAGGATCTTATTTCTTTCTTAATATAGGCAGTTACATGTATAATTTTGCATCTAAGTACTGCTTTAGCTATAACCCTTAAGTTTTGGTATGTAGTGCCTTCATTTTCATTTATCTCAAAGCATTTTCTCATTTTTCCTTTTATCTTTAACCCACTTATTGTTTATGAGTGTGTTATTTAATTTCCAAAATTTGACAATCTCCCCAATTCTCCCCAATTATTGACTTCTAATTTCTTTTCATTTGGATCAAAGAAGACACTTTCTATTATGCTAGGTTTTAAATTTTATTGTGGTCATATGCTTAGAAATAGCATATAATGTATTTCTAAGAATGTTCCATGTGCACTTAAGAATAATGTATCCTGATATCCTCTGCTGATGTTGGGTTTCTGGGTGGAATATTCCAGAGATCTGTTAGGTCTAATTGCTTTATAGTATTGTTCAAGTAATTTATTTTCTTGTTGGCTTTGTCTTGCTGCTGCTGCTGCTGCTGCTAAGTCCCTTCAGTTGTGTCCGACTCTGTGTGACCCCATAGATTGCAGCCCACCAGGCTCCTCTGCCCTGGGATTCTCCAGGCAAGAATACTGGAGTTGGTTGCCATTTCCTTCTCCAGGCTTTGTCTTACTATTTTATAATTTATTGAATGTAAAGTATTGAAGTCTCCAACTGTTTTTTTTTTAAGATTGCCTATATCTCTCTTCATTTCTGTCAGTTATTGTTTTATGTATTTTGATGTCCTTTTATTCAGTGCACATATGTTTATAATAGTATATATTCCTGATAGACTGACACTCTTGAGTGCATGCATGCTACTCTTTGAGTTGGTTGCATCCAACTCTTTGCAACTCTATGGGCAGTAGCTTGCCGGGTTTCTCTGTCCATGGGATTCTCTAGGCAAGAATACTGGAGTGGATTGCCATGCCCCCCTACCAGGGATCTTCCCATCCCAGGGATCGAATCTGCATCTCTTATATCACTTGCATTGGCCAGCGGGTTCTTTACCACTAGTGCCACCACAAAGTAGCTTAATTTATCTCTAGTTATATTTTTTGTTTTAAATTCTATTTCACCTGACATTAACATAGTCTCTCCAGCTTTCCCATAGTTGCTGGTGTGCATGTTGTATCTTTCCCTATCCTTTTAATTTCAATTTGTTTGTATCTTTGAATCTAAAGTATGTGTTCTATATACAATACACATTTGAAATTTTTTTCAAGTCTGACATTCTTAGTCTTTTGTTTGGATTAATACATTTATATTTATTTTTTATATATTTGGAATTATGTATGACATTATACTTTTTGTTGTCTATATGATTTTTTGTTTCTTTATTCCTTCCTTACTGCTTTGTTTTGCTTGACTAATATTTTCTAAAGCAGCATTTAAAAAAATAAATTAAAAAATAAAGCAGCATTTTAATTACATTAATGATTTGCACTTTATTGTAAAATTTTTATTTTTAGTCATTGGCTTAAGGTTTATCATGTGCATCTTATCAGAATCAGCTTCAGCTTTATACTTATATGATTCTAGTAATACATATATAGAAATGTAATTATTGTATTTCTCTATTCTTTTTTTTAACCAGTTTTTGTGGTACTGTTGTTAAAACTATTATGTCTATTAATGCAACAAACCAAACAGTACATTGTTATAATTATTTTACCATTTGCTGTCATTTTTAGCCCATTACAGCTTTTATTCCATATATTGATACTTCCTTTGTGCTATTATTTGCAAATACATTGCCCATACATTGTTTTTCTGTAGTTATAGGTCCAATGCATTCTATACATATTTTACACAATTGTTTCTTTAAAATCAGTTAAGACAAAAAAGGAGAAAACCATATTTATTCATAGTTTTAAAAATAATTATATAATTACTTTTATGATATTTTTATTTATGTGGATTTGAATCACCTTCCAGAGTCACTTGTTTTCAACCTTAGGACTTCTTTTAGTATTTCATGTAAAGCAGGTCTGCATGTATAAAATTATCTCAGTTTTTGTTTATCTACAAAATCTCAATTTTGCCTTAATTTTTGAAAAATAGCTTTGCTAGATATAGAAATTTTGGTTAACAATTTATTTATTTAAGCATGGCTTATATGTTATCTCACTGTCTTCTGTCCTTCATTGTTTCTGCTGAGTGCTGAATTTCTAATCTTATTGGGTCTCCCTTGTAAATGGTGTGTCATTTTTCTCTTGCTGCTTTCAAGATTACCTCATCAGCATTTTACTGTTTTATGCTTATTTATGGGTTTCTTTGCATTTATCTTATTTGAAGCTTGTAGAGCTTCTTGAATAATTAGGTTATTGTTTTTCAATAAATTTGAGATTACAGCTATTACTTCTTTTTATTGAAACAGAGTTGATTTAAAATATTGTGATGCTTTCAGGTGGAAAGCAAAGATATTCAGTTATATATATTCTTGTTGCTGTTGGGGTCGCAAAGAGTTGGACATGACTGAGTGACTAACACACACACACGTGTGTGTATGTGTATGTGTGTGTGTGTATCTACATATATGTGTATCTACACACACACACACGCGCACACACACACACACACATATATATATATATATATTTTTTTTTTTTCTGGTTTCTTTGTGGCTCAGTAATAAAGAATCTGCTTGGAGAGAACAAGATGGTGGAGGAGTAGGTGGACATGGAGTATATCTCTTTCCATGGGTACATCAGGAATACACCTTCAGACAGAGAAGTGCATGCAGAACACCAGCTGAGAGCAGACAGGAGTACCTGACGCAAAACTAGGTAGGATGAAGGAACTAGGAGGAAAACAGGAGTGTTAGTAGGACTGGACCTGCCCTTGGTGGGTGGGAGAACTGAAGGGGGATCTGATCCCCATATCGGGGCAACTGTCTGAGTCAGAGGAGAAACATTTAAGGCTGCGAGTGAAACACCTGATCTGTGGCAGCCAAAATGGAATGAGAATCAAACAGTCCTTGCCACAATCATACATACCCCAGACAGGGATGTAGATCCCCTGGAAGGGGCAGTGGCTGGGAGCTGGACTTTAGGGGTTGTGGAGCAATTCCAGGGTGAGGGCTGGTGTTGACTGTGGAGAGACAGATCGGGGAGATGTGAGGGAGGAGATTGTGGTGGGAAATGCCTATGGAGCAAAGCAGGGCAGCCATGGAAGCAAGGCAATACTGCTGAGTCATGCATAGGGGGTGGAGCCATCAGCATAGACTCTCTCCCCTCCACACGGCAGTATTGGCAGCTGAACAGTAGAGAGCTGGCCCATCAATCACCTCACACAGTGAACTACAGAGGTGGACCCCTCCTAGGGTGCCTTTTACTTGCCTGATGCACTGATCTACAGAGTAGGGCCCCAGCCAGGGGGAACCTCTATGTGCCTGATGTGCTGGACAACAGAGAAGGACCCCAGGCAAGGGAGCTCTTTAAGTGTCTGAACAGAGGGAGCTATGGAGAAAGACTGGCCAAAGAGGCCTTCTGATCACCAGCTACAAGAGGTTTGAAAAAATACTGATGGGCCCGTAACTCCTGCAGTGGAAGTAGTCCGAGTCCCTCAACACTTGACATGACCAGGGTCCCTGCAAATCAAGCAGCTGTGCCACCTTCATGTTCAGCTCTCATTGGGGCAGAGCAGCCACAGGCCGAAAACGTTTTGCGTCTATGCATGCAAGGTCTCTTCGATAGAGTCTGACTCTTTGCGACCCTGTAAACTGTGGCCTGCCAGGCTTCTCTGTCAGGGAGGGGATTCTCCAGGCAAGAATACTGGAGCATATTGGCCAATACTTGTTGATCTACCCTTCTAGAGCACTATATTTGCTGCTGCCCTAGCCTCCAATCTCCCTGAGTACCTGGTGCTGCCAGAACCCCTGCAACCCAAGCAGCTGCACCACCTCCACAGCTGGCCCTCACAGGGGCAAACCCAAGTCCTCCAGGGCAGCCTCAGGAACAAACCCCAGTGGGTGATCCACATGCAGAGGTGGAATTAAAACCACAGTTGAAACCCAGGGGCAGTGTTCTTCTTCCTTAGAAGACCCCAAGCCTTCTGACCAGCTGTACAAACTGCATATTAAATCCACAAGATCAACTAGGCAGACTCTGTGTCTATGCAATACATAAAAGGTCCTTGAGAGCTCCCACAAAAGAAAATGCACTATTTCTGATAGCTGTGGACGTTGGAGGCAAGAACATAGAGAAGCAGGACTGGATTAGAATCTGAGCTGCCCCCACAACAGGTCCAGAGATCAGCACAGTGTTGGAGGGCATCCTAGGGAGGTGAGGTGGACTGTGACTCCCAGTGAGGGGAAGGACTCTGACAGCAGTGACTCAAGAAAAAACGTTTATTATCCTTACGTTTTGACTTGCTGTGTAGATTCTTTTGGATTTTTTTCTTTTTCCCTTTTCCCCCTTCTGTTGTAGTTGTTGACTTTATTAGCACTATGAAATCTAATTAAGCTTTTGAGCTTTTGTTTCCTCAGTCACAGTTATTGTTGTTATAACCCCTGCCTCTATATTGGGCTTTTGCAGTTCTGTGGTCTTTCATTATTTTTTTTAATTTTAATTTTTAATTTTTTAAACCTATTATTTTTTTCTACACTTATTCTTTTGTTTGCTTTTCCTACTGCTCTTTTCCTCTTGCAGTTAAACTTTAATGTATATATGTTAAACTTCTTTATCTACCTCTATTTAGCTTTGAATAGGTATTCTTTCTTTCTTTCCTTTCCTCTCAACATATTTGTCAGTTTTATTTTCATTGCTTTATTCCCCAGTTGGCACCTTGCTTTAGTTTTGTTTTCCAGTTTGTGTTTTAGTTAGTTTTGTTCTGGTAGATATGATTTTTGGTTTCCTTTGTTCACCATGTTAATCTATTGTACTTTATTTTTGTTGGACTGCTTTGGTTCTGATTATGTGTGTATAGGTATATGTGTATATTCAGTCACACATTTTATTGTTGTTATAAACCTCTGCCTCTACATTGGGTTTTTGCAGTTCTGTGGGGTTTTAATTTTTTCCCCTCTTTCTTTTCCCATTTTTTCCTTTTCTCTTTTTTATAATTTAAAATTTTTAAACTTATGTTTTCTATATGTATTCCTTTGTTTGCCTTTCCTACTGTTCTTTCCCCTTGAAGTTAACCTTGAAAGTATATAAATCTTCTTCATGTACCTCTATTTAATTTTACATATCTATTCTTCCTTTCTTTACTTTCTTTCTTTCCTCTCGACATATTTGTTAGTTTTGTTTTCATTGCTTTATTCTTCACTTGACATCTTGCTTTAGTTTTACTTTCTACTTTGTGCTTTAGTTAGTTTTGTTCTTAACTGGTAAATATAATTTTTGATTTCTTTTGTTCACCAGGTCAATCTACTGTACTTTATTTTTGTTGGACTGTTTTGACTTTGTTAATGGGTGTATATGTGTATATTCCATTATTTTAAGTATTATTTGCTTGATTTTGTAACTGCCATTTGTCTGGGGTTCATCTTTGGTTTCTCGTTTTTTGGATATTTGTTTTAATCTTACTTAATGCCATAACAAACCACTTTCAGAATCTTCATTCCTGACCAGAGAGCAAGCCCTGAGCCTATGGAGTGGGAGCACTGACTCTAAGACCCTAGACTACCAGAGAACCAACCCTGAAGTGAAGTGAAGTCATGTCCGACTCTTTGCGACCCCATGGACCATAGACTGCTAACCAGGGTCCCCTGTCCATGGGATTTTCCAGGAAAGAGTACTGGAGTGGGTTGCCATTTCCTTCTCTAGGGGATCTTCCCGACCCAGGGATTGAACCCAGGTCTCCCGCATTGCAGGCAGATACTTCACCATCTGAGACACCAGGGAAGCCCAAAACTAACCCTAGAGAGTATCAAACAGTGAGAACTCACACGAAGAAAACTACTTGAATACAAGACCCAGCATTACCCAACCATCAGTAGCACCCTGTGCAGGACACCTCATCTAAACAAAAAGCAAAACAAATATACAAACCCAGTCATCAGCAGACAGGATTACCACCTTACTCAGCCTTTCCCATCAGAGGAAAAACAGACAAACAAAAACTCAGCACAAATCTCACCCTATACGAAGCTTACACAAACCACTGGACCAACCTTAGAAATGTGGAAACCAAAAGGAAGAAATAATACAACCTTGAAGCCTGAGAAAAGGAGATCTCAAACATAATAAGATTAAAAATATATAATGTAAAGGCAGAGAAATACTACACAAATGAAGGAACAAACTAGAAACACAGAAGTCCAAATAAATGAAGAGGAAACAGGCAAACTTCCTGAAAAATAATCCAGAATTATGATAGTAAAGACGATCAAAAAGCTTGAAAACAAAATGGAGAAATTGCAAAGATCAATTAACAAAGACCTAGAAGAATTAAATTATAAACATGCAGAGACAAATAACTCAATTACTGAGATTAAAAATACTCTAGGAGGAATCAATAGCAGAATATCTGAAGCAGAAAAACGAATCAGTGAACTGGAAGATAAAATGGTGGAAATAACTTCTGAAGAGCAGAATAAAGTAAAAGGGATGAAAATAACTGAGGATAGTCTCAGAGACCTCTGGGACAATATCAAATGCGCCAACATTAGAATTGTAGGTGTCCCAGAAGAAGAGAAAGAGAAAGGGTATGAGAAAATTTTTGAAGAGATTAGAGTTGAAAATTTCCCCAACATGGAAAAGGAAATAGTAAATGAAGACCAAGAGGCACAAAGAGTCCCATGCATGATAAACCTGAGGAAAAACACACCAAGGCACATACTAATCAAACTAACAAAGACTAAATAGAAAGAAAGAATACTAGAAGCAGCAAGGGAGAAGCAACAAGTAACATACAAGGGGAATCCCAGCTGATCTTTCAGCAGAAACTCTGCAGGCCAGGAGGGAATGGCAGGATATATTTAAAGTACTGAAAGGGAAAAATCTACAACCAAGATTACTTGTACAATGCAAGGATCTCATTCAAAACTGAGGTCAAGTCAGGAAGAGCCCCTGGAGGAGGAAATGGCAGTTTACTTCAACAACAATATATGTTGTTGAACCCATTCCCTTCTCCAGTTCTCTTCTTTTTATTATAGGTTATTACAAGATATTGAGTATAAATCCCTGTGCCTATAGTAAATCATTGTTGTTTTTCTATTTTATATATGGTAGTGTGTATTTGTTAATTATTCCTAATTTATCCCTCCCTACCCTTTACCCTTTGGTAAAGGTAAGTTTGTTGTCTATTTTTTGTTGTTGTTCAGCCTCTAAGTCATTTCCAAATCTTTGTGACCCCATAAACTGCAGCATACCAGGCTTCCCTGTCCTTCACTATCACCCAGAGTGTGCTCAAACTCATGTCCATTGAATCAGTGATGCCATCCAACTGTCTCATCCTCTGTCGCCGCCTTCTCCTTCTGCCCTCAATCTTTCCTAACATCAGGGTCTTTTCCAGTGAGTTGGCTCTTCACCAAAGTGGCCAAAGTTTTGGAGCTTCAGCTTTAGTATCAACCCTTCCAGTGAATATTCAGGGTTGATTTCCTTTAGCCTTGTTTGTTTACAATGTGTAAATAAATTCATTTGTATTATTTTGTAAATTTAGATATACGTGGTAGCGTATAATATTTGACTTTCTCTGTCTGACTTACTTCGCTTAGTATGACATTCTACAGGTCCATATATATATGTATACATATACCATATATATATATACCATATCTTCTTTATCCATTCATTTCTTGATGAACATGAGAGTTGCTTCCATTTCATTGTTATTGTATATAATGTTGCTATGAACATTGGGGTGCGTGCATCTTTTAAAATCAAAGTGTCATCTTTTCTACATATATGCCCAGAAGAGGACTTGATTAATCATAAGGTAGCCTTATTTTTAGCTTTTTTTAAAACCTCAATACTGTTTTCCTTAGTTGCTGCACTAATTTACATTCTCACCAACAGTGTACAAGAGCTCCCTTTTCTCCACCCTCTTTCCAGTCTCTTTATTATTTGTAGACTTTTTGACAATAGCCATTCTAACTGGTGTGGAGTAATACCTAATTGTAGTCTTGATTTTTATTTCTCTAATAATTAGCAGTGTTGAGCATCTTTCCTTGTGCCTGTTGGTCATTTGTATGTCTTCTTTGGAGAAGAAGATGTCTTATTTGGTCTTCTACCCATTTTTTATTGGGTTATTGCTTTATATTGTGTTGTATGAACCATTTGCTTATTTTAGATATTTAAATTACTTGTCATTTAGATCTTTTGCCAACACTTTCTCCCAATCCATAGGCTGCTTCTATACTTTGTTTATAGCTTCCTTTGCTGTGCAAAAGCTTTTAGGTTTGATTAGGTCCCATTTGTTTATTTTTGCTTTTATTTCTTTGGCCTAGGGATACTGACCTAAAAAACATATTTCTACATTTATATAAGATAATGTTTTGGTTATGTTCTCTTCTAGGACTTTTATAATGGCATGTTTTATATTTAGATCTTTAAACTTTTTGAATTTCTTTTTGTATATGGTGTGACGGAGTGTTTTGATTTCATTGATTTACATGTGGCTGTCCAGCTTTCCCAAAAGCACTTCTTGAAGAGACTATTTTCTCCATTGTATATTCTTGCCTCATCTGTCTAAGATTAATTGACTGTAGGTGGATGGATTTATTTATCAGCTCTTTATTTTTTCCTTTGAACTATAGGTCTGTTTTTGAGACAATACCATGCTGTTTCAATTACTGTGAAAATGAAAGTGAAGGTCTCTCAGTCATGTCTGACTCTTTGCGACCCCATGGACTATACAGTCCATGGAATTCTCCAGGCCAGAATACTGGAGTGGGTAGCCTTTCCCTTCTCCAGGAGATCTTCTCAACCTAAGGATCAATCCCAGGTCTCCTGCATTGCAGGCAGATTCTTTACCAGCTGAGGCACCAGGGAAACCCAAGAATACTGAAGTGGGTAGCCTATCCCTCCTCCTTCAGGTCTTCCTGACCCAGGAATCAAACTGGGATCTCCTGCATTGCAGGTGGATTCTTTACCAACTGAGCTATCAGGGAAGTCTTTGCATTATTGTTTGAAGTCTGGGAGGTGTATGCCTCTAGCTTTCTTTTTTGGTCCTCAAGATGGCTTTGACAATTCTGGGCCTTTTGTAGTCATAGTAATAGTAGTGAAAGTCGCTCAGTTGTGTCTGACTCTTTGCGACCCCATGGACGGCTGTAACCTACTAGGCTCCTCTGTCCATGGAATTCTCCAGGTAAGAACACTGGAGTGGATTGTCATTCCCTCCTCCAGGTTATCTTCCCAACCCAGGGATAGAACCTGGGTTTCCTGCATTGCAGGCAGATTCTTTATCATCTGACCCACCAGGGAAGCCTTTGAGCCACCAGGGAAGCCAGGGTCTTTTGTGAATCCATATAATACTTAGGATCCTTTGTTCTAGTTCTGTGAAAAATGCCATAGGGATTGCATTTAATTTGCCAATTTCTTTGTGTAGTATGACCATTTTAACAATATTAATTCTTCTCATCCCAGGGATATGGGATATCTTTCCATTTCTTTGAATCATCCCCAACTCCTTTATCCATGTTTTATAGTTATCAGGGCATATGTTTTTCAAGCCTTGGTTTGGTTTATTCCTAGCTATTTTATTTTTTGACATAATATTATATGGTAATGCTTTCTATTCTCTTTATGACATTTCATTGTTAGTGTAAAGAATGCAACGGATTTCTGTAAATTAATCTTGTATCCTACTGCCTTGCTGAAGTCATTTATTAGTTCTAACAGTTTTTGTGTCGGGTTGCTAGGGTTTTCTATATACAGTATTTTGTCATCTGCATATAATGGCTATTTTACATCTTCCCTTATGATTTAAATATATTTAATTTATTTTTCTTATCTAATTGATATTGCCAGTACTTCTTTTTATTTTTTTTTATTTTTTTTATTAGTTGGAGGCTAATTACTTCACAACATTTCAGTGGGTTTTGTCATACATTGACATGAATCAGCCATGGAGTTACATGTATTCCCCATCCCGATCCCCTCTCCCACCTCCCTCTCCACCTGATTCCTCTGGGTCTTCCCAGTGCACCAGGCCTGAGCACTTGTCTTATGCATCCAGCCTGGGCTGGTGATCTGTTTCACCATAGATAATATACATGCTGTTCTCTCGGAACATCCCACCCTCACCTTCTCCCAGAGTTCAAAAGTCTGTTCTGTACATCTGTGTCTCTTTTTCTGTTTTGCATATAGGGTTATCATTACCATCTTTCTAAATTCCATATATACGTGTTAGTATGCTGTAATGTTCTTTATCTTTCTGGCTTACTTCACTCTGTATAATGGGCTCCAGTTTCATCCATCTCATTAGAACTGATTCAAATGAATTCTTTTTGATGGCTGAGTAATATTCCATGGTGTATATGTACCACAGCTTCCTTATCCATTTGTCTGCTGATGGGCATCTAGGTTGCTTCCATGTCCTGGCTATTATAAACAGTGCTGCGATGAACATTGGGGTGCACGTGTCTCTTTCAGATCTGGTTTCCTCAGTGTGTATGCCCAGAAGTGGGATTGCTGGGTCATATGGCAGTTCTATTTCCAGTTTTTTAAGAAATCTCCACACTGTTTTCCATAGTGGCTGTACTAGTTTGCATTCCCACAGTGTAAGAGGGTTCCCTTTTCTCCACACCCTCTCCAGCATTTATTGCTTGTAGACTTTTGGATAGCAGCCATCCTGACTGGCATGTAATGGTACCTCATTGTGGTTTTGATTTGCATTTCTCTGATAATGAGTGATGTTGAGCATCTTTTCATGTGTTTGTTAGCCATCTGTATGTCTTCTTTGGAGAAATGTCTATTTAGATCTTTGGCCCATTTTTTGATTGGGTCATTTATTTTTCTGGAATTGAGCTGCAGGAGTTGCTTGTATATTTTTGAGATTAATCCTTTGTCTGTTTCTTCATTTGCCAGTACTTCTAATACTATGTTGAAAGAAATGGTGAGAGTGAATGCACATTCTTATCTTGTTCCAGAATTTAGCAGGAAGACTTTGAGCTTTTCACAGGTGAGTAGTATATTGGTTGTGGGCTTGTCATAAATGACTTTTATTGTGTTGAGCTATGTTTCCTCTATACCCATGTTGGTGAGAATTTTTATCTTGAATGAATGTTGAATTTCATCAAAAGTTTTTCTGCATCTGTTGAGGTGGTCGTGTGGTTTTTGTCTTTTCTTTTGTTAATGCAAAATATCACATTGTTTCATTTGCACATAGTGAATGATCCTCATGACCCTGAAATTAATCCAACCTGGTCATGATATATGACCTTCTTATGCATTGTTAGATTTTGTTGAGAATTTTTGCATCTGTATTTTGTCTCATAATTTTCATTTCTTTCTTTCTTTCTTTCTTTTTTTTTTTTTTAGTGTCTGGTTTTGTTATCAAGTTGATGGTGGCTTCATAGAATTATTTTAGGAGAGTTCTCTCTGCTTCAATATTGTCAAACACTTTGAGAATAGGAATTCCCTGGTGGCTCAGATGATAAAGAATCTGCCTCTAATGCAGGAGACCCAGGTTCGATCCCTGGATCAGGAAGATACCCTTGAGAAGGGCATGGCTACCCACTCCAGTATTCTTGTTTAGAGAGTTCTATGCACAGAGGAGCCTGGCAGCTTACAGTCCATGGACTCACAAAGAATCAGACATGACAGAGTGACTAACCTTTCACTTTCACTTTGAGAAGTTCTTCATTGTATGCTTGGTATAATTCCTGAGAAGTCATCTGGTCCTGGACTTTTGTTTGTAAGGAATCTTTTAAGTATATATTTTATTTTGCTTCTAGTGATCAATCTGTTCAAATTAATTTTTTTCTTTTCCTTTTAAATTTGTTTTTAATTGAAGAATAATTGTTTTACAAAATTTTGTTGTTTTCTGTCAAACCTCAATATGAATCAGCCACATGTATACATATGTCCCCTCCCTCTTGAAGCTCCCTCTTTTCTCCCACCCTATCTCACTCCTCTAGGTTGATATAGAGACCCTGTTTGAGTTTCCTGAGACATACGGGAAATTACCATTGGCTATCTATTTTACATATGGTAATGTAAGTTTCCATGTTACTCTCTACATACATCTCACCATCTCCTCCCCTCTCTCCATGTCCATAAGTCTGTTTTCGATGTTGGTTTCTCCACTGCTTCCTTGCATATAATTTCATCATTTCCATCTTTCTAGATTTCATATATATACATTAGTATATGATGAGTATTTTTCTCTTTCTGACTGACTCCCCTCTGTATACTAGTCTCTAGGTTCATCCACCTCAAATGCATTCATTTTTTGGCCATTTTTTTTTAATTGATTTTTTAAATTGAAGGTTTTTTGATTTACATAATTTAAACATGTTCCTTTTTATGGCTGCAATCTCAAAACCGACAGAATGATCTCTGTTCGTTTCCAAGGCAAACGATTCAATATCATGGTAATCCAGGCCTATGCCCCAACCAGTAACGCTGAAGAAGCTGAAGTTGAACGGTTCTATGAAGACCTACAAGACCTTTTAGAACTAACACCCCAAAAAGATGTCCTTTTCATTATAGGGGACTGGAATGAACAAGTAGGAATTCAAGAAACACCTGGAGTAACAGGCAAATTTGACCTTGGAGTACAGAATGAAGAAGGGCAAAGGCTAATAGAGTTTTGCCAAGAGAACGCACTGGTCATAGCAAACACCCTCTTCCAAGAACACAAGAGAAGACTCTACACATGGACATCACCAGAAGGTCAACAGCAAAATCAGATTGATTATATTCTTTGCAGCCAAAGATGGAGAATCTCTATAGAGACAGCAAAAACAAGACTAGGAGATGACTGTGGCACAGATTATGAACTCCTTATTGCTAAATTCAGACTTAAACTGAAGAAAGTAGGGATAACCACTAGACCATTCAGGTATGACCTAAATCAAATCCCTTATGACTATACAGTGGAAGTGAGAAATAGATTTAAGGGACTAGATCTGATAGAGAGCCTGATGAACTATGGACGGACGTTCGTGACATTGTACAGGAGACAGGGATCAAGACCATCCCCATGGAAAAGGAATGCAAAAAGGCAAAATGGTTATCTGAGGAGGCCTTACAAATAGCTGAGAAAAGAAGAGAAGCAAAAAGTAAAGGAAAAAAGGAAAAGTATTCCCATTTGAATGCAGAGTCCCAAAAAATAGCCAGGAGAGATAAGAAAGCCTTCCTCAGTGATCAATGCAAAGAAATAGAGGAAAACAACAGAATGGGAAAGACTAGAGATCTCTGCAAGAAAATAAGAGATACCAAGGGAACATTTCATGCCAAAATGGGCTCAATAAAGGACAGAAATGGTATGGACCTAACAGAAGCAGAAGATATTAAGAAGAGGTGGCAAGAATACACAGAAGAACTCTACAAAAAAGATCTTCACGACCCAGATAATCACGATGGTGTGATCACTCACCTAGAGCCAGACATCCTGGAATGTGAAGTCAAGTGGGCCTTTGAAAGCATCACTACAAAGAAAGCTAGTGGATGTGATGGAATTCCAGTTGAGCTATTTCAAATCCTGAAAGATGATGCTGTGAAAGGGCTGCAGTCAATATGCCAGCAAATTTGGAAAACTCAGCAGTGGCCACAGGACCGGAAAAGGTCAGTTTTCATTCCAATCCCTAAGAAAGGCAATCCCAAAGAATGCTCAAACTACCACACAATTGCACTCATCTCACACGCTAGTAAGGTAATGCTCAAAATTCTCCAGCCAGGCTTCAGCAATACGTGAACAGAGAACTTCCAGATATTCAAGCTGGTTTTAGAAAAGGCAGAGGAACCAGAAATCAAATTGCCAGTATTCACTGGATCATGGAAAAAGCAAGAGAGTTCCAGAAAAGCATCTATTTCTGTGTTATTGACTATGCCAAAGCCTTTGACTGTGTGGATCACAATAAACTGTGGAAAATTCTGAAAGAGATGGGAATACCAGACCACTTGACCTGCCTCTTGAGAAACCTGTATGCAGGTCAGAAAACAACAGTTAGAACTGGACGTGGAACAACAGACTGGTTCCAAATAGGAAAAGGAGTACATCAAGGCTGTATATTGTCACCCTGCTTATTTAATTTATATGCAGAGTACATCATGAGAAACACTGGGCTGGAAGAAGCACAAGCTAGAATCAAGATTGCCAGGAGAAATATCAATAACCTCAGATATGCAGATGACATCACCCTTATGGCAGAAAGTGAAGAGGAACTAAAAAGCGTCTTGATAAAAGTGAAAGAGGAGAGTGAAAAAGTTGGCTTAAAACTTAACATTCAGAAAATTAAGATCATGGCCTCTGGTCCCATCACCTCATGGGAAATAGATGGGGAGACAGTGGAAACAGTGTCAGACTTCCTTTTTTGGGGCTCTAAAATCACTGCAGATGGTGATTGCAGCCATGAAATTAAAAGATGCTTACTCCTTGGAAGGAAAGTTATGACCAACCTAGATAGTATATTAAAAGCAGAGATGTTACTTTGACAACAAAGTCCGTCTGGTCAAGACTGTGGCTTTTCCAGTGGTCATATATGGATGTAAAAGTTGGAATGTGAAGAAAGCTGAGCCCCGAAAAATGGATGCTTTTGAACTATGGTGTTGGAGAAGACTCTTGAGAGTCCCTTGGACTGCAAGGAGATCCAACAAGTCCATCCTAAAGGAGATCAGTCTTGGGTGTTCATTGGAAGGAATGATGCTGGAGCTGAAACTCCAATACTTTGGCCACCTCATGCAAAAATTAACTCGTTGGAAAAGACCCTGATGCTGAGAGGGATTGAAGGCAGGAGGAGAAGGAGACAACAGAGGATGAGATGGCGGGATGGCATCACCAACTCAATAGGCATGAGTTTGAGTAAACTCCGGGAGTTTTTGATAGACAGGGAGGCCTGGCATGCTGCGATTCATGGGGTCGCAAAGAGTCAGACACAACTGAGCGACTGAACTGAGTATTCTATTGATGGGAGTTGTGTTGTGAATTTTGCCAATGTCAGTAGAAGACTTTGCCCTTAAGGAAAGTGGTAGCTAATTTAATAGGGACAAATTATCTGTGTTCCCAGAATGTCCTCTAGACTGTCAGAGATGGAGCAAATAAAAGGTGTCAAAGGATCATTTAATACATCTTTATTATTCTGATGGCTACTTTCAAATACTAGAATTATTTCACCTTTTTGGGAAAAAGTAATTCCAGCATAATATTCCTCTGAGATGTCTTGGCCTAATAAATGGATAGTGTTAGAGGAACTAAGGCAAAAATGAGCACAAGGCTTCCCTGCTTGTCCAGTGGTTAAGAATCCACCTTGCCATGCAGGGGACATAGGTTAGAGCCCTGGTCCAGGAGGATTCTACATGCTAAGAAGCCCATAGTAGCTACAATTACTAAAGCCTGTGTGCCCTAGCTGGTGATCTGCAACAAGAGAAGCCACTGCAATGAAAAGCCTTGAAACCACAACTAGAGAGTAGCCCCCTTCTCCATAAGTAGGAAAAGCTTGTGTGCAGCTACAAAATTGACCACAGCCAAACACTAAAATAGATAAATAAATCTTAAAAAATAAGAGTGTGTATCTGTTTCTAAGGGTCTGAATGAAGAGGAATAGGTTCAGAGACAAAAACCTCTTGAGGTCCATTAATGACCCATACTGTTTCAGTTGTTTTAGTACTTTGAGGCAGGGGCTATTTTATGGTAGTTTGATTGAGCACCAAGGGTTTTGTTCAGTGCCAATTAGGATTGGAAGAAATTCATCTCCAATCTGGAGTTATTTTCTGAACTGATTAAGAGAGAATATTGGGATGAGCCCCTAAGGTTCCTTGGAGACCCATTATTGAGAAGTAGGAGGACTTTGGAAAGCTTGTAGCAGTGATGAAGGCACCCAAAGTGCTTGCGTTTGTGACAGTTTTCCAATAATAGCAGAAGCTATTAACAGGAAGGTTTTAGTTTTGTTTAGCTTTCATTTGCTAAAGTTTAAGATGAAGATGAGGATTAAGAATTTTGGCAGCTTCCTTGGAAGTGAGTCATCTAGAGTACAAGACAGCTGGATTGCTAGATTAACTAAGTCTGGAGTAGATATGGTTTCCCATTTTATATTGGTCTTTTTATACTAGAAAGGAAAGTGAAGTGAAAATCTCTCAGTTGTGTCTGAGTAACTCTTTGTGACCCCATGGACTAAACAGTCCATTGAATTCTCTAGGCCAGAATACTGGAGTGGGTAGCCTTTCCCTTCTCCTTGGATCCTTCCAACCCAGGGATCAAATCCAGGTCTCCCACATTGCAGGTGGATTCTTTAACAGCTGAGCTGTCAGGGAAGCCCCCTGCTCAATCCATTGATAGAATTAAAAGCTTCTCAAGTAGAATCAGAATCTGAAGGAAGACCAGAATTTTCTTTAAAAGCAATCTGAAGACTCCTCATTGGTAAACACTAGTTTGTTCTCTATATCTGTGAGTCTTCTTTGTTGTTGTTATATTAACTAGATTCTACATATAAGTGATATCATACAGTATTTGTCTTTCTCTGACTTATTTCCATTTTCATAAGGCAATATAGGAATGAGCAATTGGGAGGTACAAACTATTAGGTGTAAGATAGGCTACACAGCTGTATTGTACAACACAAGAAATATAGCTAATATTTTGTAACAACTGTAAGGGGAGTGTAACCTTTAAAATTGTATAAAGTGGAGGAGCTAAAATGGCAGAGGAATAGGACTGGGAGACCACTTTCTCCCCTACAAATTCATCAAAAGAACATTTGAATGCTGAGCAAACTGCACAAAACAGCTTCTGATTGCTAGCAGAGGACATCAGGTACCCAGAAAAGCAGCCCATTGTCTTCGAAAGGAGGTAGGACAAAATATAAAAGATAAAAAGAGAGACAAAAGAGGTAGGGACTCAGACCCATCCTGGGAAGGGAGCCGTAATAGAGGAAGTTTCCAAACACGAGGAGACCCTGTCACTGGCGGGCCTGGGGGAAGTTTTCAAATCTCGGAGGGCAACTTAACTGGGAGGAAAAATAAATAAATCCCACAGATTAAAAGCAACTCCCAGCAGAAAAGTACCCCAGATGCTCGCATCCACCACCAGCAAGTGGGGGCTGAATGGAGAGGAGCAGGTGGCATTGCTTAGGAACAAAGGAAGGACTGAGCAATTCCAGAGAAGAGCTAGCTGGTGGCAGACCGGCCCATCCCCCACTGGAGGCAGGAGGCAGGGGGGAGGGGAAAGGGGCAAACTCGGCCCCAGAGACAGCATCCCCTACTGAACTGCAAACAGGATTCCAGCTCCTAACCAAAGACTTCCTGAGATTCTGGATGGTTGACATCCGCTGGGAGGGTCGTGGCTAGAGACCAGCTCCCCAGAACAGACATAAGGCACACCCAACCGGCACGCATGGAAACTGAGGCAGGGACCGTGGAGGGGATAAGGCACACTGCACCCGATGAGAGTGCGCTCCTCAAGCTCCTGACTGCCTGAGCTGCTTGGGCTGGGGAAGGCAAAAAACGCAGGCCCAACCAAGTCTGTGCTTTTGTGGAGTACCCAAAAACTGGAACCGCACACAACTCAGGGCCCACTCCCTATAGAGCAGCCTGGAGCCTGAGCAGTGTAGATGGGGAGAGCACACGCGCTGTGAGTGGGGGCAAACCCAGTGTGGCTGGAACACTGCATGTGCTCCCCACACAGGCCAGTGATATTTGTCTGCAGTGCCCCTCCCTCCCCACAGCACTACTGAACAAGCGAACCTAAATAAAAGACTACCTCTGCCTTCTTGTGTCAGGGTGGAAATTAGACACTGAAGAGACCAGCAAACAGAAGCCAAGTAAACAAAGGGAACTGCTTCAGAAGTGACCGCTGTAACATATTAAAATCCCTGTAGTTAACACCGACTACACCAGAGGGGCCTATAGATATTGTGAAGTGTAAGCTGGAACAAGGAGCTATCTGAAACTGAACTGCACCCACACTGCCTGCAGCAGCTCCAGAGAAATTCCTAGATATATTTTTACAATTTTTTTTAATTAAAATAATTTTTTTTCTTTTTTTCTTTTTTTAATTTATTTTATTTTATTTTCTTTCAAAATTCCCTATTACTCCTCTATTACTCCTTAATTTTCATTTTCATATCTTTTACCATTTTTTAAATTAAAAAAAACTTTTTTTCCCTTTTTTTCTTCTATTTTCTTTTAAAGCCCACTGTTACTCCTCTATTACTTCTTAATTTTCATTCTCATATATATTTGCTACTTTTTAATTAATTTTTTTCTTTTTTTTTTACTTTTACTTTCTTTTATTTTCTTTTAAAGTCCTCTATTACTCCTCTATTACTCCTTAATTTTCATTTCACTATAACCTTGCAAAAAAAAAAGACCCTATTTTTAAAGTGAACTTCATATATATTTCTTAAATTTTTTTGTGTTTTTGTTTTTAATATTGTATTTTTAAGAGTCTAACCTCTACTCTAGATTTTTAATCTTTGTTTTTCAGTATTTGATATCAATTTTGGACATTTAAGAATCCAATATTCAGTACCCATTTTTACTCAGGATTGTGATTATTAATATTTCCCCCTTTGACTCGCCTTTTTCTCCCCCAGATCACCTCCATTTCCTCCTTCCCCCTTCTCTTCTCAATCAAATTCTGTGAATCTCTGTGGATGTTCTCAGCTACGGAGAACACTTAGGGAACAGAGTACTGTGTAGATCTGTCTCTCCCCTATTAAGTCCCCCTTTTTCTCCTCCTGCTCATCTCTATCTCCTTCCTCCCACTCCTCTTTTTCATATAACTCTGAACTTCTCTGGGTGTCCCTCAATGTGAGGACTCTTTTCACCATTACCTAGAAGTTTTATCATCAGTGCTGTATAGCTGGAGAAGTCTTGAGGCTACTGGAAGAATAAAACTGAAAGCCAGAGGCAGGAGACTTAAGCCTAAAACCTGAGAACACCAGAGAATTCCTGACTACAGGGAACATTAAGTAATAAGAGATCATCCAAAAGCCTCCATAACTACACTGAAACCAACCACCACCCAAGAGCCAATAAGTTCCAGAGCAAGTCATGCCATGCAAATAATCCAGCAATGCAGGAGCATAGTCCTGAGTATCAACATACAGGGTGCCCAAAGTCACACCAAACACATAGACCCATCTCAAAACTCACTACTGGACACTCCATTGCACTCCAGAGAGAAGAAATCCAGTTCCATGCATCAGAACACTGATGAAAGCTTCCCTAACCAAGAAACCTTGACAAGCCAATTGTCCAACCCCACCCACTGGGAGAAACCTCCACAACAAAAAGGAACCACAGACCACCAGAATACAGAAAGGTCACTCCAAACACAGCAATCTAAACAAGATGAAAAGGCAGAGAAATACCCAACAGGTAAAGGAACATGAAAAATGCCCACCAAGTCAAACAAAAGAGGAGGAGATAAGGAATCTACATGAAAAAGAATTTATAATAATGATAATAAAAATGATCCAAAATCTTGAAAACAAAATGGAGTTACAGATAAACAGTCTGGAGACAAGGATTGAGAAGATGCAAGAAATGTTTAACAAGGACCTGGAAGAAATAAAAAAGAGTCAATTAAAAATGAGTAATGCAATAAATGAGACCAAAAAGACTCTGGAGGGAACCAACAGTAGAATAATGGAGGCAGAAGATAAATAAGTGAGGTAGAAAATAAATGGTGGAAATAAATGAAGCAGAGAGGAAAAAAGAAAAAAGAATCAAAAGAAATGAGGATAAACTCAGGAACCCCTGGGACAATGTGAAATGCCCCAACATTAGAATCATAAGAGTCCCAGAAGAAGAAGACAAAAAAGAAAGGCCATGAGAAAAAACTCGAGGAGATAATAGCTGAAAACTTCACTAAAACGGGGAAGGAACTAGTTACACAGGTCCAAGAAAACCAGAGAGACCCAAACAGGATAAACCCAGGGCAAAACACCCCAAGACACATATTAGTCAAATTAACAAAGATCAAACACAGAGAACAAATATTAAAAGCAGCAAGGGAGAAACAACAAATAACACACAAAGGGATTCCCATAAGGATAACAGCTGATCTATCAATAGAAACTCTTCAGGCCTGAAGGGAATGGCAGGACATACTTAAAGTAATGAAAGAGAATAACCTACAACCTAGATTACTGTATCCAGCAAGGATCTCATTCAGATATGAAGGAGAATTCAAAAGCTTTACAGACAAGCAAAAGCTGAGAGAATTCAGCACCATCAAACCAGCTCTTCAACAAATGCTAAAGGATCTTCTCTAGACGGGAATCACAGAAAGTTATATAAACGTGAACCCAAAACAACAAAGTAAATGGCAACAGGACCATACCTATCACTAATTACCTTAAATGTAAATGGGTTGAATGCCCCAACCAAAAGACAAAGACTGGCTGAATGGATACAAAAACAAGACCCCTACATATGCTGTGTACAAGAGACCCACCTCAAAACAAGGGACACATACAGACTGAAAGTGAAGGGCTGGAAAAAATATTTCATGCAAAAGGAGACCAAAAGAAAGTAGGAGTCACAATACTCATATCAGATAAAATAGACTTTAAAATAAAGGGTGTGAAAAGAGACAAAGAAGGACACTACATAATGATCAAAGGATCAATCCAAGAAGAAGATATAACAATTACAAATATATATGCACCCAACATAGGAGCACGACAATATGTAAGGAAAATGCTAACGAGTATGAAAGGGAAATCAACAATAACACAATAATAGTGGGAGACTTTAATACCCCACTCACAACTATGGATAGATCAACTAAACAGAAAATTAACAAGGAAACTCAAGCTTTAAATTACACAATGGACCAGCTAGACCTAATTGATATATATAGGACATTTCACCCCCAAAACAATCAATTTCACCTTTTTCTCAAGTGCACATGGAAACTTCTCCAGAATAGATCACATCCTGGGCCATAAATCTAGCCTTGGTAAATTCAAAAAAATTGAAATCATTCCAGTCATCTTTTCTGACCACAGTTCAGTAAGACTAGATCTTAATTGCAGGAAAAAAAAAAAAACTATTAAAAATTCAAACATATGGAGGCTAAATAACACGCTTCTGAATAACCAACAAATCATAGAAGAAATCAAAAAAGAAATTGAAATATGCTTAGAAACAAATGAAAATGAAAACACAACAACCCAAAACCTATGGGACACTGTAAAAGCAGTGGTAAGGGGAAGGTTCATAGCTTTACAGGCTTACCTCAAAAAACAAGAAAAAAGTCAAATAAATAACCAAGCTCTACACCTAAGCAACTAGAGAAGGAAGAAATGAAGAACCCCAGGGTTAGGAGAAGGAAAGAAATCTTAAAAATTAGGGCAGAAATAAATGCAAAAGAAACAAAAGAGACCATAGCAAAGATCAACAAAGCTGGAAGCTCGTTTTTTGAAAAGATAAACAAAATTGAAAAACCATTAGCAAGACTCATTAAGAAACAAAAGGAGAAGAACCAAATCAACAAAATTAGAAATGAAAATGGAGAGCTCACAACAGACAACACTGAAATACAAAGGATCATAAGAGACTACTATCAGCAGCTCTATGCCAATAAAATGGACAACTTGGAAGAAATGGACAAATTCCTAAAAAAGTATAACTTTCCACAACGGAACCAGGAAGAAAGAGAAGATCTTATAAGACCCATCACAAGCACAGAAATCTAAACTGTAATCAGAAATCTTCCAGCAAACAGAAGCCCAGGACCAGATGGCTTCACAGATGAATTCTACCAAAAATTTAGAGAAGAACTAACACCTATCTTACTCAAACTCTCCCAGAAAATTGCAGAAGAATGTAAACTTCCAAACTGATTCTATGAGGCCATCATCACGCTAATTCTAAAACCAGACAAAGATGCCACAAAAAAAGAAAACTACAGGCCAATATCAATGATGAACATAGATGCAAAAATCCTCAACAAAATTCTAGCAAACAGAATCCAACAACATATTAAAAAGATCATACATCACATTAACAAATAGAAAGATAAAAACCATATGATTATATCAATAGATGCAGAAAAAGTCTTTGACAAAATTCAACATCCATTTATGATTTAAAAAAAAAAACTCTCCAAAAAGCAGGGATAGAAGGAACATACCTCAATATAATAAAAGCTATATATGACAAACCCACAGCAAACATTATCCTCAATGGTGAAAAATTGAAAGCATTTTCCCTAAAATCAAGAACAAGACAAGGATGCCCACTCTCACCACTACTATTTAACATAGTTTTGGAAGTATGACCAAGAGGGCTTTATCCCAGGAATGCAAGAATTCTTTAATATCCACAAATCAATCAATGTAATACATCACATTAACAAATAGAAAGATAAAAACCATATGATTATATCAATAGATGCAGAAAAAGTCTTTGACAAAATTCAACATCCATTTATGATTTAAAAAAAAAAACTCTCCAAAAAGCAGGGATAGAAGGAACATACCTCAATATAATAAAAGCTATATATGACAAACCCACAGCAAACATTATCCTCAATGGTGAAAAATTGAAAGCATTTTCCCTAAAATCAAGAACAAGACAAGGATGCCCACTCTCACCACTACTATTTAACATAGTTTTGGAAGTTTTGGCCACAGCAATCAGAGCAGAAAAGGAAATAAAAGCAATCCAGATAGGAAAAGAAGAAGTGAAACTCTTGCTGTTTGCAGATGACATGATCCTCTACATAGAAAACCCTAAAGACTCTACCAGAAAATTACTAGAGCTAATCAATGAATATAGGAAAGTTGCAGGATATAAAATTAACACACAGTAATCCATTGCATTCCTATACACTAACAAAGAGAAAACAGAAAGGGAAATTAAGGAAACAATGCCATTCACCACTGCAATAAAAAGAATGAAATACTTAGGAGTATATCTACCTAAAGAAACAAATGACCTATACATAGAAAACTATAAAACACTGATAAAAGAAATCAAAGAGGACACAAATATTTGGAGAAATATACCGTGTTCATGGATTGAAAGAATCAATATTGTGAAAATGAGCATAATATGCAAAGCAATCTGTAGATTCAATGCAATCCCTATCAAGCTACCAACAGTATTCTTCACAGAACTAGAACAAATAATTTCACAATTTGTATGGAAATACGAAAAACCTCGAATAGCCAAAGCAATCTTGAAGAATGGAGCTGGAGTAATCAACCTGCCTGACTTCAGACTATACTACAAAGCCACAGTCATCAAGACAGTATGGTACTGGCACAAAGACAGAAATATAGATCCATGGAACAAAATAGAAATCCCAGAGACAAATCCACGTACCTATGGACACCTTATCTTCAACAAAAGAGGCAAGAATATACAATGGAAATAAGACAACCTCTTTAACAAGTGGTTCTGGGAAAAATTTTCTACCACTTGTAAAAGAATGAAACTAGAACACTTTCTAACACCATACACAAAAATAAACTCAAAATGGATTAAAGATCTAAATGTAAGACCAGAAACTATAAAACTCCTAGAGGAGAACATAGGCAAAACACTCTCCGACATAAATCACAGCAAGAACCCCTGTGACCCACCTCCCAGAATATTGTTAATGAAAGCAGAAATAAATAGGATCTAATGAAACGTAAAAGCTTTTGCACCACAAAGCAAACTATAAGCAAGGTGAAAAAACAGCCTTCAGAATGGTAGAAAATAATAGCAAATGAAGAAGCAGACAAAGGATTAATCTCAAAAATATACAAGCAACCTCTGCAGCTCAATTTCAAAAAAATAAATAACCCAATCAAAAAATGGGCCAAAGATCTAAACAGACATCTCTCCAAAGAAGGCATACAGATGGCTAACAAACACATGAAAAGATGCTCAACATCACTCATTATCAGAGAAATGCAAATCAAAACCACAATGAGGTACCATTACACGCCAGTGAGAATGGCTGCTATCCATAAGTCTACAAGCAATAAATGCTGGAGAGGGTGTGGAGAAAAGGGAGCCCTCTTACACTTTTGGTGGGAATGCAAACTAGTACAGCCACTATGGAAAACAGTGTGGAGATTTCTTAAAAAACTGGAAATAGAACTGCCATATGACCCAGCAATCCCACTTCTGGGCATACACACTGAGGAAACCAGATCTGAAAGAGACACGTGTACCCCCATGTTCATCGCACAACTGTTTATAATAGCCAGGACATGGAAGCAACCTAGATGCCCATCAGCAGATGAATGGATAAGGAAGCTGTAGTACATATACACCATGGAATATTACTCAGCCATTAAAAAGAATTCATTTGAATCAGCTCTAATGAGGTGGATGAAACTGGAGCCCATTATACAGAGCAAAGTAAGCCAGAAAGTTAAAGACCAATACAGTATACTAACACATATATATGGAATTTAAAAGGTGGTAACAATAACCCTATATGCAAAACAGAAAAAGAGACACAGATGTACAGAACAGACTTTTGGACTCTGTGGGAGAAGGCGAGGGCGGGATGTTCAGAGAGAACTGCATTGAAACAAGTATACTATCAAGGGTGAAATAGATCACCATTTCAGGTTGGATGCATGAGACAAGTGCTCAGGGCTGGTGCACTGGGAAGACCTAGAGGGATGGGATGGAGAGGGATGCGGTAGGGGGGATCAGCATGGGTAACACATGTAAATCTGTGGCTGATTCTTGTCAATGTATGGCAAAAACCACTACAATATTGTAAAGTAATTAGCCTCCAACTAATAAAAATAAATGGAAAAAATAAATAAAAATAAAAAGAGTTAAAACAATAAAATTGTATAAAGCATTTAAAAAGGAAATAGTCAAAAAGTAAAAAAAAAAAAAAAAAAAAGAATTAAAAGAAAAACAACCTGAAGTCAATCATAAAATTCATAGCCAGGTTTGTCATAGTTTTGTGTGCACACCTGAATTTTGTACCATTCTAGAGTCTTTGGAAAAGTCCTAGGAACTCCTTGATAAAATCACTGAATGATTGGGCCAGATCATATAAATTAGTAGGCTGGTCTCCCAGTTGTAATTCTAGAGTCCTTTCAGGACTTTTTTAATTAGTGGTTTTCATCCAATGCTGGGCCTGACATTTGCCAACAAGCATAATGAACTATCTGATATAAGTCAGAGAAACCCGGTTGATAAAGTTGAATAACTGTATTAAATTCCTCAGGAGATATGTTAGAATCTATGGTTACTTTGGGAAAATCTTTGATTATGGCTAGAATTCAGTCCAGGGAGTATAAGAAATGAAGGGTTTAGCTTCCAGATCCTCTGAAGGTTTAATTTTAAAGGGACATGTTTTGACAAGTTCAGAGGAAAAGGGAGTAGAGAGTTTCAGAGAAAAGTGGAAGTTTGGTGAGAAAATTAGTATGAGCAATTTGAAGGTATAGTGGAGGCATAGGCAGTGTAGAAGGAAAGGAGGAATCTGGTGCTAGAGGTGGAACCTAGTCAGAAGGAGCTGAGGCAAAGAGACAAGTTGATCTGGAGGCAGAACCTGGGACAAAGAAGCCAAGGGAGAAGAACCAGAAGTTTTGGGATCCATTTTAGCTTTTTTTTTTTTTTTTTGCTTCCTTAGGTAATCTTAAAATTTACTTTGTATACAAGCAGTTTTAGATTCCTAATAATATTGGGAAGCCTCAAAATGCTAATCAACATAAATATTCCTCTCAGTTGTGGGAATTTTTGAGCCATTGTAGTCCAATTCGATTTTGAGAAAACTAAATTTGGGTGTTTTGAAAGTTCCCCATAAAAGTTATTGATACTCTAAACTGATTTTGTACAAGTCAGTCCATTTAATTAGACATGGGCATAAGAAAGGATCTCAGTTTTTAAATATAAATTCAGCCTGGAGTCCCTGAAAAAGGGGTACCCTCAAGATACTGCCAATTCAAAGGGTGGCTCAGATAGTAAAGTCTCTGCTTGCAATGCAGGAGACCTGAGTTTGATCCCTGGGTCAGAAGGATCTCCTGGATAAGAGAATGGAAACCCATTGCCTGGAGAATTCCATGGACAGAAGAGAAGAGCCTGGTGGGCTACAGTCCATGGAATCACAAAGAGTCGGACACAACTGAGTAACTAACACTTTCACTTTTCAAGATACTTAGATAAAGTGATCCCACTTCCCAGAGGTTTTCCCTCTAAAATTTTATTTTCAAACAACTGAAACAGCTTATAGAACAAATGCCTTGATTCACACTACTTTCAAGCCAATCCCATCCAGTTTTAAGCGGTGGCTTGGTCCCAGAAGAGCAAGGGAAAAGGGTTTTTGATGTTATTGTTGTTGTTGTTGTTTGTTTGTTTGTTTTGCCAGTCTCCAGAGAATAATCTTTTGCAATGAATAGGCTGAAGGCTGAAAATATCAGCACCATTTCTGAGAAATAACCCCTGTTCCTTGGCAAGACTCTATTAGCCTTTGCCCTGCTTCATTCTGTACTCCAAGGCCAAATTTGCCTGTTACTCCAGGTGTTTCTTGACTTCCTACTTTTGCATTCCAGTCCACTATAATGAAAAGGACGTCTTTTTGGGGTGTTAGTTCTAAAAGGTCTTGTAGGTCTTCATAGAACTGATCAACTTCACCTTCTTCAGCGTTACTGGTTGGGGCATAGGCTTGGATTACCATGATATTGAATGGTTTTCCTTGGAAACGAACAGAGATCATTCTGTCGTTTTTGAGACTGCAAGCAGTATCCAAGTACTGCATTTCAGACTCTTGTTGACCATGATGGCTACTCCATTTCTTCTAAGGGATTCCTGCCTACAGTAGTAGATATAATGGTCATCTGAGTTAAATTCACCCATTCCAGTCCATTTTAGTTCGCTGATTCCTAGAATGTCAACATTCACTCTTGCCATCTGCTGTTTGACCACTTCCATTTTGCTTTGATTCATGAACCTAACATTCCAGGTTCCTATGCAGTATTGCTCTTTACGGCATCGGACCTTGCTTCTATCACCAGTCACATCCAAAACTGGGTATTGTTTTTGCTTTGGCTCCATCCCTTCTTTCTTTCTGAAGTTATTTCTCCACTGATCCCCAGTAGCATATTGGGCACCTACCAAACTGGGGAATTCCTCTTTCAGTATCCTATCATTTTGCCTTTTCATACTGTTCATGTGGTTCTCAAGGCAAGAATACTGAAGTGGTTTGCCATTCCCTTCTCCAGTGGACCACATTCTGTCAGACCTCTCTACCATGACCCGTCCGTCTTGGGTGGCCCCACATGGCATGGCTTAGTTTCATTGAGTTAGACAAGACTGTGGTCCATGTGATCAGGTTGCCTAGTTTTCTGTGATTATGGTTTCAGTGTGCCTGCCCTTTGATGCCCTCTCGCAACACCTACCATCTTACTTGGATTTCTCTTACCTTGGACATGGGGTATCTCTTCACGGCTACTCCAGCAAAGTGCAGCTGCTGCTCCTTACTTTGGAGGAGGGGTAACTCCTCACGGATGCCCCTCCTGACCTTGAACGTGGAGTAGCTCCTCTCGGTCCTCCTGCACCCGTGCAGCCGCTGCTCCTCTTCTAACAACAAATAGAGAAGACTCTACACATAGACGTCACCAGATGGTCAACACTGAAATCAGATTGATTATATTTGTTGCAGCCAAAGATAAAGAAGCTCTATAGAGTCAGCAAAAACTAGACTGGGAGTTGTCTGTGTCTCAGATCATGAACTCCTTATTACCAAATTCAGACTTAAACTGAAGAAAGTAGGGAAAACCACTAGACCATTCAGGTATGACCTAAATCAAATCCCTCATGACTATACAGTGGAAGTGAGAAATAAATTTAAGGGACTAGATCTGATAGACAGAGTGCCTGACGAACTATGGATGGAGGTTCATGACATTGTACAGGAGACAGGGATCAAGACCAACCCCATGGAAAAGAAATGCAAAAAGGCAAAACGGTTGTCTGAGGAGGCCTTACAAATAGCTGTGAAAAGAAGAGAAGTGAAAAGCAAAGGCATAAAGGAAAGATATTCCCATTTGAATGCAGAGTTCCAAGAATAGCAAGGAGAGATAAGAAAGCCTTCTTCAGTGATCAATGCAAAGAAATAGAGGAAAACAACAGAATGGGAAAGACTAGAGATCTCTACAAGAAAATTACAAATACCAAGGGAACATTTCATGCAAAGATCAGTTCGATAAAGGACAGAAATAGCATGGACCTAACAGAAGCAGAAGATATTAAGAAGAGATGGCAAGAATACACAGAACTATACAAAAAAGATCTTCACGACCCAGATAATCACGATGGTGTGATCACTCACCTAGAGCCAGACATCCTGGAATGTGAAGTCAAGTGGGCCATAGGAAGTATCACTACGAACAAAACTAGTGGAGGAGATGGAATTCCAGTTGAGCTATTTCAAATCCTGAAAGATGATGCTGTGAAAGGGCTGCACTCAATATGCCAGCAAATTTGGAAAACTCAGCAGTGGCCACAGGACCAGAAAAGTGCAGTTTTCATTCCAATCCCCCAAAAAAAGCAATCCCAAAGAATGCTCAAACTGCCACACAATTGCACTCATCTCACACGCTAGTAAAGTAATGCTGAAAATTCTCCAAGCCAGGCTTTAGCAATAAGTGAACCATGAACTTCCAGATATTCAAGCTGGTTTTAGAAAAGGCAGAGGAACCAGAGATCAAATTGCCAACATCCGCTGGATCATTGAAAAAGCACAAGAGTTCCAGAAAAAAACATCTCTTTCTGTGTTATTGACTATGCCAAAGCCTTTGACTGTGTGGATCACAATATACTGTGGAAAATTCTGAAGGAGATGGGAATACCAGACCACCTGACCCACCTCTTGAGAAACCTGTATGCAGGTCAGGAAGCAACAGTTAGAACTGGACGTGGAACAACAGACTGGTTCCAAATAGGAAAAAGAGTATGTCAAGGCTGTATATTGTCACCATGCTTATTTAGTTTATGTGCAGAGTACATCATGAGAAACTCTGGGCTGGAAGAAGCACAACCTGGAATCAAGATTGCCGGGCGAAATATCAGTAAGCTCAGATATGCAGATGACATCACCCTTATGGCAGAAAGTGAAGAGGAACTAAAAAGCGTCTTGATGAAAGTGAAAGAGGAGAGTGAAAAAGTTGGCTTAAAGCTAAACATTCAGAAAACTAAGATCATGGCATCTGGTCCCATCACCTCATGGGAAATGGATGGGGAAACAGTGGAAGCAGTGTCAAACTTTGTTTCTTTGGGCTCCAAAATCACTGCAGATGGTGATTGCAGTCATGAAGTTAAAAGATGCTTACTCCTTGGAAGGAAAGTTATGACCAACCTAGATAGCATATTAAAAAGCAGAGACATTACTTTGCCAACAAAGGTCCATTTAGTCAAGGCTATTGTTTTTCTAGTGGTCATGTATGGATGTGAGATTTGGACTATACAGAAAGCTGAGCGCTGAAAAATGGATGATTTTGAACTCTGGTGTTGGAGAAGACTTTTGAGAGTCCCTTGGACTGCAAGGAGATCCAATCAGTCCATTCTAAAGGAGATCAGTCCTGGGTGTTCATTGGATGGACTGATGCTGAAGCTGAAACTCCAATACTTTAGCCACCTCATGCGAAGAGTTGACTCATTGGAAAAGACCCTTATGCTGGGAGGGATTGGGGGCAGGGGGAGAAGGGGATGACAGAGGATGAGATGGATGGATGGCATCACCGACTCGATGGATATGAGTTTGAGTAAACTCTGGGAGTTTGTGATGGACAGGGACGCCTGGGGTGCTGCGATTCATGGGGTCGCAAAGAGTCAGACACGACTGAGTGACTGAACTGAACAGAACTGAACCCCTGTTCTTAAACAAATGAGTAGAAGGACTGCCATCTTCAGGAGAAGCAGCCCTTGTTCCAAAGGGAATAGGTTGAAGACTAGCCAGTTTAAGTGAAATAGTCTAAACTCAGATCACACCAAAGTGCCAAAGGAATACTTACATACAGAAAACAAGGCCTTGATCAAGACAAAGCATTCAGATAGATCCCAAATAAGGCCTGGACAGTTTCTACACAAAAAGGTCATTAACTCACATTCAGGAGAAAGACAGATTTGAACTTCATAGTACAAAGGAAAAGACTAAGCACCTGGTGGCTCAGATGGAAAAGAACCTGCCTGCAATGCAGGAGACTCAGGTTTGATCCCTGGGTTGGGAAGATCCTCTGGAGAAAGGAATGGCTACCCACTCCAGTATTCTTGCCTGGAGAATTCCACGCACAGAGGAGCCTGGCAGGCTACATTCCATGGAATTTCAGAGTCAGACACGACTGAGAGACTAATACAAACAAACAGACAAGCATCAACGATGTCACCTGTTTGCTCACCAGCCCAAGAGCTCTCAGGAGTCTTCTCTGGTTTCTGTATCGGCCACAAAAATGTTAACCTGAAGCATACTGTCAGATATTTCCTAGGTATGTGGGATCAGCAGAGAATTGCAATTTCGGTGTCTGCAGCCATGGTGAGCCACACAAAAGTCCGTGCATGCAAAGGAAAGAAGAACACTTTTATAGAGAGGTAAAAATGTTGGGAGGGCTCTAGTAAACAAAAAGTTTGTGGCTTTTCATTGTCTGAGAACCTGTGAAGAAAGAAAAATTTTTCTTCTTCTTGTAGGGCACTATTATTTTTCAGGGTATGAGAGTTCCCCTTTCTGGTCTCCCAACTCTAATAGAGTTTTTGTTTATTAAATTTAAATATATATTTATATTTAGTTTATATCAAATATATAATTTATATCAATATGAATTTATTTAGTGTTTCTATTTATTATTTTCCTTTATCCATTAATTCATCACAGACACTGAGATCATTTGTAAGTCTTGACTATTACAAATAATGCTGCAGTGAATGCAGGGTTGTATACAGCTCCAAGATAAGTTTTATTTCCTTTGGATATATACAAAAGTGGAACTGCTGAATCACAAGGCAATTCTATTTTCAAGTTTTGATGAACATCCATACTCTTTTTCCATAATGTCTGCACCAATTTGCATTCTCACCAAAAATGTATAAGAGCATTCTTTTTCCACATCCTTGCTAAAACATATCTATTCTCTTTTTGATGATAACCATTCTATTAATTATGAGTGAGAATATATTATTAGAATTTTGATTTGCATTTCTCTGAAAATTAGTGATGCTGAACACCTTTTCATATACTTGGTAGACTTTTGTAGATTTTCTATGAAAAAGAAATGCTTAGAGGAGCCAAGATGGTGGAGGAGTAGGACGGGGAGACCACTTTCTCTCCTACAAATTCATCAAAAGAATAACTGAACGCAGAGCAAACTTCGCAAAACAACTTCGGATCGCTAGCTGAGGTCATCAGGCGCCCAGAAAAGCAGCCCATTGTCTTCGAAAGGAGGTAGGACAAAATATAAAAGATAAAAAGTGAGACAAAAGAGCTAAGGACGGAGATCCGTCCCGGGAGCTCTTAGGCGGCATTGCTTGGGGTAGGGTCCGGGCCGGAGTGCCCTGAGGACAATCGGAGGGAACTTCTGTGAGTTGCCAACTTGAACTGTGGGAGACCAAAAGAGAGAGAGTAAATTAACCGGCCCGAACACACTGCCGGCCATTCGCAGAACAAAGAGACCGAGAGGGTCCAGAGAGGAGCTCGCAGGCTGCGGACCGGCCCAGCCCCGCCGGAGGCAGGAGGCAGGGGGGAGGGGAAGGTCGCGGCGAGACACAGGGCGCAGGCACCCGACCGGTGCGGGCGGGGACTGGGGCTGGGGACGCGGAGGGCAGAAGGCGCACGCACCCGACTGGCGCCAGCGGAAACTGAGACTGGGTCCACAGAAGGGAGGGGGCGCACCATACCTGGGTAGAGTGTGCCCACCAAGCCCCTGGCTGCCTGGACCGCTCTGACGGGGAAGGCACAGAGAGCAGGCGCAGCTTTTCCTTCTGCGCTTTTGTGGAACACCCGAGGGCTGGAACCTCGCGCAGCGTGGGGCGCGCTCCATATTGAACAGCCGGGAGCCTGAGCAGCACAGACGGAGAAAGCAGCGTCAGCCCCTCCCGGCAGCCCCAGCCCATCCCCGCGGCACAAGCCTGTCCCCACAGCGCCAGCCTCTCCCTGCAGCGCAAGCCCCTCCCTGCCCCGCAGAGCGATGGAACTAGCTACCTGAATAAGAGTCCACCTCCGCCCGCCTGTGTCAGGGCGGAAATGAGGCTCTGAAGAGACCGGCAAACAGAAGCCAAATAAACAAAGGGAACCGCTTCAGAAGGGACTGGTGCAACAGATTAAAATCCCTCTAGGAAACACCGACTACACCGGAGGGGCCTGTAGATATCGAGAAGCGTAAGCTGGAACGAGGAACTATCTGAAACTGAGCCGAACCCACACTGACCGCAACAGCTCCAGAGAAACTCCTAGATATAATTTTACTTTTTTCTCTTTTTTTTTATTTTTTTATTTTTCTAATTTTTTTATTTTTTTTCTTTTTTTTCTTTTTTCTTTCTTCTCTTTTATGTTCCTTTAAAATCCCCTATTACTCCCCCATTACTCCTTAACTTTCATTTCCACAGACTTTTATGATTTTTTAATTAGGGGGAATAAAAAAGAAAAAAAAAATTTTTTTCTTTTTTTTTTTCTTTTTCTTTTTTTTTCTTTTTTTTCTTCCCTTTTTCTCTTCTATTTTCTATTTTTCTTTTTCTCTTATTTCTTTTAAAGTCCTCTAGTACTCCTCTACTACTCCTTAATTTTCATTTTCACTACACTATAACCTTACAAAAAAGAAAAAGAAGAGAAGCCCTATTTTTAAACCGAAGATTATTCCCTCCCAATCTTGACTCTCTGTTTTCTACCTCAGAACACCTCTATTTCCTCCTTTCCCCTTCTCTTCCCAATCCAATTCTGTGAATCCTTGTAGGTGACTGGGCTACGGAGAACACTCTGGGAACAGACAGCTGCGTAGATCTGTCTCTCTCCTCTTGAGTCCCCCTTTTTCTCCTCCTGTTCATCTCTATCTCCCTCCTCCCTCTCCTCTTCTTCATGTAACTCTGTGAACCTCTCTGGGTGTCCCTAACGGGGGAGAATCTTTTAGCCATTAACCTAGAAGTTTTCTTATCAGGGCTGTATAGTTGGAGAAGTCCTGAGACTACAGGAAGAATAAAACTGAAATCCAGAGGCAGGAGACTTAAGCCCAAAACCTGAGAACACCAGAAAACTCCTGACTACATGGAACTTTAAGTAATAAGTGACCGTCCAAAAGCCTTCATACCTACACTGAAACCAACCACCACCCAAGAGCCAATAAGTTTTAGAGCAAGACATACCACACAAATTCTCCAGCAACGCGGGAACATAGCCCTGAACATCAACATACAGGCTGCCCAAGGACACACCTAACACATAGACCCATCTCAAAACTCATTACTGGGCACTCCATTGCCCTCCAAAGAGAAGAAATCAAGTTCCACGCACCAGAACACTGACGCAAGCTCCCCTAACCAGGAAATCTTGACAAGCCAATCGTCTAACCCCACCCACTGGGTTAATCCTCCACAATAAAAAGGAACCACAGAACTCCAGAATACAGAAAGCCCACTCCAGATACAGCAATCTAAACAAGATGAAAAGGCAAAGAAATACCCAACAGGTAAAGGAACATGAAAAATGCCCACCAAGTCAAACAAAAGAGGAGGAGATAGGGAATCTACCTGAAAAAGAATTTAGAATAATGATAATAAAAATGATCCAAAATCTTGAAAACAAAATGGAGTTACAGATAAATAGCCTGGAAACAAAGATTGAAAAGATTCAAGAACTGTTTAATAAAGACCTAGAAGAAATAAAAAAGAGTCAATTAAAAATGAATAATGCAATGAATGAGATCAAAAACACTTTGGAGGGAACCAAGAGTAGAATAACGGAGGCAGAAGATAGGATAAGTGAGGTAGAAGATAAAATGGTGGAAATAAATGAAGCAGAGAGGGAAAAAGAAAAAAGGATCAAAAGAAATGAGGACAACCTCAGGGACCTCTGGGACACTGTGAAACGCCCCAACATTCGAATCATAGGAGTTCCAGAAGAAGAAGACAAAAAGAAAGGCCATGAGAAAATACTCGAGGAGATAATAGCTGAAAACTTCCCTAAAATGGGGAAGGAAATAGCCACTCAAGTCCAAGAAACCCAGAGAGTCCCAAACAGGATAAACCCAAGGCGAAACACCCCAAGACACATATTAATCAAATTAACAAAGATCAAACACAAAGAACAAATATTAAAAGCAGCAAGGGGAAAACAACAAATAACACACAAAGGGCTTCCCATAAGGATAACAGCTGATCTATCAATAGAAACCCTCCAGGCCAGAAGGGAATGGCAGGACGTCCTGAAAGTAATGAAAGAGAATAACCTACAACCTAGATTACTGTATCCAGCAAGGATCTCATTCAGATATGAAGGAGAACTCAAAAGCTTTACAGATAAGCAAAAGCTGAGAGAATTCAGCACCACCAAACCAGCTCTTCAACAAATGCTAAAGGATCTTCTCTAGACAGGAAATGCAGAAAGGGTGTATAAACGTGAACCCAAAACAACAAAGTAAATGGCAACGGGACCACACCTATCAATAATTACCCTAAATGTAAATGGGTTGAATGCCCCAACCAAAAGACAAAGATTGGCTGAATGAATACAAAAACAAGACCCCTATATATGCTGTCTACAAGAGACCCACCTCAAAACAAGAGACACATACAGACTAAAAGTGAAGGGCTGGAAAAAATATTTCATGCAAACGGAGACCAAAAGAAAGCAGGAGTCGCAATACTCATATCAGATAAAATAGCCTTTCAAATAAAGGATGTGAAAAGAGACAAAGAAGGACACTACATAATGATCAAAGGATCAATCAAAGAAGAAGATATAACAATTATAAATATATATGCACCCAACATAGGAGCACCGCAATATGTGCAGCAAACACTAACGAGTATGAAAGAGGAAATTAATAATAACACAATAATAGTGGGAGACTTTAATACCCCACTCACAACTATGGATAGATCAACTAAACAGAATATTAACAAGGAAACACAAACTTTAAATGACACAATGGACCAGCTAGCCCTAATTGATATCTATAGGACATTTCACCCCAAAACAATCAACTTCACCTTTTTCTCAAGTGCACACGGAACCTTCTCCAGAATAGATCACATCCTGGGCCATAAATCTGGTCTTGGAAAATTCAAAAAAATTGAAATCATTCCAGTCATCTTTTCTGACCACAGTGCAGTAAGATTAGATCTCAATTACAGGAAAAAAATTGTTAAAACTTCAAACATATGGAGGCTAAATAACACGCTTCTGAATAACCAACAAATCATAGAAGAAATCAAAAAAGAAATCAAAATATGTATAGAAATGAATGAAAATGAAAACACAACAACCCAAAACCTATGGGACACTGTAAAAGCAGTGCTAAGGGGAAGGTTCATAGCATTACAGGCTTACATCAAGAAACAAGAAAAAGAACCAAATAAATAACCTAACTCTACACCTAAAGCAATTAGAGAAGGAAGAAATGAAGAACCCCAGGGTTAGGAGAAGGAAAGAAATCTTAAAAATCAGGGCAGAAATAAATGCAAAAGAAACTAAAGAGACCATAGCAAAAATCAACAAAGCTAAAAGCTGGTTTTTTGAAAAAATAAACAAAATTGACAAACCATTAGCAAGACTCATTAAGAAACAAAGAGAGAAAAACCAAATTAACAAAATTAGAAATGAAAATGGAGAGATCACAACAGACAACACTGAAATACAAAGGATCATAAGAGACTACTACCAGCAGCTCTATGCCAATAAAATGGACAACTTGGATGAAATGGACACATTCTTAGAAAAGTATAACTTTCCAAAACTGAACCAGGAAGAAATAGAAGATCTTAACAGACCCATCACAAGCAAGGAAATCAAAAGTGTAATCAAAAATCTTCCAGCAAACAAAAGCCCAGGACCAGATGGCTTCACAGCTGAATTCTACCAAAAATTTAGAGAAGAGCTAACACCTATCTTACTCAAACTCTTCCAGAAAATTGCAGATGAAGGTAAGCTTCCAAACTCATTCTATGAGGCCACCATCAGCCTAATTCCAAAACCAGACAAAGATGCCACAAAAAAAGAAAACTACAGGCCAATATCACTGATGAACATAGATGCAAAAATCCTTAACAAAATTCTAGCAAACAGAATCCAACAACATATTAAAAAAATCATACACCATTACCAAGTGGGCTTTATCCCAGGAATGCAAGGATTCTTTAATATCCGCAAATCAATCAATGTAATACACCACATTAACAAATTGAAAGATAAAAACCATATGATTATCTCAATAGATGCAGAGAAAGCCTTTGACAAAATTCAACACTCATTTATGATTTAAACTCTCCAAAAAGCAGGAATAGAAGGAACATACCTCAACATAATAAAAGCTATATATGACAAACCCACAGCAAGCATCACCCTCAATGGTGAAAAATTGAAGGCATTTCCCCTGAAATCAGGAACAAGACAAGGCTGCCCACTCTCACCACTACTATTCAACATAGTGTTGGAAGTTCTGGCCACAACAATCAGAGCAGAAAAAGAAGTAAAAGGAATCCAGATAGGAAAAGAAGAAGTAAAACTCTCACTGTTTGCAGATGACATGATCCTCTACATAGAAAACCCTAAAGACTCTACCAGAAAATTACTAGAGCTAATCAATGAATATAGTAAAGTTGCAGGATATAAAATTAACACACAGAAATCCCTTGCATTCCTATATACTAACAATGAAAAAATAGAAAGAGAAATTAAGGAAACAATACCATTCACCATTGCAACAAAAAGAATAAAATACTTAGGAGTATATCTACCTAAAGAAACAAAGGACCTATACATAGAAAACTATAAAACACTGATGAAAGAAATCAAAGAGGACACAAACAGATGGAGAAACATACCGTGTTCATGGACTGGAAGAATCAATATTGTCAAAATGGCTATTCTACCCAAAGCAGTCTATAGATTCAATGCAATCCCTATCAAGCTACCAACCGTATTTTTCACAGAACTAGACCAAAGAATTTCACAATTTGTATGGAAATACAAAAAACCTCGAATAGCCAAAATAATCTTGAGAAAGAAGAATGGAACTGGAGGAATCAACCTGCCTGACCTCAGACTCTACTACAAAGCCACAGTCATCAAGACAGTATGGTACTGGCACAAAGACAGAAATATAGATCAATGGAACAGAATAGAAAGCCCAGAGATAAATCCACGAACCTATGGACACCTTATCTTTGACAAAGGAGGCAAAGATATACAATGGAAAAAAGACAACCTCTTTAACAAGTGGTGCTGGGAAAACTGTCAACCACTTGTAAAAGAATGAAACTAGAACACTTTCTAACACCATACACAAAAATAAACTCAAAATGGATTAAAGATCTAAATGTAAGACCAGAAACTATAAAACTTCTAGAGGAGAACATAGGCAAAACACTCTCCGACATAAATCACAGCAAGATCCTCTATGACCCACCTCCCAGAATATTGGAAATAAAAGCAAAACTAAACAAATGGGACCTAATGAAACTTAAAAGCTTTTGCACTACAAAGGAAACTATAAGTAAGGTGAAAAGACAGCCCTCAGATTGGGAGAAAATAATAGCAAATGAAGAAACAGACAAAGGATTAATCTCAAAAATATACAAGCAACTCCTGCAGCTCAATTCCAGAAAAATAAATGACCCAATCAAAAATGGGCCAAAGAACTAAACAGACATTTCTCCAAAGAAGACATACAGATGGCTAACAAACACATGAAAAGATGCTCAACATCACTCATTATTAGAGAAATTCAAATCAAAACCACAATGAGGTACCATTACACGCCAGTCAGGATGGCTGCTATCCAAAAGTCTACAAGCAATAAATGCTGGAGAGGGTGTGGAGAAAAGGGAACCCTCTTACACTGTTGGTGGGAATGCAAACTAGTACAGCCGCTATGGAAAACAGTGTGGAGATTTCTTAAAAAACTGGAAATAGAACTGCCATATGACCCAGCAATCCCACTTCTGGGCATACACACTGAGGAAACCAGATCTGAAAGAGACACATGCACCCCAATGTTCATCGCAGCACTGTTTATAATATCCAGGACATGGAAGCAACCTAGATGCCCATCAGCAGATGAATGGATAAGGAAGCTGTGGTACATATACACCATGGAATATTACTCAGCCATTAAAAAGAATTCATTTGAACCAGTTCTAATGAGATGGATGAAGCTGGAGCCCATTATACAGAGTGAAGTAAGCCAGAAAGATAAAGAACACTACAGCATACTAACACATATATATGGAATTTAGAAAGGTGATAACGATAACCCTATATGCAAAACAGAAAAAGAGACACAGAAATACAGAACAGACTATTGAACTCTGTGGGAGAATGTGAGGGTGGGATATTTCAAAAGAACAGCATGTATACTATCTATGGTGAAACAGATCACCAGGCCAGGTGGGATGCATGAGACAAGTGCTCCGGCCTGGTGCACTGGCAAGGCCCAGAGGAATCGGGTGGAGAGGGAGGTGGGAGGGGGGATCGGGATTGGGAATACATGTAAATCCATGGCTGATTCATATCAATGTATGACAAAACCCACTGGAAAAAAAAATAATAAAAAAAAAAATAAAACAAAGAAAAAAAAAAAGAAACTGAATATAATTCCATATACAGTAAAAAAAAAAAAAAAAGAAAGAAAAGAAAAGAAAAAGAAATGCTTATTCAAGCCTTCTGTCTAACTTTTTACCTAGTTTTAAATTTGTTGGCTACTGAGTTGCATGATATCCTTACATATTTTGAATATAAACTCCTTATCAGATAGGTAGATTGCAAATATTTTCTCCTGTTCTGTAGGTTGCTTTTCATTTTGTTGATTGTTTCTTTTGCTGTGCAAGAGCTTTTCAATTTGATGTAGACTCAATTGTTTAGCTTTTCTTTTCTTGCTTTTGCTTTTGGTGTCATATTCACAGTCATTGCCAAGAACAATGGAAGGAAGCTTTTTCTATAAGTTTAATGGTTTCTGGTTTTACATTTAACACTTTGATCCATTTCAAGTTCGAGTGTTGTAATGTCCAGTTTCACTCTTTTGCATGCCCAGTTTTCCCAGCACCATTTATTGAAGCAACTATTTTTATGCCATTGAGTATTCTTGTTAAATATTAGTTCTAAAATATTGGTTTTCAAATATGGGTTTATTTCTAGACTCCACTACTTTATCCTCCACTTTCCAGCTTCACCAGCAACCTAGTCTAAGCTACTATTATTTTTTGCCTGGTCTCTTTGCTTCTACTTTTGGCCCCATCCAAAACATTCTTCACAGTGGTGCCAGAATAATCTTTGCATAGCACAAAAACGGTCATGTCACTTCCCTGCTAAAATCTTTTTGATGTTTTCCCATTGTTAGTCTTGAGACAGAAAATACTATTGCTTAGGACTGGAACAATATTTCCTCATTGAAAAGATTTCTATTCTACCTTTAGAACTCAATATTTCTTTCCTAACGTTTTTAAGGTCAAATAAAGTTTAAAAGCCAGATGGAATTGAAGATGTTAACCAGCTGACCTTAAAGTGGAGAGATTATCCTAGATAATCTAAGTGAGTCCAGTGTAATCACAAGGGCTTTTATCAGTGGAAGATGGAGGCAGAAAAAGGAAAACCAGAGAGTTGGTAGTGTGAGAAGGACTTGGCCTGATGCTGCTGGCTCTGAAAATGGAGAGTGTCGTGAGCCAAGGAATGTGGGTGGCTTCTAGAATATGTAAAGGTCAAGGAAACAGATTTTCTCCATCTAGTATCTAACTGCAAAAAGAAACTTAACCCTGTCAACATCTTGGTTTTAGCTTTGATGCTATAGAAGCTCAGACGTTTAGTTGTGTCCAAATTTTTGTGATCCTATGAGCCATAACCCACCAGTCCCCTCTGTCTGTGGAAGTCTTCAGGCCAAAATACTGGAGTGGGTTGCCATTTCCTTCTCCAGTCGGTCTTCCCCACACAGGGATTGAACCTGGGTCTCTTGCATTGCAGGTGGATGGTTTACCAACTAAACCACCAGCTTAGCTTAGTAAGACTCAGTTCAGATTTCTGACATCCACAGCATATTACATTTGTATTGTTTCAAGCAAACAATTTTGTAATAATTTGTTACAGCAGCAACAGGAAACTCACACAAGTTTAGAAATACAAATTGTAACATAAATTTACAACTAAATATAATGACTTGGAAAAGATTCTGATACTGGGAAAGACTGAAGGCAAAAGGAGAAAGGGGTGGCAGAGGATGCGATTCAATGGACATAAGTTTGAGCAAACTCCATGAGATAGTGGAGGACAGAGAAGCCTGATGTGCTACAACCCAAGAGGTGCAAAGAGGCAGACATGACTTAGCGACTGAGCAACACAGTCAAATAATTACTTGAGTGTGAATAGTGAACATGACTAAACATAGGCAGAATACTCTAACATAAAATGAGGCAATATCTTTTTCAATCAGTCTCCCAGAATAATGGAAATGAAAACAAAAATTGAAAACTGGGACCTAATTAAACTGAAAAGATTTTGCACAGCAAAGGAAACAGTAAATAAAAAGAAAAGACAGCAAACAGATTCAGTTCATTTCAGTTCAGTAGCTCAGTACTGTCCGACTATTTGTGACCCCATGGACTGCAGCATGCCATGCGCCTCTGTCCACCACCAATTCCCAGAGCTTGCTCAAACTCATGTCCACAGAGTTGGTGGGGCCATCCAGCCATCTCATCCTCTGTCATCCCATTCTCCTCCTGCCTTCAATCTCTCCCAGCATCAGGGTCTTTTCCAATGAGTCAGTTCTTCCCATTAGGTGGCCAAAGTATCGGAGTTTCAGCTTCAGCATCAGGCCTTCCAATGAATATTCAGGACTGATCTCCTTTAGGATGGACTGGTTGGATCCCCTTGCAGTCCAAGGGACTCTCAAGAACCTTCTCCAACACCACAGTTCAAAAGCATCAATTCGTTTTTATCCAATTCTCACATCCATATATGGCTTCCAGAGAAACCATAGCACTGACTAGATGGAACTTTGTTGGCAAAGTAATGTCTCTGCTTTTTATCATGCTGTAAAAGTTGGTTATATCTTTTCTTCCAAGGAGAAATCATCTTTTAATATCATGGCTGCAGTCACCATCTGCAGTGATTTTGGAGCCCAAGAAAATAAAGTCTGTCACTGTGTCCATTGTTTCCCCATCTAGTTGCCATGAAGTGATAGGACTGGATGCCATGATCTTAGTTTTTTGAATGTTGAGTTTTAAACCATCTTTTTTCACTCTACTCTTTCACTTTCATCAAGAGGCTCTTCAGTTCCTCTTCACTTTCTGCCATAAAGGTGGTGTCATCTGCAGATCTGAGGTTATTGATGTTTCTTCTGGCAATCTTGATTCCAGCTTGTGCTTCATCCAACCCAGAATTTTGTATGAGGTACTCTGCATATAAGTTAAATAAGCAAGGTGGCAATATACAGCCCTGATGTACTCCTTTCCAAATTTGGAACCAGTCTGTTGTTCCATGTCTGGTTCTAACTGTTGCTTCTTGACCTGCATACAGATTTCTCAGGAGGCAGGTATGGTGGTCTGGTAGTCCCATCTCTTGAAGAATATTCCACTGTTTGTTGTGATCCACACAGTCAAAGACTTTGGCATAATCATTAAAGCAGGAATAGATGTTTTTCTGGAATTCTCTTGCTTTTTCAATGATACAACGGACATTGAATCATAGAAAAACAGATTGGGGGAAAATACTTGCAAATTATGTGACTGACAAAGGATTAATCTCTGAAATTTATGATCAGCTCATGAAGCTTAACTGCAAAAAAAAAAAAAAAAAAGAAGAAGGAAAGAAAGAAAGAAATAGACAGAAGACCTAAATAGACATTTCTAAAAAGAAGACATATTACAGATGGCCAAGAGGCATATGAAAAGATGTTCAACATCACTAATTATTAGAGAAATGCAAATCAAAATGGTATATCACCTCACACCAGCCAGAATTACTGTCATCAAAAATCCACAAACAATTAATGCTAGAGAGGGTAGGAAGAGAAGGAAACCCTTCAACACTGTTGGTGAGAATGTAAATTGGTACAGCCACCATGGAGAACAAGATGGATGTTCTTTAAAAAACTGAAAATCGAGTTACCACTCCTGGGCATGTATCCAGAGAAAAACATGGTCTAAAAGGATACATGCACCTCAGTGGTCCCTTCAGCATTGTTTACAATAGCCAAGACATGGAATCAATCTATATGTCCATCATTAGAGGGAAAGATAAAGAAGACATTGTATATTTATACAATGGAATATTACTCAGCCATTAAAAAGAATGAAATAATGCCATTTGCAGCAACATGGATGGACCTAGACATTGTCATACTGAGTGAAGTAAGTCAAAGCAGAGGAGGAAAAAAATAATATGATATTCCTCATATATTGAATCTAAAAAGAAATTACAAATGAACTTACAAAACAGAAAAAGAGAGTCACAGACTTAGAGAATGAACTTGGTTGTCTTTGCACACTGCTATAATTAAAATGGATAACCAATAAAGACCTATTGTATATATGTATGTATATATACATAGCTGAGTCCCTTTACTGTTCATCTGAAACTATTGCAATGTTGTGAATTGGCTATACCCCAATACAAAATTAAAAGTTGAAAAATCAGTATAAAACTGAAAACTGTACTATTGGAAGAAGTGAATGTATTCCTACCACTCAAGCAGTTATAAAAAAAAAAAAAAATGTGACCAGAAAGCAATATGGATATTCAAAAACTTCATTTCATTTAACTGTTAATACATTCTTTGTCACACCTCAGAGTGCTGTTATAAAACTTTGTCAGGTGGTGGCATGAAGCCATATAAGATTTTGCACAATTTTCAAATAAATGACAAGTTTCCCTAGTAAGCCAATCACATATTCCCCAAGCAAGTGCAAAACGGAACCTTGAAGTATTTTTTTTCCTGCAAATTTAGAGATAGAAATTAAAAGGACACTATTAAAAGATGAAATATACATAAAAGTAATAGATTATACTGTTACCAAGGAGCAACCAGCTGCAATGTTAACATAAACTGTCTCAAAGAGAAAGCAGAATGAGTTACTGGCAAACTCTCTTTAAAATTCGGTCAATGGCATGTGATGTGGACGATCACTTACTGTCTTCTGTGTGCTTTTGCATTCTTTTTTCAAAGTTTATTTTTAATTGAAGCATAATTGCTTAACTATGATGTGCTGGTTTCTGCCATACAACATGAATCAGCCATAAGTATACATATGTTCCCTCCCTCTTGAAACTCCCTTACACTCCCCACCACCAACACTGCACTAAGTTGTTACAGAGCACCAGATTGAACACCCTGTCTTATACAGCAATTTTCGACTAGCTATCTATTTTACATACGGTAATGTAGATGTTTCAATGTTACTATCTCAATTCTTCCCACTCTTTCCTTCCCTCGCTGCATCCACAAGTCTGTTCTCTATGTTTCTGTCTCTATTCCTACCTCGTGATTAGATTAATCAGAACTATTTTTATAGATTCCATATGTATGTGTTAATATAATTTTTTAAATTCTTTCTGACTTACTTCACACTATATAACAGGCTCTAGTATCATCCACTTCACTAACATTTGCTCAATTTATTACTTTTTATGGCTGACTGTGGCTCAGATCATGAACTCCTTATTGCCAAATTTAGAATTAAATTGAAGAAAGTAGGGAAAACCACCAGACCACTCAGGTATGACTTAATCAAATCCCTTATGATTATACAGTGGAAGTGATAAATAGATTTAAGGGGCTAGATCTGATAGAGAGGGCCTGATGAACTATGGATGGAGGTTCGTGACTTTGTACAGGAGACAGGGATCAAGACCAACCCCAAGAAAAATAAGTGCAAAAAAGCAAAATGGCTGTCTGAGGAGGCCTTACAGATAGCTGTGAAAAGAAGAGAAGCGGAAAGGAAAGATATACCCATTTGAATGCAGAGTTCCAAAGAATAGCAAGGAGAGATAAGAAAGCCTTCCTCAGTGGTCAATGCAAAGAAATAGAGGAAAACAACAGAATGGGAAAGACTAGAGATCTATTCAAGACAATTAGAGATACCAAGGGAACATTTCATGCAAAGATGGGCACAATAAAGGGCAGAAATGGTATGGTCCTAACAGAAGCAGAAGAGATTAAGACGAGGTGGCAAGAATACACAGAAGAACTCTACAAAAAATATCTTAATGACCCTGATAACCACAATGGTGTGATCACTCACCTAGAGCCAGACATCCTGGAATGTGAAGTCAAGTGGACCTTAGCAAGCATCACTATGAACAAAGTTAGTGGAGGTGATGGAATTCCAGTTGAGCTATTTCAAATCCTAAAAGATGATGCTGTGAAAGTGATGCACTCAATATGCCAGCAAATTTGGAAAACTCGGCAGTGGCCACAGGACTGGAAAAGGTCAGTTTTCATTTCAATCCCAAGGAAAGGCAATGCCAAAAATGTTCAAACTACTGCACAGTTGCACTCATCTCACACACTAACAAAGTAATGCTCAAAATTCTCCAAGCTAGGCTTCAACAATACATGAACCATGAACTTCCAGATGTGCAAGGTGGTTTTAGAAAAGGCAGAGGAACCAGAAATCAAATTGCCAACATCCTCTGGATCATCACAAAAGCATGCATTGGAGAAGGAAATGGCCACCCACTCCAGTATTCTTGCCTGGAGAATACCAGGGACAGGGGAGCCTGATGGGCTGCCTTCTATGGGGTCGCACAGAGTCGGACACGACTGAAGCCACTTAGCAGCAGCAGCAGCATATATGGATGTGAGAGTTTGACTATAAAAAAAGCTGAGCACTGAAAAATTGATGCTTTTGAACTGTGGTGTTGGAGAAGACTCTTGAGAGTCCCTTGGACTGCAAGGAGATCCAATAGTCCATCCTAAAGGAGACCAGTCTGGGGTGTTCATTGGAAGGACTGATGTTGAAGCTGAAACTCCAATACTTTGGCCACCTTATGTGAAGAGCTGACTCATTTGAAAAGACCCTGATGCTGGGAAAGATTGAGGGCAGGAGGAGAAGGTGACGACACAGGATGAGATGGTTGGATGGCATCACCGACTCAATGAACGTGAGCTTAGGTGAACTCTGGGAGTTGGTGATGAACAGGGAGGCCTGGCGTGCTGCAGTTCATGGGATTGCAAAGAGTCAGACACGACTGAGTGACTGAACTGAACTGATGGCTGAGTAATAGTCTTTTTATATATGGATCAAAACTTATTTAACTATTCATCTGTAGATGGACATCTAGGTTGGTTCCATGTCTTGGCTATTGTAAACAGTCCTTCAGTGAATAATGGGGTATGTGTGTCTTTTTAATTATGGTTTTCTCAGGGTATATTTCTAGTAATGGTATTGTTGAGTCGTATGGTAGTTTTATTCCTAGCATTTTTAAGGAATCTTCATACTTTTTGAATGGTTGTTGCTGAACCATGAAAAGACACCAGGATTCTTGGCCTCTGGAGGAGAATAATTCAATCCGGGGCCAGAGATGAGGCTTGATCGCTCAGAACATTTGTGTAATAAAGTTTTCTTAAAGTATAAAAGAGATAGAGAAAGCTTCTGACATAGGCATCAGAAGGGGGCAAAAAGAGTACCCCCTTGCTAGTGTCAGCAGTGGAGTTATATATTCTCCAAGTAGTTATTACAATGAATCAAAAGAATGGCTGGAGGTTGTAAAGACCTCAGCAGACCTACTCCCATAATTTACATTTTAAGATAACAGGATCAGCCAGAAGGTTTAATCCAGAGACTGTCCTCAGGCAGGATACATTATTGTTATACAATCCTAAGGAATGTAGAGGGGGAAAAAAAAAAAAAAAAAAAAAAGCTTGTCCTTTCTTCCTCCTTGAGAAATCCAGACCCTTCTCTCCTTGGGGACCCCTAGACTTCTTATCAACGTCCCTAGAAAATGACTCTCTCATTTTCTCCATAGTGGCTGTATCAATTTACATTTCCACCAACAGTGCAAGAGGGTTCCCTTTTCTTCACATCCTCTCCAGAATTTACTTTTTGTAGATTTTTAAAATTATAACCATTCTGACAGGTGTGAGGTGATGTCTCACTGTAATTTTGATTCATATGTATCTAATAATGAGCAATGTCAAGTGTTATTTCATGTATTTATTGACCATCTGTATGTTTATTAGCCATCTATATGTGTTTATTGGCCATCTGTATGACACCACCCTTATGGCAGAAAGCTAGCGGAACTAAAGAATCTCTTGATGAAGGTGAAAGAAAAAAGGGGAAAAGCTGTCTTAAAACTGAACATTCAAGAGACTAAGATTGTGGCATCCAGTACCAACACTTCATGGCAAATAGATGGGGAAACAATGGAAACAGCGACAGACTTTATTTTGGGGGGTTCCAAAATCACTGCAGATGGTGACTGTAGCCATGAAATTAAAAAACATATGCTCCTTGGAAGAAAAGCTATGACCAACCTAGACAGGATATTTAAAAAGAGACATTACTTTGCCAACAAAGGTCCGTATAGTCAAAGGTATTTTTTTTTTTTCTAATAATCATGTATGGATGTGAGAGTTGGACCATAATTGCATCCAAAAAAATAAAATACTTAGGAATAAACCTGACCAGGGACATGGAAGAATTATATGCTGAGAAATGTAAAACATTAATAAAGGAAACTGAAGATAATTTAAAGAAATGGGAATTCATCTCATGTTTTTGGATTGGAGGAATTAACATTGTTAAAATGGCATTCTACTAATTCAGTGCTATCCTTACCAAATTACCCATGACATTTTTCACAGAACTAAAACAAATAATCCTAAAATTTATATGGAACCATAAAAGATTCAGAATTTCTAAAGCAATCCTGAGAAAAGGTAACAATGCAGGAGACAGAACCCTCCTAGATTTCACAAAGTACTACAAAGCTACAGTAATCAAAACAGCATGGTATTGGCACAAGATAGACATATGGATCAATGGAATAGAATAGAGGGCCCTAGAATAATCCCATATACCTACAGTCAATTAATCTTTGACAAAGGAGGCAAGCATATGCAATGGAAAAAAAGACAGTCCCTTCAGAAACTGGCATTGGGAAAGTTGGAACCAGTTGTTCTGAATCAGTGAAGTTAGAAAATACTTTCTTTTTTTCCCCCCAATTATTTTTATTAGTTGGAGGCTAACTAGTTTAGAATATTGTAGTGGTTTTTGCCATACATTGACATGAATCAGCCATGGATTTACATGTAGAACACACTTTCATACCACACAGAAAAATAAACTTAAAATGGCTTAAAGACTTAAATATAGGGCAAGACATCACACAACTCCTAGAAGAGAACATACACAAGTTATTCTCAGACATATATTGTACCAATGTTTTCTCAGGTCAGCCTTCCAAGGCAATAGAAATTAAAGCAAACATAAACACATGGATCTAATGTGTTTAGATTTACAAACTTTTGCACAACAAAGGAAACCATAAACAAAACAAAGAGACAGCATACAGAATGGGAGAAGATATTTATAAATGGTGTGACTGTTGTTGTTCATTGCCCAGTCATGTCCAATTCTTTGTGACCCCATGGACTGCAACACACCAGGCTTCCCTGTCCATCACCATCTCCCTGAGTTTGCCCAAGTTCATGTTCATTGCATCAGTAATGCTGTCCAGGCATCTCATCCTCTGATGCCATCTTCCCCTTCTGCCTTCAATCTTTCCCAGCATCAGAGACTTTTCCAATGAGTCGGCTGTTTGCATCAGATGACCAAAGTACCAGAACTTCAGCTTCAGCATTAATCTTTCTAGTGGATATTCAGGGTTTATCTCCCTTAAGATTGACTGGTTTGATCTCGCTGTCCAACGGACTTTCAGGAGTCCTCTCCAGCATCACAGTTTGAAGGCATCAATGCTTTGGCATTCTGCCTTCTTTACACTCCAGGTCTCACAACCATATGTGACCACTGGGAAGACCATAACCTTGATTATACAAAATTTCTCGGCAGAGTAATGTCTGCTTTTCAGCACACTGTTTAGGTTTGTCATCACTTTCCTGCCAAGAAGTAATGTTCTTCTGATTTCATGACTGCAGTCAATGTCCACAGTGGTTTTGGAGCCCAAGAAGAAATCTGTCACTACTTCCACCAATTCCCCTGCTATTTGCCATGAAGTAATGGGGCCAGTTGCCGTGATCTTAGTTTTTGTTAATACTTAGTCTTAAGCTGGGTCTTTAACTCTCCTCATTCACCCTCATCAAGAAGCTCTTTAGTACCTCTTTGCTTTCTGCCATTAGAGTGATATCATCCACATCTCTGAGGTTGTTGATATTTCTCCTGCCTATCTTGATTTCAGCTTGTAACTTACCCAGCCTGGCATTTCTCATTATGTGCTCAGCAAACAGGTTAAACAAGCAGTGACAGCAGACGGCCCTGTCATACTCCTTTCTCGATCTTGAACCAATCAGTTGTCCCATACAGGGTTCTAACTGTTACTTCTTGACTCTCATACAGGTTTCTCAGGAGACAGGTAAGACCGTCTAGTATTCCCATCTCTCTAAGAGCTTTCTATAGTTTGTCATGATCCACAGTCAAAGGCTTTAAAATAGTTAGTGAAACAGAGGTAGATTTTTTTTTTTTTCTGAAATTCCCTTGCTTTCTCTATAATCCATAGAATGTTGGCAATTTGATCTCTAGTTCCTCTCCCTTTTCTAAATCCAGCTTGGACATTTGGAAGTTCTTGGTTCACATAATGTTGAAGCCTAGCATGCACGATTTTGAACATAACCTTATTAACATGGGAGATACATGCAACTGTCTGATGGTTAGCACATTCTTTGGTACTACCCTTCTTGGGAATTGAGATGAGGATTGAACTTTTCCAGCCCTGTGGCCACTGCTGGGTCTTCCAGATTTGCTGACATAATGAATGCAAAACCTTGATGGCCTCATCCTTTAGGGATTTGAATAGTTATGCTGGAATTTCATTGCATTAACTAGCTTTATTAACAGCAGTGCTTCTTAATGACCACTTGACTTCACATTCCAGAATGTCTGGCTCTGGGTGACTAACCACACCATCGTAGTAATCTGGCTCATTAAGATCTTTTATAGACAGTTCTTCCATGCATACTTTCCATGTCTTCTTGATCTCTTCAGCATCTACTAGGTCCCTACCATTTTCATCACTTATTGTGTCCTTATTTGGTCAGAATGCTCCCTTGATGTTTTCAATTTTCCTGAAGAGACCTCTAGGCTTTCTCCTTTTGTTGTTTTCTTATATTACTATGCATTGTTCATTGAGGAAGGCCTTCTTGTCTCTGTTAGCTATTTTTTGGAACTCTACATTTAATTGGATGTACCTTTCCCTCTCTCCCTGCTTTTAACTTCTCTTCATTCTCCCACTATTTGTAAGGCCTCCTCAGGTAACCACTTTGCCTTCTTGCTTTTCTTTTCCTTTGGGATGGTTTTGTTCACTGCCTCCTGTACAATATTTTGGACCTCTGATCATAGTTCTTCAGGCACACTGTTAACTAGTCCCTTGAATTTATTTATTACCTCTGCTGTGAATTCATACAGGATTTGATTTAAGTCATACCTGACTGGTCTATTGTTTTTAGCAATTTTCTTTAGTTTAAGCCTGAGTTTTGCTATGAGAAGCTGATGATCTGAGTCACAGTCAGCTCCAGATATTGTTTTTGCTGAGTTTATACAGCTTATCCATTTTTGGCTAAAAATAATGTAATCAGTTTGATATCAACCTTTGCGACTGACAATGGCTTACTTTCCAAAGTATTCGTATAGCTCATACAACTCAACAACAGAATAAGCAAACAATTGAATCTAAAAAGTGGGCATAAGAACTAAATAGACATTTCTCCAAGGAAGACATACAGATGGCCAATGAGCACACGAACAGAGGCTCAACATCACTTATTTTTAGGGTATCTTTTTTCAATTTTGGAGGTTCCTCAAAAACTAAAAATAGATTTTCCATAATATCCAGTGATATCACTCCTCAGCATATATCTGTACAAACTAAAATTCAAAAAGTTATACACATGCCTATGTTTGTAGTAGCACTATTCACATTAGCCAAGGCATGGAAACAACCTATGTGTCCATTGACAGAAGAATGGATAAAGAAGAAGTGGTATATATATATACACTAGAATATTACTGAGTCATGAAGAAGAATGAAGTACTGCCATTTACAGTAATGTGCATGAACCTAGAGATTATCATACTAAGTGAATTAAGTCAGAAATATAAAGACAAATACCATATGATAACACTGATATGTGGAATATAAAATATCTAAAACAGGTGACCCTATCTATAAAATAGAAAGAGACTCACAGACATAGAGAACAGACTTGTGTTTGCCAAAATGGAGTGGAGGGGAATGAGGGAGTGATGAAATAGAAGTTTGGTGTTAGTCAATGCAAACCATTATATATAGAGTGGATAAACAATAAGGTCCCAGTGTATAACACAGAATTTATGTTTAATATCCTGTGATAAACCATAATCCAAAAGACTTTTACCAAGAATGTGTATGTATGTATAACTTAGTTTGCTGTACAGCAGAAATTAACAGAACATTGCAAATCAATAATATTTCATGGAAAAAAGACCACAAATAGCAAATATTGACAAGGATGTGCAGAAAAGAGAACCCTCATACACTTTGGGACTTCCCCAGTGGCTCAGTGGTAAAGAATCCACCTGCCAGTGCAGAAGCTACAGGATACATGGGTTCAATCCCTGAGATGGGGAGATCCCCTGGAGGAGGAAATGGCAACCCACTCCAGTATTCTTGCCTGGAGAATCCCATGGACAGAGAGGCCTGGTGGGCTACAGTCCATGGGGCCACAAAGAGTCAGACATGACTGAGAAAGCACACATGAATACACTTTGCAAGGAATGTACATTGGTGCAGCCATCATAGAACACAGTATGGAGGTTTCTAAACAACTGAAAATAGAACTACCATAAGACCCAGAAATTCCACTCCTTAATATTTGACAGAAAGAGAAACACTAGTTAGAAAAGATACATGCACCCCGATGTTCATAGTAACATTATTTACAATTGCCAAGATACGGAAGCAACCTAAATGTTTATCAAGAAATGAATGGATAAAGATGTGAGGTACTATTCTCTATAAAAAAATGAAATTTGCTACTTGCAGCATCATGGATGGACTTATAGAGTATTATTCTAAATGAAATAAGTCAGTCATGGAAAGACAAATACTGTACAATATCAATTATTTATGGAATCTAAAAAATAAAACAGCCAAATATAACAAAAAAGACTCAAAGATATAGAGAACAAACCAATGGTTACCAGTGAGGAAGAGGGAGAGGAGCAAGCTAAGGGTAGAGGAATAAGAGGTATAAACTACTGTGTATAAAATAAATAACTAAAAAATACATTGTACATGAACAATAGCCAGTATTTTATAAAAAATATAAAATGGAATGTAACCTTTAAAAATTGTCAATCACTATGTTATATATCTGAAACATATAATATTGCACATCAACTATATCAATAAAAACATATCTAAATGGATAAATGGATTTCATTATAATCCCATTTGAAACATTTTTAGTTTTTAATTTTTTAAACTCTTCATTTCATATTGGAGTTTATAGCCAATCAACAATGTTGTGATAGTTTCAGGTGGACAGCAAAGGGACTCAGCCATACATATACAGTTATCCAAATAGAAATGTAAACATTCATGTACGCATTGTGCACAATGTCAAGGGAAATGATGAGGAAATATGTTAGCAACCAACTATAGGGAGCCGAATTGAGAGTGCATAAGCTGGTAAGAGACTTATTATACTTGAAAAAATGAAATACTAAGCCAACAGAAGAGGGGAGTCCTGAAACAGAACAGTTCACACTACCAAACTTCCCAATGGTTAAGGAAGTGAAGAAACCACTGCCTCAAGAAGTGAATGAGGATAAAGATAAAATGGAATTAAGAAAGAGTTCTAACCTGTGATCTCCCCTCACTTCATGGAGCCAGGTGATTTCTCTCATAGCAGCAGAAATAAAATGGTTTGTTTTCCCTCAAGGATAACAAATAATATTTCTTCATTAAGAAACATTTGAGTCAGTTTAGAATTTATGAACTCTTAGTTATTGATTTTCTAATTTCTTTGTCTCCACTTCAATTCTAAATGACAATCTTGCTGCACAGTGTCCTAGGTAATTTTTTTTTATTTTCATCACTTTCCACGAACAGATGAATGAACAAAGAACATATGAAGAGTTATACAATGTAATAGTATTCATATCTAAAAAACAGATTGAAATTCTGTCATTTTCTACAGCATGGAAGAATCTAGAGATTAATATGTTTAATGAAATAAGTCAACTAAATACTCCAAGCTATCACATATGTGGTATTTAAAAAATAAAACATATATGCATGTAACAAAACAAAATGGACACACAGGTATAGAGAACAAACTACTGGTACTCACTAGGGAGATGGAAATAGGTGGAATGAGATATGGGCCTAAGAAGTACAAAATACTATGTATAAAGTAGATAAGCAACAAAAATATATAGCACAGAGAAATAAAGACATTATTATTATAACTTTAATTGAATATAGTCTACAAAATATTGAATCAATATGTTGTATATGTGAAACTAATATAGTATTATAGATCAACTATAGTTCAATAAGGGCTTACCTAGTAGATAAGATGATAATCTGCTTGCAATGCAGGACACACAGGTTTGATTCCTGGGTCAGGAAGATACCCTTGAGAAGGGAATGGCTACACCCTCCAGTATTCTTGCTTGGAGAATTCCATGGACAGAAGAGCCTGGTGGGTTATAGTCCAAGGGGTCGCAAATAATTGGACATGACTGAGCGGCTAACATTTTCATTTTTCATACTTAAAAAAAAAGCAAATTATACATTAGATAATGTGAAGAATGAGAAGCAAATACTTTAAATAAAAATTTAAAAATTGAATGTTGAGCCCTCCAACTGACTCCAGAGACTAATAACTAAACTTAGAGCTCTTAGGGAGAGAAGATATTTACCTTGGGAATGTGACTGAATTAAGAGAAAATATCTGAAGATATCAGCATCAAATCTTTCCCAATGAAACCTCTATTAGTCCATGAAGCCCAGATTTGAAAAGTTCCACACACTCATAGAACTTCTAAAGTCTCAGTTAACCATTTTTTTCCTATTTTTAGTTTTTTAAAATATTTATTTTAATTGAAAGATAATTGTTTTACAATATTGCATTGGTTTCTGCCATACATCAAAATGAATTAGCTATAGGTACACATATGTCCCCTCTCTCTTGAACTTCCCTCCCACCCCTTCCCACCCCTTTATGTTGTTACAGAGCCCTGGTTTGAGTTCCCTGAGTCATACAGCAAATTTCCATTGGCTATCTATTTTACATATGGTAGTGTATATGCTTACATGCTACTCTCTATATTTGTCCAACCCTCTCTTTCCTCCCCTTGCCCATGTCCATAAGTCTATTCTCTATGTCTGAGTCTCCATGACTGTCCTGCCAATAGGTTCATCAGTACCATCTTTTCAGATTCCATATAGATGCATTAATATACGATAGTTTTTTTTTTCTCTTTCTGACTTACTTCACTCTGTATTATAGGCTATAGGTTCATCTACCTCATTAGAACTGACTCAAATGAATTCCTTTTTATGGCCAAATAATATTCCATTGTATATATGTACCACATTTTCTTTATCCATTTCACCTGTCAGTGGGCATCTAGGTTGCTTTCATGTCCTAGCTATTGTAAATAGTGCTGCAATGACATTGAGGTACATGTGTCTTTTAAAATTTTGGTTCCTTTAGGGTATATAACTAGTAGTGGGATTACTGTCTTCCCACATGGGACTAGTGGTAGAGAACCTACTTGCCAATGCAAGAGATATAAGATATGCACACTTAAGCCCTGGGTCACGAAGATCTCCTTAAGGAAGACATAAAAATGCACTCCAGTATTGTTGCCTGGAGAATCCCATTGACAGAGGAGTCGGGTGGGCCATTGTCTATAGGGTTGCAAAGAGCTGGAAATGACTGAAGTGATGCAGCAGCAGCATGGTAGTCTTACTCCTAGTTTTTAAAGCAATCTCCATACTGTCTTCCGTAGTGGATGTATCAATTTACATTCCCACCAACAGTGCAAAGGGTTTGGTTCCCTTTTCCCTACACCCTCTCCAATATTTATTGTAGATTTTTTGATGATGACCATTCTGACCGGTGTGAGATGATACCTCCTTATACTTTCAATTTTTATTTCTCATGTGTTTATTAGCCATCTGTATGCCTTCTTTGAGGAAATGTCTCTTTATGTATTCTGTCCACTTTTTGATTGGGTGGTTTATGTGTTATTGAGCTGCATAAACTGCTAGCATATTTAGGAAATTAATCATTTATCAATTGTTTCATTTGCTATTATTTTTTCCCATTTTGAGGGCTGTCTTTTCACCTTGTTTAGAGGTTCATTTGCTGTGCAAAAGATTTTAAGTTTAATTAGGTCCCAATTGTTTATTTTTGCTTTTATTTCTATTACTCTAGAAGGTGAGTCATGGAAGACCTTGATATGAATTATGTAATACAGTGTTCTGTCTCTGTTTTCCTCTAAAAATTTTCCTTTCTGGTCTCATATTTAGGTATTAATCCACTTTGAGCTTATCTTTGTGTATGGTGTTAAGAAATGTTCTAATTTCATTTTTTACACATAGTTGTCCAGTTCTCCCATCACCACATACTGAAGACATTATCTTTTCCCCATTGAATATTCTTGTCTTCTTTGTCCAAGAAAAGGTACCCATAGGTGTGTGAGTTTGTCTCTGGATTTTCTGTCTTGTTCCATTGGTCTATATATCTGCTTTTGTTCCAGTAGCATACTGTCTTGATAACTGTAGCTTTGTAGTATAGTCTGAAGTCAGGAGGGTTGATTCCTCTAGCTCCATTCTTCTTTCTCAAGATTGCTCTGGCTATTTGTGGTCATTTGTATTTTCATATAAATTGTGAAAATTTTTTCTGGTTCTTTGAAAAATGCCATTGATAATTTGATAGGGATCACACTGAATCTGTAGATTACATTTGGTAGTATAGTCATTTTCACAACATTGATTCCTCCAACCCAGGAGCATAGAATATCTCTCCATCTGCTTATGTTGTCTTTGATTTCTTTCATCAGTGTCTCATAATTTTCTGTATACGGTTCTTTTGCCTTTTTAGGTAGATTTATTCCTAGATATTTTATTCTTTTTGTTGCAATGGTAAATTGGATTGAGTCCTTAATTCTATTTCTGATTTTTCATTGTTAGTATATAGGAATGCAAGGGATTTCTGTGTATTGACTTTGTGTATCACAACTTTACTAAATTCACTGATTAGCTCTAGCAATTTTGTGATAGTATCTTTAAGATTTTCTATGTATAGTATCCTGTCATCTGCAAATAGTGAGAGTTTTACTTCTTCTTTTCCAATCTGGATTCCTTTTATTTCTATTTCTTCACTGATTGTCATAGATAGGACTTCCAAATCTATGTTGAATAATAGTGGTAAGAAAGGTCAAACTTTTCTTGTTCCTAATCTTACAGGGAATGCTTTAATTTTTCCACCATTGAGAATAATGTTTCCTGTGGGTTTGTTGTATATGGTCTTTATAATGTTCCTGCCCATTTTCTTAAGAGTTTTTTTTTTTATCATAAATAAGCATTAATTTTTGTTGAAAGTTTTTCTGCATCTATTGAGATTATCATATGTTTTTTTAATCTTTTAATTTGTTAATATGGTGTATCACATCGGCAGATTGGCATATACTGAAGAATCCATGCGTCCCTGGAATAAAGCTGACTTGGTGATGGTGTGTGATCTTTCTAACATGCTGTTGCATTTTATTTGCTAGAATTTTGTTGACAATGTTTGCGTCTATATTCATCAGTGATATTGACTTGCAATTTCATTTTTTGTGATGTCTTTGTCTTGTTTTTGTATCAGGTTGATGGTGGCCTTGTAGATTGAGTTTGGAAGTGTTCCTTCTGCAATTTTTTTGCAAAATTCTCTAGATGTTTGATAGAACTTATCTGTAAAGCCATTTTGTTTTTAGGGAGTTTTTTTTTTTTTTTTAATCACAGTTGTGATTTCAGTGTTTGTAATTGGCTTGTTCATAATTTATATTTCCTAGAAGGTTGAACTTTTCTAAGAATCTATTTCCTCTAAGTTGTTATTTTACTGACAGAGAGTTACTTGTAATAGACTCTTGTGATCTTTTGACTTTCTGCATTGTCCATTGTAACCCCTCCTTTTTCATTCCTAATTTTGTTGATTTGATTTCAACCATTTTTAAATATAAACAAACAAGTTTACTACACATTTGAGAAAACCTCTAACATAACAGGTGAATACAGAAACAAACAAAAATAAGAAACCTGAGTAACTTTGTTGTTTTTGCAAAATGAAAAATTTAAGCTCAGAGAACAAGATGGCAGAGGAGTAGGTGGATGTGGAGTACATCTCTCTCCATGGATATATCAGGAATACACCTTCAGACACAGAAGTGCTTGCATAACATCAGCTGAGAGCATGCAGGAGTACCTGACCACTGGAAAATAATATATAGAACAAAACTCCATAAGAAAGTAGGGAGGGGGGGAGAGGAGAGTTAATAGGACTTGACCTGCCCTTGGCGGGTTGAGGAAGTGAAGCAGGGGTCTGATCCCCACATTGGGGCAATTGTTTGGGACAGAGGAGAAACATTTGAGGCTGAGAGTGAAGAGGCTGATCTGTGACAGTCTAAATGGAATGAGAATCACACAGACAATTCTTGCCACAGCCACACATACTCTGGGCAGGGCCATAGGTCCCCTAGAAGGCACAGTAGCTGGGAGCTGGAGCATAAGGATTGTGGAGCAATCCCAGTGCAAGGTCTGCTGTTGACTGTTGGGAGATGGCCTAAGGGGACATGGGGGAGGAGAATGTGGTGGGAAATGCCTGTTGAGGAAAATCAGGCAGCCATGGAGACAAGGCAATATTGCTGAGTCATGTGTAGGAAGTGGAACCATCACAGTAGCCTCTTTATATCCACATGCTAGCACTGGCAACTGAGCAGTAGAAAGGCTGGGCTTTCAAGCACCTGAAACACCAAACAACAGAGAAGGACCCCAGCCAGGTGAGCCCTTTTAGGGCCTTATGTGCTGAACACCAGAGTAGGACCCCAGCAAGGGTGGGGGGGAGCTTTATGTGCCTGATGTGCTGAACAACAGAGAAAGATGAGTCAAAGAGGCCTTCTGATCACCAGCTGCCAGAGGCTAGAAAAAGACTCTGATAGGGCCATAGCTCCTGTAGCTGAGGCAGCCCATGTCCTTGAACACTTGGCACCTCCAGGGTCCCCTCAACCTAAGAAGCTGCACCACCTTCACTCTCAATCTTCATTGGGGCAGAGATTCCACGGGCTAGAAAAAAAACATAATAACACTATATCTCCTGTGAAAATAGCCATCAGCACTCCTGCATAGCCAGCATTGCAGGGTCCCTGTGATCCAAGCAACTGTGCCACCTCCATGCATGATCACCACAGGGACAGAACTGTCAGAGCCTAGAAAATGCCCTGCATCTGAGCATGCAGGGTCACTTCAGTCATGTCCAACCCTTTGCAACCGTCTAGAATATGGCTTGCCAGGCTTCTCTTTCTGGGAGATTCTACATGCAAGAATGCTAGAGTGGATTGTCATGCCATTCTAGAGCACTATATCTCCTGCTGCCTTAGTCACTGGTTCCTCTGAGTATCTGGTGCTTCCAGGACCCCTCTGACCCAAGCAGCTGTGCCACCTTCACACCTGGCCCTCACTGAGGCAGACTCAGGTCCTCCAGGGCAGCCTCAGGAGCAAACCCCTGTGGATGAGCACAGGCAGAGGTGGAGATAAAACCACAATTGAAATCCAGGGGCACTGTGGCTAAGGAAGAGGACTCAAAACCTTCCCACCAGCTGTACTAGCTGCAGATTAAATTCACATGATCAGCTAGGCAGACTCTGTGTCTATGGAATATATAAAAGGACAATGAGAGTTCTCAAAAAATAAAATGCATTACCTCTGACAGATGTGGACATTGGAGGCAATAACTCAGACGAGTAGGACCAGATTAATGTCTGAGTTGTCCCCACAGCAGGTCCAGAGACCATTCCAGTGCTGAAGGGCATATTGGGGAGGGGAGGTTGACTGTGACTCCCAGCGAGGGAAAGGACTCTGACAGCAGAGACTCAATTAAAAAAAATTTTTTTTATATTTTGACTTATTCTGTAGGTGCTTCTGGATTTTTTTCTTTCTTTTCTTCCCCTCTCTGCTGTTGTAGTTGTCAATCTTATAAATACTATTTAATCTTTTAGAATTTTTTTAAATTATAATTTTCATTTCTGTTACATACTTCTGCCTCTATGTTGGTCTTTTGTGGTTCTATGGGGTTTTTCTTTCTTTTTTCTCTCTTTTTAATTTTAATTTTTAAATGTTTAAAATTTATTATTCTGTTTTTACATTTATTCCTTTGTTTGCTTTTCTACTGTTCTTTTCCCACTGAAGTTAATCTTTAATATATATACATCTTCTTTATCTATTCTATTTATCTTTGAATTTCTGTTCTTTATTTTCTTTCCTTTTCTCATCATATTTGGTAGTTTGCTTCGTTTTCATTGCTTTATTCCCCAGTAGGCACCTTGCTTTAGTTTTGTTTTCAGTTTGTGTTTTTAGTTAGTTTTGTTCTTGAAAGGTGTGTTTTTGGATTCCTTTGTTCACCGGGTCAATCTATTGTACTTTATTCATTTATTAATGTTTATACTGTTTTACTATTGCATATGGGTATATATGCATGTGTGTATATTCCACTATTTTAGTTATTCTTTGCCTGATTTTGTAACTGACATTTGTCTGTGGTGCACCTTTTGTTTATTGTTTTTGTGTACTTGTTTTAATCCCATTTAATGCCATAACAAACCACCTGTGGAATCTGCATTCTCAGCTAGAGATTCTCCATTTTGGAATGGGAGCACTGACTCCAAGACCTAGACTGCCAGAGAACTCCTAATACTAGGGAGTATCAAATAGTAAGAACTCCCACAAAGGCAACCACTTCTGTATAAGACCTGGCATTATTCAACTGCCAGTAGCGCCCTGTGCAGGACGCCTCATCCAAACAACAAAGAAGAGAAAAATACAAACCCAATCATAAGTAGACAGGATTGCCACCTCACTCAGCCATGCCCATCAGAGGAAAAGAAAAAAAAAAATCTCACCTCCTTACACCAGACTCAAAGCATAAGCAACACCCTACACAAAGCTTACACAAATCACTGGGCCAACCTTATGAGGAACGAAACCAAAATCCTAGGAAAAGGAGACCTCAAACACAATAAGTTAAACAAAATAATGAAAAGGCAGAGAAATACTGTTCAAATGAAGGAACAACCTAGAAACACAAAAGTCCAAATAAATGAAGAGGAAATAGGCAAACTACCTGAAAAAGAATTCAGAATAATGATAGTAAAGATGATCCAAAACCACTAAAACAGAATGAAGAAAATGCAAGAATCAATAACCAAAGACCTAGAATAAATAGGGAAGAAACATACAGAGTCAAACAACACAATTACTGAAATTAAAAAATACACTAGAAGGAATCAATAGCAGAATATCTGAGGCAGAAGAATGGATAAGTGAGCTGGAAGATAGAATGGTAGAAATAATCATAGAAGAGCAGAATAAAATAAAAAGAATGAAAAGAACTGAGGATAGTCTCAGAGACCTCTGGGACAATATCAAACACACTAACATTCGATCTATTGGGGTCCCAGAAGAGAAAGAGAAAAAAGAAAGGGTTAAAGAAAATTCTTGAAGATTTTATAGTTGAAAATTTCCCCAACATGGGAAAGGAAATAGTTAATCAAGTCCAAGAAATGCAAAGAGTCCTATATAGGATAAACCCAAGGAGAAACACATGAAGACACATACTAATCAAACTAACAAAGACTAAACACAAAGAAAGAATATTAAATGCAGCAAGGGAAAAGCAACAAGTAACGTACAAGGGAAACCCCATACACTTAACAATTGATCTTTCAGCAGAAACTCTGCAGGCTAGAAGGGAATGGAAGGATATATTTAAAGTACTGAAAGGGAAAAATCTACAACAAAGATTATTCTATCCAGCAATGATTTCATTCAAACTTGATGGAGAAATCAAAAGGTTTACAGATAAACAAGAATTAAGGGAATTAAGTACCACCAAACCAGCTTTACAACAAATGGTAATGGGACTTATATAATAAAGAAATATAAGAGAAGAAAAAGATCTACAAAAACAAACCCCAAACAATTAAGGAAAAAATAGGAACATATATGTATATATAATAATTACCTTAAATGTAAATGGGATAAATGATCCTACCAAAAGATAAAGACTAGTTGAATGGATATCAAAACAAGATCCATATATATGCTGTCTACAAGAAACCCACTTCAGACTGAAAGACACATATAGACTGAAAGTGAGAGGATGGAAAGATATATTCCATGCAAACGGAAATCCAAAGAAAGCTGGAGTAGTAATCCTCATATCAGAAAAAGGGAAAGTCATTCAGTCCTGTCTGACTGTTTGTGACCTCACAAACTGTACAGTCCATAGAATTCTCCAGGCTAGAATATGGGAATGGGTAGCCATTCTTTCTCCAGGGGATATTCCCAACCCAGGGATCAAACCCACCGCATTGCAGGTGGATTCTTTACTAGCTAAGCCACCAGGGAAGACCAAGTATACAGGAGTGGGTAGCCTATCCCTTCTCCAGGAGACCTTCCTGACTCAGAAATTGAACCAGTTTTCCTGTATTTCAGGCTGAATCTTTACCAGCTCAGCTACCAGGGACCTTAAAATAAAGAACATTGCAAGAGACAAGGATGGACACTACATAATGATCAAGGGATCAATCTAAGAGGAAGACATAACAATTGTAAATGTCTATTCACCCAACATAGGAGCACTTCAATACCTAAGACAAACACTAACAAACATATAAAGAGAAATTGAAAGTAACACAACAATAGTAGGAGACTTTAACACTCTACTTTAACATTCTAAATCAAAGGACAAATCATCAAAAGAGAAAATTAATAAGGAAACACAAGCCTTAATGACACATTAGACCAGATGAATCCAGTGGATATCTTCAGGATATTCCATCCAAATGCAGAAGAATCAACTTTCTTCTCAAGTGCACATGGAAATTCTCCAGGATGGACAACATCTTGTGTTGCAAATCAAACCTAAATAAATTTAAGAAAATTGAAATCATATCAAGCATCTTTTTCTGATGACAATGCTATGAGACTAGATATCAATTACAAGAAAAAAATGTAAAAACACAAACACATGGAGACTAAACAATATGTTTCTAAATAACGAACAGGTAACTGAAGAAAACAGAAGGGAAATTAAAAAAAAATCCAGAATAAATGACATTGAAAACAAGATGATTCAAAAGCTATTTGTTGTTACTGTTTAGTCACTCAGTCGTGTCTGACTCTTTGTGACTCCATGGATTGAAGCATGGCAGCCTTTGCTGTCATTAGCCATCTCCAAGAGCTTGTTCAAACTCATGTCCATGGAGTCACTGATGCCATCCAATCATCTCATCCTTTGTCATCCCCTTTCTCCTCCTGCCTTCAATAATTCCCAGAATCGGGGTCTTTTCTCATGTGTCGGCTCTTTGCATCAGGTGGCCAAGGCATTGGAGCTTCAGCATCAGACATTCTAATGAATATTCAGGATTGATTTGCTTAGGATTGACTTCTTTGATCTCCTTGCAATCCAAGGGATGCTCAAGAGTCTTTTCCAGCACCATAGTTCAAAAGGATTAATTCCTCAGTGCTCAGCTTTCTTTATGGTCCAACTCTCACATCCATACATGAATACTGGAAAAACCATAGCTTTGAATAGATGGACCTGTGTCAGTAATGTTATGTCTATGCTTTTCAGTATGCTGTCTAGTTTTGTCATAACTTGTCTTCCAAGGAGCAAGCATCTTTTAATTTCGTGGAGGTAGTCACCATCTTCAGTGATTTTGGAGACCAAGAAAATAAAGTCTGTCACTGTTTTCATTACTTCCTCATCTATTTGCCATGAACTGATGGGACCGGATGCCATGATCTTAGGTTTTGAATGATGAGTTTTAAGACACTCTCCTCTTTCATGTTCATCAAGAGGCTCTTTAGTTCCCCTTCACCTTCTGCCATAAAGGTGTCATCTGCTTATCTGAGGTTATTGATATTTCACCTGGCAATCTCGATTCCATCTTGTGCTTCATCCAGCTCAGTATTTCTCATGATGTAATCTGCATATACCCATCAGAGGGCAAAGAGAATGAAAACCACAATCGCAGAAAATTAACCAAACTGACCACATGGACCACAGCCTAACTCATTGAGCCTGTCTAACTCAATGAAACTATGAGCCAGGATATGCAGGGCCACACAAGAAGGGTGGGATATGGTGGAGAGTTCTGACAAAACATGGTCCACTGGAGAAGGGGATGGCAAACCATTTCAGTATTCATGCTTTGAGAAACCCATGAACAGTATGAAAAGGAAAAAAAAAAAAAAGATAGGACACTGAAAGATGAACTCCCCAGGTCAGTAAGTGCCCAGTATGCTACTGGAGATCAGTGGAGAAATAACTGCAGAAAGAATGAAGAGACAAAGACAAAGCAAAAACAACACCCAGTTGTGGATGTGACTGGTGATAGAAGCAAAGTCCAATGTTGTAAAGAGCAATATTGTATAGGAACCAAAAATCCTATATCCATGAATCAAGGCAAATTGGAAGTGGTCAAACAGGAGATGGAAAGAGAGAACATCAACATTTTAGGAATCAACAGACTAAAATGGACTGGAATGGGTGAATTTAACTCGGATGACCATTATATCTACTATTGTGGGCAAGAATCCCTTAGAAGAAACGGAGTAGCCATCATAGTCAACAAAAGAGTCTGAAATGCAATACTTGGATGCAATCTCAAAAAATGAAAGAATGATCTCTGTTCATTTCCAAGGCAAGCCAGTCAACATCACAGTAATCCAAGTCTATGCCTGACCAGTAATGCTGAGGAAGCTGATGTTGAATGGTGCTATGAAAATCTACAAGACCTTGTAGAACTAACACTCAAAAAAGATGTCCTTTTCATTATAGGGGACTGGAATGCAAAAATAGGCAGTCAAGAGATTCTTGGAGTAATGTGCAAATTTGACCTTCAGGTATTAAATGAAGCAGGTCAAACACTAACAGAGTTTTGCCAAGAGAATGCACTGGTCATAGGAAACACCCTCTTCCAACAACACAAGAGAAGACTCTATACATGGACATCACAAGATACTCAATACCGAAATCAGATTGATTAAATTCTTTGCAGCCAAAGATGGAAAATCTCTATATAGTTAGCAAAAACAAGACCAGGAACTGACTGTGGTTCAGATCGTAGACTCCTTATTGGCAAATTCTGACTTATTTTGAAGAAAGTAGGGAAAACCATTAGACCATTCAGGTATGACCTAAAGTCTCTATATTATATAGTAGAAGTGACACATAGATTCAAGGGATTAGATCTGATAGACAGAATGCCTAAAGAACGATGAATGGAGGTTCGTGACACCGTACAGGAGACAGTGATCAAGACCATCCCCAAGAAAAAGAAATGCAAAAAGGCAAAAAGGTTGTCTGATGAGGCCTTACAAATAGCTGAGAAAAGAGAAGCTAAAGGCAAAGGAGAAAAGGAAAGATACACCCATTTGAATGCAGAGTTCCAAAGAAGAGCAAGGAAAGATAAGAAAGCCTTTCTCAGTGATCAATGGAAAGAAATAGAGGAAGACAGGAGAATGGGAAAGACTAGAGATCTCTTCAAGAACATTAGAGATAACAAGGAAAGATGGGCAAAAGATGGGCAAAGATGGGCATCATGCAAAGATGGGCACAATAAAGCACAAAAGTGGTATGGACCCAACAGAAGCAGAAGATATTAAGAAGAGGTGGCAAGAATACACAGAAGAACTTTACAAAAAAGATTGTAGTGACTCAGATAATCACAATGCTGTGATCACTCACCTAGAGCCAGACTTCCTGGAGCATAAAGTCAAGTGGGCCTTAGGAAGCAACACTACAAACAAAGCTAGTGAAGGTGATGGAATTTCAATTGAACTTTTTCAAATCCTAAAAGATGATGTTTTGAAAGTGCTGCAATCAGTATGTCAGCAAATTTGGAAAACTCAACAGTGTCCACAGGACTGGAAAAGGTCAGTTTTCATTTCAATCCGAAGGAAAGGCAATGCTAAAAATGTTCAAACTACTGCACAATTGCACTCATCTCACATGCTAATAAAGTAATGCTCAAAATTCTCTGAGCCGTGCCTCAACAGTACTAGAACCATGAAATTTCAGATGTTCAAGCAGGTTTTAGAAAAAGCAGAGGAACCAGAGATCAAATTGCCAACATCTATTGGATCATAGAAGAAGCAAGAGAATTCCAGAAAAAACATCTACTTCTGCCTTATTGACTCTGACAAAGCTTTTGACTGTGTGGATCACAAGAAACTGGAAAATTCTTAAAGAGATAGGAATACCAGGCCTCCTGATCTGCCTCCTGAGAAATCTGTATGCAGGTCATGAAGCAGCAGTTAGAACTGGACATGGAACAGCAGACTGGTTTCATATCGGAAAGAAGTACATCAAGGTTGTGTATTGTCACTCTGCTTATTTAACTTATATGCAGAGTACATCATGCAAAATGCTGGGCTGAATGAAGCACAAACTGGAATCAAGATTGCTGGGAGAAATATCAATAACCTCAGATATGCAGATGACACCACCCTTAAGGTAGAAAGCGAACAAGAACTAAAGAGCTTCTTGATGAAAGTGAAAGAGGAGAGTGAAAAAGTTGGCTAAAAACTCAACATTCGAGAAACTAAGATCATGTCACCCAGTCCCATCACTTCATGGCAAGAGAATGGTAAAACAGTGGAAACAGAGTGAGACTTTATTTTCTTGGGGGGGGGTGGGGGGTCCAAAATCACTGCAGATGGTGACTGCAGCCCTGAAATTAAAAGACACTTACTCCTTGGAAGGAAAGTTATGACCAACCTAGAGAGCATATTAAAAAGCAGAGACATGACTTTGCCAACAAAGGTCTGTCTAGTCAAGGCTATGGTTTTTCCAGTAGTCATGTATGGATGTGAGAGTTGGACTATAAAGAAAACTGAGCACCAAAGAATTGATGCTTTTGAACTGTGGTGTTGAAGAAGACTCTTGAGAGTCCCTTTGACTGCACAGAGATCCAACCAGTCAATCCTAAAGGAAATCAGTCCTGAATATTTATTCCAAGGACTGATGCTGAAGCTGAAATTCCAATAAGTTGGCCACATAATGTGAAGAACTCACTCATTTGAAAAAACCCTGATGATGGAAAAGACAGAAGGCATGAGGAGAAGGAGATGACAGAGGATGAGATGTTTGGATGGCATCACCAACTTGATGGACATGAATTAGAGTAAGCTCTGGGAGTTGGTGATGGACAGGGAAGCCTGGCATGCTGCAGTCCATGGGGTTACAAAAAGTCAGGAAATGAACTGAACTGAACTGAATCTGAGTGTAAGTTAAATAAGCAGGGTGACAATATACAGCTTGATGTACTCCTACCCAAGTTAGAACCAGTCCCTTGTTCCACGTCCGGTTCTAACTGTTGCTTCTTGACCTGCACACAGGTTTGTGAGGAGGCAGGTCAGGTGATCTGGTATGCCCATCTCTTTAAGGATTTTCCACAGTCCAACCAGTCCATCCTAAAGGAGATCAGTCCTGGGTGTTCATTAGAAGGACTGATGCTGAAACTGAAACTCCAATACTTTGGCCACCTCATGCGAAGAGTTGACTCATTGGAAAATACCCTGATGCTGGGAGGGATTGGGGGCAAGAGGAGAAGGGGACGACAGAGGATGAGATGGCTGGATGGCATCACCGACTCGATGAACTTGAGTTTGAGTAAACTCTGGGAGTCTGTGATGGACAGGGAGGCTTGTGGTGCTGCGATTCATGGGGTTGCAAAGAGTCGGACACGACTGAGTGACTGAACTGAACTGAACTGAACTGAACAGTTTGTTGTGATCCACATAGTCAAAGGCTTTATTATAGTCAATGAAGCAGAATTAGATGTTTTTTCTTTAATTCTCTTGCTTTTTCTATGATCCAAGTGATGTTGACAGTTTGATCTCTGGTTCCTCTGCCTTTTCTCAATTTAGCTTGAACATCTGGAATTTCATGGTTCAGTACTGTTGAAGCCTAGCTTGGAGAATTTTGATCATTACTTTGCTGACATGTGAAGTGATTTCAATTGTGCCATAGTCTGAACATTCTTTGGCATTGCCCCTCTTGAAATGCAAATGGAAGCTGACCTTTTCCAGTCCCATGGCCACTGCTGAGTTTTCCAAATTTGCTAGCATATTTAATGTTACACTTTAACAGCATCTTCTTTTAGGATTTGAAATAGCTCAACTGGAATTCCATCACCTCCACTAGCTTTGTTCAAAGTGATGCTTCCAAAGACCCACTTGACTTCACACTCCAGGATGTCTGGCTCTAGGTGAGTGATCTCATCATAATGGTTATCTAGGTCATGAAGATCTTTTTTGTATAGTTCCTCTCTGTACTCTTGCCTCCTCTTCTTAATATCTTCTGCTTCTGGTATGTCCATACTGTTTCTTTCCTTACCGTGCCCATCTTTAGATGAAATATACCCTTGGCATCTCTAATTTTTTTGAAGAGATCTCTAGTCTTTCCCATTTTATTGTTTTCCTCTTTTTTTTTTTTTTTTTTGCATTGATCATTTAGGAAGGCTTTCTTACCTCTACTTGCTATTCTTTGGAACTCTACATTCAGATGAATATATCTTTCCTTTTCTCCTTTTCCTCTTCCTTTTCTTTTCTCAGCTCTTTGTTAGTCCTCCTAGACAACCATTTTGCTTTGTTGCATTTATTTTCTTTGGCATTGTTTTGGTCACTGCCTCCTTACAATGTTATGAACCTCTGTCTATAGTTCTTTAGGCACTCTCTCTATCAGATATAATCCCTTGAATCTATTTTTCACTTTCAATCTATAATCATAAGAGATTTAACTTAGGTCATACCTGAATGGTCTATTGGTTTTCCCTACTTTCTCCAATTTAAGTATGAATTTGGTAATATGGAGTTCTTGATCTGAGCCACAGTCAGCTCCCAGTCTTGATTTTTCTGACTGTATAAGACTGTAAAATTGATAGCCAATGAGAATTTGCTGTATGACTCAGGTAACTCCTAAAGTGTCTGTAACCACCTAGAGTGGTGGGATGAGGAAGGACATGGGAGGGAGGTTCAAGAGGGAGGGGATATATGTTTACCTATATCTGATTCATGTTGATATTTGGCTGAAAACAACAAAATCCCCTAAAGCAGTTATCCTTCAGTTAAATAAAAATAGGTAAAATCAAATTAAAAATATTAATTTACAGGGAGGAAAAAACTTAAAAATGCGAGAAGAGATCTTGGAAACTAGAAATTCAGTGGTAATTATATATTTAAATTATCCATAAATTATTTATTTAAATGAAAGCTGTAAAACATACTTGAGAAAGTCTTCAAGGATATAGGGAAAATGTCAGAAATGAAAAATAGTAGTGAAAATTTAAAATTAGAGAAATATATCAGGATTCAGTTCATAGCAATTCTAGGAAAAGAGATGAGACAACGCACGGTGGGGTGAGTACCAAATAAATATTTCAAAATAAACTTGATGCCTTGGATAGTATGGTATTCCTTATTTAAAGTGTCCATTTATTACTCAATACAATAGTGTATTTTACAGAAAAAAAACATTGGTTACATGTGCATGTTGGAAATCAGAATTGGTTTAATAACAACACTAAGTTCTGAAAAGCAATGGATAAATGGTCTCAGAATTATTAATTAAAAATTTTTACAATTGAACCAAACTATAACAAGTGTGCTGGTTGTCTTAGATGTTTTCAGACAATCAAAAGTCCTTAAGAAATTCCCATCCCATTCATGCTTTCTTAAGAAACATCTTGAGATGTTCTAGCAAATTCAAATATAATCCAACAAAAGAGAAAGACATATCTAGGAAATGGGAAGACTGACACTACAGGCAAATAAAGACAATCTTCGGTAAGATGGTGATGGAAACCTAAGTTTGTGTCGTGCATCAGCACAGAAAGAAAGTGTTATGGGTTAAAGATGAAGATGATATTTCAGGCAACAATATACTAAAAAAGGAATGTATAAGAATATATGAAGTATTGAGATATATTTTACACAGATTTTGAATAATCTTGGTATGCTGCTGCTGCTGCTGCTAAGTCCCTTCAGTCGTGTCCGACTCTGCAACCCCATAGACGGCAGCCCACCAGGTTCCCCTGTCCCTGGGATTCTCCAGGCAAGAATAATGGAGTGGGTTGCCATTTCCTTCCCCAATGCATGAAAGTGAAAAATGAAAGTGAAGTCACTCAGTCGTGTCCGACTCTTAGCGACCCCATGGACTGCTGCCAACTAGGCTCCTCTGTCCATGGGATTTTCCAGGCAAGAGTATTGGAGTGGGGTGCCATTGCCTTCCCCAAATCTTGTTATAATTAGTTGCAAAAGTAAGCAAAGAAGAAAATTTTGAAATTGTTGCTGTCAAGAGGGGAAAATTAAGGCAAGAAAGAAAAATTAGTCTTTGCAAACAATATAATTCATTTGAATAATATTTACATAGTAATAAAATGTAAAGCATAATTATTGATCTAGAAAATTTGTTGTATAACTATATTTAGAATATGATGAAACTGTTGGTGTATCCATATGTAGTGTGGAGCAGGGAAGTGACAAAGACCAACATATTCACTACATTAATGGAAGTCAGTATGCCTAAAACTATCGAATGAAGAAGTGGTCAAATAAGGATCTTGTTAGAGATTTGTAGAGGCAAATACCAAAAGTAAAAGCTAACAGAGTTGGAAGTGATTGTCTTTTCAAGAAAGAAATGCGGCTTAAATTTTATAGATTTTTTTTGATTTTTTAACATGTCTATGTAAACTACTGAGAATAACTACATGAACAATAAGATGAAAAAGGGCCAAGAGAGTTTATGCTAACAAAACTATGGGTAAGTTCATGTCACAAGAATAAGTTAGAATATTTCTACAAGACACTGGACAGCTGGGACAATGGGCAATATTCCTATTGCCATCATAAGCAGAATATTTTGACAGAGATACTCAAAACAGTGTCCTCCACACTGATACAATTAGGATCACTTAAAAACTATTCAGATGTGTAAATATTATCAGATTTTTTGAGGTATAATTGGCAAATAAAATTGTAAGATATTTAAAGAAGAGTTTATTGTGATAATTTTATGTATGTATTTTGTTGTTCAGTAGCTAAGTTGTATTCTACTCTTTGAGGCTTCATGGACTGCAGCATGCCAGTCTTCCCTGTCCTTCACTATCTCTCAGTTTGTTCAAACTCATGTCCACTGAGTTGGTGATGCCATTCAACAATCTCATCCTCTGTCAACCCCTTCTCCTCCTGCCCTCAATCTTTCCCAGCATAAGGGTCTTTTCCAGTGAGTCAACACTTCACATCAGGTGGCCAAAGTACTGGAGCTTCAGCTTCAGCATCAATCCTTCCAATGAATAGTCAGGACTGATTTCCTTTAGGATTGACTGGTTGGATCTCTTTGCTGTCCATCAGACTCTCAAGAGTCTTCTCCAGCACAATTTGAAAGCATCAATTCTTCAGACCTCAGCCTTCTTTATGGTCCAACTTTCAGATCTATATATGACTAATGGAAAAACCATAGGTTTGAATGTACGGACTTTTATCGGCAAAGTGATGTCTCTGCTTTTTAATATGCTGTCTAGGTTGGTCATAGCTTTTCTTCTAAAGAGGCAACATCTTTTAATTCATGGCTGCAGTCACTGTACACAGTGACTTTGGAGCTCATGAAAATAGTCTGTTACTGGTTCCATGTTTTACCCATCTATTTGCCATGAAGTGATGGGACTGGGTGCCATGATGTTAGTTTTTTAAATGTTGAGATTTGAGCCAGCTTTTTTACTCTCCTCTTTCACCTTTATTGAGAGACTCTTAGTTTCTTTTTGTGTTCTGCTATCTGGGTGGCATCATTTGCATATCTGAAGTTATTGGTATTTCTCCTGGCAATCTTAATTCCAGTTAATGACTCATTTAATGTGGCATTCTGCATATTGTGATCTGCATATAAATTAAATAAGCAGGGGGACAGTATATAACCCTGATGTACTCCTTTCTCAATTTTGAACCAGTCCTTTGTTCCATGTCCGGTTCTAACTATTGCTTGTTGACCTGCATAAAGGTTTCTTGGGAGGCAGGTGAGGTGTTCTGGTATACTCATCTTTAAGAATTTTCCACAGTTTGTAGTAATCCACACAGTGAAGGGCTTTAGCATAGTCAATGAGGCATAAGTAGATATTTTTCTAGAATTCTCTTGCTTTTTCTTTGATCCAATGAATGTTGACAGTTTGATCCCTGGTTTCTCTACCTTTTCTAAATCCACCTTGTACATCTGGAAGTTCTCGGTTCATGTTAATATTGAAGCCTAGCTTGAAGGATTTTGAGCATTACCTTGCTAGTATTTGAAGGAGAGCAACTGTGCGGTAGTTTGAACATTGTTTGGCATTGCCCTTCTTTGACATATGTATACATTGTGCCAGTATTCCCACCACTTATTTAATTAACATTACTTCACACGTTTGTCTTTTTAAATGAATTCACAATAAGGGATAACATGATCTGTCTGGCTTATTTCACTTAGCATAATGCCCTTGAGGTCCACACATTTTGCAAATGGCAGAATTTTCTTCTTTATCATAGTTGAATAATATTCCATTATACATATAAGCCACACCTTTATCCATTCATCTGTTGACAGATACATAGGTTGTTTCTACATCTTGGTTGTTTTGAATGGTGCTGCAATAAATATGGTGTTGGGGTCCTTTAATGGACCGGAACCTTGTGGTGCGGAGTCGACAATAAGAAAGTGAAAGAGAGAAAGAGAGAGAGAGAAAGAGAGAGAGAGAGAGACAAAAAAGACCCGGGGACCTAAGCTCTGATGGAGCAAAGGTGCTTTAATGATTTTTCTATGAGTATATATAGGCTGCAGTACAAGAAACTTCTTTCGGGAATGATAGAGATCAGAAAACCAAATGTACAGCAACTGTTACCAAGGGAACAACGGGTAATGTTAGTCACAAGGTCAGGAGACAATCCATATCTCAAGAAAGGGGAAGGAGATTAAGCTGTTTTGTCCTAAGGAGAATGTTCACTAAAGGAGACTCATGCTTGCCTCACACAATGACCTCAGTCCCTGGGAGCAGCGTGCTGTTCCGCTTGAAGAGGGACAAAGGACTCATGAGAGAGAGCATGTAGGAATCCTCCCATCAAACATTCCCTGACAATATGGGAGTGCAGATTTCTCTCTGATATACTTTAAAACATTTTTTATATAAATCCAGAATTTTAAATACTGGATCATATTGTAGCTCTATTTTCAATTTCTGGAGAAATCTCTATACCATTTTCTCTAGTGGCTGCATGAATTTGCATTCTTAAAAACACTGCCCAAGTGTTCCCTTTTCTCCACATTTTTGTCAACACTTTTAATCTCTTTTTGTTGATAGCTGTTCTGACAGGTATGAAGTGACATTTATTGTGGTTTTGGTTTGCATTTCTTTGATCATTAGTAATGTTGGGCACCTTTGCATGTACCTGTTGGCTATCTTGATGCTATTCTAAATATAATTGTTTTATTAATTTCATTTTTGGAACATTCATTGTTAGAGTACAGAAATACAATTGACTTTTATATATTGATAATGTATCTTGCAAAGTAGCTGAATTCATTTATTGCTACTAATAAATTATTAGTGTTTTGTTTTTAAGATGTTTCTCCATACAATATTATATCATCTATAGATAGAGATAGTTTTACTTCTTCCACACTGGAAAGTTTTTTCTTAATTTTTCTTTCTTGCCTAATTATCTTATCTATAGACAATAGCACAACACTAAATACATTTGGTGAAAATGAATACCCTGTCTTGTTCCTATATTGGGAGGAAAAGTATTTTATTTTCTTTTTTACTATTAACTTTAAGTTATATTTAGATTACTTTGAATTTTTTAAAGTTTAATTAAGTCCCATTTGTTTATTTTGTTTTTATTTCCATTACTCTTGCAGACAGATGCAAAAAGATACTTCTGTAATTTATGTCAAAGATGTCCTGTCTATGCTTTCCTTTAGGAGTTTTATAGCATACAGTCTTACATTTAGGTATTAACAATTTGAATTTGTTTTTATATATGATATTAGAGAATGCATTAGTTTCATTCTTTAACAGGTAACTGTCCAGTATTCCCAGTGCCATTTATTGAAGAGACTGTCTTTTCTCCATTGTATATTCTTATATCTTTTGGCATAGATTAATTGACCATAGGTACATGGGTTTATTTCTGGGCTTTCTACATGCTGCATTTTTGCTACAGAAGAGAAGCAAAAAGCAAAGGAGAATGGGAAAGGTACATTCAACTGAATGCAAAGTTGAAAAGAATAGCATGGAGAGACAAGAAGGCCTTCTTCAACGAACAGTGCTTAACGCTAGAAGAAAACAACAGAAGGGGAAAGACTAGAGATCTCTTCAGGAAGATTGGATATATCAAGGGAACATTTAACCCAAAGATGGCACAATAAAGGACAGAAAAGGTAGAGACTTAGTAGATGCTGAAGAGATCAAGAGGGGATGGAAAGAATACATGGAAGAACTGCACTAAAAAGATCTTAATGAATCAGATAACTACAATCATGTGTTCAGTCACCCAGAGCCAGACATTTTGGAGAGCGAAGTCAAATGGGCCTTAGAAAGCACTGTTATTAATAAGGTTAGTGGATGTGATAGAATTCCAGTAGAACTATTCAAAACTCTAAAGGATGATGCCATCAAGGTGCTGCATTCAATATGTCAACAAATCTGGAAGACCCAGCAGTGGCCACAGGACTGGAAAAGGTCAATCCTCATCCCAATTCCCAATAATGTGCTTATCATCTGGCAATTAGAATCATCTTCCGTGTTAGTAAGTGAAGTGAAAGTTGCTCAGTCATGTCTGACTATTTGTAATCCCATGGACTGTAGCCTGCCAGGCTCTGAAGACCATGAAATTCTCCAGACAAGAATACTGGAGTGTGTTTCCATTCCCTTCTACAGGGGATCTTCCCAACCCATGGATCAAATCCAAGTATCCCACATTCCGTTGGATTCTTTACCATCTGAGCCACCAGGCAGCTCATGAATACCGGAGTGGATATCCTGTCCACTCTCCAGGGGATCTTCCTGTCCCAGGAATCAAACTGAGATCGCCTGCATTGCAGGCAGATTCTTGTACCAGCTAAGCTATCAGAGATATGCTAGTAAGGTCATGCTTAAAATCTTGCATGCTAAGCTTCAGCATTATGTGAACCAACAACTTCCAGATGTCCAAGCTAGGTTCAGAAAAGGAAGAGGAACCAGAGATCAAATTTCCAACATTCACTGGATCATAAAGAAGGCAAGGAAATTCCAGAAAAACAACTACCTCTGTTTCATCAATTATGCTAAAGCCTTTGACTGTGTGCATCGTAACAAACTGTGACAAGTTCTTAAAGAGATGGGAATACCAGATCATCTTACCTGTCTCCTGAGAAACCTTCATGAGGGTCAAGAAGCAACAGTTAGAATCCTGTATGGAACAACTGATTGGTTTAAGATTGAGAAAGGAGTACGACAGAGTTGTCTGCCGTCGTGCTGTTTGTTTAACCTATATGCTGAGCACCTCATGAAAAATGCCAGCTGGACGAGTTATAAGACAGAATAAAGACAGGCGGGAGAAACATCAACAACCTCAGATATGTGGATGATACCAATTTAATGGCAGGAAGTGAAGAGGAACTAAAGAACCTCTTGATGAGGATGAAGGAGGAGAGTGAAAGAACTGGCTTAAAACTAAAAAAAAAAAAAACAAAACAAAACAAAAAAACTAGAATCATGACATCTGACCCCATTCCTTCATGGCAAAAAGAAGGGGAAAAGGTGAAAGTGTGACAGATTTCCTCTTCTTGGGCTCTAAAATCACTGAGGATGGTGACTGCAGCCATGAAATCAGAAAATGATTGCTTCTTGGTAGGAAAGCGATGAAAAACTTAGGTAGGGTGTTGAAAAGCAGAGACATTACTCTAGCAACAAAGCTCTGTATATTCAAGGCTATGGTCTTCTCAGTAGTCATGTATAGTTGTGAGAGCTGGACCATAAAGAAGGCACAACACCAAAGAACTGATGCCTTCGAAGTGTGGTGCTAGAGAAGACTCCTAAAAGTCCCTTGGACAACAAGGAGACCACACCAGTCAATCTCAAGGAAAATCAATCCCGAATACCCATTGGAAGGACTGATGCTGAAGCTCAAGCTCCAATATTTTGGTCATCTAATGCCAACAGCTGACTCATTGAAAAAGTCTCTGATGCTGGAAAAGATTGAGGGCAGAAAGAGAAGAGGGTGTCAGAGGATGAGACGGCTGGATGGCATTACCCTTGAAATGGACATGACCTTGGGCAAACTTCGGGAGTTGGTGGGGGACAGGGAGGCCTGGTGTATTGCAGTCCATGGGGTCACAAAGAGTCAGACATGACTGGGCGACTGAACAACAACAATTGGCTGTAGATACATGGATTTATTTCTGGGCTTTCTGTCATTCTATATTGGTATATGTCTATTTTTGTGCTATACTGTAGTTTTGTAGTAGAATCTGAATTCAGGGATCCTGATTTTTCCAGCTCTATTCTTTCTTAAATTAGCATTGACTTCTTGTGATTTATTGTGGTTGCATGCAAATTTTACATTTTTTTAATTCTAGTTCTGTGAAAATAATGCCATGGTAATTTGATAGAGATTGCATTCAATCTGTAGATTGCTTTGGGTAGTATAGTTATTTTAGTGGTATTTATTCTTCCAAACCAAGAACACAGTACATCTTTCAATCTGTTTGCATTGTCTTAATTTTCTTTCATGAACATCTTTTAAGTTTTCATAGCATAGTCTTTTTGCCTCCTTAGTTAGGTTTATTCTTAGCTATTTTATTCTTTCAGATGTACTGGTAAAAGGGACTCTTTGCTTAAATTCCTTTTCTGATATTTCATTGTTAAGGTATGCAATGCAACAGATTTCTGTATATTAATTTTGTATCTTACAATTTTACCAAACTCATTAATGAGTGCTAGTAGTTTCTTTGTTAGCATCTTTATGTTTTCTACCTATAGTATCATGCCATTTGCAAATAGTGAGTTTTACTTCTTCTTTATCAATTGGGATTATTTATATATATATTTTCATTCTCTGATTATTATGGCTAGGACTTCTAAAACTATGTTTAATAATGATGAAAAAAAATGGGCATCCTTGTTCTGTTCCTGATTTTAGAGTAGATGTTTTCAGCTTTTCACTATTGAGTATGATGTTAGCTATGGGTTTGTCATATATGGCCTTTACTATTTTGAGGTAGGTTCCCTCTATTCCTACTTTCTGGAGTTTTTTTCTTTATCATAAATGGATGGTGAATTTTATTCAAAGCTTTTTCTGCATCTATGTGATGATCATATGACTTCGTTACTCTATTTGTTAATGTAGTGCATCACATTGATCTGCAAATATGGAAAAAAAAACTTGCATCCTTGGGATAAATCCCACTTGATCATGGTGTATGACCTTTTAATGCATGTTAAATACATTTTGCTAGTATTATGTTGATGACTTTTGTGTCTATGTTCATCAGGGATATTGGCCTGTAGTTTTTTGAGGTATCTTTGTCTGGTTTTGGTATTAGAGTGATTGTGGTCTTACAAAATAAGTTTGGGATTGTTCTTTTCTCTACAAATTTTTTGGAATTTTTTCAGAAGGATATCTGCAAATTTCTTTTCTAAAACTTAGTTAGAATTTAACTGTGAAGCCATTTGGTCTTGGACTTTTGTTTGTTAGATTTTAATCACAGTTTCAACTTCAATACTTGTGATTGTTCTGTTCATATTTTCTATCTTTTTCTGGCTCAATCTTCAAAGATTGAACCTTTCTAAGAATTTGTCCATTTCTTCTAGGATATCCGTTTTTTTCTTTCTTCCTTTTTTTTTTTGGTAATATAGTTGCTTGTAATAGTCTCTTATGGTCCTTTACATTTCTGTGGTGTCATTCATAACAACTTCCTTTTATTTATAAATTTATTGATTTAATTGGTCCCTATGCCTATTTCTTATATGAGTTTGGCTAAAGAGTTATCAATTTAGTTTATCTTTTCTAAGAATAAGCTTTTAGTTTGATTGACCTTTTATATTGTTTTATGATTCTCTGTTTAATTTATTCCTGCTCTGATTTTTATCATTTATTACCTTATACTAGCTTCCAGTTTTGCTTATTCTTCTTTCTGTAGTTGCTTTAGATATAAGTTGAAGTTGCTTATTTGATACTTTTCTTGATTGCTGAGTTAGGCTATAAACTTCCCTCTTCAGTTCAGTTCAGTTCAGTTCAGTCACTCAGTAGTGTCCAACTCTTTGCAACCCCATGAACCACAGCACGCCAGGCCTCCCTGTCTATCACCATCTCCCGGAGTTCACCCAAACCTATGTCCATGGAGTCGGTGATGCCATCCAACCATCTCATCTCATCCTGTGTCATCACCTTCTCCTCCTGCCCTCAATCTTTCCCAGCATCAGGGTCTTTTCAAATGAGTCAGCTCTTCGAATCAGGTGGCCAAAGTTTTGGAGTTTCAGCTTCAACATCAGTCCTACCAATGAACACCCAGGACTGATCTCCTTTAGGATGGACTGGTTGGATCTCCTTGCAGTCCAAGGGACTCTCAAGAGGCTTCTCCAACACCACAGTTCAAAAGCATCCATTTTTCTGCACTCAGCTTTCTTTATAGTCCAACTCTTACATCCATACATGACCACTGGAAAAACCATAGCCTTGACTAGACGGACCTTTGTTGGAAAAGCAATGTCTCTGCTTTTTAATGTGCTGTCTAGGTTGGTCATAACTTTCCTTCCAAGGAATAAGCGTCTTTTAATTTCATGACTGCAATCACCATCTGCAGTGATTTTGGAGCCCCCCCCCAAAATAGTCAGCCACTGTTTCCATTGTTTCTCCATCTATTTGCCATGAAGTGATGGCAAATCACTTCTGTATCCATAAGTCTGTTATCTATGTCTGAGTCTCTATTTCTGCCCTGCAAATAGGTTCATCTGTACCATTTTTGTGGGTTCCATATATGCATTAACATATTATATCTGTTTTTCTCTTTCTGACTTACTCTATTCTGTATAACTTCATTACCACTGACTCAAGTTTGCCTCTATGTCCTGGCTATTTTAAATAGTTCTGCAATGAACATTGGTGTGAATGTGTCTTTTTCAATTAGGGCTTTCTTAGGGTATATGCTCCCTTGTAGGATTGCTGGGCCATATGTCAGATTTGTTCCTAGTTTCTAAAGAAAGTTCCATACTGTTCTTCATAGTGGCTGTATCAACTTACATTCCTACCAACAGTACAAGGGGCTTCGCTTTTCTTCACATCCTATCCAGTATTTACTGATTCTTCAATGATGGCCATTCTGACCAGTGTGAGGTGACTCCTCATTGTAGTTTTGATTTGCATTTCTCTAATAATCAGCAAATCTGTATGCAGGTCAGGAAGCAACAGCTAGAATTGGACATGGAAAAACAGACTGGTTCCAAATCAGGAAAGGAGTACATCAAGGCTTTATGTTGTCACATTGCTTATTTAACTTATATGCAGAGTACATCACGAGAAAGGCTGGGTTGGAGGAAGCATGAGCTGGAATCAAGATTGCTGGTAGAAATACCAATAACCTGAGATATGTAGATGACACCACCCTTATGTCAGAAAGCAAAGAAGAAACAAAGGGCCTTCTGATGAAAGTGAAAGAGGAGAGTGAAAAAGTTGGCTTAAAGCTCAACATTCAGAAAACTAAGATCATGGCATCTGGTCCCATCACTTAATGGCAAATAGATGGAGAAACAGTGGAAACAGTCACAGACTTTTATTGGGTTCCAAAATCACTGCAGATGGTGACTGCAGCCATGGAATTAAATGATGCTTACTTCTTGGAAGAAAACTTATGACAGCCTAGACAGCATATTAAAAAGCAGAGACATTGCTTTGCCAACAAAGGTCCATCTAGTCAAACCTATGATTTTCCAGTAGTCATGCATGGATGTGAGAGTAAGACTATAAAGAAAGCTGAGCTCTGAAGAATTGATGCTTTTGAACTGTGGTGTAGGAGAAGACTCTTAACGAGTCCCTTGGACTGCAAGGAAATCCAACCAGTCAATTGTAATGGAAATCAGTCCTTACTATTCATTGGAAGATCTGATGCTGAAGCTGAAACTCCGATAATTTGGCCACCTGATGTGAAGAGCTGACTCCTTTGAAAAGACCCTGATGCTGGGAAAGATTGAAGGCAGGAGGAGAAGGGGACAGCAAGAGGATTAGATGGTTGGATGGCATCACCAACTCAGTGAACATGAGTTTGGGTGAACTCTGGGGTTTGGTGATGGACAGGGAAGCCCGGCATGCTGCAGTCCATGGGGTCACAATGAGTCAGACATGACTGAGCTACTGAACTGAACTGAATTGAATAATGAGCAATACTGACCTTTTGTTTTCATGTGTTTGTTACCCATTTTCATGTCTTCTTTGGAGTAATGTCTGTTTAGATCTTGTGCACATGGTTTTTTGATTGGATTGTTTGTTTTTCTTATGTTGAGCTGTATGAGCTGGTTGTATATCTTGGAGATTAATCTTTTGTCCCTTACTTCATTTGCAATTATTTTCTCCAATTCTAAGCACTGCCTTTTCATCTTGTTTATGATTTCCTTTGCTGTGCAACAGCTTTTAAGTTTAATTAAGTCCTATTTACTTTTTTTTTTTTTTAATTTCCATTCCTCTAGGAGTTTGGTCAGAGTGGATCTTGCTGTGATTTGTGTCAAAAAATGTTCAGCCTATGTTTTTCTCTAAGAGTTTTGTAGTTTCTGGTCTCACATTTAGGTCTTTAATATAGATGTTTGACTTGTGGTTAGTATGAGGATTTGGCATAACAATCAGTATATACATGTATATACATTTTAAATTGCTGATTTCTTAACTTCACATGTGTTTTAAAGACCTTGCATTTGTACTCTCCTCTCTCATGATTACTGGTTTTGATATTGTATCTGTATGTTAATTATTACTTATCTTTACTGCGTGTTTGTCATCTCTTCTTAAACACTTCTGCTTCTGTTAGGTTCTATCTTTTTATGGTGCCCATCCTTGTATGAAATGTTCCCTAAAAGGTGATGCTGTTAAAGTGCTGCACTCACTATGTCAGAAAATTTGGAAAACTCAGCAGTGGCCACACAACTAGAAAAGGTCAGTTTTCATTCCAATCACAAAGAAGAGAAATGCCAAAGAATATTCAGTCTAGCATATAATTGCCTTCATTTCACATGTTAGCAAGGTTATACTCAAAGTCCATATAGTCAAGCCTATGTTCTTTACAACATTCATGTACAGATGTGAGAGATGGACCATAAAGAATGGACCAAAGAATTGATGCTTTAGAATTGTGGTGTTAGAGAAGACTCTTGTGAGTCCTTTGGACTGCAAGGAGATCAAACCAGTCAATCTTAAATGAAATCAACTCTGAATATTCATTTGAAGGACTGATGCTGAAGCTGAAGCTCCAATACTTTGGCCACCTGATGACAAGAGCTGACTCATTGGAAAAGACCCTGATGCTGGAAAAGTTTGAAGCCAAAAGGAGAAGGGGGCAGCAGAGGATGAAATGGTTAGATAGAATTCCCAACTCAATGGACATGAATTTGAGCAAACTACAAAAGATAGTAAAGGATAGAGGAACCTGGCTTGTTGCACTCCATGGTGCCACAAAGAGCCAAATACCACTTTGTAACTGAACAGCTACAACAAAGCTGTGTGCTTGTCTTTACCAACGAGTTTTCCCATTTCATAATCTTCATGTTTCTTTTTGTGACCTTGACGTTTTTGCCTAGAGAAGTGCCTTTAGTATTTGTCTTAAAATTGTTTTTTGGTGGTACTGAATTTGTTTAGCTTTTGTTTTCTGTAAAATTTTTGTTTTTCTCCATTGAATCTGAATGAGATTCTTTGTAGGTAGAGTAGTCTTGGTTGTAAGTTTTTCCTTTCATAACTTTAAATATATTGTGAGACTCCCTTCAGGTTTGCAGAGTTTCTAATGATAAACATATTGTGATTTTCTTGTGTTATTTGTTGCTTTTGCTTTGTTGTTTTTAATATTTTCTCTTTGTTTTTAACTTTTTTCATGTTGATTATTGTGTGTTTTAGCGAATTCCTACTTTGGTTAATCCTGTATTGGATTCTGTGTGCTTCCTGGATTTGTTTTACTGTTTCTTTTCCCACACTAGAGTAGTTTTCATCCATTATGTCTTCAGTATGTTCTTGGGTCCTTTTTCTCTTTCTGGGACTCCTAATTTGCAATGCTAGTGCATTTGACATTGTCCCAGAAGTTTCTTAAATTGTCCTCATTTATTTTCATTCTCTTTTCTTTATTCTGTTCTGCAGCAGTAATTTCCATCACTTTTTGTTCCAACTCACTGCTCTTTTCTTCTGCATCAATTATTCTGCTATTTATTCCTTCTAGTCTGTTTTTCATTTTGGTTATTTTAGTCTTCAACTCTGTTTGGTTGTTCTTTATATTTTCTAATTCTTGCTAAAATTTTCTTATAGTCTGTCTTTCTGTAAATGCATCCTTTTCCTGAGTTCTTAGGTCACATTTACAATCATTACTCTAAAATCTTTCTCAGATAGATTGTCTTCCTCCACTTTTCTCTTCTTCTGGATCATGTTCCTTGCTATCACATTTTGTTCAAATATCTATTGCATTTTTTTTATGTGGTAGTTTATTTATATTTTTAACTTTGGAGAAGTGACTATGTATTGCAGTTGTTCACTCCCATCTTCTCACCTAATATCCAGGGACCATTTTGTACCAGGTTGGGTTCTGACATTTGTTTGCAGATTCAGATCTGTAGAATGAAAGATCATAGTTTTCTCCTTTATGGTGTCTGCCCCATAATGTGTTAGGTTGCTCTAGAGATTTGTACTAGCGTCCTGGTTGAAGGAGCTGGGGCCTGATCCATGGTGTTTGGAGCTGTGTTTTGGCCTTTTGGTGGGCAGAGCCATGTCAAGGAACATGTGTACAAGTTGTTTGTTCAGAAAAAAATTTTAGGTAGCTTGTCTGTTGGTGGGTGGGGCTATGTTCTCACCATTTCATTTATTTGGCCTGATGTGTCCCAGCATTGGAACCTAAAGTTTATGGCTTGGGGCTTGGTCAAGGTGCTTATGATGAAGCAATATATCTGCCAACAGGAAGAATTCACATAGATAAATACTCCTTGATATATCTGCCACCAGATTTTATGACCCTGAGAGAGCTAGAGCTGCCCCTTGAGTCACCAGAAATTCCATCAAGACTATCAAGTAAGTCTGGCCAAGGCTCCTGTTAAGTCACTGCTTTTTCTCTGAGTCCTGGTATATATGAGACCTTTTGTGTACCCTCAAAGAATGGAGAACATGGCATCCAGTCCCATCACTTCATGGCAAACAGATGAGGGAAAAATGGAAACAGCAGCAGATTTTATTTTCTTGGGCTTCAAAATCACTGCAGATGGTGACTACAACAGTGAAATTAAAAGACACTTGCTCTTTGGAAGTAAAGCTATGAAAAACCTATACAGCATATTAAAAAGCAGAGACATCACTTTTGCTTACAAAGGTCAATATAGTCAAAGCTATGGTTTTTCCAGTAGTCATGTGTGGATGTGAGAGTTGGACTATGAAGAATGCTGAACACCGAAAAATTGATGCTTTCTAACTGTGGTGCTGAAGATGACTCTTGAGAGTCCATTGGACAGCAAGGAGATGAAACCAGTCATTCCTAAAAGAAATCAACCCTGAATATTCATTGGAAGGACTGATGCTGAAGCTGAAGTTCCAATACTTCAGCTACCTGATGAGAAGTGCCAACTCACTGGAAAAGACTCTGATGCTGGGAAAGGTTGAGAGCAGGAAAAGAGGGTGACAGAGAATGAGATGGTTAGATGACATCACAGACTCAATGGACATGAACTTGAGCAAACTCTGGGAGATAGTGAAAGACAGGGAAGACTGGCATGCTACAGCCGTGGGGTCACAAAAAGTCAGACACGACTTAGCAACTGAACAACAACAAAGAGTGGAGTCTCTGTTTTCCCCAGTCCTGTGGAGCACTTGTGATCAATCTTCAGTGCCCTTCAAAACATCATGATTTGGAGGTTCCTCCTCCTGATGCCAGACTCCTAGGTTGTGATGCTGGGCTCAGAGCAAAACTTCTGCAATATAATTATTCTCTAGCTTGATCATTGTCCACCCAACGTTATGGGACTTGACTATATTCCAAATGCACCTCTCCTACAATCTTTAGACTTAGAATATCTTTTTTGGTAAGTTCCAATACATGTATAGATGGTTGTTTAGTAATTAGTTTTGATTTAGGTGTAGTCATATGAGGTGGTGAGCTCAAGGCCCTTATAGTCCACCATCTTGTTTCCCTTTCTTTGATCTACTTTTTTTTTTTTTTTTGACGTTTGATTCACATGCTACACAAGTCACCCATTTGAAGCAGGTGGGTTAAAATATATTCACAGATATGTGCAATTATCACCACCATAAAACATTTTGGTCACTTTAAAAAAAGAAAAAAAAAAACTGGGAACCTTAGCTATAATCTATTTAGTACACTGCATGTATGCATAACACACACAACACAAACACATAGACACACACCAGCACAAATATGTTAGCAACCACTAAACTAAATAATTTCTGTTTCTACGGCATCCTTATTCTGGATATTTTACATAAATGGAAGCACAATATGTTCTCTTTTGTTATTGGTTTCCTGCACTTAGGAGTTTTTTTTTTTCCTTTTTTTAACTTTCATCTGTGGTTCAGCATGTATCAGTACTTTATTTCCTTTTTATGGATGTATAATAATAATAATATTCCATTGCATGCCTATGCTGCTTTCATTCATTGATAACTATTTATTTTTTCTACCTTTTGATGATTATTGATAATACACCCATGATCATTCACATATAATTGTTTATGTGAACATAATTTTTTAATATTTTGGAAGAATATACTTAGATGTAAAATTACCTGACCATATATTAACTTTATGTTTGTTTGACAAACAATCAGACTGTGTTACAAAATGACTACATTATGTTTATTCCCACCAGCAATATATGAGATTTCTGATTTTTCCACTTCCTCACCAACACTTATTATTGCTATTTTTTTTAATTGTATCCATTCTATAACCATCCTAGGGGGTGTGATTTGGTATTATATTGTGATTTTGAGTTACATTTCCCTGATGACTGATGATATCAAATATCCTTTTATGTACTTATTAAGCTGTCTGTATACATTACTTAGAGAAGTGTCTATTCAGATCCTTTGCCAGTTTTTAAAAAGATTGTCTTTTTAACAAGTTATAATAATTCCTTATATATTCTGAATACAAGTCCTTTATAACACTTATGATTTGCAATTATTTTCTTCTATTCCATGGGTTGTCTTCCCACTTTGTTAATGGTGTCTTTTGAAGCACAAAATGTTTATTTTAATGAAGTCCAATTTATTTAATTTTTCTTTTATTCACATGTTTTGTTTTGTTTCTTTTTTGTTAAAAGCATTCCTAGGTATGAAGGTTTTGAGATTTTGAAAATTGAAGTATACTTAATTTATAATGATATCTTAAATTCAAGTGTATAGGAAAAGAAATTCAGTCTATATGTATGTACATTCTTTTTCAGATTTTTTTTTTTTGCATTTTAGCTTATTAAAAATATTGAATATAATTTGCTGTGCTTAACAGTAGGTCCTTGTTTTTTTTTTACTTATTTTATATATAGTAGTGTATATATGTTAATTCCATCTATCTAATTTATTTCTCCCTCAAAACCTCTTTGGAACCATAATTTCCTTTCTATGGTTGTGAGTATATTTCATTTTTGTAAGTTTTGTAAGTTCCTTTGTATCACTTTTATAGATTACACATGTATGTGATATCATATGATATTTGTATTTGTCTGCCTTACTTCACTTAGTATGATAATCGGTAGGATCATCCATGCTACTGAAAATGACATTATTTCACATTATTTCATTCATTTTATGGATGAGTCATATATATATATATATATATATATGGCTTCAGTCATATCTGACTCTATGCAACACTCTGGGCTGTAGCACACCAGGCTCTTCTGTCCATGGGATTCTCCAGGCAAGAATACTGGAGTGGATTGCCATGCCTTTCTCCAGGGGATCTTCCAGGAACCAATATCTCCTACATTGCAGATGGATATGTTACTGCTGAGCCACTGGGGAAAGAGTTTATATATATATAAAGTTACAAATAATAAATGATGAAGCTGTGGAAAAAAAGGAATCATTTTATACTGCTGGTGAGGAGTAAATGTTGTTCAGCTACTATGGAGAACAGTATGGAGATTGCTTTAAAACTCAAAATAGAGTTACTATATGATCCTGCAAGCCCTCTTCTCAGCATATATCCAGAGAAAGTTATAATTCAAAAGGACACATAATGCTCAGTATTCATAGCAGCACTATTTACAAGAGTGACTTGGAAGCAGTCTAAATATACATCGATAGATGAATGGATAAAGATGATTATATATATATATATATATATATATATATATATATGCATTATATTATATATACATATATATATTCAGCTTTCCCACCACATCTGATTGTAGCAACTGCCTTTTCTCCATTGTGTTAGTTTTGCTTCTTTTGTTGTATATTAATTGAAGATAAGTGCATAAATTTTTTGGGGTAGTTTTTCTCCTGTTCCAATATCATAATCTTTTGATGACTGTAGTTTTGTAGTATAGTCTGAGGACAATACAGTTGATTCCCCCATCTCCATTCTTCTTTCTCAAGATTGCTTTGTCTACTCGTGGTCTTTTGAGTTTTCATACAAATTATGATTTTTTTTGTTCTAGTTCTGTGAAAAATATCACTGGTAGTTTGATAGGAATTGCATTCAATCTGTAGATTGCTTTGAGTAGTATAATCATTTTCACAATATTAATTCTTCCAACCCAGGAACATAGTATATCTCTCCATTTGTTTGTGCTAACTTTGGCTTCTTTCATAGGTGTCTTATAATTTTCTGCATACAAGTATTTTGTCTCTTGAGGTAGACTTATTCCTAGGTATTTTACTTTTTGTTCCAATGGTGAATGGGATTGTTTCCTTAGTTTCTCTTTCTGACTTTTTATTTTCAGTGTATAAGACTGCAAAGGATTTTAAACTGATAAGAACAGATACTACACTTGATCTCAGCCCAAAGGCCGAGAAGCATGTATGGATTTTATATTCTGTGACTTTACTATAGTCATTTATTTTTTGTTATTCAGTCACTCAATAGTGTCCAACTCTTTGTGACCCTATGTATTGCAGCACAGCAGATTTCCCTGTCCTTCACAGTCTCCTAGAGTTTGCTTAACCTCATGTCCATTGAATCAGTGATGTCATGCAACCATTTCATCCTCTGTCTTTCCCTTGTCTTCCTGCCGTCAATTTTTCCCAGTATCTGGGTTTCTTCCCATGCGTCAGCTCTTTGCAACACCTAATGAAATTCACTGATCATCTCTAGTAATTTTCTGTGGCATCTTTGGGGTTTTCTGTGTATAATATCATGTCATCTGCAAACAGTGAGAATTTTGCTTCTTATTTTTTTAACCTGGATTCCTTTTCTTTCTTCTTCTTCTCTGATTACCATGGCTAGGACCCACAAAAATACGTTGAATAATAGTGGGGAGGGTGAGCACAATCTTTGTCCTGTTTCTGATCTTAGAGGAAGTGCTTTCAGTTTTTCACCATGGAAAATAATGTTTGCTGTGTGTTTGTCATATATGACCTTTATTATGTTGAGACAGTTTCCTTCTATGCCTACTTTCTGGAGAGTTTTTTTTTTTATCATAAATATGCGCTGAATTTTGTCAAAAGTTTTCTCTGTATCAGTTTATATGATCATATGATTTTTATCTTTCAATTATTAACATGGTGTATGACTGATTTGCATATATTGATTAATCCTTACATCTCTTGGATAAATCCCACTTGATTATGGTGTATGATCCTTTTAATGTGTTGCTGGATTCTGTTTGCTAAAATTTTGTCGAGGATTTTTGCATCTATGTTCTTCAGTGATATTGGCCTGTAATTTACTTTTTCGTGGCATCTTATCTGATTTTCGTATCAGGGATTATGTGGCCATATATAATGTGTTTGGGAGCTTTTTTTCCCTGCAATTTTCTGGAAGAATTTGAGCAAGATAGATGTTAACTCTTTTCTAAACTTTTGGTACAATTTGCCTATTAAGTCATCTGGCACTGGGCTTCTGTTTTTGGAAGACTGACTTATTACAGTTTTGATTTCTGTGCTTGTGATTGATCTGTGCATATTTTGTATTTCTTCCAGGTTCAGTTTTGGAAGATTATACTTTTCTAAGATTTTTCCATTTCTTCCAGGTTACCCATTTTGTTGGCATGTAGTTCTTTAGTCTCTTATGATCCTCTGTATTTCTGTGTTTTTTGTTGTAACTTCTCCTTTTTTCATTTGTAATTTTATTAACTTGGGTCTTTATTTTTCTTGATTTGTCTGGCTGATGCTCTTTAGAGACTAGGAAAAACCTACTAGCACCATGTTCCCTCTACCCATGGCTGCTGACTCCCCTCCATACCTTGGGCTGCCAGGGTCCCCTTGATCCAAGCAGCTGCACCACCTCCATGCCTGGTCTTCACTGGAGCAGACCCAATTTCTCCAGGGAAGCCTCAGGAGCAAACTCCTGTGGATGACCCACATACAGAGGTAGAGATAAAACCACGATTGATCTCCAGGGGCAAAGTGGCTAAGGAAGAGGGTCTAAAACTTTTCTGTTAGCTATGCAAGCTGCAGACTAAATCCACACAATCAACTAGGTAGACTCGGTGTTTATGGAACATATAAAAGGATAATGAGTATTCACATAAAAGAAAAACCCCTAATTCTGGCAACCTTCAAAGCAACTACATGCAGGAGTAGCCCTGGATTAGAATCTGAGCTGCCCCCATAGCTGATCCAGAGAGCAGTCCAGTATTGGAGGGCTTCCTTGGGAGATGGAGGTAATGCTACCACTCATATATATTGTTCTCCTTTTCTCCCACTTTCCCTCTTATTTTTTGTTTCCTTTTTCATATTGCTATCATGTTCCTTCTTTATTATTCCTTTAATTTTTATTTTTTACCTACTTTTCCCATTTTTAAAATGTCTTATTTTTTTTAATAATTTCATTTTTTTCTATATTTAGAGTTTTAGTTGCCCCATTATTTTTTGCTCCTGTTTTTGTCTTTTATCTTTTCCCTTTAATCTATCTTTCTTTCTCTTGGAAAGTGTGCAAGTTTCTTTGGGTAATCTTAGCTATTGAGTGTTGCTTTCATCATTAGACTTGGGGTTTTGTCTTCTGTCCTGTGAGGTCTGTGAAGTCTTAGTGCTACAGTAAGGTGTCAGGTCTGAAACCACAAGATAGGAGACCCGAGTAGGACTTTGGACCACAAGAGGAATCTCGACCTCATGGAACATTAACTGATGAGAGCTCTCCTAATGGCATCCATCTCAATATTAACACCAAGCCCCTCCCAAAGGCCAGAAAGCTCCAGTGCTGGATGCCTCATGACAAACCTCTTACAAAACAGAAACACAGTCCTGCCCATTGGCAAAAAGCCTACCCAAAGCCATATAAAGCCCATAGACACTCCAAAACAGACTACTTGTTCATGTCACTGCCCTTCAGAGAGACAAGATCCAGTGCCATCCACCAGAGCGCAGACAAGTCCTCCAAGTCAGGAAACCTTCACAAGGCACTGGTCCAAACTGACTCCCAGGTGGCATACTCCATAACTAAGAGGAACTACGACTCTCCAGCCTGCAAAAAGGAGATCCCAAACACAGTAAATTAAACAAAGTGAAGAGACAGAGAAACATGTAGCAGGTGAAGGAACATGGTAAAAACCGACAAGACCAAAAAATTGAAGAGGAAATAAGCAGAATACCTGAAAAGAACTCAGAATAATGATAGTAGAGATGAGTCAAAATCTTGGGGGAAAAAATGGAGGTATAGATAAAGTAACAGGAAGTATGGATCAGGAATACACAAGAAATGTTTAACAAAAACATAGAATAATTAAATAATGGGCAATCAGCAATGAACAGCACAATAACTGAGATTAAAAATATGCTAGAGGGAAACAATAGCATACTAATCAAAGCAAAATAATAGATAAGTGAGCTGAAAGATAGAATAGTAGAAATAACTGAAGTAGAGCAGAATAAAGAATAAAGAGAAATGAGGACAATCTCAGAGACCTCTGGGATAACATTAAGGATAACAACATTAGAATTATAGGGGTCCCAGAAGTATAGGACAAAAAGAAAGTGTATGCAAATATATCTGAGGATATTATACTTGAAAACTTCCCTAACTAGGGAAAGGAAATAGCCACGCAAATCCAGTAAGCCCAGAGTCTCCCATAGGAAAAACACAAGACACATATTAATCAAACTAATGAAAATTAAACACAAAGAATAAATATTAAAAGCATCAAGGAGACAGCCCCTTCAATAAATGGTGCTACATGTAAAAGAATGAAATTAGAACACTTCCTAACCATACACAAAGATAAACTCAAAATGGATTAAAGACCTAAATTTAAGACCAGAAACTATAAAACTCCAAGAGGAAAACATAGGCAGAACACTAGATGACATAAAGCAAGATCCTCTATGACCCACCTTCTAGAGTAGAGTAATGGAAATATTTAAAAAAAAAAAGTAAACAAGTGGAACCTAATTAAACTTAAAAGCTTTTGCACAGCAAAGGAAACTATAAGCAAGGTGAAAAGACAACCCTCAGAATGGGAGACAATAATAACCAATGAAACAAATGACAAAGGATTAATTTCTAAAACAAACAAGCAGCTCATACATCTCAATACCAGAAAAGCAAACAACCCAATCAAAAAGTGGAAAAAAGACCTAAACAGATATTTATCCAAAGAAGACATGCAGATGACTAACAAACACATGAAAAGATGCTCAACATCACTCATTATTAGGGAAATGCAAATCAAAATTACAATGAGATACCACCTCATACAGGTCAGAATGGCCATAATTAAAAGGTCTACAAACAATAAATGCTGGAGAGGGTGTGGAGAAAAGGTAATGCTCTTGCACTGTTGGTGGGAATGTAAATTGATACAGCCACTATAGAAGGTGGTGTGGAGATTCCTTAAAATACTAGGAATAAAAGCACCATATGACCCAGCAATCCCACTCCTAGGCGTATAGCCTGAGGAAACCAAAATTGAAAGAGACACATGTATCTCATTGTTCATTGCAGCACTATTTACAATAGCTAGAACATGGAAGCAACCTAGATGTCCATCGGCAGATGAATGGATAAAGAATTGTGGTACATATACACAATGGAATATTACTCAGCCATTAAAAGGAATGCATTTGAGTCAGTTATAATGAAGTGGATGAACCTAGAGCCTATTATACAGAGGGAAATAATCAGAGAAAGAAAGATAAATATCCTTTACTAAGGCATATATATGTAATCTAGAAAAATGGTACTGAAGAATTTACTTACAGCCCAGCAATGGAGAAACAGACGTAGAGAATAGACTTATGGACATGGGGAGAGGGGAGGAGATGGTGAGATGTATGGAGAGAGTAACATGGTAACTTACATTACCATATATAAAATAGATAGCCATTGGGGATTTGCCATATGTCTCAGGAAACTCAAACAGGGGCTCTGTATCAGCCTAGAGGGGTGGGATGGGGAGGGAGGTGGGAGGGATATTTAAAAAGGAGGGGATATATGTATACCTATGGGTGATTCATGTTGAGGTTTGACAGAAAGCAACAAAATTCTGTGAAACAATTATCCTTCAATTTAAAAATAAAGACTTTTTTTTAAAGCAAGGAAAAGCAAAAAATAACATACAAGGAGACTCCCCATAAGGCTAACAGATGATGTTTCAACAGAAACACTGCTGGTCAGAAGGGAGTGGCAAGATGCATTTCAAGTGATGAAAGTAAAAAGCCTACAACCAAATTACTCTAACCAGCAAGGACTTTATTCAGATTCAAAGGAGAAATCAAATGCTTTACAGACAAGCAAAATTTAAGAGAAATCAGCACCACCAAACCAGATTTACAACAAATGCTAAAGGAATTTCTCTGGACAGGAAATATAAGAGAAACAAAAGCAAAACAATAAAGTAAATGGTAAAAGGATTATACATATAAATAATTACTTAAATATAAATGAATTAAATGCTCCAACCAAAAGACATAGATTGACTGAATGGATATAAAAAAAGATCCCTATATATGCTGTCTAAAAGAGACCCACCTCAGACCTAGGGACACACAACACTGAAAGTGCGGGCTGGAAAAATATATTCCATGCAAATGGAAATCAAAAGAAAGTTGGAGTAGTAATATTTATATCAGATAAAATAGACATTAAAATAAAGGTTGTCACAACAGAGAAGGATGGACACTACATGATGATCAAGAATTCAATCCATGGGAGGGGAGGAGCCAAGATGGCGGAGGAGTAGGACGGGGAGACCACTTTCTCTCCTACAAATTCATCAAAAGAATAACTGAATGCAGAGCAAACCTCACAAAACAACTTCTGATCGCTAGCTGAGGTCATCAGGCGCCCAGAAAAGCAGACCATTGTCTTCGAAAGGAGGTAGGACAAAATATAAAAGATAAAAAGTGAGACAAAAGAGCTAAGGACGGAGACCCATCCCGGGAAGGGAGTCTTAGGCGGCCTTGCTTGGGCTAGGGACCGGGCCTGAGTGCCCTGAGGACAATCGGAGGGAGCTTCTGTGAGGTGCCAACTTGAACTGTGGGAGACCAAAAGAGAGAAAATTAACCGGCCGGAACACACTGCCGGCCGTTCGCAGAACAAAGGGACGGAGAAAGTCCCAAGAAGAGGTCGCAGGCTGCGGACCCGCCCAGCCCCGCCGGAGGCAGGAGGCAGGGGGGAGGGGAAGGTCTCGGCGAGACACAGGGCGCAGGCACCCGACCGGCGCGGGCGGGGACTGGGGCTGGGGACGCAGAGGGCGGAAGGCGCGCGCACCCGACTGGCGTCAGCGGAAACTGAGACTGGGTCCGCGGAAGGGAGTGAGTGTGCCACACCTGGGGATAGTGCGCCCATCAAGCCCCTCGCTGCCTGGACCGCTCTGACGGGGAAGGCACAGAGAGCAGGCGCAGCTTTTCCTTCCGCGCTTTTGTGGAACACCCGAGGGCTGGAACCTAGCGCAGCGCGGGGCGCGCTCCATATAGAACAGCCGGGAGCCTGAGCAGCGCAGACGGAGAAAGCAGCGTCAGCCCCTCCCGACAGCGCCAGCCCGCCCCCGCAGGGCCAGCCCCTCCCCGCAGCGTCAGCCCCGCCCCGCAGCGCCAGCCCATCCCCGCAGCGTCAGCCCCTCCCAGCAGCGCAACGGAACTAGCTAACTGAATAAGAGTCCACCTCCGCCCGCCTGTGTCAGGGCGGAAATGAGGCTCTGAAGAGACCGGCAAACAGAAGCCAAATAAACAAAGGGAACCGCTTCAGAAGGGACTGGTGCAACAGATTAAAATCCCTGTAGAAAACAACGACTTCACCGGAAGGGCCCTGTAGATATCGAGAAGTGTAAGCTGGAACGAGGAGCTATCTGAAACTGAGCCGAACCCACACTGACCGCAGCAGCTCCAAAGAAACTCCTAGATATATTTTTACTTTTTTTTTTCTAAGTAAGGAAAAAAAAAATTTTTTTTTCTTTTTATATTTTTTCTTTTTTATTTTTTCTCTTTTATTTTCCTTTAAAATTCCCTATTACTCCCCCATTACTCCTTAACTTTCATTTACATAGATTTTTACGATTTTTTTAATTAGGGGAAAAAAAAATTTTTTTTTCTTTCTTTTTTTTTTTTCTTTTTTTTGTTTTTTTTTCCTTTTTTTTCTTTTTCTTTTTTTTCTTTTTTCTTCTTTTTTTTCCTTTCCATTTTCTCTTTTATTTTCTATTTTTCTTTTTCTCTTATTTCTTTTAAAGTCCTCTAGTACTCCTCTACTACTCTTCATTTTCATTTTCACTACACTATAACCTTACCAAAAAAAAAAAAAAAAAAAAAAAGAGAAGCCCTATCTTTAAACCGAAGATTATTCCCTCCCAATCTTAACTCTCTGTTTTCTACCTCAGAACACCTCTATTTCCTCCTTTCCCCTTCTCTTCCCAATCCAATTCTGTGAATCCTTGTAGGTGACTGGGCTACGGAGAACACTCTGGGAACAGACAGCTGCGTAGATCTGTCTCTCTCCTCTTGAGTCCCCCTTTTTCTCCTCCTGCTCATCTCTATCTCCCTCCTCCCTTTTCTCCTGTTCATGTAACTCTGTGAACCTCTCTGGGTGTCCCTAACAGGGGAGAATCTTTTCACCATTAACCTAGAAGTTTTATTATCAGTGCTGTATAGTTGGAGAAGTCCTGAGACTACAGGAAGAATAAAACTGAAATCCAGAGGCAGGAAACTTAAGCCCAAAACCTGAGAACACCAGAAAACTCCTGACTACATGGAACTTTAAGCAATAAGTGACCGTCCAAAAGCCTCCATACCTACACTGAAACCAACCACCACCCAAGAGCCAGTAAGTTTTAGAGCAAGACATACCACGCAAATTCTCCAGCAACACAGGAACATAGCCCCGAATGTCAACATACAGGCTGCCCAAGGTCACACCTAACACATAGACCCATCTCAAAACTCATTACTGGGCACTCCATTGCTCTCCAAAAAGAAGAAATCAAGTTCCACGCACCAGTACACTGACGCAAGCTTCCCTAACCGGGAAACCTTGACAAGCCAATTGCCTAACCCCACCCACTGGGTAAATCCTCCGCAATAAAAAGGAACCACAGACCTCCAGAATACAGAAAGTCCACTCCAGACACAGCAATCTAAACAAGATGAAAAGGCAAAGAAATACCCAACAGGTAAAGGAACATGAAAAATGCCCACCAAGTCAAACAAAAGAGGAGGAGATAGGGAATCTACCTGAAAAAGAATTTAGAATAATGATAATAAAAATGATCCAAAATCTTGAAAACAAAATGGAGTTACAGATAAATAGCCTGGAGACAAAGATTGAAAAGATACAAGAATTGTTTAATAAAGACCTAGAAGAAATAAAAAAGAGTCAATTAAAAATGAACAATGCAATGAATGAGATCAAAAACACTTTGGAGGGAACCAAGAGTAGAATAAAGGAGGCAGAAGATAGGATAAGTGAGGTAGAAGATAAAATGGTGGAAATAAATGAAGCAGAGAGGAAAAAAGGGAAAAGGATCAAAAGAAATGAGGACAACCTCAGGGACCTCTGGGACAATGTGAAACACCCCAACATTCGAATCATAGGAGTTCCAGAAGAAGAAGACAAAAAGAAAGGCCATGAGAAAATACTCGAGGAGATAATAGCTGAAAACTTCCCTAAAATGGGGAAGGAAATAGCCACTCAAGTCCAAGAAACCCAGAGAGTCCCAAACAGGATAAACCCAAGGCGAAACACCCCAAGACACATATTAATCAAATTAACAAAGATCAAACACAAAGAACAAATATTAAAAGCAACAAGGGAAAAACAACAAATAACACACAAAGGGATTCCCATAAGGATAACAGCTGACCTATCAATAGAAGCCCTCCAGGCCAGAAGGGAATGGCAGGACGTCCTGAAAGTAATGAAAGAGAATAACCTACAACCTAGATTACTGTATCCAGCAAGGATCTCATTCAGATATGAAGGAGAACTCAAAAGCTTTACAGATAAGCAAAAGCTGAGAGAATTCAGCACCACCAAACCAGCTCTTCAACAAATGCTAAAGGATCTTCTCTAGACAGGAAATGCAGAAAGGTTGTATAAACGTGAACCCAAAACAACAAAGTAAATGGCAACGGGACCACACCTATCAATAATTACCCTAAATGTAAATGGGTTGAATGCCCCAACCAAAAGACAAAGATTGGCTGAATGGATACAAAAACAAGACCCCCATATATGCTGTCTACAAGAGACCCACCTCAAAACAAGAGACACATACAGATTAAAAGTGAAGGGCTGGAAAAAAATATTTCATGCAAATGGAGACCAAAAGAAAGCAGGAGTCGCAATACTCATATCAGATAAAATAGACTTTCAAATAAAAGCTGTGAAAAGAGACAAAGAAGGACACTACATAATGATCAAAGGATCAATCCAAGAAGAAGATATAACAATTATAAATATATATGCACCCAACATAGGAGCACCGCAATATGTACGGCAAACACTAACGAGTATGAAAGAGGAAATTAATAGTAACACAATAATAGTGGGAGACTTTAATACCCCACTCACAACTATGGATAGATCAACTAAACAGAAAATTAACAAGGAAACACAAACTTTAAATGACACAATGGACCAGCTAGACCTAATTGATATCTATAGGACATTTCACCCCAAAACAAGCAACTTCACCTTTTTCTCAAGTGCACACGGAACCTTCTCCAGAATAGATCACATCCTGGGCCATAAATCTAGTCTTGGAAAATTCAAAAAAATTGAAATCATTCCAGTCATCTTTTCTGACCACAGTGCAGTAAGATTAGATCTCAATTACAGGAAAAAAATTGTTAAAAATTCAAACATATGGAGGCTAAATAACACGCTTCTGAATAACCAACAAATCATAGAAGAAATCAAAAAAGAAATCAAAATATGTATAGAAATGAATGAAAATGAAAACACAACAACCCAAAACCTATGGGACACTGTAAAAGCAGTGCTAAGGGGAAGGTTCATAGCATTACAGGCTTACGTCAAGAAACAAGAAAAAAGCCAAATAAATAACCTAACTCTACACCTAAAGCAATTAGAGAAGGAAGAAATGAAGAACCCCAGGGTTAGCAGAAGGAAAGAAACCTTAAAAATTAAGGCAGAAATAAATGCAATAGAAACTAAAGAGACCATAGCAAAAATCAACAAAGCTAAAAGCTGGTTTTTTGAAAAAATAAACAAAATTGACAAACCATTAGCAAGACTCATTAAGAAACAAAGAGAGAAAAACCAAATTAACAAAATTAGAAATGAAAATGGAGAGATCACAACAGACAACACTGAAATACAAAGGATCATAAGAGACTACTACCAGCAGCTCTATGGCAATAAAATGGACAACTTGGATGAAATGGACAAATTCTTAGAAAAGTATAACTTTCCAAAACTGAACCAGGAAGAAATAAAGATCTTAACAGACCCATCACAAGCAAGGAAATCGAAACTGTCATCAAAAATCTTCCAGCAAACAAAAGCCCAGGACCAGATGGCTTCACAGCTGAATTCTACCAAAAATTTAGAGAAGAGCTAACACCTACCTTACTCAAACTCTTCCAGAAAATTTCAGAAGAAGGTAAACTTCCAAACTCATTCTATGAGGCCACCATCACCCTAATTCCAAAACCTGACAAAGATGCCACAAAAAAAGAAAACTACAGGCCAATATCACTGATGAACATAGATGCAAAAATCCTTAACAAAATTCTAGCAAACAGAATCCAACAACATATTAAAAAAATCATACACCATGACCAAGTGGGCTTTATCCCAGGAATGCAAGGATTCTTCAATATCCGCAAATCAATCAATGTAATACACCACATTAACAAATTGAAAGATAAAAACCATATGATTATCTCAATAGATGCAGAAAAAGCCTTTGACAAAATTCAACACTCATTTATGATTAAAACTCTCCAAAAAGCAGGAATAGAAGGAACATACCTCAACATAATAAAAGCTATATATGACAAACCCACAGCAAGCATCACCCTCAATGGTGAAAAATTGAAAGCATTTCCCCTGAAATCAGGAACAAGACAAGGGTGCCCACTTTCACCACTACTGTTCAACATAGTGTTGGAAGTTTTGGCCACAGCAATCAGAGCAGAAAAAGAAGTAAAAGGAATCCAGATAGGAAAAGAAGAAGTGAAACTCTCACTGTTTGCAGATGACATGATCCTCTATATAGAAAACCCTAAAGACTCTACCAGAAAATTACTAGAACTAATCAATGAATATAGTAAAGTTGCAGGATATAAAATTAACACACAGAAATCCCTTGCATTCCTATATACTAACAATGAAAAAACAGAAAGAGAAATTAAGGAAACAATACCATTCACCATTGCAACAAAAAGAATAAAATACTTAGGAGTATATCTACCTAAAGAAACAAAAGACCTATAGATAGAAAACTATAAAACACTGATGAAAGAAATCAAAGAGGACACAAACAGATGGAGAAACATACCGTGTTCATAGATTGGAAGAATCAATATTGTCAAAATGGCTATTCTACCCAAAGCAATCTATAGATTCAATGCAATCCCTATCAAGCTACCAACGGTATTTTTCACAGAACTAGACCAAAGAATTTCACAATTTGTATGGAAATACAAAAAACCTCGAATAGCCAAAGTAATCTTGAAAAAGAAGAATGGAACTGGAGGAATCAACCTGCCTGACTTTAGACACTACTACAAAGCCACAGTCATCAAGACAGTGTGGTACTGGCACAAAGACAGAAATATAGACCAATGGAACAGAATAGAAAGCCCAGAGATAAATCCACGAACCTATGGACACCTTATCTTTGACAAAGGAGGCAAGGATATACAATGGAAAAAAGACAACCTCTTTAACAAGTGGTGCTGGGAAAACTGGTCAACCACTTGCAAAAGAATGAAACTAGAACACTTTCTAACACCATACACAAAAATAAACTCAAAATGGATTAAAGATCTAAATGTAAGACCAGAAACTATAAAACTCCTAGAGGAGAACATAGGCAAAACACTCTCCGACATAAATCACAGCAAGACCCTCTATGACCCACCTCCCAGAATATTGGAAATAAAAGCAAAACTAAACAAATGGGATCTAATGAAACTTAAAAGCTTTTGCACTACAAAAGAAACTATAAGTAAGGTGAAAAGACAGCCGTCAGATTGGGAGAAAATAATAGCAAATGAAGAAACAGACAAAGGATTAATCTCAAAAATATACAAGCAACTCCTGCAGCTCAATTCCAGAAAAATAAATGACCCAATCAAAAAATGGGCCAGAGAACTAAACAGACATTTCTCCAAAGAAGACATACAGATGGCTAACAAACACATGAAAAGGTGCTCAACATCACTCATTATTAGAGAAATGCAAATCAAAACCACAATGAGGTACCATTACACACCAGTCAGGATGGCTGCTATCCAAAAGTCTACAAGCAATAAATGCTGGAGAGGGTGTGGAGAAAAGGGAACCCTCTTACACTGTTGGTGGGAATGCAAACTAGTACAGCCACTATGGAAAACAGTGTGGAGATTCCTTAAAAAACTGGAAATAGAACTGCCATATGACCCAGCAATACCACTTCTGGGCATACACACTGAGGAAACCAGATCTGAAAGAGACACATGCACCCCAATGTTCATCGCAGCACTGTTTATAATAGCCAGGACATGGAAGCAACCTAGATGCCCATCAGCAGATGAATGGATAAGGAAGCTGTGGTACATATACACCATGGAATATTACTCAGCCGTCAAAAAGAATTCATTTGAACCAGTCCTAATGAGATGGATGAAACTGGAGCCCCTTATACAGAGTGAAGTAAGCCAGAAAGATAAAGAACATTACAGCATACTAACACATATATATGGAATTTAGAAAGATGGTAACGATAACCCTATATGCAAAACAGAAAAAGAGACACAGAAATACAGAACAGACTTTTGAACTCTGTGGGAGAAGGTGAGGGTGGGATGTTTCAAAAGAACAGCATGTATACTATCTATGGTGAAACAGATCACCAGCCCAGGTGGGATGCATGAGACAAGTGCTCTGGCCTGGTGCACTGGGAAGACCCAGAGGAATCGGGTGGAGAGGGAGATGGGAGGGGGGATCGGGATGGGGAATAAGTGTAAATCTATGGCTGATTCATATCAATGTATGACAAAACCCACTGAAATGTTGTGAAGTAATTAGCCTCCAACTAATAAAAAAATTAAAAAAAAAAATAAAGAATTGAATCCATGAAGACTATATAATTATAAATACATATGTACCCAACATAGGGGCACCTCAATGCATAAGGCAAATCCTGACAACTATTAAAGGGAGATTTGACAGTTACACAGTAAGAGTGGGGGACTTTAATACCCCACTCACACCAAGGGATAGAGCATCCAGACAGAAAATTAGTAATGAAACGCAAGCCTTTAAATGAACGATTGGACCAGTTGGACCTAATTGATATCTACAAGGCATTTAATAAAAAACAGTAGATTTAACTTTTTTTTTTTTCCTCAAGCACACATGGAAATTTCTCCAGGATAGAAAACATCTTGGGCCACAAATCCAGACTTGGTAAGTTTAAATTTTAAAAAATTGAAATCATTTCAAGCATCTTTTCTAACTACAGTGCTATAATATTAGACATAAATTACAGGGGAAAAGCAGCAAAAAACACAAACACGTGGAGGCTAAACAGTATGCTTCTGAACAACCAACAGATCACTGAAGAAATAATAAAGAAAATCAAAGTATACTGCAAAACAAATGACCATGAGAACATGACAACTCAGAACTTATCAGTTCAGTTCAGTCGCTCAGTCATGTCTGACTCTTTGCGACCCCATGAACCGCAGCACGCCAGGCCTCCCTGTCTATCACCAACTCCTGGAGTCCATCCAAACCCATTTTCATTGAGTCGGTGATGCCATCCAACCATCTTATCCTCTGACACCTCCTCCTCCTGCCCTCAATCTTTTCCAGCATCAGGGTCTTTTCAAATGAGTCAGTTCTTCACATCAGGTGGCCAAAGTATTGGAGTTTCAGCTTCAACATTAGTTCTTCCAATGAACACCCAGGACTGATCTCCTTTAGGATGGACTGGCTGGATCTCCTTGCAGTCCAAGGGACCCTCAAGAGTCTTCTCTCAGAACTTATAGGATGCACTAAAATCAGTCTTAAGAGGAATTTGATAGCAATGCAAGCCTACCTCAAGAATCAAGAAAAACATTGAATATCCTAACCTTATACCTAAAGCAACTAGAAAAAGAAGACCAAAAACTCCAAAGTTTGTAGAAGGAAAGAAATAATAAAAATCAGAGCATAAGTAAATGAAAACAAATTAAGAAGACAATAGCAAAGATCAATAAAACTAAAAGCTGGCTCTTTGAGAACATTAAAAAATGGACAAAACATTAGCTTTGGTGTTTTTGATAGAATTGTTCACATCATTTTATTTTGAATGGCTTATTGCAAGTCTGTAGAATTACAATTTATTTTTAATGTTGATCTTGTAACCTGTAATTTTGCTGAAGTCATTTATTAGTTTTTCATTTTGGTTTATACTTTTCTACCACAGAATTTTTATTTGAAAATTTTAATTTCTTCCCTTCTACTATATTTTTGAGATGTTATCATTATATCTTACTTCAATTCTTTACACATGGCTTTCTATAGCTCATTAAATATATTTATTAGAGCTACTTTGAAGTCTTTGTATTGTTTGCCATAAAATATTTTCTGTTGCCTACTTTTTCCTTTGTTTATGAGACACTCATCTTATTCTTTTCTATGTCATTTTTGTTGTTTATACTTGAGTGTTTTAGATAGTATATGTAACCAATTCTGTATACTGATACCACACCCCCATAACCCAGCCAAATTGTTGGTTTTGTTTATTTGTTTATTGACTAATTTGAATTAATCTTGCATATACCGTTTCTCCTGGAGCATATTGCCTCTGATATCTCTGCTCAGAATTTCCCCTCTTTTAAATTTTTTAGCTGGTTACATAGGTTTTGTCTCTATACCAGCCTAAAGTACTTATTGGTCAAAGTTACCAATGCAGCCTAAGCTATCTTGTCAGTTAGATTTCTATCCTTTACTATTTTATATGTGTGTATGTTGCCTGGAGGATTCTATCACAGTTCAGAGAATTTACTTTTTTGTTCCAAATTCAGCCATGGAACTGTAGTTTGGAAGTTTGCTCCCTTATTGTCCCAGAGGGGACACAGGTACAGCCTTGGGTTGTACACAAACTTCCAGACTGTCAGGGATGAGTGTAATAGTATTTTTAGACCTGACTTTCTAGGAGTAACTCTTGTGTCAGAGAATCTTATTGTTCATTCATTCAGTGTTTAATTATAGGCTGTATTTAACCCCTATAAAGCTTTTTCACTGTCTTAATGGGTCTGTGTGTGGCTGGGGAATGCTTTCAAGTGGGCATCCTGTCCCTTTCTGATTGCTCCTGTGTGAGTACAGCTTAGAGGATACATACAACCATTCAATAGCCAGAGTTAATTGTGCTTCCATCAGAATTTTCCTTATTTGTCTCTTTCTCTGATTTTCAATATTAAACTTCTGACTACCCTGCTCTTTTTTCTTTTAATCAGGAAGCTACCAGCCTCCACTTAATTGCTTTTCACCAAGATCGCCATTGTTTTTGAATATATTCATAGGATTGGAGTTCTCTCCTCTCTGCTTTAAATAAAGTCTCAGACAGAGCTGGTAAACCCCTTGTTTTTATGACTTGCCTTTATCCCTGGGCAAAAATTCTATGCTGCTGTTCTATGGCTGGGGGTGGACACCCATATTTCCTAGAGTGAAATCTCTGGTCTTTAAATAGCCATTTATATGAGAAGAGATGGTAACCCCTGATTTTCTCACCCTGTCTCTCTCTTTATGACACCTTCATTATATGGGCAAAGTGGGGAAAGAAGGATGATCAGGGCCCCAGTAGTCTCTACCTGGGATAGATCTCCTGAGTGAAGAATGTGTGGGGAAAGAGACACTGAATCCTGTCATACCTGTTTGAAACAGTGCTTCAGTGACTTAGGTCAGAGGTCTGAGAAATGCCACTGATAAACTCTCCCTGCCATGGTAAAACTATAGCCTCAGTCTGGGAACTAGAAAGAGAAGAAACTCCCACCCTCTTGGTAGTACATGACTAGCATAGAGTATGTAGGTTAAGGCCTCTGTAAAATGGAGCTAGAGAATTAAACTAGGGGGTAAGAGACAGTCATGGTTCAAATACCAGACTCTCATTCTTATCAAAATCTTGTAGATTTCTGTGAATAAAAGTTTCTCTACTTTGCCGTACATTCTTAGAACTATTTTCAGAGACTTCTATTTATCAATTTAAAAAATCATTTTCACCAGTTAAATTGTTGTTTTGCTGAAAATGTCCACCAAACTCTACTTTATCATTCTAGAAGTCCTCACAAACAATATACGATCATACTTCTTAAAAATTATAGAAAGTTTATTTAATGAATATGCTTTTCTAACTCAACATGTTTGTCACTGTGGTTTATTCACATTGCACATAACTAGTACATTCATTTTCACAGTTGTTTGTGTGAACATTAAAAAAAATTATCTAACAGTATTATCTGACTTTAAAATTTTTCCAGTTGAATGTGTACAAGATGGTATTCCTTTGTAATTTTGGTTTAATAGACAGGTTTATTTTTGGTCTTATGGCCACATGGACAAAATAACTTCTGGAGAAGTTGAGAACGAGAGTAAGGAACTTACTACATAATTTCTAATTTTCAATGCCACATGAGCTGGTTTCCACATTACAATATTCTCCCTATCTCTAAAATGTCTACACTCTACTACCACTACTTCAGAAAACCATCCCCATGAGGGCTTGACATTGCATACCTCTTTCCTTCTTTTGGGAAGTGTCATAATAGTGCTTCCTGTCTGCTTCCTGACTATCTCCAATAGGAGCGAGCACTCTGAAAAGTGGTCAGACACCATATTAGACTGGGTTTTCCAGTACATCCCAGCATTTCTGTAGCCCTTTATCCAGCTGACTAACATTGCTGTTTATTGATATTTGACGTACTAATTTCTAATTTTAATATTTCAGCTTATAAAAACTTAAGTGCACATATCAATCTTAAGAAGCTAAAATCTTTATATAAATTAATTTTGAATATGTCCCCCACAATATATTAACGTTTAAATGTGCATCACATCCTTCAAGTTAAACCAACAGCAGCAAGTACCATCAAGGTAGTTCTAAGCCATGAATGGAAATGTCTTCTATGGACTGTCTCATATAAGGTTTTCCTCTAAACTCAATATATGCTGTATTTATGTCTTATTTTTCAAGAGCTGCTTTTACTTTTAATATTTCAATCAGCAAGTCTCCAAATTGAGTACACGTTTGAATTACTTAAAGAACTTTTTAAAATGCAAATATCCAGGACCCATTTCAAAAGATTCAGAATCAGTAGATCTGGAGGAGCTGGGAATCTGCATTTTAACAAGCACTCTGGGGTATAATGTCCATTCACATTTCAGAAACATAGCTCTTAAGGAAGAAATTCACAATACAAAAAACAAACAAACAAACAAAAAATTTCCAACACAGTTGAGATTCTTGTATATTGGCTATAAGGCACCACTAGCAATTTCAGATTTTATGCAAGGCGTTGCTGAGTCCAGTCATGGTTACTAAACTAGTCTTCTCTCACTTTGCCCACTGCTACTCAGCCTCTAATCTCGAACACTTACTGTAAGCTTTTTTCCCCCAGTTTCCCAGATAGCAGAAACTCAAAGATATAGAGATTTCTCCTCATTTATATCATATAAATAAATTACAGTATGAAAGTATTTATTTCAGAAATTTCAACTGTCTAATATTTTTTGGTTGCATGAGAGTTGACTTAACTAGTTTGAAAATCTTCCTTTAATGTTTTATTTTTAAAATTTATTTATTTTAATTGGAGGCTAATTACTTTACAATATTGTAGTGGTTTTTGCCATACACCGACATGAATCAGCCATGGATATACATGTGCCTCACCATCTTGAAACCCCCTCCCACTTCCCTCCTCATTCTATCCCTCTGAGTTGTCCTACAGCACTAGATTTTGGGTGCCCTGCTTCATGCATCAAACTTGCACTGGTCATCTATTTTACATATGGTGATATACATGTTTCAATGCTACTCTCTCATCTTGTCTCACCCTCATCTTCTCCCACAAAGTCCAAAAGTCTGTTATTTACTTCAGTGTCTCTTCTGCTGTCTTGCATATAGAGTCATCATTACCGTCTTTCTATATTCCATATATATGCGTTAATATACTGTATTGGTGTGTCTCTTTGTGCCTCTGTATAACAGACTCCAGTTTCATCCACCTCATTAGAACTGACTCAAATGTGTTCTTTTTTATAGTTGAATAATATTCCATTGAGTATATGTGCTGCAACTTCCTTATCCATTCATCTGTCAATGAACATCTAAGTTTCTTCTATGTCCCAGGTATTGTGAACAGTTCTGCAATGAACATTGGGGTAAACATGTCTCTTACAATTCTGGTTTCCTCGGTGTGTATGTCCAGAAATAAGATTTCTGGGTCATATGGCAGTTCTATTTCTATTTAAGGAATCTCCACACTTTTCTCCATAGTCTCTGTACTAGTTTGCATTACCACCAACAGTGTAGGGGTGTTCCCTTTCCTCCACATGCTCTCCAGCATTTATTATTTGTAGATTTTTTGATGGTAGCCATTCTGATCACATGAGATGGTACCTCATTGTGGTTTTGATTTCCATTTCTCTGATAATGAGCGATGTTGAGCATCTTTTCATATGTTTGTTAGCCATCTGTATGTCTTTTTTTGGAGAAGTGTCTGTTTAGTTCTTTGGCCCATTTTCTGATTGGGTTGTTTGTTTTTCTGGCATTGAGCTGCATGAGCTGCTTGTATATTTTGGGAATTTATTCTTTATCTGTTGCTTCATTTGCTATTATTTTGTCCCGTTCTGAAGGCTGCCTTCTCACCTTGCTTATAGCTTTCTTTGTTGTTACTGTCAGCTTTTGAACAGGGGTAAGCCAGAGCTACTTTCAGTCCATCTCTGGAAGGAAAACCTATAAAACCCCAAGTTTCAAGCTTCTTATTCCATACCTGTTTCACTCTGTTGACATGTTTCACTACACTAGTCACAGCCTGCACATAACTCTGGCACTCACAGCTTCTAACTAAAAAATAGCAGAATGGGAACAGAAAATAAGGAAGGGCAAAAAACTATTTCTTTGAAGTTTGTTGATGCTTTTTTTAAACTTGGGCAATTTGGGTACTAACTCCTTTATTCCCTGGGTTAACCTAAGCTACGCCTAGCTTGGCTCAGTTTCTGGTGGGGGAAAATTAGTGAAGATGGAGATTTAAAAGGGATACATTTAATTATGTCCCATATGTTTATTTTTGCTTTTATTTCCAATATTCTTGGAAGTGGGTCATAGAGGATCTTGCTGTGGTTTATGTCGGATAAAGTTTTGCCTATGTTTTCCTCTAGGAGTTTTACAGTTTCTGGTCTTACATTTAGATCTTTAATAAGTTTTGAGTTTATTTCTGTGTATGGTGTTAGAAAGTGTTCTAGTTCAATTCTATTACAAGTGGTTGACCAGTTTTCCCAGCACCACTTTTTAAAGAGATTGTCTTTTCTCCATTGTATATTCTTGCCTCCTTTGTCAAAGATAAGGTGTCCATAGGTGTGTGAATTTATCTCTGGGCTTTCCATTTTGTTCCATGGATCTATATTTCTGTCTTTGTGCCAGTAACACACTGTCTTGATGACTGTGGCTTTGTAGTAGAGCCTGAAGTCAGGCAGGTTGATTCCTCCAGTTCCATTCTTCTTTCTCAAGATTGCTTTGGCTATTAGAGGTTTTTTTGTATTTACATAAAAATTGTGAAATTATTTGTTCTAGTTCTGTGAAAAATACCGTTGGTAGCTTGATAGGGATTGCATTTAATCTGTAGATTGCTTTGATAGTATACTCATTTTCAAAATATTGATTCTTCCAATCCATGTACACGGTATATTTCTCCATCTATTTGTGTCCTATTTGATTTCTTTCACCAGTGTTTTATACTTTTCTATATATAGGTCTTTTGTTTCTTTAGGTAGATATATTCCTAAATATGTTATTTTCGTTGCAATGGTGAATGGAATTGTTTCCTTAATTTCTCTTTCTATTTTCTCATTGTTAGTATATAGGAATGCAAGGGATTTCTGTGTGTTAATTTTATATCCTGCAACTTTACTATATTCATTGATTAGCTCTAGTAATTTTCTGGTAGAGTTTTTAGGGTTTTCTATGTAGAGGATCATGTCATCTGCAAACAGTGACAGTTTTACTTCTTCTTTTCCAATCTGGATTCCTTTTATTTATTTTTCTGCTCTGATTGCTGTGGCCAAAACTTCCAAAACTATAGTGAATAGTAGTGGTGAGAGTGGGCACCCTTATCTTGTTCCTGACTTTAGGGGAAATGCTTTCAATCTTTCTGTTATTTATTTATTATTATTATTTTTTCATTTATTTTTATTAGTTGGAGGCTAATTACTTTACAATATTGTAGTGGGTTTTGCCATACATTGACATGAATTGGCCATGGATTTACATGTGTTCCCCATCCCGATCCCCCCTCCTGCCTTCCTCCCCATCCCATCCCTCTGGGTCTTCCCAGTGCACCAGCCCCGAGCACTTGTCTCATGCATCCAACCTGGGCTGGTGATCTGTTTCACCCTTGATAGTATACTTGTTTCAATGTTATTCTCTCAGAACATCCCACCCTCGCCTTCTCCCACAGAGTCTAAAAGTCTGTTTTATACATCTGTGTCTCTTTTTCTGTTTTGCATATAGGGTTAACATTACCATCTTTTAAAATTCCATATATATGTGTTAGTATTCTGTATTGGTGTTTATCTTTCTGGCTTACTCCACTCTGTATAATGGGCTCCATTTTCATCCATCACATTAGAACTGTTTCAAACTAATTCTTTTTAATGGCTGAGTAATAGTCCATTGTGTATGTGTACCATTGTTTCCTTATCCATTCATCTGCTGATGGGCATCTAGGTTGCTTCTATGTCCTGGCAATTATAAACAGTGCTGCGATGAACATTTGGGTGCACGTTTCTCTTTCAGATCTGGTTTCCTCAGTGTGTATGCCCAGGAGTGGGATTGCTGGGTCATATGGCCTACACCTAAAGCAACTAGAGAAGGAAGAAATGAAGAACCCCAGGGTTAGTAGAAGGAAATAAATCTTAAAAATTAGGGCATAAATAAATGCAAAAGAAACAAAAGAGACCATACAAAAAATCATTTTTTCACCATTGAGGATAATGTTTGCTGAGGGTTTGTTATATATAGCTTTTATTATGTTGAGGTATGTTCCTCATATTCCTGCTTTCCGGAGGTTTTTTTTTTTTTTTTTTTTTTTATCATAAACGGATGTTGAATTTTGTCAAAGGCTTTCTCTACATCTATTGAGATAATCATATGGTTTTTATTTTTCAATTTCTTAATGTGGTGTATTGCATGGATTGATTTATGATACTGAAGAGTACTTGAATCCCTAGGATAAGGTCCACTTGGTCATGATGTATGATCTTTTTAATACGTTGTTGGATTCTGTTTGCTAGGATTTTGTTAAGGATTTTTGCATCTATGTTCATCAGTGATACTGGCCTACAGTTTTCTTTTTCTTTCTTTCTTTTTTTTTTTTTTTTGGTGGAATCTTTGCCAGGCTTTGATATTAAGGTGATGGTGGCCTCATAGAATGAGTTTGGAAGTTTACCTTCCTCTGCAATTTTCTGGAAGAGTTTGAGTAGGATAGGTGTTAGTTCTTCTCTAAATTTTTGGTAGAATTCAACTGTGAAGCCGTCTGGTCCTGGGCTTTTGCTTGTTGGAAGATTTCTGATTACAGTTTCAATTTCCATGCTTAAAAGCTTCTGCACAACAAAGGAAACTATAAGCAAAGTGAAAAGATAGCCTTCAGAAAGGGAGAAAATAATAGCAAATGAAGCAACAGATAAAGAATTAATCTCAAAAATATACAAGCAACTCCTGCAGCTCACTTCCATAAAAATAAAAGACCCAATTAAAAAGTGAGCCAAAGAACTAAACAGACATTTCTCCAAAGAAGGCATACAGATGGCTAACAAACACCTGAAAAAATGCTCAACATCACTCATTATCAGAGAAATGCAAATCAAAACCACAATGAAGTACCATTTCCCGCCAGTCAGAATGGCTGCTATCCAAAAGTCTACAAGCAATAAATGATGGAGAGGGTGTGGAGAAAAGGGAACCCTCTTACACTGTTGGTGGGAATGCAAACGTACAGCGACTATGGAGAACAGTATGGAGATTCCTTAAAAAAAAACAACTGGAACTAGAACTGCCATATGACCCAGCAATCCTGCAGCTGGGCATACACACTGAGGAAACCGGAATTGAAAGAGACACGTTTACCCCAATGTTCATCGCATCACTGTTTATAATATCCAGGACCTGGAAATAACCTAGATGTCCATCAGCAGATGGATGAATAAGAAAGTAGTTGTACATATACACAATGGAATATTACTCAGCCATTAAAAAGAATACATTTGAATCAGTTTTTTTTTTCCATTTATTTTTATTAGCTGGAGGCTAATTACTTTACAATATTGTAGTGATTTTTGCCATACATTGACATGAATCAGCCATAAATTTACATGTATTCCCCATCCTGATCCCCCCTCCCACCTCCCTCTCCACCCGATCCCTCTGGGTCTTCCCAGTGCACCAGCCCCGAGCACTTGTTTCATGCATCCAACCTGGGCTGGTGATCTGTTTCACCCTTGATAATCAGTTCTAATGAGGTGGATGGAACTGGAGCCTATTATACAGAGTGAAGTAAGCCAGAAAGAAAAACACCAATACAGTATACTAATGTATATATATATGGAATTTAGAAAGATGGTAATGATAACCCTGAATGTGAGACAGCAAAAGAGACACAGATGTATTGAACAGTCATTTGGGCTCTGTGGGAGAGGGCGAGGGTGAGATGATATGGGAGAATGGCATTGAAACATGTAAATTATCATATGTGAAACGAATCGCCAGTCCAGGTTCAATGCATGATACAGGATGTTCGGGGCTGGTGCACTGGGATGACCCAGAGTGATGGGATGGGGAGGGAGATGGGAGGGGGGTTCAGGATGGGGAACACATGTACACCCATGGAGGATTCAAGTCAATGTATGGCAAAACCAATACAATGCTGTAAATAACATAAATAAATTAATTAATTAAAAAAAACAAATAAAATGGATACATTGAATTTTCTGTACCTGGAGAAATTGGATGTTAAGAAAAGATAAATCACAGTTTGGAGGTATTCTCATACTGTTGCTTCAGAACTTGGGGGCAAGAAGTGAGATTTTAGCTCATTCATGGAAATTCAGCTGATGCTATATCCATTCTAAACTGTGTGTCACTACCAGCTTCCTTATTCCAAGTGATGATGGGGTCATTCCCTCTGATACCACTCAATGATAGCTCTGATTGAGCGGAAAGTTATTCTTTGTGTTGAGGTGATAAAATCTATATTTCTTATGGCTTTCTAAAGTCTTCCTCTGAGAATACACTGAAAATATTTGTCCCTTCTGCCTTTTGATAGCCTTTCAGATGCTTGCTGTCTAAGACGAAGTTCTCTTAATTCTTCTCAAAAATAAATAACCCCATAAACTTCAACTGTTCATCATTAGATTTTCCAAACTACTCTTGTATGTATCCCCTCAGACTTCAAATGCTGAAGCCCCATTGTGGCTATATTAAGTTTAAGAAAGCAATTAAATTTAAAGTGTGGAGCCTTGACAAACTAGGGTTAATATCCTTTTAAGAGGTTTCTCTCTCTCTCTCCCTATCCCTCTCCCTCCCTCCATTCCCCCTCTTTCACTCTCTCTCCCTGTGTGTACACACTAAGGAATGTATGACCATTTACAATCTGGGAAGACAGGTCTCATCAGAAATCAAATTGAATATGGACCCTGATCATGGACTTCTAGCTCCCAGAACTGGTGCAAAAATAAATTTATGGTGTTTCAGCCATTCAGTTTGTGGTATTTTGTTATGGCAGACTAAGCAGACTAATATACCTTACCAGACTTCTCTCACTGCCATTTGGACAGGACTTAGCTTGTTTGTGTCCCTTTTCATGTGTGGGGTCAAGGGCTATTACCCTGATACGAACCTGATCAGTAGAAAATAGATCCAAATTAACAATATTTGTAATTAACTGCCTTTGGTATTTTGTTTTTACTTGATTCACAGTCATCTCTCTACACAATCCAGTCTGCCCTGTAAGCCTCTCAAAGTGACCCCACCCTGATCCAAAGGCACTGATTCCTAAAACAGTTATGCTTCCCCCCTTCCTGCTCTACTACTATATTAATTTATTCAATAAACATTTACTATACTGTATATTTTTGAGTTCATTTATTAAGAACAGTTTTATATTCACAGCAACAATGATATGAAAGTGCATAGATTTCTCATATATACCCTTCTTCCCCAACACACAAAGCCTCCTTCATTATCAGCAGATGTACCAGAGTGGTATAATTTTTTTTACAATTGATGAACTTCCACTGACACATCCTAATCACTGAATATTCATAGTTTACACTAGGGATTACTCTCGTTATTTTACTTCTATGGGTTTGGACAAATCTATAATGCCATAATAAAAAAAAAAACAGTGTATTAAAAAGCAGAGAAACAACTTTGCTTACAAAGGTCTGTACAGTCAAAGCTATGGTTTTTCCAGTGGCCATGTATGGATGTGAGAGTTGGACCATAAAGAAGGTTGAGTGCCAAAGAACTGATGTTTCAAACTGTGGTGCTGGAGAAAACTACTGAGAGTCCCTTAAACAGCAAGGGGATCAAACCAGTCAAACCTAAAGGAAATCAACCTTGAATATTTATTGGAAGGACTGATGCTGAAGCTGCAATAATTTGGCCACCTGATGAGAAAAGCCAACTCATTGGAAAAGACTTTGATTCTGGGAAATATTGAGGGCAAGAGGAGAAGTGGGTGACAGAGGATGAGATAGTTGGATAGCATCATCAACTCAATGGACATGAGTATAAGCAAACTTGGGCAGATAGTGAAGGACAGGGATGCCTGGCATGCTGCAGTCTGTGGGTTCATAAAGAGTTGGACATGACTGAGAAACTGAACAAAAGCCTAATGACATACATCTATCATTACAGTACTTCATAGTATTTCAGCTACAGCAAAAGTCCTCTATGCGTCACCTACTCACCCCTTCCCCCACCCTAATCTCTGGTAACCACTGATCTTTTTATTGACTTTGTTGTTTTGTCTTTTCCAGAATGTCATATATTGGAATCATGCAGTATGTAGCCTTCTAAGACTGGTTTCTTTCACCAATCATTTTCATAAGATTGGACCTTGTGAATTTAAAGTCCTGCCATGTCTTTTCATGGCTTAATATCTCATTTCTTTTTAAGTTTATTTATTTTTAATTGAATGATAATTGCTTTAGAATACTGTGCTGATTTCTGCCATACATCAACATGTATCAGTCATAAGCATACATATGTAATCTCATTTATTTTTAGTGCTGAATAATATTCCATTGCCTGAATGTATCTCAGTTTATACATCCGTTAGCCTACTGAAGAATATCTTGCTTGTCTCTAAGTCTTGGAAATTATGAATAAAACTGTTGTAAATATCTGTGTGCAGGTTTTGTATGGACATAAGTTTTCAACTCCTTTAGATGAATACCAGCACCCCACTCCAGTACACTTGCCTGGAAAATCCCATGAACGGAGGAGCCTGGTGGGCTGCAGTCCATGGGGCCGCTAAGAGTTGGACACGACTGAGTGACTTCACTTTTCATTTTCATGCACTGGAGAAGGAAATGGCAACCCACTCCAGTATTCTTGCCTGGAGAAACCCAGGGATGGGTTAGCCTGGTGGGCTCCCGTCTATGGGGTCTCATAGAGTCGGACATGACTGAAGCAATTTAGCAGCAGCAGCAGCAGATAAATACCAAAGAACACAATTTCTGGGTTATATGATAAGAGTATATTTAGTTTATTTTTTCAGTTTTATTTGAGATTTAATTGACATACAACATTATAAAAAATGCAAGGTATAAAACACCATGATTTGACTTACATATATTATAAAACATATATCACAAGTTTAGTTAACATTTATCATCAGATGTAGACATAAAAAAACATGAAAAATGTTTTTTTCCCTACTGATAAGAATTCCTTAGACCTACTCTCTTAATAACTTTCAAAACAGCAGTGTTGCATGCAGTCTGCTAGAGTGGGTGGGGGCTGGGTGCTGAAGCTCAGGTTTTGGGAGGGAGTTAGACCTCAGGACTGGGATTGACTGCAGTGAAGATACTCTGTACAACAGAACTCAGGGAGTCTAGGAAAAAAGTCTGGGCCTCCCACAGAGGCAAGAGATCATTGCTACGAAAAGCACTCCACCTTTGTGAGTGCCAGAGGTGGAACAAGCTATGTCTGTGGACTGTGACAACAGAGGTAGATATGCCAAAGCCCACATGAGTGCCAGAGGGAGACTACCTGCGACTGCAGTTTGCAATCACAGAGGAGGGAACACATGCCAGTTGGCTGCCACCAGGGATGGTGTGGGTTCCAGAGGTGGGGGACGGGAGGTCCCTGTGGTCCCAATTTCAGGGGTCGCAGCTACCGCCAAGCTGTGAGTGGGCACAGATCACTGCCCATACTTTCCTTGTAGACGGTGAAGCTTGCCTCTGCTGAGGGACCCAAGACCCACAGCTTGCTCCCCTGGGGAAACACAGAAACTGCCTCAGACTGTGGCAAATTTCCGTAGGCTTCAACCATAGCTGGTACTCCATACACACCCCAACTGTGTATGTCTTACTCCTCCATCTTGCCAGCCTGACTGAGCAAGTGAGCCCTACTACGTCATTGCTCTTGTCTGAGTAGGGAACAGAAACCAGACGATGACCTACAAACAGAGGTGGGGCCAAACCAAAACCAAAACCAGGGGTTGTGTGATTAAAGAAGAGGAAGGGAATTCACTCCTGCAGCAGCAGGTGAAACAGATTAAATCCCCATAATTTTCCTGAGACTGTGGACTTTGGGGTGCAATTGCGAACTTTGGAAGCAAGTACAAGCTTGAGTGAGGTCAGATCTGAGTCTGAGTTGATCCCACAGCACCCACAGCAGGTCCAGAGACCTTTGTAGAAATATTAGAGGACTTCCTGAGTTGGCAGACTAACTGGTGCTCACTTTGTGGCAAGCACAACAGAGGACACAGGAAGACATACTTCTTACTATGATTCTCTATGTACATATACTTTATTTGGTGGGGAGGGGGGTTCTTTTTCATATTGTGCTATTGTTGTTCTTTTTTAATTCCTTTAATTCTTATTTTTAACTTAATTTTTTTCCTTTTTAAAAAGCTTCTATCTTTAAATCAATTTATTTTATTATTTTTTCCCAAATTTGCAGTGCTCTTTTGTTATATTGCATTTTCCCCATGTTTTCTATTTTGTGTTTTTGCTATAGTTCTTAGTATTCATTTTCACATATGGGTTATTTATTGTCTTGAGTGCTGTTTTCTTTTTCAATTCCTGTTTTTGTTTTATTTTTTTAGTTCTTCTTGCTCTTTTTTCTCTTTGTGAATGTGAGTTTCCTTGGATGTTGCTTCCACCACTTGTCTTGGAGTTTTGTCTATCCATTCTATTTTGTATGCATGCATGTGTGTGTGTGTTTGGCTTCCATTTTTTTTTAATTTGCCTATTTCTTTCTATGTTTTTCTTTTTTGTGCTGTGTGGCTTGTGTAGTCTTGGAGCTATGGTAAGTGGTTGAATCTAAACCTCTGAAATGGGAGATTTGAGTCTAAGATGTTGGGCCACCAGAGAACTCATACCTCATGGAATATTAATTGATGAGAGCTCTCCCCAAGGCCTCCATCTCAACATTCAGACCAACTTCACTCAAGGCTAGCAAGCTCCAGTGCTGGATGCCTCACACCAAATCATCAGTAAAGCAGGAACAGAATAACTATGGCCTTGCACCTGCAGAAAGAAGACCCCAGACACAGTAAATCAAACAAAATGAAAATACAGAGAAACTTACAGTAGATGAAGTAATGTGATAAAAACCCACAAGACCGACTGAATGAAGAGGAAATAGGCAATCTATCTGAAAAAGAATTCAGAGTAATGATAGCAAAGATTATCTAAAATCTTATAAATAAAGTGGAGGCACAGATAAGTAACATGGAGGCATGGATCAAGAAGATACAAGAAATGTTTAACAAGATTCTAAAAAGAATAAAGAATAGACAATCAGCAATGAGCAACACAATGGCCATGCCAAGTCACTTCAGTCGTGTCCAACTCCTTGTGACCCTGTGGACCTTAACCTGCAAGGATCCTTTGTACATGGGATTCTACAGTCAAGAATAGTGTAGTGGGTAGCCATTCCCTTCTTCAGGGCATCTTCCTGACCCAAGGATTGAACCCACATCTCTTACACCTCCTGCAATGACGGGAAGGTTCGTTACCTCTAGTGCAACCTGGGAAGCCCAAACAGCACAATAACTGATATCAAAAGCACATTAGAAGGAACCAATAGAAAAATAACTGAGGCAGAAGAATGCATAAGTAAGCTGGAATATAAAATGTTGAAAATGAAAATATCAGAAAAAGAAAAGATCATGGAAAGAAATGAGGACAGCCTCAGAGACCTCTGGGAAAACATTAAGTGTACCAACATTCAAATTATAGGGGTACAAGAAGAAGAGAATAAGGAATGGTATGAGGAAATATTTGAGGTGATTATAGTTGAAAAATTCCCTAACATGGGAAAGGAAATAGCCACCCAAGTCCAGGAAGCTCAGGGACTCCTATACAGGATTAAGCCAGTGAGAAACATACCAAGACATATATTAATCAAACTAATGAAACTCAACCAAGAAGAAAAAGTATTAAAAGCAGCAAGGGAAAAGCAACAAATAACATATAATGGGATCCCCATATGGCTAAAAGGTTATCTTCTAACAGAAACTCTGAGGGCCAAGGGGAGTGGTAGGATATACTTAAAGTGATGAAAGGAAAAATCCTACAACTAAGATTACTCTACCCAGCAAGGAGCTCATGCAGATTTGATTGAGAATTCAAAGGCTTTACAGATAAGCAAAAGTTAAGAGAATTCAACACCGCCAAGCCAGCTTTATAACAAATGTTAAAGAAACTTCCCTAGACAGGAAGTACTAGAGAGAGAGAGAAAAAAAAAAAAGACTTACAAAAACAAAGCAAAAACAATAAAGTAAATGGTCATAGGTTCATACACATCAATAAGTACCTTAAATGTAAATGGACTAAATATTCCAACCAAAAGTAATAGACTGGTTGAATGGATGCAAAAACAAGACCTCTACATATACTGTCTAAAAGAGACCCACTTCAGACCTAGGGACACATACAGACTGAAAGTGAGGAGATGCCAAAAGGTATTTCATGCAAATTAAAATCCAAAGAAAGATGGAGTAGCAATATTCATATGAGAGAAAAAAAAATAGACTTTAAAATGAAGACCATTGCAAGAGACAAGGAAGGACACTACATAATGATCAAGGGATAAATTCAAGGAGATAAAGCAAATATAAATGTATAAACTCTGAACATATGAGGACCTCAATACATAAATTAAATGCTAACAACTACATAAGGGGAAATCAATGGTAACACAACAATAGTGGAGGATTTTAACACTCCCTCAAACCAATGGACAGATATTCCAGACAGAAAATTAAGGAAATACAAGACTTAAAGGACACACTGGGCCAGATGGACCTAACTGATATCTATAAACATTTCATTCAAAAAGGTAGATTTTACTTTTTCTCAAGTGCACATGGAACTTCCACTGGATAGATAATATCTCCATTCCGAAATCAATTCTGGAAAAAAAATTAAAAATTGAAATTGTATAAAGAATTTTTTCTGACTAAAATGTTATAAGATTAGATATAAACTAAAGTAATAAAACTAAAAACACAAATATATGGAGCCTAAAAAATACACTTCTGAATAACAAAGAGGTCGCTGAAGAAATTAAAGGGGAAATAAAAAAAAATAAATAACTAGAAGCAAATGACAATGAAAACATAACAATTCAAAACCTATGGCATGCAGTAAAAGCAGATTAAAAAATCCTCACCAAAATTCTAGCAAACGGAATTCAATAACACATTAAGAGGATTGTATACCATGATTAAGTGGGCTTTATCTCAGGGATGTAAAGATTCTTCAAAATACACAAATCGATCAATGTGATACACCATATTAATAAACTGGAAAAAAAAAAGAAAACAAATGATCTTCTCAATAGATGCAGCAAAAGTCTTCAAAAAATTAAATATAGATTTATAATAAGAATTATTCAGAAGGCAGGCATAGAAGGAATCTACATCAACATAATAAAGGTCATATATGAGAAATCCATAGCAAATATTAATCTCAATATGAAAAATTTTAAGCATTTCTTCTAAGATTAGGAACAAGATAACGGTGCCCACTATCACCACTATTATTCAACATGGTTTTGTAAGTCCCAGCCACTGCAATCAGAGAATAAAAGTAAATAGATGAACAGAATCCAGATTGGAAAAGAAGTAAAACTATCATTGTTTGCTGATGACATGATACTATACATAAAAAAAAACCCTAAAGATGCCACCAAAATGTTACTAGAACTATTCAATGAACATAGTAAATTTGTAGGATATGAAATTAATACACAGAAATCCCTTGCATTCCAATACACAAACAATAAAAAAAAAATCAGAAAAAGAAATTAAGAGAACAATCTTATTCACCATAAATTGCAACAAAAAGAATGAAATACCTAGAAATGAACCTACTTAGAGAGACAAAAGACTTGCATGCAGAAAGATAAAGACTCTGATGAAAGAAACCAAAAACAAACAAACATATGGAGAGATACACAATGTTCTTGGACTGGAAGAAGCAATATTGTGAAAATAACTATATTACTGAAAACAGTTACAGATTCAATGCAATCCCTATCAAGCTACCAATGGTATTTTTCACAGATAGAATAAAAAATTTCAAAATTTGTATGGAAACACAAAAGACTACAAATAACTAAAGCAACCTTAAGAAAGGAAGAAAGAAAGAAAGAAAGAAAAAAAAAAAAAACAGAGATCAAGGAACCAACCTTCCTGACTTAACACTATGCTAAAAAGCTACAGTCATTAAGACAGTATGGTACTGACACCAAGACAAAAATACAGGCAAGTTGAAAAAGATAGAAAGTCCACAGATAAATGCATACACCTATGGGCACCTTATTTTTGACAAAAGAGGCAAGAGTATACAATGAAGAAAATACAGCCTCTTCAATAAGTGGTGCTGGGAAACCTGGACAGCTACATGAAAAAAAAAACCAAAAAACAAAAAACTGACCCAGGCGGCCGCAAGCCGCGTATTTATTGCGTCGCCACCGGGCGGGTGGGCGCGCGCAGGGATGCACCTGTAGACGGAGGAGGACAGTCCTCGGTGGGGCGCCGGGCGTCTCTGCTCTCCCGGCGGTGCACGCGTGTAACAGGAACGTGGTCTGTGGACCAGCGTTTGAGAAACTGAAAATATAGGTTTGAATGAAACACCCAAGTCAGTCTCTGATTTTTTTTGTTGTTGGGGGTTGGGGCGTCTTGGCAGCAACCTCACGCATTAGATGTGGGAAGAAAAGAGTCCATCTCGCCACTATTTTATTTGAATAAAAATGTTACTACTTCATGAACACATTTTTTTAAAAAAATTTAGCCAAGTTGCTAAAATAATGGCCTGTGGCCAGTTGGTTTCTCGCTGTAATAGTGTGTATCCGTGTAACAACTCAATAGACAAGTTTTAACGCTTGAAAATTGTTTTTTGAAAATGCTAAATGGTTAATTTTACCAGACAAACATTTTATATTCTGGCCTATTCCCCAAATGGCCATTTTTAAATGACTGCGTACGTTTGTTCCTGAACCAAACTGGAGAGATCCAGCTTCAGAGCACGCTTTTGCTGTCACAGATACCAGGGTAGCTGTCTCTAACTTACAGAAGTTGTACCAATGAGGGTTTTCAAGTGAACCTGGCACTTACTGTATTGTAATCAGAAGTGCAACCAAATGCCACCATGTGCAGGAGAGCAGTGCAGACATGATGTCAAATAAATGCACCTTGGCCAGTTTGTTCATCTACCAGTATATTTAATCTTGACATAAGTACGTGTTACATTTTTGTCTTAAAAACGTGTACACCAGCAGTATAGACAAAGCCTTAAGAAAATTTTGTATTATTGTTCTCACTTAATCAAGTAGAAGTTACCCTAATTGCCAGGAAAAAAATAAGTATTAAAATAGGAGTGTATGTTTAGACCAGGAGCTGGGAAATGACTGTCCACAGACCAAATGCTGCCCACCACCTGCTCTTGTATAGTGTGTGAGCCAAGGATGATCTTCAGATTGTTAAATGGTTAAAAAAAAAGTCAACGTAAGGATACTATTTCATGGCATATGAAAATTATATGACCTTCACGTTTTAGTGTCCGGAAATAAAGTTTATGGGCACAGCCAGGCTCATTTGCTAAAAAAAAAAAAAAAAAAAAAAAAGAAAAAACTGAAGCTAGAACACTGCCTAACATCATACACAAAAATAAACTCAAAATGGATTAAAGACTTAAATGTAAGGCCAGAAACTATAAAGCTCTTAGTGGGAAACGTAGGCAGTACACTCTTTGACAGAAATCACAGCAAAATATTCTTAACTGACCCCTTAAAGTAATGAAAATAAAAACACAAGTAAACAAATTAGATATAATTAAACTTAAAGTTTTGCTGTCAAGCAAACAATAAACAATATTAAAATACAACCCTCAGAATGGGAAAAATATAAGTGCAAACAAAGCAGCTGACAAATGATTAGTCATCAAAATATACAAGCAGAATATACAGCTCAATATCAGAAAAAGAAGGAGCCCAGTAAATAATGGACAGAAGACTTAAACAGGCATTTCTCCAAAGAAGACATACGAATGGCCAATAAACCCATGAAAAGATGCTCACCATTGCTCATTACTAGAGAAATTCAAGTCAAAACTACAATGAGTTATCATCTCACACCAGTCACAATAGCCATCACCAAAAAACGTAAAAACATTAAATGCTGGAGAGGATGTAGAGAAAAAGGAACCCTCTTGCACTGTTGGTGGGAAGGCAAATTGATACACCTATTAGGGAGAACAGTATGGAGACTCCTTAAAAAAAAAACAGAAAAACTAAGAAAATAACCACCATATGACCCAGAAATCCCACTAATGGCCACAATTCTGAGAAAGCCACAATTCTAAAAGACACATGTACCCCAATGTTCATTTCAGCACTATTGTAATTAGCCAAGACATGGAACCAACCTAGATGCCCATTGACAGATAAATGGATAAAGAAGATGTGGTACATACCTACTATGGGTTATTTGGAATATTACTCTGCCATAAAAAGGAATGAATTTGAGAGAGTTGTAGTGAGAAAGAGAAAAAAATATCATGTTAACACATACACATGGAATTTAGAAATAGATATTGATGAACCTATTTTCAAAGAATGGAGATGCAGATATAGAGAACACCCAGTGCGGGAAGGAAAGGGTGGGATACATGGAAAAAGTAGCATTGACACATACACACTATCATGTGTAAAATAGATAGCTGGTGTGAAGTTCGTATAAAACATAGGAAGACCAATCTAGCACTCAATGAAGAACTAGAAAAGTGGAATTGGGGGATGAGAGAGGAGGCTCCATAGGGAAAGGATGTATGTATATTTACAGCTGATTCACATTGTTATATGGCAAAAACCAATAAAATATTGTAAAGCAATCTTCCTGCATTTAAAAAATAATTTTAAAAAATAGCACTTTTAACCATAGTTACTGTACTGTATATAACATCCCTCAGTTCAGTTCAGTTCAGTCCAGTTTAGTTGCTCAGTCATGTCCGACTCTTTGCGACCCCATGAATTGCAGCACGCCAGGCCTTCCTGTCCATCACCAACTCCTGGAGTTCACTCAAACTCATGTCCATCGAGTCGGTGATGCCATCCAGCCATCTTATCCTCTGCCATCTCCTTCTCCTCCTACCCCCAATCCCTCCCAGCATCAGGGTATTTTCCAATGAGTCAACTCTTTGCATGAGGTGGCCAAAGTATTAGAGTTTCAGCTTCAGCATCAGTCCATCCAATGGATATTCAGGACTGATTTCCTTTAGGATGGACTGGTTGGATCTCCTTGCAGTCCAAGGGACTCTCAAGAGTCTTCTCCAATACCTCAGTTCAAAGGCATCAATTCTTCAGCGTCCAGCCTTCTTTATGGTCCAACTTTCACATCTGTACATGACTACTGGAAAAAATCATAGCTTTGACTAGATGGACCTTTAACAAAGTGATGTCTCTTCTTTTTAGTATGCTAAGTTGGTCACTGCTTTCTTTCAAAGAAGCAAATATCTTTTCATTTCATGGCTGCAGTCCACATCCACAGTGCCTTTGGAACCCATGAAAATAGTCTGTCATTATTTCCGTTTTTTCGCATCTATTGGCCATGAAGTGATGGGGCCAGATGCCATGATCTTTGTTTTTTTAACGGTGAATTTTAAGCCATCTTTTTCACTCACCTCTTTCACCTTCATCAAGAAGCTCTTTAGTTTCTCTTCACTTTCTGCCATTAGGGTGATGTCATCTGCATATCTGAAGTTATTGATATTCTCCTGCAATCTTGATTCCAACTTGTGCTTCATCCAGTGCAGAATTTAGAATGATGAACTCTGCATATAAGTTAAATAAGCAGAGTGACAATATACAGCCTTAATATACTCCTTTCCCAATTTTGAACCAGTCCATTATTCCATGTCTGGTTCTAACAGTTGCTGCTTGACCTGCATACAGGTTTCTCAGGGTGCAGGTAAGGTGGCCTGATATTCCCAACTCTAAGAATTTTCCACATTTTGCTGTAATCCACACAGTCAAAGGCTTGAGCAGAGTTAATGAAGCACAAATAGATGCTTTTCTGGAATTCCATTGCTTTTTCTATGATCTAATGGATCATTGGAAATGTGGTATCTGGTTCCTCTACCATTTCTAAATCCAGCTTGTATGGGTAGAAGTTCTTGGCTCATGTATTGTTGAAGCCTACCTTGAAGGATTTTGAGCACTACCTTGCTGGCATGTGAGATGAGTGCAAATGTGTGGTAAGTTGAACATTCTTTGACATTGCCCTTCTTTGAGAATGGAGTTAAAACTGACCTTTTCTAGTCCTGTGGCCACAGCTGAGTTTTCCAAATTTGCTTGCATATTGAATGCAGCATCTTAGCAGCATCACCTTTTAGGATTTGAAGTAGCTCAGATGGAGTTCTCTCACCTCCACCAGCTTTGTTCATAGTGATGCTTCCTAAGACCCACTTGACTTTGCACTCACCTAGAGGTGAGTGATCACACCATTTAGCAGAGTAAGGTGGTTACATACCACATTGCATTAGCATTGTGGTTATGCTATGATGATGTAGAAAAAAGGTACAGTTCTTCTGTATATTCTTGCCACCTCATCTTAATATAGTCTGCTCTGTTAGATCCATATCCTTTCTGTCCTTCATTGTGCCCATCTTTGTGTGAAATGTTCCCTTGATATCTCTAATTTACTTGAAGAGATCTCTAGTCTTTCCCATTCTAACTTTTTCCCTCTATTTCTTTACCCTGTTCACTTAAGAAGGGTTTCTTATCACCTCTTGCTATTCTTTGGAACTCTGCATTTAAATGGGTATATCTTTCCTTTTCTCCTTTGCCTTTTGCTTTTCTTCTCAGCTATTTGTAAGGCCTCCTCAGACAACAATTTTGCCTTGTTGCATTTCTTTTTCCCTTCCCTCTGCTAAGGATAAATCTGATCTCTTTTTATATACTTTGTGTTTTAGAGTCCACAAATAACTGAGGTCATGTAGCATTTGTCTTTCTCAGTCAAGCTTACTTCACTTAGTATAGTGCACCCCAAGGTTCACCCATATTGTGGCAGATCATAAGATTTTTTTTTATATAGTTGAACAATTTTATTGTTCAGTGGCTAAGTAATGTCCAACTCTGTGACCTCATGGATTGCAGCATGCCAGACTCCTTTATCCTTCACTATTTTCTGGAGTTTGCTCAAATTCATGTCCATTGAGTCAGTGATGTTATCTAACCATCTCATCCTCTACCACCCGTTTCTCCTTTTTCTTTTAATCTCTCTCATCATCAAGGTCTTTTCCAATGCATTAGCTCTTCCCAACAGGTGGCCAAAGTATTGGAGCTTCAGTCATCATCAGTCCCTCCAATTCAGGTTTGATGTCCTTTAGGATTGACTGGTTTGATCACTTTGCAGTCCAAGGGACTTGCAAGAGTCTTCTCCAACACCACAATTAGAAAGCACCAATTTTTCAGCACTCAGCCTTCTTTATGAGCCAACTCTCACATTTGCACATGACTACTGGAAAAACCATATGGTTGAATAGTATTCCATTGTGTATTCCACAAGTTATTTGTTCATTCATCCATCAGTAGACACATAGGCTATTTCTATGTCTCTGCTGTTGTAACTAATGCTGCTGTGAACATGAGTGGAGATGTCTTTTTAACATAGGTTTTGTTTCCTTTGGATATATTCCAGAAGTGAAATTGTTAAATCATATGGTTATTCTATTTTTAATTATTGAGAGACCTCCATATTCTTTTGCCTCATGAGTGTACCAATTTCCAATCCCACCAACAGTGTAAAAGTGTTCCCTTCTCTTCACATCCTCACTAACTTTTGTTGTACCCCCTCTTTTTTTTTTAATTATAGCCATTCTAACAGATCTGAGGTGATATTGTGGTTTTGATCTATATTTACCTTATGATTAGTGATGCTGAGCAACATTTCATGTTCTTGTAAATCCATTTTATGACTTCTTTGAAAATGGCTATTAACGTACTTTAACCATTTTTTGAAATTGGATTGTTTGATTTTGCTATTGATGACTGTGAGATCTTTATATATTTTTTTGTATTAACCCCTTATGAGATATGGTTTGCAAGTAATTTCCCATTCTGTAGGTTGTCTTTTTGTTTTGTTGATCATTTCATTTTGTTGTAAGAAACTTTAGCTTCCAATTTAAAAAATAAAAAATTGTACTTTAGGCATTATCCAAAAATCACGGCCAAGACCCACATCAAAGAATTTCTTTTCTATGTTTTCTTTAGGAGTTTTGTTTTACAGTTCAATTTTACATCTTTAAACCATTTTGAATTAAAAAATTTTAATTGTGTAAGACGAGTCTAGTTTCATTTTCTTAAATGACAGTATCCAATTTTCCCAAGTTCCTTTATTGAAGAGACTGTAATTTCTCCACTGAGTGTTCTTGGCTCCATTGTCAAGTGTCAGTTGGCTGTACAATACATGAAATTGTTTCTGGCCTCTCAATATTATCATTTTTTTTTCTGTTTTTTATGCCAGTAGCATACAGGTTTGGTTACTGTAACTTAATATGACTTGAAATCAGAGACTGTGATGCCTTCTCCCATTTCATCCTTCTTTTTCAGGATTTCTTTTACTATTTGGGGTCTTTTGTGGTTCCATATCAATTTTAGGATTTTTTCAATCATGTAAAAAATGCCATTGGACTCTTGATAGGGATTGCATTGAATCTATTCATGGCTTTGGGTTGTATGGAGGTATCAACAATATTATTTTTTCCAGTACTTGAACGTGGAATATCATTCCATTTATTTTGAGTTTCCTTCAATTTCTTTTATCAATGTCTTATGACTTTTGGTGTACAAAAAAAAAAAAATTCATCACCTCGGTAAAATTTATTTCTAAGTATTTTATTATTTTTGATGGTATCATAGATGGGTTTTTTTCCAGCTTCAGATAATTCATTGTCGAGTTATAGATAGGCCAGTAATTTTTCATATTAATTTTCTATCCTGCAACTTTACTGAATTTGTTGATTAGATCTGAAAGGATTTTGGGAAGGGAATCTTTAGGATATTCTGTAAATAAAATTATTTCATTTGCTAATAGAGCCAACTTTAAAATTTCCTTTACAGTTCTGATGGCTTTTATCACTATTTCTATTTCTTCCCTGATTCTTTTGTCTAGGACTTGCAGTACTATTAACAGGTTGAGTAGGAATGAGGAGAGCAAGCACTTTTGTCTTTTTCCTTACCTTGGAGGAATATCCTGCAAACTTTCACCACTATGATGTTGGCTGTGAACTCAACATATATGGTCAATATTATGTTGAAGAAAATTCCTTTTATAAAAGATTTGTTAAGGGTCTTTAGCATGACCTGATGATGAATGTTTTTCCAATGCTTTATTTTCATCTATTGAGATTATCTTTTGGTTTTTTTTTTCTTTTATTCTATTGATGGGATCAGTTCAGTTCAGTTCAGTCACTTAGTCATGCCCAACTCGTTGCAAACCCATGCACTGTAGCATGCCAGTCTTGCCTGTCCATCAGCAAATCCCAGTTTGCTCAAACTCATGTCCATTAAGTTGGTGATGGCATTCAGCCATCTCATCCTCTGTCATCCCTTTCTCCTCCTGCCTTCAATCTTTCCCAGGGTCTTTTCCAATGAGTCAGTTCTTTGCATCAGGTGGTCAAAGTATTGGAATTTTAGCTTCAGTATCAGTCCTTCCAATGAATATTTAAGACTGATTTCCTTTAGGATGGACTGGTTTGATCTCCTTGCAGTCCAAGGGACTCTCCAGAGTCTTCTCCAACACCACAGTTCAAAAACATCAATTTTTTGGTGCTCAGCTTTCTTTATAGCCCAACTCTCACATCCATACATGACTACTGGAAAAACCATAGCTTTGAATAGATGGACCTTTGTCAGCAAAGTAATGTTTCTACTTCTTAATAGGCTGTCTATGTTGGTCATAGCTTTTCTCCCAAGGAGCAAGTGTCTTTTAATTTCATGGCTGCAGTCACCATCTGCAGTGATTTTGAAGCCCAAGTAAATAAAATCTGTCACTGTTTCAGTTGTTTCCCCATCTATTTGCCATGAAGTGATGAAACAGGATGCCATGATCTTAGAACATTACAGCATACTAACACATATATATGGAATTTAGAAAGGTGATAACGATAACCCTATATGCAAAACAGAAAAAGAGACACAGAAATACAGAACAGTTTTTTGAACGTTGAGTTTTAAGCCAGTTTTTTTCACTCTCCTCTTTCACTTTCATCAAGAGGCTCCTTAGTTCCTCTTCACTTTCTGCCACAACAGTGGTTTCATCTGCATATCTGAGGTTATTGATATTTCTCCTGGCAATCTTGATTTCAACTTGCACTTCATCCAACCCAGCATTTCACATGACTTACTCTGCATAGAAGTTACATAAGTGGGGTGAGAATACATAGCCTTGACGTACTCCTTTCCCAATTTTGAACCAGTCTGCTGTTCCTTGTCCAGTTCTAGATGTTGCTTCCTGATCTGCATACAGATTTCTCAGGAGGCAGGTCAGGTGGTCTGGTATTCCCATCTCTTGAAGAATTTTCCACAGTTTGCTATGATCCACACAGTCAAAGGCTTTAGCGTATTTAATGAAGCCAAAGTAGATGTTTCTCTAGAATTCTCTTGCTTTTTCTATGATCCAAGAGTGGTTGACAGTTTGATCTCTCATTCCTATGCCTTTTCTAACTCCAGCTTGAACATCTGGAAGTTCATGGTTCATATACTGTTGAAGCACAGATTGGAAAATTTTGAGCATTACTTTGCTAGCATGTGGGATGAGTGCAATTGTGCAGTAGTTCGAATATTCTTGGCATTACCTTTCCTTGGGACTGGAATGAAAACTGAACTTTCAAGTCCTGTGGCCACTGCTGAGTTTTCCAACTTTGCTGGCATACTGAGTGCAGGACTTTCACAGCATCATCTTTTAGGATTTGAAACAGCGCAGCTGGAATTCAATCACCTCCATTAACTTTGTTTGCAGTGATGCTTCCTAAGGTCCACTTGACGTCACATTCCAGGATGTCTGGCTCTAGGTGAGTGATCACACCATCGTAGTTATCTGGGTCATTAAGATCTTTTTTGTACAGTTCTTCTGTATATTCTTGCCACCTCTTCTTAATATCTTCTGCTTCTGTTAGGTCCATAATATTTCTGCCCTTTATTGTGTCCATCTATGCATGAAATGTTCTCTTGGTATCTCTAATTTTCTTGAAGTGATCTCTAGTCTTTCCCATTCTATTGTTTTCCTCTATTTCTTTGCACTGATCACTGAGGAAGGCTTTCTTATCTTGCATTGCTCTTCTTTGGAACTCTGCATTCAAATGGGTATATCTTTCCTTTTCTCCTTTGCCTTTTATTTCTCTTCTTTTCTTAGCTATTTGTAAGGCCTTCTCAGACAACCATTTTGCCTTTTTTGCATTTATTTTTCTTGGTGATGGTCTTGATCACTACCTCCTCTATAATGTCTTGAACCTCCAGCCATAGTTCTTCAGGCACTCTGTCTATCAAATCTAATCCCTTGAATTTATTTCGCTTTCACTGTGTAATCATAACGGCTTTGATTTAGGTCATACCAGAATGGTCTAGTGGTTTTCCCTACTTTCTTCAATTTAAGTCTGAATTTGGCAATAAGCAGTTCGTTATTTCAGCCACAACAGCTCCCCATCTTGTTTTTGCTGTCTATTTAGAGCTTCTCCATCTTTGGTTGCAAAGAATAAAATCAAGCTGATTTTGTTACTGACCATCTGGTGATGTCCATGTGTAGAGTCTTCTCTTGTGTTGTTGAAAGAGGATGCTTGCTATGACCAGTGTGTTCTCTTGTTAAAACTCTGTTAGCCTTTGCCCTGCTTCATTTTGTACTCCATGGCCGAATTTGCCTGTTATTCTGGGTATCTCTTGACTTCCTACTTTTGCATTCCAGTCCCCTATGATGAACAGGACATCTTTTTTGTGTGTTAGTTCTACAAGGTCTTGTAGGTCTTCATAGAACCATTCAACTTCAGCTTCTTCAGCATTACTGGTTGGGGCATAGACTTGGATTACTGTGATATTGAATGATTTGATTGGAGATGAACAGAGACCATTCTGTCATGTTTGAGATTGCACCCAGGTACTTTTGTTGACTATTAGGGTTACTCAATTTCTTCTAAGGAGTTCTTGCCCACAGTAGTAGATGTGTCACAGTAGTTGATGTAGCAGTTGTTACATTGATGGGATATATCACATTTGCTGATTTTCATATGTTGAAGCTTTTTTGCATCTCACAAACATATCTCACTTCGTCATTGTGAATGATCCTTTTAATGAGCTACTGAATTTGGTTTGATAGAACTTAAATGAGAAATTTGCATCATATTCATCAGGGTTATTGCCCTGTACTTTTATTTTCTTGTAGTGTATTTTTCTGGTTTTGATATCAGGATAAGGCTAGCCCCATGAAGTGTGTTTGGGAGTGTTCCTTCCTCTTTTATTTTTTGAAAGAGTTTCAGAAGGATTAATGTTGTTGCTTTAAATATTTGGTAAAATTTACCAGTGAAGCCACCTGGTTCTATGCTTCTATTTATTGAGAAACTTTTGATTGTTGATTCATTCTTTTTACTGGTAATTAGTTGTTCAGAATTTTAGGTCTTTCTGGGTTAATTCTAGTATGTCTCTAAAAATTTTTCCTAGGTTGTCTTAATTTTTTGCACATAGTTATATATAATCCTTTTTATTTCAGTGGTGTGAGATGTAATACCCATTTTCACATTTTAGGTTGTTTTTTTGGGCCTTCTCTCTTTTTTCTGAACATAGTGTAGCTAAATTTTGTTAATTTTGATTATCTTTGCTGAGAAATATATGTTAGCTTTGTTAGTATTTTTATTATTTTCCTGTTTTCTATTACATTTATGTCTGCTTGATCTTTATTATTTTCTTGTTTCTGTTGAATTTGAGTTCCGTTTTTTTTTTTTTTTTCTTATCTTAGTTTATTAAGGCCTGTGTGTGCATGCTAAGTTCCTTCTGTCATGTCCAACTCTTTGTGACCCTATGAACTGTAGCTCACCAGGCTCTTGTGCCCATGGGATTCTCCAGGCATGAATACTGGAGTGATTTTTCCATGCCCTCATCCAGGTGATCTTCCTGGCCCAGGCATCCAACCTTCATCTCTTATGTTTCCTGCACTGGCAGGTGGGCTTTTCACCACTAGTGCCAACTGAGAAGCCCTCATTAAGTGGGATGCCATTGCCTTCTCCACATTAAGGTTGTGTGTACACAGTCACTCAGTCGTGTCTGACTCTCTGTGACCCCCTGGACTATAGCCCACCAGGCTCCTCTGTCCATGGGATTTCCCAGGCAGGATTACTGGAGTGGGTTGCCATTTCCTTCTCCAGCATTAAGGCTTAGAGTTAGGTTATTTGGGATCTTTTTTTCTTAATATAGACTTTTATTACTATTAGCTTCTTCCTTTTTTTTAGCTTTTTTTTTTAGCTTTTTTTTAGCTTTTGCTGCATCCCAACAACCTGGTGGGCTACAGTCCATGGGGTCAGAGAAGAATTAGACATTACTTAATGACTAAACAGTAACAACAAGTCTTGGCATTGTGCTTCCATTTTTAACTTCAATATGCTATTAATATTTCATCATCCTTTTGATTTCTTCTTTGATCCATTTGTTGTTAAGGAGAGTTGTTTTATTTTCATGCACTGTAATTGCTCCAATTTTTTCTCCTGCTATTAATTTCTAGTTTCATACCATTGTGGTCACAGAAGATATTTGATATGATTGCAATGTTATTGAATTTGCTAATACTTGTTTTGTGCCCTAACAAATCATCTGTGCCACAAAATGTTCCATGTGTCCTTGAGAAGAATGTGTATTCTGCTTTTGTTGGATTGAATGTTCTATATATCTCTCTTAATTCCATTTTATCTATAGCATTGTTCAAATCCTCTGTTCCTTTATTGATTCTTTCTCTGGATAATATATATTAATTATTGAGAGTAGGTTGTTACATTTTGAAACTATTCTCACATTGTCATTTATTTCTCCTTTTAACTCTGTTTATTTTTGCTTTATATATTTAGGTGTTCTAATGTTGAGTGCACAAATATTTACAATTGTATCTTCTTGAGAGAGTGACACTTTTAATCATTATATAATGACCTTCTTTGACTCATTTTACTATTTCTAGTTTAAGGTCCAGTTTTCCTGATATAAGAAAACTAACCCTGTTTTTTTCTGTGTGAGTAATATTTACTTGAAATATCTTTTGCGTACTTTGACTCTCAAGCTGTATGTGTATTTAAGGGTAATGTGAGTCTCCTGTAGGCAGAATAATTTAGATATTTTAAATTAAAATCCATTCAGTCATTTAATATTTGACTGCATAAATTGATCTATTTATAAATTGTTTATAGGTGAAAATTTGTTATTGCCATTTTCTTAATTGCTTTCATTGAGTCGATGATGCCATCCAACCATCTCATCCTCTGTTGCCCCCTTCTCCTTGTGCCCTCAATCTTTCCCAGGAGCAGGGTTTTTTCCAATGAGTCTGCTGTTTGCATCAGATGGCTAAAGTATTAGAGCTTGAGCTTTAGCATCAGTCCTTCCAATGAATATTAAGGGTTGATTTCCTTTAGGATTGACTGATTTGATATCCTTATTTTCCAGAAGACTCTCAAGAGTCTTCTCTAGCAGCAGTTCTTCACTGCTCAGCCTCCTTTATGGCCCAAGTCTCACATCTGTACATGATTACTGGAAAAATCATAGCTTTGAACTATATAGACATTTGTCAATAAAGTGATGTCTCCACGTTTTAATATGCTGTCTAGGTTTGTCATAGCTTTTATTCCCTATAGCAAACATCTTTTGATTGTATAAGTTACACAGAGTTAGTTACACATAGTGAGTCTCAATTTTTAAAGGTTATTGGCAATGTTTCCTGTTGTACAATATATCCACAACTTGGCAATCATAAATAATGTTGCTATGAACATTAGGGTGCATGTATCTTTCTGAATTAGTGCTTTTGGTTTTTTCAGATATGTACCTAGGGATGAAAATGCTGAGTCATATAGTGAAAGTGAAGTGAAAGTCACTCAGTCGTGTCCAACTCTTTACAACCCCAAGGACTATACAGCCCATGGAATTCTCCAGGCCAGAATACTGGAGTGGGTAGCCGTCCGCTTCTCCAGGGTATCTTCCCAACTCAGGGCTCAAACCCAGGTATCTCACATTGCAGGCAGATTCTTTACCAGCTGAACTACAAGGGAAGCTCAAGAATATGGAGTGGACAGCCTATCCCTTCTCCAACGGATCTTTCCGACACAGGAATTGAAGAAGCATCTCTTGTGTTGCAGCCAACTGAGCTACCAGGGAAGCCCTAAGTCATATCATAGTTCTATTTTTAGATTTTTCAGAAATCTCAGTTTACATTCCCCCCCAACAGTATACTAGGGTTCCGTTTTCTCCACATCCTCATTAACATTTGTTATCTGTGTTCTCTTTGATGATAGCCATTCTGACATCTGTGAGGGTACATCTCATTGTAGCTTTGATTTGCATTTCCTTGATTATTAGCAATGTTGAACATCCTTTCATGTGCCTTGGCAATCTACATGTCCTCTTTGGAAAGGTCTATTTAGGTTTCTGCCCATTTTTAATTGGGTTGTATGGGTTTTTTGATGTTAAGTTGTATGAGCTGATTATATATTTTGGAAATTAACACTTTACTGGTCATATCATTTGCAAATACTCCTTTATTATACATTTAAAGCTGATAGTATTTGGCACAATGTTCTATCTTACATTTCTAATATTAATAGTTTGTGTCCACTCTATTTTTCTCTTGATTAGTCTGACTAGATGCTTATCATTTTCTCAAATAACAAGACATTGATTTTATTGACTTTTTTTTTCTTGAGTTTGGTTTCAATTTCATTGATTTATGCTCTAATTTCCTACTATGTTTTTCTGCTTACTTTGAATTTAATTTTCTTTTCCTAGTTTACGAGGTTGGGAACCTAGGTTATTGATTGTAACTTTTTCTTCTTTTCTAATATATGCATTTACTACTATAAATTTTCCCTATAAGCACTGCTTTTGTTGCAGTCCACAAATTTTGTAAAATTTTGTATAATTTTGTATTCATTTTCATATAGCTTAAAATTTCTATTGAGATCTCTTCTTTGTATTATTTAAAAGTGCTGTTTTAAAATATTTTTCAATTGTCCAGTTATCTCTAACTGATTTCTATTTAATTCCACTGTGGCCTTAAAACAGATATTGTATGATTCATATTATTTTATATATGTTAAGGTGTGTCTTATGGCCAGAATATGGCCTGCCTTAGTGACTATATCATATGAACTTGAAAAGAATTTGTATTCTGCCATTCTTTGATGAAAGAGCCATTCCCTTTTCCAGGAGAGCTTCCCAACCCAGGGATCACACCTGCATTTCCTGCATTGCAGTCAAATTCTTTTCTGTATGAGCCACCAGGGAAGGCCAGAATAGCCTAAAGATGTCAATTACATACTGTTACTTATTGATTTTGTTGAGTTAAACTATGTCCTTATGGTGAGTCTGTCCATTTCTGACAGAGGGATATTGAAGTCTCCAACAGTGATAGTGGCTTCATCTGTTTTGTTTTGTTTTTTCCTGAAGATATACCAGTTTTTCCCTCATATAGTTTGGTGCTCTGTTATTTGGCACGAGACACATATATATTAAGAACTGTTATACTTTTTGGAGAATTGACCCCTTTATCATAATGCAATACCTTTCTATATTCCTGGTAATTTTCCTTGCTTTGAAGTCCACTATGTCTGAAATTAATCAAATTACTCCAGTACACTTAAAAAAATATAGTCAGTTTACAATATTATATTAGGTTCAGGTGTACAAACATAGTGATTTAATTATACACACTTAAACTATTGACTGCACTCCTTGTGCTATACAAGTGCATCTTATTTATTTTATACATAGTAGTTTGTACCTCTTAATCCCCTACCCATGTCTTATCCCTAACCTTTCCCTTTCCACACTGGTTACCATTAGTTTGTTCTTCATATCTGTATTTCTGTTTCTATTTTTTATATTTTATTAATTTGTTTTATTTTTTAGATTCCACAAAGAAGTGATAACATACAGCATTTATGTTTTTCTGTGTGACTTATTTCAGTAAGTATAGTACCCTTCAGGTCCATCCATTTTGTTCCAAATCCTGTATCCTTTTGGTTAGTGTAAGCATAATATATTTTTCTCCTTAAATTTTCCTTTTATCTACATGTGCCCTTATATTTATCATGGGTTTCTTATACACAACATATAGTTGAGTCTATACTCTGACAACCTCTGTCTTTAATTGACACAGTAAGACTATTGATACTCAAAGTGATTATTGATACAACAGGATTAATATCTAAAATATTTGTTACTGTTTGTTTTCCATTGTCTTGTTCCTTGTTCTTATTTTTGTCTAAACTTTTTGCCTTTGTGATTTAAATTAATCATTTTATATAATTTCATTTCCTCTCTATTTTTACCAGATGATATTTAAAATATTTCAGTGGATACCCTAGACTTTGCAATATGTATTGACAACTAATCCAAGTTCACTTTCAAATAACACCATACCACTTAACGGGTAGTGTGAGTAACATATAATAATGAAAGAACTCTAATTCATTTCTCTTTCATTTCTTGCATCATTACAGTAATTCAATTTAACAATGTGATGGTACTGTGTGAGGCTAGAGTAGGTCTATAGACCTATGAGTAGGTCTCAGTCTTTTTATGAGATCACGCCTCTGGATTAAGTATCTGTTTTTCTCCCCTATGTTAGAGAGGGTGGCTAGAATTGACTGGAGTTGCATATTTCCCTTTCCCCTGCTCAGTTAGACTCTGACAATACCCCAGTAGGTTAGGCTGTGGTTAAATAGGTATTTCTGAGGGCAGATCTTGTCAAGAAGAATAAGAATATATATATATATTTTAAAAAGTAAATGTGCTTCAAAAATCTACTAAAAAAGAAACTGGAATTTTAAACAATGTACAAAATATTACCTATTTTAAGTATTTCCTAAATTTGAAGACTTGTATGATATTGTTTCATATACCCATTATTATGTGTATTTTTAAAAACTTTATGTTATGTAATGGGGTATAGCCAATTAACAATGTTGTGATATTTTCAGGTGAACAGTGAAGAGACTTAGCCACACATATACATATTCATTCTCCCCTAAACTCCCCCCACCTCATCTACACTGCCACATAATTTTGGGCAGAGTTCCATGTGCTATACAGTAGGTCCTTATTGGTTATCTATTTTAAATATAGCAGTGTATATATGTCCACCTCAAACTCTCTAACTATCCCTTCCTCCCATCCTTCCCCATGGGAATCATAAGTTCATTTTCTAAGTCTGTGAGTCTGTTTCTGTATTATAAGTAGATTCATTTGTGTCATTTCTTTTTAGATTCTACATATAAAATATGCCATGTAATAGTTCTCCTTCTCTAATTTAATTCAATTCACTCAGTATGACAGTCTCTAGGTCCATCTATTGTTTTTAATGGCTGAGTAATATTCCATTGCATATATGTATGACATCTTCTTTTATCCATTCCCCTGTTGATGGGAATTTAAATAGGTTCCCTGTCTTGGCTATTGTAAGCAGTGCTACAATGAACATAGAGGTGCATATATTCTTTTGGATCATGTTTTTCTCTGGATGTATGCTCAGGAGTGGAGTTGCAGGGTCATGTGGTAGCTCTATTTTTAGATTTCTAAGGAACCTCCGTGTTGCTCTTCATAGCAGCTGTACCAATTTACATTCCAACAGACAGAATAAGAGGGTTCTCTTCTCTCCATACCCTGTCCAGGATTTATTCTTTGTAGATGATTTGGTGATAGTCATTCTGAATGATGTGAGGTGATATCTCATTGTAGTTTTGATCTACATTTCTCTAATAATTAGTGATATTGAGCATCTTTTAATGTGCCTTTTGCCCACCTGTTTGTCTTTGGAGAAATGTTGGTTTAGGTCTTCTACCCATTTTTGAGTGGGTTGTTTGCTTTGATGCTGTTAAGAATCATGAGCTGTTTGTAAGTTTTAGAAACTAATCCTTTGTTGGTTACATCATTTGCAAATATTTTCTCCCAATGTGTGGGTTGTCTTTTTGTTTTGTTTACTGTTTCTTTTTCTGTGCAAAAGCTTTTGAGTGTAAGTAGGTCCCATTTGCTTATTGTTGCTTTTATTTCCATTATTCTGTGAAACAGATAAAAAAAGATATTGCAGCAGTTTATGTCAGAAAGTGTTTGGTCTATGTTTTCCTCTAGGAGTATTATAGTGTTCAGTCTCACATTTAGGTCTTTAATCATTTTGAGCTTATTTTTGTGTAAGACTTTAAAGTATGATCTAATTTAGTTGTTTGTTTCTTTCTTTGTTTGTTTTTTTAACATGTAACTGTCCAATTTCCCCAGCACCATTTGTTGAAGAGTTTGTCTTTCCGTCATTGTGTAGTCTTGTCTCTTTTGTCATAGATTAATTTACCAGAGGTGCATAGTTTTATTTCTGAGTCTTCTATCTTGTTTCATTGATCTATATATCTATTTCTGTGCCAATACTACACTGTTTTGATGACTGTAGCTTTGCAGTATAGTCTGAGTCAGGGAGCCTGAATTCTCCAGTTTAATTTTTCTTTCTCAAGATAGCTTTGGCTACTTAGGGTCTTTTGTTTCTCCCTACAAATTTTAAGATTTTTTGTTTGTTTGCTTTAGTTCTGTGAAAAATGCTATTGGTAATTTGAGAGGGATTACATTGAATTCATAGATTTCCTTGAGTAGCAGAGTCATTTTGACAACACTGGTTATTCCAATCCACAAACATGGTATATCTTCTCATTTGCTCATCTCTTCTTTGATTTCTTTCATCAACATCTCACAGTTTTTGGAGTATATATAGCAGAGTCATTTTGACAACACTGGTTATTCCAATCCACAAACATGGTATATCTTCTCATTTGCTCATCTCTTCTTTGATTTCTTTCATCAACATCTCACAGTTTTTGGAGTATATATCTTTTTGTGTCCTCAGGTAGTCTTGTTCCTCGGTATTTTACTCTCCTTGATGCAATAGTAAATGGAATTGTTTCTTGAATTTCTATTTCTGATCTTTAGTTATTAGTGTAGAGAAGTGCAACAGATTTGTGTGTATAATTTTGAGCCTGCAACTTTACCAAATTTATTGATGAGTTCTAGTAACTTTCTGGTAGTATCTTTAGGATCTTCTATGTATAGTATCATGTCTTCTGCAAGCAGTGACAGTTTTACTTCTTTTCCAATTTGGATTCCCTTTACTTTGTCTCCTCCGATTGTTGCATCTAGAACTTTCAAAACTATGTTGAATAAAAGTGATGAGAATGGACGTTTTTGGCTTGCTCCTCATCTTAGAAGAAATGTTTTCAGCTTTTCATCATTGAGTATGATGTTAGCTGTAGGTTTGCCACATATGGCCTTTATTATGTTGAGGTATGTTCCCTCTATGCCCACTTTCTGGGGAGCTTTTATCATAAATGAGTGCTGAATTTTGTCTAAAGATTTTTCTGCATGTATTGAGATGCTGATATGGTCTTTATTCTTCATTTTGTTTATGTGGCTTATCACAGTGATTGATTTGTGGATATTAAAATCCTTGCATCTCAGGATAAATCCCATTTGATCATGGTGTATGATCTTTTAAATGTACTGTTAGTTTCAGATTGATAGAATTAACATTTTTTTGAGGATTTTTGCATTTATGTTCATCTGTATTACTGGCTGGTAGTTTTCTTCTTATGTGGTATCTTTGTCTGGTTTTGGTAATATGGTGATGGTGATCTCAGAATGAGTTTGGTAGTTTTCCTTCCTCTGGAATTTTTTTGAACAGTTTCAGGAGGATAAGTGTTAACTCTTCTCTAAATGTTTTATGAAATTTGCCTGTGAAGTCATCCAGTCTTGGACTTTTGTTTATTGGAAGTTTTAAAGTCACAGTTTTATTTTCAGTGCTTGTGATTGGCCTGTTCATATTCCCTATTTCTTCCTGGTTCATACGTTGGAGATTGTACCTTTCTAAGAATTTGTCCATTTCATCCAGGTTGTTCATTTTATTCACATACATTTGCTCATAGTAGTCTGTTGTACTTTTGTGAAGTCAGTTATAAATTCTCCTTTTACATTTTTAATTTTATTGATTTGAATCCTTTCCTATTTTTATAGGTGAGCCTGGCTAAAGGTTTATAAATTTTGTTTATATTTTCAAAGAAACAACTTTCAGTTTCACTGATCTCTAAAATTTTCATTGTCTCCAGTTCATTTCTTTTGCTCAGATCTTTATGATTTCTTTCTTTCTACTAACTTTAGGCTTTGCTTTTTCTTCTTTCTTTAGTTGTTTTAGGTGTAATGTTAGGGTGTTTATTTGAGATTTTTCTTGTTTCTTGAGGTAAGATTGGATTGCTATAAACTGCCTTAGAACTACTTTCTGTATTCCATAGAGTTTGGACTGTTGTGCTTTCATTTTCATTTGTTTCTAGGTATTTTTTATTTCCCCTTTGATTTCTTCAGTTAGCAATTGGTTTTTTAATAGCATATTGTTTAGCCTCCACATGCTTGTGTAGTTTACTTTTTTTCTTGAGGTTATTTCAAATTACATACCATTATGATCAGAATAGATATAAATACTTGATATAATTTTAATTATCTTAAATTTTCTAAGGCTCAACTTGTGGCCCAGCATGTGACCAATCCTGGAGAATGTTCTGTGTGCACTTATGGAGAATGCATACTCTGGCCCAGAAGTTTCTAGTCAGTCTTCATTTGCTTTGAATGGAGTGTCCTATGAATACAAATTAAGTCTATTTGAGCTAAAGGGTCATTTAAGGCATGTATTTCCATATCAATTCTCTGTATGGATAATTTGTTCATTGATGAAAGTGGGGTGTTAAAATCTTCCACTCTTATTGTATTAATAGTACTCCTGATTTCTCCCTTTACAGTTTTAGTATATGCCTTACATATTGTGGTGCTCCTATGTTGGGTGTATATATATTTATAATTATTATGTCTTGTGGGAATGAACCCTTGATCGTTATATAGTGTCCTTGGTTTCATCTTATAACAGTCTTTGTTTTAAAGTCTATTTTGTCTGTTATGAGTATTCCTACTCCTATTTCCTTTGATTTCCATTTACATGGAATACCTTCTCCCATCCTCTTACTTTAAGATTGCAAATATCTATAGGTCTGAGGTCGGTCTCCTGTAGACAGGGCATATGTAGGTCTTATTTTTGTATTTATCCAGCCAGTCTATGTTGTTTGCTTGTCACATTTAATCCATTTATATATAAGGTACTTATTGATATGTGTGATCCTATTACCATTTTCTTAGTTGTTTGGTGTCTATTTTTTGTTGGTCTTTTCCTTCTCTGTGTATATTGTCTAGAGAAGTTCCTTTAACATTTGTTGTAAAGTTGGTTTCGTGTGCTGAATGCTTTTAACTTTTGCTTGATTGAAAAACGTTTGATTTCTTCATCAAATCTGAATAAAAGTCATGCTGGATAGAGTATTTTTGGTCGTAGAGTCTTCCCTTTCATCACCTAAAATGTATCATGCCATTCCCTTCTTGTTTGTAGAGTTTCTGTTAAGAAATCACTGGATAACCTTATGGAAGTCCTTGTGTATGCTATTTGTCACTTTTCACATGTTACATTTAATTTTATCTGTTTTTAATTTTAGTCAGTTTGATTACTATGTGTCTCAGTGTATTCCTCCATGGATTTATCCTGCTTGGCTCTATGTTCTTCCTGGACTTGGTTGAATCTTTCCTTCACCGTGTTAGGGAATTTTTCAGCTATTATCTCTTCAAGTATCTTCTTGAGGCCTCTCTCTCTCTCTTCTCTTTCTGAGACATGTATAATGAGAATGTTGGTGCATTTACTGTTGTTCCAGAGGTTTCATATGTTGTCTTTGTTTTCATTCTTTCTTGTATATTCTGCTCTGCCACAGTGATTTCCACCATCTTGCTTTAACCATTTTTATGCCCTGGTTATTCTGCTCTTGATTCCTATTATATTCATCGTGTCTATTGGTTTGTTTTTTAGTTCTTCTAGGTCTTTGGTAAACATTTATTGAAACTTCTTCATTCTTTCTCCAAGAACCTGGATCATCTTCATTATCATTATTCTGAATTCTTTTTTCTGGGAGGTTGTCTATCCTCACTTCATTTAGTTGTTTTTTTCTGGAATTTTATCTTGTTCCTTTCTCTGGGACATACTCCTCTGCCTTTTCATTTGGTTAACTTTTGCGATTGCATTTTCTTTTTCTGGTTGTTGTTGCTTAGTCTCTAAGTCATGCCTGACTCTTTTGTGAACCCATGGACTGTAGCCTGCCAGGCTCCTCTGTCTGTGGGATTTCCCAGGAAAGAATATTGAAGTGAGTTGCCATTTCCTTCTCCAGGGGATTTTCCTGACTCGGAGATTGAACTCACATCTCTTGCATTGGCAGGCTGATTCTTTACCACTGAGCCAACAGGGAAGCACTCATTCTGGAGTCTCTGGAATTGAAGTTCTTGCTTCTTTTGTCTGCTCTCTGGTTGATGAGGCTAAGAGGCTTGTGCAAGCTTCCTAATGGAAGGACTGGTGGTGGGAAAAACTGAATCTTGCTCTGATGGTTAAAGCCGTGTTCAGTAAAACTTTAATCCAGTTTTCTGATAATGTGTGAGGCTGTGCTCCCTTCCTGTTATTATTTTTGGCCTGAGGCAACCAAGCCCTGGAGTCTGCAGTTTCAGTGGTAGGGATAATGGTGAAGTTTAAGAAGACTCCTTCCAAGGAGCACCTCCCTGGACTGCTGCTGCCAGTGCTACCATGCCTGCAGTGAGCCACTGCTGACCCAGGCTTCTGCAGGAGACCCTCCAACAATTGCATGTATGTTTGTTTCATTCTCCTGTGGGATCATTGTGATACTCCTTTTCCCTGGGTCCTTTTTCACATAAGATTTTGTTTGTGCCCCCTAAGAATGGAGTCTTTCTTTCCCCGAGTCCTGTGAAAGTCCTACAATCAAACCCCACTGCCCTTCAAAGTTAGATTCACTTGGGATTCCTAGTCCCTTTGCCAGATTCCTAGTCTGGGAAGCCTGTTGTGAGGCTCAGAAACTTTACAACAGTGAGAGAACTTCTTTGGTATTATCATTCTCCAATTTGTGGGTCGTCCAGCTGTTGGGTACATTATCTTTGCAGCTTATCCTTTGACTTTAGTTATGGAGTACCTTTTTTTTTTTTTTTTGGTGGGTTTTAGCATTCTCCTGTCAATGGTTGTTCAATAGCTAGTTGATATTTTGGTGCTTTCACAGGAGGAGTTGAGTTCATGTTTTTTTTTTTGTTTTTTTTTTTTTTATTCTTCCATCTTGAACCAATATCTCTGGTATATTTTAAAATAATTTATTTTCCCCTTTATTGCTGATAACAGGAGGGGATTGTTTTTTTTTCTAGATTTACAGAATTATAATTGACATATAACATTGAAAATTGAGGATGCACATTGTAATGTTTTGATTGTTGTTATTTAGTCTCCAAGTCAAGTCTGACTCTTTGAGACACCATGGACTGCAGCATGCTAGGCCTCCCTGTCTCTCACCATCTCCTGGAGTCTGCCCAAGTTCACGTCCATTGAATTGGTGATGCTATCCAATCAACTTATCCCCGGTCATCTCCTTCTCCTCTTGCCCTCAATCTTTTCCAGCATCAGCATCTTTTCCAATGAGTTGGCTCTTCACATCAGGTGGCCAAAGTATTAGAGCTTCAGCATCAATCCTTCCAGTGAGTATTCAGGACTGATTTCCTTTAGGATTGACTGATTTGATCCCCTTGTTGTCCAAGGTGTTCTTAAGAATCTTCTCCAGAATCATAGTTTGAAAGCATCAATTCTTCGGTACTCTGTCTTCTTTATGGTCCAACTCTCACATCCATACATGACTACTGGATAGACCATAGCCTTGACTATGCGGACATTTTTCAGCAAAGTGATGTCTTTGCTTTTTAATACACTGTCTAAATTTGTCATAGCTTTCCTGCCAGTAAGAGATTGTCTTCTAATTTCATGGTTTCAGGCACCATCTACAGTGATTTTAGAGCCCAAGAGAAGGAAGTCCATCACTGCTTCCACCTTTTCCCCTTCTACTTGCCACAAAGTGATGGGATCAGATACCATGATCTTAATTTTTTTTTAATATTGAGTTTTAAGCCAGCTTCTTCACCCTCTTCTTTCACCCTCATCAAGAGGCTCTTTAGTTCCTTCCCTGACACATAACATTCCAAATTAAAGGGGTGGTGGGTGGTGGTTTAGTCACTAAGTTGTGTCCAACCCTTGCAACCCTGCCAGCCTCCTCCATCCATGGAACTCTCCAGGCAAGACTACTGTAGTGGGCTACCATTTCCTTCTCCAGAGTAAGGGTGCATATTGTGATGATTATATATATATATATATAGAGAGAGAGAGAGAGAGAAAGGTTAAGACATTCCTTATTGCAGATAATTACCATTTAACTGTTGGTATGATGAGACTAAAGATCCACTCTCATACAACTATAATTGTACAATATAGTATTATTAATTATAGTCACCACACTATATATTAGGTCCCTAGAACTTATTAATCTTATAACTAAATTTTCTACACTTTGATCAACATCTCCCTATTTTTCACATGCCTCAATTTCTGGTAATCACCATTTTACTCTGTTTCTATGAGTTTGATGTTTTTAGATATTACATGTATGTGAGATTACTATTTGTCCTCTTCTGTGTGATTTATTTCATTTGGCATAAGGCTACTGAAGTCCATCCATGTTGTCTCAACAATTGCAGAATTTGTGCAAGGATTTCCTTCTTTCTGTAGTTGAATAATATTCCAGGACTGTGTGTGTGTGTGTGTGTGTATTTTTTTACTTCTCCATTTATTTGTTAATTGACACAAGTCATTTCATGTCTTGGATATTGTGAATAATGCTGCAATAAACAAAGAAGTGCAGATAACTCTTTGAGATAGTGATTTCATCTTCTTCAGATTTACATCCAGAAGTGAGATTGTCAGATCATATGACAATTCTATTTTTAATTTTTTAAGAAATCTCTTCAATCCACATTCCAAACAACAGTGAATTCACAAATGTTCCTTTTTTTCCATATCTTTACTAGAACTTTTTATCTCTTGTCTTTTTGATAATAGTCTTTTTAACAGTTATGAGATAGTATATCATTTGTGATTTTGATTTGCATTCTTCTGATTAGTGATATTGAGCTCTTTTTCATGTACTTGTTGGCAATTTGTATGTCTTCTTTGGAAAAATGTCTGTTCAAGTCTACTGCCCTTTTAGAAAATCAAGCTGTTTGCTATTTTGCTATTAAATTGTATGAGTTGCTTATTAAGTTTGAATAGAAACAGCTTAAAAGATATAAGATTTGCAGTTTTTTTTTCTTTCATTCCATAGGTTGCCTTTTCATTTTGTTGACTGTGTCTTTTCTTGAACAGAAATTTAGTTTGATGTAGTCCCACTTGTTAATTTTTGCTTTTATGTTATGATTTTGGTATCATATCCAAGAAAGCGTTGCTAAAATGAATGTCAGGAACTTTCCTCCATTTTTTTCTTTTAGAAATTTTAAGGGTTTAAATCTATGGTAAGTCCTTAATCCAAGTCAATTTTTTTTGTGAATGATGTAAGATTGGGCCAATTTTCATTCTTTTGCAAGTAGATAGTCAGTTTTCCTAATGCCCTTTATTTAATGAAGAGATTATCCTTTTCCACTGAGTATTTTTGGCTCTGTTGTCAAATCTTAGTTTACCATATATGTGTGGATTTATTCCTAGGATTTCAATTCTGTTTTGTTAGGAAATTTTTCTCCATTATTTACTGTGAGACCCTGGTTGACTAAATTTCACAAAATCATGTACCCCTGTTCCCAAGTCCTCCTGAAGTGTTTAACTCTAAAAGTTGTCCACACTGAGCTTTCAGCAAATTTTCAATAACAGTTCCAGTTTTCTTATGTTGGCAATGATTCCTGTCAGTTGTGCTTGTGAGCCTATGCTTTAGTAAGCCATGATTCTCTATATTTGTCTTTCTCTCCTATTGTGCTGGCGACAGTTTTCTCTGTGTCCTCCCCTCTTACAGATTCAAGAAGAGCTGATTTTTCAGTGTGTTCCGCTTTTTACTCATTAGGGCAGAATGGAGACTTTTAAGGTCCTTACATGCAAAAATAGATCTAATATATGCTCTAATATTCCTACAGTAAATGTTGCTATTTTTCACCAACCAGTGCTCTGGAAACTGAATATAGAGCCCTAAATAAGGCAGATGCTTTCCTTCTCTACTTATATTCTAGTGGGAGGAAGCTGATAATAAAAAGCTGTTTTCATGCCTCCTGGCAAGAAAATAATAGTGGTCAGCCAGAGTCTCAAAGAGATGCTTGTAATACATCTGCCTCAGAACTCAGACTTAACAGAGTTCTTCTCATGCTTGAGGGAGCCAATATTTCTTCTGATCCTCAAATGGGTCTATGGAATTTCAGTTGGACTGAAAACTAAGGGCTGGTAGCCTGAGTCCTGTGATAGTCTTAAAAACTTCCTTGGATTCTAGGAGCTGGAGGAACCCATACTAAAGAAAAGGAACATAAGTACTTATAGAGGTTTCTCTTAAGGGCTTCAAGTCTTCCAGGATGAAAGTCCCACAGCAATATATTGCTATGGCTATCATTAATAAGTATTAAAACATTATGAATATTATTACAATATTATTAATTAATAATGAGCAGACACCTCAGGCCAGCTCTGGTGTTTTTCCACATGTTTGGGGTTCAATGTTAGTCCCTCTATTTTGCCCCAAGTCCTTTACTCTGAGGTTGAAGGGAGGGAAATTCATGCCTGTGTACTTTAAGGCAATTGCAGCCTGTATGTTGTTCAATTCATCTTCATTTAAATAATTTGAGATGGTCTCTTATAAGAATGTGCTTGAATCCAGGAAGGATTTGAATCTTTCAAATAAGTTTTCTGAGTTATTTTTTCCCTTTCCTTATAAATAGTAAATTATCTTCAATTGGGGCACATACTTGGGTTAGGTGAGGGAGAGTATGGAAATATACTATATTCTGAAGTTTCATTCTGAAGAAAAACATGATCTCTTCTTACAGCTATTATCTTCCAAGGTGTCTAATTGTTTTTCCTGTTTTTAAATATGATCTTATTTTTCAATGTAGCTGAATCTAGAATAAGTCCAATATGAAGCTTGCAGGTACACTTTCAGGGTATGATAATAAGATAGCAAGGAGATAGAAATCATTGGGTCAGTAGTGTATAAAAAATACCCCAATCCAGATGGTGGCAACAGCAAGAAAGGAAATTACTATCACTTCAGGCTCCAAGACTGATCAGTTTCCAAATTGATCTATACTCCTTTGCCACAATCTTAAGTGTTTACATTTATTTTTGGCTACTATAATGTACTATAGTGAAGCAATGGAACTGTGCTTTGGAACTAAGCACGTCTGGGTTCAAATCACAGCCTCATCTTCTGTGTCACACAGCTTGTGGCCTTAGGCAAGTTAATGAACACTCTGAACCCTGCTGTCATTGCCTTTACCATGGGTTGCTGTCAGCAGGTAATGGAGACATGACTTCAGTGGACTCAACTTCTTTTTGATATTCTTCAGCAATTTCATTTTTGTTTAAAGTTCAAACACCCTTTACATCAATTACCCAAGAAGTCACATCTCTTACCAGAGTTTCCTCCCCAGGTTATTTTCGGCATTTGCTTAGGAAAGAGCACATTTTATACAGGTATATTCTGGTATTTTTCTTCTGATTGCCTCAGCCAGCATTCACTCCAGACCACTACTCTACTCAAAGTTGGTCTTTTCTTGCTCTCTCTACTGCTTTCTCCAGTCTACTGATAGTCCTTGATGTGTTGCTTTCAAGTTCTACTTCCCAGCACACTCTCAAAGATGTGTTTAAACCTACTGAAGATTTTGTGTAGATTTCAAAGGTTCCAGAGACAACTTAGGAGGTGATAAAGGTCAGAGATCCTGAGATTCTTATTTTCTGAGGAGTCTTTATGACACAAAAGTACTTAAGCCTATGGCCTAAGCCTGTGGGCCCAAAGCTGATATAGGAGGAAAGAAAAGCTTCCTCTGTCTGTTAAAACAAATCTCCAGGAATGTGGCTATTTTTTTTCTGGTTCTAGATGAAAAGTACCTGGCATATATTTGTTGGCACTAGGGCAAGCACAAAGAATGAGAAGAAGGGAGACTTCTGGAGAGAAGTAATACATATTCCCTAACGCAGAATCTTGTAGGGGAGGAAAACATATTTGTAAGTGAAATATGCATTTGCAAGATTGCCTTTGCATTGAAAGCCTGAGTTACACTGTAGATAGAAAGGGTATCAAGTTCTTCCATTTGCCCTCTGGGGAAATAAGCCTGATTAGACTTTTGACTGGCAAGCTTGCTGATATCACCCACACTTTTTAAAGAATATTGGTCTGCAGGTGTCTTCTTGTGTCCGAAGATCTCTAATTTGCCAAGATCTTTTGCATATCTCCTCTAGATTATTATTGTGACTCAAGGAGAAGGATATTCCAATCTCAGGACCCCAAAGGTCCTGAACAACATTATAAGTACATAAGCTGTTTCTGAAAGACCTTTAACTTTAAGCTTTCCCACAATATTTCCTCCAAATGATGGCCTTTTCAAGGCCATCATGGTATGCCACTGCATCTGTCCTGGCAGAACCATTAGGCCAAGCAGGAAAGATATCTTCTGAACAGAGCATTTATGTTCTTCTTGTACCACAAACCTAAAGAACTAAAACCACATCCATTTATTAGCTCACTATTCTCCAGCTAAGAAGTATGGTAACTCAACAGCATGGTTCTCTGCTCAGAGTATCATCAAACTAGAAGTGGCAGCTGGGCTGAGGCTCTAGGGAAAGATTCCTTTCAAAGCTTATTCTCATATTTAGAAGAATTCAGTTTCTTATCATCATAAGACTGTTGAAGGACTATTTCATTTCCTGCTATTAACCAGGGGCCAGTCTCTGCTTCATCCATTTTATGCCAACAAGAGCACATCAAATAAATCTTGGCTTTAAAATTTTGCTTTCTCTTCTACCACTAGCTGAAGAAAATTCTGCTTTCAAAGATTCATATCATGTCTGCCTGGATAATCTCCTTATCTTAATGTAAACTAATTTAGGACAGCAACTAACAATAAAATTCCTTCTCAGTATGACCTAAGTTAGTGTTTTATTGAATAACTGTACACCAAAAGGATATGAAATAGCTCAACTGGAATTCTATTACCTCTACTAGCTTTGTTCATAGTAACACTTCCTAAGGTCCACTTGACTCCACACTTCAGGATATCTGGCTCTAGGTGAGTGATTGCACCTTTGTGGTTATTTGGGTCATTAGGACCTTTTCTTGAACAGCTCTTCTGTGTATTCTTGCCAACTCTTCTTAATATCTTCTGCTTCTGTTAAGTCCTTACGATTTCTGTCCTTTATAGTGTCCATCTTTGCATGAAATTTTCCCTTGGTATCTCCAATTTTCTTGAAGAAATCTCTAGTCTTTCCCATACTACTGTTTTTCTTTGCATTTTCACTTAGGAAGGCTTTCTTATCTCTCTTTGCTTTTCTTTTGAATTCTGCATTCAGTTGGGCATATCTTTCCATTTTACCATTGCTTTTCACTTCTCTTCTTTTCTCACCTATTTGTAAGGTCTCCAGACAACAACCTTGCTTTCTTGAATTTCTTTTTTTGGGAGGGGGGATGCACAGCCTCTTATACAATGTTACAAACCTCTCTCCACAGTTTTTCAGGCACTCTCTCTACCATATCTAATCCCTTGAATCTATTTATCATCTATATAAACATAAAGGATTTGATTTAGGTCATATCTGTACAGATGTGAGGGGTGAACCATAAAGAAAGCTGAGCATTGAAGAATTGATGCTTTTGAACTGTGGTGTTGGAGAAGACTCTTGAGAGTCCATTGGACAACAAGGAGATCCAACCAGTCCATCCTAAAAGAAAATCCTCCTGAACATTCATTGGAAGGACTGATGTTGAGGCTGAAGCTCCAATACTTTGGCTACCTGATGCGAAGAACTGACTCATTGGAAAAGATCCTGATGCTGGGAAAGAGTGGAAGTGGGTGGAGAAGGGGAAGACAGAGCATAAGATGGTTGGATAGCATCACTGACTCAATGGACATGAGTTTGAGCAAGCTCCAGGAGTTGGTGATGGACAGGGAAGCTTGGCATGCTGCAGTCCATGGGGTCACAAATAGTCAGACATGACTGAGTGACTGCACTGAACTGAACTGAATGGCCTAGTGGTTTTCCCTACTTTCTTCAATTTAAGGGTGAATTTTTCAATAAGGAGCTAATGATCTGAACCACAGTCAGCTCCAACTCTTGTTTTTGCTGACTGTATAGAGCTTCTCCATCTTCATCTGCAAAGAATAAATTCAATCTGATTTCAGTATTGACCATCTGGTGATGTCCATATGTACAGTAATCTCTTCTATTGTTGGAAGAGGGTCTTTGCTATGATCTCTTGCTGTGTTCTCTTGACAAAGCTCTGTTAATCTTTACCCTGCTTCATTTTGTACTCCAAAGCCAAACTTGCCTGTTACTCCAGCTATCTCTAGGCTTCCTATTTTGCATTCCAATCCTCTATGATGGAAAGGATATCTTTCTTTGGTGTTAGTTCTTTCTTTGGTGTTGTTTGGTGTTTGTTCTAGAAGATCTTCATAAAACTTCAGCTTCTTAAGTATTAGTGGTTGGGGCATAGACTTGGATTACTGTGGTGTTTAATGAGCTGAGATCATTCTGTCATTTTTGAGGTTGCACCTAAGTACTACATTTTGGACTCTTTTGTTGACAGGTTTTATTTTCTTGGGCTCCAAAATCACTGTGAACGGTGACTTTAAATGAAATTAAAAGATGATTTCTCCTTCGAAGAAAAACTATGACAAACCTAGACAGTGTACTAAGAAGCAGAGACATCCCTTTTCCAACAAAGGTCTGCATAGTCAAAGCTATGTTTTTGTGTTTTTTTCCAAAAGTCATGTACAGATGTGAAAGTTGAACAATAAAGAAGGCTGGGCGCTGAAGAATTGATGCTTTCAAACTGTGGTGCTGGTAAAGACTCTTGAGAGCCCCTCAGATGGCAAGGAAATCAAACCAGTCAATCCTAAACAAAATCAGTCCTGAATATTCATTGGAAGGACTGATGCTGAGGCTGAAGCTCCTGTATTTTGGTTGCCTGATGTGAAGAGCTGGCTCATTGGAAAAGACCTTGATGCTGCGAAAGATTGAGAGCAGGAGGAGAAGGGGACAACAGAAGATAAGATGATTGGATAGCATCACCAACTCAATGGACATGAATTTGGCCAAACTCTGGGAGATATTGAAGGACAGGGAAGTCTGGCATGCTACAGTCCATGGAATCACAAAAAGTCGGACACTGTTTAGCAACTGAACAGCACCACCACCAAAAGACAGTGATCTTTGTAGGCCATTTTAGAATTTTCTTTACCACAAAAATCAATTTTATTAGACATTTCATAGGGACTATCACATTGAACAACATACCAAAAAATCATGACTTTCAAGTATTTTGTATTCTAGTACAATGGGATAGACAGTATGCAAGTGATTAAGAAATATGTAGTATCCCAGATGGTGATAAATAGTATAGAAAAAATAATGCAGAAGAGAAGAATTGGGAATGCCTGGCAAAAATATCATTTCGATTATAAATAAGATGATCAAGAAAGTTCTCATTTAAAATTATGACATTTAAGCAAAGATCTTAAGGAACTGAAGAGTAAATCCTGAAAATTTCTAGGGGAAGGACATTCCAGGCTGAGAGAACAGCAAGTCCAAAGGCTGTTTGCAGGAAGACAAAATTCTTATTCTGTCCTCAGCCCTGGCTCCTGTCTCCCTCCTAGCTTCATCTCAGTCTGATAACTCCTCATTTTCTGAGCTTCAGTATAATTCCTCTCTTTCTTTTAATACTTTTCTCCAGGTTCTTACTTGACTGGCTCTTCTTTCAGACATTGGCTCATGGGATTACTTGGGGGTCCAGTGGTTAGAACTCTGTGCTTCCACTATAGGAGGCACAAGTTCGATCCCTGGTCAGGGAACTGATATCCTGCAATCATTCAGCACATCAAAACAAACAAGCAAGCAAACAAACATAAAACAAGAAAAATGCAGATATTGGCTCATGTCATTTCCCTGTTCCATCATCTTGCTTTGTTTTTTAAACATTTGGACACATATATTTAATATAGATTATTTCATATTGTGAAGGCTTAGGTTTACTTACTGCATAAGATAAGCACAATTACAAAGAAGAAACCATTTTTTTCCCCAAATATGCCCAGATCTATATAAATGACTATATCTATTTTTTGTATTTGATAAATTTTGATTTGAGTACTTTTCAAAAAACAAACAAACAAAAAACTTTAGTTATGATTGGTATACAAAACGTTGTTAATTTTTAACATATACAACTTGGTGAATTTGATAAGTATGTATCAGCTAAATCACCACCACAATCTATGCTATGAATATACTCATCACCTCCAAGTTTTTCCCTGTCTTTTTTCATTTATTACAATTGTTTTGTGATTAGAGCAGAACATAAAATCTACCCTCTTAGCATTTTTTTGTGTGTGAGAATGCCTTCTCTACTGGATGGTAAATTTCATTTGTATATGGGCCATATCTGCTTTGTGTTCCATTATGTTCCCTGTATCTAGCAGAGTGCCTGTCACATAAGTTGTGCTCCACAGGATAAAGTAAACAAAACACATTGCAGGGATACGTTGGTTATGTAGTTTAATCTGCAACTGATATCAGCAAATCCTGATTTGAAATGCTTATGATCATCCAGAAAATCCATGACTTCATTATTGAATTTGTATGTAAACACCACACTTTCATCTATAAGAATATATTAAATCAATGGCTTCCTTGGTGTCTCAGACAGTAAAGAAATTACCTGCAATGCAAGAGACCTGTATCATTCATTTTTTATACAGTTATTTTTTTGTAAACTTTGAATAAAAACATCTATTGTACAAAAATGTTTAAACACACTGATTTTACCCAACCACTTAATTATACAAAATGGGAAACAGACCACAGAGGGAAAGAAAAGATTTGTTCAGAGTTATATGGTGAGTTAGTAGCAGTATTAACCTCCTGAATCATGTCCTCTAATTCCTTGTCTTGTTATCTCCCTTCTCTATCTTCTGAGTACATTCAGGTGAAATGTGACATAGTGGGAGACATGAAGGATAGGGTTTAAGATGATAGCTGAGCTTCTCTGAGCATCTTGACTCAGAAGGAGGCAGTGGGAAATATGGCTGAAATAAAAATGGAGTCTGTAAATCCAGACTGGAACCCAGAGCAAAATGTTCAAAGACTCCAGAAATGAATTGCAAAACTGCACCCTAGTCCCAAGAGGTGTGTATTTTTCTATGACATGATTTGTTTACTTAACCATATATTTTAAAGTTCTTTTCAGGTGAGTATGTACATACAGCTGCTTTGTTATTTTTAAAAACTCTATAATAATCTCCAGAATTGCTGTTTTTTTATTCTTTATACCTTCCCTCTGGTGAACTTTCAGGGCTTATTCTATTGTACAGAGCTACTCTTTTGGCCTTCTTTGAAGTTCACTCAGCCCTTAGCTGCTATGAAATATTTTCTGTATTGCTAGAACTTTATGAGCTAGTGGGCAGCTGTATAGAGGCTTGTGCCTAGAAAGGTAGTGAGATAAAAATCTCTGGAGTTCTTAAAAATTTTGGACAACCACTGAGCAAAGATAATATGTAAGAATGAACTATACATAATGACTCGGGCTGACATCTATCATATTTCTTGTCACGCTTCCTTTCTGTTTGTCTATCTAAATGCTAGATATGATTTCTTTGAGAGTAGGAACCCAGTGTTGTTCAATATTGTATCCCCAACACCCAACACAGTGCCTTGACATTAAGTCAATGCTCCATCAATATTTATGAATCCATGATCTATATAATATTAAAATTTTGATGATCTCATCTGCAAATATCCTGAAAAGAAGAACCCAGCTCTACAGACACATTAGCATCCACCATGTTCTTCAAGTACAATGAACATATGACTATACATTCAGAGAACTTTGATGATTTTCATTTCCCTGATAATTAATGTTGAGTTCCTTTCATACATATAAATAAGCCAATAGGACGTCTTCTTCAGAAAAATGTCTGTTCAAGTCTTTTGCTTATTTTTATTGGAATTATTTGAGATTTTTTGATGTTGAATCATAGGAGTTCCTTATATAATTTGGAAATTAACTTCTTTTCAGATATATACTTTACAAATATTTTTTTTTTCACATTCTGGAGATTGCCTTCACATTCTGTTGATTGTTTATTTTGCTGTGCAGAAACTTCATAGTTTGATGTAGTCCCACTTCTCTATTTTTTAATTTGTTGCCTGTTTTGATATCATAATAAGGAATCCTTGCCAAAATCAATATCAAGAAGCTTTCTTCCTTTGTTTACTTCTAGAAATTTTAGTTTCTAGTCTCATATTTCAATCTTGTATTAATTTTGAGTTGATATTCTGTGTATGATGAAAAGTAGCAGGCCATTTTTTTTTTGCACGTTGTTATCCAGTTTTCCCAGTACCATTTGTTGAAAAGGTTAACTGGTACCCTTTGTGTATTCTTGAAACCCTTGTCAAAGATTGGTTGAGTATACATGTGTGAGATTGTTTCCAAGCTTTCTTTTTATTGGAATATAGCTGATTTACAATATTGTGTTCATTTCACGTTTACAGCAAACTGATTCAGCTATTTCATTCATACTATATTCCATTACAGATTATTATAGGATATTGAATATAATTCGTGATACAGTAAATCTGTTTTTTTATCTATTTCATGAATAGTATTTTATATTTGTTAATCTCAAGCCCTTAATCTGTCCCTATCTCCGTCTTCCTTATGGTAATCATGTTTGTCTTCTAGGCCTGTGAGTCTGTTTCTTTTTTATATACAGATTAATTTGAATTATTCTTAGATTCCACATGTGAGTGATATCATATTGCATTTTCTTTCTCTGATTCTCTTCACTAAGTGTAATATTGTCTACATACATCCATGTTGCTACTATCAATAATATTTCATTATTTCATTAGTGTTGGGCAATATATATTGCCCAATCATCTTCTTAAGTCAATCAATCATCTTGTGATAGACACTTGGGCTACTTCCATATCTTAGTTATTTTAAGTAGTGCCATTATGAAATTGGGGTGCATGTATCTTTTGAAAATAGAGCTTTCCATTTTTCTGAATAAATACCCAAGGAGTGGGATAGCTGGCTCATATGGTGCCTCTATTTTTAGTTTACTAAGGAACCTCTGTTCTGTTTTTTTATCATAGTATCCACACTAATTTACATCCCCACCAAAGTGTACAAGGGGTCTCTTTTTCCACACCCTCTGTAGCATTTATAATTTGTAGACATTTTGATGATGACCCTTAGCACCAGTGTGAGGTAATACTTCAGTGTGGTTTTGATTTGTATGTCCTCTAATAACTAGAGATGTTGAATTTTTTCATGTGCCTTTTGGGCATCTGTATGTCTTCTTTGGCAAAATGTCTGTTTAGGTCTTCTGTCAAGTTCTGATTGAATTATATGAGCTGCTTGTATATTTGGGGTATTAATCCCTGTTGGTTGCATTGTTTGTCAATATTTTCTCCTAGGCTGTAGGTTGTCTTTTGTGTTGATGATGCTTTACTTAGCTGTGCAAAAGCCTTTAAGCTTCATTAGATCCCATTTGTTTATTTTTTTCTTTTGTTTCTTTTGCCTTGGGACATTGACCTAAGAAAATATTGCTATTAATATGATTTATACCAGAAAAGATGCTTACTCATTGGAAGGAAAGTTATGACCAACCTAGATAGCATATTAAAAAGCAGAGACATTGCTTTGCCAACAAAGGTCCATCTAGTCAAGGCTAGGTTTTTCCAGTGGTCATGTATGGATGTGAGAGTTAGACTGTGAAGAAAGCTGAGTGCCCAATAATTGATGCTTTTGAACTGTGGTATTGGAGAAGACTCTTGAGAGTCCCTTGGACTGCAAGGAGATCCTAAAGGAAATCAGTCCTGGGTGTTCATTGGAAGGACTGGTACTGAAGCTGAAACTCCAGTACTTTGGCCACCTCATGTGAAGAGTTGACTCTTTGGAAAAGACCCTGATGCTGGGAGGGATTGGGGGCAGGAGGAGAAGGGGACGACAGAGGATGAGATGGATGGATGGCATCACCGACTCAATGGACATGAGTTTGAGTAAACTCCAGGAGTTTGTGATGGACAGGGAGGCCTGGAGTGCTGCGATTCATGGGGTCGCAAAGAGTCGGACACGACTGAGCGACTGAACTGAACTGGTACAAGAAAATGTTTTGTCTATGTTCTCTTCTAGGATTTTTATTATATCATGTCTTATATTTAGGTCTTTAAACCATTTTGAGTTTATTTTTTTCGAAGATGCAAGGGAGTATTTTAATTTCATTGATTAATATGTAGCAGTCCATGGGACTTTCCTGGAAGCCAAGTGGTTAACTCCCCACTCTTCTACTGCATGGGGCAAGGCTTTGATCCCTGGTCTGGGAATTAAGGTCTCACATGCTGTGCTGTGCAACCAAAACAAACAACAACAGCAACAACAAAAATTAAGCTGTCCATTTTCCCCAACACAACTTGTTGAAAGGACTTTTATCCATTGTATATTCTTGTTTCCTTTGTCTAAGATTAATTGGCCATAGATATGTGCATTTATTTATAGGCTCTGTATTCTGTTCCATTAATTTATATTATATATCTATTTTTACTAAAATATGATGTTGATTTGATTACTACAGCTTTGTAGTTTAGAGTCTGAAGTCTGAAAGGGTTATGTCTCTAGTTTTGCTCTTTTTTACCCAGCATGGCTTGGCAATTCTCGATTTTTGGTGCTTCCATATAAATTTTAGGATTATTTATTTTGCTTCTGTGAAAAAAAAAAGTCATGGGTAATTTAATAGGGATTATATTATATACACATATTGTTTTGTGTAGTATGACTATTGTAACAATATTAATTCTTCCAATTCAAGAGCATTTTCATTTATTTGAATTATAGTTAACTTTCCTTTCAATGTATTATAATTTTCAGCATATAGATCTTTCACCTTTTTGGTTAAGTTTATTCCTAGGTTTTCTATGATGTGATTTTAAATGATATTGTTTTTAATATTCTCTCTGTTATTTCCTTATTAGTACAAAGAAATGCAACAGATTTTTATAAATTAATCTTAAATTTCACTTTAAAAAATTCTAACAGTTTTTGTGTAGTGATTTTGTTGTTGTTGTTGTTGTCATTCAGTTGCTAATTTGTGTCATTCTTTGCAATCCACGGACTGCAGCGTATCAAGCTCTTCTGTCCTCTTTCTCCCAGAATTTGCTCAAATTCATATCCATTGAACTTGTGATGCTATCTAACCATCTTATCCTCTGCCATCCTCTTCCCTTTTTGCCTTCAGTCTTTACCAGCACCAGGGACTTTACTAATGAGTCAGTTCTTCATATCAGGAAGCCAAAGTATTGGAGCTTCAGGTTCATCAACAGTTCTTCCAAAGAATATTCAGAGTTGATTTCCTTTAGGATTGACTGGTTTGATCTCCTTGATGTTCAAGGCACTCCTAAGAGTCTTCCCCAGCACCACAATTCGAAAGCATAAAGAAGGTGCTAAGACTTCTCTATGGTCCAACTTTCACAACCATACATGACCTCTGAAAAAATTATAGCTGTGACTAGACCGACCGTTGTCAGCAAGGTGTGCCGTTTCTGCTTTTCAATACACTGTCTACGTTTTTCATAGCTTTACTTCCAAATTTCACGGGTGTGGTACCATCCAAAGTGATATTGGAGCCCAAAAAAATGAAATCTGTGGCTGCTTCCACTTTTCCCCCTTATATTTGCCATAAAGTGATGGAAGCAGATGCCATGATCTTAGTTTTTTTAACATTGAGTTTCAAGCAAGCTTTTTCCATCCTCATCAAGAGGCTCTTTAGTTCCTCTTCACTTTCTACCATTAGAGTGGTATCATCTGCATAATTGAGGTTGTTAATTCCAACCACAATTATTCCAGCTCGTGATTCATACAGCCAGGATTTCCCATAATGTTCCGTTTAGTCACTCAGTTGTGTCTGACTTCTTGCAACCCCATGGACTGAAGGCATACCAGGTTTCCCCATCTATCACCAACACCTGTAGCCTACTCAAATTCACGTCCATCGTGTTGGTGATGCCGTCCAAACATTTCATCCTCTATCGTCTCATTCTCCTCCCACCTTCAGTCATTCTCAGCATCAGGGTCGTTTCCAATGAGCCAATTCTTTGCATCAAGTGGCCAACATATTGGGGTTTCAGCTTCAGCCACAGTCCATCCAATGAGCACTTAGGACTGATTTCTTTCAGTATTGACTGGATGGATCTCCTTGCAGTCCAAGGGACTCTCAAGAGTCTTCTCCAACACCACAGTTCAAAAGCATCAATTCTTTGGCACTCAGCTTTCTTTATAGTACAACTCTCACATCCATACATGAATGCTGCAAAAACCATAGCTTTGACTAGACGGACCTTTGTTGGTAAAGTAATGTCTCTGCTTTTTTTTTTTTAATTTTTTTTTATTAGTTGGAGGCTAATTACTTCACAACATTTCAGTGGGTTTTGTCATACATTGATATGAATCAGCCATAGAGTTCCACGTATTCCCCATCCCCATCCCCCCTCCCACCTCCCTCTCCACCCGATTCCTCTGGGTCTTCCCAGTGCACCAGGCCCGAGCACTTGTCTCATGCATGCTTTTTAATATGCTGTATAGGTTGGTCATAGCTTTTCTTCCAAGGAGCAGGTGTTTTTTAATTTCATGGCTGGGGTCACCATCTGCAGTGATTTTGGAGCCCAAGAAAAGAAAGTCTGTCACTCTTTCCATTGTTTCCCAATCTATTTGCCATGAAGTGATGGGACCAGATGCCATGATCTTAGTTTTCTGAATGTTGAGCTTTAAGCCAACTTTTTCACTCTCCTCTTTCACTTTGATCAAGAGTCTCTTTAGATCTTCTGTACTTTCTGCCATAAGGGTGGTTTTGTCTGCGTATCTGAGATTACTGATATTTCTCACAGCAGTCTTAATTGTAGCTTATGCTTCATCCAACCAGGCATTTTTCATGATGTACTCTGCATATAAGTTAAATAAGCAGGGTGGCAATATACAGCCTTGACATACTCGTTTCCCGATTTGGAACCAGTCTGCTGTTCCATGTCCAGTTTTAACTGTTGCATCTTGACCTACATACAGATTTCTCGGGAGACAGGTCAGGTGGTCTGGTAATCCTATCTCTTTAAGAATTTTCCACAGTTTGTTGTAATCTACACAGTCAAATGATTTGGCATAATTGATAAAGCAAAAGTAAATGTTTTTCCAGAACTCTCTTGCTTTTTCGATGATACAGAAGATATTGGCAAGTTCTGGATGTGATGGGTGATGCAAGTAAAGTCCAATGCTGTAAAGAGCAATTTTGCATAGGAACCTGGAATGTTATATCCATGAATCAAGGCAAATTGGAAGTGGTCAAGCAGGAGATGACAAGAGTGAGCATTGACATTTTAGAAATCTGTAAACTAAAATGGACGGAAACAGGAAAATTTAATTTAGATGACCATTATACCTACTACTGTGGGCAAAATCCCTTAGAAGAAATGGAGTAGCCATCATGGTCAACAAAAGAGCCTAAAATGCAGTACTTGGATGCAATCTCAAAAACGACAGAATGATCTCTATTGGTTTTCAAGGCAAGCCATTCAATATCACAGTAATCCAAATCTATGTGCCAACCAGTAATGCTGAAGAAGCTGAAGTTGAACAGTTCTATGAAGACCTATAAGACTTTCTAGAAGTAACATCCAAAAAAGATGTCCTCTTCATTATATCAGAGTGGAATCCAAAAGTAGAAAGTCAAGAGATAACTGGAGTAACAGGCAAATTTGGCCTTGAAGTACAAAATTAACTTGGGCAAAGGCTAATAAAGTTTTGCCAAGAGAACATACTGGTCATAGCAAACACCTTCTACCAAAAACACAAAAGAAGACTACACATGGACATCACCAGATGGTCAATACTGAAATCAGATTGATTATGTTCTTTGCAGCCAGAGATGGAGAAGCTCTATATAGTCAGCAAAAACAAGACCGGGTGCTGACTATGGCTCAGATCATGAACTCCTTATTGCAAAATTCAGACTTAAGTTGAAGGAAGTAGGGAAAACCACTAGACCATTCAGGTATGAATTAAATCAAATCCCTTACAATTATAGAGTGGAAGTGACACGTAGATTCACAGGATTAGACCTGGTAGAGTGCCTGAATAACTATGTACATTACATTGTACAGGAGTCAGGAATCAAGACCGTCCCCAAGAAAAAGAAATGCAAAAAGGCAAAATGGCTGTTTGAGGAAGCCTTAGAAATATCTGAGAAAAGAAGAGAAGCTAAAGGCAAAGAAAAAAAAAAAAAGAGGAAAATATACCCATTTGAATGCAGAGTTCCAAAGAATAGCAAGGAAAGGTAAGAAAGCCTTCCAAAGTGAGCAATGCAAAGAAAAAGAGGAAAACAATAGAAAGGAAAGACTAGAAATCTCTTCAAGAAAATTAGAGATACCAAGGGAACACTTCATGAAAAGATGAGCACAATAAAGGACAGAAATGATATGGACCTAATGGAAGCAGAAGATATTAAGAAGAGGTGGCAAGGATACAGAGAAAAGCTATACAAAAAAAGATCTTAATGACCCAGATAACCACGATGGTGTGATCATTCACCTAGAGCCAGACAACCTAGAATGTGAAGTCAAGTGGGCTTTAGGAAGCATCACAAGAATAAAGCTAGTGGAGGTGGTGGAATTCCAGCTGAGCTATTTCAAATCCTAAAAGATGATGCTGCAAAAGTGCTGCACTAAATATATCAGGTAATCTAGAAAATGCATCAGTGGCCACAGAGCTGGAAAAGGTCAGTTTTCATTCCAATCTCAAAGAAAGGCAATGCTGAAAAATGTTCAAACTACCACACAGTTGCAGTCATCTCACATGCTAGCAAAGTAATACTCAAAGTTCTCCAATCCAGGCTTCAACAGTATGTAAACCATGACCTTCCAGATAGTCAAGCTGGATTTAGAAATGACAGAGGAACCAGAGATGAAATTGCCAACACTTGCATGATGTACTCTGCATATAAGTTAAATAAGCAGGGTGACAATATATAGGCTTGAAGCACTTTTTTCACTATTTTGAACCAGTCCGTTGCTACATATCCAGTTCTAATTACTGCTTCTCATTCCACATACAAGTTTCTCAGGAGACAGTTAAGTTGGTCTGGTGTTTTCATCTCTAAGTATTTTCCACAGTTTGTTGTGATCCACGCAGTCAAAGGATTTAACATAGTCAATGAAGCAGACGTAGATGTTTCTCTAGAACTCCCTTGTTTTCTCTATGATCCAACAAATGTTGACAGTTTGATCTCTGGTTCTTCTGGCTCTATGAAACCCAGTGTGCACATCTGAAATTTCTCAGTTTACTTACTGCTGAATCCTAACTTGAAAGATTGTGAGCATAACCTTCCTAGCATGTGAAATGAGCACAGTTATATGATAGCCTGGTGGCTCAGAGGTTAAAGCGTCTGCCTGCAATGAGGGACACCTGGGTTCGATCCCTGGGTCAGGAAGATCCCCTGGAGAAGGAAGTAGCAACCCACTCCAGTATTCTTGCCTGGAGAATCCCACGGACAGAGGAGCCTGGTGGGCTAGAGTCCACAGGGTCGCAAAGAGTCAGATATGACTGAGCGACTTCACTCACTCACTCACTCTTGCATTTTTTGGCATTACTTTTCTTTAACATTGTAATGAAAGCGACCTTTTCTAGTCCTGTGGTCACTGCTGATTTTTACCAATTTGCTTACATATTGAGTGCAACACTTTAAAAACATCAACTTTTAGGATTCGAAATAGCTCACTGGAATTCTGTCACCTCCATTAGCTTTGTTCATAGTAATGCTTCCTAAGGCCCACTTGACTTCACACTCCAATATGTCTTGCTTTATTTATTTGTGATTTCTTTCTTTTCTCCTTGGTGTGCCTAACTAAAGGTTTTTCAATTTTTTTAATCTTTTAAATAAAATAGCTCTAAGTTTTACTGATCATTTCTCTTTCTTATTTTATGTATTTTTTCTCTTATTTCTTATTATTTCCTTCCTTATGTTGGCTTTGGGCTTTATTCTTCTTTCTCTAGGTGTTGGCATAGGTTGTTTATTTAAATTTTTCTTGCTATTTTGAGGAATGCTTGATTTTTCTGAACTTCCCTCTTAGAACTTCTTTTTTTTCCATTTATTTTTATTAGTTGGAGGCTAATTACTTTACAATATTGTAGTGGTTTTTGCCATACATTGACATGAATCTTTAGTTGTCTCTCATAGATTTTGTGACCTGTGTGCTTTCATTTTTCTCAAGGTATTTTCTGATTTCTTCTTTGATTTCATTGTTGACACCTTTTTTAGTGATCAAAAGTTTCAGTGAGATTTTATTATTAAAAAAAAAAAGAAATGGTGAAAGTAAACTAAAGGGCTTCATTGAGGTTGTGTTATACAAATGAAACTGTGAAACTGTACATAACACAAAATTATTGGTATATTTTTCATAGCATGTTGTTTAACCTCTATGTGTTTGTTCTTTCCTCATTTTCTTTCCATGGATAATTTCTAGTGTTGTAAGCAGAAAAGATGCTTGAGGTAATTTCTATTCTCTTAAATTTGTTGAGAAATTCTTTGTAATCTAATATGTGGTCTACCTTAGAGAACATTCTCTGCTTGAAAAGAATTTTTATTCTTCTTTTTTTAATGTAGTGTCCTGTAGATATCAATTACATCCAACTGGATTATCGTGTCATTCAAGACCTCAGATGACTTATTGATTTTCTGTCTGGATGATCTGTGCTTTGCTGTCAATGAGTTGTTAAATTTCCTTACAATTATAGTACTTCATCAGTGTTCCCCTTTTTGTCTGTTTCTATATTTAGGTTCTCCTACTTTCACTGCATATATGTTAATGAATGTAATATTCTCCTTCTCTATTGATCACTTTATGTTTATATAATGCCTTTCTTTGTCTTCCTTATGGTTTTTCTTTCTTATAAATTTTAGTCATTTGTTTATTTTTGGCTGTATTGGTTCTTTGTTACTGCAGCAAGCTGGGCTGCTCTTCATTGAGGTGTACAGGTTTCACTGTAGTGGCTTCACTTATTGCAGAATTAAAACTCAGTAATTGTGGCACACAGGCTTTGCCCCAGGCCTGTGGGATCTTCCATGACCAGGTATCGAACCTGAGCTCCCTGCATTGGCAGGCAGATTCTTAACCACTGGACCACCAGGGAAGTCCCTGGGTTGTTATTAAAGTCTATTTTGCCTGATGTGAGCATTGCTACCACTGTTTTTCTGTCATTTCCATTTGCATGAAACAATTTTCCTTTCATTCAGATTCAGTCTCTGTGTGTCTTTCAACCTGAAGTGAGTCAACATACTGTAGGTTCTTGTTTCTTATCCAATATGCAACTCTATGACTTTTTTCCCTTTGATAATGTTGTTTTAATTTTTTATATTTAATTTTTTTCTTTTATTTCTAACTGGAGGATAATTACCTTACAATAGTGTGATGGTTTTTGCTATATCTCAACATGAATCAACCATAGGTATACATGTGTCTCCACCCTCTTAAGCCTCCCTCACACCTCCTTCCCCATCCCACACCTCTACACTGTAACAGAGCACTGACTTCGGGTTCCCTGTGTCATACAAAAAATTCCCACTGGCTATCTATTTTACATATGGCTATGTACATGTTTCAGTGCTACTCTCTCAAATCATCCAACCTGGTCCCTCCATCGTTGTGTCCAAAAGTCTGTTCTCTATGTCTGTATCTCCACTGCTTCTTTGTAGATAAGGTCATCAGTATCATCTTTCTAGTTTCCAAATATATGTGTTAGTATATGATATTTGCCTTCCTCTTTCTGACTTACTTCACATTGTATAAATTTCTATTTTTGTGACAGTACCATACTCCCTGGATGACTGTAGCTTTTTAGTAAAGTATGAAATCAGGAATGTTGATTCCTCCAGCTCTTCTTTTTCAAGATTGCTTTGTCTATTCAGGGTTTTTGTGTTTCCATACAAAGTGTGAAATTATTTGTTCTAGTTCTGTTAAAGATACCATTGGTAGTTTGATATTGATTGCATTTAATCTATAGATTGCTTTGGGTAGTATAATCATTTTCACAATATTGGTTCTTCAATCCAAGAACGTGGTATATCTCTACATCTGCTTGTGTTGTCTTTAATTCCTTTCATCAGTGTCTTATAGTTTTCTGTATACAGGTCTTTTGTCTCTTTAGGTAAGTTTATTCCTAAGTATGCTATTCTTTGTGTTTTAATGGCAAATGAGATTGCTTCTATAATTATTATTTCTGATTTTTCATTGTTAGTGTAAAGGGATGCAAGAGATGTCTTTGCAACTCTATGTCTTTTGATTTGAGCATCTAGTCCACAAACATTTAAAGTAGCTATTGATTGGTATGTACTTACTGTCATTTTAATCCTTGTTTTCAAGTTGTTTTTGTAGTTCTTCTCTGTTCATTCCTTCTTTTTTTTTCCTTTTGTTGTTTGATTACTTTCTCTTGCAGTAAGCTTGAGTTCCTTTCCTTTCAGATTTTGTGAGTCTATTGTATACTGTTTATTTGTGGTTACCAAAGAGTTCAAATATGTTGACTCATAACTACATCTATTTGATTTAAGCTGATAGTCATTAAAGTTCAAATATATTCTAAAATATTAACATATACATTTTTATATGCTCTTACTTTTACATTTTGTGATTTTACGTCCCATTTTGCATCTTCTTGCTCATTCTTTAACTGTTAATTGTAGCTATTACTGATTTTATTATCTTTTTTTTAATCTATGTGTCTTCTTTGTAGACATCTTCAGTTCTGCTCAAAAGCAGCCTAAACTTGTGTTTTTTTCTGTGTTTCTTTTTTGTCCCAAGTCTAGTGCTTGGCTGTAGTGTGGAGTTGACTGGGACTTGTGTGGAGCGGGGTGGGGGTGGGGAGTATCAATGCTTTGTAAATTCAGGAACTGAGGTGGCTGCATTGCTACCTAATTTCTTGGATGCCTCTGGGGCAAATTTTTCTCAGGACCTGTTTGACCCATATACAGCACTAAGTTGCACTGTGGAGTGGGAGGAGCTAAGGCATTTTCACTAACAGAGGAATTGCTGTGTATTTCTGCACATAAGGATACTGGACATCACCCCATCACCTGGGCTATGCTATAGACTATCAGGCTGTCTCTAGTTAGCTAGCCAAGTCCTCTCTCAGGGCCTGTCTGTCCAGGATTTAGTGCTTAGACTCTGCAGCTCTTATGGGAACCCCTCAATATATATCTTGATATCTCCCATTTCTATACCCACTGCTCTGTGCAGCCAACTGACAATAGCCTCTGCAGCTCCACCTGGATCACATACCTGGAGCCCTGGACTGTCTCTGTGCAGTGAGATAGTATCTGCAGGGATCTTGCTCCAGACTTGATGTGGAGTGATTGGGACCAGAGTGTTCAGTCTTTTGGATCGTAAAGTGCAGTGAGGCAGCAGACACAAGTGTTAGGTTATCTCAGCCCTGATTGTCAGCAAGTCAGCATGCACACACTCCTTGCAAGTAGAGTCTAGGTTGTTCTAGCCCTTCCATCTGTCTCAGCAGATTTCCGAGCAGGCAAGAGAGCCTGTGCCCTGCGGGCAGGATCCCAGGACTCAGATGCCCCGCTAACTACCAAGGAGAGGGCCCACCAATTCAGTCCTCTCATATTTAGTTCTATTCATTTGTTTGTTTTAATTTTTTATGTTCCACTCTAAGTGAAAGCATACAGTGTCTTGCACTGAAATACTCCACTAATGATGTTTGTCCAACTTTATCACTGTTGTTGCAAAAGGCAGAATTTCATTTTTTATGGCTGAGTAATATTCTAATGTATAGATATTCTACACTGCATCTTCATATCCATTTATCTATGATGGAAATTTAAGTAGCTTCCATATCTTGTCTATGGTAAATAACACTGAGGTGCATGCTGCTGCTGCTGCTTAGTCACTCCAGACTGTCTGACTCTGTGAGCCTACTGACTGGAGCCCACCAGGCTCCTCTGTCCATGAAATTCTCTACGCAGGAGTATACTGGAGTGGGTTGCCATGCTCTCCTCCAGGGGATCTTCCCAACTCAGGTCAAACCAATATTTCCTGCATTGCAGGCAGATTCTTTACCACTGAGCTATTAGGGAAGCCTTTTCAAATTAGTCTTTCTGTTTTCTTTGGATATACACCCCAAAGTGGATTTACTGAATCACATGATCATGCTCTTTTCAGTTTTTTGAAAAAAATCCATGTTATTTTTCATAAAGCCTTTAACAATTTACATTTCCACAAAGGTTGTTTTTTCTCCACATCCTCAAAGATATTTATTATTTGTCGTCTTTTTGATGATTTTTTTTTCTGACAAATCTAAACTGATATCTCATTTTATTTTAATTTACCCTTCTTCAATGATGAGTGATGTTGAACATCTTTTCATGTGTGGTTTTCCACCTCTATATCTTCTTCGGAAAAAAATATCTACTCACATCTGCTGCCAACATTTTAAAAATTGTATTGTTAGCTTCATTGATATTGAGTTATGTGAGCTCTTTATATACACTGAATGTTAACACATTTGCAAACATCTTCTCCCATTCCATTAGGTTGTCTTTTCATTATGTTGATGGTTTCTTTTAGGGGTTTCTTTTGCTATGCAAAAATTTTTAAGTTTACTCAGATTCCTTTGTATATTTTTGCTTTTCTTTCTCTTACTTGAAGAGAAAAATTAAAATATATATATATATATATATATATTCCTAATACTTATGCCAAAGCATATTGTCTACTAGGAGTTATATGGTTTCTAGACTTACATTTAGGTCTTTAATCCATTTTGATTATATTTTTGTGTGTAGTGTGAGATATTCCAATTTCATTCTGTTATATGACCAGTTTCCTGACACCATTTTTGAAGAGACCAATCTATGTGTTTGTTTTTGTGCTGGAATCATATAGTTTTGGTAATTATAGCTTTATCTTGGAGTCTGAATCAGAAATGGTTATGCCTCCAGCTTTTTTTCCCCCCTTAAGATTGCTTTGGCTACTTGTGGTCTTTTTGTTTCATACAAATTTTAGGATTTCATATAGTTTTCAGGATAGAGGTCTTCGGTTTAAATATGTTTATATTCAATTGTTTCAAAGTGAAGAGGAACTAAAGAGCCTCTTGATGAAGGTGAAAGAGAAGAGTAAAAAAGTTGGCTTAAAGCTCAATTCCAGAAAAATAAATGACCCAATCAAAAAATGGGCCAGAGAACTAAACAGACATTTCTCCAAAGAAGACATACAGATGGCTAACAAACACATGAAAAGGTGCTCAACATCACTCATTATTAGAGAAATGCAAATCAAAACCACAATGAGGTACCATTACACACCAGTCAGGATGGCTGCTATCCAAAAGTCTACAAGCAATAAATGCTGGAGAGGCTGTGGAGAAAAGGGAACCCTCTTACACTGTTGGTGGGAATGCAAACTAGTACAGCCACTATGGAAAACAGTGTGGAGATTCCTTAAAACACTGGAAATAGAACTGCCATAGGACCCAGCAATACCACTTCTGGGCATACACACTGAGGAAACCAGATCTGAAAGAGACACGTGCACCCCAATGTTCATAGCAGCACTGTTTATAATAGCCAGGACATGGAAGCAACCTAGATGCCCATCAGCAGATGAATGGATAAGGAAGCTGTGGTACATATACACCATGGAATTTTACTCAGCCGTCAAAAAGAATTCATTTGAACCAGTCCTAATGAGATGGATGAAACTGGAGCCCCTTATACAGAGTGAAGTAAGCCAGAAAGATAAAGAACATTACAGCATACTAACACATATATATGGAATTTAGAAAGATGGTAACGATAACCCTATATGCAAAACAGAAAAAGAGACACAGAAATACAGAACAGACTTTTGAACTCTGAGGGAGAAGGTGAGGGTGGGATGTTTCAAAAGAACAGCATGTATACTATCTATGGTGAAACAGATCACCAGCCCAGGTGGGATGCATGAGACAAGTGCTCCGGCCTGGTGCACTGGGAAGACCCAGAGGAATCGGGTGGAGAGGGAGGTGGGAGGGGGGATCGGGATGGGGAATAAGTGTAAATCTATGGCTGATTCATATCAATGTATGACAAAACCCACTGAAATGTTGTGAAGCAATTAGCCTCCAACTAATAAAAAAATTATAAAAAAAAAAAAAAAAAAAACTCAACATTCAAAAAACACAGATCACGGCATCTGGTACCATTATTTCATGGCAAATAGATGAGGAAACAATGGAAACAGTGACAGACTTTACTTTCTTGGGCTCCAGAATCACTGCAGATGGTGACTATAGCCATGAAATTAAAAGACGTTTGCTTCTTGGAAGAAAAGCTATGACAAACATAGAAAGTGTATTAAAAAGCAGAGGCATTACTTTGCCAACAAAGGTCCATCTAGTCAAAGTTATGATTTTTCCAATAGTCATGTATGGATATGAGAGTTGGACCATAAAGAAGGCTGAGCACTGAAGAATCGATGCTTTTGAACTGTGGTGTAGGAGAAGACTCTTGAGGGTCCCTCAAACTGCAAGGAGATCAAATCAGTTAATCCTAAAGGAAATCAGTCCTGAATATTCATTGGAAGGACTGATGCAGAAGTTGAAGCTCCGATACTTTGGCCACCAAATGTGAAGAGTTGACTCATTGGAAAAGACCCTGATGCTGAGAAAGATTAAAGGCAGGAGGAGAAGGGGATGACAGAGGACAAGATGGTTAGATTGCATCACTGACTCAGTGGACATGAGTTTGAGCAAGCTCCGGGAGATAGTGAAGGACAGGGAAGCCTGGCATGCTGCAGTCCATGGGGTTGCAAAAAGTCAGACACGACTGAGCAACTGAACAACGACAGCAATATTTGATTGTAAATGGGATAGACTTACTGATTTCTCTTCCTGATAGTTCATTATTAGTGTATCGAAAAAAACATATTGATATTTTCAGTTTTCTCTATGTAGTATCATGGAGAAGGCAATGGCACCCCTCTCCAGTACTCTTGCCTGGAAAATCCCATGGATGGGGGAGCCTGGTAGGCTGCAGTCCATGGGGTCGTGAAGAGTCGGACATGACTGAGTGACTTCCCTTTCACTTTTCACTTTCGTGCATTGAAGAAGGAAATGGCAACCCACTCCAGTGTTCTTGCCTGGAGAATCCCAAGGACAGGGGAGCCTGGTGGGCTTCTGTCTATGGGGTCACACAGAGTCGGACACGACTGAAGTGATTTAGCAGCAGCAGCAGCTATATAGGATCATGTAATATATAAAGAGTGGTAGTTTTACTACTTCTTTTCCAAATTAGACGACTTTCATTTCTTTTTCCAGTTTGAATTCTTTGACTCTGACTTCCAATGCTATGTTAACTAAAAATGGTAAGAGTGAAAACTCACATTTTGTTCTTAATTTTAGAGGAAATGTCTCATTCCTGTGAGGGACAGGAAATCTTAATGTCCATGGGTTGCACTGAACAACAACAACTTCAATTTTTCACTCTTGAGAATTATGTTAGGTGTGAGTTTTACAAAAATAGCCTTTATGATTTTTGGGATATGTTCCCTCTGTACCAAATTTATTTAGCATGTTTAAAATTATAAAAGTTACTGAATTTTATCAAATGTTTATTTGTATGTCTATTGAGATTACATGTGATTTTTATTCCTAGATTTTTTTTCTTGGTTTGTGGATCACATTGTTTGATTGCAAACATTAAAGCATCCTTGCATTGTGGTTTTGATTTGCATTTCTCTGATAATGAGTGATGTTGAGCATCTTTTCATGTGTTTGTTAGCCATCTATATGTCTTCTTTGGAGAAATGTCTGTTAAGTTCTTTGGCCCATTTTTTGATTGGGTCGTTTATTTTTCTGGAATTGAGCTGCAGGAGTTGCTTGCATGTTTTTGAGATTAATTCTTTGTCAGTTGCTTCATTTGCTATTACTTTCTCCCATTCTGAAGGCTGTCTTTTCACCTTGCTTATAGTTTCCCACACCGAGGAAACCAGAATTGAAAGAGACACGTGTACCCCAATGTTCACTGCAGCACTGTTTATAATACCCAGGGCATGGAAGCAACCTAGATGTCCATCAGCCGACAAATGGATAAGAAAGCTCTAGTACATATATACAATGGAATATTACTCAGCAATTAAAGGTACATTTGAATCAGTTCTAATGAGGTGGATGAAACTGGAACCTGTTATACAGATGAAGTAAGCCAGAAAGTAAAACACCAATACAGTATACTAATGCATATATATGGAATTTAGAAAGATGGTAATGATAACCCTGTATGCAAGATGGCAAAAGAGACACAGATGTATAGAAAAGTTTTTTGGACTCTGTGGGAGAAGGCAAGGGTGGGATGATTTGGGAGAATGGCATTAAAACATGTACATTATCATATATGAAACATATCGCCAGTCCAGGTTCGTTGCATGATACTGGGTGCTCGTGGCTGGTGCACTGGGATGACCCAGAGAGATGGGATGGGGAGGGAGGTGGGAGGTGTTTCAGGATGGGGAACGCATGTACACCTGGGGCATATTCATGTCAATGTATGGCAAAACCACTACAATATTATAAAGTAATTAGCCTTCAATTAAAATAAATAAATATATATTTTAAAAAAATCCTTGCATTCATGGGATAAATTCTACTTGGTTATAGTGTATAATTCTTTTTATATATTGTTAATTTCAGTTTCCTAATATTTTATTGAGGATTTTTGCATCTATATTCATCATTAATAAAAGACATTTATTTTTTTAATGCATTTTTAATTGAAGGATAATTTCTTACAGAATTTTGTTTTTTTCTGTCAAACATCAACAAGAATCAGCCATAGGTACACGCATGTCTCTTCCCTCCTGAACCTCCCTCCCACCCTTCTAGATTGTTACAGAGCCCCTGTTTGAGTTCCCTGAGTCATACAGCAAATTCTCATTGGCTATCTGTTTTACATATGGTATTGTAAGTTTCCATGTTACTCTCTCCATACATCTCATCCTCTCCCTCATCCCATACCCTTCTCCCTCCTCCCCTTCCCCTGTGTCCTTAAGTCTGTCCTCTATATCTGTTTCTCCATTGCTGCCCTTGCAAATAAATTTATCAGTACCATCTTTCTAGATTCCATAAATATGCATGAGTATACGATATTTACATTTCTCTTTCTGACTTACTTCACTCTGTATAAAAGGCTCTAGATTCTTCCACCTCATTAGCTCAGTTCAGTCACTCAGTCATGTCCAACTATTTGTGACTCCATGGACTGCAGAATGCAAGGCTTCCTTGTCCATCACCAATTCCTGAGCTTGCTTAAACTCATGTTCATCGAATCAGTGATGCCATCCAACCATCTCATCCTCCATTGTTCCCTTCTCCTCCTGCCTTCAATCTTTCCCAGCAACAGGGTCTTTTCTAATGAGTTAGTATTTCACATCATGTGGCCAAATATTGGAGTTTCAATTTCAGCATCAGTTCTTCCAATGAATTTCAGGGTTGATTTCTTTAGGATTGACTGGTTTAATCTCCTTGCTATTCAAGGGACTCACTAGAATCTTCTCCAACACCACAATTCAAAAGCATCAATTCTTCAGCACTCATTTTCCTTATGGATCAACTCACACCCATACATGACTACTGGAAAAACCATTGCTTTGACTAGAGGGACCTTTGTTGGTAAAGTAAGGTCTCAAGGTTTTTACATGCTGTCTAGGTTTGCAATAGCTTTTCTTCCAAGGAGAAGAAAATTTCTGCTAATTTCATGGCTGCAGTCACCATCTGCAGTGACTGTGGAGCCCAAGAAAATAAAGTCTGTCACTGTTTCTATTGTTTCCCCATTTATTTGCAATGAAATGCTGGGGTGAGATGCCGTGGTCTTCATTTTTTGAATGTTGAGTTTTAAGCCAGATTTTTCACTTTCCTCTTTCAACTTCATCAAGAGGCTCTTTAGTTCCTCTTTGCTTTCTGTCATAAGGGTGATGTCATTTGCATATCTGAGGTTATTGATGTTTCTCCTGGCAATCTTGATTCCAGCTTGTGCTTCAACCAGTCTGGCATGTCAAATAATGTACTCTGCATATATGTTAAGTAAGCAAGGAGACACTATTCAGTCTTGACTTACTCCATTCCCAATTTGGAAACAGTCCGTTGTTCCATGTTTGGTTCTAACTGTTGCTTCTTGACCTGAATACAGATTTTTCAAGGAGCAGGTAAGGTGGTCTGGTATTTCCAACTTTTTAAGAATTTTCCACAGTTTGTTGTGATCCACACAGTCAAAGGCTTAACAAAGTCAATGAAGCAGAAGTCTATGTTTTTCTGAAATTCTCTTGCTTTTTCTATGATCCAATGAATGTTGACATTTTGATCTTATGTTCCTCTGCCACTCTTAAATCCAGCTTGAACATCTGGAAGTTCTCAGTTAATATACTGTTGAAGCCAAGTTTGGAGAATTTTGAGCATTACTTTGCTAAAGTGTGAGATGAGTGCAATTGTGCCATAGTTTAGACATTCATTGGCATTGCTTTTCTTTAGGATTGGGATGAAAATTGATATTTTCCAGTCCTCTGGCCACTGCTGATTTTCCAAATTGGCTGGCATATTGAGTGCAGCACTTTAACAGCATCTTCTTTTAGGTTTTGAAATTGCATAGCTGAAATTTCATCACCTCCATTAGCTTTGTTAGCAGCAATGCTTCCTAAGGCCCACTTGACTTCACATTCCAGGATACCTGGCTCTAGGTTAGTGATCACACCATCATGGTTATCTGAGTCTTTAAGATTTTTTTCTGTATAGTTCTTCTGTGTATTCTTGCCACCTCTTTTTAATATCTTCTGCTTCTGTTGGTCCATACCATTTTGCTCCTTTATTGTGCCCATATTTGCATGAAATATTCCCTCAGTATCTCTAATAATCTCGAAGAGTTCTCTCATCTTTCCCATTCCACTGGTTTCCTCTATTTCTTTGCATTGATCACTTAGGAAGTCTTTCCTATCTCTCCTTGCTATCTTTGGGACTCTGCATTCAGATGGATATATCTTTCCTTTTTTTTTTCCTTTTCTCTCTTCCATGCACTTCATTAGAATCAACTCAAATGTGTTCCTTTCTATGGCTGAGTAATATTCCATTGTGTATATGTACCATGGCTTTTTTATATATTCATCTGTTGATGGACATTTAGGTTACTTCCATATTCTACCTATTGCAAATAGTGCTACAAAGAGCACTGGGGTACATGTATCTCTCAATTTTGGTTTCCTCAGGCTATATGCCTAGGAGTGGGATTGCTGGGTCATGTGGTGGTTTTATTGCTAGGTTTTTAAAAAGAAATCTCCATACCATCTTCCTAGTGGCTGTATCAATCTACTTTCCCACAAGCAATGCCAGAGGGTTCCCTTTTCTCCACACTTTCTCCAGCGTTTATTGCTTGAAGACTTTTTGATGATGACCATTCTGATTGGTGTGAAGTGATGTCTCATTATTTTGAATTGTATTTCTCTAATAATGAGCGATGCTGAATATCTTTTCATATCTTTATTAGTCATGTCTTCTTTGGAGAAATGTCTGTTTAGGTCTTTTTCCTCACTTTTTGATAGAGCTGTTTGCTTTTCTGATAATGAGTTGTATGTGCCTCTTGTATATTTTGCAAATTAGTTCTTTGTCGGTTGCTTCCTTTGCTATTATTTTCTCCCATTCTGAAGGTTGTCTTTTCACCTGCTTGTAGTTTCCTTTGTTGTGCAAAATCTTTTAAGCTTAATTAGGTCCCACTTGTTCATTTTTGTTTTTATTTCTATGACTCTAGGAGGTGGGTCATAGAGGATCTTGCTGTGGTTTATGTCATCAAGTGTTCTGTCTATATTTTCCTCTATGATTTTTATAGTTTCTAGTCTTACATTTAGGTCTTTAATCTACTTGAGATTATCTTTGTGTATGACATTAGGAAATGTTCTAATTTCATTCATTTACATGTAGCTGTCCAGTTTTCACGACACTACTTACTGAAGAGGCTATCTTTGCTCCATTGTATATTCTTGCCTCTTTGGTCAAAATTAATGTACCCATAGGTGTGCGGGTTTATCTCTGTGCTCTCTATCTTGTTGCATTAGTCTATATTTCTGTTTTTGTGCCAGTATCATACTGTCTTGATAACTATAGCTTGTAATAAAGTCTGAAGTCAAGAATGTTGATTCCTCCAGCTCCATGTTTCTTTCTCAAGACTGCTTTGGTTATTCAGGTTTTGTTGTTTCCATATGAATTCTGATAATTTTTCTTCTAGTTCCATGAAAAATGCCATTGGTAATTTGATAGGGATCACACTGAATCTGTAGATTGCATTTGACAGTATAGTCATTTTCAATATATTGATTCTTGTTACCCAGGAACATGGAGTATCTCTCCTTCTGTTTAAGTCATCTTTGATTTCTTTCATCAGTGTCTCATAATTTCCTGTACACAGCTCTTTTGTCTCCTTAGGTAGGTTTATTCCTATATATTTTATTGTTTTGTTGCAATGGTGAATGGGATTAATTCTTTAATTTCTCTTTCTGATTTTTTATTGTTATTATATAGGAATGCAAGTGATTTCTATTTATTGACCTTGTGTCCCACTACTTTGCTAAATTAACTGACTAGCTCTAATAATTTTCACATAGTTTCTTTTGGGTTTTCTATATAGTATCATGTCATCTACAAACATTGAGGGTTTTACTTTTTCTTTTCCAATCTGGATTATTTTTGTTTCTTTTTTGCCTTGAATGTTGTAGTTAGGACTTCCAAAACTATGTTAAATAATACTGGTGAGAGTGGACACACTTGTTTTGTTCCTCATCTGAGAGGGAAAGCTTTCAATTTTTCACCATTGAGCATTTATTGACTGTATATTTTTTGATAATGGCCATTCTGACCAGTGAGAGGTGGTATCTCATTGTAGTTTTGATTTGCATTTCTCTAATAATGAGCAGTGTTGAGTATCTTTTCATGTGTTTATTAGCCATTGGTATGTCTTTAAATAAATGCTTGTTTAGGTGTTTTTCCCACTTTTTGATTGGTTTGTTTGTTTTCCTTGTATATTTTGGAAATTAATTCTTTGTCAGTTTGCTATTATTTTGTCATTTGCTATTATTTTCTCCCATTCTGAGGGGTTTCTTTCAGCTTTTTTTCCCCTATATTTTATTGCTAACCTGTAACCAAACCCTTCTCCCAGCTGTGTAACTGTCTCTCAGTATTCAAGCACATTGCTGCTGCTGCTGCTAAGTTGCTTCAGTGATGTCCGACTCTGTGCGATCCCATAGATGGCAGCCCACCAGACTCCGCTGTCCCTGGGATTCTCCAAGCAAGAACACTGGAGTGGGTTGCCATTTCCTTCTCCATCTTTCAGCTTTTTTAACAGTCTCCTTTGCTGTATAAAAGTTTTTAAGTTCAATTAGTTCCCACATGTTTATTTTGTTTTTATTTCCATTGTTCTAGGAGATGTGTCATAGAGGATCTTGATGTGATTTATTTCAAAGAATGTTCTACCATTGTTTTTCTCTAAGAGTTTTATACTTCCTGGCCTTACACCTAAGTCTTTAATCTATTTTGAGTTCATCTTTGTATATAGTTAAGAGCTTCCTATGTGTAGTATCATTTCTTCTGCAAGCAGTGAGAGTTTTACTCCTTTTCCAATCTGTATTCATTTTATTTCTCTTTCTTTTCTGATTGTATCAAGACATTTTCTAATTTACTCTTTCTTTCTTGACTCATTTGTATTTTTAGTACCATGTAATTTACTTTTCATGTATTGTGTGGTGTTTATTTTCTCATTTTTCTGTTATTAACATATATTTTCATATTTTAGGGGCTAGAAAATGTTTTTGATATGATTTCTACACTTTTAAGTTTGTTGAGACTTGTTTTATGGCCTAGCATGTGACCAATCCTGGAGAATGTTCCATGTGCACTTGAAAATGATATGCATTCTGCAGTTTGGGTATGGAATGCCCTGTTTACATATATTAAATTCAATTGATATGATGTATCATTCACAGACACTTGATTGGAGATGTGATGAAGGCTTGAGGGCTTGTAGATGCATTTCTATTGTGATTTCACTATTTCCTCAATGTGTGTACCATGGTTAGAGTCATGTTCAGGGTTGGGGGATGTTGATGCCATACCACTGAGCTTCCCTCACCCCCTCCCAAGTGTACACAAGGATGCACACTCAACAATGGCATTCTCCAATCTGAAGTTAGTTTTGCTCCCACAAGAGTGTGTGTAGGGATGCAAGAGTTGGCACTGGATGTTTCTGGCTTTTTAGAAGCAGAACTGGAGTCTGAGACAGCTCTGTTCTCTTCAAATGTGTGTACTCACACTTGGAATGGCAGCCTCTTAATTAAGATCTCCAGAACAAGAGGGGCTGGAGAAGAAGCCTGGTATCAACTGGGAGGTGTAATGTGATGGTCCTAGTAAGCTGGCCAAAGCCCCAGGCTATTTTTCACATGTCTCTGTGCTGTGATGGGGAGTAAAACTGAGTACTTCACTTCACAGTGGTCAGAATGGCCATCATCAAAAATACATCCTGGAGAGGGTGTGGAGAAAAAGGAAACCTCCTATACTATTATTAGGAATGTAATTTGGTGCAGCCACTATGGAGAAGAGTATGGAAGTTTCTTAAAAAAAAAAAATAAAAATAGACCTACCATATTATCCTTCAATCCCACTCCTTGGCATATTTCTGGAGAAAACTAATTTGAAAAGATACATGCACCCCAGTGTTCATTGCAGCACTGTTTACAATAGCCAAGATATGCAAACAAGCTAAATGTCCATTAATAGATGAAAGGATAAAGAAGTGATGCATGCACATGCACACACACACACACACACAATGGGATATTACTTGGTCATAAAAAAAGAATAAAATAATGCCATTTGCAGTAACATGGATGAGTCTAGAGATAATCATACTAAGTTAAGTAAGTCAGACAGAGAAAGACAAATATTGTATGAAATTATTTATAATCTAAAGGGAAAAAAAAGACATATAAACATATTTCCAAAACAAAAAGAGACTCACGACACAGAAATCAAATTTCTGTTTACCAAAGGGGAAAGGACAGTGGGGGGATGGATAAACTGAGAGGCTGGAATTAACATATACACACTAGGTTATATAAAATATATCACCAACAAGGACCTACTATATACCACAGGGAATTATGCTCAGTATTACATGCTAACCTTACAAGGGAAAACAATCTGAAAAAGAAATTTACATGATATTGCAAATAAACTGTTTTTCAGCCATCCAGTAGTCTCTGACTCTTTGTGACCCTATGGACTATAGAACACTAGGCCTCCCTATCCCTCACCATCTCTCGAAGTTTGCCCAAGTTCATGTCTACTGCATCAGTGATGCCATCCAGCCATTTCATCCTCTGATGCCCTCTTCTCCTTCTGCCCTCAATCTATCCCAGCATCAGGGACTTTTCCAATGACTCAGCTGTTTATATCAGGTGACCAAAATACTGGAGCTTCAGGTTCAGCATCAGTCCTTCAAATGAGTATCCAGGGTTGATTTTCCTTAAGATTGACTGATTTGATCTTGCTGTCCAAGAGACTCTCAGGAGTCTTCTCCAGCACCACAATTTGAAGGCATAAATTCTTTGGCACTCTGCGTTATTTATGGTCCAGCTTTCACAACTGTATGTGACCACTGGCAAAATCATCCCCTTGACTATATGGGCCTTTGTTGGCAGAGTAATGTCTCTGCCTTTTAAAACACTGTCTAGGTTTTTTTGTCTAGGTTTGTCATAGCTTTCCTGCCAAGAAAGAATTGTCTTCTGATTTCATGGTTGAAGAATAAACTATAAATAATAAACTCTAAATATACTATAGAATATAGTATATTTTATAGAATAAACTATACTTCAATTTAAAAAAGCAGTGTAGCAGTTTATTATATCCTCCCAGTAAGCCCCACTGATTTTCAAACCAGCTAGAAGGTCTGGTACACTTAGTGTCAGACTCATGGCTGGGATTTCTATTGTTTGGCTGAAATCTTGTTACCCAATGACAATTCTCTTGCTTATGTTATCCCCTCCTCTTCTATGTCTCCGTTATTGGTGCATGCATGCTCTGGCCAGATCAATTCCCCTTTCCTATGAGACTCTGTGGATCTTTATTTACTTCCTTCATCATTAAAGAGATGCTCTGCTATCCCCAGGTCTATTTCAGCGAGAATTGCTCTATATGTAGTGGTAAATTTTTACATGTTTCTAAAATATCCTCCTACAACACCATCTTTATCTTTATGGTAGTTCTATTTGTTATTTTTTCAGAATCTCCATAGTTTATTAGAAACTGGCTGAACCAATTTACACCCCATTCAACAGTGCATGACGGTTCATTTTTCTCCACAACTTAACCTATAATTGTTATCATTTTGAATAGTTCTTAACACGTGTAAGGTGGCAATCTCACTGTGATTTTGATTTGCAGTTCCCTGATGGTTAGTGATATTGAGCATGTTTTCATGTATCTAATGACTGTATGTATGTATTCTTTAGAAAAATGTCTATTAATGCCATCTGCCCATTTTGTGATCATATTTTTTGGTGTTACATTGAAATTTTTTTTGTATATTTTGTATTCAATCCTTTATCAGATACTGTTTGCAAATATTTTCTTTTCAGTTTGCTGTCTTTTGATTTTGCTGATGGTTTCCTTAATTTCACAAAAGCTTTATAATTTTATATAGTCCCATTTGCTTAAGTTTTCTTTCTTTCTTTTTTTTTTTTTTGCTCTTGCCTGAGGAGATAGAACACCCAAAATATTGTGAAGACAGATACCAAAGAGTGTATCTATGCCTCTGTTTTCTTTCAGATGTTATGATTTCAGATCTTTCATTTAAGTTTTTAATCAATTCTGAGTTTCTTTTGCATTAATATATAGTTTCAGAAAGTGGTCCTATTTCATTCTTTTGTATGTAGCATGCAATTTTCCAAACACAATTTATTGAAGAGCCTGCTTTTTGCCATAGATAAATTAATCATATGTGTGTGGGTTTATTTGGTTGCTCTCTATTTCGTTTCATATATGTTTTCTTTTGTTCCGGGATCATATAGTTTTGCTTAATGTAACTATATATTATAGTCTGAAGCCAGGGACCGTGATATCTCCAGCTTTCTTCTTAACATCAAGATTGCTTTTAATATTTCAAGACTTTGTGGTTTTGTACTAATTGTAGGATTTTTTGTTCTAGTTCTGTGAAAAATAGTTGTTTTGATAAGTATTGCATTAAAATTGTAGGTAGCCTTGGAGATTGTGTTCATTATAACAATATTAATTCACCCAGTGATGGCAGTATATCTCTCCATTTGTTTGTGTTGTCTTCAATTTCTTTTATCAATGTCTTATAGTTTTCCCAGTAGAGTTTCTTGCATCTCCTTGGTTAGATTTATCCCTAGGCATTTTATTCTTTTTGATGCATTTTGTATCTAAGTTTTAAAGTTCAACTTTCTGATAGTTCATTATTAGTGTGTAGAAATTCAATAGATTTTATATATCAATTGTCATATCCTGAAACTTTACTGAATTCACTTATTACTTCTAATAGTATTTGTTGGCATATTTAGGGTTTTCTGTATATAGTATCTTTTCATTTGCAAACAGTGACAGTTTTACTTCTTACTTTTCAATTTGGTTTGCTTTTATTTCTTTTTCTTGCCTATTTGCTGTGGCCGAATTTCCAATGAAAAAAGAAAGGGAAAATGTTAGTTGCTCAGATATGTCTGACTCTTCGTGACCCCATGGACTATATAACCTGCCAGGCTCCTCTGTCCATGGAACTCTCCAGGCAAGAATACTGAAGTGGGTAGCCATTCCCTTCTCCAAGGGATCTTCCTGACCTAGAGCTTGAACCTAGGTTTCCTGCATTGCAGGCAGATTCTTTACCCTCTGTGTCATCAGGGAAGTTCAAGATTTCCAATACTCTGTTGGAAAAAAAGTGTCAAGAGTGGCATCCTTGACTTTTTACTTATAGGAAATACTTTCAGCTTTTCACTGTTGAGTCTGATGTTGACATTGGCTTTGCCATATATTTACACATACATACATATTATTATTTTGAGTTATAACTATTTTATACCAAATTTGTTGAGAGTTTTTTTTCCCTCATAAATGGATGTTGAATTCTGCCAAAAGATTTTCCCATCTAGTAAGAATATCATATTTTTTCTTCACTTTATTCATGTCATGTATCATATTGATTTGTGAACATTGACCATCCTTGCATCCTTGGGATAAACACCACTTACTCATAGTGCATGATTCTATGTGTCATTTAATTTGATTTCTTAAAGTTTTGTTCTGGATTTTTTGTATCTATATTAATCAGAAATATTGACATGTAATGCTTTTTGTGTGGTCTGATTTTGGTATAAACATGATGCTGGCATCATAGAATGAGTTCAGAATAGTTAATTTCTCTTCAAATTTTGAAAGTTTCAGAAGAAAATGTAGTAATTCTTCTTTAACTTTTTGGTAAGATTCACCTGTGAAGTTATTTGTTATAGGACTTTTCTTCCTTTGGAGGATTTTACTTAATTTACTGATTCAATTTTATTTCTGGTAACCAGTCTTCATATTTTCTATTTCTCTCTGATTCAGTTTTGGAAGACTGTAGACTTCTAGACAATATTCATTTCTTTGAGGTTGTCCAATTTTTCAGATGGTCAATACTGAAAGCAGATTGATTATATTCTTTGCAGCCGAAGATGGAGAAGCTCTATACAGTCAGCAAAAACAAGACTGGGAGCTGACTGTGGCTCAGATCATGAACTCCTTATTGCAAAATTCAGAATTAAATTGAAGAAAGTATGGAAAACCACTAGACCATTGGGGTATGACCTAAATCAAATCCCTTATGATTATACAGTGGAAATGACAAATAGATTCAAGGGATTAGACATGATAGACAAAGTGCCTGAAGAACTATGGACAGAGGTTCATGACATTGTACAGGAGGCAGTAATCAAGACCATCCCCAAGAAAAAGAAATGCAAAAAGGCAAAATGGTTGTTTGAAGAGGCCTTACAAATAGCTGAGAAAAGAAGAGAAACTAAAGGCACAGGAGAAAAGGAAAGATAAACCCATTAGAATGTGGAGTTCCAAAGAAGAGCAAGGAAAGATAAGAAAACATTCCTCAGTGATCAATGAAAAGAAAGAGAAGAAAAAATAGAATGTGAAAGACTAGAGATCTCTTTAAGAAAATCAGAGATACCAAGCGAACTTTTCAACAAAAATGGGCACAATAAAGGACAGAAATAGTACGGACCTAACAGAAGCAGAAGATAATAAGAGGTGGTGACAATACACAGAAGAACTGTACAAAAAAAGATCTTCCCGATCCAGATAATCATGATGGTGGGATCACTCACTTAAAGCCAGATATCCTGGAAAGTGAAGTCAAGTGGGCCTTAGGAAGCATCATCATGAACAAAGCCAGTGGAGGTGATGGAATTCCAGTTGATCTATTTCAAATCCTAAAAGATGATGCTGTGAAAGTGCTGCACTAAAAGCTCTAGCAAATTTGCAAAACTCAAAAGTGGCCACAGGACTGGTAAAGGTCAGTTCTCATTCCAATCCCAAAGAAGAGCAATGCCAAAGGATGTTCAAACTATGGGACAATTGAACTCATTTCACATGCTATCAAAATAATACTCAAAATTTTCCAAGCCATTCTTCAACAGTACATGAACCATGAAATTCCAGATATTCAAGTTGGATTTAGAAAAGGCAGAGGAACAAGAGATCAAATTGCCAATATCTGTAGGATCATCAAAAAGCAAGAGATTTCCAGAAAAACATCTAATTTTGCTTTATTGGTTATGCCAAATCCTTTGACTGTGTGGATCACAACAATCTCTGTGAAATTCTTAAAGAGATGGAATATCAGACTTCCTGACCTGCCTCCTGAGAAATATGTATGCAGGTCAAAAAGCAACAGTTAGAACTGGATATGGAACAACAGACTAGTTCCAAACCAGGAGAGGTACATCAAAGCTGTATGTTGTTACCCTGCTTATTCAACTTATGTGCTGAGTGCATCATGAGAAATGATGGGCTGGATGAAGTACACGCTGGAATCAAGATTGTCAGGAGAAATATAAATAACCTCAGATATACATGTGACACCATCTTTATGGCAGAAAGTGAAGAAGAACTAAAGAGCCTCTTGATGAAAGTGAAAGAAGAAATTGGAAAAGTTGGCTTAAAACTCAACATTCAGAAAACTAAGATCATGAAATCTGGTCCCATCACTTCATGGCAAATAGTTGGGGAAACAGTGAAAACAGTGACAGACTTTATTTTTTGGAACTCAAAAATCACTGCAGATGGTGACTGCAGCCATGAAATTAAAAGAAACTTACTCCTTGAAAGAAAATTTATGACCAAACTTGACAGCATATTAAAAAGCAGAGACATTACTTTGCCAACAAAGGTCTGTCTGGTCAAAACTATAGCTTTTCCAGTAGTCATGTATGGATGTGAGAGTTGGACTGTAAAGCAAGCTGAGCTCTGAAGAATTGATGCTTTTGAGGTGTGGTGTTGGAGAAGACTCTTGAGAGTCCCTGGGGCTGCAAAGAGATCCAACCAGTTCATCCTAAAGGAAATCAGTCCTGAATGGTCATTGGAAGGACTGATGCTGAGGCTGATACTCCAATACTTTGGCCACCTGATGCAAAGAACTGACTCCTTTGAAAAGGCCCTGCTGCTGGGGAAAATTGAAGGCAGGAGGGGAAGGGGACAACAGAATGAGATGGTTGAATGGCATCACCAACTCAGCAGACATGAGTTTGAATAAACTCCGGGAGTTGCTGTTGGAAAAGGAGGCCTGGTGTGCTGCTGTCCATGGGGTCACAAAGAGTCAGACATGATTGAGAGGTTGAACTGAACTGAACTGAACTGAATTTTTGATTTATAATTGTCCATAGTAGTGACTTAACTCCAGTACATTGGAAAAGTCTCTGATGCTAGAAAAGATTGTAGGCAGGAGGAGAAGGGGCAACAGAGGATGAGATGGTTGGATGGCATCACTGACTTGATTGACATGTGTTTGAACAAGTTCTGGGAGTTGGTGATGTACAGAGAAGCCTGGCGTGCTGCAGTCCTTGGGGTCGCAAAGAGTCAGACACAACTGAGCAACTGAACTGAAAGTTTTATTACCCTTTGTGTTTCTATGATGTCATAATTTATTTTCTTTCTTTTTTAATTTTCTTTACTTTGGCCCTATTCCTTTTTTTCTCTTTGTTGCCTTGATTTAAATGTTTATCAATTTTGTTTATCTTTTCAAAGAATCCATTCTTATTTTCATTTATCTTTTCTATTGTTTTGTATCCATTTAAAAAATGCCTACATTGATCTTTATTATTTCCTTCCTTCTTCTAACTTTGTTTTTTGTTTATTTTAGTTTCATTTATTTTAATGTGAGTTTTGAATTTTTATTTTGACATTTTTTTAGGGAAGTAGACCTATATCACTATAAACTTCCCTCTGATTGCTAATTTTGCTGTATTCCATATATGTTTTATTTATTTATTTTTTTTTGGGGGGGTGCAGTTTCTTTTTTTTTCCCCTTTATTTATTTTTTTTTCAGTGGGTTTTGTCATACATTGATATGAATCAGCCATAGATTTACACGTATTCCCCATCCCGATTCCCCCTCCCACCTCCCTCTCCACCCGATTCCTCTGGGTCTTCCCAGTGCACCAGGCCGGAGCACTTGTCTCATGCATCCCACCTGGGCTGGTGATCTGTTTCACCATAGATAATATACATGCTGTTCTTTCGAAACATCCCACCCTCACCTTCTCCCACAGAGTTCAAAAATCTGTTCTGTACTTCTGTGTCTCTTTTTCTGTTTTGCATATAGGGTTATCGTTATCACCTTTCTAAATTCCATATATATGTGTTAGTATGCTGTAATGTTCTTTATCTTTCTGGCTTACTTCACTCTGTATAATGGGCTCCAGTTTCATCCATCTCATTAGGACTGGTTCAAATGAATTCTTTTTAATGGCTGAGTAATATTCCATGGTGTATGTGTACCACAGCTTCCTTATCCATTCATCTGCTGATGGGCATCTAGGTTGCTTCCATGTCCTGGCTATTATAAACAGTGCTGCGATGAACATTGGGGTGCACGTGTCTCTTTCAGATCTGGTTTCCTCCATGTGTATGCCCAGAAGTGGGATTGCTGGGTCCTATGGCAGTTCTATTTCCAGTTTTTTAAGAAATCTCCACACTGTTTTCCATAGTGTCTGTACTAGTTTGCATTCCCACCAACAGTGTAAGAGGGTTCCCTTTTCTCCACACCCTCTCCAGCATTTATTGCTTGTAGACTTTTGGATAGCAGCCATCCTGACTGGTGTGTAATGGTACCTCACTGTGGTTTTGATTTGCATTTCTCTGATAATGAGTGATGTTGAGCATCTTTTCATGTGTTTGTTAGCCATCTGTATGTCTTCTTTGGAGAAATATCTGTTTAGTTCTTTGGCCCATTTTTTGATTGGGTCATTTAATTTCCTGGAATTGAGCTTCAAGAGTTGCTTGTATATTTTTGAGATTAATCCTTTGTCTGTTTCTTCATTTGCTATTATTTTCTCCCAATCTGAGGGCTGTCTTTTCACCTTACTTATAGTTTCCTTTGTAGTGCAAAAGCTTTTAAGTTTCATTAGGTCTCATTTGTTTATTTTTGCTTTTGTTTCCAATATTCTGGGAGGTGGGTCATAGAGGATCTTGCTGTGGTTTATGTCAGAGAGTGTTTTGCCTATGTTCTCCTCTAGGAGTTTTATAGTTTCTGGTCTTACATTTAGATCTTTAATCCATTTTGAGTTTATTTTTGTGTATGGTGTTAGAAAGTGTTCTAGTTTCATTCTTTTACAAGTGGTTGACCAGCTTTCCCAGCACCACTTGTTAAAGAGGTTGTCTTTTTTCCATTGTATATCCTTGCCTCCTTTGTCGAAGATAAGGTGTCCATAAGTTCGTGGATTTATCTCTAGGCTTTCAATTCTGTTCCATTGATCTATATTTCTGTCTTTGTGCCAGTACCACACTGTCTTGATGACTGTGGCTTTGTAGTAGAGTCTGAAGTCAGGCAGGTTGATTCCTCCAGTTCCATTCTTCTTTCTCAAGATTACTTTGGCTATTCGAGGTTTTTTTGTATTTCCATACAAATTGTGAAATTATTTGGTCTAGTTCTGTGAAAAATACCGTTGGTAGCTTGATAGGGATTGCATTGAATCTATAGATTGCTTTGGGTAGAATAGCCATTTTGACAATATTGATTCTTCCAATCCATGAGCATGGTCTGTTTCTCCATCTGTTTGTGTCCTCTTTGATTTCTTTCATCAGTGTTTTATAGTTTTCTATGTATAGGTCTTTTGTTTCTTTAGGTAGATATACTCCTAAGTATCTTATTCTTTTTGTTGCAATGGTGAATGGTATTGTTTCCTTAATTTCTCTTTCTGTTTTTTTCATTGTTAGTATATAGGAATACAAGGGATTTCTGTGTGTTAATTTTATATCCTGCAACTTTACTATATTCATTGATTAGCTCTAGTAATTTTCTGGTAGAGTCTTTAGGGTTTTCTATGTAGAGGATCATGTCATCTGCAAACAGTGAGAGTTTCACTTCTTCTTTTCCTATCTGGATTCCTTTTACTTCTTTTTCTGCTCTGATTGCTGTGGCCAAAACTTCCAACACTATGTTGAACAGTAGTGGTGAGAGTGGGCACCCTTGTCTTGTTCCTGATTTCAGGGGAAATGCCTTCAATTTTTCACCATTGAGGGTGATGCTTGCTGTGGGTTTGTCATATATAGCTTGTATTATGTTGAGGTATGTTCCTTCTATTCCTGCTTTCTGGAGAGTTTTAATCATAAATGAGTGTTGAATTTTGTCAAAGGCTTTCTCTGCATCTATTGAGATAATCATATGGTTTTTATCTTTCAATTTGTTAATGTGGTGTATTACATTGATTGATTTGTGGATATTAAAGAATCCTTGCATTCCTGGGATAAAGCCCACTTGGTCATGGTGTATGATTTTATCACTGTGCTTCTATTTTCATTTGTCTCTAGGTATCTATTTTATTTTATTTTTGTATTTCATAAGTGACCCACTGACTATGTGATAGCATACTGTTTAGACTTCACATCTTTTGTGGGTTTTCTACTTTCTGTATAGTCAGTTTTTATTTTCATACTCTTGTAGTTGGAAAAATTCCTTGATATGATTTTAATCTTCCTAAATTTTTTGAATCATTTTTTGCAGGCTAGCATACAATCTATCCTGGAGAATATACCAAATGCAGTTGAAATGAAAGTGTTTTCCAATAATTTTGGATGGAATATTCTATAAATATATATCTACCTATCTATCTGTCTAAAATCCATCTACTCTAATGCATCATTCAAGGTCAATGGTATTCTGTCCATTGATGTAAGATGTCCATATCTTCTTGATATTCTGTCCATTGATGTAAATGTGGTTTTAAAGTCCCTTATTTTTGTTGCATTGTTATCAGTTTCTTATTTTGTGATTGCTAATATATACTTTTTTTATATTTAGATGGTAATCTACTGGGTGAAATGCATTTATAGTTGTCTTGGTTTCTTGTTTGATTAACCCCCCTTTATCATCAGTTAATGCCTTTTATTTTTTCTTGCTTGAATCTTTGTTTTAAAGTCTATTTTTTTTCTGACTATTGCTACCCGGTTGGTTTTTGCTTTTTTAAAAAAAAAAAAAAAGATTTCCATTTGCATGGAATATCTTTTCTACTCCATCACTTTCAATCTGTATGTATTTTTAGTTCTGAAGTAAGCCTTTTGTAGGCAGCATAGACATTTATAAAAAAAATCACTTCATCTCTTTCGTGTCTTTTAACATGCAAAAATTAATATGATTTACATTGTATCAGAGGTCTGTTAAACTGTTCTCATTTTTAAAAATTATTTTCCCCATTTTTTCTGTTTAAGTAATTCTCACTAATCTGTCTTCCAGATCACTGAACCATTCCTGTGTATCATCTAATTTACTTTTGATTCTTTCTAGTGTATTTTTAATTTTATTTATTATATTCATCTCTTTCTTTTTTTAAAAAAAATATTTTCTAACTTTATGTCAAAATATTCACTGTGTTCTACTCTTCCTCTCTCAACTTAGTTGAGCATCTTTTTGATCATTATTTTGATCTCTTTATCATGCAAATTGCTTGCATCCATTTTGTTTAGTCTTTTGCAGAAGGTTTGTCTATTCTTTCATTTGAAACATGTTCCTCTGTCCTTCATTTTGCTTAATTCTCTCTGTTCATTTTATTTTGCTTTTATTTCCAATATTCTGGGAGGTGGGTCATAGAGGATCTTGCTGTGATTTATGTTCATTTTTGCGTATTAGGTAGATTGGTTTCATCTCCTGTTCTTAGAGAAGTGGCTTTTTCTAGGAGACACCTACATGCACCAGCAGCATGCTTCACTGTATTCACCAGAGATCTATGTTCTAAGAATGTGCTATATATGGGCTGCATGCATCCTTCTGTTGTGGCAAGAATAATCACTGTGGATGTACTACAGGTGGAGCTGACACTTAGCCAGGTAGGCTGAAGGCTTTATCTCATATGGTGGCTGTGGGCCTATTTGTCATCCAGACCAGGTCTCCATGTGACCATCCATGCAACCTAGTTGCGTGTCACTGCTTCAAGACAACTGGTGTGTTTTGAGGGGTGGTTAATCCCCCATTTCTAATAAGCTTCTAGTATGCAGTAGAATAAATTTCTCATCATAGCTTCTGCCAGCATCCATATCTGCATGGAGGAAATCAGTTGCCTCCTGCCTCTCTGGGAGGCTGTCCAAGATCAGCAAGTGGGTCTGACCCAGGCTTCTTTTAAGTTATTGCCTCTGTGCTGGAACTTAGTTTTGTGACATTTGTGCATACTCTTTAAGAGTGGAATCTGTTTCCAATTGCCCTCTGGCTCTCCTGAATGTAACCTTCACTGATTTTCAAATATGGATGTTCTGGGACTTATCTTCCAGACAACAGAATCCCAAAATGCGAACTCTGATGTGAGGCTTGGATCCCTTGCTCTTCAAGTAAGACCATTACAGTTATAATATTTGGAACTTTAGGGTATGGATCATGATTGTACTGCATTTCTACCACTCTACCTGTCTTGCTGTGGTTCCTTGTTTATATCTTTAGTTTTGGAAAATATTTCCTACTTGTCCTCAAGTTGTTCTCATAGATGGTTGCTCTATAAATAGCTGTAATGGTGTTCAGTTCACTCAGTCATGTCTGACTCTTTGCAACCTCATAGACTGCAGCATGCCGAGCTTCCTTGTCCTGCACTATCTCCCAGGGTTTGCTCAAACTCATGTCCATTGAGTTGATGATACAATCCAACCATCTCATCCTCTTTGTAAGGTTGTGAGGTGCTTTATACTGATTCAATCTCCATATTCATTATTAGTCTATTCAAATTTTCTATATCTTCATTATTCAGCCTTGGTAGTGAGAGGGTAACAGACAGGAAGGCTAGGGGTCCCCAAGTGGAGGAAAGAGACTGCAAGTGTCATATTTCTTTTTTCCCCTGTCTCTATACAAAATTAAAAGGAGGTTTCTTTTAAAACTCTATGTTGCCATGATGACACCTGGTTCCACCTGAACTTAACTTGAATCAAACCATGAGCTGACCAATGCATTTTTCTTATGGAAATGTTTTTCTTAAGCTATGTTAATGAAATATGTATTTACCCTAGAATTTGCCTTTCTTAAAGATTCATGTCAATTGTTTAATGGCCCTGATGACTCACCAATGTAATCTCAAAATGCATGTTGTGGGTGAGGGGCCTGGTGACACTCTCTGAGTTTTGAGACATTTCCTTTCTCTAATTAGCAGCTTGCTAATAGGTATATAACTTCTTGTTAAAAACTAGCAAGGGGACACTTTCTGGCCACTTCTGATGTCTATGTCAGAAGCTTTCTTTATCTCTTTTACACTTTAATAAGACTTTATTACAAAAAAGCTCTGAGTGACCAAGCCGCATCACTGACCCCATATCGAATTCCTCTTCTCTAGAGGCCAAGAATCCCTGCATCATTTATGGCTCATAGCAACAACCTTTCAGCAGATAATAGAAATATAATAATTTATCCATTTCTTCTAGTGTATCTATTTTTTATATGGCAAGTGTTGAATTAATCATATCTCTCAGTTTGTTACACTTATTACCATTGATCCATGAAAGATCCATGAAGAAAAGTTTTGTTTTTATTTACTTATCTATTTATTTCTTTCTTTTATCCCCATTACCAACTCCCATATCTATTTTTATATGGTAAGGGCTTCATTAATCATATATCTCAGTTGGTTACACTATTATCACTGGTCCATGAAAGATTTCTATTTTGTTTTTGTTTATTTATATATCTATTTATTTCTCTCTCTTCTCCCTATTACCAACTCCCATTCCTCCTTCTAACCATCTCATACAGCAAGCGCTTATTTGATTTCTGAATCTCTAATAATCTCTGCTCTAAAGTCACCTTTTAGAGAAAACTTTCCTGATTCCCCTCTCTGAAATATTAGCTCCCTGTCATTCTCCATCCTCTTACTCTGCTTATTTTCCTTTTACATGATACAGCATTGCCTAAACTTCAGTTATTTATTTCATTTAATCTAATGTAAGTTCTTAGGGGTGAGAAGTTTTTATTCACACCACTGTATTCTTAGAGCCTTAGAACAGTGCTTCCTGGCACAAACTGTATGCCCAAGCAATATTTGAAGGATGAATGTATGAGGGAATGTAAAAAGGAAACAAAGATCAGTGATAATAGGATGTTGAGAAGTCTCTGTAGATGATTCATAAATCTCTGAAGTGTTGTATGTGTTTATAATTAAACCCATGCGTTATTTGTAGTTTTAATGATATGTTCTTTCAACAAACACTACCTACTGTGCTATGCCCTGAAGAAACCAAGGCAAATAAGAAAATTCTTTCTCAGAAGGTGTTTGCAGTCTAACATGTTAACAAATATGTAAATAGACACTTCTAATATGGTGTAATAAGAGCATTAATACACATATGGACAAAGCACCATAATTCCTCAGGGAAGAAAGCAATGAAATTCAGCCAGGCCGGAGATGTATTAATGTACAAAATGACATTTAATTCATCCTTAAATAAATATCTATGGGACAATTACCATGCACCTACAGTGTGATAGGTTTCAGTGATATGGCATCAACTGTAACTGAGGCCCAAAATGAGAAATAGCTGAGTACCAAAAAAGAAACAATCACCTCCACAACAGATGAAATCAAGGTATAATTTAGGACTCATATTATTGCCAATGCAAGAGGTTCTTTCTCATGCAGTTAAAAAGTTCAGCAAAAAGAACTTTTGACAATCACTTGGAAGGAGACATTCTCTGGAGAGAAAAAACAGACAAATTTCAAGCAAACTGAAATAGACTCTGCTAAGTAATCCAACATTGCTTTAGTTCCCTGAAATGGAAAGGTGATCCTAAGAGTACACTCTGTTCTAATGGGTATGTCATGTTGGAGCCACCTTCCGAGATCCCAAAGCCCAGAAGACTGAATTTGTGGAGTGCATTTGGATTGCAGACAATTAAAAAAAATTAAAAACAAGGACTTCACCATTTCAAAATGGTATATTAAATGGTGTAAATAACAATGAGATATCATCTCACATCAGTCAGAATGGCCATCATCAAAAAACCTACAAATAAATACTGGAGAGGATGTGGAGAAAAGGGAACCGTCTTGTACTGTTGATGGGAATATGAGTTGATAGCGCCACTATGGAGAACAGTATGGAGATTCAATAAAAGCTAGGGATAAAACTACCATATAGCCCAGCAATGCCACAACTGGGTATATACCCTGAGAAAACCACAATTCTAAAAGACACATGCATCCCAGTGTTCACTGCAGCAGTATTTTACAATGAGCCAGGACATGGAAGCAGATGTCCATCAATAGATAAATGAATGAAGAAGTTGTGATACATATATACAATGTAATATTACTCAACCATAAAATGGAACAAATTTGAGTCATTTGAACTAAGGTGAATGAAATTACAGCCTGTTATACGGAGTGAAGTAAATCAGGAAGAGAAAAACAAATATTGTATATTAATGCATATATATGGAATCTAGAAAAATGGTATGATGATCCTACTTGCAGTGCAGGAATAGACACAGACATGAGAATGGACTTGTCGACACAGTGGGAGAAGGAGAGGGTGGGACAAATTGAGAGAGTAGCATTGAAATAGATAATTGCCATGTTTAAAATAGAAAGCTAGTGGGAATGTGCTATATAACACAGGGAGCTCAGCCCTATGCTATTAATACTTGACGACCTAGAAGGGTGGGATGGAGGGAGTGAGTGGGAAGGAGATTCAAGAGGGAGGGAATATATGTATACTTATGGCTGATTCACAATGTTGTATGGCAGAAACCAATACAACATTATAAAGCAAATATCATCCAATTAAAAATAAATTAAAAAAATGAAAAACATGGTGTGAATATAACTCTCCCAGCTACCTTTGAATGACTTTACTTGCTTTCAAACCTATAATTCCTAGGAGCATTATTCTTTATGCCACAACCACCAGTATAAGTTACAATAGTAAATGCTCCAAAGGCAGGCATTAACTTGGCCTGGAGTTACTTCTCAAATTGGGTAACTCTATATAACATGCTTAGTTTCATTGAGTAATATAAGACTGTGATCCGTGTGATCAGATTGGCTAGTTTTCTGTGATTATGGTTTCAGTATGTCTGCCCTCTGAGGCCCTCTCGCAACACCTACCATCTTACTAGGGTTTCTCTTACCTTGGACGTGGGGTATCTCTACGGCTGCTCCAGCAAAGCGCAGCTGCTGCTCCTTACCTTGGACGAGAGGTATCTCCTCATGGCTGCCGCTCATGACCCTGAACGTGGAGTAGCTCCTCTCGGCCCTCCTGCGCTGGCGCAATCACCACTCCTTGGACATGGGGTTGTTCCTCTTAGCCACCGTCCCTGGCCTTGGGCATGGGGTAACTCATCTTGGCAGCCACCTCTGACCTTAGGTGTGGGGTAGCTCCTCTCGGCCACCAGCCGTGACCTCGGGCGTGGGGTAGTTCCTCTTGGCCGCTGCCCCTGACCTCGGGCGTGTGATAGCTCCAACGGTATGGACATAACAGAAGCAGAAAATATTAAGAAGAGGTGGCAAGAATACACAGAAAAACTGTACAAAAAAGACCTTCACAATCCAGATAATCACTATGGTGTGATCACTCATCTAGAACCAGATATCCTGGAATGTGAAGTCAAGTGGGCCTTAGAAAGCATCACTACGAACAAAGCTAGTGGAGGAGATGAATTCCAGTTGAGCTATTTGAAATCCTAAAAGATGATGTTGTGAAAGTGGTGCACACAATATGCCAGCAAATTTGGAAAACTCAGCGGTGGCCACAGTACTGAAAAAAGGTCAGTTTTCATTCCAATCCCAAGAAAAGCAATATCCCAAAGAATGCTCAAAGTACCACACAATTGCACTCATCTCACATGCTAGTAAAGTAATGCTCAAAATTCTCCAAGCCAGGCTTCAGCAATACGTGAACCGTGAATGTCCAGATGTTCAAGCTGGTTTTAGAAAAGGCAGAGGAACCAGATATCAAATTGCCAACGTCTGCTGGATCATCGAAAAAGCGAGAGTTCCAGAAAAACATCTATTTCTGCTTTATTGACTATGCCAAAGCCTTTGACTGTGCATCACAATAAACAGTGGAAAATTCCGAAAGGGATGGGCATACCAGACCACCTGACCTGCCTCCTGAGAAATCTGTATGCAGGTAAGGAAGCAACAGTTAGAACTGGATGTGGAACAACAGACTGGTTCCAAGTAGGAAAATGAGTATGTCAAGGCTGTATATTATCACCCTGCTTGTTTAACTTCTATGCAGAGTACATCATGAGAAATGCTGGGCTGGAGGAAGCACAAGCTAGAGTCAAGATTGCCGGGAGAATTATCAATAACCTCAGATATGCAGATGATACCACCCTTACGGCAGAAAGTGAAGAGGAACTAAGAAGCCTCTTGATGAAAGTGAAAGAGGAGAGTGAAAAAGTTGGCTTAAAGCTCAACATTCAGAAAACTAAGATCATGGCATCTGTTCCCATCACTTCATGGGAAATAGATGGGGAAACAGAGTCAGACTTTATTTTTTGGGGCTCCAAAATCACTGTAGATGGGGATTGCAGCCATGAAATTAAAAGACTCTTACTCCTTGGAAGGAAAGTTATGAGCAACCTAGATAGCATATTAAAAAGCAGAGACATTACTTTGCCAACAAAGGTCCGTCTGGTCAAGGCTATGGTTTTTCCAGTGGTCATGTATGGATGTGAGAGTCGGACTGTGAAGAAAGCTGAGCACTGAAGAATTGATGCTTTTGAACTGTGGTGTTGGAGAGGACTCTTGAGAGTTCCTTGGACTGCAGGGAGATCCAACCAGTCCATCCTAAAGAGATCAGTCTGGTTGTCCATTGGAAGGACTGATGCTGAAACTGAAACTCCAGTACTTTGGCCACCTCTTGTGAAGAGTTGACTCATTGGAAAAGACCCTGATGCTGGGAGGGATTGGGGGCAGGAGGAGAAGGGGACGACAGAGGATGAGATGGCTGGATGGCATCACCAACTCGATAGTCATGAGTTTGAGTAAACTCTGGGAGTTGGTGATGGACAGGGAGGCCTGGCGTGCTATGGTTCATGGGGTCGCAAAGAGTCAGATACGACTGAGTGACTGAACTAACTGAACTGAACTGATATAACATGCTGTAGAGTGAGGAGCTTCAGATATTTATAGTAGAATGCCAGAGGTGGTTTATAAGGTATTTTGTTTCAAAGTTTACAGTTATCATGGTTTTACATTAATTATTGCAAATAAAATTAATAGCATTATTCCAATTGCTATATTGGTTCTATTAGATTAAACTATATATAATAAAGTTCTTGATGTCTCTGAGAAGCACCAGTTTAGGCAACTAACAATAAATATAAAAGTTAGAAAAGGTTACTTAAAATGTAGTGCAAGTAATTAAGCTATCCTTAATAGACTATTATCACAATTTAACACATTACACACTCTTTTGATATGTAGCTGACTATCATGTCCAGAGGGGTGCATGTTCCAAACCAATGGACCTAAACTTTGGTTGTTCTCTTCAGTGGGCATGCACAGATTGAATTCAAAGAAAGACTAGGAAGAGATCTAATATCTTCATTAAGGATGATGATGATGCCCTTAGAAGAAGCTTAACTACAAAGTGCAGGCAAGGCAGAAGGCTTATTCCAGTGTCTGCATGAGAAACAAGTTAACCACGAAGTCTAAGTTACTGCATAACTGCTTTCCAAAGAGTTCAAATTTGGCGCATCACACATTTATATATTTGAGTGTGAATGTTTTTTTATTACTACAATTGTTTAAAACATAGTTAAAATATATTTAAAAATGAAACTAAGACTAAATGTCTGAATTTTCTGAAGCATTCCCATTAGATCAGTTAATAATTGCCTATTAGCACACACAAAAAAGTAATCCAGAAGGAGAGGAATTATCTAATTTCTTGTAAAACAGTGTTTCTCAAACTGTGGTTTATAATCCATTATGAAGTTGTGAAATTAATTTAGTGAGTAAGTTGGGACTAGTTTCATACATATACATTTAAATTTTATGCATGTTATATGTATAAATACAATTTCCAGATGGCACAGCAGTAAAGAATCTGCCTGCCATTGAAGGAGACATTGGTTTGATCCCTGAGTCAAGAAGATCTGCTGGAGAAGGAAATGGTAACCCACTTCAGAATTCTTTCTTGGAAAATTACATAAACAGAGGAGCCTGGTGGACTACAGTCCATGGGGTCACAAAGAGTTAGACACAACTGAGTACACAACACAGATATGTTCAATTTATTTCATACACATACTCACACACACACACACACATAACATCAGAGTGCATCACATTGTTCCTTAATAATTGCTTTCAGGAAAGTTTGGTTTCTGTTTTAAACCCATAGACACACATGTGTATACTGAGTAGTAAAGTATATTTTTTAACAACATTAAAATATTGCTTTGTGTGTGTGTGTGTGCTCAGTTGCTCAGTCATGTCCAACTCTCTACAACCCTATGGACTGTAGCCCATTTAGACTTCTCTTTTCTTCCATACATCAGAGATTACAAAGATCTCCATTTGTTTCTCAAACCTAAGTGGTCTGGGTAACATCCAATATCCATTTTAATTTGCCCCCTCTATACCAAAGTTATTTCCTATAGTTTGCTTTAAAGAGACTGACCTGGTTGTTTAGTCTCAGCCTCTTACTATACCCTACCATATACAAACTACAGTCATTCTTGTCTTTGAGACTTTGCTCCCCTCAGCTCTCTTGCCTAGAGTGCCATTTATCTCTTCTGTGCCTGTTGTTTTTGTTGTTCAGTTGCCCAGTCATGTTGGACTCTTTGTAACCCATGGACTGCAGCACATCAGGCCTCTCTGTCTCTTACCATCTCCCAGAGTTTGCCAAAATTCATGTTCCATCCAACCATCTCATTCTCTGACGTCCTTTCTCCTTCTGTCTTCATTTTTTCCCAGCATCAGGGACTTTCCCAATAATTCATCTGTTCGTTTCAGATAACCAAAATTCTGGAGTTTCAGCATTAACCCTTACAGTGAATGTTCAGGGTTAATCTCCTTTAAGATTGACTAGTTTGATTTCCTTGCTGTCCAATGGACTTTCAGGAGTCTTATCCAGCACCACAGTTTGAAGGCATCAATTCTTTGGCATTCTGCCTTCTTTATGGTGCAGCTCTCACAACTGTATGTGACCACTGAAAAGACCTTGACTGTACAGACCTTTGTTGGCAGAGTAAGGTCTCTGTTTTTCAGCACACTGTCTAGGTTTACCATCGCTTTCCTGCCAAGAAGCAATCATCTTCTGATATCGTGGCTGCAGTCACAGTCTGCAGTGATTTTGGAGCCCAAGAAGAGGAAATCTGTCACTGCTTCCACCATTTCCACTATTTGCCATTCAGTAATGTGGCCGGGTGTCAAAATCTTAGTTTGTTTGTTTGTTTGTTTTTTAATATTTAGTCCTCAGCCAACTCTTTCACTCTCCTCCTTCACCCTCATCAAGAAGCTCTTTAGTTCCTTTTCACTTTCTGCCATTAGAGTGGTATCATCCGCATAGCTGAGACTGTTATTTATCCTGCCTATCTTGGTTCCAGCTTGTAACTCATCCAGGCCAGCATTTCTCATTATATGCTCAGAGTATAGGTTAAACAAACATGATGACAGCGGACAGCCCTGTAGTATGTCTTTCTTGATCTTGAATCAATCAGTTGTTCCATACCGGGTTCTAACTGTTGCTTCTTGACTTGCATACAGGTTTCTCAGGAGACAGGTAAGATGGTCTGGTATTCCCATCTCTCTAAGAGCTTTCCACAGTTTGTCATGATCCACACAGTCAAAGGCTTCAGTGTAGTCAATGAAAGATAGATGTCTTTCTGAAATTCCCTTGCTTTCTCTGTAATCCAGCAGATGTTGGCAATTTGGTCTCTAGTTCCTCTTTCTTTTATAAACCAAACTTAGACATCTGGAAGTTCATGGTTCACATAATGCTTAAGCCTAGCATGCAAGATTTTGGGCATGTCCTTACTAGCATGGGAGATGAGTGCAATTGTCCAATGATTAGCACATTCTTTGGTACTACCTTTCTTGGGAATTGGGATGAAGATTGACCTTTTCTCATTCTGTGGCCACTGCTGGGTCTTCCAGATTTGCTAACATAATGAATACAAAACCTTGATGGCATCATCCTTTAAGGATTTGAATAGTTCTGCTGGAATTTCATTGCATCCGCTAGCTTTATTAATAGCAGTGCTTCTTAAGGCCCACTTGACTTCACACTCCAGAATGTCTGGCTCTGGATGACTGACCACACCATCATAGTAATCTGGTTCATTAAGATATATTTTTATAGAGTTCTTTTGTCTATTCTTTCCATCTCTTTTTTACCTCTTCAGGGTCTACTAGGTCTCTACCATTTTTATCATTTATCTTGTCCCTCTTTGGACAGAATGCTCCCTTGATGTTTCCAATTTTCCCGAAGAGGTCTCTAGGCTTTCCCCTTTTGTTGTGTTCTCCTTTTACTAGGCATTCTTCATTGAAGAAGACCTTGTTTCTTCTAGCTATTCTTTGGAACTCTGCATTTAAGTGGATGTACCATTCTCTCACTCTTTTGCTTTTCACGTCTCTTCATTATTCCTTTATTTGTGAAGCCTCCTCAGATAACCACTTTGCCTTCTTGCTTTTCTTTTTCTTTGGCATGGTTTTGATCACTACCTTCTGTACAATATTATGGACTTCTGTTCATAGTTCTTCAGGCACACTGTTAACTGGATCTAGTCGTTGGACACCTTCATTACTGCTACTGTGAATTTCATACGGGATTTCATTTAAGTCATACCTGGCTGGCATATTGATTTTCCTGGTTTTCTTTAGCTTAAGCCTGAATTTTGTTATGAGAAGCTGATAATCTGAGCCACAGTCAGCTCCAGGTCTTGTTGTTGCTGATTCTATACAGTTTCTCCACCTTCGGCTACAAATAAGGCAATTAATTTGACTTCAGTATTTACCATTTAGTGATCTCCATGTGTGAAGGTATATCTTGATTTCATTCTTTTGCATTCCAATCTCTGATGATGAATAGAACATCTTTTTAAATGTTATTTCTAGGAGGTCTTCTAGGTCTTCATAGAATTCATCAACTTCAGCTTCTTTGGCATGGGTGGTAGGGGCATAGATTTGGATTACTGTGATGTTGAACAGCTTGCCTTGGAAATGAACCAAGATAATTCAGTCATTTCTGAGGTTGCACCTAAATACTGTATTTCAGACTCTTTTGTTTATTATGAGAGGTACTCCATTTCTTCTATGGGATTCTTGCCCACAGTAGTAGATAAGATGGTCACCTGAATTAAATTTGCCAATTTCTATCCATTTTAGTTTGCTGATTCCTAAAATGTAGATGTTTATTCTTACCATCTCCTGCTTGACCATGTACAATTTTCCTTGATTCATGGACCTAACATTCCAGGTTCCTATACAATACTGTTCTTTGCAGCATCGGATTTCACTTTCCTCACCAGATGCATCCACAAATGAATGTCGTATCTGCTTTGACCCAGCTGCTTCAATCATTCTGCAACTATTGGTAATTCTCTTCTGCCATTCCCCAGTAGTATATTGGACACCTTCAGACCTGGGAAACTCATTTTCTAGTGTCATATATCTTTGGCCTTTTATACAGTTCATGAGGTTCTCATGGCAAGTATACTGAGCTGGTTTGCCATACCCTCCTCCAGTGGATTGCACTTAGGTGCAATCTCAAACATGACAGAATGGTTTCTGTTTGTTTACAAGGCAAGCCATTCAATATCACAGTAATCCAAGCCTATGTGCTGACCAATAATGCCAAAGAAGCTGAAGTGGAACAGTTCTATGAAGACCTACAAGGCCTTCTAGATCTGAAACCAAAAAAAAAAAAAAAAAGATGTCCTTTTTATTATAGGGGAATGGAATGCAGAAGTAGGAAGTCAAGAGATAACTGGAATAACAGGCCAATTTGGCCTTGGAGTGCAAAAGGAAGCAAGGCAAAGGCTAACAAAGGTTTGCCAAGAGAATGCACTGGTCATTGCAAAAACACCCTCTTCCAACAACATAAGAGATGACTCTACAAATGGACAGCACCAGATGGTCAATATTGAAATCAGATTGATTATATTCTTTGCAGCCGAAGATGGAGAAGCTCTATAGAGTCAGCAAAAACAAGACCAGGAGCTGACTGTGGCTCAGATCATGAACTCCTTATTGCCAAATTCAGACTTAAATTGAAGAAAGTAGGGAAAACCACTAGGCCGTTCAGGTATGACCTAAATCAAATTCCTTATGATTATACAGTCTAAGTGACATATAGCTTCAAGGGATTAGACCTGATAGACAGAGTGCCTGAAGAACTACAGACAGAGGTTCATAACATTGCACAGAAGGCAGTGATGAAAACTATCCCCAAGAAAAAGAAATGCAAAAAGGCAAAAGGGTTATCTGAGGAGGTCTTACAAATAGCTGAAAAAAGAAGAGAAGCTAAAGGCAAAAGAGAAAAGCAAAGTCCAGTTCAGTTCAGTTCAGTTGCTCAGTCGTGTCTGACTCTTTGCGACCCCATGAATTGCAGCACGCCAGGCCTCCCTGTCCATCACCAACTCCCAGAATTTACACAAACTAATACCCATCGAGTCAGTGATGCCATTCAGCCATCTCATCCTCTGCCATGCCCTTCTCCTCCTGCCCCCAATCCCTCCCAGCATCAGGGTCTTTTCCAATGAGTCAACTCTTCACATGAGGTGGCCAAAGTACTGGAGTTTCAGCTTCAGCATCAGTCCTTCCAACGAACACCCAGAACTAATCTCCTTTAGGATAGACTGGTTGGATCTCCTTGCAGTCCAAGGGACTCTCAAGAGTCTTCTCCAACACCACAGTTCAAAAGTATCAATTTTTCAGCACTCAGCTTTCTTCACAGTCCAACTCTCACATCCATACATGACCACTGGAAAAACCATAGCCTTAACCAGACAAACCTTTGTTGGCAAAGTAATGTCTCTGCTTTTTAATATGCTATCTAGGTTGCTCATAACTTTCCTTCAAAGGAGTAAAAGTCTTTTAATTTCATGGCTGCAGTCACCATCTACAGTGATTTTGGAGCCCCCAAAAATAAAGTCTGACACTGTTTCCACTGTCTCTCCATCTATTTCCCATGAGGTGATGGGACCAGATGCCATGATCTTAGTTTTTTGAATGTTGAGCTTTAAGCCAACTTTTTCACTCTCCTCTTTCACTTTCATCAAGAGGCTTTTTAGTCCCTCTTCACTTTCTGCCATAAGGGTGGTGTCATCTGCATATCTGATGTTATTGATATTTCTCCCGGCAATCTTGATTCCAGCTTGTGCTTCTTCCAGCCCAGCGTTTCTCATGATGTACTCTGCATATAAGTTAAATAAGCAGGGTGACGATATACAGCCTTGACATACTCCTTTTCCTATTTGGAACCAGTCTGTTGTTCCACATCCAGTTCTAACTGTTGCTTCCTTACCTGCATACAGATTTCTCAAGAGGCAGGTCAGGTGGTCTGGTATTCCCATCTCTTTCAGAATTTTCCACAGTTTATTGTGATGCACACAGTCGAAGGCTTTGACATAGTCAATAAAGCAGAAATAGATGCTTTTCTGGAACTCTCTTGCTTTTTTGATGATCCAGCAGATATTGGCAATTTGGTCTCTGGTTCCTCTGCCTTTGCTAAAACCAGCTTGACCATCTGGAAGTTCATGGTTCATGTATTGCTGAAGCCTGGCTTGGATAATTTTAAGCATTACTTTACTAGCGTATGAGATGAGTGCAATTGTGTGGTACTTTGAGCATTCTTTGGGATTGGAATGAAAACTGACCTTTTTTAGTCCTGTGGCCACTGCTGAGTTTTCCAAATTTGCTGGCATATTGAGTGCAGCACTTTAACAGCATCATCTTTCAGGAAATGCAGAGTTCCAAAGAATAGCAAAGAGAAATAACAAAGCGTTCCTCATTAATCAATGCAAAGAATTAGAGGACAACCACAGAATGAGAAAGGCTAGAGATCTCTTCAAGAAAAGTAACAGATACTAGGGGAACATTTCAAGCAATGAAGGGTACAATAAAGGAACAGAAACAGCATGGAGCTAATAGAAGCAGAAGATATTGAGAAGATGTGGAAGGGATGCACAGAAGATCTCTACAAAAAATTTTTATAATTCAGATGACTATGATGCCGTGATCACTCACCTAGAGCCAGGCATTCTGGAATGTGAGGTCAAATGGGCCTTAGGAAGCATTGCTATGAACAAAGCTAATAGAGGTGAGGGAATTCAAGCTAAGCTATTTCAAATCCTAAAAGATGATGCTGTGAAAGTGCTGTCCTCAATATGCCAGCTGTTGCTGCTGCTGCTAAGTTGCTTCAGTAAAGTCCAACTCTGTGCAACCCCATAGACGGCAGCCCACCAGGCTCCTCTGTCCCTGGGGTTCTCCAGGCAAGAATAATGGAGTGGGTTGCCATTTCCCTCTTCAATGCATGCATGCATGCTAAATCACTTCAGTCGTGTCCGACTCTGTGTGACCCCATGGACAGCAGCCCACCAGGCTCCTCTGTCCACGGGATTCTCTAGGCAAGAATACTGGAGTTGGTTGTCATTTCCTTCTCCACAATATGCCAGCAAGTTTGGAAAACTCAGCAGTGACCAGAGGACTGGGAAAGGTCAGTTTTCATTCAGATCCCAAAGAAAGGCAGTGCCAAAGAATGTTCAAACTACCGCACTATTACACTCATTTCACATGATAGCAAAGTAACACTTAAAATTTTCCAATCTAGGCTTCAACAGTATGTAACTGATACTTTCCAGATGTTCAAGCTGGATTTAGAAAAGGCAGAGGAACCAGAGACTGAAATCCCAACATCCGTTGTATCATAGAAAAAGCAAGCAAATTCCAGAAAAGCATCTACTTCTGCTTCATTGACTGTGCTAGTTGCCTTTGTTTGGATTACAATGAACTGTGGATAATTCTTAAACAGGTGGGAATACCAGATCATCTCATCTGCCTCCTGCAAAACCTGTAGGCAGGTCAAGAAGCAACAGTTAGAAATGGACATGGAACAACAGACTGTTACCAAATTGGTAAAGGAATATGTCAAGACTGTATATTGTCACCCTACTTATGTAACATATGCAGAGTACATCATGTAAAACACCAGGCTGGATGAAACACAAGCTGGAATCAAGATTGCTGGGAGAAATATCAATAACCTCACATATGCAGATGACACCATCCTCATGGTAGAAAGCAAAGAGGAACTAAAGAGCCTCTTGATGAAGGTGAAAGAGGAGAGTGAAAAAGCTGGCTTAAAACTCAACATTCAAAAAACTAAGATCATGGCATCCAGTCTTATCAATTCATGGCAAATAAATGGGGAAACAATGGGAACAGTGAGATATTTTATTTTGGGGGGCTCCAAAATCACTGCAGATGGTAACTACAGCTATGAAATGAAAGACCCTTACTCCTTGGAAGAAAACTATGACCAACCTAAATAACATATTAAAAAGCAGAGACATTACTTTGCCAACAAAGGTCCATATATTCAAAGCTATGGCTTTTCCACTAGTCATTTTGGATATGAGAGTTGGACCATAAGGAAGGCTGAGCTCCAAAGAATCAATGCTTTTGAACTGTTATGTTGTGGAAGACTCTTGAGAGTCCCTTTGATTGCACAGAGATCAAACCAGTCAATCCTAAAGGAAATCAACCCTGAATATTCATTGGAAGGACTGATGCTGAGGTGAAACTCCAGTACTTTAGCCATCTGATTGGAAGAGCTGATTCATTAGAAAAGGCCATAATACTGGGCAAGATTGAAGGCAGGAGGTGAAGGGGATGGCAGAGGATGAGATGGTTGGATCACGTCACCAACTCAGTGCAAATACATTTAACAATTTCTGTGAGATGGTGAAGTACAGGAAAGTCTGGCATGTTGCATTCCATGTGGTCACAAAGTGTTGGACACAACTGGGCAACTGAACAACAACAACCACCTCCAGTGGATAACATTTTGTCAGAACTCTCTACTATGGCCCTTCTGTCTTGGGTGACCCTGCACAGCATGACTCACAGCTTCACTGAGTTATGCAAGCCTCTTTGCCAAGGCAGTGATCCATGAAGGGGATCTACAGGTCGTCTGTGCTATTCAATTTTAATCCCAGTTTCAATGCTCAACACAAGTGTGATCACTCCCTTGAAGCCATCTCTGACCATGAATGTCTAACTTTTGACACTTATTTGTTTCTCTCCCTCCTTTATGATTTGATCATGATACCATGCCATGTAGCTTAATACTTAAAGGACTTAGTACTCTCACTTAAAGTGAGAGTCTCGAAGCTAAAAAATACCTGAAAGTCTATTTGGTCTAAATTCTCTACTGAGGCCAAGGCAGTCCATAAAACCCTTCATCAACATTACTTGGTGAGTGTATTCTACATGCAGACTCTAATAGCTTAAGGCTATCTCTGGAATCAAAATTTCATGGAATATTAGTCAGCTATTAAAAATAACACATTTGAATCAGTTCTAATGAGGTGGATGAAACTGGAGCTTATTATACAGAGTGAAGTAAGTCAGAAGGAAAAACACCAATACAGTATATTAGCACATATATATCGAATTTAGAAAGATGGTAATGATGACTCTATATGCAAGACAGCAAAGGAGACATAGATATAAAGAGCATACTTTTGTACTCTGTGGGAGAAGGCGAGGGTGGGATGATTTGAGAGAATAGCATTGAAACATGTATATTACCATATGTGAAATATATCACCAGTCCAAGTTTGAAGCATGAAACAGGGCACTTAAAGTCGGTACACTGGGACAACCCTGAGGGATAGGATGGGGAATGAGGTGGGAAGGGGGTTCAAGATGGTGGACACATGTACATCAATGGCTGATTCATGTCAATGTATGACAAAAAAACACTACAATATTGTAAAGTAATTAACCTCCATTCAAATAAATAAATTATTATTATTTTTTAATTAAAAATAATAAAAAAATAATTTCAGGGTTGGGAGCCAGGAAATGGCACTCATTAGTCTATAGGTGACTCATGCCCAAGCAAGTTCAAGAACAGTGAATCTAATTTGACCTTCCTTCCAACCCAGAGACTATTTATTTCCTTGTTTTCCTGGGAAAAGTCCAGGGTCACTCTATCCATATGGTATTTATTTATTCTTTTCTGGCACTGCCCAGCTGAGCAATGGGGTGTTCCCATTTTGAAGATTTGTGGACTCAAAAAACTTTACCACCAGGCAGAAACAAAACTGATAAAATGATGACATATTCCATTGCACTCCTCCAGGACTTTTTACCTGTTCATCCATAATGGTCATGGTAATATCCATCTGCTGCTACATGACATGAAGTTCAAAAAATACCCCTTCCATGATTACCAGAGCATAAGCTCATAATCCTAGCTCTATATTTATAGCACAGTAGGTCAACTGCACGCCTGAGTTCCCTCATCTGCAATGCAGGGGTACTAATGGTACTTACTTCACAGGGTTGGCATGAGAATTACATAAGACATGGAACAAGAAATTGGCTGTCATATAGGAGAGGCTCCATAAATTATGGCTGTTATTATTCTCATAGCTTTCTGGTTCACAATGGTCTTCAACAATTATTTTATCACCCAGGCTCAGTAAGACAATTGTAAGGAACAAAGGATTCTTTCCTGGATTCTCTGAGTGTTGAATGTATTCAACATTTGTACAACCAATCACCAGACAGCAACAAAATCTGATGACCCAGAGGAAGCTGGAGATAAGGCTGGAGAAATGAACAGCAATTTATCACTAGGTCTTTTGGTCTGTACTACATGGGAAGCCATTTGAAGCAGTAGAGTGATAGGACAGACTTGAGAGAAAATTTGGGAAAATTAAATCTAGATCAGGAGATTTGGGCAATGCTTTCCAATGTCTTGTTTGAAGTTGTTTCCAGGCCATACCCTTCCCCTAGCTCCACACAAGCTGTCTGAGACAGGAGAACACTGGGAACTAGAGGTTGGAGAATGAAACAGGCAGCAGCTCTAGGGAGGCTGCCGAAGAGGAGCAAAGGTATGATAGCTTGGCAAGAGAGAGATGAGAGAACCTTTCTCAGAACTCCAGTGGGGCCACAGTGCTTGCTATAAATGCAGGATGGAGGGAGAAGGTAGAGATGCACGCAGGTACCAGGTCAGAAACAGGTACAGGCACTCAAGCATGAGGATCACAGGACCCAAAGTCCCTTGGCCATTAGAACCTGGGTATTGGGAATATCCCAGAACAATAATTTTCAAATGTGCATCTCAAACAAATGTCCCTAAATTACTGTAATGAATCCATAGAGGGTCTTCTGGGGTTTGGGGTGGGGCATGAAGAGTGGACAAGACATTCCTCCACAAACACACACACAACCCAAAGTTGTTCAGTGTTTGCTTCAAATATTGGGGTTTTATGTAAGTTTTGTTTTGAAGAAAGGTTGAGTACCACTGATTTAAAAAGAAGGAGTGGGGAGAATATTTACCATAGTACAAACTTGGGGCTCCAAACAGGAAGGGACTTGTAAAAAATAGTATGTGGTTTGAGGCAGGAAAAGAGCTCAGCCTATCTGATTACCAGTCCAGTCCCCTTCTCAATGCTGGCATCAGCGAATCCTTAGTAAGCTATTGCCTAAAGTGGGATTGGAGTAATTTAGGGACATTTGTTCGAGATGCACATTCTCAGGCCCCATACAAGACCTCTTGAATTGGAATCTAGTGTGAAATAATCTGAATCTATACTAGCTTCCCAGGTGATACTAGTGGACCACACCCTCAAGTTTGAAAACCATCATTCAATTCAATATAGAAATCTGATCTCACATTAATATTAAAGTACCTTCTCTTTGCACAGCTCTATTGGCAAGAAATTTACTACTCTTTGAAGCATCTCACTCTATACAGGGACACTATAGACTGGCTCAAAGTCCTTTTTTATAATAATATGAAATTTCTTCTTTCTCTGAAATGGACACCTGGGTTTCTCAGAACTGGTCTGTTCCTTCTGCCCTGTGAGAACCCTTCAAAAGTCTGAATCCCTGTCTTTCTAAATCTGCTCCAGGTAGAACATCCCTATGTCCTTCAGCTGTCCCATATGCGACCTTGGTTCCAAGTCCCTCCACAATCTCTTCACTATCTCCTGAACACAGTTATTGACATATACACTAAGTGAGAGTCTGTCCAGTAGAGACATAGGGTCTGAATACTATCTGACACTGAGATGCCCATCACAGAATCCTCCTTAAAGTCTAGGTTGTATAGTCTATCTCACTCCTGTATGGTCAACCACATACTTATACAGAGATTTAATATTTTCTACTAAATGTCACTTTGCTCCAACCTGAAAAAAATATATGTACAGTTATTTAAAATCCTGATTAATTATCCCATTCAGCTTACTATCATCCATGAATATGAACAACCAACGTCTTCGTTTAAATTATTGATACAGTTGAAGATAGAACCCTGTGGGAATCTAGTACAGACCTTCATATTAATTAGCCCCCATAAAGATCAGATTTTCAGGCAAAAACTCATCCAGCAATTCACAATGATGTTACAACTTTGAATTATTTGATTTCAGTAGGTGTAATCAACATCTACCTCCGTTCTATCAGTCTAGTAACTCTGTTGAGAGATAAAATGAGATTAATATTATATAACTTCAAACAACTGTCATAGGAAATTTTATTTGTATTATTTGCATAGATTTCTGAAAATGGAAAATCTTGCCAGAGTTGCAACATTTTCCACAGTGAAATATTGAGCTTTACCCTTTTAAAAATTTACTTTTGAAGAATATACAGTTCTGTGAGCTCCAAACATGCACAGATTCATCACTAAATCACTACACTACAAATCAGGATAAAGTTTCAATGACCCCAAATTATGCCTTTATACTGCTTCATCATAGTTATGCATTTTCCCACACCTAACCCCTGGCAACCACTGTTCTGTTCTTTGTTCCTAGTTTTGCTTTTACTTAACTATTACATAAACTAAAATATACAGTACATAGTCTTTTGTATCTGGCTTTTTTTTTTTACTTAGCATAATGTATTTGCAAATTCATCCATGTTGCCATATGTATCAGAAGTTGGTTCTGTTTTAGTCCTGAGTAGTGTCCCATGGTATGGATATATCACAACTTGTCCATCCATTCAACTGTTGGTGAGTATTTGAGTGGTTTCCAGTATTTGGAAATTTTGATTAGGAATTATATAAACATGTATGCACAGATTTGGGGGGTGAACTTAAGTTTTTAATTCTCTAGGTTAAATACCTAGTGGTGAGCCATATGATAAGTGCATTTTAAACTTAAAAAAAAAAAAAAAAAAAACTGGCAAACTGTTTTCCAAAGTGGTTGTACCATTTCTACCACATCATTCGGTTTTGGCAAACTAGTACTGGGTTCCCATCTTTTCACACCTACTCGTTAGAATTTGGGGGCTTCATCTCTATAATGTCTAACAGCATGTAGGTCAAAACAAGATATTAGGTTGGTGCAAATGTAATTGCAATTTTGGATTGTGAATTTTAAATCATTATAACTAGGTTCAAATGCATCTTTATTAATTAAAATAAGAACTGCTATAATCAACATATGTTTGCCAATAAACTTGTTTATTCCTATAGTATATAAATCTGGGCTTTGGGATTTGACAAACACTTGGAAAGCATTTTCTGTCTCCTTCTAGTTGAGGAAGCATTTTCCCTGAAAAAAGTTGTTGAGATGCATGAAGAAATGGTAGTTAGTTGGCAAGAGGTTAGTAAATATGGTGGATGAGCCAGAACTTGGTAGCCCAATTTTTTTCAACTTTTGAAGCATTGGTTGTACAACATGTGGTCAAGCACCATGGAAAAGAATTGGGCCCTTTTTGTTGAGCAACACCAGCTGCAGGCATCACAGTTTTCAGTGCATCTCATTGATTTGCTGAACATACTTCTCATTTGTAATGGCTTCATCAGGATTCAGAAAGTTATAGTGGATCAGATGGGCAGCAGACCACCAAATTGTGACCATGACCACTTTTTGGTACAAGTATGACTTTGGGAAGTGCTTTGGAGCTTCTTCTTAGTCCAACCACTAAGCTGGTCATTGCCAGTTGTCATATAAAATCCACTTTTTGTTGTACATCACAATCCAATTGAGAAATGATTCATTGTTGTTGTGTAGAATAAGAGAAGATGACACTTCAAAGCAATGATTTTTTTTTGCTGTCAGCTAATGAGGCACCCACTTATTGAGATATTTCACCTTTTCAGTTTGCTTCAAAAACTGAACAACCATAGATTGATGGATGTTGAGTTCTTCAGCAACTTCTCATGTAGTTGTAAAAGGGTCAGCTTTGATGATGGGTCTCAATTGGTTGTTGCCAACTTCTGATGGCTGGCCACTACACTGCTCATTTTCTAGGTTCTCATCTCCTTTGTAAAACTTCTTGAACCACCACCTCACTGTATGTTCATTAGCAGTTCCTGGGCGAAATGCATTGTTGATTTTTTCCAGTAGTCTCCACTGCTTTAAGATCCATTTTGAACTCAAATAAGAAAATCACTTGAATTTGCTTGTTGTATAACATAATTTCCATAGTCTAAAATAAATAAAAAGACAACAAATAATAAGTCATTAGAAAAAATAGAAAAATGTGCGTTAAAGTGATGTGTAACATAATCATGTTTATTTAGGAATGTATTCTAATACAAAGCAGAAATTTCAATAGTGCAAAACCATAATTACGTTTGCACCAACCTAAATCTAAAGAAAGTAATTGTTGGATGTCATTTATGTGTTTTTCCTTCCATCTTTTATACATGTCCTTTTAAAATTCATTCAGCTTAATAGATCACTTGTTACTTGTAGAATAAAAGTCAAAAGATTCAGAGTCATATTCAGTCTTTCATTAGCTGATCCTTAAATTCAGTTCCCAGCTTTATCACCGTACATCATCATAGCTTATACTCTACCAATACCAGAAAACTTCCATTTATTCCTTCTACCTGGAATATCCCCATTTTGCACTAATACATCTATAAATTATGACATAAATTTACTGAGTATCCTTTGTAGGCCAATGTATTGTTCCTTATGTCACAATATTTTATATATACTTAAAAAATTTAGAAACGATAGTACAGACAAATTAAGGAACTTGCCAAGGTCACTCAGCTAGTGAGTTCTAGAGTCAGAAATCAGACAAAGGACATCAAGATAGAGCCTTAAATCCTTATCCTGGCATTCATGGTCCCTCATGAACTTCTTAAAGCAATTGTGGAAAAGTAATGTAATATAGAGGCTGTGAACATTGGTTCTGTCTGGATACAAATTTCATGGGTTTGAATTTTAGTTCTACCACTCACTGGCCATGGGCTCTTGAACAAGTAACTTCCCTAGACTTTTCTGAACTGTCAAGTGGAAATGATGATATTAACTTATAAGGTTTTGTGAGGATTACATAAATTAATACATATTAAACTCTCAGCACTGTGCCTGGCATATAGTAAAGTGAAAGTGAAAGTCACTCAGTCCTGTCAGACTCTTTGCGACCTCAAGGACTATACAGTCCATGGAATTCTTCAGGCCAGAATACTTCTGTGGGTAAGCCATTCCTTCTCCAAGGGATCTTCACAACCAAGGGATCAAACCCAGGTCTCCCACATTGCAGGCAGATTCTTTACTAGCTGAGCCACCAAGGAAGTCCAAGAAAACTGGAGTAGGTAGCCTATCCCTTCTCCAGGGGATCTTCCCAACCCAGGAATTGAACCAGGGTCTCCTGCATCACAGGTGGATTCTTCACAAGCTGAGCTACCAGGGAAGCCCTAGTAAGTGATCCTCAATATCAATTATTAGCGTTATTTTTTATTCTCATCTTTTCTTACTTGCATCACTATAAACCTGTATTCTGTATTGTCTTGACTCAATGCATTTATCCATGCTGATCCCTAAACTAATCTATTTATATGGAAAATAAACTATTTCTCCCCTGCTCAAGTCAAAAACCATCTTCTCTATTTATTCTTTTTGGATTCCTCTAGCTAGAAGCCAACCCTCCCCATTCAGTGCTCACATAGTAACTTATTTGTACCTCTTTCATTATAGCACTTATCAATTTCTACCTTTGACTAACTTGTATAATGTCTGTCTTCTCTATGCCTCCTTATAATCAAGGATAGATACTTATTCCTTATTTGTCATTCACAGTGTATAGTACAATACAGAGCACAGGGGCTTCAAGTGTAGCAAATAGTTGAATTATATTCTTGGTTTTTTTTTTTTTTTAAATTTCATTGCCAGCTGCAGCTTGAAACAAGGTTATGGAAGTTTCACTCTGAAGTTAAGCCAGTCATGGCTTTCATCTCCTTTTTGCAGTCATTTTTATTTTGTGTTAATACTCTCCATGTGAACATCTCTCAACCAAAGCCCTGTAGATGGGGGTGGTTAGGAGTAGACCTTGCCCAGTCAAGCCACCTTATAGTTATATTTGTTACTAACTTTAAGTTTGCTTTCTTAGTGGATATGAGAGTAAGAGTGAAATTAGAAGGGCACCTCTAATTTTTTGACACTGATTCTGATGGCACCAGACATTCCCAAGTATTTACACAGAGCTGGGACTCTTCAAATTTCTAGCATCCAGGGTAGGTTTCTAGTTGTTGTTGTTTTTTTGTTTTTGTTTTTTTTTTTGTTTGTTTGTTTGCCCCAGGCCCAGACTGCATATTCCTAAATGTAAGTATGAGAAATGTTCTGTTTCCTACTTTCTGTGAGGATGCAAACAGGAGTTTCCCAGAATGACCAATCCTCTGATATGTGTTGGGATGGGTATAAGAGAGCCAGTAGGGAGTATGGATAGGGATGACTGGAGATGAAAGGAAACATGGACTGGCAAGATATAATTTGTAGGGCTTTATCCCTAAAACATTGGGGATGAGCTCAGCAGGAAAGCTATTTTTTATTGAGCTAGTACATTCATTTCCCCCTTCCATCTCTATGGGAAATAAACTAAATAAAAACAAACAACAACAACAACAACAAAAAACTTCTCAGCTTGAGATTCATGTAATCTGAGTGTGTTGACTTTTACCTCTTTTATTTGCTATCACTTCCTAATATCCTGATCAAGCTTCATTATGTTTACACACATTGGTACCTGACTCACTGTCTTCTTCCCTGCCATTGCCCTGAATAACTTCAGGGTTCTGAGAGATGACCCAGCTAGCATCTAGGATTTCAGGTCCTTTGATTTTTTCATATGCAGTATTTTTGTCCCCCATCTCCCCTCAGCCACCCTGGCTATTGCCATAACTCAGTACTGCTCCATTATTAAAATATTAAATTCAAGCGTCTTGTTATTGTACACATCCTTCCAAGTTTTCTTTCAATGACTACCAAGCAATGCTTCTACATGCTCCCTAGCTAAGCAGTTATCTACTACCACACAATCTGGTTTATGACATCTCCAAAAGGCAAGATTTAAGTCCTTAGTCTCTCCAATCTTCCCTTTCCACCCTCCAAATTTAGCTTATTCCAGTAGGAGTTCATAATACAGATGATTTTCTTCCTCAGCTTAGACCTAGACCAAACCACCAAGACTATAGTCTCTCAGCTTTTGCTTTCTGTAGGGTGGCTCAGTTTAAAATTGGGTTAACTAGTATCTCAGTCTCAGCATTAGGGCTGGAGTGTGTGAGTACATGAGTGGTATTGCTAGAGTATTGTGTGCAGTAAGGTGCTTAATTATGAGTTATTGGGGAGTCCTTTTTAGGGGCAGTGAACCTCCAAGAAAATACAATTTTTAAATGAAACTTCAGCACTTTGACCATTGGAATATACTTTTAATGACATAAAGCCTGCCGGCCTTACATGAAAAACTGACAAGAACACCTTGGCTATAATATATCAGTTTGATTGGGACACAAATACTACATTTCAAATGTAGTAGTAGCTTTCAACAATGTAATTGAAAAGTGCCAATGAATTAGTAATGCCAACTTATATGCAGAGTATATCATGAAAAACGCTGGGCTGGAAGAAGTACAGGCTAGAATGGAGATTGCCGGGAGGAATATCAATAACCTCAGATATGCAGATGACACCACCCTTATGGCAGAAAGTGAAGAGGAACTAAAAAGCCTCTTGATGAAAGTGAAAGAGGAGAGTGAAAAAGTTGGCTTAAAGCTCAACATTCAGAAAACTAAGACCATGGCATCTGGTCCCATCACTTCATGGCAAATAGATGGGGAAACAGTGGAAACAGTCAGACTTCATTTTTTTGGACTCCAAAATCGCTGCAGATGGGGAATGCAGCCATGAAATTAAAAGTGTTCTGCCTGTAGTCCGAGTCCCCGGTCGGGAAAGAAGACTCCTCGAAACAATGCAACTTGCAATAGGGGAATTTATTACTGACTCGAGCCAGGGCCTCCCGCCCTCACCAAGTGTGTGAGGATGAAAGGCCCCAAGCCCCAGTTTTCTCGGGTATTTATTAGGTCAAAAAATGCAGCAGGTAGTTGGCGCAAGCAGATTGGTTACACAGTAGGTAGTTGGCGCAAGCGGATTGGTTACACAGTTGCAAGGTAATTTTTGTTGGCCCAACGTGGGGCTTTCAGCTTTCCCCTGATAGGTTCCCTTTTTTCTTGCTAGGCATATGTTGATTGGCTGGCTCCAGGAGGCCTGATAATTATGTTACCCCGGGAAACCAGGCCTACTCCTAATCTAGGCTGCCTGTCATGGCGTTAGCCGTGACAGCCTCACATTTCCCCCCTGTCTTTGTACTTTTGTAGAGGAATCTTTCTCTTCACCCTGTGAAATTGACTGATATTGTTGTCTCAATACCATAATTTGGATGGTATTTAGGCGCTCCCTAATAAATGAGACCAGACGGTTTAAAATGCATGGACCAAAGGTCAGTAACAATATTACTATTATGAGTGGACCCAGGAGGGTGGAAATCAAAGTGGTCAACCAGGGGGAGCGCTGAAACCAAGATTCAAACCAGCCTTGTTGGGCTTCTCGTTCTCTCTTCCGCTGGGCTAGTCCCTCTCTTACTTTCTGGAGAGATTTTTGTACCACCTCCGAATGGTCGATATAGAAACAGCATTCTTCTCCCAGTGCTGCACATAATCCTCCTTGTTGCAGAAACAACAATTCTAAACCTCTCCTATTCTGTAACACTACTTCAGCCAAGGAGCTCAAGGATTCTTGGAGGTGTGAAATGGACTGTTCCCGTGGTTTCACAACCCCAAGCCACACAATAAAAAGAGTCAACTCCCCCACATTTTTCAATTTGGTTCCGATCCCTTCCTCCCCCCGGGCAGACATAGACAGGCACCTGTTCATAGTACTGTGGGCCTTTTCACTCACAGTTACGGGTAAACAGACCGAAAGAACCGTGGGCAAAGAACTTGGTCAGTTGGTGGGGACCAAACCCATTACCGTCAGCCGCCAGCACGCACAAATCAAAGTTCAGTATTGGCCATCATGTCCCTTTGGGGGCCACGTTGGAGCTCGAATTAAGCACTTCTCCAGTCTCAGGATTGTAGATCACCCAAGTCAGGTTAGCTGGCTGATGGGGGTTGTGGCTGGTTGCTCCTGGGCCGATGAAAACTGTTATCAGCAGGAGAGTTAAGAGGGCTCCTGTTGTATGAGTTTCAGTTTCAAAGGATTTGACGGGTGAGGTCTTGCCTCCCATTCTGCTTGCGCCTTCTCCTGTTCTTCCGGGGTGGCTTGCCGCACGTGATTGCAGTGAACCCAGGGCCCGATCCCGTCGACCTTAACAACAGTAGGAGTGGTAAGGAGAACAACATAAGGGCCTTTCCATCTAGGTTCTAACGCTTTAGATTGGTGTCGTTTTACCCAAACCCAATCACCCGGGCCAATATTATGTGAGGAGATGGTCCCCTTGCTTGGACCCTCGTGTATCTCTCAAATTAATTTCTAAACATGGCTATGTACCTTACTTAATGCCATCAGTGTTTGCTGAAATTGTCCCAAGGTAGGGGGTGGTAGGCATTTTCCCTAAATCCATGGCTTATTCATGTCAATGTATGACAAAAACCACTACAATATTGTAAAGTAATTAGCCTCCAACTAGTAAAAATAAATGGAAAAAAAAAAAAAGCAAACAAACAAGGACTAGTCCTCAAAAGTTTGGGCATTTCTTTTATGCTGAGTTCTACCCTGAATGTTCCAACCTCTTTTGGAAAGGTACTGCTAAAAAACCCAAGAAAGATTTTGGTTTGGGGGATCGGGGTAGATCCTCTTCTATTCTTAGGAGTTTGTGTTGATCCAGAACTATAGCATTGAGGGGGCTGATTGCACTGATCAGTAAATTCAATCTACCAATGTTATTATTTTGCTTATTTGCAATTTGCTCAATTATGAAAAGGATTTCTAGTCAGTTTATAAGAAAATACACTGCTAAAGCAAGAATTTATTATTAGAGTAAAAGGTAGAGAGGATAAGGCTAGTGAAAAGGGAGGACAGAAGAACTAATTATAGCAGAAACCTTCTGATAGCAGTAAGCATCCTAACAGCCAAGACAAAGAGATAAACAGGATATGGGGCATCTTACTAATCAAAGGAAACTACACTCCATCAGGAGAAGTATTATTTCCCCTTTTTGCACTCTTTTCAGTATGTCAATTCAATACTGTTATGGTGTCCTGAGTAGCAGTTTTAGAAGCAATGTAGAAATAACCTATATATGACTATTTTTTGATTTATTATTTATTATTATTATTTACATTTATATAAATATATTTATATTTATTATATATTTATTATTATATTATTTTTATTATTTATTATTAAAGGCAGAGTTAAATTATAATTCAATGTGAAATCTTATTGAGCACAGAGTACATGGCTTCCTAGAGATACAAAAATAAAGAGTTTAATAAATATTAAGTACCTACTGAGCACCAAGTACAGGGCTAAAAAGCATTAATTATTTTTCAAACAATCCATCATTCATATTAAATAACTTGCTCAAGTATACTTTATTAATCTGTTCACTAAAATATTTATTGAGGAACTATCATAAGACTTCCATTTAGTGTTTAACTGAGAAAAAAAAGAATATTTCTTTCTTTTACTAATGTTTTTCCTGAAAAAAAAAATACAAGCTTCCTAAAACAACTATGCACAAACAATAATTGGCATGAATCACATTTTAAGCATGATATACCTCAGAGTTTTATTTATGGTAATAAGGACACAGCTACGGTTCAGTCTTCTTTTCAGTGTTCTTGATGCATTAGCAATTAAAACTTAATTGCCATTAAAATGATGTTTTTATTTTTTCTTATTATAACATTTATTCATTATTGAAAGATGATAACAATATATTTATATATAAAAGAAAAAATGAATGTCTTCTATAAGCCCTATCTCCACCCTAAAGTAACAGTATAAATTGGTGTGTATCATTTCAGTTAATTTTAATAATCTAAAGTGTATATACAAAAATGCACATGTGTATTTTCATTTTTCAAAATAGACCATTCTATACTCACAGTTATCTGTGAAACAAAAATTAATCAAGCTTAAATCCTTTGCTGACCTCTATGCACTTGGGAGCTCCTAGTTAGCATCTGGCAGGTAGTAGGTATTTCATAACTATTAACTAGCTTAGCAGTCACAGAATCTCCCTCAAATCAAAATAAATAAGCAAAAAATAAGCTGATAATGGGTTTCCTTTGTGGCTCAGCTGGTAAAGAATCTGCCTGCAATGTGGGAGACCTGGGTTTGATCCCTGGTTTGGGGAGATTCCCTGGAGAAGGGAAAGGCTACCCACTCCAGTATTCTGGCCTGGAGAACTCCATGGACTGTATAGTCCATTGGGTCACAAAGAGTCAGACACGGCTGAGCGACTGTCACTTTCACTTTCAAGTTGATCATAGTTATACGTTTTAAAAGGAGTAGAACAAATATGAAAAGAGTCACAATCTAATAGCATAATCTTTGAAGAAACAGTTCTAGAGAAAGGCAGACCTAATAGCCTCCTTAAAACTTTTGATGGAGAGAGAGAAGATAAGTGAACAATACCTTGAAAATTAATAATAAACCTCAATCTGGATGTGAAACAGCAATGGAGTTTGTGTAGGTATACTTATACTTCAAATCCCTTGAGAATGGACAACTATCTTTTGTTTCCCTCTATCTCAATATATCAGCAGAGCCCTACCATTTTCATTTTGCCTAACTGGAAATAAAGATAAGGATGGAAAATAGAATGATCATAATCACTAAGAGATGATTAATCCCAGCAATATCTGAGGATTTAGAAGATCAGAAGGGAAAAGATAAAATAATTAGGACAAGATTGCTTACAGGAATGGACAGGCCAAGGAGAGGATTCATAGAGAGGATGACAATTAACCGCCCCCTGATCTAATAATGCCTAGGCAAAACCCATGGGTTTCACTTATCTTTTCCATCATGTTTGGGAAGGATAGTGAACATGGTTGTTAGGTAGTGAGGGTGAGGTGGAGAAAATAAACAGCAGGACTCATTACATCTGTTGGAAACAAAGTCCCCAGTGCTCCACCCTGGATTATAAATTCATCCAGAGTGAAGTGGCACCTTCTGTATATAGGAATACAATACACTGTAGCCCAGGTAGAGTGAACTCAGGTATTGGGGACATATACCAAAATTACAAAAGGGCAAACAGAGTCCAGTTTCTTGAATCAAAATTGTTCACAATCCCAGCAAAGCTTTTCCACCCTACTTAAACTATTAGGTCACAGAAAAGCAAATGAAATTAGCAATACCCAGTCATTGAATGAAAGTTCTGAAGAAAAGCAGACTCAGATAAAGTGGGGTAGAAGTCAAGAATTCACTCATATTGTAACTGAACAAATATAAGATTTTGGTTAGATCATCCACTTTGAATATGTGAACAACCCAAACAAATATTTTGGCAGATATGCAAAAATACTTTACTGCAGCCATTCAAGGAATAAAAGAAAGAAGGAAGGAGAGGTACTTCAAGATGATATGAATAATCCACTCTTGGAGAAAATATGGTGCAAATACTGAAAGAAAAATACTATCAGTATTTCAAACCAAAAGAAGTAATTACATTGAATACTAATTCAATGAGATAAAATATCAAAGACTAGATGATAAAAATAACTGAATATGATGAAATGAAGATTCCAGAGCAAATTAAGCAAACTGAGAGCCAAAATAATAATATCACAGAAGAAAAAGAAAAATTAGAAACAGAAAATGTTTAAACAAAATATATGGGTGAAGGTGTAAAGGAATAGTCTTGAAATAAACCTGGTGAAAGCAAGGTTAAACATAGAATCATTAACAAAATTACAGAAAAGTTAGTTGTTTAAGAGGATAAACAATGAATTGCTATAAGCAAAACTTTTGTCCTTGAGGTAGAGTACCCAGGAAAAGAGAATGATAAAAAAATAGGAAAATAAAATCAAAGACTTAATAAATTCCCCAAACTAAAAAAAAAAGAAAAAAGGAAAATTGGTTTCATAGACCAAAAGCAGACTATATTTCATGGGAATAAAGACAGACATCAATTCACACTCTGATGAAAATATAGAATTTCAGAATAAAATAAGTATTCTTCAGGCATTCAGACAGTGAAACAAGTACAAGCAGCAAATGGTTAATTCTGTAAACTCTTATATGCAGTCATTACAATAAATAACATAATAATAATGAGAGTGGTAACAAGGAAATTAAGAAGTATAAACATTCTATTAGGCTAATTTTTAATAGAGGGGGATCGATAAGTATTGTCTACAGTTGATAAATCAATAAAAAGACACTTCTGTGTATTACCTAAAGTTATGAATGAATATACCATAAAAAATAAAAAGAATATTATTTAGAAATTTTAGTTTCCAAATGACTAGAAGGAAAACATAAAAACACACAAGATAACCTATTAAAATCTGAAAAAGAATGCATATATGACTTTGCTGTATACTTGAACACAATATTGTAAATAAGTAACTATAGTTTAAAAACTTCAGATAAATAAGAAACCATTAAAAATAGAAAACAAATCTACAATGATAGATGTAATACAAAATATATTCTATTAAAATATGTATATGGAAAAAAAAATATACCTAACAAAATGACTCTCAAATAAAGTTAGCATATGTATTATTGTGTATTGTATTAAAAGAATACATTTAAAACAAAATAAATAAGAAAGGGTCAAAGTAAAAAAAAAAAAATCTATGGCATTCCCCACCACTCACGACCACCTCCCCCCAAAAAAGAGAGAGACAACTGGGCTTGTGACATTAGTGAAAGAATAATTTGAATTGAAGAATAAAAAATAGCAAAGGAGATTAAAGGGACAATTTATAATAATAAAAGTAGAATCCACAATAAATATATAATCAGTATATAAATATTATATATCTTTGTATGTTGAATATCATCATAAAATGTAAACTATAAACCAAAGGAAATGCAAAGTTAAATTGACAGAAGACAGTAATAGTAGGAGAGTTTAACTCACCTCAGTTAACCAATGATAGAGCAGGTAGCCACCAAAAAAAAAAAAAATAGGGGTTGGAGAGCAATCCCAGGGCAAGGACTGCTGTTTACTGTAGTGAGATGGCCTGAGGGAATGAGAGGGAGGAAAACCATGGCAAGGAATGACTTTGGAGGAAAGCTGGGCAGCCATAGAAGAATAGTGCTATTGCTGAGTCACACACAAGGGGTGGTACCATCATTGTAGGCTGTCTCTATCCACATGCCAGTGCCAGCAGCTGAGGAATAGACAAAGACTCCAGGGAGGGTGGCCCTTTGAGCACCTGATGTGCCCAGCAATAGAGAAGGACCATCCAGTGAGGTCTTTTGAAGCATCAGCTGCCTGAGACTAGAAAAGAATCATAACAGAGTCATATCTCATGCACCTATGGCCACTAGCTTCCCTACATACCTGGTGCTGCCAAGGTTCCTGTGATCCAAGCAGTCATGCCACCTCCATGCCCAGACCTCACTGGAGCAGGTCCAACTCCTCCAGGGCAGCCTCAGGAGTAAAACCCATGTGGATAACCCAATTGCTAAAGTGGGTGTAAAACCACAATTGAGCTCCAGGGGCAGAACAACTAAGGAAGAGAATGAAAAACTTTTCCATCAGTTGTACAAGCTGCAGATTAAATCCACATGATCAACTATGTAGACTCTGTCTGCAAGGAATATGTAAAAGGACAGTGAGTGTTCCCACAAAAGAAAATGCTCTAGTTCTGGGAGCCGTGGACATTAGAGGCAAGCACAAGTGGAAGTAAGGCCAAATTAAAATCTGAGATGACCCCATAGCAGGTCTAGAGGACAGCCTTCCCCAGTACTAAAGGGCCTCCCAGAAAGGCAGAGACATGCTGTGGCTCACAGCAGGGGCAAGGGTTTTGAGAGTTGAGACTCTAGGAATATATCTATTGCTATTTTTATGTTTTGATCTATTCTGTTGTTAGTTCTGGATTTTTTTTTAATTTTTTCTCCCTTCTTTGTTTCTTTGTTGTGGTTGTTTTATTATTATTATTATTCTATTTAAGCTTTTGGGAATATTTTAGTCACATATTTGTCATATAGTTTTACTTTGGCTTTATGTTATTCTGTGTTTTTGTTTGTTGTTTTATTTGGATTTTGTCTGGTTCTTTATTGTTACACTTTTTCGTGTGTGTGTGTGTATTTTTCTATATGCTTGTATTCCACTTTGTTTTTCTATTTTTTTTAAATCATTTTTGTTTTGTTTTCATTATTTTATTCCTCAGGTGACACTGTTTGGATTTGTGTTTTAGATAGTTTTGTTTTTAATTGGCGAGTATCATTTTGGTTTCTTTTGTTCATCAGGTCACTCTTCTACTTTGTTTTCTTTGATCTGTTTTGGCTCCTTGTGTGTGTGTGTGTGTGTGTGTTCCCCTGTTTTTGATTCACTTTGTCTGATTTTGCTTTTACCATTGTCTGGATTTCAATTTTTTTTCTTGTTTATTGGTGGGTTTTCTTTTGTTTCTTTGTTTTAATTCCCATTATTGCCATGACTAGGGCTTCCCTGGTGGCTAAGAGGTTAAGAATCTACCTGTAATGCAGGAGACCCAAGTTCAATCCCTGCATTGGGAATATCCCATGGAGAAATGAATGACAACCCATTTCAGTATTCTTACCATGGACAGAGGAGCCTGGTGGGCTAGTCTATGGGGTTGCAAGAGTCAACACGACTGAGTGATTAACACTTTCCCTTTCATTGCCATGATTAATACTTGGTTAGCAAGGTCTTGGTTTCCTGAAGAGAAGACAAACCTGAGCCTCAGGGGTGGGTATGCTGAGTCTAGCATGCTAGACCCCCAGACAACTCCTGGCCACAGGGAGTGTTAAATCTCCCACAAGGTCCTCTGCCCGAATTCAAGACCTAGAACCACCCAATGGCCTAGAGCACCCAGCCCTGGAAGCCCCACTGAAACAACAAACATCAGGACAGGAACACAAATACAGTCATTAGCAGACAGGCTGCCCACAGACAACCCATAACACACTACCTCATACAGCCATGACCATCAGAGAAAGAAAACCCATCTCATCCCATGAGAATGCAGGCACAAATTCCTTCCAACAGGAAGCCAACAGAAGCCATTGGATCAACCTCACTGACCAGAGGAAGAGACAAAAAGCAAGAACTATGACACTACAGCCTGAAGAAAAGGGACCTCAAATACAGTAAGTTAGACAAAATGAAGAGACATAAATATCATGCAGATGAAGGAGCAAGATAAAAATACACAAGAACAAATAAACAAAGAAGAAATAACCAAAATACCTAAAAACAAATTCTTAATAATGATAGTAAAGTTGTTCCAAAATCAAGTTGTTCCAAAATCTAAAAATGGAATGGATAAAATGCAAGTATCTTTTAATACATTTAACATGAGCCTATAAGAAAGAAAGAATAAACAGTGATGAACAACACAAATATTGAGATTAAAAATATTATAGAAGAAATCAGTAGCAGAAAAATTGAAGCAGAAGGATGGATAAGTGAGTTGGAATATAAAATGGTGGAAACCACTGCTGAAGATCAGAATAAAGGAAAAAATGAAAAGAACTGAGGACAGTCTTAGGGAACTCTGAGACAATATTAAACACACTAATGTTTGAATTATAGGGGCCCCAGAAAGAGGAGAAATGCTTTGAGAAGTTATTAGAAGGGATTATAGTCAAAACATTCCTATCATGGGAAAGAAAATAGTCAATCAAGTCCAAAAAGTGAAAACAGACTTAACAGGATAAACCCAAGGAGAAACACATTGAGACACATATTAATCAAACTAACAAGAATGAGGCACAAAGAAATATCAAAAGAAACAAGGGAAAAGGAAAAAGTAACATGCAAAGTAATCATAAGGTAAATAGATGTTTTTCAGCAGACATCCTACAGTCCAGAAGAGAGTGGAAGAATAAATTTAAAGTAATGAAAAGAAAAAAAAAAAAAAAAAAACAACTGCAACCAAGGTTATTTTACCCAGCAAGGGTCTCATTCAGAATTAATGTAGAAATAAAAAAGCTTTAAAGACAAGCAAAAATTAAAATAATTCAGCACCATCAAACCAGAAGTAAAACAAATGCTAAAGAGATTTTCCTAGATAGGAAACACAAGAGAAGGAAAAAGACCTACAAAAACAAATCCCTAAAATTAAAAATGCCAATAGAAACGTGTGTGTATATATATATATATAAATGACTAGTTTAGATGTAAATGGATTGAATACTCCAAACAATAGGTATAGACTGGCTGAATGGATACAAAAACAAGACACATGTGTATGTTGTCTACAAAAGACCCATTTCAAAACTAGAGACACATCAGACTGAAAGTGAGGGGATGTTTAAGATATTCCATGCAAATGGAAATCAAAAGAAAGCCAGAAAAATAATTTTCATATCAGACAAAAGAGACTTTGAAATAAATAATATGATAAGAAGAAAGGAAGAACACTATATAATGATTAAGGTTCAATTCAAGAAGAGATAACAAATGTAAATATTTGTGTACCCAACATAGGAGCACCTCAATATATATGGACAATGTTAACAGATGTTAAAGGGGAAATCAACAGAAGCACAACAACAGTAGAGGTCTTAAACATCCCACTTACATCAATGGGCAGATCATCAAGACAGAAGATTAATAAGGAAACACAAGCCTTAAATCACACATCAGACCAGATAGATTTCATTGGTAACTACAGGACAGTCCATCCAAAAGCAGTAGAATGCACTTTTTTCCTCAAGTGTACATAGAACAGTCCCCTGGATATATCACATCTTGGATCATAAATCAAGCCTGGATAGATTTAAGAAAATTTAAGTCATATCAAATATCTTTTCCAGCCAAAATGCTATATGAACTAAAATAATAAAAACTGTAAAAAACACATGGAAGCTAAACAATATGTGTCCAAATAACCAAGAGTTCACTGAAGAAGGAAATTAAGAATTATCTAGAAACAAATGACCATGAAAGCATGATAATCCAAAACCAATGGAATGTAGCAAAAGCAGTGATAAGGGAGAAATTTATAGCAATAATAGTCTACCTCAAGAAACGAGGAATCCATTAAACAAATAACATAATCTTATACCTAAAGCAGCTAGTAAAAGGACAAGAATTCCAAAATTAGTAGAAGAAAATGAATCATGAAGAGCAGAGCAGAAATAAATGAAAACAAAATGAAGATAGAAAAGATCAATAAAGCTAAAAGCAGGTTATTTAAGAAGATAAACAAAATCAACAAACCATCAGCCAGACCCATTAAGAAAAAAGGCAAAATAATCAAATCAATAAAATTAAAAATGAAAAAGAAGTTACAACCGACAACAGAAATAAAAAGATCATAAGAGACTACTACTAACAACTCTATGCCAATAAAATGGAGAACATGGAAGAAATAGGCAAATTCTTAGAAAAGGATAACCTTCTAAGAGTGAACCAGAAAGACATAGAAATTATGAAAAGACCAGTGAAAATCACTGAAATAAAAACTGCGATCAAAATGATCCCAAAAAGCGAATGACCAGGTTCAGATGGCTTCACAGGTGAGCTCTATCAAATGTCTAGGGAAGACATAACACCAGTCCTTCTCAAACTCTTACAAAAAATTACAGGTGAAGAACACTCCCAAACTCATTCTATGAGACCATCAACCTCCTGCTACAAAAATCAGAAAAAAGATATCCCAGAAAAATAGTTACAGGCCAATATCAATCATGAACACAGGTGCCAAAATCTTCAACAAAACACTAGCAAACTGAATCCTATAACACTTTAAAAGGTTCCTACATGATGATCAAGTGGGATTTATCCCAGGGATGCAAAAAATTCTGCAATATATGCAAATTAATTATTGTGATACACTGTATTATCAAATTGAAAGATAAAATCATATGGTTATCTCAACAGATGCAGAAAATCATCTAACAATATTTGACACACATTTATGATACAAATGCTTTAGAAAATGGGCACAGAAGAAACTTACCTCAACATAATACAGGCCATTTATGACAAACCTACAGCAAACATCCTCAGTGGTGAAAAACTGAAAGTGAAATTTCTTCTAAGATCAGGAAAAAAGTCAAGGGTGCCCACTCTCACCATTATTATTCAACATAGTTTTGAAAGTCTTAGCCATGGCAATCAGAGAAGAAAAAAGAAATAAAGGAAATTCTGGCTAGAAAATAAGAAGTAAGACTCTCACTGTTTGCAGAAGAAAGGATACTATACAAAGAAAACTCGAGATATAACAAGAAAATTATTAGAGCTCATCAATGAATTTGGTGTAGTTGCAGGATACCAAATGATTACACATAAATCCTTTGTATTCCTGTACACTAGAAAGGAAAAATCAGAAATAAAAATATAATGAAAAAAATCCCATTTACCTTTGCAACAAAAATAATATAATTCTTAGGAAGAAACCTATCTAAAGTTCAACCTACCTACAAATAAAAATATACTCACCTACAAAAGACCTGCATGCATAAAACTATAAGAAACTGATGAAAGAAATCAAAGACAGTACAAACAGATGGAGAGCTATATTATGTTCTTGGATTGAAAGAATCAATATTGTGAAAATTAGTGGAAAACAGACAGAACACTCTTTAACAAAATTCAAAGCAAGGTCCCCCTTGACACAGCTCCAAGTGTAACAAAAATTAAAAACAAACAAACAAACAAAAAAAACCCTAAGACCTAATGAAACTTAAAACCTTTTGCACAGCAAAGGAAACTATAAACAAGATGAAACTAAAACCCTCAGAATAGGAGAAAATAACTGCAAATCAAGCAACTGAAAGGATTGATCTCCAACATATACATGCAACTCATGAAGCTCAATATCAGAAAAACAAACAACTCAGTCAATAAATGGGTGGGAGATCTAAAAAGACATTTCTCCAAGAAATACATATGGCCAATAAACACATGGAAAAATGCTCAACATTGCTCATTATTAAATAAATGCAAATGAAAGTTACAATAAGGTATCACTTCACACCAGTCAGAATGGCCATAATTCAAAAAGTTACAAACAATAAATGCTAGAAAGGATGTGGCAAAAAGGGGACCCTCTTACACTGTCGGTAGGAATATACACTGATACAGCTACTATGGAGAATAGTATGGAGATTCCTTAAAAACTAGGAATAAAGCTACCATATGACCTAGCAATCCCACTACTGGGTATATACCCTGAGAAAACCACAATCCTAAAATACACATGTACCCCAATTGTGTTCCCATGTGTACCCCAACTTGTTCATTGAAGCACTGTTTACAAAGATGAATGTATAAAGAAGTGGTGGTACATATATACAATAGAATACGACTTAGCCATGAAATGAAAAAGATGAGTTAGCTGAATTGAGGCTGAACCTGCAGCCTGTTATACAGAGTGAAGTAAGTCAAAAAGAGAAAAACACATATTGTATATTAAAGCATATATATGCTAGAAAAAAATGGTATGATGAACCTATTTGCAGGGCAGAAATAGAGACACAGACATAGAGAAAAGACATGCGGACACAACTGGGAAGGAGAAGTTGGAACAAATTGAGAGAGCTACATTGAAACATACACATTACCATATGTAAAATAGATAGCTAGTGGGAAGTTGCTACATAACACAGAGAGCTCAACCTGGTGCTTTGTGACAACATAGAGGGCTGGGATACGGTGGTGGGTGGAAGGGAGTTTCAAGAGGGAGGGGACATATGTATACTTATGGCCAATTCATTTTTTTTTGTATGGCAGAAACTAGCACAACATTTTAAAGCAATTTTCTGACAATTAAAAATAAATTTTTAAAAATAATTTTAAAAACCCATTATATTTTTTATATAAAACAGCACTCACATAACTATGAATAGAAGGGAACTTCCTCAACCTGATAAATGGAATCTCCAAGGAATACAGTTAACATCAAATTTAGTATAGAAAGACAATGTTTCCCACTTAAAATCAGAAACAAGACAAACATGTCTGCTTTCACCACTCTTTTGGAACATCAAACTGTAGGCTCTAGTCAGGACAGTTAGTTCAGATGAGGAAATATTAAAGAAAGACAATCAGCTGCTGGATATGCAGATTTGCAGGAGGCCAAAGCCAGGATTGCACTGTAACCATGTTTTGCAACCAGTATGAAAATGATGTCACTGATTGGAGTCCTCAGGGCAGGATTCATCAAACTGGATATGCAATTGAGCTGTCAAACAAGGTTCAGCCACGGTTTTTTATCTGAAATAAAAATAAAAATAAAAAATAAAAAACCTCATGCAGTGTTGGTTGTATTGAAGACAGCACAATCAGAACTTGCAGCTCATCAGAAAAAAATGTTCCTTGTTGATAACAGTATTGCTATTTCAGTTGCAGGACTTACTGCTGATGCTAGATGTTATGTGATATTATGTGCGAGGGGTGTTTGGATTCCAGATTTGTATTTGACAGACCTCTTCCTGTGCCTTGTCTTGTATCTCTAATTGGAAGCAAAACCCAGATACCATTGCAGTGATATGGCTGGAGACCATATGATGTTGGACTGCTCATTGCTGATTGTAATACGGAGCCTCACATTTTCCAAATTTGTCCATCTGCTAACTATTTTGACTGCAGGGCTATGTCCATTGGAGTCCATTCTCAACCAGCTTGTACTTACTTGGAGAGATATATGTCAAAGTTTTTGGAGTGCAATTTGAATGAACTGGGTAAACATGGTCTGCATGCCTTCTGAGAGACACTTCCTGCAGAACAGTATCTAACTACAGAAAATGTTTTCAATGGAATTGTTGGTAAAGACTTGGAATTTCTGGTATATGATGATGATGATGTGTCTCCAATCATGGAAGATCTTGAAGACAGACTGCAGGGAAAGATACAACCTACTCAACCTGCTGATGAACCTACAGAAAAGGCTGATGAACCAATGGAACATTAAATAATAAATCAGTCTATATACGTATTAGACTAACTAAACATTCAGAAAATGAAGATCATGGCATCTGGTCCCATCACATTATAGCAAACAGATGGAGAAACAGAAACTGTGACAGACTTTATTTTCTTGGGCTCCAAAATCACTGCAGATGGTGACTGAAACCATGAAATTAAAAGATGCTTGCTCCTTGGAAGAAAAGCTATGACCAACCTAGATAGCATATTAAAAAACAGAGACATTACTTTGCCAACAAAGGTCCATGTAGTCAAAGCTATGATTTTTCCAGTAGTCATGTATGGATGTGAGAGTTGGACCATAAAGAAAGCTGAGAGCTGTAAAATTGATGCTTTTTAACTGAGGTGTTGGAGAAGACTCTTAAGACTGTGAACTGAACTGAACTGATATATTCATTATCATACATGTAAGAATGCAGGAGCATATACTGATGATGATATTCTATACTTTGAAACAAAAGATGCAAAATGGTGGAATGGAATGGTATGTTTTAGGAATCAGTTCAGATGTGAGTTTTCCCCAAGCAACTTCACAGAAACTATATATTGGAGTTCATTTTTCTTTAAAAAGTTCTCTATAATCATTTTTAAGAAAGCATAGTTATCAGTACTAATGTATTTTATATGAAGAACATAGTGTCTTTGTGGTTTTAAAGACAACTGTGACATAAAATTCTTTCACCTGAAAAATAAAAGGTAGATTGGAAAGGAAGAGTAAAACCTCTCTATTCACAGATGACTTAGATTTGTTTATAGAAAATTCTAAGAAAGCAACTATAAATTTTAGAAATAATAAGAATTTTATTAAGTTTGTAGAATACAAGATAAACAAAATCAATTATATTATCTATTAAAATACTTAAAACCAAATAAAGAAAGCAATTCTACTTAAAATAACATAAAAAGAAATATTTGGGAATACATTTTGCAATGATGTGAAAGAATACTATATTAAAGACTACAAAAAATTTGGGGAAAACTCAATAAATGTAAAGATATTTCATATCATGGACCAGAAAGACAATATAACTAAAATGGCAATAATATATAATTTAATCTGCATATTCAGTGAAATTTCTGTTAAAACCTCCCAAGTTGATAAGCTACTTCTAAAATTCATATGGACCCAAAATAGCCAAAACAGTGTTGACAAAGAAGGATAAAATTGAAGGACACACCTTTTACAGCTTTAAATTTGACATTAAGTCTTCAGAAGGAGGTGTGATAGTGTCATAATGATAGTCACAGAGATTAATGAAATATAACTGAGAGTTCAGAAACAAGCCTTTATATTTGTGGCCAATTGATTTTTAACAAAGGTCACAAGACTGTCCAATGTGGAAAGAAGAGTCTCTTCAACAAATTGTACTGTCACAATTATATATTTACATGCAAAAGAATGACACTTAAACCTTTCCTCCCACCATACTCGAAAATTTACATAAAATGTATCATAGATGTAAAGATAATGGTTAATATGATAAAGTTCTTATAAGTAAATCTTCATGACTTTGGGTTAGGCAGTACTTTCTTTAATATGGCACTAAAAACAAAAGTGACAGAGAAAAAATAAGCTGGACTTTATCAAACTAAAAATATGCAAGTCAAAGGATACTATCACAGAATGAAAATACAACCAATAAAATGGGAGAAAATATTTGCAAATCATACATCTAAAAAGAGAGTAGTATTTAGGATATGGGGGCTTTGCTGCTAGCTCAGTGGCAAAGAATCCACCTGCGAATGCAAGAGACTTCCCTGGGTCAGCAAGATCCCCTGGAGAAGGAAATGACAACCCACTACAATATTCTTGCCTGGGAAATCTCATGGACAAAGAAGTCTGGTAGGCTACTTTCTGTCCATGGGGTCACAAAAAGAGTTGGACATGGCTTAGTGACTAAACAACAATACTTCAGGATATATAAAGAACTCTCATAACTCAACAATAAAATACCAAAGAATCCAATTTAAAAAATGAGCACAGAATTTGAATAGATATATCTAGAAATAAGATATAAGTAAATGACTTATAACCCCATGAAAATATGCTCAACATCATTAGTCATTAGGGGAATGCAAATAAAAAACCACAATAATATACCACTTCATACTCATTAGGGTGACTATAACAAAAAAGACATCAGTAACAAGGGTTGACAAGGATATGGAAAAGTTGCAACCCTCATACTTCCCTAATGGAAATTTAAAACTTTGCAGCAACATTGGAAAACAGTTTGGCAAATCATCAAAATGTTAGATCTACAGTGCCACGTGGCCCAATAACTTCATTCTTAATTATATAGCCTAAGAGAACTGAAAATATATATCCATATAAGAATTTGTACACACATTTTCAAAGCAGCAATACTAATAATATTCAAAAAGTAAAAGTAACCCAAATATTTGTCAAATGATGCATGCATAAAATATGTGGTACATGCAAGCAGCAAATGAGATTCAGCAGATAATGGAGTGTACTTTTACGTGAAACAACATAGATGAACCCCGAAATAAGCCTGTCACAAAATATCACATATATTATGATTCAATTTATATGAAATGTCTGGAACAGGCAAACACTTAGAGACAGTTAGTAGAATAGATTATGCTTAGGGCTGGCGGAGGGAATGGGAAAAGAATCCTAATGGATATGAGGTTTCCTTTCAGGGTGACAAAATGTGCTAAAATTAGACAGTGATGATGATCACACAACTCAGTGCCAGTAATTACCAGTACAATGTAATATATGTCAGTGTCCATCTATAACAAATGAGAAAATTATATTTATGCAGAATGAAATATGTAAAATATTTATGAAGCAAAAAAAAAAAAAACTGAGGAATACAAAGTAGAAAAATTAATGGAGAAACATACCATGAATCTAGAAGGAAAGATATTTATCTTGTCAAATATCTTCATTTTACCACTGCAAACAGTTTTTTTTTTTTTTAATAAAGTAATACAGGTCAATGATGGAGTTCATTACTGGTTTAGAAAAGTAATGCAAAGCTTCTAAGCCTGGATCGTATCTTGTTTGAGAACCCAGGGATTTTAATACAGTAGTTAATAAATAGGTATGTTCTGTATCTTAATTATATTCTATAATAAATTGAATGAATCACCCCCTCAGACATCATTATTATGGAGTATGTGGTATCATTTTTGCCTGAAGACATCTGGTAATAGCAGTTTAAAATGGAGGGAAAAGAACTGGAGCTCAGAGGGAGCACTGGTTGATTCCAGAAACTCAAGAAGCTCATTCAAATTCCAGTTTGTGACTAAGAGGTTGTTCTCAGACACTAAGGTTGTCAGTTTCATATTTTTGTTTGTTTACTCTTATATGTACGTGCCAATAATCATCTCTAAACTATCTACCAATGACATTAAAATTCTTTTGATGCAATCAGGTAATACATTGGTTACCATATTTTCGAGAGAAAGAGAGATCCTTTTGGGACAACCCTTATTCCTGCTACCACCTGGATTTACTTGCTCTCTAAACCCATGCATGACTACCTTTTTTCTTAAAGCTGCTGTGCTGGAAATTGACTTTCTCTTTCTTCTGCATTTGATTCCAACTTCCCTCTGTTCAATTTCTCATCCTTTTCCTCTTTCTTAGCGTCTTCCTTAGGTTTACATAGATGATATTATCCCGTTGAAAGAAAAAATGCAAGTTAGATAATTTTTGAGATTCTTTATGTTAAAAAATGCATTTATACTATTCTCACATTTGATTAACAGTTTGCCTGGGTATAGAATGCTGGAATAGAAATAGCATTTCCTCAAAATATTCTATTGTCTTCTAGCTTCCAGTATTTACTGGAAGTACACTTGATTTACAATGTTGTGTTCCTTTTTGCTGTACTATAAAGATAATTGGTTAAACATATACAAATATTCATTCTTTTTTATAAATATTTTATCCCCATACTGATTACACAGTATTGAGTAGAATTTCCTGTGTGATTCAGTAGGTCATTTTATAATTAGAAGTGTGAATATGTCAATACCAATCCAAATTTATCCCTCATCTCCTCCCCCTGCTAACCATAGATTGTTTTCTACATACTGTGACTCTAATTCTGTTTTGTAAATAAGTCAAATTGTAACATTTTTTAGATTCCACATACAAGCAATATCATCCAATATTTGCCTTTCTCTGTTTAACTTACTTCACTCAGTATGACAATGTCTAGGTGCATCTATGTTCCTGCAAATGGCATTATTCTGTTCTTGTTTTACAGGTGAGCAATATCCATTGTATATATGTACCAAATCTTTATCCATTCATCTGCTGATGGACTTTTAGGTGCCTTCCATGCCCTGGATATTATATATAGTGCTGCAATGAACTCTGGGATGCACATATCTTTTTGAATTGTGGCTTTCTCCAGATATATGCTGAGGAGTAGAATTTCTGGATCATATGTTAGTTCTATTTTTAGTTTTTTAAGAAACTTCCATACTGTTCTCCATAGCTATACAAACTTACATTCTCCACAAGAGTGTAGAAGAGTTTTCTTTTCTCCATACAGTCTTCAGCATTTACTGTTTGTAGACTTTTTGATGATGGCCATTCTGATTGATGTGAAGTGATATCTTATTGTAGTTTTCATTTGTATTTCTCTAATAGTTAGTGATGTTGAGCATCTATTCATGCACTTTTTGGCAATATGTATGCATTCTTTAGAGAAATGCATATTTAGAACTACTGCTTATTTTTTATTAGGTTGTTGTTTTGTGTTGTTATTGAGCAACACAAGCTATTTCTGTACTTAGGAGATTAAAACCTTGTCAGTCATTTCAGTTGCAAATATTTTCACACATTCTGTGGGTTGTCTTTTGTTTTGTGTATGGTTTCCTTTGCTGTGCAAACACTTTTAAATTTAATTAGGTCCCTTTGTTTTGCTTTTGTTTTAATTAGGAAGTTGGTCCAATAATGTCTTGCAGTGATTTATGTCAGAAAGTGTTTGGCCTATGTTTTCCTTTAAGAGTTTTATTGTATCTGGCCTTACATTTAGGTCTTTAATCTACTTTAATTTATATTTGTTTATGGTGTTTGGGAGTATTCTATTCTTTTACATGTAGCTGTTCAGTTTCCCCAGTATTATTTGTTAAAAAGACTTTTTTTATCTCCTTTTTATATTCTTGCCTTCCTTCACATAGATTTGTTGACCACAGATGCATAAGTTTATCTCTGGAATTTCTATCCTGTTCCATTGATCTATGTTTCTCTTCCTCTTTTGGTTCTAGTACCATACTGTTTTGACTACTGTAGCTTGTTAGTATAGTATGAAGTCATGGAGCTTGATTCCTCCAGATCATTTGTTTTCTTAAGATTACTTTGGCTATTCTATTCTTGGTTTGTAGGTTTTTCCATAAGAATTGCCAATTTTTGGTTCTACTTCTGTGAAAAATGTCATTGGCAACTTGTTAGGTATTCTATTGTATCTTTAGATTGCTTTGTGTAGTATAGGCATTTTTATACTATTGACTTTCCTAATCCAAGAGCATCGTATATGTTTCCATCAGTTTGTGTCATCTTTCATCAGTATCTTATAGTTTTCTGAGTATATGACTTTTACCTTCTTAGGTAGGTTCATTCCTGGGTGTTTTATTGTTTCTGTTGTGATGGTAAACACTACTGTTTCCTTAATTTCTCTTTCTGACCATTGATGGGTTTTATGGCATTTCTATTTCCAGGTTTTTTTGTTTGTTTGTTTTGTTTTTGTTTTTGTTTTTTTTTTTTTTACCAGTTAGATAGCTACTTTTAATTATCTTTTTTTTTTTAATTTTTTTATTAGTTGGAGGCTAATTACTTCACAACATTGCAGTGGGTTTTGTCATACATTGATATGAATCAGCCATAGATTTACACGTATTCCCCATCCCGATCCCCCCTCCCACCTCCCTCTCCACTCGATTCCTCTGGGTCTTCCCAGTGTACCAGGCCCGAGCACTTGTCTCATGCATCCCACCTGGGCTGGTGATTTGTTTCACCATAGATAGTATACATGCTGTTCTTTTGAAACATCCCACCCTCACCTTCTCCCACAGAGTTCAAAAGTCTGTTCTGTATTTCTGTGTCTCTTTTTCTGTTTTGCATATAGGGTTATCGTTACCATCTTTCTAAATTCCATATATATGTGTTAGTATGCTGTAATGTTCTTTATCTTTCTGGCTTACTTCACTCTGTATAAGGGGCTCCAGTTTCATCCATCTCATTAGGACTGGTTCAAATGAATTCTTTTTGACGGCTGAGTAATATTCCATGGTGTATATGTACCACAGCTTCCTTATCCATTCATCTGCTGATGGGCATCTAGGTTGCTTCCATGTCCTGGCTATTATAAACAGTGCTGCGATGAACATTGGGGTGCACGTGTCTCTTTCAGATCTGGTTTCCTCCGTGTGTATGCCCAGAAGTGGTATTGCTGGGTCCTATGGCAGTTCTATTTCCAGTTTTTTAAGGAATCTCCACACTGTTTTCCATAGTGGCTGTACTAGTTTGCATTCCCACCAACAGTGTAAGAGGGTTCCCTTTTCTCCACACCCTCTCCAGCATTTATTGCTTGTAGACTTTTGGATAGCAGCCATCCTGACTGGTGTGTAATGGTACCTCATTGTGGTTTTGATTTGCATTTCTCTAATAATGAGTGATGTTGAGCACCTTTTCATGTGTTTGTTAGCCATCTGTATGTCTTCTTTGGAGAAATGTCTGTTTAGTTCTCTGGCCCATTTTTTGATTGGGTCATTTATTTTTCTGGAATTGAGCTTCAGGAGTTGCTTGTATATTTTTGAGATTAATCCTTTGTCTGTTTCTTCATTTGCTATTATTTTCTCCCAATCTGACGGCTGTCTTTTCACCTTACTTATAGTTTCCTTTGTAGTGCAAAAGCTTTTAAGTTTCATTAGATCCCATTTGTTTAGTTTTGCTTTTACTTCCAATATTCTGGGAGGTGGGTCATAGAGGATCTTGCTGTGATTTATGTCGGAGAGTGTTTTGCCTATGTTCTCCTCTAGGAGTTTTATAGTTTTTGGTCTTACATTTAGATCTTTAATCCATTTTGAGTTTATTTTTGTGTATGGTGTTAGAAAGTGTTCTAGTTTCATTCTTTTACAAGTGGTTGACCAGTTTTCCCAGCACCACTTGTTAAAGAGGTTGTCTTTTTTCCATTGTATATACTTGCCTCCTTTGTCAAAGATAAGGTGTCCATAGGTTTGTGGATTTATCTCTGGGCTTTCTATTCTGTTCCATTGGTCTATATTTCTGTCTTTGTGCCAGTACCACACTGTCTTGATGAGTGTGGCTTTGTAGTAGAGTCTGAAGTCAGGCAGGTTGATTCCTCCAGTTCCATTCTTCTTTCTCAAAATTACTTTGGCTATTCGAGGTTTTTTGTATTTCCATACAAATTGTGAAATTATTTGGTCTAGTTCTGTGAAAAATACCGTTGGTAGCTTGATAGGGATTGCATTGAATCTATAGATTGCTTTGGGTAGAATAGCCATTTTGACAATATTGATTCTTCCAATCCATGAGCATGGTCTGTTTCTCCATCTGTTTGTGTCCTCTTTGATTTCTTTCATCAGTGTTTTATAGTTTTCTATGTATAGGTCTTTTGTTTCTTTAGGTAGATATACTCCTAAGTATTTTATTCTTTTTGTTGCAATGGTGAATGGTATTGTTTCCTTAATTTCTCTTTCTGTTTTTTCATTGTTAGTATATAGGAATGCAAGGGATTTCTGTGTGTTAATTTTATATCCTGCAACTTTACTATATTCATTGATTAGCTCTAGTAATTTTCTGGTAGAGTCTTTAGGGTTTTCTATGTAGAGGATCATGTCATCTGCAAACAGTGAGAGTTTCACTTCTTCTTTTCCTATCTGGATTCCTTTTACTTCTTTTTCTGCTCTGATTGCTGTGGCCAAAACTTCCAACACTATGTTGAACAGTAGTGGTGAGAGTGGGCACCCTTGTCTTGTTCCTGATTTCAGGGGAAATGCTTTCAATTTTTCACCATTGAGGGTGATGCTTGCTGTGGGTTTGTCATATATAGCTTGTATTATGTTGAGGTATGTTCCTTCTATTCCTGCTTTCTGGAGAGTTTTAATCATAAATGAGTGTTGAATTTTGTCAAAGGCTTTCTCTGCATCTATTGAGATAATCATATGGTTTTTATCTTTCAATTTGTTAATGTGGTGTATTACATTGATTGATTTGCGGATATTAAAGAATCCTTGCATTCCTGGGATAAAGCCCACTTGGTCGTGGTGTATGATTTTTTTAATATGTTGTTGGATTTTGTTTGCTAGAATTTTGTTAAGGATTTTTGCATCTATGTTCATCAGTGATATTGGCCTGTAGTTTTCTTTTTTTGTGGCATCTTTGTCAGGTTTTGGAATTAGGGTGATGGTGGCCTCATAGAATGAGTTTGGAAGTTTACCTTCTTCTGAAATTTTCTGGAAGAGTTTGAGTAAGGTAGGTGTTAGCTCTTCTCTAAATTTTTGGTAGAATTCAGCTGTGAAGCCATCTGGTCCTGGGCTTTTGTTTCCTGGAAGATTTCTGATTACAGTTTCGATTTCCTTGCTTGTGATGGGTCTGTTAAGATCTTCTATTTCTTCCTGGTTCAGTTTTGGAAAGTTATACTTTTCTAAGAATTTGTCCATTTCATCCAAGTTGTCCATTTTATTGGCATAGAGCTGCTGGTAGTAGTCTCTTATGATCCTTTGTATTTCAGTGTTGTCTGTTGTGATCTCTCCATTTGCATTTCTAATTTTGTTAATTTGGTTTTTCTCTCTTTGTTTCTTAATGAGTCTTGCTAATGGTTTGTCAATTTTGTTTATTTTTTCAAAAAACCAGCTTTTAGCTTTGTTGATTTTTGCTATGGTCTCTTTAGTTTCTATTGCATTTATTTCTGCCTTAATTTTTAAGATTTCTTTCCTTCTGCTAACCCTGGGGTTCTTCATTTCTTCCTTCTCTAATTGCTTTAGGTGTAGAGTTAGGTTATTTATTTGGCTTTTTTCTTGTTTCTTGACGTAAGCCTGTAATGCTATGAACCTTCCCCTTAGTACTGCTTTTACAGTGTCCCATAGGTTTTGGGTTGTTGTGTTTTCATTTTCATTCATTTCTATACATATTTTGATTTCTTTTTTGATTTCTTCTATGATTTGTTGGTTATTCAGAAGCGTGTTATTTAGCCTCCAGGTGTTTGAATTTTTATCAATTTTTTTCCTGTAATTGAGATCTAATCTTACTGCACTGTGGTCAGAAAAGATGACTGGAATGATTTCAATTTTTTTGAATTTTCCAAGACCAGATTTATGGCCCAGGATGTGATCTATTCTGGAGAAGGTTCCGTGTGCACTTGAGAAAAAGGTGAAGTTGATTGTTTTGGGGTGAAATGTCCTATAGATATCAATTAGGTCTAGCTGGTCCATTGTGTCATTTAAAGTTTGTGTTTCCTTGTTAATTTTCTGTTTAGTTGATCTATCCATAGTTGTGAGTGGGGTATTAAAGTCTCCCACTATTATTGTGTTACTATTAATTTCCTCTTTCATACTCGTTAGTGTTTGCCGTACATATTGCGGTGCTCCTATGTTGGGTGCATATATATTTATAATTGTTATATCTTCTTCTTGGATTGATCCTTTGATCATTATGTAGTGTCCTTCTTTGTCTCTTTTCACAGCTTTTATTTGAAAGTCTATTTTATCTGATATGAGTATTGCGACTCCTGCTTTCTTTTGGTCTCCATTTGCATGAAATATTTTTTTCCAGCCCTTCACTTTTAGTCTGTATGTGTCTCTTGTTTTGAGGTGGGTCTCTTGTAGACAGCATATATGGGGGTCTTGTTTTTGTATCCATTCAGCCAATCTTTGTCTTTTGGTTGGGGCATTCAACCCATTTACATTTAAGGTAATTATTGATAGGTGTGGTCCCGTTGCCATTTACTTTGTTGTTTTGGGTTCACGTTTATACAACCTTTCTGCATTTCCTGTCTAGAGAAGATCCTTTAGCATTTGTTGAAGAGCTGGTTTGGTGGTGCTGAATTCTCTCAGCTTTTGCTTATCTGTAAAGCTTTTGAGTTCTCCTTCATATCTGAATGAGATCCTTGCTGGATACAGTAATCTAGGTTGTAGGTTATTCTCTTTCATTACTTTCAGGACGTCCTGCCATTCCCTTCTGGCCTGGAGGGTTTCTATTGATAGGTCAGCTGTTATCCTTATGGGAAGCCCTTTGTGTGTTATTTGTTGTTTTTCCCTTGCTGCTTTTAATATTTGTTCTTTGTGTTTGATCTTTGTTAGTTTGATTAATATGTGTCTTGGGGTGTTTCGCCTTGGGTTTATCCTGTTTGGGACTCTCTGGGTTTCTTGGACTTGGGTGGCTATTTCCTTCCCCATTTTAGGGAAGTTTTCAGCTATTATCTCCTCGAGTATTTTCTCATGGCCTTTCTTTTTGTCTTCTTCTTCTGGAACTCCTATGATTCGAATGTTGGGGCGTTTCACATTGTCCCAGAGGTCCCTGAGGTTGTCCTCATTTCTTTTGATCCTTTTCTCTTTTTTCCTCTCTGCTTCATTTATTTCCACCATTTTCTCTTCTACCTCACTTATCCTATCTTCTGCCTCCTTTATTCTACTCTTGGTTCCCTCCAAAGTGTTTTTGATCTCATTCATTGCATTGTTCATTTTTAATTGACTCTTTTTTATTTCTTCTAGGTCTTTATTAAACAATTCTTGTATCTTTTCAATCTTTGTCTCCAGGCTATTTATCTGTAACTCCATTTTGTTTTCAAGATTTTGGATCATTTTTATTATCATTATTCTAAATTCTTTTTCAGGTAGATTCCCTATCTCCTCCTCTTTTGTTTGACTTGGTGGGCATTTTTCATGTTCCTTTACCTGTTGGGTATTTCTTTGCCTTTTCATCTTGTTTAGATTGCTGTGTCTGGAGTGGACTTTCTGTATTCTGGAGGTCTGTGGTTCCTTTTTATTGTGGAGGATTTACCCAGTGGGTGGGGTTAGACGATTGGCTTGTCAAGGTTTCCCGGTTAGGGAAGCTTGCGTCAGTGTACTGGTGCGTGGAACTTGATTTCTTCTTTTTGGAGAGCAATGGAGTGCCCAGTAATGAGTTTTGAGATGGGTCTATGTGTTAGGTGTGACCTTGGGCAGCCTGTATGTTGACATTCGGGGCTATGTTCCTGTGTTGCTGGAGAATTTGCGTGGTATGTCTTGCTCTAAAACTTATTGGCTCTTGGGTGGTGGTTGGTTTCAGTGTAGGTATGGAGGCTTTTGGACGGTCACTTATTACTTAAAGTTCCATGTAGTCAGGAGTTTTCTGGTGTTCTCAGGTTTTGGGCTTAAGTTTCCTGCCTCTGGATTTCAGTTTTATTCTTCCTGTAGTCTCAGGACTTCTCCAACTATACAGCACTGATAATAAAACTTCTAGGTTAATGGCGAAAAGATTCTCCCCCGTTAGAGACACCCAGAGAGGTTCACAGAGTTACATGAACAGGAGAAAAGGGAGGAGGGAGATAGAGATGAGCAGGAGGAGAAAAAGGGGGACTCAAGAGGAGAGAGACAGATCTACGCAGCTGTCTGTTCCCAGAGTGTTCTCCGTAGCCCAGTCACCTACAAGGATTCACAGAATTGGATTGGGAAGAGAAGGGGAAAGGAGGAAATAGAGGTGTTCTGAGGTAGAAAACAGAGAGTCAAGATTGGGAGAGAATAATCTTCAGTTTAAAGATAGGGCTTCTCTTTTTTTTTTTTTTTTGTAAGGTTATAGTGTAGTGAAAATGAAAATGAAGAGTAGTAGAGGAATACTAGAGGACTTTAAAAGAAATAAGAGAAAAAGAAAAATAGAAAATAAAAGAGAAAACGGAAAGGAAAAAAAAGAAGAAAAAAGAAAAAAAAAGAAAAAGAAAAAAAAGAAAAAAAAACAAAAAAGAAAAAAAGAAAGAAAGAAAAAAAAAATTTTTTTTCACCTAATTAAAAGAATCGTAAAAATCTATGAAAATGAAAGTTAAGGAGTAATGGGGGAGTAATAGGGAATTTTAAAGGAAAATAAAAGAGAAAAAAGAAAAAAGAAAAAATATAAAAAGAAAAAAAAAATTTTTTTTTCCTTACTTAGAAAAAAAAAGTAAAAATATATCTAGGAGTTTCTCTGGAGCTGTTGCGGTCAGTGTGGGTTCGGCTCAGTTTCAGATAGCTCCTCGTTCCAGCTTACACTTCTCGATATCTACAGGGCCCTTCCGGTGAAGTCGTTGTTTTCTACAGGGATTTTAATCTGTTGCACCAGTCCCTTCTGAAGCGGTTCCCTTTGTTTATTTGGCTTCTGTTTGCCGGTCTCTTCAGAGCCTCATTTCTGCCCTGACACAGGCGGGCGGAGGTGGACTCTTATTCAGGTAGCTAGTTCCGTTGCGCTGCTGGGAGGGGCTGACACTGCGGGGAGGGGCTGGCCCTGCGGGGGCGGGCTGGCGCTGCCGGGAGGGGCTGACGCTGCTTTCTCCGTCTGCGCTGCTCAGGCTCCCGGCTGTTCTATATGGAGCGCGCCCCGCGCTGCGCTAGGTTCCAGCCCTCGGGTGTTACACAAAAGCGCGGAAGGAAAAGCTGCGCCTGCTCTCTGTGCCTTCCCCGTCAGAGCGGTCCAGGCAGCCAGGGGCTTGATGGGCGCGCTATCCCCAGGTGTGGCGCACTCACTCCCTTCCGCGGACCCAGTCTCAGTTTCCGCTGGCGCCAGTCGGGTGCGCGCGCCTTCCGCCCTCTGCGTCCCCAGCCCCAGTCCCCGCCTGCGCCGGTCGGGTGCCTGCGCCCTGTGTCTCACCGCGACCCTCCCCTCCCCCCTGCCTCCTGCCTCCGGCGGGGCTGGGCCAGTCCGCAGCCTGCGAGCTTTTCTCGGGACTTTCTCCGTCCCTTTGTTCTGCGAACGGCCGGCAGTGTGTTCCGGCCGGTTAATTTTCTCTCTCTCTTTTGGTCTCCCACAGTTCAAGTTGGCACCTCACAGAAGCTCCCTCCGATTGTCCTCAGGGCACTCAGGCCCGGACCCTAGCCCAAGCAAGGCCGCCTAAGACTCCCTTCCCGGGATGGGTCTCCGTCCTTAGCTCTTTTGTCTCACTTTTTATCTTTTATATTTTGTCCTACCTCCTTTCGAAGACAATGGTCTGCTTTTCTGGGCGCCTGATGACCTCAGCTAGCGATCAGAAGTTGTTTTGTGAAGTTTGCTCTGCATTCAGTTATTCTTTTGATGAATTTGTAGGAGAGAAAGTGGTCTCCCCGTCCTACTGCTCCGCCATCTTGGCTCCTCCCTCTGTTTTGTTTTTTTATGCAATCTCCACACTGTTCTCCATAGTGGCTGTACTAGTTTGCATTCCCACCAACAGTGTAAGAGGGTTCCCTTTTCTTTGCACCCTCTCCAGCATTTATTGTCTGTAGACTTTGATAGCAGCCATTCTGACTGGCGTCAGATGGTACCTCATTGTAGTTTTGATTTGCATTTCTTTAATAATGAGTGATGTTCAGCATCTTTTCATTTGTATGGCTCCTTTGGAGTAATGTTTGTTTAGTTCTTTGGCCCATTTGCTTCTTTTCCAATATGAGTTTTATTTTTCTTCTCTGATTGCTATGGCTAGGGCTTCCAAAATTATGTTGAATTAAAGTGGCAAAAGTAAATATCCTTGTCTTGTTTCTGACCTTTGAGGAAATGCTTTCAGGTTTTCATTGTTGAGAATTAAGTTTGCTGTGATTTTGTCATACATGGTCTTTATTAGTTTGAGGTTTGGTCTCTTTAAGTCCACTATCTGGAGATTTTTTTTTTTTTAATCATAAATGGGTGTTGAATTTTTTTAAAAGCTTTTTCTGCATCTATTGAGATTATCATATGATTTTTACTCTTCAATTTGTTAAAGTGCTTAGCATTATTTCAATTTTCTTAAATTTACCCAGGCTTGATTTGTGACCCAAGATGTAATGTATCCAGGAGAATATTCCATGTGCACTGGAGAGAAAAGTGTATTCTGAAGCTTTTGAATAGAATGTCCTATATATATCAATTAGAGCTATCTGGATTAATGTCATTTAAGACTTGTGTTTCCTTATTAGTTTTCTGTGTGGATGATCTGTTCATTTGTGTAAGTGGGGTGTTAAAAGCCTCTAATGTTGCTGTGTTACTGTTGATTTCCCCTTTAATATCTGTTAGTATTTTCCTGATATACTGAGGTGGTCCTATGTTTGGTGGATATATATTTACAATTGCTATATATTTTTCTTGGATTGATTCTCTGATAATTATACAGTGTCCTTCCTTGTCTCTTGTAACAATATTTCTTTAAAAGTCTATTTTCTCTGATATGTGTATCATTACGCTAGCTTTCTTTTGATTACATTTGCATAAAATGCCTTTTTCCATCTTTTCAGTTTCAGTCTATATATGTACTTATGTCTGAAGTGCATCTCTTGTAGGCAGTTTATATACGGGATCTTGCTTTTTGTGTCCTTTCAGGCAGTCTATATCTTTTGATTGGAACATTTAATCCATTTACATTTAAGGTAATTATCAATATTTATGTTTTTGTTAACATTTTATTAATTGCTTTGAATTTTTTATGTCTTTTTTCTTCCTTTCTTTTTTTCCTCTTCTCTTGTGATTTGATAGATAACTTTGGTGTTGTGTTTGTGTTGCCTTTTTTTGCATGTCTATCTATCGTAGTTTTTTTTTTTTTTTTTTTTTTTTTGGTTTGTTGTTCCCATAAGGTTATGATATACCAGTCTGTTTGTATACAAGGTTGTTTTAATTTGCTGGTCTCTTTCTTGCCTAAAGACATTCTTTTATCATTTGTTGGGAAGTTGATTTGGTAGGACTAAATTCTCTTAGCTTTTGCTTGTCCTTAAAACATTTAATTTCACCATCAAATCTGAATGAGAATCTTGTTGAATAGAATATCCTTAGTTGTAGGTTTTACTCTTTCATTTCTTTCAGTATATCGTGCCACTCCATTCTGGCAAGCAGTTTCTGCTGAAAAAACAGCTGAAAACCTTATTGAGATTCCCTTGTATATTATATGTTGCTTTTCCCTGGTTGCTTTTAATAATTTTTATTTGCCTTTAATTCTTGTCAGTTTGATTAATATGTGTCTCAACATGTTCCTCCTTGAATTCATCCTGCATATGATTCTCTGTGCCCCTTGGACTTGTATATTTCCTTTTTATGTTAGGATAGTTTTCTGCTTTAATGTGTTCAAATGTTTTTTCTGGCCTTTCTCTTTCTTTTCTCCTTCTGCAACATTTATAATGTGAATGGTCATTTATTTAATGTTGACCAGATCTATTCCTCAAGATTTTCTTCATTTTGTTTCAATGCTTTTGTCTTTATTCTTTTCTGTGACGGTATTTTCCACCACTCTGTTTTCTAACACACTTATAACTTTCTCTGCCTCAATTATTCTGCTATTCATTTCTTCTAGTGTATTTTTTATTTCAGTTATTTTATCATTCATCTCTGTTTGCTATTTACATTTTCTAGCTCCTTTTATTTTTTCTTTCTTTTTTTTAATTTATTTTTATTATTTGGAGGCTAATTACTTTACAATATTGTAGTGGTTTTTGTCATACATTGACATAAATCAGCCATGGATTTACATGTGTTCCCCATCCTGATCCCCCCTCCCGCCTCCCTCCCCATTCCATCCTTCTGGGTCTTCCCAGTGCACCAGCCCTGAGCACTTGTCTCATGCATCCAGCCTGGGCTGGTGATCTGTTTCACCCGTGATAGTATACTTGTTTCAATGCTATTCTTTCAGAACATCCCACCCTCGCCTTCTCCCATAGAGTCCAAAAGTCTGTTCTGTACCTCTGTGTCTCTTTTTCTGTTTTGCATATAGGATTATCATTAACATCTTTTAAAATTCCATATATATACGTTAGTATACTGTATTGGCCTTTATCTTTCTGGCTTACTTCACTCTGTATAATGGGCTCCAGTTTCATCCATCTCATTAAAACTGATTCAAATGTATTCTTTTTAATGGCTGAGTAATATTCCATTGTGTATATGTACTATTGCTTCCTTATCCATTCATTTACTGATGGACATCTAGTCCTGGCAATTGCATCCATGTCCTGGCAATTATAAACAGTGCTGCCATCAACATTGGGGTACACATGTATCTTTCAGATCTGGATTCCTTGGTGTGTATGCCCAGGTGTGGGATTGCTGGGTCCTATGGCAGATCTATTTCCAGTTTTTTTAAGGAATCTCCACACTGTTCTCCACAGTGGCTGTACTAGTTTGCATTCCCACCAACAGTGTAAGAGGGTTCCCTTTTCTCCACACCCTCTCCAGCATTTATTGCTTATAGACTTTTGGATAGCAGCCATCCTGACTGGTGTGTAATGGTACTTCATTGTGGTTTTGATTTGCATTTCTCTGATAATGAGTGATGTTGAGCATCTTTTCATGTGTTTGTTAGCCATCTGTATGTCTTCTTTGGAGAAATGTCTGTTTAGTTCTTTGGTCCATTTTTTTGATTGGGTCATTTATTTTTCTGGAATTGAGCTGCAGGACTTGCTTGTATATTTTTGAGATTAATCCTTTGTCTGTTGCTTTGTTTGCTATTATTTTCTCCCAATCTGAGTGTTGTCTTTTCACCTTACTTATAGTTCCCTTTGTTGTGCAAAAGCTTTTAAGTTTCATTAGGTCTCATGTGTTTAGTTTTGCTTTTATTTCCAATATTCTGGGAGGTGGGTCATAGAGGATCTTGCTGTGATTTATGTCGGAGGGTGTTTTGCCTATATTCTCCTCTAGGAGTTTTATAGTTTTTGGTCTTACATTTAGATCTTTAATCCATTTTGAGTTTATTTTTGTGTATGGTGTTAGAAAGTGTCCTAGTTTCATTTTTTTACAAGTGGTTGACCAGTTTTCCCAGCACCACTTGTTAAAGAGGTTGTCTTTTTTCCATTGTATATCCTTGCCTCCTTTGTCGAAGATAAGGTGTCCATAGGTTCGTGGATTTATCTCTGGGCTTTCTATTCTGTTCCATTGATCTATATTTCTGTCTTTGTGCCAGTACTAAACTGTCTTGATGACTGTGGCTTTGTAGTAGAGACTAAAGTCAGGCAGGTTGATTCCTCCAGTTCCATTCTTCTTTTTCAAGATTTCTTTGGCTATTCGAGGTTTTTTGTATTTCCATACAAATTGTGAAATTCTTTGGTCTAGTTCTGTGAAGAATACCGTTGGTAGCTTGATAGGGATTGCATTGAATCTATAGATTGACTTGGTTAGTATACTCATTTTCACAATATTGATTCTTCCAATTCATGAACACAGTATGTTTCTCCATCTATTTGTGTCCTCTTTGATTTCTTTCATCAGTGTTTTATAGTTTTCTATATATAGGCCTTTTGATTGTTTGGGTAGATATACCCCTAAGTCTTTTATTCTTTTGGTTGCAATGGTGAATGTTATTGTTTACTTAAATTCTCTTTCTGTTTTCTCATTGTTAGTGTATAGGAATACAAGGGATTTCTGTGTGTTAAGTTTATATCCTGAAACATTACTATATTCATTGATTAGCTCTAGTAATTTTCTGGTAGAATCTTTAGGGTTTTCTATGTAGAGGATCGTGTCATCTGCAAACAGTGAGAGTTTTACTTCTTCTTTTTTTCCTATCTGGATTCCTTTTATTTCTTTTTCTGCTCTGATTGCTGTGGCCAACACTTCCAAAACTATGTTGCATACTAGTGGTGAGAGTGGGCATCCTTGTCTTGTTCCTGACTTTAGGGGAAATGCTTTCAATTTTTCACCATTGAGGATAATGTTTGCTGTGGGTTTGTCATACATAGCTTTTATTATGTTGAGTTATGTTCCTTCTATTCCTGCTTTATGAAGAGTTTTTATCATAAATGGATGTTGAATTTTGTCAAAGGCTTTTTCTGCATCTATTGAGATAATCATATGGTTTTTATCTTTCAATTTGTTAATGTGGTGTATTACATTGATTGATTTGCAGATATTAAAGAATCCTTGCATCCCTGGGATAAAGCCCACTTGGTCATTATGTATGATCTTTTTAATATGTTTTTGGATTCTGTTTGCTAGAATTTTGTTAAGGATTTTTGAATCTATATTCATCAGTGATATTGGCCTGTAGTTTTATTTATTTGTGGCATCTTTGTCAGGTTTTGGAATTAGGGTGATGGTGGCCTCATAGAATGAGTTTGGAAGTTTGCCTTCTTCTGCAATTTTCTGGAAGAGTTTGAGTAGGATATGTGTTAGCTCTTCTCTAAATTTTTGGTAGAATTCATCTGTGAAGCCATCTGGTCCTGGGCTTTTGTTTGCTGGAAGATTTCTGATTACAGTTTCAAATTCCATGCTTGTGATGGGTCTGTTAAGGTCTTTAATTTCTTCCTGTTTCTGTTTTGGTAAGTTATATTTCTCTAAGAATTTGTCCATTTCTTCCAAGTTTTCCATTTTTTTGGCATAGAGCTGCTGGTAGTAGTCTCTTATGATCCTTTGTATTTCAGTGTTGTCTGTTATGATCTCTCCATTTTCATTTCTAATTTTGTTGATTTGGTTCTTCTCCCTTTGTTTTTGATAAGTCTGACTAACGGTTTGTCAATTTTATTTACCTTTTCAAAAAACCAGCTTTTAGCTTTGTTGATTTTTGCTATGGTCTCTTTTGTTACTTTTGCATTTATTTCTGCCATAATTTTTAAGATTTCTTTCCTTCTACTAACCCTGGGGTTCTTCATTTCTTCCCTCTCGAGTAGCTTTAGGTGTAAAGTTAGGTTATTTATTTGACTCTTTTCTTGTTTCTTGGAGTAAGCCTGTATTGCTATGAACCTTCCCCTTAGTACTGCTTTTACAGTGTCCCATAGGTTTTGGGTTGTTATGTTTTCATTTTCATTCATTTCTATGTATATTTTGATTACTTTTTTTATTTCTTCTATGATTTATTGGTTATTCACAAGCATGTTATTTAGCCTCCATATGTTGGAATTTTTAATAGTATTTTTCCTGTAATTGAAATCTAATTTTATTGCATTGTGGTCAGAAAAGATGAATGGAATGAATTCAATTTTTTTGAATTTACCAAGGCTAGATTTCTGACCCAGGATGTGATCTATTCTGGAGAAGGTTACGTGTGCACTTGAGAAAAATGTGAAATTGATTATTTTGGGGTGAAATGTCCTAGAGATAGCAATTAGGTCTAGCTGGCCCATTGTGTCAATTAAAGTTTGTGTGTCCTTGTTAATTTTCTGTTTAGTTGATCTATCCATAGGTGTGAGTGTGGTATTAAAGTCTCCCACTATTATTGTGTTATTGTTAATTTCCCCTTTCATTCTTGTTAGTATTTGCCTTACATATTGTGGTGCTCCTATGTTGGGTGCATATATATTTATAATTGTTATATCTTCCTCTTGGAATGATCCTTTGATCATTTTGTAGTGTCCTTCTCTGTCACTTTTCACAGCCTTTATTTTAAAGTCTATTTTATCTGATATGAGTGTTGCAACTCCTGCTTTCTTTTGGTCTCCGTTTGCATGACATATTTCTTTCCAGCTCTTCACTTTCAGTCTGTATGTGTCCCTTGTTTTGAGGTGGGCCTCATGTAGACAGCATATATAGGGATCTTGCTTTTGTATCCAATCAGCCACTCTTTGCCTTTTGGTTGGGACATTCAACCCATTTACAGTTAAGGTAATTATTGATAAGAATGGTCCTGTTGCCATTTGTTTTGTTGTTTTGGGTTCGTGTACCTACAACCTTTCTGTGTTTCCTGTCTAGAGAAGTTCCTTTAGCTTTTGTTGAAGAGCTGGTTTGGTGGTGCTGAATTCTCTGAGATTTTGCTTGTCTGTAAAGCTTTTGCATTCTCCTTCATATCTGAATGAGATCCTTGCTGGGTACACTAATCTGGGTTGTAGGTTACTCTCTTTCATTACTTTAAGTATGCCCTGCCATTCCCTTCTGGCCTGAAGAGTTTCTATTGAAAGATCAACTGTTATCCTTATGGGAATCCTCTTGTGTGTTGTTTGTTGTTTCTCCCTTGCTGCTTTTAATATTTGTTCATTGTGTTTGATCTTCGTTCATTTGATTAATATGTGTCTTGGGGTGTTTCGCCTTGGGTTTATCCTGTTTGGGACTCTCTGGGTTTCTTGGACTTGTGTAACTATTTCCTTCCTCATTTTGGGAAAGTTTTCAGCTATTATCTCCTCAAGTATTTTCTCATAGCCTTTCTTTTTGTCTTCTTCTTCTGGAACTCTTAGGATTCGAATGTTGGGGCATTTTATATCGTCCCAGAGGTCCCTGACGTTGTCCTCATTTCTTTTGATTCTTTTTTCTTTTTTCCTCTCTGCTTCATTTATTTCCACCATTTTATCTTCTACCTCACTTATCCTATCTTCTGCCTCTCTTATTCTACTGTTGGTTCCCTCCAGAGTGTTTTTGATCTCATTTATTGCATTATTTGTTTTTAATTGACTCTTTTTTATTTCTTCTAGGTCCTTGTTAAACATTTCTTGCATCTTCTCAATCCTTGTCTCCAGGTTATTTACCTGTAACTCTATTTTGTTTTCAAGATTTTGGATCATTTTTATTATCATTATTTTATTTTTTTTCAGGTGAATTCCCTATCTCCTCCTCTTTTGTTTGGCTTGTTGAGCATTTTTCATGTTCCTTTATCTTCTGGGTATTTCTCTGCCTTTTCATCTTATTTAGATTGCTGTCTTTGGGGTGGCCTTTCTGTATTCTGGTAGTCTGTGGTTCCTTTTTATTGTGGAGGTTTCTCCCAGTGGGTGGGGCTGGGTGTTTGGCTTGTTGATGTTTGCTGGTTAGGGAAGCCTGTGTCAGTGTTCTGGTGGGTGGAGCTGGATTTCTTGTGGTTTTTTTTTTCCTTCTCTCTGGAGTGCAATGGAGTGTCCAGTAGTGAGTTTTGAGATGGGTCTATGGATTTGGTGCGACTTTTGGCAGCCTGTATATTGACGCTCAGGGCTATGTTCCTGCTTTGCTGGAGAATTTGTGTGGTATGTCTTGCTCTGGAATTTATTGGCTCTTGGGTGGTGGTTGGTTTCAGTGTAGTTATGGAGGCTTTTGGATGATCTCTTATTAATTAATGTTCCCTGTAATCAGGAGTCCTCTGGTGTTCTCAGGTTTTGGGCTTAAGCCTCTTGCCCCTGGATTTCAGTCTTATTCTTCCAGTAGCCTCAATACTTCTCCATCTAAACAGCACTGATAATAAAACTTCTAGGTTAGTGGTGAAAGGATTCTCCACAGTGAAGGACACCCAGAGAGGTTCACAGAGTTACATGAAGAAGAGGAGAGGGAGGAGGAGATTAAGTGAGCAGGAGGAGAAAAAGGGGGATTCAAGAGAGGAGAGACAGATCTAGTCAGTACTCTGTTCTCTAAGTGTTCTCTGTAGCCCAGAACATCCACAGAGATTCACAAAATTGGATTGAGAAGAGAAGGGGGAGGGAGGAAATAGAGGTGATCTGGGGGAGAAAAAGGAGAGTCAAAAGGGGGAGAGAGTAATCAAACCAGTAATCACACTCCTGAGTACAAATGGGTACTGAAGGTTGGATTCTTAAATGTTCAAAATTGATATCAAATACTGAAAAATAAAGATTAAAAATCTAGAGTAGAGGTTAGACTCTTAAAAATACAATATTAAAAAACCACAAAAACACAAAAAATTTAAGCAATATATATGAACTTCACTTTAAAAATAGGGTCCTGGGGGAGGAGCCAAGATGGCGGAGGAGTAGGACCGGGAGACCACTTTCTCTCCTACAAATTCATCAAAAGAATAACCGAATGCAGAGCAAACTTCACAAAACAACTTCTGATCGCTAGCTGAGGTCATCAGGCGCCCAGAAAAGCAGACCATTGTCTTCGAAAGGAGGTAGGACAAAATATAAAAGATAAAAAGTGAGACAAAAGAGCTAAGGACGGAGACCCGTCCCGGGAAGGGAGTCTTAGGCGGCCTTGCTTGGGCTAGGGTCCGGGCCTGAGTGCCCTGAGGACAATCGGGGGGAGCTTCTGTGAGGTGCCAACTTGAACTGTGGGAGACCAAAGGAGAGAGAGAAAATTGACCGGCCGGAACACACTGCCGGCCGTTCGCAGAACAAAGGGACGGGGAAAGTCCCGAGAAGAGCTCGCAGGCTGCGGACCGGCCCAGCCCCGCCGGAGGCAGGAGGCAGGGGGGAGGGGAAGGTCGCGGCGAGACACAGGGCGCAGGCACCCGACCGGCGCGGGGCGGGGACTGGGGCTGGGGACGCGGAGGGCGGAAGGCGCGCGCACCCGCCTGGCGCCAGCGGAAACTGAGACTGGGTCCGCGGAAGGGAGTGGGTGCGCCACACCTGGGGATAGCGCGCCCACCAAGCCCCTGGCTGCCTGGACCGCTCTGACCGGGAAGGCAGAGAGAGCAGGCGCAGCTTTTCCTTCCGCGCTTTTGTGTAACACCCGAGGGCTGGAACCTCGCGCAGCGCGGGGCGCGCTCCATATAGAACAGCCGGGAGCCTGAGCAGCGCAGACGGAGAAAGCAGCGTCAGCCCCTTCCGGCAGCGCCAGCCCGCCCCCGCAGGGCCAGCCCCTCCCCGCAGCGTCAGCCCCGCCCCCGCAGGGCCAGCCCCTCCCCGCAGCGTCAGCCCCGCCCCGCAGTGCCAGCCCCGCCCCCGCAGGGCCAGCCCCTCCCCGCAGCGTCAGCCCCGCCCCGCAGCGCCAGCCCCTCCCAGCAGCGCAACGGAACTAGCTACCTGAATAAGAGTCCGCCTCCGGCCGCCTGTGTCAGGGCGGAAATGAGCCTCTGAAGAGACCGGCAAACAGAAGCCAAATAAACAAAGGGAACCGCTTCAGAAGGGACTGGTGCAACAGATTAAAATCCCTGAAGAAAACACCGACTTCACCGGAAGGGCCCTGTAGATATCGAGAAGTGCAAGCTGGAACGAGGAGCTATCTGAAACTGAGCCGAACCCACACTGACCGCAACAGCTCCAGAGAAATTCCTAGACATATTTTTACTTTTTTTTTTTATTTTTCTGTTTTTTCTAAGTAAGGAAAAAAAAAAAAATTTTTTTTTCTTTTTATATTTTTCTTTTTTCTTTTTTCTCTTTTATTTTCCTTTAAAATTCCCTATTACTCCCCCATTACTCCTTAACTTTCATTTTCATAGATTTTTACGATTTTTTTAATTAGGGGAAAAAAAAATTTTTTTTTCTTTCTTTTTTTTTTTTCTTTTTTTTTTTCTTCTCCTTTTTCTTCTTTTTTTTTTCTTTCCTTTTTCTCTTCTATTTTCTATTTTTCTTTTTCTCTTATTTCTTTTAAAGTCCTCTAGTACTCCTCTACTACTCTTCATTTTCATCTTCACTACACTATAACCTTACAAAAAAAAAAAAAAAAAGAGAAGCCCTATCTTAAAACCGAAGATTATTCCCTCCCAATCTTGACTCTCTGTTTTCTACCTCAGAACACCTCTATTTCCTCCTTTCCCCTTCTCTTCCCCATCCAATTCTGTGAATCCTTGTAGGTGTCTGAGATACGAGAACACTCTGGGAACAGACAGCTGCGTAGATCTGTCTCTCTCCTCTTGAGTCCCCCTTTTTCTCCTCCTACTCATCTCTATCTCCCTCCTCCCTTTTCTCCTGTTCATGTAACTCTGTGAACCTCTCTGGGTGTCCCTAACGGGGGAGAATCTTTTCGCCATTAACCTAGAAGTTTAATTATCAGAGCTGTATAGTTGGAGAAGTCCTGAGACTACAGGAAGAATAAAACTGAAATCCAGAGGCAGGAAACTTAAGCCCAAAACCTGAGAACACCAGAAAACTCCTGACTACATGGAACTTTAAGTGATAAGTGACCGTCCAAAAGCCTCCATACCTACACTGAAACCAACCACCACCCAAGAGCCAATAAGTTTTAGAGCAAGACATACCACGCAAATTCTCCAGCAACACAGGAACATAGCCCTGAATGTCAACATACAGGCTACCCAAGGTCACACCTAACACATAGACCCAACTCAAAACTCATTACTGGGCACTCCATTGCTCTCCAAAGAGAAGAAATCAAGTTCCACGCACCAGTACACTGACGCAAGCTTCCCTAACCAGGAAACCTTGACAAGCCAATCGTCTAACCCCACCCACTGGGTAAACCCTCCACAATAAAAAGGAACCACAGACCTCCAGAATACAGAAAGTCCACTCCAGACACAGCAATCTAAACAAGATGAAAAGGCAAAGAAATACCCAACAGGTAAAGGAACATGAAAAATGCCCACCAAGTCAAACAAAAGAGGAGGAGATAGGGAATCTACCTGAAAAAGAATTTAGAATAATGATAATAAAAATGATCCAAAATCTTGAAAACAAAATGGAGTTACAGATAAATAGCTTGGAAACAAAGATTGAAAAGATACAAGAATTGTTTAATAAAGACCTAGAAGAAATAAAAAAGAGTCAATTAAAAATGAATAATGCAATGAATGAGATCAAAAACACTTTGGAGGGAACCAAGAGTAGAATAACGGAGGCAGAAGATAGGATAAGTGAGATAGAAGATAAAATGGTGGAAATAAATGAAGCAGAGAGGAAAAAAGAAAAAAGGATCAAAAGAAATGAGGACAACCTCAGGGACCTCTGGGACAATGTGAAACGCCCCAACATTCGAATCATAGGAGTTCCAGAAGAAGAAGACAAAAAGAAAGGCCATGAGAAAATACTCGAGGAGATAATAGCTGAAAACTTCCCTAAAATGGGGAAGGAAATAGCCACCCAAGTCCAAGAAACCCAGAGAGTTCCAAACAGGATAAACCCAAGGCGAAACACCCCAAGACACATATTAATCAAACTAACAAAGATCAAACACAAAGAACAAATATTAAAAGCAGCAAGGGAAAAACAACAAATAACACACAAAGGGATTCCCATAAGGATAACAGCTGATCTATCAATAGAAACCCTCCAGGCCAGAAGGGAATGGCAGGACGTCCTGAAAGTAATGAAAGAGAATAACCTACAACCTAGATTACTGTATCCAGCAAGGATCTCATTCAGATATGAAGGAGAACTCAAAAGCTTTACAGATAAGCAAAAGCTGAGAGAATTCAGCACTACCAAACCAGCTCTTCAACAAATGCTAAAGGATCTTCTCTAGACAGGAAATGCAGAAAGGTTGTATAAACGTGAACCCAAAACAACAAAGTAAATGGCAACGGGACCACACCTATCAATAATTACCTTAAATGTAAATGGGTTGAATGCCCCAACCAAAAGACAAAGATTGGCTGAATGGATACAAAAACAAGACCCCTATATATGCTGTATACAAGAGACCCACCTCAAAACAAGAGACACATACAGACTGAAAGTGAAGGGCTGGAAAAAAATATTTCATGCAAACGGAGACCAAAAGAAAGCAGGAGTCGCAATACTCATATCAGATAAAATAGACTTTCAAATAAAAGCTGTGAAAAGAGACGAAGAAGGACACTACATAATGATCAAAGGATCAATCCAAGAAGAAGATATAACAATTATAAATATATATGCACCCAACATAGGAGCACCGCAATATGTACGGCAAACACTAACGAGTATGAAAGAGGAAATTAATAGTAACACAATAATAGTGGGAGACTTTAATACCCCACTCACAACTATGGATAGATCAACTACACAGAAAATTAACAAGGAAACACAAACTTTAAGTGACACAATGGACCAGCTAGACCTAATTGATATCTATAGGACATTTCACCCCAAAACAATCAACTTCACCTTTTTCTCAAGTGCACACGGAACCTTCTCCAGAATAGATCACATCCTGGGCCATAAATCTGGTCTTGGAAAATTCAAAAAAATTGAAATCATTCCAGTCATCTTTTCTGACCACAGTGCAGTAAGATTAGATCTCAATTACAGGAAAAAAATTGTTAAAAATTCAAACACATGGAGGCTAAATAACACACTTCTGAATAACCAACAAATCATAGAAGAAATCAAAAAAGAAATCAAAATATGTATAGAAATGAATGAAAATGAAAACACAACAACCCAAAACCTATGGGACACTGTAAAAGCAGTGCTAAGGGGAAAGTTCATAGCATTACAGGCTTACATCAAGAAACAAGAAAAAAGCCAAATAAATAACCTAACTCTACACCTAAAGCAATTAGAGAAGGAAGAAATGAAGAACCCCAGGGTTAGCAGAAGGAAAGAAATCTTAAAAATCAGGGCAGAAATAAATGCAAAAGAAACTAAAGAGACCATAGCAAAAATCAACAAAGCTAAAAGCTGGTTTTTTGAAAAAATAAACAAAATTGACAAACCATTAGCAAGACTCATTAAGAAGCAAAGAGAGAAGAACCAAATTAACAAAATTAGAAATGAAAATGGAGAGATCACAACAGACAACACTGAAATACAAAGGATCATAAGAGACTACTACCAGCAGCTCTATGCCAATAAAATGGACAACTTGGATGAAATGGACAAATTCTTAGAAAAGTATAACTTTCCAAAACTGAACCAGGAAGAAATAGAAGATCTTAACAGACCCATCACAGGCAAGGAAATCAAAAGTGTAATCAAAAATCTTCCAGCAAACAAAAGCCCAGGACCAGATGGCTTCACAGCTGAATTCTACCAAAAATTTAGAGAAGAGCTAACACCTACCTTACTCAAACTCTTCCAGAAAATTGCAGAAGAAGGTAAACTTCCAAACTCATTCTATGAGGCCACCATCACCCTAATTCCAAAACCAGACAAAGATGCCACAAAAAAAGAAAACTACAGGCCAATATCACTGATGAACATAGATGCAAAAATCCTTAACAAAATTCTAGCAAACAGAATCCAACAACATATTAAAAAAATCATACACCACGACCAAGTGGGCTTTATCCCAGGAATGCAAGGATTCTTCAATATCCGCAAATCAATCAACGTAATACACCACATTAACAAATTGAAAGATAAAAACCATATGATTATCTCAATAGATGCAGAGAAAGCCTTTGACAAAATTCAACACTCATTTATGATTAAAACTCTCCAAAAAGCAGGAATAGAAGGAACATACCTCAACATTATAAAAGCCATATATGACAAACCCACAGCAAGCATCACCCTCAATGGTGAAAAATTGAAAGCATTCCCCCTGAAATCAGGAACAAGACAAGGGTGCCCACTGTCACCACTACTGTTCAACATAGTGTTGGAAGTTCTGGCCACAGCAATCAGAGCAGAAAAAGAAGTAAAAGGAATCCAGATAGGAAAAGAAGAAGTGAAACTCTCACTGTTTGCAGATGACATGATCCTCTACATAGAAAACCCTAAAGACTCTACCAGAAAATTACTAGAACTAATCAATGAATATAGTAAAGTTGCAGGATATAAAATTAACACACAGAAATCCCTTGCATTCCTATATACTAACAATGAAAAAACAGAAAGAGAAATTAAGGAAACAATACCATTCACCATTGCAACAAAAAGAATAAAATACTTAGGAGTATATCTACCTAAAGAAACAAAAGACCTATACATAGAAAACTATAAAACACTGATGAAAGAAATCAAAGAGGACACAAACAGATGGAGAAACATACCGTGTTCATGGATTGGAAGAATCAATATTGTCAAAATGGCTATTCTACCCAAAGCAATCTATAGATTCAATGCAATCCCTATCAAGCTACCAACGGTATTTTTCACAGAACTAGACCAAAGAATTTCACAATTTGTATGGAAATACAAAAAACCTCGAATAGCCAAAGTAATCTTGAGAAAGAAGAATGGAACTGGAGGAATCAACCTGCCTGACTTCAGACTCTACTACAAAGCCACAGTCATCAAGACAGTATGGTACTGGCACAAAGACAGAAATATAGATCAATGGAACAGAATAGAAAGCCCAGAGATAAATCCACGAACCTATGGACACCTTATCTTTGACAAAGGAGGCAAGGATATACAATGGAAAAAAGACAACCTCTTTAACAAGTGGTGCTGGGAAAACTGGTCAACCACTTGTAAAAGAATGAAACTAGAACACTTTCTAACACCATACACAAAAATAAACTCAAAATGGATTAAAGATCTAAATGTAAGACCAGAAACTATAAAACTCCTAGAGGAGAACATAGGCAAAACACTCTCTGACATAAATCACAGCAAGATCCTCTATGACCCACCTCCCAGAATATTGGAAATAAAAGCAAAACTAAACAAATGGGATCTAATGAAACTTAAAAGCTTTTGCACTACAAAGGAAACTATAAGTAAGGTGAAAAGACAGCCGTCAGATTGGGAGAAAATAATAGCAAATGAAGAAACAGACAAAGGATTAATCTCAAAAATATACAAGCAACTCCTGAAGCTCAATTCCAGAAAAATAAATGACCCAATCAAAAAATGGGCCAGAGAACTAAACAGACATTTCTCCAAAGAAGACATACAGATGGCTAACAAACACATGAAAAGGTGCTCAACATCACTCATTATTAGAGAAATGCAAATCAAAACCACAATGAGGTACCATTACACGCCAGTCAGGATGGCTGCTATCCAAAAGACTACAAGCAATAAATGCTGGAGAGGGTGTGGAGAAAAGGGAACCCTCTTACACTGTTGGTGGGAATGCAAACTAGTACAGCCGCTATGGAAAACAGTGTGGACATTCCTTAAAAAACTGGAAATAGAACTGCCATATGACCCAGCAATCCCACTTTTGGGCATACACACTGAGGAAACCAGATCTGAAAGAGACACGTGCACCCCAATGTTCATTGCAGCACTGTTTATAATAGCCAGGACATGGAAGCAACCTAGATGCCCATCAGCAGATGAATGGATAAGGAAGCTGTGGTACATATACACCATGGAATATTACTCAGCTGTCAAAAAGAATTCATTTGAATCAGTCCTAATGAGATGGATGAAACTGGAGCCCATTATACAGAGTGAAGTAAGCCAGAAAGATAAAGAACATTACAGCATACTAACACATATATATGGAATTTAGAAAGATGGTAATGATAACCCTATATGCAAAACAGAAAAAGAGACACAGAAATACAGAACAGACTTTTGAACTCTGTGGGAGAATGTGAGGGTGGGATGTTTCAAAAGAACAGCATGTATACTATCTATGGTGAAACAGATCACCAGCCCAGGTGGGATGCATGAGACAAGTGCTCGGGCCTGGTGCACTGGGAAGACCCAGAGGAGTCGGGTGGAGAGGGAGGTGGGAGGGGGGATCGGGATGGGGAATAAGTGTAAATCTATGGCTGATTCATATCAATGTATGACAAAACCCACTGAAATGTTGTGAAGTAATTAGCCTCCAACTAATAAAAAAATTTAAAAAAAAAAAAATAAAAATAAAAATAGGGTCCTTTTTTTTTTGGGCCAGGTTATAGTGGGTTATAAAAATGAAAATTAAGGAGTAATAGAGGAGTAAGAGAGGACTTCAAAAAAAAAAAAGAAAGAGAAAAAAATTTTATTTAAAATAATAATAATAGTAGTAAAAATATATCTAGGAATTTCTCTGGAACTGTTGCAGGCAGTGTGGGTTTGGTTCAGTTTCAGATAGCTCCTTGTTCCTGCTTACACTTTTTGATATCTGTAGACCCCTTCCAGGGTAGTTGGTGTTAACTACAGGGATTTTAATCTGTTGCACCTGTCACTTCTGAAGCGGTTTCCTTTATTTGGGTTCTATTTGCAGGTCTCTTCAGTGTCTAATTTCCGCCCTGACACAAGTGGGCAGAGATGGTTTCTTGTTTAGGGTCACTTGTTCAGTCGTGCTGTGTGGAGGGAGGGGCACTGCAGACAAATATCACTGGCGTGTGTGGGGAGTGCTCGCTGTATTCCAGCCACTCTGGGTTTGCCCTCGCTCACGGCGTGTGTGCTTTCCCTGTCTATACTGCTCAAGCTCCAGGCTGCTCTACAGGGAGCAGGCCCTGAGTTGCGTGCACTTTCCAGGCCTAAGCTGCTCAGGTTCAGGTTTTTGGGTACTCCACAAAGGCCCAGACTCAGTTGGGCCTGGGTTTTGTGCCTTCCCTGGTTGGAGCAGCTCAGGCAACCAGAAGCTTGATGAGCGCACTCTCCTCGGGTGCAGTGCGCCTTATCCCCTCCGTGGTTCCAGCTTCAGTTTCCGGTCGCGCAGGTTGGGTACGCCTTGTGTCCCTTCTGGGAGGCTGATTTCCGGCTGCGACCCTCCAGGTGGATGTCAACCATCCAGAATCTCAGCAAGTTTTTGGCTAGAGATTGGAAGCCTGTTTGCAGTTTGGTAGGGGATGCAGTCTCTGGGGCCGAGTTTGCCCCTTTCCCCTCCCCCCTGCCTCCTGCCTCCGGTGGGGGATGGGCCGGTCCACAGCCGGCTAGCTCTTCTCTGCTATTCGTTCAGTCCTTTGTTCTGGGAACGGGCGGGTAGTGCGTAAATTTAGGGCTTTTCCCAGGTTAATTCTCTCTCTCTTTCTATCCCACAGTTTAATTTGCTATCTCTCACTAGCTCCCTCAGATTGCCCTCAGGGCTTGCCTGGTCCTTACCCTAAACAATGCCACCGCCCACTCCTCTCTGTTCAGCCCCCATTTGCTGGTGGCAGATGCAAGCATCTGGGGTACTTTTCTGCTTGGAGTTGTTTTTAGGCATGCAATCTGTGGGTTTTATTTATTTTTTTCTCCCATTTAGGTTTCCCTCTGAGATTCAAAAACTTCCCCCAGACCCGCCAGTGAGAGGGTTTCCTGGTGTTTGGAAACTTCCTCTATCAATACTCCCTTCCCAGGATGGATCTCCATCTCTAACTCTATTGTCTCTCTTTTTATCTTTTTTATTTTGTCCTACCTCCTTTCGAAGACAATGGGCTGCTTTTCTGGGTGTCTGATGTCCTCTGCTAGGGATCAGAAGTTGTTTTGCAGAGTTTGCTCAGCATTCAAATGATCTTTCAATGAATTTGTGGGGAAGAAAGTGGTCTCCCCATCCTATTCCTCTGCCATCTTAGCTCCCCTCCTCTCTAGCTCCTTTTAAATTATTTCTTGTATCTCTCAATCATAGCCTCCATTTTCCTGAGATTTTTGATTACCTTTACTATCATTATTTTGAATTGATTTTAAGTAGATTGCCTGTATCTATTTAGATATTCTTGTGGATTTGTATCTTACTCCTTCATTTGCAATATATTTCTGTGTCATCTAAGTTTGCCTTTCTGTACTTGTGGTCTATTTTTCACAGGCTGCAGAATCTTAGTTTCTCTCGATTCTGGTGTCTGTCCTGTGGTGGATATGGTTCATATAGGGCCTTATTCAGGCTTTCTTGTGGGATGAATTGATTGATGCCTGTCCTTCGGTGGGTGAAACTGGGCCTTCTCACTCTATAGGGCAGGGTTGTTTCAAGGGTGTGTTTTGTGGTATCTGTGAGCTAACTGTGACTTTATGTAGCCTGTTTGCTAATGAATGAGGCTATGTTCCTGTCTTGCTGGTTGTTTGGCTTGAGGGATTCCAGCTTTTGTAGTTGTTGCTGTTCAGTTGCTCAGTCATGTCCAACTCTTTGTGACTCCATGAACAACAGCACACCAGGCATCCCTGTCCATTACTGTCACCTGGAGTTTGCTCAAACTCATGTCCATTGAGTCACTGATGCCATCCAACAATCTTATCCTCTGTCGCCCCCTTCTCTTCCCTTTTTGACTGTTGAGTTTTAAATCAGATTTTTCACTCTCCTCTTTCACTTTCATCAAGAGGCTCTTTAGTTCCTCTTCACTTTCTGCCATTAGGGTGTGATCATCTGCATATCTCTGCTTATTGATATTTCTCCCAGTAATCTTTATTCCAGCTTGTGCTTCATCTAGCCTGGTATTTCACATGATTTACTCTCATATAAGTTTAAAAAGCAGGGTGATAATATACAGACTTGACATACTCCTTTCCCAATTTGGAACCAGTCTGTTCTTCCATGTCTAACTGTTGCTTCTTGAACTGCATACAGGTTTCTCAGGAGACAGGTAAAGTGGTCTATTATTCCCATCTCTTAAAGAATTCTCCACAGTTTATTGTGATCTACACACTCAAAGTCTTTAGCATAGTCAATGAAACATAAGTTGATGTTTTTCTGGAATTACCTTGCTTTTACTATGATGCAATAGATTTTGTCAATTTGATGTCTGGACCTTTGCCTTTTCTAAACCCAGTTTATACATCTGGAAGTTCTCAGTTCATGTATTGTTGAAGCATAGCTTGAAAGATTTAGAGCATTATCTTGCTAGAATGTGAAATGAGCTCAACTGTGCAGAGTTTGAACATTTAGTATCACCTTCTTTGGGATTGGAATGAAACTTGAGCTTTTCTAGTCTTGTGTCCACTGCTGAGTTTTCTGAATTTGCTAACATATTGAGCGCAGCAAACATCATCAAAACATCATCTTTCAGGATTTGAAATAGCTCTGCTGGAATTCCATCACCTCCACTGACTTTATTTGTAGTAATGCTTCCTAAGGTCCACTTGACTTCACACTCCAGGATGTCTGGCTCTAGGTGAGTGATCACACTATCATGGTTACCTGGGTCATTAAGACCTTTTTTGTACAGTTTTTCTGTGTCTTCTTGCCACCTCTTCTTAATCTCTTTCCTTTGTTAGATCCTTAACATTTCTGTCCTTTATTGTGCCCATTTTTGCAAGAAATGTTCCCTTGATATCTCCAATTTTCTTAAAGAGAAATCTAATCTTTCTCATTCTATTGTTTTCCTCTATTTCTTTGTCTTGTTCATTTAAGAAGGCTTTCTTATCTCTCCTTGCTGTTCTTTGGAACTCTGCATTCAGTTGGGTATATCTTTCCTCTTCTCCTTTGCCTTTCACGTCTCTTCTATTCTCAGCTATTTGTAAGGCCTCATCAGACAACCAATTTACCTTGTATTTCTTTTTCTTGGGGATCATTTTAGTCACTAATATTCTGTTCTAATATTCTATAATTCTATAAATTCTATAATATTTTATAATTATATAAATGCTATAATGTTCTAATTCACTTATTCACTTTAAAATTCACTTATTGTATAATATTCTAATTCACTTACTCACTTTATAATTCACTTATTCTATAATATTCTATAATTCTATAAATTTTATAATATTCTAATTCACTTATTAGCATATATTGCTTAGTACTTTCTATATGCCAAGTACATTGTTATGTGCAAGGTGCTGGATATAAAAGTGTGAGGAATAATAGAAATATATTGAAAAGTACACCATGATTAAGTAAGCTTTATTTTAGGAAATGGAGGCAATCAGAATTTTTTTTAGAATATTATGTATAAGAATAATAACAGAAAATGAGGAAGAAGGAAAACTGTATAGAAGTAAGGTTTCTATATGTCACTGGAATTGTTAGTATAAATCTGACACAGGTTTTGATAAATTATGATATATATTGTGACTCCTAGAACAAGCACTGAAATTTAGCTCAAGTATATAGTGTTAAAAATCATTAAGGACTTAGCATGTTATACTGGAATATATACACTTAATGTAAAAGAAAGAAAATAAGAAAGAGCAGAGCACCAACAAGGAAAAATCTATAGAAAACTGAAAGCATAATGGTAGATACAAATCTAAACATCTAATAACATTCAACATATTCAAATAACACTGAATATGAGTGGATTAAAAATCCAACCAATGATGTATTGAAGAAGCCAACACAATATTGTAACACAATTATCCTTCAATTAAAAATAAAATAAAATAAAAATCCAGTAAAAAGAAAGATAGAACAAAAAGCAAACAAATTTCAACTATATGCTGACTATAGGAAATACATATTAGATTAAAATAAGCAAGTATTTTGAAAGTTAAAGGATGGAAAAGATATAAAAAATATTACCAGAGATAAAGAAGAACATTTTATAAAGATAAGTGGATCAAGTTGGTAAGAAAAAAAAATAAACAATTATGAACACTTGCCTCCAGTAAATAAGCTTTTGTATGATTAGGATGGGTGATTTCAACCATGTAGCATCAATAGCATCATGATTTGAAATAGTTCAGTTGGTAAAGAATCCGCCTACAATGCAGGAGACCCCAGTTCAATTCCTGGGTCAGGAAGATACCCTGGATAAGGGATAGGCTACCCACTCCAGTATTCTTGGGCTTCCTTGTGGCTCAGTTGGTAAAGAATCTGCCTGCAATGTGGGACACGTGGGTTTGAGCCCTGGACTGAGAAGATCCCCTGGAGAAGGGAAAGGCTACTCACCCCAATATTCTGGCCTGGAGAATTCCATGGGGTTGCAAAGAGTCAGACACAACTGAGTGACTCACATTCACACACTGAAGTAGTTAAGCATGAAGTGATTTCTTATGGCTTGACCCCCAGATATTTGTTGCAGTTTCATTCCTAAGCTCAAATTGCAAGATACTATCTGCTCTTAAAAAAAAAAAACAAAAAAAACCCTCAACTTTGGGGCTTTTGACTTCTAGTTTTTCTCTCATCATTAAAGCTCATTTAAAACAATTTGGTGAGCCTATAAATTCTTTTACTTGTAGTAGTATCTTGCCTGTCTCATTTTTTTTTTTCCTGATCAGCTTTCCCAGTATTCTCAATAAAGAGGCAAAAGAGAAAAGACCCTAGACACTGATCTTTACCACTGGTGCAGATTCATGACTTAGTGCCTCGATTCAAGTGTTCTGAGCTTTCTTGGTATGTTATTGTTACATCTGACAAGAACTTTAGGACTTGAAAGTCTTCTGTAAATCTATAATAAACCTTGTTTTAGGGAGACTACATGAACAAGTGGGCTTCCCTGGTGGCTCAGTAGTAAAGAACCTGCCTGCCAATGCAGGAGACACAATTTTGATTCCTGGGTCAGGAAGATCTCCTGGAGAAGGAAATGGAAACCTACTCCAGTATTTTTGCCTGGGAAATCCCACGTACAGAGGAGCCTGGCAGGCTCTAGTCCATGGGGGTAGCAAAGAGTTGGACATTACTTAACAAATAAAACAACAAATACACTCTTTCAATTTAACAACAGAGTTCTCAGATAAAACTGAAACAATTAAAGAAACAAACTAAAATTATAATACTAGTTGGAGAATCTAAGAATCAACTTTGAACAATACTTAGAAACCTAGAAAGATGATGAATAAGAATACAGATTTGACAATGCTATAAACAAACCAGCTCTAACAAACATCTATAGTACTTAAAACTAATGAAAGCAGAATATACAGTCCTCCTGAGCAGATATGAGACATTCCCTAAGATAGACCACAGTGTTGTTGCTATTCAGTTGCTAAGTTGTGTCTGACTCTTTGCAACCCCGTGAAAGTGAAGTCACTAAGTTATGTCTGATTCTTTGTGACCCCATGGACTGTAGCCTATTACGCTCCTCCATGCATGGGATTTTCCAGGCAAGAGTACTGGAATGGGTTGATATTTCCTTCTCCATAGATTGAGGCAAACCAGGCTCCTTTGTCCTCCACTATCTCCTTGAATTTGCTCAAATTCATGTCCATTAAGTTGATGATGCTATCTAACCGTCTCATCCTCTGCCACCCCTTTTTCCTTTTGTGATGATTATTTCCCAGCATCATGATCTTTTCCAGTGAGTTGGCATTTCACATCAGGTGGCCAAAGTATTGAAGCTCCAGCTTCAGCATCAGTCCTTCCAATGAATAATCAGGGTTAATTTCCTTTAGAATTGACTGGTATGATCTCCTGGCAGTCCAAGTTGCTTGCAAAGGTCTTCTCCAGCACCTTTTCTTCAGTACTCAGCCTTCTTTGTGGTTCAGCTCTCACATCTGTACATGACTACTGGAAAACCATAGCTCTGACTATATGGACCTGAGTCAGCAAAGTAACATCTCTGCTTTTTAATACACTCTCTAGGCCTGTAATACATAACTTTCTTTCTCAGGAGCAAGTGTTTCTTAAATTCATGGTTGCAGTCACTGTCTGCAGTGATTTTGGAGCCCTCCCCCCAAATAAAATCTGTCACTGTTTCTATTTTTTCCCCTTGTATTTGTCATGGAGTGGTGGAATTGGATGCTATTATTATTATTATTATATATTATATATATAAAATGTTGGGTTTCAAGCCAGGTTTTTCACTCTCCTCTTTCGCTCTCATCAACAGTATCATAGTTCTTCTTCACTTTCTGTCATTAAAACAGTATTGTCTGCATATATGAGGCTTTTGATATTTCTTCCAGCAATATTGATTCCAGCTTGTGATTTATCCAGCCTGGCATTTCATATGATGTACTCTGCATGTAAGTTAAATATGCAGGGTTACAATATACAGCCTTGATGTACTGCTTTCACAATTTGGAACCAGTCCATTGTTCATCCCCAGTTCATGTCCATGTTGCTTCTTGACATTCATACAGGTTTCTCAGGAGACAGGTAAGGTGATCTGGCACTCCCATCTCTAAGAATTTTCCACAGTTTGTTGTGATCCACACAGTCAAAGGCTTCAGCATAGTAAATGGAGAAAAAGTAGATGTTTTTCTGGAATTCTGTTCTTTCTCCATGATCCAACATATGTTGGCAATTTGATCTCTGGTTTCTCTGCCTCTTCAAAACCCAGCTTGTACATCTGGGATTTTTCAGTTCACATACTGCTGAAACCTAGGTTGAAGGATTTTGAGCATAAACTCCCTAGCATGGGAAACGTCTGCAAGAATATGGCAATTTGAACAGTCTTGGGCATTGCTCTTCTTTGGCATTGGAGTGAAAGCTCACCTTTTCCAACCCTATGGCTGTTGCTGAGTTTTCCAAATTTGCTGATATATTGAGTACAGCAGTTTAGCAGCATCAATTTTAAGGTTTCAAGTAGCTCAGCAGGAACTCCATCACTTCCACTAGCTTTTGTAGTTTGTAGTAATGCTTCCTAAGCATGTTTGTAGTAATGCTTCCTAAGCATGTTTGTAGTAATGCTTCCTAAGGCCCACTTGACCTCACAATCCAGGATGTCCAGCTCTAGAAGAATGACTGATCACACCATCATAGTTATCCAGGTCATTAAGACTTTTTGATATAGTTCTTCTGTATATACTTACCACCTCTTCTTACTCTCTTCTGCTTCTGTTATGTCTTTACCTTTTCTGTCCTTTATCTTGCTCATCCTTGCATGAAATGTTCCTTTGATATCTCCATTGTTCTTGGAGAGATCTCTAGTTTATCTCATTCTATTGTTTTCCTCTATTCTTTGCACTGTTCACTCAAGAAGGCCTTCTTATCTCTCCTTGCTATTCTTTGGAATTCTGCATTCAGTTGGATATAGCCTTCCCTTTCTTCCTTGCTTTTTTCTTCTCTTCTTTCCTCAGCTATTTGGAAAGTCTTTCCAGACAATTACTTTGGCTTCTTGGAGTTGTTTTCCTTTGGGGTGATTTTGATCAATGTCTCCTGTGCAATTTTATGAATCTCCATTCATAGTTCTTCAGACACTTGTGTCTACCAGATCTAATCCTTTGAATACGTCTGTCACCTACACTGCATAATCATAAGGGATTTTATTTAGGTCATACCTGAATGGCCTAGTGGTTTTCCCTATTTTCTCCAATTTAAGTCTGAATTTTGCAATAAGAAGCTGATGATCTGAGCCACAGTCAGCTCCAGGTATTGTTTATACTGACTGTACAGAGTTGCTCTAGCTTTGGCCACAAAGAACACAATCAGGCTGATTTCATTAGACCATCTGGTGATGTCCATAAAGAGTCTTCTCTTGTGTTGTTAGAAGAGAGTGTTAACTATGATCAGTGTGTTCTCTTGACAAAACTCTGTTATCCTTTGCCTTGCTTCATTTTGTATTCCAAGGCCAAACTGGTCTGTTACTCTAGGTATCTCTTGACTTCTTATTTTTTGCATTTCAGTACCCTATGATGAATAGGACTATTTTCTTTCTGTTAGTTATAGAAGGTTTTGTAGATCTTCATAGAACTGATCAACTTCAGCTTCTTGGGCATCAGTGGTTATGGCATAGACTTGGATTACTGTGATGTTGAATGGTTTGCCTTGTAAGTGAACTGAGATCATTCTGTCATTTTTGAGACTGCACCCAAGTGCTGAAATTTTTACTCTTGCTGACTGTGTGGACTACTCCATTTTTTTCTAAGGGATTCTTTACCGCAGCAGTAGGTTATCTGAATTAAGTTCTCATGTTCCCATTCATTTTAGTTTACTGATTCCTAAGATGTCGATGTTTACTCTTGCCATCTCCTGCTTGGCCACATCCAATTTACCTTGACTCATGAATGTAACATCCAGGTTCCTATGTAATATTGTTCTTTATAGCATCAGACTTTACTTTCACCACCATACACATCCACAGCTGAGCATCATTTCTGTTTTGGCCCAACTGCTTCATTCTTTCTGGAGCTAGTAGTAATTTCTCGCCACTCTTCCCTAGTAGCATGGTGGACACCTTCTGACATGGGTGGTTCATCTTCTAATATTATATCTTCTTACCTTTTCATAGGGCTTCTCTAGTGGCTCAGTTGGTAAAGAATCTGTCTGCAATGCAGGAGACCCCATTCAATCCCTAAGTTGGGAAGTTCTACTAGAGAAGAAAATGACAACCCACTCCAGTACTCTTGCTTGGAGAATTCCATGGACAGAGGATCCAGGAAGGTTACAGTCCATGGGAACACAGAGTCAGACACAACTGTGCAACTAACTTACTTTTTCATACTACCCATGAGTTTCTCCAGGCAAAAATACTGTAGTGGGTTGCTATTTCCTCCTCCACTGTACCACATTTTGTCAGAGCTCTTCACTATGACCCATCCATCTTAGGTGACCCTGCAAAACATGACTCATAGCTTCATTGAATTATGCAAGCTCCTTCACCAAAATATGGCTGTGACTACATGGTCGGCCATAAAATAAACTTGATAATTACAAAAGGATTGAAATCATACTAATTATGTTCTCTGATCACACTGGATTTAAATTAGAAATCAGAAATGAAGGAAATTTGAGAGATTCACAAATATATGGAAACTGAACAATACACATCTAAATAACCAATGGATTAAAGAAAAAAGCACAAAGAGAATGTTAAAACATCTTAACATGAATGAAAACAAAGCCACAACATGCCAAAATGTATTTGAGGAAATTTAAAGAAAAGTTTTTACAGTAGTTGTTTATATTTGCAATGTGTACATTGCAATAAAGTAGTAATATCTCAAATAAATAACCTAAATTTTACTTAAAGACAAAATGTGAAAAGGAAACTAAACTTAAGTAAGCACAAGGAAGGAAATAATAGAGCTGAATATAAATAAATTAAAAAGAGAATAGAAAAGCAGTAGAAATTATCAATAAGCCTAAAAGCCAATTATTTGACAATATCAACAAAATTGACAAACTTTTAGTTAGATTGTTGGCCAAAAAAACAAACAAAAAAAAAGGACATGATACTAAGATCAGAGATAAATGAGGAGACATCACAACAAATCTTACAGAAATAAAAAAGAAATATGAAGGAATACTGTGACAAACTGTATATCAACAAATTAGATATGTTATATGAAAAAAATACATTTCAATAAGAATATAATAAGGAACAAAAATTAATAGAAAAAGTAATGAAAATCTTAACAGTAAAGATAATGAAAAGGATACTTTAACACTTCTTATGAAGAAAAGTTCCAAATTCAAATGGCTTCACTGGTGAATTCCATGCAACATTTAAATGGAATCAATACCAATGCCTCACAATTTTTTCCAAGACATAAAGTACAAGGAATCACTCCTCAACTCATTCTATCAGCCCGAAATTAATCTGATAACAAAACTAAAGATTTCAAAAGGAATTAATAGTCTTTAAGAATATATTTCAAAACGATATTTAAAAATTCAGAGAACGTAATCAGCAGTATTTTAAAAGGATTACAAACTATTATCAGGTGGAATTTATGCAAAGAATTAAATTTTGGATTAACAGATAAAATTAATTAATGTAAAATAACATATTAATAGAACAAAGGACAAAACCTTCATGATCTTTTAACAGACACAGAAAAGTCATGTGACAAAACCCAGTACTCTGTGATGATAAAAACACTCAACAAACTAGGAATAGAAAGAAACTTCCTCAACCTGATAAAAGTCATCTATGAAACACCCACATCTAGGGTCATATTTAATAGTGAAAAATTAAATGCTTTCTAAGATCAAGAATAAGAGGATGTTGAACTCTTTACTATTACTCTTCAACATTGTACTGGATGTTTTAGCCAGGACATTGAGCAAAATAAAGAAATTAAACGCAACCAGATTGGAAAGAAGATTTAAACTGTATATAGATAATCCTAAGGAATGTATTAAAAACTATTAGTCCTAATAACAAAAATAGTCTTTTCAACAAAGGTGCTGGGAAGAGTCCATATACACATGCAAAAGAATGAAGTTATACTTCTACCTTATGCCATATGTTAAACTTTCACTCAACATGAATTGTAGATCTAATTATTAGAATTAGAACTCTTAACAAGAAAACATAGGATATATTTTTGACATTTGATAAGCAATAATTTCTTAAACATGACCTAAAAAGTGACAAAATAAAAAGTAGATAAATTAAGTTTAAAATGTAAAACTTTTGTGCCCTAAGCAATTCCACCAACAAAGTGAAAAGACAGCTTATCAAATGGTAGAAAATACCTGTAAATCTTACATCTAAGGAACTTGTATCCAGACTATTAGAAGAATCTTACACCCTGCTATAGACAATGTTTGTGTTCCTTCAACATTCATATGTTGAATTCTTAATCCACAACGTGATGATATTTGAAGGTGAGGCCTTTGAAAGGTAATTCACTTTAGATGCATTCATACTGTTGGAGCCCCCACAATGAGAATAGTACACTTAAATGAAGAGATATGAGACCAGAGCCTTCCCTTACTTCACAATACGAGTACACAGCAAGACAACCATCTGCATGCCAAGAATAGAGTCCTCACCTGAACTTGACCTTGCTGGTACTCTGATCTCAGGCATCTCGGTCTCCAGATATTTGAGGAATGAAGTATAGGCTTTAAGTCACCTGGACTATGGTGTTTTGTTATAGAATAATGAGCTGAAGAGTAACCTCAACAACAACAGGACAAATAACCTGGACAACAAGAGGACAAGCAAATAAATTAAAAAATAAGCAAGGAATTGGAGTAGGCATTATCTTAAGTAGAGGTACAAATGGCTAATAAACACATGAGAAGATGTTTAACATCATTAACCATTAGAGAAATGGAAATTAAAACCATGACAAGATATCACTGCATACTCAGTAGAATATGGATATCTGACTACTAAAATACAGAAAAAAATAATTGTCAAGGATGTAGATAAAGTGCAACCATGATATATTTTTGGTGAGAATATGAATTAGTACATCCATTTTGTCAAGCAGTTTTTCAGTTTCTTATAAATTTAAATATAGTCTTGACATAAGAATCAACAAAATTATTCCCACATATAAGATAAATGAATATATATGCAAAAACTGTATGTAAATAGTTGTATCCCCAAATTCATTGATGAATGGATAAATAAATACAATATATCCACACAATGAAATATTATCTGCCAATAAAAAGTAATGAAGTACTGATACATGCTACGATATGGATGAACCCTAAAAACAGTCAGTCAGTTCAGTCACTCAGTGATGTCTGACACTTTGTGACCCCATGGACGGCAGCATGTCAGGCTTCCCTGTCCATCACCAACACTGAAAGCCTGCTCAAACTAATCTCCTTTGAGTCAGTGATGCCATCCAGCCATCTCATGCTCTGTCGTTTCCTTCTCTTCCTGCCTTCAAACTTTCCCAGCATCAAGGTCTTTTCCAATGAGTCAGTTCTTCACATCAGGTAGCCAAAGTATTGGAACTTCAGCTTCAGCATCAGTCCTTGCAATGAATATTCAAGAATGATTTCCTTTAGGTTTGATCTCCTTGCAGAACAATTTCCTTTAGGTTTGATTGGTTTGATCTCCTTGCAGTCCAAGGGACTCTAAGAGGCTTATCCAACACCATAGTTCAAAACCATCAATTATTTGGCCCTCAGCTTTCCTTATTGTCCAATTCTCACATCCATACATAACTGCTGGAGAAACCATAGCTTTGACTAGATGGACCTTTGTCAGCAAAGTGATGTCTCTGCTTTTTAATATGCTGTCTAGGTTTGTCATAGGTTTTCTTCCAAGGATCAAGCACCTTTAAATTCCATGGCTGCAGTCACTATCTGCCGTGATTTTGGAGCCCAATAGAATAAAGTTTGTCACTATTTCCATTGTTTCTCATCTATTTGCCATGAAGTGATGGGACCAGATGCCATGATCTCAATATTTTGAATGTTGAGTTTTAAGCTAGTTTTTTCACTCTCCTCTTTCACTTTCATCAAGAGGCTGTTTAGTTCCTCTTCACTTTCTGCCATCATGCCTGTGTCATCTGCATATCTGAGGTTATTGATATTTCTCCTGGAAATCTTGATTCCAGCCTGTGCTTCATCCAGCCCGGCTTTTTGCATGATGTACTCTGCATATAAGTTAAATAAGCAGAATGACAATATACAGCCTCAACGCATTCCTTTCCCAAATGGAAACAGTCTCATGTCCGGTTCTAATTGTTCCTTCTTTACCTGCATAGAGATTTCTCAGCAGGTAAGTGAGGTGGTCTGATATTCCCATTACTTTAAGAATTTTCCACAGTTTGTTGTGATCCACACAGTCAAAGGCTTTGGTGTAGTCAATAAAGCAAAAGTAGATGTAGAAGTAGAAGTAGATGTTTTTGTGGGACTCTCTTGCTTTTTCTATGATCCAGCTTGAACATCTTGAAGTTCTGAGTTCACATATTGTTGAAGCCAACTTGGAGAATTTTGAGCAATACTTTGCTAGTGTGTGAGATGAGTGCAACTGTGCAGTAGTTCGAACATTCTTTGGCATTGCCTTTCTTCAGGATTGGGATGAAAACTGACCTTTTCCAGTCCTGTGGCCACTGCTGAATTTTGCCAATTTGCTGCCATATTGAGTGCAGCACTTTCACAGCATCGTATTTTAGGATTTGAAATAGATCAGCTGGAATTCCACCACCTCCACTACCTTTATTCATAGTGATATTTCCTAAGGCCCACTTGACTTTGGACTCCAGGATGTCTAGCTTTAGGTGAGTGACCATAGCATTGTGGTTATCTGATTCATTAAGATCTGCTTTGTAGAGTTCTTCTGTGTATTCTTGCCACCTCTTCTTAATATCTTCTGCTTCTGTTACGTCTGTACTGTTTCTGCCCTTTATTGTGCCCTTCTTTGCAGGAAATGTTCCCTTGGTAGCTCTAATTTTCTTGAAGAGATCTCTCATCTTTCCCATTCTATTGCTTTCCTCTATTTCTTTGCATTGATCACTGAGGAAGGCTTTCTTATCTCTCCTTGTTATTCTTTGGAACTCTGCATTCAGATGGGTATATCTTTCCTTTTCTCCTTTGCCTTTTACTTCTCTTCTTTTCTTAGCTATTTTTAAGGCCTCCTCAGACAACCATTTTGCCTTTTTGCATTTCTTTTTCTTGGGGATGGTTTTGATCACGCCTCCTGTACAATGTCATGAACCTCCATCCATAGTTCTTCAGGTACTCTGTCTATCAGATCTAAACTCTTTAATCTATATATCACTTCTACCGTATTTGATTTAGGTCATACCTGAATGGTCTAGTGGTTTTCCCTAATTACTTCAATTTAGTATTGAATTTTGCAATGAGGAGTTCATTATCTACACCACAGTCAAGTCCCAGTCTTGCTTTTGCTGACTGTATAGAGTTTCTCCATCTTTGACTGCCAAGAATATAATCAATCTGATTTCTATATTGATAATCTGGTTATGTCCATTTGTAGTGTCATCTCTTGTGTTATTGGAAGAAGGTGTTTACTATGACCAGGGAGTTGTTTTTGCAAAGCTCCATTAGCCTTTGCCCCAATTCATTTTCTACTCCAAGGACAAACTTGATTATTATTCCAGGCATCTCTTGACTTTATACTTTTGCATTCCATTCCCCTATGATGAAAAAGACATCTTTTTTTTTTAATAAAAACATTATGCAGAAAGAAAAGAATCTAGTCATAAAACACCATATATGTATGATTGCCTCCATTTTCATGTCTAGAATACTTAAATCAAACCCAGAGAAACCGAAAATATACTTGCAGTTACTAAGGTTAGAAAGGTGTTGTCAATGGGGAATGATTGCTAATAGAACAAGATTACTTCTTGTGGTGAGGAAAACATATAAAACTAGAGTAGTGGTGGTTCCCAAACTCCATTAATATACTAAAAAACATCATTGATTATATACTTTAAATGGGTGTATTTTATGGTATATAAATTATCTCAATAAAACTATTTTAAAAATTAATATGATTGACTATATTAACAGTCCACAAAAGGAAAACCACATGACAATTTCAAATATGTTTAAAATAATGTCACAAAACTCATTTGTAATAAATGATTTGTTAAGTGGAATGAATATACACTCATTATTTTAAAAAGGTTATGATTAACGTTTTAGGAATATAATGAAACTTCCTTAACCTTACAAAAGATATCTACAAGTACTTAAAGCTAATATACCACTTAATGGTGAAATATAGAATGGTTTCCCCTCATAATTAGAAGTAATTCAAGGATATACTATTTCACCACTTTTCTTAAAATTTGTTCTAGAGATCGTAACAAGTGCAATAAAGCAAGAAAAATGAATAAATAAAATATATACTGAGACATAGCTGACACCAAGTTCCTGGAAAACAACTGAAGCAAACATCTCATTCTTTAGGTTTCTTGCTGTTTGGAGAACAGACATTCTATAGCTGGAGAAGATGGTAAACAGTAAAACCTGATTTTTTTTCAGATAGCTTGAGAAATATGTTCTGATATTATATCAGAGCTTTTCCCAGCTAACTTGAAGTCATGCTCAAAAACATTTCCTGCCATAGTCATGGTGACAGAGAGCCAGGCAATGCAATGATGAATCAAATATTTTATCACTGGAAAATTTGACAGCAAAGAGACTAGTTAGGAAGCTATATATTCCTGATCAAAAACATTGTAAACAAGAGGGACCTTTGAGGGATCAAAGGAGAACACAATGGACTGTGTGGAAGGCAGGATAAAGCACTTTGCACACACCCCGTTTTGGTCACTGTACCCCTCCCTGGCCTGAGTAAGTAAGTGTGCCTCAATCAGCCACTGCATTTGCTCCCTCTCACCTGGGTGTGGAACAGATTCCTGAGGGTGGAACAATGCAGAGTTGGGGTCAAAACCAAAACTGAGCCCCAGGGACGCTGAAACTAAGGAAGAGGGGCAGAAATCTCTTCATGTAGCTACATAAGCCACAGGTTAAATCCAATCAATCAGCTTGGTAAATCACATGTCTGTGAAATATCTATTTACAATTAGTATTCTCACAACTGAGACCAGCTTTAGCAGCAGTGAAATTTGGAGGAAATTACATGTGAGTGTTGGACAAGGTCAAAACCTGACCTGACTCCACAGTTCCCAGAGCAGGGCCAGAAACCTGCCTAGAGGTACTGAAGGCAGAGGGTACATGAAAAAGGCAATGTACCTGAAAAAGGTACATTTCTCCTGGGAAGGCAGAGGTTGGCTGTGGCTCACTGTGGGAGCAAGGACAGTGATAGAGGAGGCCCCAAGAAAATATCCTTCCTATTATTAGTTTTTGTTTGTTTTATTTTGTTCAGTTGTTGGTGGTGATTTTTATTATTTTTTTACTTGTAAAAATATTTTCAAATTTCTATTTCTATTCATTTTTGTTTTGTTGTTTTTTCTTATTTTTCTTCTTTTTTGATCATTTCCATGTGTCTATTCTGTGTTTTCTTTCTTTTCTTAAAATTTGCTACTTTTGCTTTGTTTTTTATTTTCTTTTTCTGTTAGTTTAATCCTTATTGATTGTTTTCAGTTTTTAGTTCTTTGTTTTCTTTTAATTTTATGTCTGCTTCTTTGTTTTTGTTTGGTTTTGTTGTATCATTTGTCTTGGGCTTGGTTTTACTTTTTGTTTTCTTTCTTCTTCTTGTTGTGTGTGTATTGTTGTTGCTGTTTGTTTTCACCTTGGGTTTCACCATTTTGCTTTCCTTTCCTTGTCATTTTCTGTTTTCCCCTTTGTTCTCTGGACATACTTTGCAGCTTATGGGCTGTTGGTTTCTTGATCAGGGGTTGGGCTTAGGTTTCTGGGGTGAGACTAATGAGTTCAGGATGCTGGACTTACCAGAGAACTTCTGAGCCCAGGAAATATTAATTGGCATGCACTTTTGTGGAGATATCCATCTCAACAACAAGACCTAGGCCCACTCAACTGCCTGTAGGCTTCAGTGCTTGACACCTCATGCCAAACAACAGGAAGAAAGGAATACAGGCCCACCCATCCATAGGCCAGCTCCCTAAAGTGGTACTAAGCTCATAGACTCTCAAACCCACCACAATGCAGTCCTTCCCTTTAGAGAAGGAAGATTCAGACCCATAAAACAGAGGGCAAGCAGCAGGCCCTCTCAACAGGAAGCCTACACAAGCCCCTGTGCCAATCTCACCAACCTGAGGGCAGACAACAGAAATAAGAGGAATTATCACCCTGCAGCCTGTGGAAAGGAGACCATAAACACAGTAAGTTAGACAAAATAAAATGACAGAAAAAAATATATTGCAGATGAAGTAGCAAGGTACAAACCCACAAGGCCAAATAAGTGAGGAGGAAATAGGCAATGTACCTGAAAAAGAATTCCAAGTAATGATAACAAAAATGATCCAAGATCTCAGAAACAGAATAAACACATGGATTGAGTAAAACAGGAAAATATAAGAAGGAAAGAGAAGAAATAAAGAAAAAGAATCAGTGAGGAACAACACAAATTAAACGAAAAATAAACTAGAATGAATCAATAGCAGAAAAACTGAGGCAGAAGAACAAATTGGTGATCTAGAAGACAGAAAGGTAGAAATAGTTGCCATAGTGCAGAAAAAAAGAATTAAAATAAATTAGGACAATATCAGAGGTCTCTGGGACATTAAATGCATTAACATTCAAATTATAGGGGCCAAGAAGAGGAAGAGAAGAAGAAAAGGCCTGAGAAAATATTTGAAGACATTATAGTCAAAAGCTTCCCTAATATGAAAAAGCAAATAGTAAAAAGGTCCAGGAAGCTGAGGGAGTCCCATACAGGATAAACCCAAGGAGAAACATAATGAGAGACATATTGATGAAACTAAAACACACACACACACACAATATTAAAAGCAGAAAGGGAAAAGTGACAAATAAAGTACAAGGAAATGCCCATAACATTATCAGCTGGTTATTCAACAGAAACTTTGTAGGCCAGTAAGGTGTGGAAAGTTATACTTAAAGTACTGAAATGGAAAACCCTACAACCAACATCATTCTAACCAGAAAGAATCTCTTTAAGATTCAATATAGAAACCAAAAGCTTTACAGACAAGCCAAAGCTAAGAGCATTCAGAATCACCAAACAGGCTTTCTAACAAATTCTAAGGGAACTTCTTTAGGTGAGAAACACAATGAAAGGAAATGATCCAGAAAAAGTAAACCCAAAATAATGAAAAAACTGGTAATAGTCCCTTGTACAGCAAGGAGATCAATCCAGTCAATCTTGAGGGAAATCAACCCTGAATACTCATTGGAAGGACTGACATTGAAGCTGAAGCTTCAGTATTTTGATCACCTGATGTGACTCTACACATGGACATCACCAGATGGTCAACACCAAAATCAGGTTGATTATATTCTTTGCAGCCAAAGATGGGGAAACTCTATACAGTCAGCAAAAACAAGACTGGGAGCTGACTGTGGCTCAGATCACGAACTCCTTATTGCCCAATTCAGATTTAAACTGAGGAAGGTAGGAATAACCACTAGACCATTCAGGTATGCCCTAATTCAAATCCCTTATGACTATACAGTGGAAGTGAGAAATAGACTTAAGGGACTAGATCTGACAGACAGAGAGCCTGATGAACTATGAATGGAGGTTCGTGACATTGTACAGGACACAGGGATCAAGACCATCCCCATGAAAAAGGAATGCAAAAAGGCAAAATGGTTGTCTGAGGAGGCCTTACAAATAGCTGTGAAAAGAAGAGAAGCGAAAAGCAAAGGCATAAAGGAAAGATATTCCCATTTGAATGCAGAGTTCCAACGAATAGCAAGGAGAGATAAGAAAGCCTTCCTCAGTGATCAATGCAAAGAAATAGAGGAAAACAACAGAATGGAAAAGACTAGAGATCTCTTCAAGAAAATTAGAGATACCAAGGGAACATTTCATGCAAAAAATGGGCTCAATAAAGGATAGAAATGGTATGGACCTAACAGAAGCAGAAGATATTAAGAAGAGGTGGCAAGAATACACAGAAGAATTGTACAAAAAAGATCTTCATGACCCAGATAATCACAATGGTGTGATCACTCACTTAGAGCCAGACATCCTGGAATGTGAAGTCAAGTGGGCCTTAGAAAGCATCACTACTAACAAAGCTAGTGGGTGTGATGGAATTCCAATTGAGCTATTTCAAATCCTGAAAGATGATGCCGTGAAAGTGCTGCACTCAATGCCAGCAAATTTGGAAAGCTCAGCAGTGGCCACAGAACTGGAAAAGGTCCGTTTTCGTTCCAATCCCTAACAAAGGCAATCCCAAAGAATACTCAAACTACTGCACACTTGACTCATCTCACACGCTAGTAAAGTAATGCTCAAAATTCTTCAAGCCAGGATTCAGTAATACATGAAGAGAGAACTTCCAGATGTTAAAGCTGGTTTTAGAAAAGGCAGAGGAACCAGAGATCAAATTGCCAATATCTGCTGGATATCGAAAAAGCAAGAGAGTTCCAGAAAAACATCTATTTCTGCTTTATTGACTACACCAAAGCCTTCGACTGTGTGGATCACAATAAACGGTGGAAAATTCTGAAGGAGATGGGAATACCAGACCACCTGACCTGCCTCTTGAGAAATCTGTATGCAGGTCAGGAAGCAACAGTTAGAACTGGACATGGACCAACAGACTGGTTCCAAATAGGAAAAGGAGTATGTCAAGGCTGTATATTGTCACCCTGCTTATTTATCTTCTATGCAGAGTACACCATGAGAAACTCTGGGCTGGAAGAAGCACACGCTGGACTCAAGATTGCCGGGAGAAATATCAATAACCTCAGATATGCAGATGACACCACCCTTATGGCAGAAAGTGAAGAGGAACTAAAAAGCCTCTTGGTGAAGGTGAAAGAGGAGAGTGAAAAAGTTGGCTTAAAGCTCAACATTCAGAAAACTAAGATCATGGCATCTGGTCCCATCACCTCATGGGAAATAGATGGGGAGACAGTGGAAACAGTGTCAGGCTTTATTTTTTTGGGCTCCAAAATCACTGCAGATGGTGACTGCAGCCATGAAATTAAAAGACGCTTACTCATTGGAAGGAAATTTATGACCAACCTAGATAGCATATTAAAAAGCAGAGACATTACGTTGCCAACAAAGGTCCGTCTGGTCAAGGCTATGGTTTTTCCAGTGGTCATGTACGGATGTGAGAGTTGAACTGTGAAGAAAGCTGAGTGCCAAAAAATTGGTGCTTTTGAAATGTGATGTTGGAGAAGACTCTTGAGAGTCCCTTGGACTGCAAGGAGATCCAACCAGTCCATCCTGAAGGAGATAAGTCCTGGGTGTTCATTGGAAGGACTGATGCTGAAGCTAAAACTCCAATATTTGGCCACCCCATGCAAAAAGTTGACTCATTGGAAAAGACCCTGATGCTGGGAGGGATTGGGGGCAAGAGGAGAAGGGGATGACAGAGGATGAGATGGCTGGATGGCATCACCGACTCATTGGGCATGAGTCTGATTAAACTCCAGGAGTTTGTGATGGACAGGGAGGCCTGGCGTGCTGCAATTCATGGGGTCGGAAAGAGTTGGACACGACTGAGTGACTGAAGTGACTGACTGAACTGACGTGAACAGATGATTCACTGGAAAAGTCCCTAATGCTGGGAAAGACTGAGAACAGGAGGAGAAGAGGGTGCCAGTGGATGAGATGGTTTTGTGGCATTGCCAATGCAATGGGCAAGAACTTGGCCAAACTTCAGCAGATGATGAAGGGCAGGGAGGCCTGGTATTCTTCAGTCCATGAGGTGGCAAAGAGTCAGATATGACTGGGTTACTGAACAACAACAACAACAATAGGAATATGCATCCTAAGTCACTCTGGTAGTAATGTACTGATGTGAGAGTTGGACCATAAAGAAGGCTGAGTACCAAAGAATTGATGCTTTTGGACTGTGGTGCTTAAGAAGACTCTTGAGAGTACCTTGGACAGAAAGTAGATCAAACCAGTCAATCTTAAAGGAAATCAAATCTGATTATTCATTAGAAAGACTGATGCTGAAGCTGAAGCTTCAATACTTTGGCTACCTGATGTGAAGAACCAATTCATTGGAAAAGAACCTGATGCTACAACAGATTGAGGGCAAGAGGAGAAGTGGGTGATAGAGGATGAGATGGCTAGATGGCATAATCAACTCAATGGACATAAGTTTGAACAAACTCAAGGAGATAGTAAAGTACATGGAAGCCTGGTGTGCTGCAGTCCGTGGGGTCACAAAGAATTGGACATGACTGAGCAATGGAACAACAACTGATGAATCAAAGATCTCATAAACAGATGGATAGATACAGCGTGTTGTTGACTTAGAATAATCAGTATTGTGAAAATTACTGTATTACCCAAAGCAATCTATAGATTCAATACAATCCCATCAAATTACCAGTGGCATTTTCCAAAGAATTAGAAAAAACAATTCCAATTTGTATGGAAACACAAAAGACCTTGAATACCCAAATAAATCTTGAGAAAGAAAAACAGAGTCAGTAATCAAGTTTCTTGACTTCAGACTATACTACAGAATTACAATAATCAAGATATTAATATATGGTACTAGCACAAAAACAGAAACAGATCAGCGGAACAGGACAGTAAACCAAGACATAAACCCATGCACATGTGGTCACCTAATCTATGACAAAAAAGACAAAAATATACAATGGAGAAATGACAGTCTCTTAAATAAGTGGTGCTGGGAAAACTGGACAGCTCCATGTGAAAGAATGAAATTAGAACACTCTCTAACACCAGGCCTCCCTGGTGCCTCAGATGGTAAAGAATATGCCTGCAGTGCTGGAGACCTGGGTTTGATCCTTGGGTTAGGAAGATCCCCTGGAGAAGGGAATGACTAGGAACTCTAATATTTTTACCTGAAAAATTCCATGGACAGAGGAGCCTGGCAGGCTACAGTCCTTGGGGTTGAGAAGAATTGGACACAATTAAGTGACTTTCATTTTACTTCACTTCTAACACCATACACAAAAATACACTAAAAATGGATTAAAGACCTAAATGTAAGGCCAGACACTACAAAACTCTTAGAGGAAAATATAGGCAGAACACTCTTGAAAGAAATCTCAGCAAGCTCTTCTTTGACCCACTTCCTAGAGAAATTAAAATAAAGACAAAAATAAACCAAAGGAAACTAATTAAACTTAAAAGCTTTTTCATATCAAAGAAAACCATAAATAAGACAAAATTGACAATGCTAAGAATGGGAGAAAATATTTTCAAATGAAGGAATTGACAAAGGTTAATCTCCACAATATAGATAAATAGCTCATGCTGCTCTATATCAACATGGGTGCATATTAGGCACTGAAAAACTTTTTAATTATACCTATACAATTATGGATTTAAAATCAGTAAAATTTACTTTTCCTTAACATGATAAATGGAAAAAATTAAGAAACAGCACATGACCTCTCCTGCCTACTACCATCTTTGTTGTTTAGTCACTAAGTCATGTCCAACTCTTTTGCAACCCCATGAACCTTTTTGCAGGTGATTTCTCAGGCAAGAACACTGGAGCAGGTTGCCATTTCCTTTTCCAGGGGATCTTCTTGACCTAGGTATCAAACCCGCATCTTCTGAGTACTTATGACTCACCAGGGAAGCCTTTACCACCATTCTACTCTTGTGTAACATCAAGAGGCAACTACTTTGAGAATACTATGTGTAGCTGACGAATTCTAAGTCACAGATTCTAAGAAAACATCTAAGCATCTGCCTTGCTGGCTCCTGCCCTTCCAAATTTGATTTGAATTTACAAATCAATTAAATGAGAGCCAGAAATGTGACTTGCCCAACATTCCTCTGCTGTTTATTGGCAGAGTTTAGAGTTTAGCCTGAACTTCAGACTCCTAGTTCCATGTACTTTTATGATGAAAAGATAGTGACTAATGCAGAGTTAAAACTCAAAGACAATTTTCAGGAAAGACATGAAGTGGGGGCAGAGGGGTGGACAGGAATGGGAATAGCCTTGTTCATGAAATCCGGAATAAGAGTATTGAGAGCTTTTTCCCTAAAGTTTGAAAGATAACAGTTTAAGGCAAATTAATAAAGTGATGTTTTTACACAGCAAATAGTAATTTAAAGCAATTGTTATCCCAAGTAGTATAGAGTAGAAATATAAATAAAATCCAAAAAGATTTAGGCAGTCATAGAAAATACATTAATAATATGCTATTATTAAGGGAAACTGCTGCTGCTGCTAAGTCGCTTCAGTCGTGACCGACTCTGCGACCCCATAGACGGCAGCCCACCAGGCTCCCCCGTCCCTGGGATTCTCCAGGCAAGAACAATGGAGTGGGTTACCATTTCCTTCTCCAATGCATGAAAGTGAAAAGTGAAAGTGAAGTCGCTCAGTCGTGTCTGACTCTTCACGACCCCATGGACTGCAGCCTACCAGGCTCCTCCGTCCATGGGATTTTCCAGGCAGGAGTACTGGAGTGGGTTGCCGTTGCCTTCTCTGGGTAAGGGAAGCTAGTGAGGGAATAAGATATGGTGCAAATAATAGTGGACTATAGATTCCTGAGTTCTAGGCCTGAGTTCTGGTCATTTTTTATTGAGCCACCTTGGGACCTTAGGCAAAACTCTTTCTTTATGTGCCTAAATTTTCTATCTGTCAAATGGAGGAATTAGGCTAGAACGTAATTTCTTAATATGTGTTTTTAGAACATCAAGTCTGTTAAATTCTCTGAAAAAGGAGTCTTCATAGCCAAATGATTTGAACTAATGTGAAATATTTTGTCTCCTTAAGGTTAACAACACATATTAGAGTGTTAAGGACACTTGGAAATCCTAATGTATAGAACACTGCTAAACTTTATTTCCTGGAGGAGAAAATGGCAATCCACTCTAGCATTCTTGCCTGGAGAATAGCATGGACAGAGGAGCCTAGTGGGCTACAATCCATAGGGTTGCAAACAGTCTGACATAGCTGAGCAACTAAGCACAGACTTTATTTCACACAATATATTTCAAACTTATCTAATCACATAATCCATTTTTCTTAGAATACTTCTTAATATCATATAGGAATACCATTTCATGAAACCTCCTTTCTGAGAACTGCAATCTTCCTTTGAGAACAATGATGTTGGTTAAGGCAGGCCTGGCATGCATTCTACAGTATGGTCTTTTTGATATACAATTGGTAACAAGAATATGTGTTAGGGGAATTATGCACACATATATGTACACATATACACACATCTAATGTGCACATGTGTATACACAAAAACATACACATGTCAAATATCTTCCAAATACCCTTCAGAATTTACTCCCAGAGAGGATGACCAGAAAGAATTTCATTTCTAGGCTGTTGTGCTTTATGGGTTCAGCCAACAAGAGGCACCCTCAAATAACTGGATAAAAAACACTGAGGTCAAGATTATTATTCCTTTGGCTTCTTCTATGAGAACTTGCCTTGGGCTGCTTGAGTCTCTCAGTTGAAAAACACTGCTTATTTCAAGGTGGCCAACTCTAAAGAACTGTCTCTTCCTTCAGATTCTAGCAATTGCTCCCTCCCCTAGGGATGACAGCTCAAGGGCTACTATCTTGGCATACTGTCTTAATCTTTGTTGCTCATCTACATCTACCCTTTTGTAAATAGCTTCTCTGTGAAAACATCTGGCTCAAATTATCCTATACTGAGTGTGCTATCTGATTCTAATTGGGACCCTAACTAACCCACTGTTTTCAACAGCTTGAATTTTAGGGTCATGTGGGTTTTGGGGGCATACATAGTGGAGATCAATGGGCTTGGAGCCCAGGAAAAAGACAGGAACTAGAACTAGAGATTTGGGATTCATTGGTTATAAGAGGAAGTGAAAGCTGCGGCAGTGGAAATAATTTCCCAGTGGGAGTACAGAGTGAAAGGAGGACATAAGGAAGAAAAGAGCCTGCAAGGAGGAAATATGCTCACACTCTGACCTCTTGGAAAGCCAAATTATTAAGCAAATGCATAAGATTATTTAATGATCAAATAGCCAGACAATGAAGAGGTAGATACATTTGAGGAATATTTTATCAAGACCATCTCTACCTATTAGAAGCACTTCTAGTGACTTGAGTTTGGGATTCCTTCAGATTCTAGTGGTGCTTGGACTTCCCTCAGTACACACTAACACCCTGTCTTTCTCTGTCCATAATTATAGACTTTCTTCCTGATTCATGCGTTCTCCCTTCTAATATTGACACAACTAATAAAGCTATAACTAAGTCATTCTTTCTGTTTCAGGCAGAGAAATATGCTTTCTCTTGACAGTAAATTTTCATTTTATTGACAATTTTTTTGAGGTCTAGGATTATCTTATTGCCCTGTGTATCTCACAAAGTATATCACTGCAGTGATCTCAGCAAAACCAAATACCAGTGGAGACCTCAGTTTCCAGTCTTGCCATTATAGGGAAAGTATTCTAACCCATAGGAACTTAATGATAAGTTTATAAGAAGATGCAAGCTGGAATCATGAAAGGTCCTTAGACTACCAATCAGGAAATCTGGGTTCTAGATCCAGAAATGAATTAAATTTCAATGTGATATTTGGCCATACATTTCTCTTCTATAACATGAGAATTGTATTAAATCAATATTTTTCAAAGTGTGTTCCTTGGAGCCCAAGAGAACTACTTCAGACAGCCCTTTAGGAAGCAAAGGGAGACTGGAAAAAAGTGGGCTCTGGGTCCATTTCCCCACTTTTCCAGAGCATCTCTGTTTTTCTCTCATAATCTCTGACTCCATGTAAGATTTCATTTGAAGCAAATACTTCATGCAAAACCAACTGATTGACCACCACCATCACTAATGACTTAAAGAAAACCAGCCTAAATTACTAACATCTTTGATATCCCTTACAGTGCTGATAGTTTAAAGTTTATAGATGAGGGCATAGAGGGGAGTGCCCTATCTAAAGAGGGCTGCTTTGGGAGATCCTTCCTCTTGTTCCTAGGCATGGTCATTAGGTAGACAGAGGAAGGCTATAGCTGATTTATCTCAGACTCCTGGTTCTGGTGCTGTTTTAGTCTGTTTTAATTCCTGATAGCTAGTTTTGTGATGGCAGAAAGGGGAAGCTTAGAGATTATTATGATGTGTTTTTTTTTTTTTTTTTTTTGTATCCCTCCCAGTGTGCAATATTCTGGACTACCTGGAAGGAGGTTACTATTTAGGTAAGATGGGCCAGGCTTTAAAATTGGAAAGCAAACAAACTTGAAATGTTTCTGTCACCAAATTCTTCTTTCAGATCTTTCTGCTTCCATCTTTATTCATTCTTCTGTTTCTTTTGTGGTTGGAACAAGTCTAAGTACAAATGAAATCTCCTCCAGCTGGTCATTATCTCTAGACAGATCCTGAAGTACAGGGAAATGTGTAGTTGTCACCACTTGCTTTACATCTGGAATCTCAAAAGAGGAATTTCAAAAAGACAATTATTGACCTATGCTTTCTAACAAGAATCCTGATGCTGGGATGGGTGGAGACTGAAGATGATGGAAATAGAATTCTCTCTTCATTTTAGCAAAGAAGTGGGTGCAGGAAAGATGAGCCTCCACAGAAGAAGATGTGAATTGGTTGGCAGGAATGTGATTTGCTAGGCCAGACAGGGAAAGGCACTAAATGAGAACCCTCAGAATTTAAATTCCAGCTGACTTTATAGGAACTTTGATAAGAAAAAGGAGCTTTGAGCTCAAACTGCTGAGAAAAGCTGGAAACAGACTCAGAAATCATGATGTCAGAGGATACAAGAAGTCATTCTTCTGTCAGGGTTTCTGTGTCTTCTCACTTTTACTCACTACTTCTAAACATTCATTTCTGAGAGGCTTGGGGAGAAAGGACTAGGGATCAATACTGAAATCACCTTGGATTCTATAATATCAATTTTCAAGTTTGTTCAGAAACCTAGACTTACAGACATGGTGTCATAATGAATTCAAGTTCATGTCAATGAACACTGATTGAAGCACCTATTAAGTGTCTGACCATGTGTTAAGCCAAGAAGTTCATGGCCCAGTGGAAGAAAGTAAACATAATTTCAGTGTAATGCAGTAAGTAGAGTTATGGAGGTCAGAAGAGTATGCCAGAGAAACATAGAGGAGGGACACAACTGAAAGACACATAGGTTCATAGAACATCAGAGTTGGATGGAAAACGTGAGTCCCAGAATACTGAAGGGACTTTTTCAAGGTTATAGAGCAAGCCAGTAGCAGAATTGGAATTGTGGTTTAGAGAATAAAGCTCAGGCAGCCTTCTGTCAAACATATTCTGTCATTCTGCATAGACAAATTGGTGGCTTCTTTCAAGAGGAGTTCTCTGACCTATAAAGTATCCTATAATGCTGACTTGGGGGGAAAAAAATCTAAGAGAAGCTCGTGAGTGTTTTCTGCAGTGTGTATACATGCCCACTGACTTCTTGGAAAAGCATAGTATATCTGTCTCTCTATGTTCTATCTCTTCTTATGATAGGCTCATAAAGAAATCTGCCATCACACACAAAACATCCTGCCTCACAAAGAAATCTGCCTAGTACAGGAGTACTAGGGTCCTTAAGTTTGTCATTCTCAAAGCAGTGCAATTCTGGGTGGGAAGAAGGCATACTGGGTCCCTTTCTGTCTCAAAAATTGTAGTTTCTAGTAGATTCTTAAGACAGAAGGAAGGTATATGTTTCTGATCCAGTTCTGTTGACAATATTTAATATGCTTGTCAAGTGTTTGGTACATCTCTAGTAGCAGGAATGCCATTCTCCCTCAGAAATAGACTTTCATCTCAGGACAAATCTGCTAGAAAGTATTATCTTATGCCAAATAGACTGTCATTTGATTCCCAGAAATTTCTGCCCTTTGGGGATTTTCTCATTAGGTTTATCTCCTCTGCCTTTCCAAGATTTGAAGACCACAACTATTTCACCTTAAGTTTTCACTTTTTTAGGTTCAACACTCCCAAGTCAAGACTTGGACTACAGCCTCATCCTTAATTATGATCATCTGGACCCATTATTGCTTGCATACTCTTTCATATATTGCTGATGTGAGTGTTAACTTTCAGATATGCATGCGTGCGTGCTAAGTTGCTGCAGTCATGTTTGACTCTTTGCGACCCCATGGACGCCCGCCAGGCTTCTCTGTCCATGGGATTTTCCAGGCAAGACTACTGGAGTGGGTTGCCATGCCCTCCTCCAGGGAATCTTCTCAACCCAGGAATCAAAACTGCATCTCTTATGTCTCCTGCATTGGCAGGCATGTTCTTTACCACTAGGGCCACCTGACATATCCAATTTGCAGATATGCAGGATAGTTATTTGGCAGCATCTATAAACATTTAAAATATGTGTACCTATGACCCAGGAATTCTGATTCTAATATTCTATCGGACAGAAACAGCATCAGTTTATGTTTATATTTTATAATATATAAAAAAAAAGGAAGAACTTAAGTGCTCATTAAAGAACATTGATTTTAAGATTTAGATATAGCCATACTATGAAAGAAAATGCTAGCACTGATATGAAGAAGATATGTTAATAATAAGGAAAGGTGTCCAAGGTACATTAAGTGAAAAAAAAAAGTTGAAAATCAATACGAATGGTATGAACTCATTTTTGTAAAGAAAACAAAATTATATTGGATATATTTATGCATAAACAAAACTTTTATGTACACAGGAAACATCTGGAAAGACATACACTAAATAATCTTTAAGAAGTACATTTTGGGGCACTTCCACTTTTTTCCTTTATAAGCTTATGCATTGGTTCCAATGAATATGGAGTACTCCTGCATATTAAAATACATTAAGATATTTTAGATTCTGTATATATGTGTTAGAATATGGTATTTATCTTTCTCTTTCTGACTCACTTCACTCTGTATAATAGGTTCTATGTTCATCCATCTCATTAGAACTGACTCAAATGCATTCCTTTTTATGGCTGAATAATATTTCATTGCATTTCTTCTTTACTTGGGGATCATCTTGATCCCTGTCTCCTGTACAATGTCAGGAACCTCCGTCCATAGTTCATCAGGCACTCTGTCTATCAGATCTAGTCCCTTAAATCTATTTCTCACTTCCACTGTAAAATCATAAGGGATTTGATTTAGGTCATACCTGAATGGTCTAGTGGTTTTCACACATTCTTCAATTTAACTCTGAATTTGGCAACAAAGTGTTCATGATCTGAGCCACAGTCTGCTCCCGGTCTTGTTTGTGCTGACTGTATAGAGCTTCTCCATCTTTGGCTGCAAAGAATATAATCAATCTGATTTCGGTGTTGACCATCTGGTGATGTCCATGTGTAGAGCCTTCTCTTGTGTTGTTGGTAGAAGGTGTCTGCTATGACAAGTGTGTTCTCTTGGCAAAACTCTATTAGCCTTTGCCCTGCTTTATTCCATACTCCAAGGCCAAATTTGCCTGTTACTCCAGGTATTTCTTGACTTTCTACTTGTGCATTCCAGTTCCTTATAATGAAAAGGACATCTTTTTTGGGTGTTACTTCTAAAAGGTCTTGTAGGTCTTCATAGAACTGTTTAACTTCAGCTTCTTCAATGTTACTGGTTGGGGCATAGACTTGGATTACCATAATATTGAATGGTTTGCCTTGGAAACTAACAGAGATCATTCTGTCATTTTTTTTTTTTTTTCATTCTGTCATTTTTGAGATTACATCCAAGTACTGCATTTCAGACTCTTTTGTTGACTATCATGGCTACTCCATTTCTGCTAAGGGATTCCTGCCCACAGTAGTAGATATAATAGTCATCTGAGTTAAATTCACCCATTCCAGTCCATCTTAGTTGGCTGAGTCCTAGAATGTAGACGTTCACTCTTGCCATCTCCTGTTTGACCACTTCCGATTTGCCTTGATTCATGGACCTAACATTCCAGGTTGCTATGTAATATTGCTCTTTACACCATTGGACCTTGCTTCTATCACCAGTCACATTCACAACTGCATATTTTTTTTTTTGCCTGGGTTCCATCTCTTCATTTTTTCTGGAGTTATTTCTCCACTGATCTCCAGTAGCATATTGGGCACCTACCAACCTAGGAGTTCATCTTTCAGTGTCCTATCTTTTTGCCTTTTCATACTGTTCATAGGATTCTCAAGGCAAGAATAGTGAAGTGGTTTGCCATTCCCTTCTCCAGTGGACCACACCCTGTCATACCTCTCCACCATGACCAGTCAGTCTTGGGTGGCCCCACAAGGCAATGGTTTAGTTTCATTGAGTTAGACAAGCTGTGGTCTGTGTGATCAGATTGGTTAGTTGTGTGTGATTGTGGTTTCAGTCTGTCAGCCCTCTGATGCCCTCTCTCAGCACCTACCACCTTACTTGGCTGTCTGAGGAGGCATTACAAATAGCTGTGAAAAGAGGAGAAGTGAAAAGCAAAGGAGAAAAGGAAAGATATACCCATTTGAATACACAGTTACAAAGAATAGCAAGGAGAGATAAGAAAGCCTTCCTCAGCAATCAGTGCAAAGAAATAGAGGAAAACAATAAAATAGGAAAGACTAGAGATCTCTTCAAGAAAATTAGAGATACCAAGGGAACATTTCATGCAAAGATGGGCTCAATAAGGACATAAATGGTACAGACCTAACAAAGCATAATATATTCAGAAGAAGTGGTAAGAATACATGTAAGAACTATACAAAAAAGATCTTCACGACCCAGATAATCATGATGGTCTGATGACTCACCTAGAGCCAGACATCCTGTAATGTGAAGTCAAGTGGGCCTTAGGAAGTATCACTATGAACAAAGTAGTGGAGGTGATAGAATTCCAGTTGAGTTATTTCAAATCCGAAAAGATGATGCTGTGAAACTGCTGCACTCAATATATCAGCAAATTTGGAAAACTCAGCAGTGGTCACAGGACTGGAAAAGGTCAATATTCATTCCAATCCTAAAGAAAGGCAATGCCAAAGAATGCTCAAACTACCACACAATTGCACTCATCTCACACTCTAGTAAGGTAATGCTCAAAACCAAGCCAGGCTTCAGCAATACGTGAACCATGAACTTCCAGATGTTCAAGCTGGTTTTAAAAAAGGGAGAGGAACCAGAGATCAAATTGCCAACATTAGCTGGATCATTAAAAAAGCAAGAGCATTCCAGAAAACAAAACAAAACAAAATAAAACACATCTATTTCTGCTTTATTGACTATGCCAAAGTCTTTGACTGTGTGGATCACAATAAACTGTGGAAAATTCTGAAAGAAATGGAAATGCCAGACCACCTGACTGGCCTCTTGAGAAATCTGTATGCAGGTCAGGAAGCAACAGTTAGAGCTGGACATGGAACAACAGACTGGTCCCAAATAGGAAATGGAGTATGTCAAGGCTGTATATTGTCACTCTGCTTATTTAACTTTTATGCAGAGTAAAACATGAGAAATGGTGGGCTGGAGGAAGCACAAGCTGGAAACATTGCCAGGAGAAACAACAATAACCTCAGATATGCAGATAACACCACCCTTATGGCAGAAAAACTAAAGAGCCTCTTGATGAAAGTGAAAGAGGAGACTGAAGAAGTTGGCTTAAAGCTCAACATTCAGAAAACTAATATCATGACATATGGTCCATCACTTCATGGGAAATAGATGGGGAAACAGTGGAAACAGTGGCTGACTTTATTTTTATGGGCTGCAAAATCACAGCAGATGGTGATTGCAGACATGAAATTAAAAGACGCTTGCTCCTTGGAGGGAAAATTATGACCAACCTAGAGAGCATATTAAAAAGCAGAGACATGACTTTGCCAACAAAGGTCTGTCTAGTCAAGGCTATGGTTTTTCCAGTGGTCATGTATGGATGTGAGAGTTGGAATGGAAAGAAAGTGGAGCACTGAAGAATTGGTGCTTTTGAACTGTGGTGTTGGAGAAGACTCTTGAGAGTCCTTTGGACAGCAAGGAGATCCAACCAGTCCATCCTAAAAGAGATCAGTCCTGGGTGTTCATTGGAAGGACTGATGTTGAAGCTGAAACTCCATTACTCTGGCCACCTGATGCGAAGAGCTGACTCATTTGAAAAGACCCTGATGCTGGGAAAGATTGAAGGCAGGAGTAGTGGGGAATGGCAAAGGCTGAGATGGTTAGATGGCATCACCAACACAAAGGACATGAGTTTGGCTAAACTCCAGGAGTTAGTGATGGACAGGGAGGCCTGGCATGCTACGATTCATGGGTTCACAAAGAGTCAGACATGACTGAGTGATTGAAATATTTCCATTGTGTAAATATACCACAACTTCTTTATTCATTCATCTGTCAATGGGTATCTAGGTTTCTTCCATGTTCTAGCTATTGTAAAAAGAAAACTAAAGAAATAAAATTCTGTACATCTGTGTTTCTTTTTCTGTTCTTTTGGGCTCTGTGGGAGAAGGCGAGGGTGGGATGTTTCGAGAGAACAGCATGTATATTATCTATGGTGAAACAGACCACTGGCCCAGGTGGGATGCATGAGACAGGTGCTTGGGCCAGGTGCACTGGGAGGACCCAGGGGAATCGGGTTGGGGGGGGGGGAGGTGGGAGAGGGGATCGGGATGGGGAATACATGTAACTCCATGGCTGATTCATGTCAATGTATGACAAAACCCACTGCAATGTTGCGAAGTAATTAGCCTCCAACTAATAAAAATAATTGGAAAAAAAAACCGAAATAAAATTGACCTCTATCCTCTATTGTCTCATTTACAACAAACACTCCAAAGTCTTTATACCATGGGGACTATAACTTATAGTTGACTGTGGGCCCTGTGGCCAGATCACCTGGGTTTGAGTCCAAGCTCTGACTTACAAGCACATGACCATGGTCAAGTTACTTAATAATCAGTATACTTCAGTTTCATTCTCTGTGAAATGGGGATAAAATAGATTTAATGCAATCCCTATTAAGCTACCAATGGTATTCTTCACAGAACTAGAACAAATAATTTCACAATTTGTATGGAGATACAAAAAAACCTCGAATAGCCAAAGCAATCTTGAGAAAGAAGAATGGGACTGGAGGAATCAACCTGCCTAACTTCAGGCTCTACCTCAGAGCCACAGTCATTAAGACAGTGGCACAAAGACAGAAATAAAGATCAATGGAACAGAATAGAAAGCCCAGAGATAAATCCACATTCCTATGGACACCTTATCTTCGACAAAGGAGGCAAGGATATAAAATGGAAAAAAGACAACCTCTTTAACAAGTGTGCTGGGAAAACTGGTCAACCACTTGTAAAAGAATGAAACTAGAACACTTTCTAACACCACACACAAAAATAATCTCAAAATGGATTAAAGATCTAAATGTAAGACCAGAAACTATAAAACTCCTAAAGGAGAACATAGGCAAAACACTCTCCGACATGAAACGCAGCAAGATCCGCTATGACCCACCTCCCAGAATATTGGAAATAAAAGCAAAAATAAACAAATGGGACCTAATGAAACTTAAAAGCTTTTGCACAACAAAGGAAACTATAAGTAAGGTGAAAAGACAACCCTCAGAATGGGAGAAAATAATAGCAAACAAAGCAACAGACAAAGGATTAATCTCAAAAATATACAAGCAACTCCTGCAGCTCAATTCCAGAAAAGTAAATGACCCAATCAAAAAAATGGGCCAAAGATCTAAATAGACATTTCTCCAAAGAAGTCATACAGATGGCTAACAAACACGTGAAAAGATGCTCAACATCACTCATTATCAGAGAAATGCAAATCAAAACCACAATGAGGTACCATTACTCGCCAGTCAGGATGGCTGCTATCCAAAAGTCTACAAGCAATAAATGCTGGAGAGGGTGTGGAGAAAAGGGAACCCTCTTACACTGTTGGTGGGACTGCAAACTAGTACAGCCACTGTGGAGAACAGTGTGGAGATTTCTTAAAAAACTGGAAATAGAACTGCCATATGACCCAGCAATCCCACCCCTGGGCATACACACTGAGGAAACCAGATCTGAAAGAGACAGGTGTACCTCAATGTTCATCGCTGCACTGTTTATAATAGCTAGGGCATGGAAGCAACCTAGATGCCGATCAGCAGACGAATGGATAAGAAAGCAATGGTACATATACACAATGGAATATTACTCAGCCATTAAAAAGAATACATTTGAATCAGTTCTAATGAGATGGATGAAACTGGAGCCCATTATACAGAGTGAAGTAAGCCAGAAATATAAAGACCAATACAGTATACTAACGCATATATATGGAATTTAGAAAGATGGTAATGATAACCCTATATGCGAGACAGAAAAAGAGACACAGATGTATAGAACAGAACTTTGGACTCTATGGGAGAAGGAGAGGGTGGGATGATCTGAGAGAACAGCATCAAAAAATGTATACTATCAAGTGTGAAACAGATTGCCAGTCCAGGCTGGATGCATGAGACAAGTGCTCGGGGCTGGTGCACTCGGATGACCCAGAGAGATGGGATGGGGAGGGCAGTGGGAGGGGGGTTCAGGATGGGGAACATATGTAAATCCATGGCTGATTCATGTCAATGTTTGGCAAAAAACGCTACAATATTGTAAAGTAATTAGCCTCCAACTAATAAAAATAAATGAAAAAGAAAAAAAAAGTACTTACTTTGTGGGATTATGCTAAGGATTAAATAATTTAATTCATATAAAGCCATTAAATGGTGATTGACACATAATAAAAGTTTAATAAATACAAGTATCAATTGTAATTATTATTGTTTTATAATCAATTATTCTCTACATTTTCAATTGTGAAGCTTGAAATATCCATCCATCATCTTAACTCCTTCATTTTCCTCACTCCTCACACTACATCAGTTACTATGTCTCAAATTCTGTTAAGTCAAGCCACATGCAATTCCCATTTCTGTAGATCTGAAAGATTGGATAGCAACATTTTAATATAGTTCAACCCAATACAACCCCAAGATTTAACAAATCATTTCATTTGTTTTCCTACCGTAGTCCATTAAATTTGGATTGTCACAGCATTCATTCTTCTAATTGATCTACTTTATCTTTGGTTCTCTTATTATGCTAATATGCCTTAAATGCATACCTCTGGTGTAGTCTTCATCCTAGACCTATTGATCATATTTCACTTCTGATCATAGTCCACCAGTGGCTATTGATGAGGCAGTAGTCTTCATCCCCCTTTCTAACATGTAACAATATTCACATGTATGATAACCTCTCATGGACATTCTCAGATTTTGGCAAATCCTTAAACAAATTCTGCAGGGTAGTAAATGACATTCACTGCAGATTTTTGGATGTGTTACTCATATAAGCATCTTGTAAGATTGTGAATTAAAAGTAGCCCTATATTTTGAATGATGGTAAATGAGATTTACCTGATTACTTTGAGTATTTAAAATCATCTTCGGTAATTTTTTAAATGAGGAACACAGTTGATGGAAGTAACTTGCTAGCTTCTGACTAATGTAATCAAAATTTATTTGAGATATCTCTTTAACTTGTTTGAAACTGTTGATCAAGTCAACCATGACTTGGGGGACACTCCCGTCAACAAGGCACTGCAGTTTGCAGCTGCTTTTCTCACTACTTCATCTAAGACTGAAATTTATAAAATTTCATTTGTATTTATAATAATGTACAGAGCACTGAGCATTTACTAGGTACCAGGTAGTGTCTTCTGTTGTGTTCTTATTAACAGAAGCATTCAGAGTCTATTTTCATTCATGTGCAAAGTAAATGAAGAGGTCCTAGGCACCTTTTATCTATCATTCTTTCTCATAAGGAATGCACCTAAGTATAAGGTGAAAAAATAATTGAAGTAATTGCAAAGTTGCAATTTACAGGTCCTTATAATCATGGTCACCAACTATAGAATGAATCAGGAATAAGATTGGATAAATATAAATGTAAGGATTATGTGTAATTCTTAGCAACTAATTCCAAACTCCACTTAACCTTTTCTCTTGGTCAAGGAAGCAAATCAGAAAAAAATTAGTGAAGATGGTCTTATTATAGCATAACCCTGAGGCTACTTTACTTGATCTTCTTTTTAGGTAAATCATTTGCAGACTTTGGCACTTATCTCTTGTGAGTAACAAATTGCTTTCAACACATCAGTGGATTGCAACACTGAGTCTAGTCTTCCAAATAAAGTCCAAGGTCTCTTTGGCTGGCTTTCAGGAATGGCTGTGCTCTGACCCTCATCTTTTGTGAGTACCTTTCCCAAACCCCATACTCTAACCATTTGAAGCTCATATGGATATTTATAAGAAACCATCATGCTTTCTTTTCATATCAAGGACTAGTGTTGGAGTCAGAATTCAGTCCCAGGCAGGGAGTATAGCTCCAGAGTCTAGATGCTTTAACCTCTACATTCATCTGCCTCTCATATAGTTCTTGCATTATAGTGCTTGCTCTTGGGTGGGAAGATGGAATGTCTTTTTCTTGTGCATTTGTGTTTTCTACAGAAACTTGCATAGAGTAGGTCTACTCAAGGTTTGTTAAATCAATACACTATCTTGCTGGTATGGTAAAAAAAATTAGAAGCATTTTAGAGCAAATGTATTAAAGTTTAGGAAGACTACATTAAAATTGTGTACAATGTATTTTTAAATCAGACACTGTGACAAACCAAAAAAAAAAAAATGACCATTGGAGATAAGAAAGTAAACTGTCCTGTGATTCACATAATCTAAATCCCTATCAGCAGTGAGAATACAGTTAACTGTTTATTGCTTTATGAAGATTACAGATGTCTTCTCACATAGTTACTCCATCGTATTTACAAATTAAAATCTCTAACACTACAATGATATTTACATAGCCACTGCTTTAGAATTTCGCTGTTTCAGATATAGTATGTTTCATCTCTTCTATTTGTTAGTTATTTGATACTGAGTTAGTTATCTGGCTGAGCTTTGATTTCCCTACCTGTAAAACTGGAAGAAGCCCACCTCAAGGTAATTATAAAGATTAAATATAATGGTTATAAAATGCCTATTACAGAGCTTGGCATCTGATGTGTGCTAAGTCACTTCCTTTGTTTCTGACTCTTTGCCACCATTTGGACTGTTCCCACCAGGCTCCTCTGTCCATGAGATTTTCCTAGCAAGAATACTGGAGTGTGTTGTTGTGCCCTCCTCCAGGGGATCTTTCTGACCCAGGGATCAAATCCGCCTTTCCTGCAGCTCCTGCATTGCAGGTGGATTCTTTACTGCTGAGCCACTGGGGAAGCCCCAAACATACTAGTTTTCACCTCATCCTATCCCTTCACTGAGATTATAAATTCCTATCATGAGGCTGAAACTATAGGGGAATATCATTTTATATATATTATATATATATATATATATACATATATATATATATATAATACCCATAATATGCTAGGATACATAGGATCTAGGCTATGCAATAATATGGTATATTATTTATTTCCTGAAATCTTGAAGTTACCATTGACTGTCAATAACTTCTCACACCCAATTGAATGTCTTGACTACTACTACTTCCTAAGTATTCAACTATATCCCCTCATTTGTAACCCATCTTTACCTCTCATTCAGATGGCTGAAGCCTCCTAATTCGTCTCCTTTGGTCTTGCCCCAGTTTAATCAGTTCTCCATGCTGCTGCCAGAGTGATCTTTCTGACATGCAAGTATAATTATGTCAGTCATTAGCTTAAACCCTTCAGTGATTTCTCATAAAGCTTGTGGCATGATAAAGGAAACATTCCTTAATATGTTTGCCTTGTCGTTTATGTCTTAACTCTGTTTTACTTTTCAGTATAATCTCTGATTTCTTACTATACACACTCCATACTCCAGTATGACTGAACTACTTGGAGTTCTATTGATCTCCATTCTCTCATCTCCTCTCCTCTTCTTGCCGTCTTTCCTCCACTTTTCCTTCTTCTCCTTCTTCTTCTCTCTCTCTGACACAGGTTCCTTTTATTTGTTCCAATGTTGCAAAATCTTTACCATGGCCTACAGGCACTATATGGTTTTGATATGGCCTCTGGATTCCTTACTGTTTCTGGAAGACATAAAGCACACTCTTACCACAGGGTCTTTTTATTTGCCATTCCATCTGCCTAAATTGTTCTTCTCTCACATTTATACATGGGTCCCTTCATTTCCTTCACATTTTTATATAAATACCATCACAATTCTATTTATAATAGCACTGCACCCATCACTCTTTATCTTCTTGCCCTGCTTACTTTTTTCATAATATTAACACCTGACTATATATAAATGATTATAGTATATATATATATGAAAGAGGGGGATATATATAGTTGTATTCCCCTCTCTCATATTTGCTCCATGAAGGTGGATATTTCATCTGTTTTCTTCACCGTGACATTTTCAGTGCCTAGAACAGTGCCTATTATAATGTAGGCACTCAAAAACTATAGGGTAAATAAATGCATGAACACACTTTTTTCCTCTTTCAGTTTTCTTTATCACATTTCTACCCTTTGCCTGGCTAATGTCTATTCAATATGCACATTGCACATTCTTTGAAGCAAATAGCTGGATTAGCTACTCTTCTGGTTTCCCTTACTCCCTATTATTTTTGTTATAATAGCATTAATCAGGTTATTTTTTTTCTGTGGAAAGGTTGAATGGACCCAAATCATTGCAATCATTGAATGCTGTCAGGATACTTATATTTCATGTTGTTAGTTGCAAAGTCTCTGAATAAACTTATACAGGGGCTCATTGTGCCTTACAAAGATATTATGGAAAGAATGTTCTGGCTATATTATGAAGGGTATATTAAGGGAGAGCAGGGAAACCAGAAACCTCTGGGAATAAGGATATTGGGACCAAGACAATGAAAAAGACCAGAAGTTTGCAGAATTGTGAGTGGATCAGGAGCTGTCATGACAAGAAAGAATTAACAGAGTTATATAGAAATTGTATATGATAATGGAAGATGCAAGCCATCTCGATGGCCATGTTAAGAAATTGAGCCTGAATGGCTTTAGAGTTGAGCCAGAATACTTCAACAGGAAATCTCAGTGGAAATGGTCAGTAAGGAGTTATAAGCTTGAGGTCAATAAAAGGTTAAAGATATCACAATATGTTTGGAAGGAACCATTCTTAGGAAAACCAAGGAAGACAATGGACAAGGAGGAGACCCTCAAGTGTGGTGTTACTTATATGGAGGCACCTAAAGCCCTCAATTTGCTGCTTTGTCTCCAAGTTCAGAGAAAAATTTCACCAGAAAGAAAATATGATGAAAGTTGATGAAGTTCTGCCTATACGCTAGTTGCTGTGCTAAACCTGTAGTAAGCATTTGATCCTCATAACACACTTGTAGTTAAAACATAGAGGCTCAGCAAAGCTTGCATACAAGTGGCAAATGGCATATTTCACATTGGACCCAGATCTTTGTGACTCTTTTTTGTCACGCCAACTCTCAGAGAACAGTTAATGTCAATAGAACTCTCTTGTGAGGATGTCCTCCTCTGTCTCCTATTCAATAACTTTAAGAATTTGTGAATAACATAAAAGATTGGAAAGAAGATTGACCTGTGTGGATGTATAGTAGGCAAAGTTTCTGTGATTTTCTATGAATTGGTTGAGTTGAAGAGATCTGCTGACCTTTGTGGCAGTCTGTCTGCAAAACTCTTCTACTATTTTCTGAATACTATCAAGGGATAAAGGGACACCTCAATCCTTGATCTAGAAATGAACCTGTGTTTATGGAAGCCATTATGGGAAAAATAAAAAAATAAACTAACTTTAACTCTTCCCTGATTCTCTATACTACTAGAAATTTCTGCTTAAAATCATATTTGAGAGGACAGGCTCTGTTTTGAGGGGGAATTATTTGAATGTACATCACATTTATGAAAATTTATAAAACCATAAGCTTAATCTGAAATGAAGAATACAGAGCTAAACTTGAGTTATTTCTATTTGTGGGTTTTGGAGAGCTGGTTCCTTATCTCTGAGGTTTAGAGGATACAATTTGGGTGCTGGATTTTATTGAGGACTCATAGGGTCAGAGAAAAACATTATTTGGCAGCACAAAGATGCAGTGAGGAAATGGGCCATGGTAGATGGACTCTGGGAGCAGTCTCCTCTAGTGTCCAGTTTAAATATTTTCTTTTCCTACATTGTAATTCCTATTAGGAAATTTCATAAGACATCACAGTCTTGTGTTCCTTGTATCTTGGGGAATAAGGACAAGAGCCTGCCTGTACTCTGGGGTAGAAGGATTCAGGAACAACAATAGCCATCTAGTGAAGTGGTGGCTAAGAGACAGTTTGGGAAGAAATGCAGAGAAGTGTGATGCTATGAATGACAAGACACAACCAGGAAGGATTTGTGGCAAATGCAAGCACTCACCAGGGAGACTTAAAAAGAAGTAAGGGGAAATTCAGTAACCACAGGATTTTTCTGTCACTCCAAAGTCCCCTGCCATTTTGGAAACCCAGGACACTCTATGGGTTGACACCATAGCAATTCTTGGCTAGAGCCTATTGTTTCCCTCTTTTCCTGAGGTCATCTCCTCACCAGACCTGCTCGTTTCCTTTTTCTGTTTCATTGAATTTTGCTGGTGGCAGGAAAAAGGGGAAGTTCTGGAGTTATCAGACTGCATCATCATTCATGCCCCACTTCCTCCTAAGAAGCTGGGGCGGGGAAGGGGTGAGCTGCAGGTTGGAACAGCAAACTGCCTGCAGGTCATAATGAGGGACAGGGGCCCTTTGATCAGCTCCCCGTTACTGGCTTGTTTTTCCTCATGACATTTTTTGTCTTTAAATTTATTTATTTATTTACCAGTTTTGTCTGTGCCAAGCAGACACAGTTAACTATCTAAAGGTCACTAGGATGGAACCATTTGGCCAGAGCCCAATGTTTCAGCTTTGCCAGGGACACTCTGTTCTACCTTAGCACTGTCAAAAACACCAAATTCAAGTCCATTTTACTTTTCTTTCCTTCCTTCTTTTTCTCTTTCTCCTTTTCTTATTCTCACTTTTTTGGTTCAGATGTTCTAATCATATCATATCTCTCTTTCCTCCTCCCATGTCTTATAATTGCTATGCTCTTTTCCCCATGCTTTTCTTTCCCAGGCTTGGTCCCATCTTGTGGAATGGGCTTAACGTAGTTTCTCCTGGTCAGTGGGATATCTTTGGGCCTGATTAACTAAGAAGACAGGAGTTATGGAAGAGAGCGGTTTCATATCCAGAGAGAACTAAGTTTAGTTTACTGGTTAGGTCTTGGCAGAATGTTGAACTGAGGAAGGAACTGGTAAAAGGATGCAGAGAAGCCACTTTGCAAAAGGGGCTTACTTGGAAAAAATGAAGGCATATGCAAACTCTAAAATAGGGAAATAAGAAACTATATTTTTCTGCTTTGGATAAGTGGATGCTATACTCCCTTGGTGTCCTACAATTTATTGACACTTCACTTATGAAAGACATTGGCAAATTGGAGTTTGTCCTGAGAAAGTAGAAGTGCAACTTAAGCTGTAAGAGTTAAATAAACAAAAATGGCTTATTATAGGAAAGACAGGCCCCATAGGCAGTGTGATTACCACCTTCAAACACCAAAAGCCTTACATGTCAGAAAAGGAGTGAATATTCTTCATGTTCCCTAATAATATATCTTGGAGAAATGAAGCAAGCTCTAGGGTGGTGAAAGGAGGGATAGTTAGTGAGAATTAGGCTAGGAAGAAACTCGAGTGACCCTACCTTGTTAAAACACTATTGGAAGAGGGAGGGGCACATGTAGCAGTCAGAGTATGAGAGCCTCTATCTACTACTGTGCCCTAAGAAGGGCTTACAGAGCTAGAGAAAGAACTTTCATAAAGATGCTAAAGTAGTATGTGTTTCAACTCTCGTCAGAGATAGCACAGTATTTCAAATTAGACCTACTAGATTATCCTTCTTTTTGGACTCCTTATGACTGTTTAACTTCCATTCCATACCGTAGTCTGGTCTCAATTCTTTTTTTTTATTTTTATTTTTATTTTTTTATTTTTTTTTTCAATTCTTAAAGAGAGGGAACATCAGGAATTAACATCAACTGATGCCTTTATACTCCTCATATATTTAACTCCAAATAAAAGAAGAGGAGCCTTAAATGAAGTTTCTTCCATCCTTGAAATTCTGGAAAACTTGCTTAGCATTCATCTCTATAACTTGAAACATTGCTACAGGCTCTTCTTTCTTGTTCAAATATCTTGTTTTCTTATGTCAAACCTTGCCCCTCCCCTGGGAGGCAGTGATGTGTAATACAAAGAGCAAGGACTTTGGATCCATTCACAATGAGGCACAAATTCCAGCTCAACCTCCCACTGCCTATGCAACCTTGAGTAAATAATTTCATTTCTGAGAGTTTTAGATGCTATATATGTAAAATGGGAAAATGCCACTCACATGATAAGATTGCTGTGAGAACAAAGTGAAAGTGAAAGTCCCTCAGTCATGTTTGACTCTTTGCGACCCCATGGACTATATAGTACATAGAATTCTTCAGACAAGAATACTGGAGTGGGTAACCTTTCCCTTCTCCAGGGGATCTTCCCAACCCAGGGATTGAACCCAGGTCTCCCGCATTGCAAGCAGATTCTTTACCAGCTAAACCACCAGGGAAGCCAAAGAATCCTGGAATGGGTAGCCTAACCCTTCTTCAACGGATCTTCCAGACCCAGGAATTTAACCAGGGTCTCCTACATTACAGGTAGATTCTTTACCAATTGAGCTACCATGGAAGCCCAAAATAAGATAAAGTATATAAAGTGCTTAGCACAAATTTGAGAAATAAGGATTACTTAATAATTTTTTTTTTAAATAAGTATAGTCACTTTCAACTCTTCCTCTAGATTTCTGACATCAGCCCTTGACTCACCCTGGATATTCCCTTAGCACTTGTCTCTGTATAATCATGTTACAATTACTTGGGCCTTTGTATGGTTGTATATATATATTTTTAATCTACTTTGGAGAAACTCCATGCCATCTGCAAAATACATCGTAGTATCATATTTCACTGGATCAAGAACAGTGCTCTTTCTAAGCCAGTCTGGGTCAGTCTAAAGATAATTTGCCTAATAAGTCTGGCTTTGCTTAATGCACCTGGGACTCAGGGTACACTTTTTTTTTTTACTTCTTTAATGGTTTAGTTTAGTTTTTTTTAATTTAAATTTTTATTGAAGGATAATTGCTTTACAGAATTTTGTTGTTTTCTGTCAAAACTCAACATGAATCAGCCATATGTATATGCATATCCCCTCCCTTTTCAACCTCCCTCCCATCTCCCTCCCCATCCCACCCCTCTAGGTTGATACAGAGCCCCTGTTTGAGTTTCCTGAGCCATACATCAAATTCCTGTTGGCTATCTATTTTACATACGGTAATGTAAGTTTCCATGTTACTCTTTCCATACATCTCACCCTCTCCTCCCCTCTCCCCATGTCCATACATCAATTCTCTATGTCTGTTTCTGCATTGTTACCCTGTAAATAAATTCTTCAGAAACATTTTTCTACATTCTGTGTATGTGCATTAAAATATGATATTTATCTTTTTCTTTCTGACTAACTTCACTCTGTATAATAGGTTCTATGCTCATCCAACTCATCAAAACTGACTCAAGTACATTCCTTTTTATGGCTGAGTAGAGATGGGAATATCAGACCACCTGATCTGCCTCTTGAGAAACCTGTATGCAGGTCAGGAAGCAACAGTTACAACTGGGCATGGAACAACAGACTGGTTCCAAATAGGAAAAGGAGTATGTCAAGGCTGTATATTGCCACCCTGCTTGTTTAACTTCTATGCAGAGTACATCATGAGAAATGGTGGGCTGGAGGAAGTACAAGCTGGAAACATTGCCAGGAGAAACAACACTAACCTGAGATATGCAGATGACACCACCCTTATGGCAGATAGTGAAGAAGAACTAAAGAGCCTCTTGATGAAAGTGAAAGAGGAGACTAAAGAAGTTGGCTTAAAGCTCAACATTCAGAAAACTAAGATCATGGCATCCAGTCCCATCACTTCATGCCAAATAGATGGATAAACAGTGGAAACAGTGGCTGACTTTATTTTTATGGGCTGCAAAATCACTGCAGATGGTGATTGCAGACATGAAATTAAAAGACACTTGCTGCTTGGAAGGAAAATTATGACCAACCTAGAGAGCATATTAAAAAGCAGAGACATGACTTTGCCAACAAAGGTCCGTCTAGTCAAGGCTATGGTTTTTCCAGTGGTCATGTATGGATGTGAGAGTTGGACTGGAAAGAAAGCGGAGCGCTGAAGGTGCTTTTGAACTGTGGTGTTGGAGAAGACTTTTTTTTTTTTTCTTTTTTTTTAATTAGTTGGAGGCTAATTACTTCACAACATTTCAGTGGGTTTTGTCATACATTGACATGAATCAGCCATGGAGTTACATGTATTCCCCATCCCGATCCCCCCTCCCACCTCCCTCTCCACCCGATTCCTCTGGGTCTTCCCAGTGCACCAGGCCCGAGCACTTGTCTCATGCATCCCACCTGGGCTGGTGATCTGTTTCACTATAGATGACTGCAAAGAGATCCAACCAGTCCATCCTAAAGGAGATCAGTCCTGGGTGTTCATTGGAAGGACTGATGTTGAAGCTGAAACTCCAATACTTTGGCCACCTGATGCGAAGAGCTGACTCATTTAAAAAGACCCTAATGCTGGGAAAGATTGAGGGCAGGAAGAGAAGGGGATGGCAGAGGCTGAGATGGTTAGATGGCATCACCAACTCAATGGACATGAGTTTGGTTAAACTCCGGGAGTTAGTGTTGGACAAGGAGGCCTGGCATGCTGCGGTTCATGAGATCGCAAAGAGTCGGATACAACTGAGTGGCTGAACTGAACTGAATATTCCATTGTGTATATGTACCACAACTTCTTTATCCATTCATCTGTCAATGGGCATCTAGGTTGCTTCCATGTTCTATCTATTGTAAATAGTGCTTCAATGAACATGTGTCTTTTTCAACCATGGTTTCCTCAGAATATATGCCTTGGAGTGGGATTGCTGAGTCATATGGTGGTTTTATTCCTAGTTTTTAAGGAATCTGCATGCCAGCTTCCATAGTGGCTGTGTCAATTTACATTCCCATCAACAGTGCAAGAGGGTTCTCTTTTCTCCACACCCTCTCCAGCATTTATTGTTTGTAGACTTTTTGATGATGGCCATTCTGACCGCTCTGAAGAGAAATATCATTGTGGTTTTGATTTACATTTCTCTATTAACGAATGACATTGAGCATCTTTTCGTGTGTTTATTAACCATCTGTATGTCTTCTTTGGAAAAATGTCTGTTTAGGTCTTTTTCCCACTTTTTGATTGAGTTGTTTGTTTTCCTGGTATTGAGTTGTATGAACTGCTTATAGATTTTGGAAATTAATCCTTTGTCAGTTGTTTCAGTTGCTATTATTTTCTCCTATTCTGAGGGTTGTCTTTTAACATTGCTTATAGTTTCCTATGCTGTGCAAAAGCTTTTAAATTTAATCAGGTCCCAGTTGTTTACTTTTGTTTTTATGTCCATAACTCTAGGAGGTGGGTCATAGAGGATCTTGCTTTGATTTATGTCATCGAGTGTTCTCCCTGTTTTCCTCTAAGAGTTTTATAGGTTCTGGTCTTATATTTAGGTCTTTAATCCTTTTTGAGTTTATAGTTGTGTACGGTTTTAGGAAGTGTTCTAATGTCATTCTTTTACATGTAGACATCCAGTTTTCCCAGCACTATTTATTGAAGAGGCTATCTTTGCCCCATTGTATATTCTTGCCTCCTTTGTCAAAAATAAGGTACCCATAGGTGCATGGGTTTATTTCTGGGCTTTTTGTCTTGTTCCATTGGTCTATATTTCTGTGCTTATGCCAATACCATACTGTATTGAAGACTGTAGCTTTGTAGTATAATCTGAATTCAGGAATGTCGATTTATCCAGCTCCATTCTTCTTTCTCAGGACTGTTTTGGCTATTTGGGGTATTTTGTGTTTCTATATGAATTGTGCAATTTTTTGTTCTACTTCTGTGAAAAATGCCATTGGTAGTTTGACAGGGAATGCATTGAATCGGTAGGTTGCATTTGGTAGTATAGTCATTTTCACAATATTAATTCTTCCTACACAGGAACATGGGATATCTCTCCATCTGTTTATGTTGTCTTTGATTTCTTTCATCAGTGTCTTATAATTTTCTGTGTACAGTTCTTTTGTCTCCTTAGGTAAGTTTATTCCTAGACATTAAATTCTTTTTGTCACAATGGTGAATGGGATTGATTCCTTAATTTCTCTTTCTGGGTTTTCATTGTTAGTATATAGAAATGCAAGTGATTTATGTGTATTGATTTTGTATCCTGCAACCTTTCTAAATACACTTATTAGCTCTAGTAATTTTCTGATACTATCTTAAGTATTTTCTATGTACAGTATTATGTCATCTCCAAACAGTGAGACCTTTACTCCTTCTTTTCCAATCTGGATTCCTTTTGTTTCTTTCTCATCTCTGATTGCTGTAGCTAGGACTTCCAGAACTATGTTGAATAATGGTGGCAAAAGTGGACACTCTTGTCTTGTTCCTGATCTTAGGGATTCCCCCTAAGTTTCTCACCATTGAGAATAATGTTTACTGTAGGCTTATCATATATGGCCTTCACTATGTTGAGGTAGGTTCCTTCTATGTCCAGTGAAGAGTTTTAATCATAAATGGGTGCTGAATTTTGTCAAATGCTTCTTCTGCATCTATTGAGATGATCATATGGTTTTTATCTTTCAATTTGTTAATATGGTGTATCACACTGATTGATTTGCATATATTGAAGAATCCTTGCATTCCTGGAATAAACTCAACTTGATCATGGTGTATGAGCTTTCTGATGTGTTGCTGTATTCTGTTTGCTAAAATTTTGTGGAGGATTTTTGCATCTATGTTCATCAGTGATATTGGCCTTTAGTTTTATTTTTTTGTGTTGCCTTTGGTTTTGGTATCAGGGTGATGGTGGCCTCATAGAATGCATTTGGAAGTGTTCCTTCCTCTGCAATTTTTTGAAAGAGTTTCAGGAGGATAGTAATTAGCTCTTCTGTAAATGTATGATAGAATTCTCCTGTGAAGCAGGCTGGTCCTGGGCTTTTGTTTTTGGGGAGATTTTTTATCACAGCTTCAATTTCAGTGCTTGTAATTGTGTTATTCATAATTTCTATTCCTTCCTGGTTCAGTATTGAAAGATTTAACTTTTCTAAGTATCTGTCCATTTGTTCCAGGTTATCCATTTTATTGCTATATCGTTGTTCATAATGTCTCTTATAATCCTTTGTATTTCTGCATTGTCTGTTTTAACCTCTCCTTTTTCATTTCTAATTTTACTGACTTGATTCTTCTCTCTTTTTTCTTGATGAATCTGGCTAAATGTTTGTCAATTCTGTTATCTTCTCAAAGAACCAGCTTTTTGTTCTATTAATCTTTACTACTGTTTTTCATTTCTTTTTCATTTATTTCTGCTCAGATATTTATGATTTCTTCTTTCGACTAATTTTGGGTATTTTTGTTCTTTTTTCATTTATTTTAGGTGTAAAGTTTGGTTGTCTATTTGATTGTTTAACTTGTTTCTTCAGGTAGGATTGTATTGCTATAAACTTCCCACTTAGAACTGCATTTGCTGCATCCAATAGGTTTTGAGTTTCCATGTTTTAATTGCCATTTGTGTCTAGATTTTTTTTTCCCTTTTGATTTCTTCAGCAACCTGGTTGTTCTTTAAATATGTGATGTTTAATCTCCATGTGTTTGTGTTTCTTACATTTTTTTTTTCTTGTGATTTATATCTTGTGTCACAGCATTGTGGTCAGAGAAGATGCTTGATACGATTTCAGTTTTCTTAAATGTACTGAGGTTTGATTTGTGACCCAAGATGTGGTCTATCCTGGAGAATGTTCCATGTGCGCTTGAGAAGAAGGTATATTCTTCTGCATTGGGATGGAATTTCCTGAAGATAGCAATAACATCTATCTCACCGAATGTATCATTTAAGACTTGTGTTTCCTTATTAATTTTCTGTTTTAATAATCTGTACATTGGTGTCAGCTGGGTGTTATTAAAGTCTCCTACTATTATTGTGTTACTGTCAATTTCTCCTTTTAGGTATGTTAGTGTTGTCTTATGTATTGAGGTGCTCTTATGTTGGGTGCATATATACACACAATTGTCATGTCTTCCTCTTGGATTGACCCCTTGATCATTATGTAGTGTCCATCATTATCTCTTGTAATATTCTTTATTTTAAGACCTATTTTTCTGAAATGAGGATTGTTATTCCAGCTTTCTTTTGCTTCCCATTTGCATGGAATATATTTTTCCACCCTCTCACTTTCAGTCTATATGTGTCTTTAGGTCTGAAGTGGGTTTCTTGCAGACAGCATATATATGGATCTTGTTTTTGTATCCATTCAGCCAGTCTGTGCCTTTTGGTTGGAACATTTAATCTATTTACATTTAAAGTAATTATTGATATATATGTTCCTATTGCCATTTTTAAAAAATTGTTTGGGGTTGATTTGGTAAATCTTTTTTCTTCTCTTATATTTCTTGATTTCATAAGCCCCTTTAACATTTGTGGTAAAGCTGGTTTGGTGGTATTGAATTCTCTTAACTTTTGCTTGTCTGAAAACCTTTTTACTTCTACATCAATTTTGAATGAGATCCTTGCTGGGCACAGTAATCTTGGTTGTAGATTTTCCCTCTCAGTACTTTAAATATATCCTGCCATTCCATTCTGGCCTGCAGAGTTTCTGCTGAAAGATCGGCTGGGGTTTCCCTTTTATGTTACTTGTTACGTTACTTGTTACTTGTTCTCCCTTGCTGCTTTTAATATTCTTTCTTTGTGTTTAGTCTTTGTTAGTTTGATTAGTATATGTCTTGGTGTGTTTCTCTTTGGGTTTATCCTGTATGGGACTCTTTGTGCATCTTGGACTTGATTGACTATTTCCTTTTCCACGTTGGGGAAATTTTCACCTTCAATCTCTTCAAAAATTTTCTCATACCCTTTCTCTTTCTCTTCTTCTTCTGAGACCCCTATAATTCAAATGTTGGTGCGTTTGATATTGCCCCAGAGTTCTCTGAGGCTATCCTCAGTTCTTTTCATTCTTTTTACTTTATTCTGCTCTTCAGAACTTATTTCCACCAGTTTATCTTCCATCTCAGTGATTTGTTCTTCTGCTTCAGATATTCTGTTATTGATTCCTTCTAGAGTATTTTTAATTTCAGTAATTGTGTTGTTTGTCTCTGCATATTTATTCTTTAATTCTTCTAGGTCTTTGTTAATTGATTCTTCCATTTTCTCCATTTTGCTTTCAAGGTTTTTGCTCATCTTTACTATCATTATTCTGAATTCTTTTTCAGGTAGTTTGCCTATTTCTTCTTCATTTATTTGGACTTCTGTGTTTCTAGTTTGCTCCTTCATTTGTGTAGTATTTCTCTGCCTTTTCATTATTTTTTTTGGACTTATTATCTTTAAGGTCTCCTTTTCCCAGGCTTCAAGGTTGAATTTTTTCTTCCTTTTGGTTTCAACCCTCTATGTTTGGTCCAGTGGTTTGTATAAGCTTCTTATAGGGTGAGACTTGTGTTGAGTTTTTGTTTGTTTGCTTGTTTGTTTTTCCTCTGATGGGCAAGGCTGAGTGTGGTGGTAATCCTGTCTGCTGATGACTGAGTTTGTATCTTTGCTTTGTTTGTTATTTAGATGAGGCGTCCTGCACAGGGTGCCATTGGTGTTTGGGTGGTGCTGGGTCTTATATTACAGTGGTTTCCTTTGTGTGACTTCTCACTATATGATATACCCTAGGGTTATTTCTCTGGTAGTCTATGGTCTTGGAGTCAGTGCTCCCACTCCAAAGGCTCAGGGCTTGATCTTTGATCAGGAGTGAAGATTCTACAAGTGGTTTGTTATGGCATTAAGTGATATTAAGACAAATATCCAAAAACAAGAAACCAAAGATGAACCCCAGACAAGGGGCAGTTACAAAATCAGGCAGGTAATAATTAAAATAATGGAATATACACATGTACATATACACCAATGAACAAAGTCAAAACAGTCCAACAAAAATAAAGTGCAATAGATTGACCTGGTGAACACAGGCAATCAAAAAATATATTTACCAGTTAAGAAAAAAAAACTAGCTAAAGCACAAACTGGAAAACAAAACTAAAGCAATTATCAAGTGGGCATAAAGCAATGTAAACAAAACTAACAAATATTTTGAGAGTAAACGAAAGAAAGAAAATAAATAATAGATATGCAAAGATAAATAGCGGTAGATGAAGAAGATTTTCATATATTAAAGATTAGCTGCAAGGGGGAAATAACAGTAGGAAAGGCAAACAAAGGAATAAATGCAGCAAAAAATATAATAGGTTTAAAAAAAGTAAAAGTTAAAATTATAAAAAAGGGAAAAGTTTAAAAAAATGGAAGAAGAGAAAAAAAAAAGGAGAGGAAAAGGAAAACACAGAATTGCAAAAGCCCAACATAGATGCAGAAGTTTATAACAATAAAAAGTGTGACTGAACACACACACACACACACACACACACACACACACACACACACACACACACACATATATACACACCCAGAAGCAAAATCAAAACAGTCCAACAAAAATAAAGTACAATAGATTGACTTGGTGAACAAAGGGAACCAAAAATTATGTCTACCAGGACAGAACTAACTAAAGCACAAACTGTAAAACAAAACTAAAGCAAGGTGCCAATTGGGGCATAAAGCAATGAAAATAAAGCCAACCAATATGTTGAGACTTTAATATAGATATTAAAGATTAACTGCAAGGGGAAAAGAACAGTAGGAAAAGTAAACAAAGGAATAAATATACAAAAAAATAATAGGTTTAAAAAATTAAAAATTTAAACAACAACAACAACAACAACAAAAAACAAAACTCCCACAACCGTAAAAGCCTGATATAAAGGCAGAGGTTTATAACAGCAATAAAAAATGTGGCTGAGGAAAAAAGAAAAAGAAAGTTCAAAAGCTTAGTTAGATGTCATAGTGCCAATAAAATCAGCAACTACAACAGAGGGGAGAACAAAATGAAAAAAAGAAAAAAATGCAAAAGAATCTACAGAACACATCAAAACATAAGAATAATAAATGTTTTTCTTGAGTTACTGCTGTCAGAGTCCTTTCCCTCACTGGGAGTCACAGTCCACTTCACCTCCCTAGGATGCTCTCTAACACTGTGCTGATCTCTGGACCTGCTGAGAGGGAGCTTGGATTCTAATCTGCTCCTACTCCTCTGTGTTCTTGCTTCTAATGTCCACAGCTATCAGAACTAGTGTGTTTTCTTTTGTGGGAGCTCTCAATGACCTTTTATATATTCCACAGACACAGAGTCTGCCTAGTTGATCATGTGAATTTAATCTGCAGCTGTACAGCTGGTGGGAGGGTTTTGGGTCTTCTTCCTTAGTTACACTGTCCCCAAGTTTCAATTGTGATTTTATTTCCACCTCTGGATAAGGGTCGTCCACTGGGGTTTGCTCCTGAGGCTGCCCTGGAGGACTTGGGTTTGCCCCTGTGAGGGCCAGTTGTGGAGGTGGTGCAGCTGCTTGAGTCACAGAGGTTCTGGCAGCACCAGGTACTCAGTAGAGTTGGCAGCTAGGCAGCAGGAAATATAGTGCTCTAGAAAGGTAGGGCAACCAGTATTGGCCAATATGCTCCAGTATTCTTGCCTGGAGAACCCCCCCCCCCCTTCCTGACAGAGAAGCCTGGCAGGCCACAGTCCACAGGGTCGCAGTGAGTTGGGCACTACTGAAATGACCCTGTATGCATAGGTGCAAGACTTTTTTTTTTGGCCTGTGGCAAATGTGCCCCAGTGAGAGTTGAGCCTGAAGGTAGTGCAGCTGGTTGGCTTGGAGGGGTGTTGGCAGCGCCAAGTGTGCAGGGACATGGGCTGCCTCTGCCACAGGAGTTATGGCCCTATCAGAGTCTTTTTTTGAGCCTCTTGTAACTAGAGATCAGAAGGCCTCTGTGGCCAGTCTTTCTCCATAGCTCTGCCCATTCAGGCATTTAGAGGGCTTCCTTGCCTGGGGTGCTTTTCTGTTGTTCAGCGTATCAGGCACATAGAGTGGTTCCCTGCCTGGGGTCCTACTCTGTAGATTGGTGTATCAGCCACTTAAAGGAGCATCCTGGGTGGGGTCCTACAGTGTGTCAGGCGTTTGATGGGCCAGCCTCTCTATTGTTCAGCTGCCCATGTTGTAATGTGGGGGGAAAGAGGCTACGGTGATGGCTCCACCCCTTATGCATGACTCAGCCATATAACCTTTGTTTCCATGGCTGCCTGGCTTTCCTCTACATGCATTTCCTACCACAATCTTCTCCCTCACATCCCCTTGATCCATCTCTCTGCACTCAACAGCAGCTCTCACCCTGGGATTGCTCCACAATCCCTAAATCCCAGCTACCAGCCATTGGGCCATCTATGGTAAGCATGGCTGCAGCAAGGACTCTCTGATTCTCATTCCATTTATCCTGCCACAGATCAGCTGTTTCCCTCTCAGCCTTAAATGTTTCTCCTCTAACTCAGACAATTGCCCTAGTGTGGGGATCGGACCCCTGCTTCAGTTCTCCCACCCTCTGAGGGCAGGTCCAGTCCTACTAACACTCCCATTTCCCCCACTAGTTCCTTCATCCTACCTAATTTTGCGTGGTTCTATATATTCTTTTCTGCTGGTCAGGTACTCCTGTTCGCTCTTAGCTGGTGTTCTGCATGCACTTCTGTGTCTGAAGGTGTATTCCTGGTGTATCTGTGTAGAGAGATGTATTCCACATCCACCTACTCCTCCGCCATCTTGTTCCTCCCAGGGTCCACTTTTAAGCATTTGAGAAAAATATCTCATGGGAACAAACCCTGTAAGTTTTACCGTAACTCTCAGATTAAGACAGCCAGCAGCTATAGTCTGTTGATGACCTTGTTCTCAAGGGATGCTGACCAGGAGATGAGCAATGGAAGAGACTAAAGCTGATTAATAATCCACCCCTCCCATCTAGATGCCCCAGAATACCTCTTCCAATGCAAGAACTGTCCACTGAGGATGTAGTTGGAGAAATTTACCCTATAATTTGTTCTTTGGTCATCCTTCTAGTCATGCTCAAGAAACTAAGCAGGTGCTTTTGGAGATGGGCATCAAAGCAACAAGTGAAAGTTCTCTGTTGTATACTTGAAAGTTGCTAAGAGAATATATCTTAGATGTTCATGTCAAAATAATTATAATTATTATATGAGATCATTGAGGTTACCTAACTGTGTTTTGATAAAATTTTAATATATACATATATCAAATTATCACACTGTACACCTTAGATTTACCCAATTTTATATTTCAATTTAATCTCATAAACCTGGAAAATAAAGACCTGTGGCTTAGTACAATATTCTATATGATTAAGAGAGCTGGTGTTACCATAAGTTGCAAGAGAGTTTCCACCAGTTACGGGATATCTCCCTAAAGACAATTTTGGCTAGTTAAACAGAGCTCGTGGAGATTCAAGACTTGCTGATCTGGAAATGAGAGGAAAATAAGGGTTATCATAAAACTACAAGATGTAAAGTGAGAAGGAGTGTGAGATAGGCAGGAAGAACATTTTAAGGATTGTATGATTCCCAACATCAAATTAATAGGACTCTGCAGTGTAGTGCTTGCAAATTTTGCAATATCATCTAGAGCATTACATCACTAGCTAGGACTCCCAGGAGAAGAAAAAAGAGCATCTTTGGGATCAAAGGCATCTAGCTGACCCTAGAGACAGAGAGTGGAGAAGGAAATGGCAACCCACTCCAGTATTCTTGCCTGGAAAATCCCGTGGGCAGAGGAGGCTGGTGGGCTGCCGTCTATGGGGTCGCACAGAGTCAGACATGACTGAAACGACTTAGCAGCAGCAGCAGCAGAGACAGATAGCCCCAGGGGCTATTCAGATCTGCAAATGATGCTTATACAGGAAAGATAAATTCATCAGATGATAGAAATGATCTATAAAGCTTCTTAACAGGTGCAAACAATAGATCTAAACTCGCAAAGCTAAACTTACTTTTCTATAATTGGATATAGAAAAAACCCATAGGATTATAAAATGGATGAGAATGACCAACAATGTGACACATAAATATAAATACTACAAGAAATAGAACTATTTCGGTTGGAAGAGAAAAGACTTAGTAGGAAAAAAAATAGCCATTTTTTGTACCCTTTTGGACAGTCACACGAAAGGGGAATTATTCCTACTGTACCTAGGTCCAGATGACCAGACTAAGCTCATAATGTATAATGAGATATAGGATCAATCTAAATAACAAATTGCCCAAGAGGATGAAAACTTATCTCCCACATTCAGAGGTATGTGTTTAGTTAGCTTCATTTTCAACCTCTGAGACTGAACCAGGTTAACTTCTAAGTGACTTCTACAGTTTCCAAACAAAAATTTCTACAAGAGGACTGAATGGGAAACACTGACACTTTGACTGTTTAATTGAACACATATAAAGATCATGTCCAGTTATAGAACTAACTTTGTGTGGGGAGGGAAGTATTGGGAGTTTGGATTTAGCAGATACAAACTGGTATATATGGGATGAATAAACAAGGTCCTACTGTGTAGTACAAGGAACAATATTGAATATCTTGTGACCGGCCATAATATAAAAAAAAGTGAAAAAATGCATGTATTATATATAACTAATCACTCTGTTGTACAGCAGGATCATCTTGAAACTTGAGTAAAGTAAGCAGAGAGAAAATCATCAAATTATGATAGCATACAAATCATTCATATATATATATATATATAATTGTATAAACCAGTACTGTCAAAAAGAAATATAATGCAAGTCATGTGTAAATTCAAATTTTCTAGTAGCCACATTTAAAATAGCAAAAAAGAATAAGAGAAAGATGCTTTTAATAATATATTTCATTTATTCCAATATACTTTCTATACTTTCTACATATAGTCAATATAAGCCATTAATATGATATTTTACATTTTTCATGCTATGTCTTCAAAATCTGATATGCATTTTACACTTACAACACATACCAATTAAGAACAGCCATATTTCAAGTGCTCTGTAGCCATACATATCCAGCACTACTGTGTTAAATAGCAAAAATGTGAGCAGTGAAAACTGTATGTGCTGACCTGGAAAGAAGTGCTAAATTCTTAAAGGAAATGCACAAGCATATTATTATTTATAAAGCACAAGTTTTTATTTTATAAACTTTGTTATTTCATTTCTCCTGGCAACATTTCATTTCCACTTTAAATCAGTGATTTTCAAACTTTATGGACAAAATTCAATTAGAAATTTTTCTTATGTAGACATACACACACTGAAAATATCATGAAAGAATATTAATCTTTATTGTATGTAATTTCCTCTAATCTTTTATTTCTTTTATTTTCAATTCTAGCAAATTTTGTCTTCATCTATCCTACTTATTCCTTTGTTTTAAACTTCTGGCCATAACTCAATACATTGATTTCACAACCTACTAACACTTTAAATATCAACTAGCAATGCATGAAAAATTGGGTAGGGAGGGCAAGAGCGGTGGACCTCTGCTAAAAAGAGATTTGTTTCAGGCCACAATTTAGTGATACATTAACAAACTTGCCAAGAATATGCTTTCACCCAAGATAACATATGAAAATTGCTTAGCAAAGTGTCTGGCAGGGGACTCCCCTGATGGTTCAGCGGTTAGGATTTCGCCTTCCAATGCAGTGAGTGTGAGTTTGATTCTGGGTCAGGGAGCTAAGATCCCAAATGCCTCATGGCCAAAAACAAAACAAAACATAAAACAGGAACAACACAGTTTAAGAAAGTCAATAAAGACTTTAAAAATGGTCCACATTAAAAAATAATCTTCTAAAACATGTGTCTGGCTCACAGCAGTTGTTCAATAGATGATATTTTCCCTCCATCTGCTCTGTCACAGTAGCTCCTTCATAAGTAATTCAACTTTGGCTGAATCAAGTGACTTTTAGTTACATGACTTTTGCCCAAGGTTGAAAATAGAAGCTGAACGGTCCTGTCTGTGTTATGGCTCAACCTGGGTGTCTATGTAGGTAAGAACATTTATGGGTGTGGGAATCACCTAAACCCTCATGCCACAGGACAGAGGCAAGGTCAAATTTACATAATAATTACATCCCCATTTCTTGAAAGTTTTCATAACATTGGAAATAGCAGAACATAATTTAGTATTGAAAACAGATTATGAGACTTCCTGGTGGTCCAGTGGTTCAGACTCTGCACTTTCAAGTGCAGGGGGCACATATTCAATCCCTGGTTGGAGAACTAAGATCCCATATGCTGCATAGCATAGCCAGAAAAAGAAAAAAAAAAAAGGAAGAGGAAAAAAAGACAACTGCAAAACAAACAAACAAACAAATGAAAGAAAACAGGTTAGTTCTGAGAGCAGAATAGTCGTGTGGCATAATTTGAAGGAAACTGGAAAGTCTGCCCACCAAAAGTACTCCCTATTATATACTACAGGGTAGAAAATTTCACCAATAGAGATTTAATCTTGGAGCTTAGTATTCCAAAATTGCCTAATAAAATGCAGGAAGCAAGATACTAGGCCTTAATTCTCATATAATAAGTCCTTGGTACATATCATACAACACTTAAAGAACAAGATGGACCACTAGGTTGATACAGATAATAAGCCTCAGATTTGGAAGGTGAACCTGGTAGACAAGACTAGGAGAATCTTCAACAGTTATGCTTTATTTGCATTTTTCTTCTCAACAGTTCTCATGCTTTTTACACTCCCTCACAAACATATACATGTTATTCTTAGGTCTGTGTATGAGAGAACCAGGTATAGTGAATTAATCTTTCACTGCCGCACATGAGCACTTGCACACACATGCATATGTGTGCACACACATGTACATGCATGCACATTTTACTATTCTTATATTGCTACTGAAGAACACAGTTAACTAACTTTGTCCTGACCACTTCAGCTCCCCTCTCTTATCTCTCAAATTGTAACCATCCTTCAAAACAAGCAAAAAAAGGACAATCTCATCTATTACACTTCCCTATGTAGACTACCAGCCTCATTGACCTCTCATTTCTGAAACTTATCTTAACAGTTATAATTTCTATCACATAAATCAACCCTCAATTCTGAGGTGCGTGATACACTGACAACACTCTCCCATATGTCTAAATAATCTGGATTTTCTCATCTCCTTATGTAGGCAAGGAGCTTTTTGGTGGCAAACACTATGTCTGATTATTCTCTGTTCTCCACAACACACTGAGAATGCTCATTCCTATAACTGAAGTCTCAAAAATGCTGGGCCTCACTTTTCCCCAATTTTTGGCCCCATAGATACTCATCAGTACAATGTCCTACAAAACCAAACATTGAAGAACAAAAATATCCTCCTTCATGGTTTAAAGAGGACTGAGTTCAAATTAATCTCCAAAATGTACAAGCCTCTCATGCAACTCAATACCAGAAAAGCAAACAACCCAGTGAAAACGTGGGAAAAAATCTAAACATAAATTTCTCCAAAGAAGACATAAAGACAGCTAATAAACACATGTAAAGATGTGCAACATCACTCATTATTCAGTTGAATTGATACACTCGCTCAGTCATGTCCAACTCTTTGTGACCCCATGGAAACCTTGTCCATCACCAACTCCCAGAGCTTGTTCAAACTCATGACCATCGAGCTGGTGATGCCATCCAATCACCTCATCCTCTGTTATGCCCCTCTCCTCCTGCCCTCAATCTTTCCCAGCATCAGGGTCTTTTCAAATGAGTCAGTCCTTCCCATCAGGTGGCCAAAGTACTGGAACTTCAGCTCCAGCATCAGTCCTTCCAATGAATATTCAGGACTGATCTCGTTTAGGAGTGACTGGTTTGATCTCCTTGTAGCCCAAGGGACATTCAAGAGGCTCCTCCAACACCAGAATTCAAAAGCATCAATACTTTGGCACTCAGCTTTCTTTATGGTCCAACTCTCACATCCATACATGACTACTGGAAAAACCATAGTTTTGACTAGACGAACCTTTTTTGGCAAAGTAATGTCTCTGCATTTTAATGTGCTATCTAGGTTGGTGATAACTTTTCTTCCAAGGAGCAGCTGTTTTTTGTTTTGTTTTGTTTTGTTTTTTTAATTTCGTGGCTGCAGTCACCATCTGTAGTGATTTTGGAGCCCAAGAAAAGAAAGTCTCTCAGTGTCTCCCTGTTTCCCCATATATTTGCCATGAATTGGTGGAACCGGATGCCATGATCTTCATTTTGTGAATGTTGAGTTTTAAGCCAGAATTTCACTCTCCTCTTTAACTTTCATCAAGAAGCTATTCATTTCCTCTTCAATTTCTGCCATAATGCTGGTGTCATCTGCAATATCTGAGGTGATTGATATTTCTCCTGGCAATCTTGATTCCAGCTTGTTCTTCATACAGCCTGTCATTTCGCTTGATGTACTTTGCATATAAGTTAAATAAGCAGGGTGACAATATACAGCATTGATGAAATATTTTCCAAATTTGGAATCAGTCCCTTGTTTCATGTCTGGTTCTAACTGTTGCTTCTTGACCTGCATACAGATTTCTCAGGAGGCAGGTAAGGTGATCTGGCACTCCTATCTCTTTAACAATTTTCCAAAGTTTGTGATGATCCACAAAGTCAAAGGCTTTGGCATAGTCAATGAAGTATAAATAGATGTTTTTCTGGAACTCTCTCGCTTTCCTATGATTCAGTGAATGTCGGCAATTGGATCTCTGTTTCCTCTGCCTTCTCTAAACCCAGCTTGAACATCTGGAAGTTCTCAGTTCACATACTGTTGAAGCCTCACTTAGAGAATTTTGAGCATTACTTTGGGAGTGTGTGAGATAAGTGCTACTGTGTGATAGTTTGAATATTCTTTGACATTGCCTTTCTTTTGGGTTGGAATGAAAACTGACATTTTCTACTCCTGGGGCCACTGCTGAGGCTTCCAAACTTGCTGGCATTGAGTGTAGCACTTTAACAGCATCATCTTTTAAGACTTGAAATTGCTCAGCCAGAATCCCATCAATTCTACTAGCTATGCTCATAATTATGCTTCCTAAGGCCCACCTGACCTCGGACTCCAGGATGTCTGGCTCTAGGTAAGTGATTATACCATCATGCTTATCTGGGTTATCAAGATCCCTTTTATATAAATCTTCTGTGTATTCTTGCTGCTTCTGTTAGGTCCACACTGTTTCTGTCCTTTATTATGCCCATCTTTGCATGAAATAATCCCTTGGTATCTCTAATTTTCTTGAAGAGATTTCTAGTCTTTCTCATTCTATTTTTTCCTCTATTTCTTTGCATTGATCAGTGACTAAGTCTTTCTTATCCCTCCTTGCTACTCTTTAGAACTCTGCATTCATATGGATATATCTTTCATTTTCTCCTTTGTCTTTCACTTCTCTTCTTTTCTCAGCTATTTGTAAGGCCTTCTCACACAACCAGTTTGCCTTTTTGCGTTTGTTTTTCTTGGGGATGGTCTTGATCACTCTCTCCTGTGCAATATCACGAACCTCTGTCCATAGTTCTTCAGACACTCTATCAGATCTAATCCCTTGGATCTATTTGTCACTTACACTGTATAATCATAAGGGATTTGATTTATGACATATCTGAATAGTCTAGTGGTTTTCCCTACTTTCTTCCATTTAAGTATGGATTTTGCAATAAGTAGTTTATGATCTGAAGCACAGCCAGGTTCCAATCTTGTTTGTGCTAACTTTATAGAGCTTCTCTGTATAAGGCTACAAAGAATATAATCAATCTGATTTTGGTATTGACCATCTGGTGATGTCCATGTGTAGAGTCTTTTGTGTTGTTGGAAGAGGGTATTTGCTATGACCAGTGCATTTCTTGGCAAAACTCTATTAGTCTTTGCTCTGCTTCATTTTGTACTCCAAAGGCCAAACTTCCCTGTTAACTACATGTATCTCTTGACTTCCTACTCTTGCATTCTAGTCCTCTATGATGAAAAGGACATCTTTTTTTGCTGTTAGTTCTAGAAGGTCTTGTAGGTCTTCATAGAACCATTCAACTTCAGCTTCTTTGGCATTAGTGGTAGGGACATAGACTTGGATTACTGTTATATTGAATGTTTTGCCTTGGGAATGAGCAGAGATCACTTTGCCATTTTTTAGGTTGCACCCAAGTGCTGCATTTCAGAATCTTTGTTGACTATGAGGGCTACTGCATTTCTTCTAAGGAATTCTTGCCTACAGTAGTAGATATAATGGTCATCTGAATTAAATTCACCCATTCCAGTCCATTTTATTTTACTGATTCCCTGATGGCTCAGATGGTAAAGAATCTGCTTGCAATGTGGGAGACCTAGGTTTGATCCCTGAGTTGGGAAGATCCCTTGGAGTAGGGAAAGGCTACCCACTCCAGTATTCCGGCCTGGAGAATTCCATGGATGCTATAGTCCATGGGGTCACAAAGAGTTGCACACGACTGAGGGATTCTCACTTTCACTTTCTTACATATCACATCTTCTCTATTGGGGTTCCCTTGTGGCTCAGCTGGTAAAGAATGCAGTTTCAATGTGGGAGACCTGGGTTCGATCCCTGGGTTTGGAGGATGCCCTGGAGAAGGGAAAGCCTCCACTATTCTGACCTGGAGAATTCCATGGACTGTATAGTCCACTGGATTGCAAAGAATTGGACACAACTGAGCAACTTTCACTTTCACTTTTCAAAATGTTGATATTCATTCTTGCCATCTCCTATTTGACCACTTCCAGTTTACCATAATTCATAGACTTAACATTCCAGACTCCTATGCAATATTGTTCTTTATAACATTGTACTTTACTTCCACCACCAGTCACATCCTCAGCTGGGTGTTGCTTTTGCTTTGGCTCCATCTCTTCATTCTTTCTGGAGTTATTTCTCCACTCTTCTCCAGTAGCATATTGTGCAGCAACCAACCTGGGGAGTTCATCTTTCAGTGTCATATCTTTTTACCTTTTCATACTGTTCATGGGGTTCTCAAGGCAAGAATACTGAAGTGGTTTGCCATTCCCTTCTCCAGTGGACCATGTTTTGTCAGAACTATCCACTGTGACCCATCCATCTTGGGTGCCCTGACACGGGATGGCTCATTGTTTCATTGAGTTAGACAAGGCTGTGGTCCATGTGATCAGTTTAGTTAGTTTTCTGTGATTGTGATTGCCATTCTGACTCTGATCGATAAAGATAAAAAGCTTATGGAAGATTCCTGATAGGAGAAATTTACTGTGGTGGAAACTGAATCTGGTTCTGATGGGCAGGGCCAGACTCAGTAAATATTTAATCCAAATTTCTGTGGATGGGTGGGGCTGTGTTCCCTCTCTGCTGTTTGACCTGAGGTCAAACTATGGTAGGAGTATGACAATAATGATGACCTCCTTCAAAAGGACTTGCACAGGCACTGCTTTATTCAGTGCCCTTGAGCCTGCAGCAGGCCACTGTAGACCCACGCCTCCGCCAGACACTCCTGGACGCTCACATGCAAGTTTGGCTCTGTCTCTTGTGAGTACACTGCTCCTTTCTCCTGGTCCCTGTTACACACAAGGTATTGTTCATGCCCTCCAAGAGTCTGTTTCTCCAGTGTTGTGGAAGTTCTGTAATCAATTTAAATTTAAATTTAAACTGGCCTCCAAGTTTAAATTCCCTGGCGGTTCTCTGTCCCTTTGCTGGATCCCCAGGTTGGGAAATCTGTTGTGGATCTTAGAAATTTCTTAACAGTGTGAGAATTTATTTGGTATAATTGTTTTGCAGATTTTAGGTCATCTGTTTGGCGGCTCTGTGTTGTGGCTAATGGTGACATCCTCCAAGAGGGCTCATGTTCCACCCTGGGTGATGCAGGTCTGCTGCAGCCAGAGCCCCTGTCCCCGCGGCGGGCCACTGCTGAACTGTGCCTCCACAGGAAACACTCAAATACACAAAGGCAGGTCTGGCTCAGTTTCTGTGGGGTCTCTTGGTCCTGGTGCACACAAGGCTTTGTTTGAGCCCTCAGATTGTCAATGGCAGGTAGAGGGTTTGATTCTAAACATGATTTTGCCTCTCTTATCATCTTGTAGGGGCTTCTCTTTTGCCCTTGGACTTGGGGATTCTTTGTGTGTGTGGGGGGGGGTGGGGATCCAACATTCTCCTGTCAATGGTTGTTCAGCAGCGATTTGCAATTTTGGAGTTCTCACACAAGAAGATGAATGCACATCCTTCTACTCTGACATCTTGTTTATTCACTCATTATTAGAGAAACACAAATCAAACCCACAATGATTTATCATCTCACACTGGTAAGAATAGCCATCATCAAAAAGTCTACAAAGAATAAATGTTGCAGAGGGCGTGAAGAAAAGGATCCCTCTTACTCTCTTGGTGGGAATGCAAACTGATAACAACCACTATGGAGAACAGTATGGAGATTCTTTAAAAAACTAGGAATAAAACTGCCATATGATCCAACAATTTCAACTGAGCATATGTCACGAGAAAACCATAGTTGAAAAAGACATATGGACCCCAATGTTCAGTGCAGCACTTTTTACAGTAGCTAGGTCCTGCAACAACCTAGGTGTCAATCTTCAGATGAATGGATAAAGAAGTTGTGGTATACATATGCAATGGAACATTACTCAGTCATTAAAAAGAAGTCATTTGGGTCAGTTCTAATGAAGTGAATGAACCTAGAGCTGATTATACAAAGTGAAATAAGTCAGAAAGAGAAAAAAAAAAACAAATATTGTATGCTAACACATATATATGGAATCTAGAAAGGTGATACTGATAAACTTCTTGCATGGCATCAGTGGAGATGCAGACACAGAGAAAAGACTTGTGGACACAGTCAAGTAAGAGAGAGTGGGACAAATTGAGAGAGCAGCATTGAAACTTATACATTAGCATGTATAAAATAGATAGCTATTGGAATTTGTTTTATGATGCAGAAAGCTTAAACCCAGTGCCTTGTTACTACCTAGAAAAGTAAGATGGAGTGACAGGTGGGAGAAAGGTTCAAGTAGGGGACATATGTATGCCTATGGCTGATTCACACTGATGTGTGGCAGAAACCATCACAGTATTGTAAAGCAATTGTCCTTCAATTAAAAATAAATAAATTTTAAAAAAATAAAAATAAATAAAAAAAAAACAATGCAACAAGAGGAAACCAACAAATAACATACAGAGGAATTCCTATAGGGTTATTAGCTCTTTTATTTGAAGGAAAATTTTCAGACCAGAAGAGACAAGATGTATTTAAAATGATAAAAGTGAGGACTTCCTTGGTGCTACAGTGGTTAAGAATCCACCTGCCAATACAAGGGACATGGGTCCAATCCCTGGTCTGGGAAGATCTCCCACGTGCCATGAAGCAATTAAGCCCATGCACCACAACAACTGTGTCCATGCTGCTGGACCCCATGCTCCACAATAAGAGAAGTTGCTGCAAAGAGAAACCCGTGCACTGCAACAAAGTGTAGCCTCCCCTCACTGTAAATAGAGAAAGGCTACATTCAGCAACAAAGACCCAGCACAGTGATAAATGAATAAATAAAATGAAGGAAAATAAATACTTACAAGCAAGAACACTCTACCCAGCAACATCTCATTCACATTTGACTGAGAGATCAAAAGCTTTTCAGACAAGTAAAATCTAAGATAATTCAGCACTACGAAACCAGCTTTTCAACAATTGATTAAGGAACTTCTCTAGGCAAAACACACAAAAAAAGAGAACAGAAGAGGAAGGGAGGGAACGACTTACAAAAACAAATCCAAATTATTTAAAAAAAATAGCAGTATAAACATGCATATTGAAAATTATCTCAAGTGAAAATGGATTAAATTCTCAAATCAAAAGACATAGACTGGCTGGATGGACACAAAAATAAGACTGTCTACAAGAGGTCCTCTTGAAACCTAGGGGCACACATAGACTGAAGAGAGGGTGTAGAAAGATACACCATGCAAATGGAAGTCAAAAGAAAGCTGGGGTAGCAATAATCATATTAGATAAAATAGAATTAATAATAAAGACTGTTACAAGAGACAAGAAAGGACACTGCGATGATCAAGGTATTAATCCAAGAAGAAAATGTAAAGTTGTAAATATACATACACCTCAATATAAAAGATGGATGTTAACAGCTATGAAGTGGGAAATCAACAGTAACACAATAACAGCGGGGAACTTTAACACCCTACTCACACCAATGGACAGATCATCCAGACAAATTAATAAGGAAACACAGGTCTTAAATGAAACATTAGGCCACATAGGACAAATTGATCCTTATAGGGCATTCCATCCAAAAACAGTAGAATATACTTTCTTCTCAAGTGCACATGAAACATTTTCCAAGATAGATCACATCTTATGCCAGAAATCAAGCCTCCATTATTTAAGAAAATTGAAATGATATCAAGCACTTTTTTCCTGACTACAGTGCTATAATTAGAAATCAATTACAGAAAAAAAAAAACCTGTAAAAACACAAATACATGGAGGCTAAGCATTGTGCTACTAAATATCCAATTAATTACTGAGGAAATAGAAAAGAAACAAACAAAATCCTTAGAAACAAATGTCAGTTGAAAACACAATGACTCAAAACCTATAGGATGCAGCAAAAGCAGTTCTAGGAGATAAGTTTATAGCAATGCAATTCTACCTCAAAAACAAGAAAAATTCCAAATAAACAATCTAACCTTATACCTAAGCAACTAGAGAAAGAACAAACAAAACCAAAAGCCTGTAGAAGGAAAGAAATCATAAAGATAAGACCAGAAAAAAAGGAAATAGCAAAGAAAGAATACAATATGTGAAGAATACAATGTGAAAGAAACAATAGCAAAGATCAATAAAACTAAAATCTGGTTCTTTGAGAAAACATACAAACTGAAAAACTTTTAGGCAGTCTCATCAAGAAAAAAAGAGAGAGGAATCAAATTAATAAAATGAGAAAGAAGTTAAAAATGATAGTGTAAAAATACAAATAATCCTAAAAGAATATCACTAATGAGAAGAGATACAAAGATCCTCAAGGAAATACTAGCAAACAGAATCCAACAAGATACTAAAACAATCAGACATGATGATCAAGTAAGGTTTATCCCAGGGATGAAAGGATTCTTCATTATATGGAAATCAATGTGATATACTATATTAGCAAAATGACTAATAAAACATATATAATCATCTCCATAGAGGTATACAAGGCTTTTGACAAACTTGAAAACTCATTTATGATAAAATCTCTACAGAAAGTGAGCATAAAGGATCCTACTTCAACATGATAAAGACCATGTATGACAAACCATCAGTAAATATCACTCTCAAAGGTGAAAAACTGAAAGCATTTCCTCTAAGATTAGGAACGAGACAAGGATGTCTACTCTCGCTACAATTAGTCATCATATATTTGGAAGTCTTAGCCATGGCAATCAGAGAAAAAAAGAAAATGAATTCAAATTAGAAAAGAAGAAGCAAAATTGTCAGTGTTTGCAGATGACAGTACTATACATAGAAAATCTTAAAGATGCAATGAGAAAACTACTAGAGCTCATCAATGAAACTGGTAAAGTTTCAGGATACAAAATAAATACACAGAACTCTCTTACAATGTTATACACTAACAGCAAAAGCCCAGAATAAGAAATTAAGGAAGCAATTCCATTTATTATTCCAAAAAAAGAATAAAATACCTAGGAATAAACCTACCTAAGCAGGCAAAATCCTGTACTCAGAAAGCTATAATATATTGATTAAAAAATCAAAGATGACACAAGGGGAGAGTTATACCATGTTCTTGGATTGGAAGAATCAATATTATGAAAAAAGAATATACTCCCCAAAGTAATCTACAGATTCAATGCAATTCCTATCAAATCACCCCTGGCATTTTTCACAGAACAGAACACAATATTTTACAATTTGTAGGGAAACACTAAAGACTCTAAATAGCCAAACCATTCTTGAGAAAGAAAAATTCAACTAGAGGAATCAGGCTCCATGACTTCAGACTATACTACAAAGTTATAGTCACCAACATACTCTGGTACTGCCAGAAGAGCAGAGATATAGATCAATGGGACAGGAAAGAAAGCCCAGAGACAAAACCATGCAACTATGGTCACCTAATCCATGACAAAGTAGGTAAGACTATACAATAGACAAAAGTCAGAATCTTCAATAATTATGCTGGAGAAATTGGACATTTACCTATAAAAGTATTAAATTAGAACACTCCCTGAAAAAGAAAGTGAAAGTGTTGGTCTCTCAGTCATGTCCAACTCTTTGCAACCCCATAAACTGTAGCCCACCAGGCTCCTATGTCCATGGAATTCTCCAGACAAGAATAGTGAAGTGTGTAGCCAATCCCTTCTCCAGGGGATCTTCCCAATCCAGGGACTGAACCCGCATCTCCTGCATCTCCTGCATTGCAGGCAGATTCTTTACCATCTGAACCACCGGGAAGTCCAGAACACTTCCTAACCAAACATAGAAGTAAACTCAAAATGGATCAAAGACATAAATGCAAGTTTAAATACTATAAAACTCTTAGAGGAAAACACTCAGATCTCTCTTTGACATCAATAGCAGCAAGATCGTTTTGGATCTACCTTCTGGAGTAATGAAAATTAAAAATAAATGGGATCTAATAAAACTTAAAATCTTTTGCACAGCAAAGAAAACCAAACAATAAGATAACACTCAGAGTAGGAGAAACTATTTGCAAATCAAGCAACCAAAAGAGTATTAATTGCCAAAGTACACAAAGAGTTCATGTGGCTCAATTAAAAAAATCTAATGGAAAAAAATGGCAAAAGATCTAAATAGATATTTCTTTGAAGAAGATATGCAGATGGTCAAAAAACACATGAAAAGATCCTCAATGTCACTAATTAGGCAAAATAAAACACTAATTATGCAAATTATGCAAATCAAAACTCCAATGAGGTATCATCTCACACCAGTCAAAATGGACATCACCCAAAGATCTACAAAAACTAAATTCTGGAAAAAAGTGTAGCAAAAAGGGACCCTCTTACACTGTGGGAACGTAAAATGGTACAGACACTATGAAGGTTCTTTAGAAAACTAGCACATAATACTTTGTATCATTCCATAAATACTGAGATAACATTACTGGCATATTTGCCTTTACCCTAAATGGGTATACACTCCTCACTATTTAACTATTCTCTAAATAAATTGTTAATTATATTGGACAAATGGTTATTTTCAAGGTTGACTAATTCACGACCCAGATAATCACGATGGTGTGATCACTCACCTAGAGCCAGACATCCTGGAATGTGAAGTCAAGTGGGCCCTAGAAAGCATCACCATGAACAAAGCTAGTGGAGGTGATGGAATTCCAGTTGAGTTATTTCAAATCCTGAAAGATGATGCTGTGAAAGGGCTGCCCTCAATATGCCAGCAAATTTGGAAAACTCAGTAGTGGCCACAGGACTGGAAAAGGTCAGTTTTCATTCCAATCCCTAAGAAAGGCAATCCCAAAGAATGCTCAAACTACCACAAAATTGCACTCATCTCACATGCTAGTAAAGTAATGCTTAAAATTCCCCAAGTCAGGCTGCAGCAATACGTGAAGCATGAACTTCCAGATGTTCAAGCTGGTTTTAGAAAAGACAGAGGAACCAGAGATCAAATTGCCAACATCCACTGGATCATCGAAAAAGCCAGAGAGTTCCAGAAAAACATCTATTTCTGCTTTATTGATTATGCCAAAGACTTTGACTGTGTGGATCACAATAAACTGTGGAAAATTCTGAGAGTGATGGGAATACCAGACCACCTGACCTGCCTCTTGAGAAACCTGTATGCAGGTCAGGAAATAACAGTTAGAACTGGACATGGAGCAACAGACTGGTTCCAAATAGGAAAAGGAGTACGTCAAGGCTGTATATTGTCACCCTGCTTATTTAACTTATATGCAGAGTACATCATGAGAAACGCTGGGCTGGAGGAAGCACAAGCTGGAATCAAGATTGCCAGGAGAAATATCAATAACCTCAGATATGCAGATGACACCACCCTTATGGCAGAAAGTGAAGAAGAACTAAAGAGCCTCTTGATGAAAGTGAAAGAGGAGAGTGAAAAAGTTGTCTTAAAGCTCAACATTCAGAAAACTAAGATCATGGCATCTTGTCCCATCACCTCATGGCAAATAGATGGGGAAACAGTGGCTGACTTTATTTTTCTGGGCTGCAAAATCACTGCAGATGGTGACTGCAGCCATGAAATTAAAAGACACTTACTCTTGGAAGGAAAGTTATGACCAACGTAAACAGCATATTAAAAGGCAGAGACATGACTTTGCCAACAAAGGTCCGTCTAGTCAAGGCTATGGTTTTTCCAGTGGTCATGTATGGATGTGAGAGTTGGACTATAAAAAAAGCTGAGAGCAGAAGAATTGATGTTTTCGAACTGTGATGTTGGAGAAGACTCTTGAGAGTCCCTTGGACTGCAAGGAGTTCCAACCAGTCCATACTAAAGGAGATCAGTCCTGGGTGTTCCTTGGAAGGACTTATGTTGAAGCTAAATCCCCAATACTTTGGCCACCTGATGTGAAGAGCTGACTCATTAGAAAAGACCCTGATGCTGGGAAGCATTGAGGGGAGGAGGAGAAAGGGATGACAGAGGATGAGATGGTTGGATGGCATCATCAACTCGATGAACATGGGTTTGGGTGGACTCCGGGAGTGGGTGATGGACAGGGAGGCCTTGCGTGCTGCCGGTTCATGGGGTCGCAAAGAGTCGGACATGACTGAGTGACTGAACTGAACTGAACTGAATATCAAGTAGCTTAGGTATTCTGTCTTTGTTAGGAATGAGCTGACAGAACTGATGGTATGTTTTTGATTCATCCAGAGAAAATAACAATGAAGTGAAAGTCTCAAGTATTTAAAATAGGCAATGAATATGTAAAATAGATAGCCAGTGGGAATTTGCTGTATGACTCAAGGAACTCAAACTGAAGCTCTGTAACAACTTAGAGGGGTGGGTTGGGGAGGAAGGTTGGAGGTATGTTCAACACTGAGGGGGCATAGGTAAACATATGGCTGATTCATGTTGATGTTTGGTAGAAACCAACACAATACTGTAAAGCAACTATCTTTCAATTAAAAATAAATAAAAATTTTAAACAAATTGAACCACATCCTTTTATTTCATTGATATGAATGAAAAAGAGAAAAAGAAGGAAAATTCTCATCTGAAATCATCCATTTATAAGAACTTAGATAGCTAAAGAACACAGCTAAAAGGAGAGACTTGCTAAAGTACAATTTCCAGAAATCATAAGATATTTTTGCAAGATATTTTTAAATTGTCAAGCAATTGTTTTAGCATTAAAGAAAGTTTCTAAAATAAAAATAATATTTATTACTCTTTTAATTAAATAGATTACTTTCCATATTTTACTTCCTTGTTGTCAAATTCTGTGAAAATAAATTTCAAAAATAAAAGAGGCAATAAATGGATACTTTCATCACAATTTACCACAAGCCAATCTCATTATATTCCTCTCAAACTGTCTTCTCTTCATGAGTTGCTTTTCTCAGGTAATAGCATAATCATGCTTATAGTAGTCAAGTTCAGAAATCTGTGTCTCCAAATCATGTTTTCTACTTTCTCCCATCCAATCAAGTTCTACATTTCACCCTTCTGTACCAGGTGATGATGATCAAAATTGATGATGATCAATTTTTCTTGGACCATTGCTATCATCTGCTAAATTATCTCTTGCTCTCCACTCCAATCTAGATTTTTACTACTTCAAAAATGATCTTACAGAAGCTTGGCTTTGACCATATCTTCATTTTGCTCATAAATCTTCAGTTTTTCCTCGGCACACCCTCCTTAATTTAGGTACAAATTCCCTCTATGTTTATTTCCCATCACCTCCCCTTTTGAACTTCTCCTCCTCATATGTGAAAATCCAGCTATAATTCAACTTTTCTGTAATGCTTCCCTTAAACCTTATTCCCCCTCCCCACCATGGGTATTAATGCCTCATTTTGGAACATAGCATTTTACCTAAAACTATGCATATGAAAGCCTATTTTCTTTACTGGTGTATAAATTAAAGTGTTGTATGATAAACATAATAGTGGAAGCTCTGTAAATACCCATGTCCAAATCCTGGGAACCTATGAATATACTACTTTGCATGGCAAATAAACTTTGCAGATAAAATTAAGGTCTTTGAGATGAGGAGGTGATTTTGGATTATCCATGTGGGTCTAATGTAATTCCATGGGTTCTTAAAAAGCAGAGTACCTTACACAGCTATAGAGAACCAGAGAGATGGTAGTATAAGAAGGACTTAGCTTTCTGTTGCTGGTTTTGAAAACAGGGGAAGGAGCCCATGAGCCAAGCTATGCAGACAGTCTCTAGAAGCTGGAAAAGGTAAGGAAATAGATTCTCCATCAGAGACCCCTAAAATAAGAAAGCCTTGACAGCATCTTGACTTTAACCAAGTTATACTCAAATTGAAGCTCTGATCCACAAATCTGTAAGATAAGAAATTTGCACTGAGTTTGTGGCAATTTTTATGACTGTGATTAAAAAACTAATACAGACTGTAACATTAGCTGACACCCCAGCACCTAGCATAGTACCTTGGCCTTGGGCCCTCAATGAACATTTAGTCAGTGAACTGAGAAGGGCATGCTCCAAAATATTTCTCCACATACATTAAATAATATGAGGTTCTCCTCCCTGCCTAAGCCAGATTTTTAAAAATTTACCATATTATACTATTAAGAAACCCTCCAGAATGAGTTCACAGTAAATGAATATAAGCATTAGCTTTTAGTCACAAAACTCCATCTATTTTATTGTTAATACCCTAGACATCTGTCCCCAAGTTAATTTGCTTGGTTATTCAAAAGTGGTTTTGCAAATCAGGAGCCAAACTTAACATACACAACTTCAATCCTTTTGGTTACTCAGCTATTTTTTGCCCTGTCATGCCAGAAGCTAAAAGGTGCTAGAGATGGAAAGTGGGATTCTTGCCTGGAGGAAACTGAGTAGGAAGCTGGGTAGTAAATCAGGAAGAACACTACATTGAGAATAAAAAGATTCAGGTACCATTCCCAGCTCTGCCAACAATTAACATTGTGACTTTGGGCAATATAGTTACTCTATCTGAAATACAGTTTATTCATTTACTAAATAGGGAAGAGGTCTGGGTTGGTTGTTTTCAAATGATGTTAATATAGAATGTCCTGTTGGGTTATGGCAGGCACAGCCATAGACCCTGGAACCCTAGCAGCTTTAGATTTATCTGTGGATGCTTTCATTTGAATAGTTTCATGAAGAAATAGGCAACTTGAAATACACAAATTAGGTAACCTCTAAACTCCTTTTTAGGTCTGTCACTGAATAAGCTGAAGTAAAGAAGATGTTTTATGTAATAGTAAAGGGCCTATAATTTGAATATGGACTGCCATATTTCAAAACCCAGCTCTGACATTACATATTCATGTAACCTTAGAAAAGTCCTTCAACTTCTCTATGTCTGTTTCCCATTTGAAAAAGAGAAAATAGTTGTACTTACCACCAGAATTTTGTGAGATTAAAAGGCTAATTATGGTTAATATACATAAGATATTTAAAACTTTGCCTGTCACATAGCAAATACTCAAGATATGCTGGTTTGGGAAGACCAAGAGGGAAATTAATGTTTTAAAAAGTAGAGACATCACATTTTCAACAAAGGTCCATCTAGTCAAATCTATAGCTTATCTAGTACTCATGTATGGATGTGAGAGTTGGACCATAAAAAAGACAGTGCTGAAGAATTGATGCTCTCAAACTGTGGAATTGGAGAAGACTCTTGAGAGTCCCTTAAACAAACAAACAAAAAAAATCAAACCAGTCAATCCTAAAGGAAATCAACCCTGAATATTCATTGGAAGGACTGATGCTGAAATGCCAATACTTTGGCCACCTGATGCAAAGAGCTGACTCATTGGAAAAGACCCTGAAGCTGGGAAAGATTGAAGGCAGTAGGAGAAGAGGATGAAAAAGGATGGCATCATCAACTCAACTGACAGGAGTTTGAGCAAACTCCTAGAGATAGTGAGGACAGGGAAGCATGGCATGCTGCAGTCCATGGGGTTGCAGAGTCAGACATGACTGAGGGACTGAACAACAACAACAACAATGCATGTGTTTTGGGGGAAGGCTTTTGTTTTCATTCACTCATAAGAAAGTGAAACCTACTCTAGAATGCCTTTCTCTTAACCCCACATTCCCCCCTAGAGGCGGTTCCCTTGTGGCTCAGATGGAAAAGAATCTGCCTGCAAGGTAGGGAACCCAGGTTCAATCTTTAGATCAGAAAGATGCCCTGGAGAAGGAAATGGCTACTACTCTAGTATTATTGCCTGGAGAATTCCATGGACAGAGGAACCTGCCAGGCTACAGTCCATGAAGTCATAAAGAGTCAGATATGACTGAGTGAATAACAATTTCACTTCCTCCTTCAGAGTATGAAGAGGGTTCTGGAAAAGAAGGAAAAGAAAAAAAACATTCCAATTCCCTTTTCAGATATCTCTAATTTAGATTCCTCTTCCTCTTCCTCTTATTGTGTAACTACCCACGGTAATATAGAGATAGGGGAGGCTTGGGAGCATGTGGTAGTTGTCAGGTTTCCTCAAATCTACCTTAAACTCTCATGTGTGTGCTCAGTCGTGTCTGACTCTTTGTGGCTCCATGGACTATAGCCCTCCAGACTCCTCTGTCCATGGAATTTTCCAGGCAAGAATAGTGGAGCAGATTTCCATTTCCTCTTTCAGGGGATCTTCCTGCCCTGAAGATCGAGTGTCTAGTGTCTCCTACATTGGCAGGCAGATTTTTTACCAGTAGTGACAACTGGGAAGCCTTAAATTCCTATAGGGGAACCACAAATATCTGTTGGATTAAAAAGGAAAGGACATCTGCAGAGAAGTCTCAGTTCAGATGGGTCAGTTCAGTTCAGTTGCTCAGTCATGTGAGACTTTTTGTGACCGCATGGACTGCAGCACAACAGGCTTCCCTGTCCATTACCAACACCCAGGGCTTGCTTAAACACATGTCCATCGAGTCGGTGATACCATCCAACCACCTCATCCTCTGTTGTCCCTCTCTCCTCCTGCCCTCAATCTTTCTCAGCATCAGGGTCTTTTCAAATGAGTCAGTTCTTCACATTAGGTGGCCAAAGTATGGGAGCTTCAGCTTCAACATTAGTCCTTCCAATGAATATTCAGGAATGATTTCCTTTAGGATTGACTGGTTTGATCTCCTTGCAGTCCAAGAGACTCTCAAGCGTCTCCTCCAACACCACAGTTCAAAAGCATCAATTCTTTGGCACTCAGCTTTCTTCACAATCCAGCTCTCACATCCAGACATGATTTACTGGAAAAAGCATAGCTTTGACTATATGGACATTTGTCGGCAAAGTAATGTCTCTGCTCTTTAACATGCTGTTTAGGTTTGTCATAGCTTCTTTTGTTTGTTTGTTTGTTTATTTGTTTCCCAAGAAGCTAGTGTCTTTTTATTTCATGGCTGCAGTCACCATCTGCAGTGATTTTGGAGCCCAAGAGAATAAAGTCTATAACTGTTTCCATTGTTTCCCCATCTACTTGCTCTGAAGTGATGGGACCAGACACCATGATCTTAGTTTTCTGAATATTAGTTTTAAGCCAGGTTTTTCACTCTCCTCTTTCACTTTCAATAAGAGGCTGTTCAGTTCCTCTTCACTTTCTGCATAAGGGTGGTGTCATCTCTGTATCTGAGGTTATTGATATTTCTCCTGGCAATCTTCATCCCAGCTTGTGCTTTATCCAGCCCAGTATTTCACATGATGTACACTTCATATAAGTTAAATAAGCAGGGTGACAATATACAACCTCGACATATTCTTTCCCCAATTTGGAAACAGTCCATTGTTCCATGTCTGGTTCTTACTGTTGACCAGCATACAGATTTCTCATGAGGCATGTCTGGTTTTCCCATCTCTCTAAGAATTTTTCAAAGTTTGTCATGATCCACAAAGTCAAAGGATTTGTCATAGTCAATAAAGCATAAGTAGATATATTTCTGGAACTCTCTTGCTTTTCCTATGATCCAATGGATGTTGGCAATTGGATCTCTGGTTCCTCTGCTTTTTTTAAATCCAGCATGAACATCTGGAATTTCTGGGTTTATGTACCACTGAAGCCTCACTTAGAGAATTTTGAGCAATACTTTGCAAGCCTGTGAGATGGGTATTATTGTGTGGTAGTTTGAATATTATTTGGCATTGCTTTTCCTTGAGATTGGAATGAAAACTGAACTTTTCCAGTCCGGTGGCCACTGCTGAGTTTTCCAAATCTGCAGGCATATTGAGTGCAGCACTTTCACAGCATCATCTTTCAGGATTTGAAATAGCTCAACTGGAATTCCATCACCTCCACTAGCTTTATTTTTAGTGATGCTTCCTAAGGCCCACTTGACTTCTCATTCCAGGATGTCTGACTCTAGGAGAGTGATGACATCATTGTGATTATCTGGGTCATGAAGGTATTTTTTGTATAGTTCTTTTGTGTATTCTTGCCACCTCTTCTTAATATCTTCTGCTTCTGTTAGGTACATAACATTTCTATCCTTTATTGTGCCCATCTTTGCATGATTCCAGCTTGTGCTACTTCCAGCCCACCATTTCTCATGATGTACTCTACATATAAGTTAAATAAGCAGGGTGACAATATACAGCCTTGATGTACTCCTTTTCCTATTTGGAACCAGTCTGTAATTCCATGCCCAGTTCTAACTGTGGCTTCCTGACCTGCATACAGGTTTCTCAAGAGGCAGGTCAGGTGGTCTAGTATTCCCATCTCTTTCAGAATTTTCCACAGTTTATTGTGATCCACACAGTCAAAGTCTTTGGCATAATCAATAAAGCAGAAATAGATGTTTTTCTGGAACTCTCTTGCTTTTTTGATGATTGGCAATTTGATCTCTGGTTCTTCTGCCTTTTCTAAAACCAGCTTGAACATCTGGAAGTTCACGGTTCATGTATTGCTGAACCCTGGCTTGGAGAATTTTGAGCATTACTTTACTAGCGTGTGAGATGATTGCAATTGTGAGGTAGTTTGAGCATTCTTTGGGATTGCCTTTCTTAGGGATTGGAATGAAAACTGACCTTTTCCAGTCCTGTGGCTGGAAGAAGCACAAGCTGGAATCAAGATTGCTGAGAGAAATATCAATAACCTCAGATATGTAGATGACACCACCCTTATGGCAGAAAGTGAAGAGGAACTAAAAAGCCTCTTGGTGAAAGTGAAAGAGGAGAGTGAAAAAGTTGGCTTAAAGCTCAACATTCAGAAAACTAAGATCATGGCATCTGGTCCCAAAACCTCATGCAAAATAGATGGGGAGACAGTGGAAACAGTGTCAGACTTTGTTTTTGGGGGGCTCCAAAATCACTGCAGGTGGTGACAGCAGCCATGAAATTAAAAGACACTTACTCCTTGGAAGGAAAGTTATGACCAACCTAGATAGCATATTAAAAAGCAGAGACATGACTTTGCCAACAAGGTCTGTCTAGTCAAGGCTATGGTTTTCCCAGTGGTCATGTATGGATGTGAGAATGGGACTGTGAAGAAAGCTGAGCACCAAAAAATGGATGCTTTTGAACTGTGGTGTTGGAGAAGACTCTTGAGAGCCCCTTGGACTGCAAGGAGATCCAACCAGTCCATCCTAAAGGAGATCAGTCCTGGGTGTTCATTGGAAGGACTGATGCTGAAGCTGAAACTCCAGTACTTTGGCCACCTCATGAGAAGAGTTGACTCATTGGCAAAGACCCTGATGCTGGGAGGGATTGGGGGCAGGAGGAGAAGGGGACGACAGAGGATGAGATGGCTGGATGGCATCACTGACTCGATGGGCATGAGTTTGAGTAAACTCTGGGAGTTTGTGATGGACAGGGAGGCCTGGCATGCTGCAATTCATGGGGTCGCAAAGAGTCGGACACGACTGAGCAACTGAACTGAACTGAACTTGCATGAAATGTTCCCTTGGTATCTGTAATTTTCTTGAAGATCATTAGTCTTTCCCATTCTATTGTTTTCCTCTGTTTTTGCATTGATCACTTAGGAAGGCTTTCTTATCTCTCCTTGCTATTCTTTGGAACTCTGCATTCAAGTATGTATATCTTTTCCTTTTCTCCTTTGCCTTTTACTTATCTTCTTTTCTCATCTATTTGTGAGGCCTCCTCAAACAACACCATTTTGCTTTTTTGCATTTCTTTTTCTTGGGGGTGGTCTTGATCACTGTCTCGTGTACAGTGTCACGAGCCTCCATCTATATTTCTTCAGGCACTGTATCAGATCTATTGCCTTGAATTTACTTGTCACTTCCACTGTATAAAGATAAGGGATTTGATTTAGGTCATACCTAAATGGTCTAGTGATTTTCCCTACTTTCTTCAATTTAAGTCTGAATTTTGCAATAAGGAGTTCATGATCTGAGCCACAGTCGGCTCCTGGTCTTGTTTTTGCTGACTGTATAGAGCTTCTCCATCTTTGGCTGCAAAGAATATAATCAATCTGATTTTGGTATTGACCATCTGGTGATGTCCATGTGTAGAACATTCTCTTGTGTTGTTGGAAGAGAGTATTTGCTATGTCCAGTGTGTTCTCTTGGCAAAACTCTGTTAGCCTTTGACCTGCTTCATTTTGTACTCCAATGCCAAATTTACCTGTTACTTCAGATATCTCTTGACTTTCAACTTTTCCGTTCCAGTTCTTTATAATGAAAAGTGCATACTTTTTGGTGTTAGTTCTAGAAGGTATAGCAGGTTTTCATAGAACTGTTCAACTTCAGCTTCTTCAGCCTTAGTGGTTGTGGTATAGACTTGGATTACTGTGTTATTGAATGGTTTGCCTTGGAAACAAACAGAGATCATTCTGTCATTTTTGACATTGCACCCAAGTACTGCATTTCATACTCTTTGTTGACTATGAGGGTTACTCCATTTCTTCTGAGGGATTCTTGCCCACAGTAGTAGATATAATGGTCATCTGAATAAAATTCACCCATTCCAGTCCATTTTCTTTCACTAATTCCTAAAATGTTGATGTTCATTCTTGCCATCTCCTGTTTGACCACTTCCAATTTACCTTGATTCATGAACCTAACATTCCAGGTTCCTATGCAATATTGTTCTTTACAGCATCAGACTTTCCTGCCATCACCAGTCACATTCACAATTGGGTGTTGTTTTCACTTTGGCTCCTTCCCTTTATTCTTTCTGGAGGGTTTTCTCCACTCTTCTCTGGTAGCATATTGGGCACCTACCAACTGGGGGAGTTCATCTTTCAGTGTCACATCTCTTTTGCCTTTTCATTCTGTCCAGGGGGTTCTCGAAGTAAGAGTAGTGAAGTGGTTTGCCATTCCCTTCTCCAGTAGACCATATTTTGTCAGAATTCTCCACCATGGCCCATCCATCTCTGGTGCCCCTACACAGCATGGCTTATCGTTTCATTGAGTTAGACAAGGCTGTGGTCCATGTGATCAGTTTGGTTAGTTTTCTGTGATTGTGGTTTTCATTCTGTCTGCCCCCTGATGAATAAAGATAAGAGACTTATGTAAACTTCCTGATGGGACAGACTGACTGTGGGGCAAACTGGGTCTTGATCTGATGGAGGGGCCATGCTCAGTAAATCTTTAATCCAATTTTTTGTTGATGGGCAAGGCTGTGTTCCCTGTCTGTTGTTTGATCTGAGGCCAAACTATCGACCCACAGGAGACTCCTGGACACTCACATGCAAGCCTGCCTCAGTCTCCCACTGACCTCCAAAGTCAAATCAAAATTCTCACACTGTTAAATAAGTTCAAGGACCCACAACAGATTTCCCAAACTGGGGATCCAGCAAAGGGACTGAGAACCCCCAGGGAATTTGACTGTGGGAGCCAGCCAGATGGGTAGAAAATAGTTATTTAAGAAAAATTATTGGAGTATAGTTGATTTACAGTGCTGTGGTTGTTTCTGTCATACAGCAAAGTGAATTCTTTTATATATGCATGCATGCATGCTAAGTCGCTTCTGTTGTCTCCCACTCTTTGTGATGCTATGGACTGTAGCCCACCAGATTCCTCTGCCCATGGGAGTCTCCAAGCAAGAATACTGGATTGGGTTGCCATGCCCTCCTGCAGGGGATCTTCTCGACCCAGGGATCGAATCAGCATCTCTTATGTCTCCTGTATTTGCAGGTGGGTTCTTTACCACTAGCACCATCAGGGAAGCCCTACACCTGTACATTTATCCACTCTTATTTAGATTTTTTCCCCAGATATGTCATTACACAGTACTGTAGGTCAAGAAGCAACATTCAATCCTAAAGCAAATCAGTCCTGAATGCTCATTGGAAAGACTGGTGCTGAAGCTGAAACTCCAATACTTTGGCCATCTGATGCAAAGAACTGACTCATTGCAAAAGACCCTGATGCTGGGAAAGATTGAAGGCAGGAAGAGAAGGGAACAACAGAGGATGAGATGGTGGGATGGCATCACCAACTCAATGGACATGGATTTGAGCAAGTTCTGGGAGTTGGTGATGGACAGGGAGGCCTGGTGTGCTACAGTCTATGGGGTTAAAAAGTGTCGGACACGACTGAGCAACTGAACTGAACTGACACAGTACTGAGTAGAGTTCCCTGTGCTATGTTATGCAGTAGCTTCTTATAAGTTATCTATTTTCTGTGTAGTAGTGTGTGTGTTAGTCCCAGTCTTCCAACTTATCCCTCCCTCCCCCTTACCCCTTGGTAACTATAATTTTATTTTCTACATCTGTAACTCTATTTCTTACAATTATGTTTTAATCCAACACAATGCTTCTCTAAGAGTTGCATCTTACCCGTGCATCAAAATTGCTTGGAAGCTTACTAAGAATACATATTCCTATTCCAAATATATTGAAAAAGCCTCTTTGTGGTGAGGGTTCAACATAGAAATCCATACTTTACTCAATTTTCCATGTGACTAAGTGATAAAGGAAGGGCCGTGTGAGAGTAAAAGAAAAGGGGACATAGAGATAGGTAATGGTAAGAATAAGGTTTCTAGAGAAAAAGTACCTAAATTCAAATCCCAGCTAAACCACTTATGTTACCTTTAGGAAGTTATTTAACTTCTCTCTGCTTCAGTTTCTTCATATACAAAATGAAGTAATTAATAGCACGTACCTCATAAGATTGTTGTGAGAATTAAATGAGATTGTTTCATATAAGATATCTGACATGGTGCCCAAAATAGGGTAAGAGCTCAGTAGATGGTAATTGTCATTATTATTATAGATTTTAAGGGAATAGACTCTGTTGGTGGTGGTATAGAACTGTTGCTCTGTCACTTTTCTTGAGACAAGTGGCTGGAGGTTGTCTGCAATACATAGTACATTGTAACAGGTTTCTTAGGTTAAGGATGTGACAGTCAGACATATAAGAGGTAGAGAAAAAGGAAAAAAGTAGCCACATAACACTGAAAACGACATATTTTTCAATAGGTTCTTGACTTTTCTTCCAAAATCATACAACTATGAAAATAAGATCTGACTTGTTGGCTATTGGTCAAGTTTGATCACCTTGTCACAAAATTAACCTATTCAAAGTTTCCCCAAATAAATGTGCAGTATAAGCTGTGCCCATGACAGAATCACTGTTTGTATGCAGTCCTTAATATTTTCCCAACCATCTCTCCATGGAAAGTGGTGGCTGGGATTAAGCATAATTATCAACTAAATGTAATTCCAAACCAAGGAGAACCTGAACTACTTACTGCTTGAATGAAAGCAGTCAATTACTCAATTACTTGTGAGCTTTTGTTTTTTTTTTTTTTTTTTTTTTTGAGATGATGGTGAAATGTGGCTCTCGCTTTTCCAGAATAACATGAATTTTAGTTGCACTACTTAAATATAGCATTGATGATACAGGGGACAGTGATTGTTACCAACATTACTTTTCTAGTCTTATATGGGGTTTTCTGAATTATTCTGGTGATATATGGGCAATTAGAAGCCAATATTCACAGACCAGCCAAATAGGGTGAAGGTCCCAAATCCACAACCTAGAAATATGAGATAAAAGAATTGTGGCTCATTAGAATAGAAAAAAAGGAAGAAGAACAGAAACTATCTTCTAGAAGCTAAGTTTGTCCTCTGGAAGAGAGCACTGACTTAGTTCTGAAGCTGTAGAAACAACAGGAGCTGATAGTAGGAATCCATCTGAAAATAGATGATACCTTCCTAGAAGAACAGCCTAACTGAGATCCTGAACAACTCATTTAGGTAGGCTCACCACTTATTAGGTAATGACCTACCCATCACTGAAGGAATTCAAGCAAATGCTACTTGTTTCTTTCAAGGATATGTGCCAAGAATAATACAGGTATAACTCATATACCAGATCTAAGGTTTCTTAACCTAGTTTCCCTACATTTTGATGGAAAAATACACCTTTATTTGTATTAACCTCTCATCATAACTTACTATTTCCTTCAGTATTGACTATAAACAAAAGTTTCAATAGTATTAGCAGTATTTTCAACTTTATTTCCAATATAAAACATAGACCATTTTAAATCACGTTACATTTTTTATAGCCATCTTGAAATATTATGCATGCTTATGCTTACAAGTTTCCTTTGTTAATAAAGAAACTCAGATTCTTACTATGTCAAGTTATTTTTGTATTTAAATACAATTGATTCCCTTTATAACCATATGATTTTATTTTAATTATTAAAAATGGTATTATTCTGAAAAAAAAAAAAAAAAAAAAGAGTCGAATGGGCCAAGGCACAAAACTTTCTAAGATTCCCCAGTTTAGAGTATTGGCCTGGATGATCTTGAAGTTTCCCTCCAAACCTGAAATTCTAGGATCCTTGGAAGCTAGAATGGCTGACTAGAAGAAACAAGTTTGAGATGTAATAAGTATTACAGTTGGATCTCTGAATTGCCATAACTTAAAGTCAAGGGATTTTTACTAAGCATTTGAGGAAACAAGATAATTTCATGGAGTTTGTAGACAGGGCAAATCAAGTCTACATTCCTTTCTGTTGTGAAAAAAGCCTCAGATGTACCATAATTAAAAGACCTCCAAATGCTGGCTTCTTCTAAATCGACATTTCATGAAAGCTGAACATTTGGAAAAAACGTTTATTTTTCAGTCCATGATTGAAAAATAACATAACATATGTGAATCATGGAAGGTGGGGGAATCTAATAAAATGAAGCTATCACAGCCAAACATACTCAGGCAGACTTTAGAACTGGGATGATTGTTAGCTGAAGGATTGTTCAGATGGGCAATGGGAAGAGTAACAGTAAGAATTGCAGAACTTCACACATTAGCTCATTTAGCATTTACAGCAAATCTATAAGGGGGGATGGAGAAGGAAATGGCAACCCACTCCAGTATTCTCGCCTGGAGAATCCTGTGGACGGAGGAGCCTGGTGGGCTGCTGTCCATAAGGTCGCACAGAGTCGAACACGACTGAAGCGACTTAGCATGCATGCATGCATTGGAGAAGGAAATGGCAACCCACTCCAGTATTCTTGCCTGGAGAATCCTGTGGACGGAGGAGCCTGGTGGGCTGCCGTCTATGGGATCGCACAGAGTCAGACACGACTGAAGCGACTTAGCAGCAGCAGCAGTATAAGGGGGAGGGAGGTTATTCTTATCCTTATCTCATTTTATAGCTTGAAGAAACTGATGCTTAGGTTAAATAACTTGTCCAATGTTAAATAAGTGGTAAGTGGCTGACTGGGATTTAAACCCAAGTCTGGCTAAACTAAGGGGCTTACCAGGTGGCTCAGTGGGTTAAGAATCCGACTGCAATGCAGGATATGCAGAAGACACGGGTCCAATACCTGCGTTGGGAAGATCCCCTGGAGAAGGGCATGGCAACCCACTCCAGTATTTTTGTCTAGAGAATCCTATGGAGAGAGGAGCCTGGAAGGCAACAGTCCATAGGGTCACAAAGAGTCAGACACAACTGAAGTGACTGAGCACACACACATGCAATGGCTAACTGAGGAGGCAGAGGTATTAACTATATTAACATGTATTAACTATGTTAACTGTATATTAACACTATACTTCTTAAGGCTTATTATTAAAATTCATGTTGCAATTTTTGACACTGCTTTTATCTGGTGTGTTTGCCAATTCTTGGTGAAGGGAGACAGTCCACAAAGCCTGGCAGAGAATAGTTGCTAAGAGACTGGGGAGACAGACATTAGATTTCAGAACTGCCAAAGCAGCCAGATCTCAAGGGGGCACAATTCTAGAGAGACTAGAAAGTGAAAGAAAGAAGGTCAAGTTGCTCAGTCCTGTTCGACTCTTTGTGACCCCATGGACTGTAGCCTACCAGGCTCCTCCATCTATGGGAGACTAGAGATACAGGGAAATAACACAGTACTTAATGGGAACTTGATCATAGAGAAAATGACATAAAAATATTGTCATTGTAACTGAATAAAGTAAATGTGCCTAACATGAAAAAAATAAATAAAATGTATGTTGCCTTTTACTACTGCTGCTTCCTTTGCCAAGTTAGAAACTCATCTTTAAAATGGAACGATACTAACCTTGAAAAGTTGTTATGAGGAATCAAGATGACAAAGGTAAAGTTTTGAGCATGTTAAAGCCCCTGGTAATTATTAACACTTCCTAAAGTGTGTATGATGGGGGATGGTGATAAGTAAACAAACAGTTTTGGGTAGAAATTGCCTAGCTCTGAGCATGACCGAGCAGTGAGCTACATGTTGTCAAAAACCATGAAAATTTTCTTTATTGAATTTTGAGCACCTGAAACTATAATTAGCACATTCTGTGAATAGATGAAAGAGTATGTGTATAATACTAATTCATATTGCATATATTATGCAATTTATATTAAAATCATTATTAGTTATTGATGATTAAATTGGTATTTAATTATTAATAAAATTTAAAATACCACCCTATTATGGTATGAATGGTCAAATGGTATCCCAGATAGAAAAGTTCTTTTCTTCAGTGAGAGAGAGGGGAGGGAAAGGGAAAAAAAACTCAATTAAAAGATGCAATTATGAAGGTACTAATGTCTTGTGAAAGCTAAACAACTAATCTCTCCTCCACATTCTATCTGTTAGCAAGATATGTCACCTTTATCCTTCAAAATGTATTCTGCATCTGGCCACTTTTCACCACTTCTACTGTCTTTGGCTAAACTGTTATCTCTTGTCTCCACCACTGCAGTGATAGCCTTCTTTCATTGATATTCTCTTAAAATCTGTTTGCCTCACAGAAACCAAAGTGACCTTTTATAAAATCTAAATCAGATCATATTTCTTCTCCACTTAAAAGGATGAATACTACTATAATTAAAATAAAAACTCAACTATTTGCCATAACTGACAAAGCCCTCCATGTGTTCAATGCACACCTCTTGGACACCTGTTGTTTATCACATCTCACTCACACAGGCCTTTCTGGTAATGCTAGAATTCTCTCCTCTCATTCTTTGTGATTTCTGCTCACTCTACCTAGAATACATAGCAAGTTCATTCAAGTTTCTGCTGAAATGTCATCTCTTCAGAGAGGTATGCCCCTATCATCCCATTAGAAACAATACACACCTCTTGTCACTTTTCCCCAACTTACTCTGCTTTATTTGGTAGAACATAAATCTACTACAAAATTTGTATTTTTGTTTATTTATATGTTTATTGTGTCTCTACTGCTAAACTACATGGTCCATGAGGATAGAATATAACAGGTTAAGAGTTCATTTTCTGATAATGGCCTCTGGTTTGGATTCCTAACTTCATGGCTCCATTACTTACAGGACTATGACCTTAAGAAAGTTACTTCAGTTCAGTTTAGTCACTCAGTCATGTTCAACTCTTTGCGACCCCATAGACTGCAGCACACCAGGCCTCCTTGTCCATCATTAACTCCTGGAGTCCACCTAAACTCATGTCCATTAAGTCAGTGATGCCATCTAACCATCTCAGCCTCTGCCATTCCCTTCTCCTCCTGCCCTCAATCTTTCCCAGCATCAGGGTCTTTTCAAGTGAGTCATCTCTTCGCATCAGGTGGCCAAAGTATTGGAGTTTCAGCTTCAACATCAGTCCTTCCAATGAACACCCAGGACTGATCCCCTTTAGGGTGGACTGGTTGGATCTCCTTGCAGTCCAAGGGACCCTCAAGAGTCTTCTCCAACACCACAGTTCAAAAGCACTAATTCTTCAGCATTACTTAACCTCTCTGTTTTTCTGTTTGCTCATATGTGAAATTGGATTAGTATGACATATATTTCATAATATTATAAAAACAAAAGCAAACAAGATAATTCCATGGGAAGTAGCAAAATAGTGTCTGACACATAGTAAGTGCTATATAATTGTTAGCCATTTTTATTACTCTCTTCTCTTTTTCAGAACTTGGATTATCTCTTGGAACATTGCAGCTGTTTAATAGATATTTGTAGAATGATGATGCATGTACCTTGTGGACCTGATTTTCAGAGTAGCTATAATATTAAGTGTTTAAAGAGCCCAGAAATGTTGGTGTTACTGACTGTTATCTACTGGCATATTAGAGCAATGAAAACTGAGGAGAATGAGGACATCACTCTGAGGCATAGCAGAGGAAGAGATTAAGACAAAGAGAAAAGGAGAAAAATAAAGAGTTTTCTATGAAGAGGAGTGGTGAAATACTTTTCAGTTGAATCCACTGGCCCACTAAACTTGAAGCCTTCCCCTTATTTTCAGCAGACAGAATACTTAGGAAAATGAAGTTCTGGTAAAATGAATTGGGAAATGAAGTTAGAAGAATCCTAATCTCTTTCTATTTCCAAGATTTAAAATTTACTGAATGCCCACCACTGAGCCTGCCCTTCTGGTGAAAATCAAGTCTGAATACCTGGGCAATTACAACTGAATGTATGAAACCATTTCATAAGAAATAAGTTGGATGGGATAAATAATGTCTTAATCATGAATGAGCAAAACTCTGGATTCTATCATTTGGAAGCAGAAGTGTTGCAGAGAAGAAGCCAATTCTGACTCCATGTTGGAAATTGTTTATTTGACTTGCTTTCCTTTGCTTTTGTTATTTGGATCACAGCTTGCCTCAGAGGACCCTGCCCCTCTGCCTGACTGTAAGCTAAAGTGTCTTTGTTCAGCCCATAGAGAGATAATCTGTCCTTGCCCATCTGTGAATAAAGAGATTAACATGCTCCTTCCAAATACTGCCCATTCCCTTGGAGATGTTTTGCAAGACTGAAGATCCTTTCACTTTACTTCCCTATTGCGTCTCACTCTTTATTTTGACTTTTGACTTTAGTTCCTCATTGCTTCTTTCTCTCTGACTCTACAAAAGTGAAGTGAAGTTGCTCAGTCCTGTCTGACTCTTTGCGACCCCATGGATTATAGCCTACCAGGTTCCTCCATCCACAGGATTTTCCAGGCAAGAATACTGGAGTGGGTTGCCATTTCCTTCTCCAGGAGATCTTCCCAACCCAGGGACTGAACCCAGGTCTCCCACATTGTAGGCAGATGCTTTACCATCGGAGCCACCAGGGAAGTCATAAAGAACCTGGCATCCAAAATAACAAGATGGTTATTTTGAGGTGCTAGCCTGCCATCTTCTTGGTCAGCTGGCTTTCTGAATAAAGTAATTTTCCTTGCTTCAACACTTCATCTCGGATTCATTGGCCTCTCTTGTCGTGAGCAGAGCAAGTTTGGACTTGATAACAATTTAGCTTAGCCAGCTAGGAGCCTTGCTGCTCAGGGAATATTAGTGCAAGACCCAAGCAGCTGTCAGAACCATTTGTCCTGATGTTCTTTCCTTCAATATTTCCTGAAGCAGCACTGGATGCCTCCAGTGCTTGGCAGTTGAGACAAGAAACCGAGAAACTTCTATAAGTTGATGGACTCAATTTCCTTTGTAGGGTAAGTCTACCCAATTCGATAGCCGGTTCCTTTAGTTCCCTTGTTTTGTGTGCTCTTTTTTGTTATGATCTCAATATTGGAGGGTAAGTCACTCCGGTGTGAACACCTGGAGCATTTTTTTCTCTTAATTTGGGCATTTCCTTTATGGGACTTCAAATTTGGTTGGGGTACCCTATTGGAGAAGGGAAGTGCTGCTGGACCTACCCTGAATTGTTTCATTGGGGAAGTTGTTCTTTTGGGGCAAACATACTCTATTTGGAATTAGCTAATTTGTAGGGTAAAATCATTTACTGGATTTGGGAACTGGTTCAGTTGGAACAAGTTCACTGGGGAGCTAGTTCCTGTGGGGGTGGGTAGCCGAGTTGGAACTAGTTTATTTGTTTTGTAGGGTAAATTTATTTACCTGATTTGGGAATGGGATTGTCTGTATGCATTAATGATGAAATTTGTGTGTTTTTGTTGAAATTTGTCTGCATCTTTTGTGTTTTGGTGTTATAAAGCTTGAAAAAATAAGAAATGTTTCATCTATTCCAAAGGAAAGCTCTTTGGGGTGTTTATTAGCTATGTTAAGTTTAGAGGAGCAATGGCCTCTGAATGGCTCACAAATAATCTGGCAGTTAGAAACATTTTACAAAGGAGAGGAACACTATAATGAACAAGCCCAGGTGTTCCCTTGAACTTGAGGCATCCAAATCTAGTTTCCCCTACAAGAGTCTCAGATAACTTTGACACTGGGGAAGAAGTTGATTGCCTCTCTAACAGATACTACTCTCCTTTGTAAATTAAATGTTCAAATAACCTTTCCCCAGAACAGCTTGATATCAGGGTCCCACCAGAGCTTTTGAACTTGTCCAACCTGGGAAGCTTTGGCTCTCATCTGGGGGGCTTTGGCTCCACTTAGAGGTGTTATCCTTGAGAAAGTGTCATGCGAGTGTATGCTCCTCGGTTCTGTCTCATCACAACAAAGATTTGGAGTGATGGACATTAAAGCCCTCGACACATCACAGCTCTAGGGTCTTGGACAGACTGTGTCATAGCTCTCAGGTCTCGAACAGACGGTATTATAGCTCTTAGACAGAACAGTGTTACAGCTTCGTGTTACAGCTCTATTTTATTGAGAAAATAGCAGGAAAACCCATTCTGGAGGCGTGAGGGCATGCTGACTCAAAGACGCAAAAAGAAGAGAGGGGGAGCACGTCAGCACACGGGAGAGACAGAGACACCCCTGGCCCTTTGGCTCCTCTTTTTATATGTCTTTTCCTCCCCCAGGCCCGCCCTACATGAATTGGGCTAGCCAGGAGTGTTGTCTATTCTACCTGAGGTCCTCACTGCGGTCCTCGGACCTTTCTTTGTTCTATTTTCACGGGTTTTTCCCATCCTTGTCTTTTAGCCACCGCCATTCTGGACTCCTGTTTCCTATTCTAACTACCTAACAAAGGGAAACTCCGTTTATAAGACACTTTGGAGAAAGGTCACTGGTCTAATGAGAATGGGAAGTCATGTTAATGTGACTTTCAGACTGGCTATGTTTTGGTTTATTCTGGTTACTTTGGTAATGTACAGACATCTGGAACTAGCTGCTTCCTCTAAGGTTTTCTCTACAGTTTTCTCATTTCTTTCTCCTTGAACCCTCTGCAAACAGGTGAGTGTCTGTGGGAACAGTTGAGGAACTCTGGCCAGGGTTACTCTGTGATATATTCCAAAGGCACACAGCTCACTGTGCCACAGTAGTTGCCACCCAAACAGGTGAGGGCCTTCCTTTCCTTAAGGGCCCTCCTCCCTTAAGCTGAGGACTAGGCTGTTGAAATTATAGGGCAGACTCCTCAGTCTGTCTTCCTTACTTGAAATTATAGGGTGGACTCCTCAGTATATCTTCCTTATCTTTCCTGTTGCCTTTGCCTCTTTCCTCCCTGGTCCAGATAGATTTGCAGGAGCCTGGATGTTGCCTCTGATCTTGAGAGGCCTTCTCTAGGGTAGAGGAGGAGGGGTGAAGCTTTCCAATGTGGGTGGATAGATGTGTCAGTCTTTGTTAGGGAGACCACCCAATTCCTGTGGGAAAGAAGGGACAAACTGTATTTGGTTTATAAATGTAGTTTTCACAGAACCAGAAGGGTGGTTCCAAAAATCCTTTCATCACTCCCCAAATCTTCCCTGTTCATCTTCTGAAGCTTGTAAATATTAAACAAAGGGGAAACAAAGTCATTCTAGAAAGAATTTGCTTGTGAAAGAACTTGACTGTATCTTTGAGATGCAAATATCCTCTCTTGTCTGGTAACCTTATCTCTGCTGTCTTTTTGAAATGCAAATTTTAGAGAGGATAAAGTAATTTAGAAGTTAGTTTTTGCCAGGTAATTAGAAATTGCTTTTCCTGCAAATATTAATATTTAGCCATCTAGCCAAGTGAGTCTGACTTGTTTCATCTGTGAGAATCCCAATTTTAATCCAATCTCTTTGGTAAACTGATGGGTTTCACATTGCTGTACCTGATTCAGACATGAAATCTTGAAGTATGTACTGAGGCCTCATTGTGTGTTTATAGTTATATTCTGGGGGGTGGGGGATAGCATTGCCACGGTTGGTGGTTATAAAAAGCTCTACTTAATTGGCTTAAATAACAGTAATAAGCACTTATAAACCAAAAGGAAAAAAAAAACAATTCTAAATACAAGAGAAATTAAGTTAAATGTCTTTCAGGTTCACATCTACTGGGAAGTATTTAATATGAAATTAGTATCTGGCATTAATGTTTAAATTTATTGTCTAATTACAATAATATAGATATGCCCAGAGTCATAGCATATTAAATATAATATTAAGTATAATACTTTCACTGTGCCTAGGTTTAACATGAATAAAGTATTACATCTGTTACAAATTTTTCAGCAAGAAATGTACTTCATTGTGGAAAATATTTAGGGAATCTGACGTGTTTCAGTAGAAGAAGATGGGAAGGAAAAAAAAAAAGAACTAAAAAGAGTTACACATGATCACGATTTCCAAAGACTGGATTGAATTTTGTTGGGTGAATGAATTTTGTTGGGAGTAAACTAAGACTTGGATTTGGCATTTCTTTCTGTTCAGAGAAATGTTTTCTTGGAATGCATTTTTGATAATAGATTATATGTTCCTTTGCCTTTAAGTGATTTATATTTACTTTTCACATCTCTGATTACTTAAGGAATAAGTATTGTCCAAGAAGGGATAGGTTACCCACTCCAATATTCTTGGGCTTCCCTGGTGGCTTAGACTGTAAAGAATCCACCTACAGTGCAGGAGACCTGGGTTCGATCCCTGGGTTGGGAAGATCCCCTGGAGGAAGGCATGGCAACCCACCCCAGTATTTTTGCCTAGAGAATCCTTATGGACAGAGGAGCCTGGCAAGCTACAGTCCATGGGGTTGCAAAGAATCAGACCTGACTGAGCAACTGAGCACACATTGTCCAAGTGTCTTTATCAATTAATTAGATGTTTAGCCATGACTTTTAAGTCTTGTTGTTAGGGGAAGCACACTGACTGAAACCGACCACCCTGGCCAGGTATTTGCATGAGTTATTCGTAGTAACCATTTGCATGAATTGTTTTATGACAGGACGTCCTGGTAAGGAACATGGAACTGATAAGCCATCACTAACTGGAAGAGTTTGGGAAAAGTCAAAGGGAGACAACACATGTCCGACCACCTCCCAGAATCCTCGCTGGCATCCATGTTGGCTGAACAAGGCGTGCACCACCAGGAAGGACTCTGAATCAGAATGATTGGCTAAAGAAAACCCATCACTGAACCAGAGCGACGAGGCGTGCGGGCAGCAGCAGCAGGCACCTGGGCCCCAGCCGTGCCGCCTCGTTACGATGACCAGCGTGGTTAAGACAGTGTACACCCTGCAACCCTCCTGTGTGCTGAGCAGCGGCCTGCCCGCAGATGCACAAACTCGAGCCACTTTTAAGAGCCAGTTACCTGTTAAGTCCAAAGAAGTTGATGTTTCCAGACCTCATTCGGGAGCTTCAGAGAATGATGTTACAAAAATCATCAAACCGAGACGAGAGAATGGGCAGGTGAAGGCTACAGATACCTCCAGAAGGAACCTGAGGAAGAGCTACAAACCATTGAGTAAACAGAAATCAGAAGAAGAGCTCAAGGATAAGAACCAGCTCTTAGAGGCTGTCAACAAGCAGTTGCACCAGAAATTGATTGAAACTCAGGGAGAGCTGAAGGACCTGACTCAAAAAGTAGAGTTGCTGGAGAAGTTTCAGGACAACTGTTTGGCAATTTTAGAAAGCAAAGGTCTCACCCCAGGCAGTGAGACCCTGGCATCACAGCAGGACTCCACCGAAGATCACATGGAATCCATGCTGCTGTTACAAACTTTGCAAGATGAACTGAAGCTTTTTAACGAAACAGCCAAAAAGCAGATGGAAGAGTTACAGGCCTTAAAGGTAAAGTTGAAGATGAAAGAAGAAGAGAGAGCCCAGTTCCTTGAACAACAGACCTTATGTAGCAGTCAAGTAAATGATTTCACAACAGCCCTTGAGGAAATGGAACAGCTATTAGAAATATGATAAAAAGCAGGTGGCCACATGGCTCTCTCTTGGGGATAGACTCTCAGAGGAAGCTACTTAGGACATCTGCTTCTTGGCCATGATCTTCTAGGACTCACCATCCCCAGAATGAAAACAGTTTCTGCAGTAGGATTAAAGACAATTGATGTTGGAATGGCAATTCCTCCCTTAAGCAAGCATTCGTTCCCAGCCTTCAGATTGTCCAGCTCTTCTGAACCTCACAGTTCATAATTAGGGCCTACAGGAGAGGGGGCCTGAAAGCTTGGATCAGCCTCCTAGGATCAAAAAGCAGCACATCATTAGCATCAGGAGACTCTAAACCAGCCACAACCAGAGAAGCCAGAAGATGTGCAGAAAGAAACAGTGAAACATACATGCTCCATGGGAGACATCACTGAGGAGTCACATCCCTTCCTAACTTGGAACACATTCTGCCCCATCCTGGCTGGGCTCTGTAACCTCGCTGTAAATTTATGAACTGAAAGTTACTTGAAATGGCTTCATAATGGGGTGAAGGTATAGATAGCAATAACACATATGAAACAATACAACTTGGAGCTTTTAATCTAAAAAAAAAAAAAAAAGAAAAAAGAAAACCCATCACCATAAAACTAATGAAACTAATCCCATCACCATAAACCAAGAGACTGCCACATGGCAGAGCTGTTCTCCTGGGTTCCCTTACTCTACTGCTCTCCACCCAGGTGCCCTTTCCCAATAAAATATCTTGCTTTGTCAGCACATGTGTCTCCTTGACAATTCATTTCTGAGTGTTAGACAAAAGCCCAGTTTGGGGCCCTGGAAGGGGTTTCCCATCCCACAACATTGTCATTTATAAACAGTTTTGTACTTTCATGCTATTACAAAAAAAGGGCTTCAATATTAAGGACATTCACAGGAAGGCTATGGAAGCAGTTACAAAAGTTCCACATCAAAATGATGGCTATGTGAGCCAAGATGGTGGACTATTCGGCTTCCACTAGACCTTGAGCCTCAGTATGAGCTCTTTGTAACACATCAGCAAGCTAAGTGGCATACCTACTAGTAAGTGGTGGCTCAATTCAATGTAAAGAAACTTTTAGAGGAATATAAATGAAATATAAGTTTTTTTTTTTTTTTAAGATAAAGAATATTTAAGGAAAGAAAATACACATAAGAGTTTTGAGTAAACTTTTAGAAATACATGTTTTAGGATCTCTCCAGGTATTTTACAACTTGAAAGTTAAAATTGTGCCAAGATGTTTATTGATGAAAGGTTTGTGGAAAATAGACCCCCAAAAGGGTTTTGTACATCATCAGTCAGGATTGACTAAGCCTAAAATAAGTTTAATTGAGTAAATGAAACTTTAAAGTAACCTGGTACAAAATGTAAATTTGGTTTTTCTCTCTGTTAAAATAGACAAGATTTCTGAAGATGCTAAACTGACCTTGATAACAGATCTCAGGCTTATATACCTCTTAAAATAATCTATATTTGCCTTTGAAATCTTTTATTGCCACGTTGGCTAAGTTTAACAGTTATCTATGGACATGCTGTATTTTAAAATGTTTTTCATGGTGTTCCTGTGACAGGACTTCCCAAATCAAATTATAATAAAGTTATTTTGACCTCCAACTAACTTTGGGGTGCTTCAAAGGGGCCCCAAGATACCCCAAAGGGAGATATTAAACTAATCAGGTTCATTTGATATGTTAAGCTATCAGAGAGGTGTTGTGACATGAGTAATAATTTTTAAGCTACATTATTTGGCAAATGGTACAGATATTCTAGAGATTATATGGAGTTCCTAGAATCTGATATGTCCTAATAGAATATAGTTGGTCATAATTTTAGTTGTCTGAAGGTGTTGTATGTCACCATAGTAATTGGTGCTTTAAAGGTTAATTGCATTGTAATCAGATTTAAACTTGCCATCTTTAAGTCTTTCGTTAATATAGACTGTTATGACTTCACTCTGGTGCCTTTGTAAAAGTGCTTCCTCTTCAAGAATATTTATGAGAAAGAACTTCCAGAACATTATACTGAACTGGGTAAAAAAATGAAGAATTCTATTGAGAAACATGATGGCTTCATAAAGCTGTTAACAAAGAAGGTCTATTTACATAGGACTGAGTAAACTGGAATATATGGTTATAATTTGTATGGTTTCTATGTAAAAGGATTATTGGTTTAAATCTGAGCTTTCTGGGTGTAAAAAAAAAAAAACTCCTTCTACTAAATATGACTTGCAATAGTTTGGTCGATTATGCCTTTTGGAACATTTATCTTTTTCTCTATACCTGATTGATCCTTCCAAGTAACATGCTTGTCTCAGAGATTAAACCATGCATAAGTGTACATGGCCAGTATAATGAAACTACAGATAACTCATAAAATCAGTTATAGCTCCATTAGTCACTTGATTATTGCATCTGGATTATAACTAGTCATACTAATCATTATTTGGACTCGTTCTTTGTTTTCAAATTGTGCTTTGTGTCTCCCTGCTGCAGTATGTCATTGTCTACATTACTTATATTCTGTTTAATTTATAAGATTGTTGTCTCTTGCAGTAATGAATGTGTAATTAGGCCTCCAACAAAACATCTATGGCTAAATATTTTGAGGAAATAACACTTGTAACATAAAATAATTTCAATAGTGTAATTCTAGGTATGGGAAGAAGCAACAAGTGAAAATGTCTCCTGGATTATTGCTATAATCCAGAGAATTTTTAATTATTGATGGGGTCTGATACAAAACTTATCACCTGGAGTGGGATATCAAAGTTTGCCTGAATTGGGACGAGCCTCCCAACTCCATTGGACAAAAGTTGATCATGAAATGTCTCTCAAATATTGGTCAAATGCATGGCCAAGAGGGGAAGACCTGAGTAATGGAATCAGCAATTGCAGCCCTTCAACATGAAGCCAGTGAACCCTGAGGAGGGGAATGCCTGCCACCAGGCAGTCATCAGATTGCATCCAATCCATATGGTGAAACCTGAGTGAAATCTGAGAATACAGAATTACAGGCTCCAGATGGCTGAGGTACATACCAAGGAAATAATTTTAATGAGCTGTGACTCTTAACATCTTCCCATGCATAGAAAATCACTGAATTTCTTAACTTGAAATTGTGGATTTGAAGTTCAGTATTCTAAGTTCGGGCTTCCCTCATGGCTCAGAAGGTAAAGAATCTGTCTGCAATGCAGGAGACCTGAATTTGATCCCTGGGACAAGAAGATCCCCTGGAGAATGTCAGGTTCCAAAAGAGGAACAAAAGGAAGACAAGTCTCAACGTTTGTAACACTGGCAAAGATGGCGTACACTCCCAGAAAGATCCATCTGACTAAGCCAGAATGATCATTACACCCCTTTCCCCACACGACAGTGGGAAATTGTTGCAGAGAGGAAGTCAATTCTGACTCCATGAGAAACTGTTTCTTTGACTTGTTTTTCCTTGCCTTTGTTATTAGGATCATTGCTTGCCTCAGAGGACCCTGCCCCTCTGCCTGACTGTAAACTAAAGGGCCTTTGTTCAGCCAATAGAGAGATAATCTGTCCCTGTCCATCTGTGAATAGAGAAATTAACACCCCCTTTCCAAATGCTGCCGATTCCTCTATAGATGTTTTGCAAGACTGAAGACCCTTTCACTTTACTTCCCCATTGCCTCTCACTCTTTATTTTGACTTTTGACTTTAGTTCCTCATTGCTTCTTTTTCTCTGACCCTACAAAAGAACCTGGCATCCAGAACTCAGCAAGACAGTAATTTTGAGGTACTAGGCTGCCATCTTCTCAGTCATCTGGCTTTCTGAATAAAGTCATCTTCCTTGCCTCAACACCTCATCTCTGGGATTTATTGGCCTGTCATGTGGTGAGCAGAGTGAACTTGTACTCAGTAATAGAAGGGCAGCCTTCATCTACTCCCCTTCAATCTAGAATCTCCAATCAGAGGACGTCTAGTGGCTGGTATGTGTGTGTTATGTGCTCCATTTCGTCTGGCTTTTTGCGACCTCATGGACTGTAGTCCACCAGGCCCCTCTGTCCATGGGGTTTCTCAGGCAAGAATACTGGAGTAGGTTGCTATTTCCTACTCCAAGGGATCTTCTTGATCCAGGGACAGAACCTGCATCTCTCATGTCTCCTACATTGGCAGGAGGATTCTTTACCATTAGTGCCACCTGGGAAACCCCAGCTGTGGTAGTAAAAAGGAGGCTATTTGGAGAAGTAGTGAGGAAAAATGTAGGACATGACCTTAACTACAAAAGACCTTAGCTTTTCTTTTGTCCCCAAAGGTAGCAAGCAAGTCATAGGGTCACACCAAAGACTATTATTTGTTGTTGTCACACCCTTCTTTTGCTACAATCTTGGACAAGAAGAAGCAAGTTGAAAATGGCATTATTTCCATTTTCTCTGCTACCCTTTAAACTGGCTCAATCTTAGTCCTATAAGCTTTTCTCAAATAATTGTCTTCACCCAAATATGTACTAAAAAAAGGCTTTAAGTTCTCATTTATCTCTGAAAACTTAAAATACCTGAAAACCTTTCCTGAAAAGGTATAGTAAACTGACTAGAGACTCACAGTCTATCTATGTCACACCAAAAGTGTCTTGACCAGTCAGTACAAGGTAAAAAATCAAACTGTGATCTAGCCATATAAAGCCTAAGTTACTCTACATAGACTCAGACTGAGTTGAAAAAGTCAATCTTCCCACTACCTTCTTCCATTTCATGGGACCTTAGGGGATGAAGGAGAATAAAAGCAAAGCCAAATTAAGCTATTGAGAAAAAGCTGAACAGTGTCTTATCTGATTGTATTTATACAAATTGAACTTAGTCATCCCAAGAGTTTGGCAAATCAGGACAATTCATTCTTACAAAATTAAATCTTTAGAACTTTAAGGGCCCTTGCAGATCTTGTAATCCACTTCCTTATTTTACAGATATGCATCATGAGACCTAGAGGATCTAATACAGCAAGTTTGTGGCAGAGCTCAATCTAAAATCCAAATCTCCAGAAAATATATCTGGTGTTTATCCAAAGTACCTATTTAAAAAAAATATTCAGTTTTAATTAAAGGATAATTGATTTACAATATTGTGTTGGTTTCTGCCATACATCAACATGAATCAGCCATAGGTATACATATGTCCCTTCCCTCTTGAATTCTTTCCCATTTCCCACCCCTTTCCTACCCCTCTAGGTTATTATGGAGCCCCAGTTTGAGTTCCATGAGTCATACAGCAAATTCCCACTGGCTATCTATTTTATACATGGTAGTATCTATGCTTATGAACACAGGAGTGATGGGGGAGAGGTGAGGGTGGGACAAATAGAGAGAGTAGCATGGAAACATATACACTACAATAAGTATCTGGGATTTTAGGAAAGACTTTCTATTACTGTTCTAGGGGAGGCTAGTGTTTTGTGTTTCAAATCTGAGGATATTTGTGGACTTTTTTCCCATCCTTATCTTCAAAATGTACACATGCAATGTAAGTGCAATTTTCCACACATTGTCAGAGCTTAAGAGACCTCAGATTAAGAACCCTTGCCTAAGGGTACATTTATATTCTTAACCTTTTCAACATTCTGTCTTATCCAATTTTCCAGCTAGAACATGGCAAGGCAACTATTGTATCTTAGAAGTGCTACACCTATTCTACTACTGCTAGGCACTTCAACATTAGCTCAGTTAAACTGGCTTATGTGTGGACATGTATATTTTGGAAAGAGCTTTACTAAATAACTAAGAAAATTGTAAAAGGAAAAATGGAAGCACAAACCGATGAGTTCAGTTTAGTTCACTCACTTAGTCGTGTCTAACTCTTTGTGGCCCCGTGGGCTGCAGCACGCCAGGTTTCCCTGTCCATCACCAACTCCTGGAGCTTGCCCAAACTTATGTCCATCGAGTCAGTGATGCCATCTAACCACCTCATCCTCTGCCGTCCCCTTCTCCTCCTGCCTTCAATCTTTCCAACACACGAACAGTATGAAAAACAGATGAGAAACCTTGCTATATATGATGATCTTAGTCTGGATGATTTCCTTGGTATAGGTTTCTAAGTAAAACAGACTTGATTTTATATTACCTTAGAGAAACCTCAGCCTACAAAATTTGTTGTTATCCAAGTTGTTATCCTAATAGTTTCTCCCTTCTTTCCCAAAGTAACCTCTTCATCTCTCTGTGCTGGCCCCTACAACCCGGCTCTTTCTCTTTTAGACATGGCCTGGAGTACTAAGTGAGAAATATCACTTTCTTTTTGTGATTCAAGAACTGTCCTTTCCCATCAACCTTGAGACTTACAAGAATTTTGTTTTTTTGTTTTTTCTCCTTTAAGAATCTATGATTTTAAGCCTTCATTCTCTAGACATTGAGTACCTCAATTCTGACCCCAAGGCTCTGTAATGTTTTAATTATGTATGCACCTTGCTGGCACTGATTCTTTTTTTTAAATTTTATTTTTAATTGGAGGATAATTGCAATATTGTGATGACACTGGTTCTTATAGTAACTTTCTGTGAATTAAAAGTAGGCACCTCTTGAATTCAGACCTATCCCAGGGCACATTGACCCAATTCACCTTCTCAGCCAGGCACCATTGTGAAGTAAACGACTTGCACAATTCTATGCATCACTCTTGTAGCTCAAGTAATACTGATTGACATATTTGGGTATGTACATTGCTGTGGGAGACTTTGGAAGAGAACACTGTGGTTTTGCCACCTAGTAAAAGAGTTGAAGCATTCTCATAAGTCCTTGATGTTCCTTATAATAAGAAAATAAATGAGAGAAAGAAGAAGTGAAGTAAAGAAACAAGGAGAAAGGAGTCTGTTGAGAAGTGGGAGGATTGGCAGAGTCTAAGTCATGAACTTAGATATATATGGACAACAGGGTGAGAAGGGAGATGAAGAAAAAGATGGAAGGAACTAAAAATAGAACTAGCATATGGCCCTCAGAGGATGAGATGGCTGGATAGCATCACTGATGCAATGGACATGAACTTGGGCAAACTTCAGGAGATGGTGAGGGGCAGAAAGGCCTGGAGTGCTGCAATCCATGTGGTCACAAAGAGTCAGACGTAACTGGGTGAGTGAACAACAACAGCAATGGCCCTGCAATCCCTCTCCTGGGCATATACCCAGAGAAAAACATGATCTGAAAGGATACATGCACCCCGATGTTCATTCCTGCACTGTTTATGATAGCCAAGACGTGAAGCTAACCTAAATGTCCAACAACAGAGGAATAGATAAAGAATATGTGGCACATATATGCAATGGAATATTACACTGCTATTAAACAAAATGAAGTAATGCAATTTGCAACAGCATAGATGCACTTAGAGGTTGTCATAATAAGTGAAGTAAGTTAGACAGGGAAGGAGAAATATTGTATGACACCCCCTTATATGTGAAATATAAAAGAAATGTTACAAATTAACTTACCAAACAGAAAAAGACTCACAGGCTAAGAGAACAAACTTATGGTTGCCAGGAAGAAGAATGAGGAGAAGGGATAGTTAGGGAGTTTGGGATAGAAAGGTACACACTGCTATATTTAAAATGGACAACCAACAAAGACCTACTGTACAGCACATGAAACTCTGCTTGATGTTATGTGGCAGCCTGAATGGGAGGGAAGTTTGGGGGACAATGGATATGTGTATATGTATGGCTGAGTCCCTTCACTGTTCACCTAAAACTATCACTATTCTTAATCAGATACACCCAAATACAAAATAAAAGTTTAAAAAACAAAGAAATTAAAACAATGGTTAAGCACCTACTCTAAGGCAAACTTTCTGTTGTTATACAAGTACAATATTACTGACATCTGCCAATACTACAAGGTAAGTATTCTAGTTCCACTTTGAAATTTTAAAAAAATGTGGTGATATTCACATAATATGAAATTTACCATTTAAATCATTTTTGTGGTAAAACAATGTTAAATTTACCATCTTAACCATTTTAAGTGCACAGTTTAGTAGCATTATTTATAGTCACATTGTTTTGCTGCCATCACCACCATCCATTTCTAGAACTCTTATCATCTTGCAAAAATGTAACTGTATAAACATGACAAAAAAATGACTGTGTTAGTCACTGAGTAATGTCTAACTCTTTGTGACCCCATGGACAGTAGCCCTCCAGGCTCTTCTGTCCATGGGATTTCCCAGGCAAGAATACAGCAGTGGGTTGCCATTTCCTTCTCCAGGGGATCTTCCTGATGCGGGGATACAACTTGTGTCTTCTGCATTGAAGATGACTTCTTTCCTCAATTTAAGACAGCTATGAAGGATACTCCCAGATTCAGGAATTCCTATCTGTGAGATGATTTGAGGTTTCTGTGTGACTCCATCACATTTCCACTTCCCCCTCTACCTTCATCCCGCATGGGTGTTGATGCTGAGAGCACTCCCTAATAAACTTGCTGCTTTCAAAAAAAAAAAAAAAAAAGATGACTTCTTTACTGTCTGAACCACAGGGAACAGAGATATTGCAACTTCAGCTCCATACCACTACAACAAAATGAGTCACACTAATATTTTGGTGTTCCAGTACAAGTAAAAGTTATGTTTACACCATTATGTAGTCTATTAAGAGTGCAATAACATTATGTCTAAAAAAATAATGTACATAATATAATTTTAAAATACTTTATTAATGAAAGTACTAATCATCATTTCAACCTTCAGTGAGTTGTAGCCTTTTTGCTAGTAGAAAATCTTGCTTTCATGTTCTAAAAATTCTAAATATTATCTCGGCATTTTGACAATATTCACATCTTCATCAGGAGTACTTTCCATCTCAAGAAACCATTTGTTTTTACTCATCCATAAGAAGCAACTCCTCATCCTTTAAAGTTTCATTATATTGCACCAATTCAGTCACATCTAAGGTCTCCATATTTAGTTCTCTTGCTATTTTTATCGCATCTGCAATTATGTTCTACATCAAAGTATTGAACCTTTGAAAGTCATTTATGAGGATTGGAATCAACTTTTTCCAATCTCTTATTAATGTTGATATTTTTACCTCTTCCCATGAATCAAAAATGTTCTTAATGGTATTTAAAAAGATAAATCCTTTCCAGAAGATTTCCAATTTACTTTGTCCAGATCCATCAGAGAAACCCCACCTATAGCAGATATGACCTTTGAAAATTTCAATTTTGAGAGCAATGGTTCTCAACTGTAGGCTTAAAATATTCTGTAAATATTCAGTAAATCATGTTGTAAACAGATGTGTGGTCATTCAAGCCTTGTTTTCCCATTTGGAGAGCACAGGCAGTGTAGATTTAGTATCAATCTTAAAAGCCCTAGGATTTTTGGAATGATAAATTAACATTGGCTGCAACTTAAAGTCATCAGCTACATTAGCCCCTAACAAGAGAACCAGACTTTCCTTTGAAGCTCTGAAGTCAGGCATTAACTTATCTGCTCTAGTTATGAAAGTCTTAGATGGCATCTTCTTCTAATGTAAGGCCTTTTCATCTACACTGAAAATCTTTTGCTCAATGTAGTCACCTTCTTCAATTTTCTTTGCTAGATCTTCTGTATAACTTGCTGCAGCTTCTTTTTTTTTTTTCTTTCTAGACATGTACTTGTGATTTTTATGTAACCAAAATGATTAGAAGATGCTATTAAAAAGTTCAAAACTTAAAATGAAAGCACTACAAACAGAAGAATACATCAGTAATACTGAATGAAAAGTGCAGCAAACCAAAGAGGTCATATTGTGGACCAAACATTATTTTGAAATACTATTTGTTAGACCTAGCTGCTGTCTTTTATTTATTTATTTTTAATTGGAGGGCAATTGTTTTACAACATTGTGTTATTAAACCCTCACAACTATGGGCCCTTTATCTTTGACAAAGTGAAGTGTTACTGAGTTGTGTCTGACTCTTTGTAACCCGAAGGAATGTAGCTAACCAAGCTCTTTGTCATGGGATTCTCCAGTCAGAAATATTGGAGTGGGTTCCTGTGCCCTCCTCCAGGGGATATTCCCAATGCAAGGATTGAACCCAGGTCTCCAGCATTGCAGGTGGATTCTTTACCATCTGAGCCACAAAGACAAAGGAGGCAAGAATACATAAAGGAGAAAATAGTCTCTTCAATATGTGGTACTGGAAAAACTGGAGAGTTATGTGTAAAATAATGAAATTAAAATACTTTTGAACATTACATACAAATATAAGCTCAAAATGGATTAAAGACCTAAACATGAGACCAGAAGATATAGAACTCTTAAAGGAAAATGTGGGCAGAACACACTTTGACATAAATCACAGCAAGATCCTCTATAACCTACCTCTTAGAGTAATAGAATAAAAATAAAAATTACCAAGTGGGACCTAATTAAACTTAAAAGCTTTTGCACAGCAAAGGAAACTATCAGTGCAGTTCAGTTCAGTCACTCAGTCGTGTCTGACCCTTTGCAACCCCAGGGACTGCAGTATTCCAAGCTTCCTTGTCAATCACCAATTCCTGAAGCTGGCTCAAACTCATGGCCATCGAGTTGGTGATGCCATTCAACACTTCTCCTCCTGCCTACAATCTTTCCCAGCATCAGGGTCTTTTCTAATAAGTCAGTAATTTGAAACAGGTGGTCAAAGTATTAGAGCTTCAGCATCAGTCCTTGCAATGAATATTCAGGACTGATTTCCTTTAGCATTGACTGGTTTGATCTCCTTGCACCCCAAGGGACTCTCAAGAGGCTTCTCCAACACCACAGTTCAAAAGCATCAATTCTTCGGTGCTCAGCTTTCTTTATAGTCCAACTCTCACATCCATACAATAGTACTGGAAAAAACATAGCTTTTTGATATTTCTCCCAGCAATCTTGATTCCAGTTTGTGGTTCACCCAGCCCAGCATTTCAGATGATGTACTCTGAATATAAGTTAAATATGCAGGGTAACAATACACACCCTTGATGTAATCCTTTCCCAAATTGGAAACAGTCTGTTGTTCCATATCCGGTTCTAACTGTTGCTTCTTGACCTGCATACAGATTTCTTAGGAGGTAGGTATAGAGGTCTAGTATTCCCATGTCTTTAAGAATTTTCCACAGTTTGTTGTGATCCACACAATCAAAGGGATTGGTGTAGTGAATAAAGCATAAGTAGATGTTTTTCTGGAACTATCTTGCTTTCTCAACGATTCAATACATGCTGCAAGTTTGATCCCTGGTTCCTCTACCTTTCCTAAATCCAGCTTGAACATCTGGAAGTTCATGATTTACATACTGTTGTAGCCCGGCTTGCAGAATTTTTAGCATTACTTTGTTAGCGTGGGAGTTCAGTGCAATTGTGTGGTATTTGAACATTATCTTCATTTCCTTTCTTTGGAATAGGAATAAAAACTGACCTGTTCCAGTCCTGTGGACACTGCTGAGCTCCAAATTTGCTTGCATATTAAGTGCAGCACTTTAACAGCATCATATTTTATGATTTGAAATAGTTCAGCTGGAATATCATCACCTCCACTAGCTTTCTTCATAGTGATCCTTTCTAAGGCCCACTTGACTTTGCATTCCAGGATGTCTGTCTCTAGGTGAGTGATCACACCATCGTGATTATCTGGGTCGTGAAGATCTTTTTTGTAGAGTTCTTCTGTGTATTCTTGCCACCTCTTCTTAATATCTTCTGCTTCTGTTAGGTCCATACCATTTCTGTCCTTTATTGTGCCACCTTTTCATGAAATGTTGCCTTTGTATTTCTAATTTTCTTGAAGAGATCTCTAGTCTTTCCCATTCTATTGTTTTCCTCTATTTCTTTGCATTGCTCACTGAGGAAGGCTTTTTTATCTCTCCTTGCTATTCTTTGGAACTCTGCATTCAAATGGGTATATCTTTCCTTTTTTCCTTTGCCTTTTGTGTCTCTTCTTTTCTCACCTATGTGTAAGGCCTCCTCACACAACCATTTTGCCTTTTTGCATTCATTTTTCTTGGGGATGGTCTTCGGCACTGACTCCTGTACAATGTCACGAAACTCCTTCCATATTTCTTCAGGCACTCTGTCTATCAGATACAATCCCCTGAATCTATTTGTCACTTCCACTGTATAATCATAATGGATTGGACTTAGGTCATACCTGAATGATCTACTGGTTTTCCATGCTTTCTTCAATTTAAGTCTGAATTTGGCAATAAGGAGTTCATGATCTGACCCAAAGTCATCTCCTTGTCTTGTTTTTGCTGACTGTATAGATGTATAGAGCTTCTTCCTTTTTGGCTGCAAAGAATATAATCAGTGTGGTTTTGTTATTGACCATCTGGTGATGTCCATGTGCAGAGTCTTCTCTTGTGTTGTTGGAAGAGGCTGTTTGCTATGATCAATGTGCTATCTTGGCAAAACTCTATTAGTCTTCACTCTGCTTCATTTTGTACTCCAAGGCCAAACTTGCCTGTTACTCCATGTATCTCTTGACTTCCTATTTTTCCATTTCAGCCCCTAATGATGAAAGTTACATCTTCTTTGGGTGGTAGTTCTAGACGGTCTTGTAGGTCTTCACAGAACCATTCAGCTTCAGCTTCTTCAGTGTTATTGGTTGGGGCATAGACTTGGATTACTGTGATACTGAGTGGTTTGCCTTAGAAATGAACAGAGATCATTCTGTCATTATTAAGATTGCACCCAAATACTGCATTTTGGACTCTTTTCTTGAGTATAAAGGCTACTCCATTTCTTCTAAGGGATTCTTGCTCACAGTAGTAGATATAATGGTTATCTGAATAAAATTCACCCATTCCAGTCCATTTTAGTTTGTTGATTCCTAAAATATTGATGTTCACTCTTGCATCTCCTTTTTGACCACTTCTAATTTACCTTGATTCATGGACTTAACATTCCCAGTTCATATGCAATATTGCTGTTTATACCATCGGACTTTGCAGACCAAAAGGGAGTGACAGAATAAAAAGTGATATAAGAATAAAAAATATAAGGACAATAATATCATTCAGACTTGAATGAGAGAGAGTTTTACAGACAAGCAAAAAATGAGAGAAGAACAAACAAAACCCAAAGTTAGTAGGAGAAAAGAAATAATAAAAATCAGGTCAGAAATAAATAAAATAAAGACTATAGAAAACAATAGAAAAAAATTTAAAAAAAGAAAACAATAGAAAAAATCAATGGTACTCGGAAAAACGTGGAAGGAGAAGATAAACTAAATCTGTAGTTTGACTCCAAGAAAAAAAAAAAGCATCCAATAAATAAAATAAAGGATTAAAGAGAATTTACATCCAAGTCACCCACACCCTTCAGCATGGCTTTGAGCTAGACCTTAAAGACCATACCTGTCCATACCTACCACGTGTGGGTGACTTTTGTTACCATTTCTGTGTTTCAGTAAAGTCTGAAACGCTGTTACCCATCTTTTATTCCTGTTAATAAGGGCATAAAATAACAACAAAAAGAGAGAGGTCACATACAACATCATGGAAATACATAGAATTATAATTATATGCCAATCAAATGGGCAACTTAGAAGCAGTGGATAAATTCCTAGAAAACTACAATATTCCAAGTTGGAATCAGAAAGAGAAAAATATGAATTGAACAATCACCAATAGTGAAATTAAATCAGTAATTAAAAAAATACTCCCAACAAACAGAAGTCCATGACCAGATGGTTTCATAGGTAAATTCTGCTAAATATTTAAACAAGATATCTAAACACATATTCTTCTCAAACTGTTCAAAACATTGAAGGGGAAGGAGTGCTTCCAAACACATTCTATGAGACAAGTATCATTGTAATGCAAAAGTCACTCTATCACAAAACAAAAGAAAGTTACAGACCAATATCACTGATGAATATAGATGGAAAATCCTCAACAAATAGTAGAAAACCCAAATCAACAGTACATTAAAAGGATCATATTAACATACTCAAGTGATTTATTTATTTATTTATTTGTAATCCCAGGGATGCAAGAATGGTTAAATGTCAGCAAACTAATCAATATGAAACATCATATTAACATATTGAAGAAAACTGTATAATAATCTCGAAAGACGATGAACAAGCTTTTAATAAAATTAAACATCCATGGCTGATTCATATCAATGTATGACAAAACCCACTGGGAAAAAAAATAATAATAATAAAAAAAACAAAATTAAACATCCATTGATGATTTAAAAAAATCTGAATAAATTGGGTATAGAAGGAAAACCTCAACATAATTATGACCATGTATGGGGCTTGCTGGGTAGCTCAGCTGGTAAAGAATCCTCCTGCAATTCAGGAGACTACGGTTCAATTCCTGGATCAGGAAGTTCCCCTGGAAAAGGTATAGGCTACCCACTCAAGTATTCTTGAGCTTCCCTGGTGGCTCAATTGGTAAATAAACCACTCACAATGAGGGAAACCTGGGTTCAATCCCTGGGTTGGGAAGATCCCTTGGTGGAGGGCATGGCAACCCACTCCAGTATTCTTGATTGGAGAATCTCCATGGACAGAGAACCCTGACGGGCTACAGTCCATGGTGTTGCAAAAAGTCGGACACAACTGAGCAACTAAGCACACAGGACACGACGTTCCCACAGCTAACATCAGACTAAATGGTAAAAAGTTGAAAGCATTTCCAGTAAGATCAGGAACAAGATAAAGATGTCCACTCTCATCAATTTTATTCAACATGGTATTGGAAGTCCTAGCCACAAAAATAAATAAATAATAAAAAGATAAACAGCATCCGAACTGTAAAGGAAGTAGTAAAGTTGTTTGCAGGTGACATGAGGCTCTATATAAAAAATTCTAAAGATACCACCAAAAAACAATAGAACTAACAAATGAATTCAGTAAAGTTGCAGGACACAAAATTAATATACAGGAACCTTTGACATTTATACATACTAACAACAAATTTTCAGAAAAAGAAATTTTGAAAAAAGCAATCTCATTTACAAGTGCATCAAAAAGAACAAAATAGGTAGTGAATAAACCTAACCAAGGAGGTAAAAATTCAGAAAACTATAAGACAATGATGAATGAAGACTTTGACATCCTTGATTAAGTTTATCCCTAAGTATTTAACTAAAAATAATTGAATACTTGATTTCACAACTAAGTTAACATGAAGGGATAGAGGTTTCCCAAGAACTTTTGCCTTCACACATGCAAAGCCTCCTCCATTATCAACATCTCCCACCAGAGTGGTACATATGTTGAAATTGGTAAAACTATATTGACACAACATTATCATCCAAAGTCTACAGGTTATCTTAGAGCTCACTCTTGGTGTATAGTCTATGAGTATAAAAAAAAAAAAGTGAAGTTGCTCAGCCATGTCCAACTCTTTGCGACCCCATGGACTATAGCCTACCAGGTTCTTCTATCCATGGGGTTTTCCAGGCAAGAATACTGGAGTGGGTTTCCAGTTCCTTCTCCAGGAGATCTTCCCAAACCAGGGATTGAACCCGGGTCTCTCGCATTGTAGGCAGACGCTTTATAGCCTGAGCCACCAGGATGTCTCTATGAGTATAAACAAATGCCCTATATTTGTTATATATATATATATATATATATATATATATATATATATATACATGATCTATATTATGCCTATTTATTTCTTACCCTCCCACACCCTTGGCAAACACTGACATTTTACCTTTTCTAGAACGTCATTGAATAGACAGCCTAATGTTACACCTAAAAGAACTGGAAACAGAAGAACGAAAAATTCCCAAAATTCATAGAAGGAAAGAAATCATAAAGATCTGAGCAGAAATGAATGACAAATAAATGAAAGAAACAATAGTAAAGATTAATGAAACTAGAATGTCATATAGTTGAAATCATGTAGTATATAGTTCTTCCGATAGATTTGTTTCACCTATTAAAATGCATTTAAAGTCTTCCATGCATTTTTGTGACTTGACAGCTTGTTTATTTCCAGTACTGAATACTCTCACATTGTATGAAAGTTCCACATTTTATTTATCCAGTCACCTACTGAAAGACATCTCGGTTATTTCCACATTTTGATAATCATGAATAAAGCTGTTAAAACATCTATATGTATAAATTTTTCAACCACCTTGAGTAAATACCAAGAGTGCTTTTGCTGAATTGTATGATAAAAGTATGTTTTGCTTTATAAGAAACTACAAAACTTTCTTCCAAAGTAGCTGTACCATTTTGCATTCCCACCAGGAATGAAGGAGAGCTCTGATTGCTCTGCAACCTCATTAGCATTCCATGTTGTCAGTATTCTGGATTTTGGCCAATGGAATAGATGTGCAGTGATGTCTTCTTGTTGTTTTAATTTGCATTTCCCTGTTGACATATGAAGGCTTCCCAGGTGGTGCTAGTAGTAAAGAACCCATTTGCCAATTCAGGAGATGTAAGAGACTTTATTATTTTGGGGAGCTCCAAAATCACTGCAGATGGTGACTGCAGCCATGAAATTAAGACTCTTGCTCCTTGGAAGAAAAGCTATGCCAACCTAGACGGCATATTAAAAAGCAGAGACATTACTTTGCCAACAAAGGTCTGTCTAGTCAAAGCTTTGTTTTTTCCAGTAGTCATGTATGGGTGTGAGAGTTGGACTATAAAGAAAGCTGAGCACCGAAGAACTGATGTTTTTGAACAGTGGTGTTGGAGAAGAATCTTGAGAGTCCCTTGGGCTGCAAGGAGATCAAACCAGTCAACCCTAAAGGAAATCGGTCCTGAATATTCATTGGAAGGACTTACCCTGAAACTGAAACTCCAATACTTTGGCCACCTGATGCAAAGAACTGACTCATTTGAAAAGACACTGATGCTGGGAAAGATTGAAGGCAGGAGGAGAAGAGGATGACACAGGATGAGATGGTTGGATGGCATCACCAACTTGATGGACATGAGTTTAGCAAGCTCCAGGAGTTGGTGTTTCACAAGGAAGCCTGGCGTGCTGCAGTTCATGGGGTTGCAAAGAGTTGGACACGACTGAGCAACTGAACTGAGCTGAAGAGATTCAGGTTCAGTACCTGGATTGGGAAGATCCCCTGGAGAAGGGCATGTCAGTCGCCTCCAGTATTCTTGCCTGAAGAATCCCATGGAGAGAAGAGCCTGGCGGGCTACAGTCCATAGTGTCGCAAAGGTCAGATATGACTGAAGCAACTTAGCACATATTCATGTCGACATTTGAAGTGAAGCATCTTTCAGTATGCTTATTAATCATCTGCATATCTTCTTTGATGAGGTATCTGGTAAGCACATGGGTCCCTTTTTTTTTTTTAATTGGATCATTGTGTTTTATTTATTTGCTTATGTTTTTTTGGTTTTTATTTATTCATTTATTATTTATTTTTTGCTATTGAGTTTGAAGAATTTTTTGTGTATTTTGGATAACAGTACTTTTTTTTTTTTAACAGTACTTTTACAGATGTATCTTTTACAAATATTTTCTCTCAGTCTATGAATTGTTTTTTCCTCTTTTCGTAATGTCTTTTTCAGAGCAGAAGTTTTTAATTTTGTGAAGTCTAGCTTATTCATTTTCTCTTTCATGAATTATGTCTTTGATGCTTTATCTAAAAAGATATTTCCACACTCAAGATCACTCAGACTTTCTCTTATGTTATCTTCTAGACTTTTCATAGTTTTACATTTGTTCAACACCATTGTTGAAAATGTATTTTAAATTTTTGATGCTGATATAAATAGGACTGAGGTTTTAAAAAAAAGGTTTTAGTATTGGTTGGTTTTTGGTATAGAGAAATAAACCTGATTTTCATGTCCTGTACCATTGCTGAATTCATTCATTAGTTCTAACTGATGTGTGTGAGTGTGTGTGTGCTGAGAAAAATGGTCAACTATGTGTGAAAGAATGAAATGAGAACACTTTCTAAAATCATACAAAAAATAAATTCAAAATGGATTGAGTGCTAAGTGTAAGACCATAAACTATAAAACTCTTAAAGGAACACAGGCAGAATATGAACATGGGAGGTGTGATTCAAGATGGAGTGGATACATGTATACCTGTGGCCAATTCGTGTTGAGGTATGGCAGAAGCCACTACAATAATGCAATTATACTCTAATTAAAATGTATAAATAAATTTTAAAATATTTAAAAAGAAAAATTAATTTCCACTGTTACAGTACATGGATGTATTAATTTTGTAGATTTGTGGGGGGAGAAGAATACAAACTGGAATCAAGATTGCTGGGAGAAATATCAATAACCTCAGATATGCAGATGACACTGCCCTTATGGAAAAAAGTGAAATAGAACTAAAGAGCCTCTTGATGAAAGTGAAAGAGGAGAGTAAAAAAGTTGTCTTAAAGCTTAACTTTCAGAAAACTAAGATCATGGTATCCGATCCCATCTCTTCATGGCAAATAGATGGCAAAACAGTGGAAACAGTGGCTGACTTTATTTTTCTGGCCTCCAAAATCACTGTAGATGGTGATTGCAGCCAGGAAATTAAAAGAGGTGTACTCCTTGGAAGGAAAGTTATGACCAACCTAGACAGCATATTAAAAAGCAGATACATTACTTTGCCAGCAAAGGTCCATTTAGTCAAGGCTATGGTTTTTCCAGTGGTCATGTATGGATGTGAGAGTTGGACTATAAAGAAAGCTGAGTGCCAGAGAATTGATGCTTTTGAACTGTGATGTTGGAGAAGACTCTTGAGAGTCCCTTGGACTACAAGGAGATCCAACCAGTCCATCCTAAAGGAGATCAGTCCTGGGTGTTCATTGGAAGGACTGATGTTTAAGCTGAAACTCCAATACTTTGGCCACCTGATGCAAAGAGCTGACTCATTAGAAAAAACCCTGATGCTGGCAAAGATTGAGGGCAGGAGGAGAAGGGGACGACAGAGGCTGAGATGGTTAGAAGGCATCACCAACTCAATGGAGACATGGGTTTGGGTGGACTCCGGGAGTGGGTGATGGACAGGGAGGCCTGACGTGCTGCAGTTCATGGGGTCACAGAGAGTTAGACATGACTGAGCGACTGAACTGAACTGAACTGAAGAAAATAACATGTTTGCCTTCAAGTAAATAAAAGGACATTGTTCAAAAATTGAGAAAAACATTTTCTTATTATACTGTAGTCACTCTTATTGTGAGGATTGAGGTGGTAAAATGCCTACATAATAAGATGAAATGAGGTGAATGATGTAGGCATTGTAGTATAGCCCCAGGTTACTATTGACCTTCCAATAACACATCAGAATGCAGATAAATCTATTTCAGATGATTGAATACCATGGATCCATGATGATGTTAATGGTTGGATGTCAGGAGCAGATGATCACAATGTTGGGAAAATTGAGCAAGAAGGAGCAAAATGGCATGTGATTCAACACACTACTCATAATAGCATGCAATTTAAAACTACAGTTCAGCTAAGCTTAGTCACTCAGTCGTGTCCGACTCTTTGCAACCCCAGGGACTGCAGCACCCCAAGCCTCCCTGTCCTTCATTGACTCCTGGAGCTTGCTCAAACTCATGTCCATTGAGTCAGTGATGCCATCCAACCAGCTCAACCTCTGTCGTCCCCTTCTCCTCTCACCTTCAATCTTTCCCAGCATCAGGGTCTTTTCCAATGAGTCAACTCCTCGCATCAGGTGGCCAAAGTATTGGAGTTTCAACATCAGTCTTTCCAATGAACACCCAGGGCTGATCTCCTTTAGAGTGGACTGGTTGGATCTCCTTGCAGTCCAAGGGACTCTCAAGAGTCTTCTCTAACACCACAGTTCAAAAGCATCAATTTTTCAGTGCTCAGATTTCTTCACAGTCCAACTCTCACATCCATACATGACCACTGGAAAAACCCTTGACTAGATGTACCTTTGTTGGCAAAATATTGTATCTGCTTTTTAATATGCTGTCTAGGTTGGTCATAACTTTTCTTCCAAGGAACAAGTGTATTAATTTCATGGCTGCAATCACCATCTGTAGTGGTTTTGGAGCCCTAAATATAAAGTCTGACACTGTTTCCCCATCTATTTCCTATGAAGTGATGGGACAAGATGCCATTATCTTAGTTTTCTTAATGTTGAGCTTTAAACCAACTTTTTCACTCTCCTCTTTCACTTTCATCAAGAGGATCTTTAGTTTCTTCTTCACTTTCTGCCATAAGGGTGATGTCATCAGCATAGCTGAGGTTACTGGTATTTCTCGAAGCAATATTGATTCCAGCTTGTGCCTCTTCCAGTCCAGTGTTTCTAATGACATAATCTAATGATATAAGTTAAATAAGCAGGGTGACAATATATAGCCTTGAAGTACTCCTTTCCTAATTTGAAACCAGTCTATTGCTCCATGTCCATTTCTAACTATTGCTTCCTGACCTGCATACAGATTTCTCAAGAGGCAGGTCAGGTGGTCTGGTATTCCCATCTCTTTCAGAATTTTCACAGTTTATTGTGATTCACACAGTCAAACGTTTTGGCATAGTCAATGAAGCATAAATAGATGTTTTTCTGCAACTCTCTTGCTTTTTTGATGATCCAACAGATGTTGGCAATTTGATCTCTAGTCCCTCTGCCTTTTTTAAATCCAGCTGGAATATCTGGCAGTTCATGGTTCACATACTGTTGAAGCCTGACTTGCAGAATTTTGACCATTACTTTACTAGCGTTTGAAATGAGTTCAATTGTGCAGTAGCTTGAGTATTCTGTTGGCATTGCCTTCCTTTGGGATTGGAATGAAAACTGACCTTTTCTAGTCCTGTGGCCACTGCTGAGTTTCTCAAATTTGCTGGCATATTGAGTGTAGCACTTTCAGAGCATCATCTTTTAGGATTTGAAATAGCTCAACTGGAATTCCATCACCTCCAGTAGCTTTGTTCGTTGTGATGCTTCCTAATGCCCACTTGACTTTGCATTCCAGGATATTTGGCCCTAGGTGAGTGATCACACCATTCTGGTTGTCTGGATCATGAAGATCATTATTGCATAGTTCTTCTGTGCATTTTTGTCACCTCTTATTAATTCTCTCTTCTTCTGTTAGGTCCACAACACTTCTGTCCTTTATTATGCCCATCTATGCACGAAATGTTCCCTTGATATCTCTAATTTTCTTGAAGAGATCTCTAGTCTTTCTCATTCTATTTTTTTCCCCTCTATTTCTTTGTACTGATTACTAAGGTAGACTTTCTTATCTCTCCTTGCTATTCTTTGGAAGTCTGCATTCAAATGGGTATATCTTTCCTTTTCTCCTTTGCTTTTCACTTATCCTCTTTTCTCAGCTATTAGTAAGGCTTCCAACGACAGCTATTTGTTTTTTTGTATTTCTTTTTCTTAGGGATGGTTTGATTCCTGTCTCCTGTACAATGTCATGAACCTCCATCCATAGTTCTTCAGGAACTCTATCAGATCTAGTCCCTTGAATCTGTTTCTCATAAGCTATTTGATTTAGGTCATACCTGAATGGTCTAGTAGTTTTCCCTACTTTATTCAATTTAAGTCTGAATATGGCAATAAGGAATTCATGACCTGAGCCACAGTCAGATCCCGGTCTTGGTTTTGCTGACTGTATAGAGCTTCTCCATCTTTGGCTGCAAAGAATATAATCAATCTGATTTTGGGGTTGACCATCTGGTGATGTCCATGTGTAGAGTCTTCTCTTGTGTTGTTGGAAGAGGGTGTTTGCTATGACCAGTGCGTTCTCTTGGCAAAACTCTACTAGCCTTTGCCCTGCTTCATTCTGTACTCCAAGGCCAAATTTGCCTGTTTCTCCAGGTGTTTCTTGACTTCCTACTTTTCCATCCCTCTCGCCTATAATGAAAAGGACATCTTCTTTGGGTGTTCGTTTTAGAAGATCTCTTAGTTCTTCATAGAACCATTCACCTTCAGCTTCTTCAGGATTACTGGTCAGGGCATAAATTTGGATTACTATGATATTGAATGGTTTGACTTGGAAATGAACAGAGATCATTCTGTCATTTTTGAGGTTGCATCCAAGTACTGCATTTCAGACTCTTTTGTTCACTATGACTGCCCTATTTCTTCTAAGGGATTCTTGCCCATAATAGTAGGTATAATGGTCATCTGAATTAAATTCACCCATTCCAGTCCTTTTTAGTTTGCTGATTCCTAAAATATCGATGTTCTCTCTTGCCATGTCTTGTTTAACCACTTCCAATTTTCCTTGATTCATGGATCTAACATTCCATGTTCCTATGTATTATTGCTCTTTGTGGCATCAGACTTTGCTTCTATCACCAGCCACAACCACAACTGGGTGTTGTTTTTTTCTTTGGCTCCGTTTCTTCATTCTTTCTGGAGTTATTTCTCCAGTGATCTCCAGTAGCATATTGGGCACCTTCCAATCTGGGGAGTTCATCTTTCAGTGTCCTATGTTTTTCCCTTTTTATATTGTTCTTGGAGGTATCAAGGCAAGAATACTGAAGTGGTTTGCCATTCCCTTCTCCAGTGGACCACATTTTTTCAGAACTCTCCACCATGACCCATCCGTCTTGGGTGGACCTACATAGCATTGCTCTTAGTTTCATTGAGTTAGACAAGGCTGTGGTCCATGTGATCTGGTTGGTTACTTTTCTGTTACTGTGGTTTTTAGCCTGTCTGCCCTCTGATGGAGAAGGAAAAGAGGCTTATGGAAATTTCATGATGGGAAAGACTGACTGAGGGAGAAACTGGATCTTTTTCTGATGAGGGGGCCAAGCTCAGTAAATCTTTAATCCAATTTTCTCTTGATGGGTGGATCTGTGTTCTCTCCCTGTTATTTACCTGGGATCAAACTATGGTGGAGGTAATGAAGATATTGGCAACCTCCTTCAAAAGGTCCCATGCATGTACTGCTACACTCAGTGCCCCCACCCTGTAGCATTCCACCATGAACACACGCCTCCCCTGGAGACTCCTGGACAGTCCCAGGAAAGTATGGGTCAGTCTCTTGTGGAATCACTGCTTCTTTATCCTGGGTCCTGGTGTGCACAAGGTTCTGTTTGTGCCCTCCAAAAGGCTATTTCCCGGTCCCGTGTAAGTTCTGGCAACTCTATAGTGGGATTAATGGCGACCTTCTCCAAGAGGGCTTATGTCATTCCCAAGTCTGCTGCAACCCAGAGCCCCTGTCCTTGTGGCAGTCCACTGCTGGCCCATACCTCCCCAGGAGATGCTCATACACAGTTCTGTTTCACTCTGTCTGGGGTCTCTTTGTCCTGGTGCACACAAGGTATGTTTGAGCCTTCTGAGCATCTCTGGTGGGAATGGGGTTTGATTCTAAATGCAAAATCGCCCCTCCTACCATCTTGGTGGGGCTTCTCCTTTGCCCTTGGACACGGGGTATCTCCTTGCAGCCACTCCAGCATCACACAGCCTCCGCTTCAGTGCCTACCATCTTGTTGGGGATTCTCTGATCTTGGACATGGGGTATCTTCTCTCAGCTACTCCAGCGCCACACAGCTGCCACTCCAATGCTGCTCAGCTGCCAATTTAAAACTTATGGATTTTTAATTTCGTTCTAGAATTTTCCATTTAATATTTGTGGACCATGGATAACTGAAACTGCATAAAATAAAAACAAAAATGAGGGGGAACTACTGTTTGTTGAACCATTCTTGAATCACATGGATGGATTCCAATTTTTCACAGCATATTATCCTTTAATGTACAGTTGAATTTGGTTTTCTAATATTTTGTTGAGGGTTTTGCATGTATGGTTTCAGGGATTTGGGTTTGTAGTTTCTTTAATTTCATATTTTTTAGTTTTGATATCATCGTGATACTGGTCTCACAAAATGAATTTGGAAGTATTACCTCATCTTCTATATTTTGGGAGCGTTTAAGAATTGCCATTAATTTTGTTTAAATGATTGGTAGAATTCACCAGTGGAACCGTCTGGTACTGGTCTTTTCTTTGTTGGGGAATGTTTTTCATATTATTTAAATATCCTGTTTTAATATTGGTCTGCTCAGAATTTCTATTTCTGTATAATATGGTATTGGTAAGTGGTAAGTCTACACATTTATCCATTTCTTCTAGGTTGTCTGATTTGTTGACACATATTTTTCATAATAGTCTCTCATAATCTTTTCTGTTTCTGTGCCATCCATCAATTGTAATGTCTCCTCTTTCATATGTGATTTAATTTATTTTGATGTTCTAGCTTTTCTTCATGTTTAGTGAAGCTAAATATTTGTCATTTTTAATCTTTCATAAAACTAACTTCAAGTTTTGTCATTTTTAAAGTTGTTTTTCTATTTTTAATTTCAGTTATTTCTGCTCTAATTGTTGTTTTCTTTCCTTTGCTAGCTTTCACTTTGGGATTTTTTTCTACTTTTTTGAGGTATAAAATAAAGTTTTAATTTGAAATCTTTATTAATATTTTCAGTATAATTGTTCATCACTATAAATTGCCTTCTAAGCACTGATTTTGCTGTACTTTGTTAAGTTCAGTATGTTGTATTTTTGGTTTTGATTGTCTTTAAGCTATTTTCTAATTTATATTTTCACTTATTCTCTGATCCAAAGGTTTTTCAAGAGTGTATTATTTATAATGATCACCCATGTATGTGGGAGCCCTCTGAAGTAATGGAAATTTCCATATTTTTCTGTGGATATTGGTTACAAAATATATTCATATGCAAAAGTATGTTGAGCTATTCATGTAATATGTATGTACTTCATGTAAGTTATATCTCAATTTTTATAATATAACAAGTTATTGGAAAAATTGGTCTTCTGTTTTATTTGTTTTTTTTATTTTTTTATTATTATTATTATTTTTTTTTCCAGTGGGTTTGTCATACATTGATATGAATCAGCCATGGATTTACATGTATTCCCAATCCTGATCCCCCCTCCCACCTCCCTCTCCACCCGATTCCTCTGGGTCTTCCCAGTGCACCAGGCCGGAGCACTTGTCTCATGCATCCCACCTGGGCTGGTGATCTGTTTCACCATAGATAGTATACATGCTGTTCTTTTGAAATATCCCACCCTCACCGTCTCCCACAGAGTTCAAAAGTCTGTTCTGTATTTCTGTGTCTCTTTTTCTGTTTTGCATATAGGGTTATCGTTATCACCTTTCTAAATTCCATATATATGTGTTAGTATGCTGTAGTGTTCTTTATCTTTCTGGCTTACTTCACTCTGTATAATGGGCTCCAGCTTCATCCATCTCACTAGGACTGGTTCAAATGAATTCTTTTTAATGGCTGAGTAATATTCCATGGTGTATATGTACCACAGCTTCCTTATCCATTCATCTGCTGATGGGCATCTAGGTTGCTTCCATGTCCTGGCTATTATAAACAGTGCTGCGATGAACATTGGGGTGCACGTGTCTCTTTCCATTCTGGTTTCCTCAGTGTGTATGCCCAGAAGTGGGATTGCTGGGTCATATGGCAGTTTTATTTCCAGTTTTTTAAGAAATCTCCACACTGTTTTCCATAGTGGCTGTACTAGTTTGCATTCCCACCAACAGTGTAAGAGGGTTCCCTTTTCTCCACACCCTCTCCAGCATTTATTGCTTATAGACTTTTGGATAGCAGCCATCCTGACTGGTGTGTAATGGTACCTCATTGTGGTTTTGATTTGCATTTCTCTAATAATGAGTGATGTTGAGCATCTTTTCATGTGTTTGTTAGCCATCTGTATGTCTTCTTTGGAGAAATGTCTGTTTAGTTCTTTGGCCCATTTTTTGATTGGGTCATTTATTTTTCTGGAATTGAGCTGCAGGAGTTGCTTGTATATTTTTGAGATTAATCCTTTGTCTGTTTCTTCATTTGCTATTATTTTCTCCCAATCTGAGGGCTGTCTTTTCACCTTACTTATAGTTTCCTTTGTAGGACAAAAGCTTTTAAGTTTCATTAGGTCCCATTTGTTTAGTTTTGCTTTTATTTCCAATATTCTGGGAGGTGGGTCATAGAGGATCTTGCTGTGATTTATGTCAGAGAGTGTTTTGCCTATGTTCTCCTCGAGGAGTTTTATAGTTTCTGGTCTTACATTTAGATCTTTAATCCATTTTGAGTTTATTTTTGTGTATGGTGTTAGAAAGTGTTCTAGTTTCATTCTTTTACAAGTGGTTGCCCAGTTTTCCCAGCACCACTTGTTAAAGAGGTTGTCTTTTTTCCATTGTATATCCTTGCCTCCTTTGTCAAAGATAAGGTGTCCATAGGTTCGTGGATTTATCTCTGGGCTTTCGATTCTGTTCCATTGATCTATATTTCTGTCTTTGTGCCAGTACCATACTGTCTTGATGACTGTGGCTTTGTAGTAGAGTCTGAAGTCAGGCAGGTTGATTCCTCCAGTTCCATTCTTCTTTCTCAAGATTACTTTGGCTATTCGAGGTTTTTTGTATTTCCATACAAATTGTGAAATTCTTTGGTCTAGTTCTGTGAAAAACACCGTTGGTAGCTTGATAGGGATTGCATTGAATCTATAGACTGCTTTGGGTAGAATAGCCATTTTGACAATGTTGATTCTTCCAATCCATGAACACAGTATGTTTCTCCATCTGTTTGTGTCCTCTTTGATTTCTTTCATCAGTGTTTTATAGTTTTCTATGTATAGGTCTTTTGTTTCTTTAGGTAGATATACTCCTAAGCATTTTATTCTTTTTGTTGCAATGGTGAATGGTATTGTTTCCTTAATTTCTCTTTCTGTTTTTTCAGTGTTAGTATATAGGAATGCAAGGCATTTCTGTGTGTTAATTTTATATCCTGCAACTTTACTATATTCATTGATTAGTTCTAGTAATTTTCTGGTAGAGTCTTTAGGGTTTTCTATATAGAGGATCATGTCATCTGCAAACAGTGAGAGTTTTACTTCTTCTTTTCCTATCTGGATTCCTTTTACTTCTTTTTCTGCTCTGATTGCTGTGGCCAGAACTTCCAACACTATGTTGAATAGTAGTGGTGAGAGTGGGCACCCTTGTCTTGTTCCTGATTTCAGGGGAAATGCCTTCAATTTTTCACCATTGAGGGTGATGCTTGCTGTGGGTTTGTCATATATAGCTTTTATTATGTTGAGGTATGTTCCTTCTATTCCTGCTTCTTGGAGAGTTTTAATCATAAATGAGTGTTGAATTTTGTCAAAGGCTTTCTCTGCATCTATTGAGATAATCATATGGTTTTTATCTTTCAATTTGTTAATGTGGTGTATTACATTGATTGATTTGTGGATATTAAAGAATCCTTGCATTCCTGGGATAAAGCCCACTTGGTCATGGTGTATGAATTTTTTAATATGTTGTTGGATTTTGTTTGCTAGAATTTTGTTAAGGATTTTTGCATCTATGTTCATCAGTGATATTGGCCTGTAGTTTTCTTTTTTTGTGGCATCTTTGTCTGGTTTTGGAATTAGGCTGATGGTGGCCTCATAGAATGAGTTTGGAAGCTTACCTTCATCTGCAATTTTCTGGAAGAGTTTGAGTAGGATAGGTGTTAGCTCTTCTCTCAATTTTTGGTAGAATTCAGCTGTGAAGCCATCTGGTCCTGGGCTTTTGTTTGCTGGAAGATTTTTGATGACAGTTTCGATTTCCTTGCTTGTGATGGGTCTGTTAAGATCTTCTATTTCTTCCTGGTTCAGTTTTGGAAAGTTATACTTTTCTAAGAATTTGTCCATTTCATCCAAGTTGTCCATTTTATTGGCATAGAGCTGCTGGTAGTAGTCTCTTATGATCCTTTGTATTTCAGTGTTGTCTGTTGTGATCTCTCCATTTTCATTTCTAATTTTGTTAATTTGGTTCTTCTCTCTCTGTTTCTTAATGAGTCTTGCTAATGGTTTGTCAATTTTGTTTATTTTTTCAAAAAACCAGCTTTTAGCTTTGTTGATTTTTGCTATGGTCTCTTTAGTTTCTTTTGCATTTATTTCTGCCCTGATTTTTAAGATTTCTTTCCTTCTGCTAACTCTGGGGTTCTTCATTTCTTCCTTCTCTAATTGCTTTAGGTGTAGAGTTAGGTTATTTATTTGGTTTTTTTCTTGTTTCTTGATGTAAGCCTGTAATGCTATGAACCTTCCCCTTAGCACTGCTTTTACAGTGTCCCATAGGTTTTGGGTTGTTGTGTTTTCATTTTCATTCATTTCTATACATATTTTGATTTCTTTTTTGATTTCTTCTATGATTTGTTGGTTATTCAGAAGCGTGTTATTTAGCCTCCAGGTGTTTGAATTTTTAACAATTTTTTCCCTGTAATTGAGATCTAATCTTACTGCACTATGGTCAGAAAAGATGACTGGAATGATTTCAATTTTTTTGAATTTTCCAAGACCAGATTTAGGGCCCAGGATGTGATCTATTCTGGAGAATGTTCCGTGTGCACTTGAGAAAAAGGTGAAGTTGATTGTTTTGGGGTGAAATGTCCTATAGATATCAATTAGGTCTAGCTGGTCCATTGTGTCATTTAAAGTTTGTGTTTCCCTGTTAATTTTCTGTTTAGTTGATCTATCCATAGTTGTGAGTGGGGTATTAAAGTCTCCCACTATTATTGTGTTACTATTAATTTCCTCTTTCATACTCGTTAGTGTTTGCCGTACATATTGCGGTGCTCCTATGTTGGGTGCATATATATTTATAATTGTTATATCTTCTTCTTTGATTGATCCTTTGATCATTATGTAGTGTCCTTCTTTGTCTCTTTTCACAGCTTTTATTTGAAAGTCTATTTTATCTGATATGAGTATTGCGAGTCCTGCTTTCTTTTGGTCTCCATTTGCATGAAATATTTTTTTCCAGCCCTTCACTTTTAGTCTGTATGTGTCTCTTGTTTTGAGGTGGGTCTCTTGTAGACAGCATATATGGGGGTCTTGTTTTTGTATCCATTCAGCCAATCTTTGTCTTTTGGTTGGGGCATTCAACCCATTTACATTTAGGGTAATTATTGATAGGTGTGGTCCCGTTGCCATTTACTTTGTTGTTTTGGGTTCACGTTTATACAACCTTTCTGCATTTCCTGTCTAGAGAAGATCCTTTAGCATTTGTTGAAGAGCTGGTTTGGTGGTGCTGAATTCTCTCAGCTTTTGCTTATCTGTAAAGCTTTTGAATTCTCCTTCATATCTGAATGAGATCCTTGCTGGGTACAGTAATCTAGGTTGTAGGTTATTCTCTTTCATTACTTTCAGGACGTCCTGCCATTCCCTTCTGGCCTGGAGGGTTTCTATTGATAGATCAGCTGTTATCCTTATGGGAATCCCTTTGTGTGTTATTTGTTGTTTTTCCCTTGCTGCTTTTAATATTTGTTCTTTGTGTTTGATCTTTGTTAGTTTGATTAATATGTGTCTTGGGGTGTTTCGCCTTGGGTTTATCCTGTTTGGGACTCTCTGGGTTTCTTGGACTTGAGTGGCTATTTCCTTCCCCATTTTAGGGAAGTTTTCAGCTATTATCTCCTCGAGTATTTTCTCATGGCCTTTCTTTTTGTCTTCTTCTTCTGGAACTCCTATGATTCGGATGTTGGGGCGTTTCACAGTGTCCCAGAGGTCCCTGAGGTTGTCCTCATTTCTTTTGATCCTTTTTTCTTTTTTTCTCTCTGCTTCATTTATTTCCACCATTTTATCTTCTACCTCACTTATCCTATCTTCTGCCTCCGTTATTCTACTCTTGGTTCCCTCCAAAGTGTTTTTGATCTCATTCATTGCATTATTCATTTTTAATTGACTCTTTTTTATTTCTTCTAGGTCTTTATTAAACAGTTCTTGAATCTTTTCAATCTTTGTTTCCAGGCTATTTATCTGTAACTCCATTTTGTTTTCAAGATTTTGGATCATTTTTATTATCATTATTCTAAATTCTTTTTCAGGTAGATTCCCTATCTCCTCCTCTTTTGTTTGACTTGGTGGGCATTTTTCATGTTCCTTTACCTGTTGGGTATTTCTTTGCCTTTTCATCTTGTTTAGATTGCTGTATCTGGAGTGGGCTTTCTGTATTCTGGAGGTCTGTGGTTCCCTAAGGTGTGCTTTTTTCAATTTCCATATATTTGTGACTTTCCCTGTTTTCTTTGGTTACTGATTTCTAGTTTAATCCACTGAGGTCAAAACATATGGTTGGAATAATTTCAACCTTGTTAAATTTTTAATGCTTATTTTGTGACCAATCTTGTGATCTTTCCTAGAGGAAGTTTTGTGTGTATTTGAAAGAAATGCATATTCTGCTACTGTTAGATGGAATATTCTTTGTAAATCTGCTAGATGAAATTGATCTACATTGCTACTAGAGTGTGCTGTTTCTTTATTCATTTTCTATCTGGATGATTTATGCATTATGGAAAGTACAGTATCAGAGTTTCCTACTATTATAGTATTTCTGTCTATTTCTCCCTTTAATTCTGTTAATGTTGGCTTTATATAGTGTTCTTATATTGGGCGCATATATATTTATAATTGCTATATCTTCTTTTTGAATCAATCCTTTTATCATTATGTAATGACCTATTTTTTCTCTTTGACAGATTTTTCTTAGCAAATGTTGTCTAATATACATGTAGCCACATCTACTTTCCTTTGGTTATCATTTACATGACATATCTTTTTTACTCCCACTCACTTCCAGCCTATGCTGCTGCTGCTGCTAAGTCACTTCAGTCGTGTCTGAACTCTGTGTAACCCCATAGACGGCAGCCCAACAGGCTCCGCCGTCACTGGGATTCTCCAGGCAAGAACACTGGAGTGGGTTGCCATTTCCTTCTCCAATGCATGAAAGTGAAAAGTGAAAGTGAAGTCATTCAGTCATGTCCGACTCTTCACAACCCCATGGACTGCAGCCTACCAGGCTCCACCATCCATGGGATTTTCCAGGCAAGAGTACTGGAGTGGGTTGTCATTGCCTTCTCTGATACCTGTCCTTAAATCTAAAGTTGAGTCTCAATCTTTCTTGTTCAAGATGACAGAGTAGAAGGCCATGTACTCATCTCCTGTTGGGAGAGCACCAAAATCACAACTAGCTGCTGGAACAACTAACAAGAGGATGCTGGAACGCAGCAAAAAAAGATACCCCATGTCTAATAGGCACAGAAGAAGCTGCAATGAGATGGTAGAAGGAGTGAAAACAGGATAAAATCAAATCCCATGTCTGTCAGGTGGGTGACCCACAATGTGGGCAGTAATAATAGCAATAATAGCAAAGAAGTTTTCCCATTGTTGTGAAGTTTCTGAGACTCATGTCATATTTCCCAGACTAGGGATCTGGCAAAAGGACTGGGCAACCCCAAGTAAAATGATTTTCAAAGCCAGTGGAATTTGATTACAAGTCTTTCACAGGACTGTGGGGAGACATATTGCACTTTTGGAAGGCACAAACAAACTCTTGTACATGCCAAGACCCAGGGAAAAGGGGAAGTGACCCCACAGGACACTGAACCAGAACCATCTGCTAGCACTGGCGGGTCTAATGTGATGGAGTTGGTTGACAGTGGCTAATCGCAGTGATGGGGGAATTGGCAGCAGCATTCCTGAAAGGCAACTAATGGAGTAAGTCCTATTGAAGGTCACCATTAACCCTACCATAGAGCCCATAGACTCCAGGATTGAGTTGTCTCAGACCAAACAACTAACAGGGACAGAGTTCAACTCCACACATAAGCAGAAAATTAAAGTTTACTGAGAAAGGCCTTGTCCACCAGAGCAATACCCAGTTTTTTGTACCATGAGTCCCTCCTGTTAGGAAGTTTATACAAGCCTTTTAGCCTCATCTACCAGAAGGAAAAGAGAAGAAGCTAGAAAAACCACAATCCAATAGCAGCAAGGACAAAAACAACATTGCTTTTGTACTGTCATTCAGTCATGTCCGACTCTTTGCAACTCCATGGACTACAGCACGCCAGGATTCCCTGTCTTTCATCAACTTCTGGAGCTTGCTCAAACTCATGTCCATTGAGTCAGTGATCCTATCTAACCATCTCATCCTCTGTCACCCGCTTCTCCTCCCACCTTCAATCTTTCCCAGCATCAGGATCTTTTCCAATGAGTCAGCTCTTCACATCAGGTGGCCAAAGTATTGGAACTTAAGTGTCAGCATCCATCCTTCCAATGAATACTCAGGGTTGATTTCCTTTAAGATTGACTGGCTTGGTCTCCTTGCTCTCTAAGTGACTCTCAAGAGTCTTCTCCAGAGGGGGGATCCTAAGATGACTGAGGAATAGGATGGGGAGACCACTTTCTCCTCTACAAGTTCATTGAAAGATCATTTTAATGCTGAGCAAATACCACAAAACAACTTCTGAACACTGGCAGAGGACATCAGGCACCCAGAAAAGCAGCTCATTCTCTTGGAAAGGAGGTAGAACAAAATATAAAAGATAAAAAGAGGGACAAAAGAGTTAGGGATGGAGACCCATCCTGGGGAGGTAGTTGTGAAGGAAGAAAAGTTTCTAAACACCAGGAAACCCTCTAACTGCTGGGTGTGTGGGGAGGTTTGGAATCTCAGAGGGCAATGTAACCGGGAGGAAAAAAAAAAAAACAAAAACACAGATTACACACCTAATCACAACTCCCAGCAGAGAAGTAGTCCAGATGCTCGTGTCCGCCACCAGCAAGCAGAGGCTGAACAGGGAGTCACGGGCTGCATTTTTTTGGGTAAGGACCAGGCCTGAATGCCCTGAGGAAAATCTGAGGGAGCTAATGTGAAATAACAACCCAAACCATGGGATAGCCAGAGAGAAAGAAAAAAATGAGAGAGAAAGAGAGAGAGAGCGAACTTTCCCACAGAAAGCTCTAACCTAAGGCACTGCCGGGCCACTCACAAAACAAAGGACTGAGCGAATACCAGAGGAGAGCTAGCCGCCTGCACCCAGCCCATCCCCCACCAGAGACAGAGAGGCAGGCGGGCAACACCCAGAGCCGGAGGGCGAGGGGCAATTTCACCCCTAGAGACAGCATCCTCTACCAATCTGCGAGCAGGCTCCCAGTTGCTAACCAAGTCTTCCTGGGATCCTGGATGGTTGACATCCACCAGGAGGGCCACAGCCAAGGATCAGCTCCCCAGAGGAGACAAACAGCACACCTGAGACGGAACTCCTGCTGCACACCCAGGAAACCCAGTGGCTGGGACCAGGGAGGTGGTAAGACGCACCCCCCACCCAGGTAGAGTGAGCTCACCAAGCACCTAGTCACCTGAGCTGCTCAGACCTGGGAAGGGCACAAAACACAGGCCCAAGCGAGTCTGTGCCCTTGTGGACTACCCAAGACCTGAACCTGAGTGGCTTAGACCTGGGAAGTGCACAAAACCCAGGGCCCGCTTTAGACAGTTCCTCTGCAGAGCAACCTGGAACCTGAGCAGTGTAAACCAGGAAAGCACACATGCTGTGAATGGGCACAAACTCAGTGTGGCCCAGGCAATGTGAACATTCCCCACAAACGCCAGTGATATTTGTTTGCAGAGTTCCTCCCTCCCCACAGCACAACTGAACAAGTGAGCCTAAATAAGTGACCACTTTTGCCCCCTTGTGTCAGGGCGGGAATTAGACACTGAAGAGACTTGCAAACAGAAGAAACCAAAATAAACAAAGAGGGAACTGCTTTGGAAGTGACAGGTGCAACAGATTAAAACCCTCTAGTTAGCACTGAATATATTGGAAGGGGCCTATAAACCTTGAGAAGTAAAAGCTGGAACAAGGAACTATCTGAAACTGGACTGACCCTACACTGTCCTCAACAGTTCCAGACAAATTCCTAAATACAATTTACTAATATCATTTAATTTTTAAAAATTTATTTAATTTTTAAATTCTTTATCACTCCTTTAATTTTCATTTTTATAACCATTACCTTGCAAAAATATCCTATTTTAAAATTAATTTACATATATAATTTTTATAATTTTTGTGATTTTTTAAATATTTTATTTTTGAGAGTATAACTTCTACTCTAGATTTTTAATCTTTGCTTTTTGGTATTTTTTTTAAAATCAATTTAATACCTTTAAGCATCCAATATTCAGTACCCATTTTTACTTAGGAGTGTGATTACTGGCTTGATTACCCTGTCCCCCTTTTGACTCTCCTTTTTCTCCCCTAGGTCACGTCTATCTCTTCCCTCCCCCTTCTCTTCTCTACCCAACTCTGTGAACCTCTTTGGGTATTCTGGGCTATATACTTATGGAACTGAGTACTGGCTAGATCTGATTCAATCCTTTTGATTCCCCCTATTCTCCTCCTGGTCACCTCTATCTCCTTCCTCCCACTTCTCTTCTCCATGTTATTCTGCGAACCTCTCTGGGTGTCCCTCACTGTAGAGAATCTTTTCTCCGCTAACCTAGAAGTGCAGTATGGATGGAGAAGTCTTGAGGCTACTGTAAGAATAAGATGGAAAACCAAAGGCAGGAGGCTTAAATCCAAAATTTGAGAACTCAAGAAAAGTCCTGACTCCAGGGAACATTATTGGACAAGAGCTCATCCAAAAACCACGATACTTACACTGAAATCAAGATCCACCCAAGAGCCAACAAGTTTCAGAGCAAGACATACCAAGGTAATTCTCCAACAACGCAGGAACATAGCCCTAAGTATTAAAATTCAGGTGGCCAAAGGTCACACCAAAGCCACAGACACCTCAAAACTCACTACTGGACACTTCATTGCACTCCAGAGAGAAGAGATCGAGCTCAACCCACCAGAACACTGACACAAGTTTCCCTAACCAGGAAACCTTGAAAAGTTACTCATCCAGCCCTACCCACAGGGAGGAACCTCCACAATAAAGAGGAACCACAATCTTCCAGCATACAGAAAGGCCACCCCAAACACAGCAATCTAAACTAGACGAAAAGGCAGAGAAATATGCAGCAGGTAAAGGAACATGATAAATGCCCAGCAAACCAAAGAGGAAGAGATAGTGAGTCTACCTGAAAAATAATTCAGAAGAAAGGTAGTAAAAAATGATCCAAAATCTTGAAAACAAAATGGAGTTTCAGATAAATATTCTGGAAACAAGGATTGAGAAGATGCAAGAAAGTTTAAGAAGGACCTAGAAGAAATAAAAGAGTCCATCAATAATAAATAATGCAATAACTGCAATAAAAAACACTCTGGAGGGAACCAACAGTAGAATAACGGAAGCAGAAGTTAGGATAAGTGAGGTAGAAGATAGAATGGTAGAAATAAATGAAACAGAGAGGAAAAAAGAAAAAGAGGAAAACCTCAGAGACTTCTGGGACAATGTCAAATGCCCCAACATTCGATTCATAGGAGTCCCAGAAGAAGAAGACAAAAAGAAAGGCCATGAGAAAATACTTGAGGAGATAATAGTTGAAAACTTTCCTAAAATGGGGAAGGAAATAAGTACCCAAGTACAAAAAACCCAGAGAGTCCCAAACAGGATAAACCCAAGGCAAAACACCCCAAGACACATATTAATCAAATTAACAAAGATCAAATACAAAGAACAAATATTAAAATCAACAAGGGAAAAACAAAAAAATAACTCACAAGGGGATTCCCATAAGGATAACAGCTAATCTTTCAATAGAAACTCATCAGGCCAGAAGGGAATGGCTGGACATAAAGTGATGAAAGAGAAAAAATTACAACCCAGATTACTGTACCCAGCAAGGATCTCATTCAAATATGAAGGAGAAATCAAAAGCTTTACAGACAAGCAAAAGCTCAGAGAATTCAGCGCCACCAAACCAGCCCTTCAACAAATGCTGAAGGATCTTCTCTAGACAGGAAACACAGAAAGGGTGTATAAACTCAAACTCAAAACAACAAAGTAAATGGCGACGGGATCATACTTATCAATAGTTACCTTAAATGTAAATGAATTGAATGCCCCAACCAAAAGACAAAGACTGGTTGAATGCATACAAAAACAAGAACCCTATATATTCTGTCTACAAGAAAGCCACCTCAAAACAAGGGACACATACAGACTGATATTGAAGGGCTGGAAAAAGATATTTCATGCAAATAGAGACCAAAACAAAGCAGGAGTAGCAATACTCGTATCAGATAAAATAGATTTTGAAATAAAGGCCAGGAAAAGAGACAAAGATGGACACTGCATAATGACCAAAACATCAATCCAAGAAGAAGATATAACAATTATAAATATATATGCACCCAACATAGGAGCACTGCGATATGAAAGGCAAATGATAACAAGTACAAAAGGGAAAATTAACAATAACCCAATAATAGTGAGAGACTTTAATACCCCACTCACACCTATGGATAGATCAACTAAACAGAAAATTAGTAAGGAAACACAAACTTTAAATGATACAATGGACCCGTTAGACCTAATTGATATCTATAGGATTTCACCCCAAAACAATGAATTCCACTTTTTTCTCAAGTGCACACAGAATCTTCTCTAGGATAGATCACATCCTGGGCCATAAATCTAGCCTTGGTAAATTCAAAAAATGAAATTGTCTTAAGCATCTTTTCTGATCACAATGCAGTAAGATTAGATGTCAACTATGGGGGGAAAAAAACTATTAAAATTAAGAACATATGGATGCTAAGCAACACACTTCCGAAAAACCATCAAATCACAGAAGAAATCAAAAAAGAAACCAAAATATGCATAGAAACAAATGAAAATGAACACACAACAATCCAAAACCTATGGGACACTGTAAAAGCAGTGCTAGGGGAAGGTTCATAGTAATACAAGCTTACCTCAATAAACAAGAGAAAAATCAAATAAATAACCTAACTCTAAAGCAACTAGAAAAAGAAATAAATGAAGAACCCCAGGGTTAATAGGAGGAAATAAATCATAAAAAATGGGTCAAAAGAAAATGAAAAAAAGATACAAAGGAGCCCACAGCAAAAATCAACAAAGCTAAAAGCTGGTTCTTTAAGAAGATAAACAAAATAGACAAACCATATGCCAGACTGATCAAGAAAAAACGGGAGAAGATTCAAATCAATAAAATTAGAAATGAAAATGGAGAAATCACAACAGACCACACTGAAATACAAAGGATCATAAGAGACTACTATCAGCAACTATATGCCAATAAAATGGACAACTTGGAAGAAACTGACAAATTGTTAGAAATGTATGTGTTTTCAAAACTGATCCAGGAAGAAATAGAAAATCTTAACAGACCCATCACAAGCATGGGAATTGAAACTGTAATCAGAAATCTTCCAGCAAACAAAAGCCCAGGACCAGATGGCTTCACAACTGAATTCTACAAAAAATTTAGAGAAGAGCTAACACCTATCCTACTCAAACTCTTCCATAAAAGTTTAGAGGAAGGTAAACTTCCAAACTCATTCTATGAGGCCACCATTACCCTAATACCAAAACCAGACAAAGATGCCACAAAAAAAAAAAAAAAAAAAGAAAGAAAGAAAACTACAGGCCAATATCACTGATGAACATAGATGCAAAAATCCTTAACAAAATTCTAGCAAACATAATCTAACAACATATTAAAAAGATCATACATCATGACCAAGTGGGCTTTATCCCAGAGACACAAGGATTATTCAATATTTGCAAATCAATCAATGTGATACACCACATTAACAAATTGAAAGATAAAAACCATATAATTATCTCAATAGATGCAGAGAAAGCCTTCGAAAAAATGCAACATCCATTTATGATAAAAACTCTCCAGAAAACAGGCATAGAAAGAACATACCCGAACATAATAAAAGTCATATATGATAAACCCACAGCAAACATTATCCTCAATGGTGAAAAATTGAAAGCATTTCTCCTAAAATCAGGAACAAGACAAGGGTGCCCACTCCCACCACTACTATTCAACATACTTTTGAAGTTTTAGCCACAGCTATCCGAAAAGAAAAAGGAATAAAAGGAATCCAGATTGGAAAGAAGAAGTAAAACTCTTACTGTTTGCAGATGACATGATCCTCTACATAGAAAACCCTAAAAACTCCACCAGAAAATTATTAGATCTAATCAATGAATATAGTAAATTTTCACGGTATAAACTCAGCATACAGAAACCCCTTGCATTCCTATACACTAACAATGAGAAAACAGATAAATTAAGGAAAGAATCCCATTCACCATTGAAACGAAAAGAATAAAATACTTAGAAATAAATCTACCTAAAGAAAAAAAAAAAGACCTATATATAGAAAACTATAAAACACTGATGAAAGAAATCAGAGATGACACAAATAGATAAATATACCATGTTCATTGTTGGGGTCCTTTAATGGACCAGAACCTTGTGGTGCGGAGTCGACGATAAGAAAGTGAAAGAGAGAAAGAGAGAGAGAGAAAGAGAGAGAGAGAGAGAGACAAAAAAGGCCCGGGGACCTAAGCTCTGATGGAGCAAAGGTGCTTTAATGATTTTTCTATGAGTATATATAGGCTGCAGTACAAGAAACTTCTTTTGGGAATGATAGAGATCAGAAAACCAAATGTACAGCAACTGTTACCAAGGGAACAAGGGGTAATGTTAGTCACAAGGTCAGGAGACAATCTATATCTCAAGTAAGGGGAAGGAGATTAAGCTGTTTTGTCCTAAGGAGAATGTTTACTAAAGGAGACTCATGCTTGCCTCACACAATGACCTCAGTCCCTGGGAGCGGCGTGCTGTTCCGCTTGAAGAGGGACAAAGGACTCATGAGAGACAGCATGTAGGAATCCTCCCGTCAAACATTCCCTGACAATTCCCCCTTATTTATTTATAATATTTGTAAGAAGAGTTCTGACCATCAGAGTTTGTTTAGTTTTGACAATCTTTGCATGAAGGCAACAGTAGACAACAAATATAATTGTTAAGACAATCACCAAAATTATAGTTCTAGACCCAATGCTATGAGTAAGGCTTTGAAACCATCTATGTGGGTCTAGCCCAGATAATTGATTAGCCAATTGTATAGCTAAAGTTCCCATACTAGTGGAAGAGGGCAGATTATTAGAAAAGGTTTTACATATTTCTTTTTTGTAATAACTGTACATTCAGAAAGGCATTATCATGTATGTTTTGTAAATGAAACTTGATTTGTTCCCAGTTGTAGGCACTATTATTAAAATGAACAGGAGTAACACAAAATTGAGTAGAATTCCAGTCACATTTTAGCATCACCTGTTTTTGCACATCTGTTAATTGATCTCCAACCCATTTGATGGCTGTTTTCAGTTCCTGTATTTCTTTTTGAATATCCTCATCTATTTGAGACTGAGTGGCCCACATAGTATGAGCATTTTTAGTCCAATTTTGGATAGAATTATGTGTTTGAATTGAGGTTTGTAAAGTAACACTAGTGATGACAGCAATGGTGCAAATAGTTATTAATCCTATAATGCCAAAGATCAGCCATCCAATGAATCGTTTACATCACTAGAGCAATTTAGTAAGCAACCGGGAAGCAAGTCCAGCCATGGGACCTTCTTCCCAGGGCCGTTGGAGATTTATTGGTAACCATAGACTAAGTCGAGATTGAAGAATTAAAAGAGAAACATATCTTAAGGAAATAGAGGAGTTAAGACAAGTATATAATCTGCAATTTATGCAAGTTACAAAACGTATAGTCTTATTGAATTGTAAGTTTCCTATAGCTATAACAAAAGGAAATGGAACATAGGCTTGTATAAAATATGATCGATTATAGCAAAAGAAATAATTGCTATAGCTATGATTGGTCCCTGTGGAATGTCTGGTCCAAGTCCCAAGTTCTTCGGTGTTTGCAGCAAGTTTTCAGATGTCCCATTGTTTAGGCCCAATCTGTTTATCAAAGATGATTTGAGGACGAGGTGGGGGCCATTTCATCATCAAGCTAGCCAAGAAGTCCTCTGTCATGGTAATGTTCTATTGTAGTATTAGTAACCTTCTATGTTACTTGAGTAATATAATCATACATAGTATTGTTAATATCATCTGCACAGTTCAATAACCACATACTATGGGTTCCCCAATTGACAATTGTATGATTAGCTATAAACATTAATTTTCCTGGTTTGGCCTGACATTTGTCCCAGTGAACAGGAATATATTTAAAGTTCTTATTAGTAAACCCTTGGCATGTTGTTCTTTGTTCTTTCCCTAATTCTTTCTCTAAAGTTTCAGTAGTATAAACATGGTTTACTGACAAAGAAAGGGCAGTAAATAATCCAAGTAGTGTCCGAAAATCCTTTTCTGGAGGCAGGACGAAAGCCCAAGTTTGTCGACTAACGTTTATACATAATTCTGCTGGGCCCATACATAAAGGAAGGACTTCATAACCTAGAATGATATTAATTAGTTTTTCTTTTTCTTCAGGATGAGAGGGCCCCTCCAAGTTCTAAGGAGGAGGCATATGTGTTGACTCATTAGTGGATATGATTGGTCTTATATCTGTCCATTTTACAACCTACAATAAAAAAGGGGGGTTAGGTATATAAGCCCAGTAAGTGTGATCAATCAGGTCAGCCTGAGTGGGGGAAGCAAAAGCAAGCAAAGCAAGCATAGTGAAGAAAAATATTTTTAGGATTCCGAGGCATTCCCTGTTGAGAAATCAGGTTTTCAGTTTAGTTAGTAAGGATTTTTATCTGTCCCCAAGTAGAGAGATCATAAGGTCGATGACGTCAAGTGCAGCGTTTTTTGGAAATTTTTAATGTCGCCATGGCTTATATTGGAATTCTTTCTTCCTGGGTTTTTTGCTGTTTCATCTCTAGTCTGAATGCTGGGGGCCCCCTTAGGTTGAATCTTCTGAACAGAAAGTCATGTGAGCTCGTTGGATCCATCTGGAGAAATAGAAGCATATCTTTTCCCTGTAAGATTAGTTTCTTAGATTTCTATTGATTAGTTAACCCGTCTTGATATCAAATGGGCAAAGGAAAGGAAGTGTCCTATAATGTTTTAAAACTTCTTTTTTTGTTTGTTTGTTTTTTGCTTTTGTCAATACATCTCTTTGTGGTAAGTTTAAAAACTATAAAACAAATAAGGCTATATTAACAATAGTTATAAAAAGAAAGGAAAGCGATAATGATGAAAACATTCTTAGGAAATATTTCCGTCTAAAAAAAAAAAATCATTCAGAAATCTGTTTGGGACTGGTATTTGGCTGTGGTTTGTGTTATTTGGGGCAAAGGATTAGGAGTAACCACTCAAATATTTTTTCCTAAGTGAAATTATTAAAAACGTGATGTAGAACAACTTGACAAATGAAATGTTGCTCACATCCAAATATATTTGACCTTGTCCTTGAAAAAGAAGTGCAGCTTAGCAACTGTTGAATCTCACTGTTCAGTGTGTTAAAGAGGATGTCTACACTTCCAAGACAGACCTGAAAAGAAGGCAAACATTCCACATTTCTGATATTCTTAGGAACAAATAATCCATTCGGGAAATGGTGTCCTTGTGACTAACATTACCCCTTGTTCCCTTGGTAACAGTTGCTGTACATTTGGTTTTCTGATCTCTATCATTCCCAAAAGAAGTTTCTTGTACTGCAGCCTATATATACTCATAGAAAAATCATTAAAGCACCTTTGCTCCATCAGAGCTTAGGTCCCGGGTCTTTTTTGTCTCTCTCTCTCTCTCTCTCTCTCTCTCTCTTTCACTTTCTTATCGTCGACTCCGCACCACAAGGTTCCGGTCCATTAAAGGACCCTAACAAATGGCGCCCGAACAGGGACAAAGGACTCATGAGAGACAGCACGTAGGAATCCTCCTGTCAAACATTCCCTGACATTCATAGATTGGGAAAATCAATATACTGAAAATGAGTATACTACCCAAAGCAATGTATAGATTCAATGCAATCCCTATCAGGCTACCAATGATATTCTTCAGAGAACTAGATCAAATATTTTCACAATTTGTATGGAAATACAAAAACCTCGAATAGCCAAAACAATCTTGAGAAAGAAGAATGGAACTGGAGGAGTCAACCTGCCTGACTTCAGGCTATGCTACAAAGCTACAGTCATCAAGACAGTATGGAACTAGCACAAAGACAAATACAGATCAATGGAACAAAATATAAAGCCCAGAGATAAATCTACACACCTATGGACACCTTATCTTTGACAAAGGAGGCAAGACTATGCAATGGAGAAAAGACAATTTCTTTAACAAGTGGTGCTGGGAAAACTGGTCACCACTTGTAAAAAAATGAAACCAGAATGCCTTCTAAAACCAAAAATAAACTCAGAATGGATTAAAGATCTAAACGTAAGACCAGAAACTATAAAACTCCTAGAGGAAAACATAGGCAAAACACGCTCTGGCATTAATCACAGCAGGATTTATGACTCACCTTCCAGAGTAATGGAAATGAAAACAGAAATAAGCAAATGGGACCTAATAAAACTTAAAAGCTTTTGCACAACAAAGGAAAATATAAGAAAGGTGAAAAGACAGTCTTCAGCATGGGAGAAAATAATAACAAACAAAGCAACTGACAAGGAATTAATCTCAAACATATACAAGCAGCTCCTGCAGCTCAATTCCAGAAAAATAAACAACCCAGTCAAAAAAATGGGTCAAAGAACTGAACAGATATTTCTCCAAAGAAGACATATAGATGGCTAACAAACACATGAAAAGATGCTCAACATCACTCATTCTCAGAGAAATGCAAATCTAAGCCACAATGAGGTACCATCTCATGCCAGTCAGAATGGCTGCCATGAAAAGTCTACAAACAATAAATGCTGGAGAGGGTGTGGAGAAAAGGGAACCTTCTTAAACTTTTGGTGGGAATGTGAACTAGTACAGCCACTATGGAGAACAGTGTGGAGATTCCTAAAAACTGGAAATAGAACTGCCATATGACCCAGCAATCGCACTGCTGGGCATGGACATCGAGGAAACCAGAACTGAAAGAGACACGTGTACCCCAATGTTCATTGCAACACTGTTTATAATAGCCAGAACATGGAAGCAACCTAGATGTCCATCGGCAGATGAGTGGATAAGAAAACTGGTACATGTACACAATGGAATATCAATCAGCCATTAAAAAGTATGCATTTGAATAAGTTCTAATAAAGTGGATGAAACTGGAGCCTATTATACAGAGCAAATAAATCAGAAAGTAAAACACCAATACAGTATGCTGCTGCTGCTGCTGCTGCTAAGTCGCTTCAGTCGTGTCTGACTCTATGCGACAGTATACTAATACATATATATGGAGTTTAGAAAGATGGTAACAATGACCCTATATGTGAGACAGCAAAAGAGACACAGATGTAAAGAACAGTCTTTTGGACTCTGTGGGAGAAGGCAAGGGTGGGATGATTTGAGAGAATAGCATGGAAACATGTATATTTTTGTATGTGAAACAGATCACCAGCCCAGGTTCAATGCATGAGACAGGGTGCTCAGGGCTGGTGCATTGTGATGACAGTGAGGGATGGGATGGGGAGGAAGGTGGGTGGGGGGTTCAGGATGGGGAACACATGTACACCCATGGCTGATTCATGTCAACGTATGGCAAAAGCCACTACAATATTGTTTAGTAATTAGCCTCCAATTAGAATAAAGTAATTAATTAAACAATACAAATTAAAAAAAAAAATAAAGTAAAACATTTGGGATAGTTATATCCATGCCTCAGAGAAAACTATTGGTAGAAAATAAAGTAAAATACCTTAAAAAAAAAAGTTTTCTCCAACACCACAGTTCAAAAGTGTCAATTCTGTGGTGCTCAACCTTCTTTATGGTCCAACTCTCACATTCATACATGACTACTGGCAAAATGATAGCTTTGACTGTATGGATCTTTGTTGGCAAAGTAATGTCTCTGCTTTTAATATGCTGTTTAGGTTTCTCATAGTTTTTCTTCTAAGGAGCAAGTGTCTCTTAATTTCATAACTGCAGTCACCATTTGCAGTGATTTTGGAGACCAAGAAAATAAAGTCTGTTACTGTGTCCATTGTTTCCCCATCCATTTGCCATGAAGTGATGGGACCAGATGCCATGATCTTCGTTTTATGAATGTTGAGTGTTAAGCCAGCTTTTTCACTCTCCTCTTTCACCTTTATCAAGAGGCACTTTAGTTCCTCTTCACTTTCTGCCATAAGGGTGGTGTCATTTGCATATCTGAAGTTATTAATATTTCTCCCAGCAATCTTGATCCTAGCCTCTGCTTCATCCAGCCCCACATTTCACATGATGTACTCTGCATACAGTTAAATATGCCGAGTGATAATATACAGCATTGATATACTCCTTTCCCAATTTTGAACCAGTTCAGTCCATTGTTTCATGTCTGGTACTAACTGTTACTTATTGACCTGCATACAGGCTTCTCAGGAGGCAGATAAGTTGTTCTCGTATTCCCATCTCTTTAAGAATTTTCCTCAGTTTACTGTGATCCACACAGAAAGCTAATCAGGATGAAAAAGCAGAAAGTTAAGTCCCAAAGTTATGAAGAGGCAAGATAAAACCTCATAGAAACAACTAAACAATGTGAGGATAGGCGATCTTACAGAAAAAAAAAAAATCAGAATAGTGATAGTGAAGATGATCCAGGACCTTAGGAAGGCAATGGAGAAGATGCAAGAAATGTTCACCAATGACCTATAAGAACTATAGAGCAAACTAAATAAACAAACAAAGATGAGTAATACCCTAGTAGGAATAACTGAGGCAGAAGAACAGATAAGTGACCTGTAGGATAGAATAGTGGAAATCACTGCTGCAGAACAGAAAAAAAACAAAAAAAACAAAAACAAAGAGAACAACCTAAAAGACTTCTGGTACAATATTATATAGACAAGCATTCGAATTATTGGGGTCCCAGAAGGAGAAGAGGGAAGGAAAGAACCTGAGAAAATATTAGAAGAGATAATAGCTGAAAGCTTCCTTAACATGGCAAAGGAAATAATCAACTGAGTCCAGGAAGCACAGAGTCCCAGGCATTAATAATTAATAATTCATTAGTTATGTTGAATTGGCTCACAGAGCTTTGCAGGTCTACTCTACACTTCTACTTCTCTGTATAGACATTCAATTAATTTTTGTTGTTGTTTAGTTGCTCAGTCATGTCCGACTCTTTATGACCCCATGGACTTTAGCCCACCAGGCTCTTCTGTCCATGGGATTTCCCAGGCATAAATACTAGACTGGATTGACATTTTCTCCTCCAGGTGATCTTCATGACCCAGGGATTGAACCTGAATATCTTCAACTGGCATTTGGGTTCTTTACCACTGTGCACCCTGGGAAGCCCCACAAAAAATAAAGTGCTATAAAATGCTCATTATGATTTTAAAAAGATATATTCAAAACAGTAAACAAAACATTTAAGAAACACTTAAAAATTAAAAAAAAAGAAAAGAAAAGCTAGCAACTTCTAGAAAGTCCCAGGTACAGAGGCTCCTGGAATTCAGTTTCTCTGGTACTTCTGCAGCTTCCTCCACAGTTAAGACCTCTTCCTTTTCACCATTTCCCATTTCATGTGTAAAGCCCTCCCAGAGGATCTTGTGGTCGATTTCATCGTTATTGTTCAACTTATCTTTGGCCTGTGGAACTGGCAGGAATAATCTGTGTCCTGAATAACCTTTTGAAAAAACAGCTGAGGGTCAGACCATAGACGAGAGTCCCCAGGATCACCAGCATGTAGACATACACCAGGATGGATTCTGGTTCTTTGGAGCTAATCTCAATGGGCTGTTTCCAGGCCCTCCAGTGGGCTTTTTGAGTATCCACCATCCTTATCTTCACAGTATGTTTTGCTTTGGACCCAGGTTTCAGAAAGTTGTATCTATTCGCTGAGTCACCAAACACAACAATCAGTTGATTTCTACTGCTTCCAGTATCACATAATCTCTGGATGTCCAGATAGTACTGGAACTCCCTATTGGACCGTGTCTGTTGGGTCCTGGGTTTTTCCCAATGGATGAGGCAGTGAGATTCATTTTAGTGGACAGTGATATTGTCTGGTGGGTTGTACTGCTCTATTTCCTTTAACAGCAAAACTGAGTTAAAGAACTAAATTCCTGTTTCTTGAATGGTACTGTTAACCAGGAAGTAACTGAAGGAAGTTAATCCTGACAGGTCTCAGAGGTGACATCCCACATGGGTCCCAGAGTCTTTCAGGTAATAAGGACCTTCTCTTTTGATTTTTTTCTTTGATCTTGTATACAAAAAATTGTTGGATTTCATTGAGGGCTGTTTGGCCCTTGGCCCAGGTGCTGTTCAGGAAATCCTCATTGTAAATAAGACAAGTTTTGGGAAGCTGTATTTTCCCCATCTGGGTAAGTGTAGACCAGCATTTCTGAAAGCTGTCTTTGGTTGATAGTTACTTCAACAAAGAGCATGACTTTCCCAAGGACAGAACAGTCAACAGTCTGGAAATGTGCACTGACATTCCTTGTCTTTGACCTTTGTCTTAATCTGCCCCTTCTCCTTGTGAATCAACACACATTCCCAGTAGGTGGTATTTTGAGAGTTTGATGTTGAAACTCCAACTAAAAATCTTAATTTATCTACTTAAACAATAATTGTAATATATAGTGAAACTATATGTAACCTTGTTCTGTATTTTCCAAGTCTCCTGTAAATGTGCTACCATACTTTCACAATTAAAAAAAAAATAATAATTTGTCTCTTATTCAACAGTATATCTTTTTCTTTAAATTTTAATCTTATTTTTAAAATTCATTGAGCCAGTCTACATATTTTGATTGATGAGTTTAATCTATATATATTTGAAGTAATTATTGATAGTTAAGGACTTTGTATACCATTTTTGTTCATTGTTTTCTGTCTTTTTAAAATTATTTTTCCCTTTCTTTCTCTTGCTATTTTCCTTTGTGATCTGGTGTTTTTTATAGTGATGTACTTTGATTTTTTTCTTTACTTTTTTCATATCTACTCTAGGTCTTTTCTTTGTGGCTACCAAGGGACTTGCATAAGAATTATTATAGCTACAACAACCTATTTTAAGTGATAACAATTCCATATAAAACTCTGTACTGTTACTCTCTCCCTTCACTTTGTTATTGATATTGGAATTTACTTCTTCTGATATTATGTATCCATTAACACAATTTTGTGATTATTCTTATTCTTATAGCTTTTCTTCTTTTAAATTTTATAGTTGGCTTAAACATAATTTGTGTACCACTATTATCATCATATTATCTCATATTTGAATATATGTTTTTCTTTACCAGTGATATTTATATTTTTATGTTTTGATGCTATTATTTGAGCAACTTGTTTCAGCTTGAAGAACTAACTTTTTCATATCAGGCAAGACAGTGAATTGTATGGGCTTATTACCATTTTGTCAATCATTTTCTGGCTGTTTTATAATTCATTTATTTCTTTTTTCTCTTGCACTCTTCCTTTGTGGTTTGATGATTTCTAGTGGTATGCTTAGATTCCTGTCTCTTTATCTTTTGTGTATCTACCATAGGTTTTTGTTTTGTGGTTATTATGAAGCTTACATTAAACATCTAATCTGCTATTGTAATCCTCTATTGCAATTTTCAGTTCAGTCATTTTGTTCTTTAGCTCTGTAATCTCTGTTTTGTATTTTCTTATGCTCTGTCTCTGTTGAAATTCAGCTTTGTTCATGCATTCCTCTCCTGACCTTAGTAAGCATATTCATGATTATTGCTTTGAGCTCTCTGCTAGGTAAATCACTTATCTCTGCTTAAGTAAGCTCTTTTTCTGAAAATGTATCTTTTTTATTTCATTTGTAACAACTCTTGTTTCTTCATTTTTTCTTGACCCTCTGTGTTGTCTATTATGCATAAGATAAAACAGCTATCTCTCCTACTCTTGAATAACTGGCCTCATGTAGAAGATAAACCTTTTTGTTCAACCCTCTGCTCTCTATTTGTCATCTCTTGAACACTTGTGATAGTTTTTGTCTCTCTACACCAATCCCTACTGCTACACAAACTAGTTTGTCTTTTGTTGTTGTTGTTATTGTTATTGTCCTATTGAACCTGTGGGAAAATCCACTGGCCAACAGATGCAGGTTATCAAAAAATGTGTCCTCTGGATGGTAGCCAGAAAATATGATGTGCCAGATGTGTACACAAGCTACAAAAATCTTGGAGAACCTGGTGACATGGTTTGGTGCAGAGGGAGAATACTAGGATGGCACCTGCCCTTCAAAGTCTCCGAATAGGTTGCAGTCAGCTCCTAGATGTGTGTTTAATTAGAAGCCTATCCATCAGGCCAAGACATAAAGATAAGCTAATAAGCCTCTTTCACAAAAATACTAGTAATTTTAGTCTGCTGCTCTCTGGTATGTCCTAGTTGAAGGTATCGAGTTAAGAATCCTTTTTCTTTTTGTTATTGTCCTTGTGTTATTGCATACATTAGCTATACTGGATACCAGAGCCAAATGATCAAGGGCCATCCCCTGGGTGGCAGTCACAAAAGTAGGTACTGGAAGTGTGCACAAGCTCTTTTCTAGGAGATTCTGATCACCTGGAGTGAGGCAGAGGGAGAGTGCAAAGGTAACTTCTACTACTCTCTGCAGACATTGGAGATTATTTCAGTACCACGTGTATTAAATTGGATGCTTGTCCTTCAGGCCAAAGTTTTAAGACAAGAAAACAAGACTCTTTTATTTGGTACTTTAAATATATACAGCTTAATCTATATAATTTTTAATTTGGTTTTCATTTTATATTGGAGTATAGTTTGGTTACAATGTTGTATTGAAAACTAGACTCTTTTACAGTAAGTCTGGGTCTTTCAGTTGTCTGCTTCTACACTAGGCCCTAGGGTGTAGCCACAGTGAGTCCACATGAGCCCTTTAAGAACTGTTTCTCAGTTCATTATTGCCTTATGAGTAACATGGATGTATGGCCCATTGGCTTTCAAGGATAGAAGTTTTGGAGGTTTACATCTCATATGCATGTCTCAAAAGTTGAGGTGCCAGATATGGCGTTCAAAACCTTCACTCCCCAGAGAAAAATTTAGAATTGTGAGTCCCCTTCTGATTGTAAGTCATCATGCTGAAGGTGGAGTTATAGTGAGCTTGTGTTTCAATCTTTCATACTTATTTGATGTCATTACTCATTTCTCATTCATCAGATATGTAGGAGTTAGCTAGTTTTGGGAGTTTTTTCAGTGAAATTTTTTTTCGTATTTGGTCATAGATTTGGTGTGCCCTTGGGGGGAGGTTTGTTCAAGATTCCCCTAGGTTGCCATCTTGAACTGAAATTCTTTACTTAAAGAATTCTTTTTCTAAGGAAAAAAAAAAAGAATTCTTTTTCTCAATATGGTATTTTTGGCATATCAAAAACTGTTGGTAGTTTTTTTTTTTTTTTTTTTTTTCTTTCAGTGCAGTTATATTCTTCTGCTCTAGGATTAATAATTGATTCTTTCTTATGGTTTATGTATCTGTTGAACTCATTTTGTTTGTGTATAGTTTTCATGATTTCAATTAATTATATGTGTTTTCTTGTAGCTTACTGACTTTTCAAAATATGATAATTTTGAAATCTTGGTCAGGCAGTTGAATTATTTGTCAAGTGGCTAAGCTTTGTCCCAGGGTTTACAAATGGGTCTGATGCTAGGGTATTTGTGAAGGCATGCTGGTGTCAGCGTCCACAGGCAGGAAGATCTGGTGCCAGATCCATGACATTTGCCCTCTCTTTCCTCCATGAGAAAACTTGGTGGGTCTCTTTCTGTTTTCCTGTGCTGGGTTGGGGGATGTGTGATGCAGGCAAAATGAAACTGTTCTTACCTCTTTCAATGTATCCTTGTTTCTGTGTTCCACTAGGTTGCTGTAACTTCTCAGTTGGATTCTGGAGCTTTTGTAATGATACTTACATCTGTGGATTGTTGCTAAATTGGTGTTTTGTAAGGGTACAAAGGCTATGAATTTAAATACGATCATCTGCCTGATATCACTAGTTTCACACATAATTTAAAAACCCTAATGTAGTCTAGTTTAGTCAAATTAGGCTATTTTTTTTTCTCTGTTGCCTGTGCTTTTATTGTTATATCCAAGAAATCATCATCAAATCCAAAGTTCTGAAGATTTTCTCCCATTTTCTTCCCAATTTTTGTCATTTCCTTTAGGTCTTTGATCCATTTTAACCTAATTTTTGCATAGTGAAAAGCAAGAGTAAAACTATATTCTTTTGCACATGGATATTATGTTTTCCCAGCTCTATTTTGAATAAACAGTCATTTCTCCAATTTAATGGTCTTGACACGTTTATAGAAAATAATTTGACCCTATATGCAAGGGTTTGCTTCTGGGCTTTCTATTTTATTCAGTTGGTTGATATGAACGATTTTGTGCTAATTCAAAGTATCTTGATTACTGTAGCTTTGTAGTAAGCTTTAAAATCAAGAAGTTTGAGACCTCCTATTTTTGTGCTCCTTTTAAAATATTGTTTTTGCTATTTGAACCCCTGAAAGTGCATATAAATTTTGGGATTATATCCTCTGTTTAAAAACAAAATCATTGGAGTTTTGATAAGAATTACATTGAATCCGTAGATTACTTTGGGGTATTGACATCTTAATAATATTAAGTCTCCAACCTAGGAATATTGATGTCTTTCATTTTATTGATATGCTCTTTTATTAAAAACATTTTGTACTTTTCAATGTATATAAGTTTTTAACTTTCTTGGTTCAGTTTGTTTCTCAGTATTTTATTATTTTTTATGTTCAGCTATTTTTTAAAGCTGAGGATATTGAGACTCAGAGAGGTTAACTAATAGTTATGCAGGTAGTCAGAGAGTGAACTTGGGTTAAATCTAGACGTATCTGGATGTGGAGGCTATATAGTTTTATTATATATTTATTTTTGGGATCCCATAAACACTTACTATAAAATCCATGTGCCAGATGCTTGTTAGACCACTGTTAAATATAAGAAGGTCCATCCAGTATAAAAATTGTTATTGTTCAGTCACTCAGTCGTGTCCGACTCTGTGATCCCATGGACTACAGTATGCCAGGCCTCCCTGTCCTTCAACATAGGAAGAAGCCTGCCCAACTGATGTCCATTGAAGTCCGTGAGATGCCATCTAACCATCTCATCCTCTGTCATCCCCTTCTCCTGCATTCAATATTTCCCAGTATCAGGGTCTTTTCTAATGAGTTGGACCTTCAATTCAGGTGGCCAAAGTATTGGAGCTTCAGCTTCAGTATCAGCTCTTTGAATTAAAATTCTGGGTTGATTTCCTTTAGGATTGACTGGATTGATCTCCTTGCAGTCCAAAGGACTTCTCAAGAGCCTTCTCCAACACCACAGTTCAAAAGCATCAATTCTTTCACACTCAGTCTTCTTTATGGTCCAGTTCTCACATCAGTACATAACTACTGGAAAAACCATAGCTTTGAGTATACAGACATTTGTCAGCAAAGTAATGTCTCTCTTTTTTAATATGCTATCTAGGTTTGTTATAGCTATCCTTGCCAGGAGCAAGGATCTTTTAATTTCATAGCTGCAGTCACCGTCCACAGTGATTTTGGAGACCAAGAAAAGAATGTCTCTCACTGTTTCCATTGTATCTCCATCTATTTGCATGAAGTGATGGGACCAGATACCCTGATCTTCATTTTCTGAATGCTGGGTGGTTTTGCCAGCTTTTTCGCTCTCTTCTGTCACCTTCATCAAGAGGCTCCTTAGTACTTTTTCACTTTCTGCCAAAAGGGTGGTGTCATCTGCATATCTGAGGTTATTGATATTTCTTCTGGCAGTCTTGATTCAAGCCTGTGTTTCAACCAGCCCAGCATTTTGCATGATGTACTCCACTTATAATTTAAATAAGCAGGGTGACAATATACAGCCTTGATGTACACTTTTCTCAACTTTTAACCAGTCTGTTGTTCCATGTCTTCTTCTAACTGTTGCTTCTTGACACACAAACAGGTTTCTCAAGAGGCAGGTAAGGTGGTCTGGTATTCCCATCCCTTTAAGAATTTTCCAGGTTGTTGTGAGCCACACAGTCAAAGGCTTTAGCATAGTCAATGAAACAGAGGCAGATTTTATTTTATTTTGTTAAGTTTTCTTGCTTTTTCTATGATCCAATGGATGTTGGCAACTTGATCTTTAGTTCTTCTGCCTCTTCTAAATCCAGCTTGAACATCTGGATGTTCTTGGTTCACATACTGTTGAAGCCTAGATTGGAGAGCATTACTAGAGCCTAGATAGCAGAGCATTACTCTGCCAGCATGTGAAATGAGTGCAACTGTGCAGTAGTTTGAACATTCTTTAGCACTACCTTTCTTTGAAATTGGAAATAAAGCTGACCTTTTCCAGTCCTGTGGCCATTGCTGAGTTTTCCAAATTTGCTGGCATATTCAGTGCAGCACCTTAATAGCATCGTCTTTTAGGATTTGAAATAGCTCAGCTAGAATTCTATTATGCCCACTAGCTTTGTTCACAGTGATGTTTCCTAAGGCCCATTTGACTTTCCATTACAAGATATCTGACTCTAAGTGAGTGATCACACCACCTTGGTTATCTGGGTCATTTTTTGTATAGTTCTTCTATGTATTATTGCCACCTCTTCTTAGCATCTTCTGCTTTTGTTAGGTCAGTGCCGTTTCTGTCTTTTATTGTGCCCATTTTTGCATGAAATGTTCCCTTGGTATCTCCAATTTTCATGATGGTATTTCTTCTGGCACTCTATCAGGTCTTATCCCTTCAATGTATTTGTCACTTCCACTGTATAATCATAAGGGATTTGATTTAGGTCATACCTGAATGGTCTAGTGGTTTTCCATACTTTTTTGAATTTAAGTTTGAATTTTGCATTAAGAAGTTTGTGATCTGAGTCACAGTCAGCTCCCTGTCTTATTTTTGCTGACTCTATAGAGCTGCTCCAAATTTGGCTGCAAAGAATATAATCAATCTGATTTCGGTATTGACCATATGGTGATGTCCATGTGTAGAGTCGTCTCTTGTGATGTTGGAATAGGGTTTTTGCTGTGACTAGTGGGTTTTTTTTGGCAAAACTCTGTTAGACTTTGTTTTGTTTCATTTTTTACTCCATAGCCAAACTTGCCTGTTACTCCAGGTATCTCTTGATTTCCTACTTTTGCATTCCACTCCCCTATGATGAGAAGGAGATTTTTTTGTTTGTTTGTTTTAGTTCTAGAAGGTCTTGTATGTTTTCATAGAACTGTTAAGCTTCAGCTTCTTTGACGTTAGTGATCGGGGCATAGAGTTGGATTACTGTGATATTGAATGGTTTTCCTTGGAAACGAACAGAGATCATTCTGTTGTTTTTAAGTTTGCACCCACGAACTGCATTCCGTACTCTTTGTTGACTATAAGGGCTACTCAATTTCTTCTAAGGGACAGTAGTAGATATAATGGTCATTTGAATTAAATTCACCAATTTCAGTCCATTTTAGTTTACTGATTCCTAAAATGTCTGTTTTAACCCTTGCTATCTCCTGTTTGACCACTTCCAATTCACTTTGATTCATGGACCTAACATTCAAGGTTCATATACAATATTGTTCTTGCATATAAAAATTAAATCAGTATTATTGCCTGAAGATCCTCTCCAATTAAATAGTGAGATAATTCAGTGGCTAGAATTTGGTACTGTTAAGGAAAGTGAATTATTAATATTCATAATTGGAAGAACTGAGGCTGAAATTGAAGCTCTAGTATTTTGACCATCTGATGCTACTGCTGCTAAGTCAGTTCAGTCGTGTACGACTCTGTGAGACCCCATACACAGAAGCCCACCATGCTCCCCCATCCCTGGGATTCTCCAGGCAAGAACACTAGAGTGGGTTGCCATTTCCTTCTCCAATGCATGAAAGTGAAAAGTGAAAGGGAAGTCGCTCAGTCGTGTCCGACTCTTTGCGACCCCATGGACTGCAGCCTACCAGGCTCCTCCGTCCATGGGATTTTTCAGGCAAGAGTACTGGAGTGGGGTACCATGAGAGCAGACAACTCATTGGAAAAGTCCCTGATCCTGGGAAAGATTGAGGGCAAAAGGATAAGAGGGCATCAGAGGATGATATGGCTGGATGGCATCACCAATGCAATGAACATGAATATGGGCAAACTCCAGGAGATGGTGAGTGATAGGGAGGCTTGGTGTGCTGCAGTCCATGGGGTTTCAGAGTCAGACACGACTGGGCAACTGAACAACAACAGGAACAAGGACAATATCAGGATATCAGTCCCTACGTGGGGCTGCTAACTTTGCTTTCTTCAACAGCTACAGTGAATATTTCTAATAATGCCATGAAAAAAGAAAAGTGGAACCAAAAAAAAAAAAAAAAAAAACAATGTTGGAATTCAAGGAGAGCTTCACAGTAGAGGGATAAATTAAAACAAGATTCATAGTATAAGCAAAATGTCATTAGACAGAGAAGAATTGTAAAGACTTTCTATGAATAAGCAACACATTTTCAAGGATGTGGAAAACTAAAACAAGTCATGAGATCTGTATTTCAGTGTATTGCAATCTCAGTTTTAGGTTTGAAGAGGAATGATGGACAAGGCTAGGAAAGTGAGTAGAGGCCAGATTGTGAAGGAAAGCTAAAAAATGTGGACTCACAACAGTTAGCAATATAATTAATAAGCATAGGAATTTTTTTCAATTATATAAGAAAGATAATAAATATATCTTAAGAATATTCTTAATCTCTGGCTTAATTTTCAAACCTCTCTATAGTATTTTTTAATAGTTACAGTAGGCTAGTAAACATCAAGATGAGGTAGTGCATGCTGCAAAATGATTTATAAAAGCATGTGCAAATTCTTCTACCTTGAATATTTTGAAGAATCAACTAATATTCCAAAAACATCCAGTCCTGTTACAAAGAAATGAATGAGAGAGACTGTAGTTCCTTCATAGTGGACAGTAAGGGGATGTGGATAAAACTACCTGGAATCAGGTTGCTTTGGGATTTTATCTCCCTAATTGCACATAGAAAAATGTGTTTTAGACTCTTAGTCACAACCATATTTTTTTGTTGTAATTTCCATGGAGATAAAGAAGTAGATTGGAAGGTTACCCTCTGTTTCTTGGAAAGAACCAGATCCACATAATGCAAAATTTGTGCTCTGTATATAATAGGTGGTTTTGATGCCTCATGTGCAAAGCAAGTAATGGATCAGAATGTGGTTACTGAATCTTAAGTGTGCCTTGCTACCCAGGGCATGCAAGGAAAAGTGTGCTCTTTTCCATCTGAGAAGTTCTCCTAATCACCCAGCAATTTTTCATTTTCCTACCTCCCATTCTCTATTGTGGGGTCAAGCAGTACCCCTAATGCTGAATTTGGTCTCTCAGTGAATTATTACAGCAACCCTCCACCTTCTGCAGTGACCACCTACTTCCTGGATGAAAGAAGCTTGTTGTGCCCCTTCACATTTTTCACTTAAGTTTGGCTTTATTTACAAAAGTTTCCCATTTTCTGTCTGCTTATTCATGCAAGGGACCATGGACTGAAAGGAGGAAGGAGAATGGCAAAGAGGCTGCCCTTGGTTTTTAAGAATACTTGGCATTGTACTTTTCAACTATGTCCCAGTCTCTTTTCAGAGTGACCAACAGAAACCTGGGCAAAATTTTAAACAGTCCTTTTCCTTCTGGAGATTTTTGACAGACCAGGTGCAACCTACCTCCTTGGGTTTAATGACAACAACTGAAAGAGTATTAGGATTGGTTCATAGCCAAATACTCTGTCTCTGGGCTACAGGAAGATGCCTCTACCCAAAAGACATCTGTCAATGGCAGCAACCTACAGTTATATTTGCAAAACTCTTTACTTTAACCATACCATTTTCTGGTATTTTGAGACATTTCCCCGTGAAGGTAAGATTCTTCACTGTGAATATTTATGCTATGGAGAAATTTGGGGGGGGGGGATCTGAAGAAATAAACAAAAATTAAAGGTTTTTCTGCTTTCTCAGTAGGAGACTTGCTGGTAGGAAGCAGACTGCCTCTTCCAAAATAAGAAATAATAAGAAAAATAGAATTGAGAGGAGTTATCATGTAACTGTCTCTTTGGCTAAAATCTAGTTGTTTCAAGCTGGTTCTCACCTAAAATTATGCATGTTCATCTCAGTGCTAGAAGTAAGTGCCAGTCTGTTCTCATCCAACTCTTTGTATGCCCCAGTCTCCTTTTGAGTGTATTTGCCCAGTGATCTTTCAGCTTCTTGGTGTTCATTTCCAGTAACTTTGAACTCATTATCTTTTGAGGTGTTCATTCTAGGCAACTATGGTTGTCAGAAAGTTTTTTTTTTTTTTTAATTTCAGTTGAAATTCATCTCTATGTGTAACTCTTACCAATGGGTGTTAGCTCTGACTTTGGGAACACGAATAATACATACTTGTATTACAAGTATATGCAAGTATACAGTACTTGTCTACTTCATCTTCCTTGGTCAAATCTTACATTTTATGGTCTCCAGGCTAAAAACTCACTTTTCCAACTATCTAACAAAGGACAAATTCCTTTCTTTTCTCCCTGCCTCTGGTTAAAAGTATGCTTAAATTTATGTGTGTGTGTGTGTGTGTGTGTTAATGGTGCCTATTGTTTACCAAGTTAGGAGGTTTTTTTTTTTTAATATTTATTTATTTGGCTGTGGTGGGTCTTAGTTGCTTCATGTAGGATCTTCTTGTGGCACTCAGGATATTTTGTTGCTGTGCACAGGCTCTTCATTGTAGTGCACAGACCTCTCTCCAGTTGTGGTGCATGTGCTCCAGAGCACTAGGGCTCAATAGCTGTTGTGCATGGCCTTAGTTGCCCTGCAGCATATGGGATCCTTGTTTCCAGACCAGGGATCAAACCAGTGTCCCCTGCATTGGAAGGCAGATTCTTAACCTCTGGACTACCAGGGAAGACCCCATGTGTTTTCTTGTTTTGTTTTTTGTTGTTGTTGTTGTTGATGTTGTTGTTGTTGTTGTTTTTTAAGTATGACACTCAGAAATAGAATTGGACTTTTTGGTGAGGTATAAATAGCCTTGGCAGTGCAAACCTATAACCTCCTTTGTCTGTACTATAAAACTGAAAATAGATACCATATTATCATATTGAGCTGTCATATCACATTTCTATGGAAGCCATAAAAGCTGCTTAGTCTTTTTCATCTATGCCCTTGTTTTTGGCTGTATTCCCCATGTATGCCCACTTTTTATCCAAAGGGGAGCCTCCTCTGCCATTGGACCCAATATTTACCAGTTTCATCATCTTCACTCATAAGACAACTTCTTCAGAGACCAGCACACTCAATACACCCACAAAGCCCTTTTTATTTTATTTTTCTAGTTCAGATGAGGTCAGCCTTCTTTTTCCTTCAGGTCCCATATCTAGCCATAAATTCACCACAATGCATTGGTAACTCATCGGTTTAAACTTACTGTTGGACTGGGCTAAAGCAAGAGCTGAGCCAGTTATGAGGCAAGAGAAAACTTTATGGTGACCAAACTTAGCTGATTCTTAACATAGATATAAAGAACTAGGGTCAAATGGGCTTCTGTCTTAGGACACCTGGGCCTGGGCCCAGAGCTTCCTATGGGGAGAGCAACAGGTACTTGAGGAAAAGTTTATGGGGTGACTCCACTTCCTGGAAGGAAGCTCAGTTTTCTACACCTTGAACATAGATGCCAGCCTCTCCCATGTGTCAATTTTATTTTTTAAGTTTTCAAATAATGTTCATGCCACTTCTCTCATCTGGAAGGAGCACATGCCATTGTTCACCATATTTGTTTTATAGATATAGAAATTGGAATTCGCAAACATGGAGTGACTCACTCAAATCACACAATAAATGTGTCCTCATTAGGTGGCAAAATTTTGGAAGAGATGGAAGCAGAAATTTCTCTTATTCCATCTCCTTGGAGTAAGCCACTGTAAAAAGAGCAAACAAGGGAATCATTTATTCTGCCATACCCATGAAAATAGTATAAATTCCAGCTAAGAGTTTAAATTAAAATACAAATATGCTTTTAGAACTTCAGAGCAGAATGCATAGTTGGAAGCACTAAATGTATTATTGTACCTCAGCCCTGGGCCCCAGAGTTTATGAATGTTCTTGGAGGAGAAGATTCAATCTGACAGCTTGTAGTCTGGGCATTGTTGTAAGCAACATCTCCCATTCCTTTAAGGCTATGACATCAACAACTAGAAACCTCTTTTAAAAATGGAATAGTAATCTCTATTGATTAAAAACTTGAACCATGAAGCAGCAGTCAAGATGGTGGAATAAAAGGATGCAGAATTTGTCTCTCTTAACAAATACATCAAGAATACATCTACAAATGAAACAGTCTCACAGAGCGCCTGCTGAACATTAGAAGAATACTTTGGACACTTAAAGGAACAAGAAAAATCCCCTAGAAACTGAGTAGGATAAAAAAAAATACAAAAAAGGACCAGCAACACTGGCAGGAAACTGAAAGTGAGGAGGGGTTCCTACAATCAGAAAAATCCCCTGGCAGTGGGGAAATCAGCTGGGACAAAAGGGACTATTGCAGGGATTGAAAGAGAATGCAGTGAACAGTCTGAGAAGTGAAGGCAGGATGGAGCACTTCACACATACCCCAGTGGTTGCTGTCATACACCTCCTCAGCCAGAATAAGTGTGCCCCGATGGACTGCTTATTTTGCTCCCTTTTGCCTGGGCAGGAAATGGATGCCTGAGGGTAGCAAGCATGCAGAGTTGGGGTCAAAATTAAAGCTAAGCTGTGTCCCAGGGGTGCTGCAACTAAGGAAGAGAAACTCAAATCTCTGTGCAGCTGCGTAACCCACATATTAAATCTCTGTGATCTGCTTGGTAAATCCTGAATCTGTGGAATATCTGTATAGACAATGAGTGTTCCCACAACTGAGGTGGATATAGCTTTATGAGCAGCAGAATTTGGGGGCAAGTACATGTAGGAATCGAGCCAGGTCAGAGTCTGCTGCTGCTGCTAAGTCCGTCAGTCGTGCCCAAGTCTATGCGACCCTATAGATGGCAGCCCACCAGGCTCCTGTGTCCACGGGATACTCCAGGCAAGAATACTGTAGTGGGTTGCCATTTCCTTCTCTGGTCAGAGTCTGAGTCTAAGACAGTGCCCACAGCAGGTCCACAGACATAAAAAGAGGTAGTTGAGGGCCTTCTGGACAAGTGGGAGTTGGCCCTGCTTCACTGTGGGAGTAAGGACACAGACAGAAGAGGCCCTGGTAAAATATTCGTATTAGCATAATTCATGTATGATTTTCTCTGTTTTGTTCAATTTTTGGTGGTGTTGTTTTATTATTTTTATTTTTAATTTATTTTTAAGAAAAGGATAATTACTTTACAATATTGTATTGGTTTCTGCCATGCAACAATGTAAATCAGCCATAAGGATACATATGTCCTTTCCCTCTTGAACCACCCCCTCACCCGCATCCCATCCCAACCCTATAGGTTGTTACAGAGCACCAAGCTGAACTTTGTTACACAGGAACATCCCATTAGCTATTTAATTTATATATGGTGATGTACATGTTGTTTCCCTGTTGCCTCAGATGGTAAAGAATCTGCCTGCAATGCAGGAGACCTGGATTTGATCCCTTGGTTGGGAGAATCCCCTGGAGGAAGGTATGGCAACCCACTCCAGTATTCTTGCCTGGAGAATCCCCATGGACACAGGAGCCTGGTGGGCTGTAGTCCTTGAGGTCACAAACAGTCAGACATGGCTGAGTAACTAAGCACATGCAATGTACATGTTTCAATGCTACTCTCTCAATTTGTCCCACTCTCTCCTTCCCTGATGTGTCCAGAGTCTGTTCCCTATGTTTTCATCTCTATTCCTGCCTTGTAAATAGGTTCATCAGTACCGTTTTTCTAGATTCCATATATATGTGTTAATGTATGAAATTTGTTTTTCTCTTTATGACTATGTATAACACGTGCTGGGTTCATCCACCTCACTAGAACTGACTCAAATGCATTCCTTCTATGGATGAGTAATATTCAATTGTATATATGAACCACAACTTCTTTATTCATTTGTCGATTAACATCTAGGTTGCTTTGATATCCTAGCTACTGTAAATAGTGCTGCTATGAGCATTTGGGTACATGTGTCTTTTTCCATCATAGTTTTCTCAAGGTATATGCCCAGTAGTGGGATTGGTGTTTCTACGGTAGTTTTGTTTCTAGTTTTCTAAGGAATCTCCATACTGTCTTCCATAGTGGCTGTATCAATTTATACTCCCATCAACATTGTGAGAGGATTCTTCCCTGGAGAATTCCATGGACAGAGGAGGCTAGTGGGTTACCTCTTTATTATCATTACCCTAAATTATAAAATCCCATGCTACCTCCGTGCCTGATCCCCATTGATCCCCATTGGGACAGGGCTGCAAGAGGCTAGAAAAAACACTAAGAGCACCATATTTCATGCTGTCCTAGCCACCAACTATTCTGAGTACCTGGTGCTGCAAAGGCCTCTGTGACCCAAGCAGCTACACCACCTCCACACACAGTCCTCCCTGGGGAGGATCATGTGTAGAGGTGGACTTAAAACCACTAAGGAAAGAAAGTGAAGTTGCTCAGTTGTGTCTGACTCTTTGAGACCCCATGGACTGTAGCCCACCAGGTACCTCCATCCATGGAATTTTCTAGGCAAAAGTACTGGAGTGGATTGCCATTTCCTTCTCCAGGGGAATCCCCCTGACCCACGGATCGAACCCAGGAGGAGGAACTAAAAACTTCCCATCAGTGGTACAAGCTACAGGTTAAATCTACATGATCAGTATTAGCCGGCTTCCTAGGGAGGCAAGGATTCATAGCGATGAACCCCAGGGAGGACTGTGATTCATAGTGACAGAAAGGATGCTGACAGCTGAAATAAAAGAAAAATAGTTTTTATTCTTATATTTTAATTTGTTCTTTAGTTGCTTTTGGATTTTTTTATTTTCCTTTTTTTTCCCTTTGTTGCTATAGTTGTTGATTTTATAGTACTATTAAGTATATTTATGCTTTTGGGAATTTTTAAATTGCACTTTTTATTTCCTTTAAATATTTCCTTTAAGGCCTCTACATTAGCATTTTTTTTTTTATTTTTAAAGTTTTAGAAGATGACAGAGGAATAGGATGGGGAGACCACTTTCTCCCCTACAAATTCATCGAAAGAACATTTGAACGCTGAGCAAAATACACAAAACAACTTCTGATTGCTAGCGGAGGACATCAGGCACCCAGAAAAGCAGCCCATTGTCTTCGAAAGGAGGTAGGACAAAATATAAAAGATAAAAAGAGAGACAAGACAAAAGAGCTAGGGACAGAGATCCGTCCCGGGAAGGGAGTCGTAATAGAGGAAGTTTCCAAACACCAGGAAACCCTCTCACAGGTGGGTCGAATCTTGGAGGACAACCTAACTGGGAGGAAAAATAAATAAAACCCACAGATTACATGCCTAAAACCAACTCCCAGCAGAAAAGTACCCCAAACATTCGCATCCACCACCAGCAAGTGGGGGCTGAACAGAGAGGAGCCCGCGGCATAGCATAGGGTAAGGACCGGGCCTAAATGCCCTGAGGGCAATCAGAAGGAGCTAACATGAGATAGCAACTTAAACTGTGGGATAGCAAGAGAGAGAGAGAAAATTAACCAGCAAAAAGCACTAACCAAACACACTGCCAGCCTGTTCACAGAACAAAGGAAGGAATGAGCAATTCCAGAGAAGAGCTAGCTGGCTGCGGACTGGCCCACCCCTTGCTGGAGACAGGAGGCAGGGGAGAGGAGAAAGGGGCAATCTCAGCCCCAGAGATGGCATCTCCTACCAAACTGCAAACAGGCTTCTGGTTTCTAACCAAAGTCTTCCTGAGATTCTGGATGGTTGACATTCGCTGGGAGGGTTGCGGCTAGAAACCAGCTCCCAGAACAGACACAAGGCGCACCCAACCGGTGCGCACGGAAACTGAGGCTGAGATCTCGGAGGGGATAAGGCACACTGCACTCTACGAGAGTGCACTCATCAAGCTCCTGGCTGCCTGAGCTGCTCAGGCCAGGGAAGGCACAAAACGCAGGCCCAACCAAGTCTGTGCTTTTGTGGACTACCCAAAAGCTGGAACCACATGCAACTCAGGGCCTGCTCCCTATAGAGCAACCTGGAGCCTGAGCAGTATAGACGGGAAAAGCACACACACCCCGAGCAGGGGCAAACCCAGTGTGGCCGGACACTGCTCGCCACACAGGCCACTGATATTTGTCTGCAGTACCCCTCCCTCCCAACAGCATGACTGAGCAAGCGAACCTAAACAAGAGACCACCTCCACCCACTTGTGTCAGGGCGAAAATTAGGCTCTGAAGAGACCAGCAAACAGAAGCCAAAAAAACAAAGGGAACCACTTCAGAAGTTACCGGTGCAACAGATTAAAATACCTGTAGTTAGCACCGACTACACCGGAAGGGGCCTATAGATATCATGAAGTGTAAGCTGGAACAAGGAGCTATCTGAAACTGAAGCGAACCCACACTGCCCACAACAGCTCCAGAGAAATTACTAGATATATTTTTACTATTTTTTAATTATTATTTTTTCTTTTTAAAAATTTGTTCTCTTTTATTTTCTTTTAAAATTCCCTATTACTCCTCTATTACTCCTTAATTTTCATTTTCTTTTATTTTCTTTTAAAGTCCTCTATTACTCCTATATTATTCTTTAATTTTAATTTTCATATATTTTTACTATTTTTTTAATTAATTTTTTTCTTTTATTTCCTTTTAAAGTCCTCTATTACTCCTCTATTACTCCTTAATTTTCATTTTCATTTCAATATAACCTTGCAAAAAAAAACAAACAAAAGATTCTAATTGTAAAGCAAACTTCATATATATTTCTTAAATTTTTTGTGTTTTTGTTTTTAATATTGTATTTTTAAGAGTCTAACCTTTACTGTAGATTTTTAATCATTGTTTTTCAGTATTTGATATCAATTTTGGACATTTAAGAATCCAATATTCAGTACCCATTTTTACTCAGGAGTGTGATGATTACCCTGTCCCCCTTTTGACTATCCTTTTTCTCCCCCAGATCACCTCTATTTCCTCCCTCCCCCTTCTCTTCTCAGTCCAATTCTGTGAATCTCTGTGGGTGTTCTGGGCTGTGAAGAACACTTAGGGAACATAGTACTGCCTAGATCTGTCTCACTTCTCTTGAATTACACTTTATCTCCTCATGCTCACTTCTATCTCCTTCCTCCCTTTCCTCTTCTTCATGTAACTCTGTGAACCTCTCTGGGTGTCCCTCACTGTGGAGAATCTTTTCACCATTAACCTAGAAGTTTTATTATCAGTGCTGTATAGTTGGAGAAGTCTGCAGGCTACTGGAAGAATAAGACTGGAAGAATAAGAATAAGATTTAAGCGCAAAACCTGAGAACACCAGAAAACTCCTGACTACAGGGATCACTAAGTAATAAGAGATCATCCAACAACCTCCATACCTACACTGAAATCAACCACCACCCAAGAGCCAATAAGTTCCAGAGCAAGACATACCTTGCAAATTATCCAGCAACACAGGAGCATAGCCCTAAGCGTCAACATACAGGCTGCCCAAAGTCACACCAAACACATAGACCCATCTCAAAACCCACTATTGGACACTCCATTGCACTCCAGAGAGAAGAAATACAGTTCCACGCACCAGAACACCGACGCAAGCTTCCCTAACCAGGAAACCTTGACAAGACAATCGTTCAACCCCACCCACTGGGAAAAAACTCCACAATTAAAAGGAACCACAGACCACCAAAATACAGAAAGGCCATTCCAAACACAGCAATCTAAACAAGATGAAAAGGCAGAGAAATACCCAGCAGGTAAAGGAACATGAAAAATGCCAAACAAAAGAGGAGGAGATAGGGTTTCTACCTGAAAAAAGAATTTAGAATAATGATAATAAAAATTATCCAGAATCTTGAAAACAAAATGGAGTTACAGATAAATAGCCTGGAGACAAGGATTGAGAATATGCAAGAAATGTTTAACAAGGACCTGGAAGAAATAAAAGAGTCAATTAAAATGAATAATGCAATAAATGAGATAAAAAACACTCTGGAGGGAACCAACAGTAGAATAACGTAGACAGAAGATAGGATAAGTGAAGTAGAATATAAAATGGTGGAAATAAATGAAGCAGAGAGGAAAAAAGAATCAAAAGAAATGAGGACAACCTCAGGAACCTCTGGGACAATGTGAAACGCCCCAACATTCGAATAATAGGAGTCCCAGAAGAAGAAGACAAAAAGAAAGGTCATGAGAAAATACTTGAGGAGATTATAGCTGAAATCTTCCCTAAAATGGGGAAGAAAATAGTTACACAAGTCCAAGAAACCCAGAGAGTCTCAAACAGGATAAACCCAAGGCGAAACACCCCAAGACACATATTAATCAAATTAACAAAGATCAAACACAAAGAACAAATATTAAAAGCAGCAAGGGAGAAACAACAAATAACACACAAGAGGATTCCTCTAAGGATAACAGCTGATCTATCAATAGAGACTCTTCAGGCCAGAAGGGAATGGCAGGACATACTTAAAGTAATGAAAGAGAATAACCTACAATGCAGATTACTGTACCCAGGAAGATCTCATTCAGATATGAAGGAGAATTCAAAAGCTTTACTGACAAACAAAAGCTGAGAGAATTCAACACTACCTAACCAGCTCTTCAACAAACGCTAAAGGATCTTCTCGAGAAAGGAAACACAAAAAGGTTGTATAAATGTGAACCCAAAACAAAAAAGTAAATGGCAACGGGACCATTCCTATCAATAATTACCTTAAATGTAAATGGGTTGAATGCCCCAACCAAAATACAAAGACTGGCTGAATGGATATAAAAACAAGACCTCTATATATGCTGTCTACAAGTAACCCACCTCAAAACAAGGCACACATACAGATTGAAAGTGAAGGGCTGGAAAAAAAAAAATATTTCACCCAAATGGAGACCAAAAGAAAGCAGGGTCACAATACTGATATCAGATAAAATATACTGCAAAATAAAGGCTGTAAAAAGAGACAAAGAAGGACACTACATAATGATCGAAGGATCAATCCAAGAAGAAGATATAAGAATTAAAATTATATATGTACCCACAGAGGAGCACCACAATATGTAAGGCAAATACTAATGAGTATGAAAGGGGAAATTAACAATAACATAATAATAGTGGGAGAATTTAATATCCTACTCACAACTATGGATAGATCAACTAAACAGAAAATTAACAAGGAAACACAAACTTTAAATGACACAATGAGCCAACTACACCTAATTGATATCTACAGGACATTTCACCCCAAAACAATCAATTTCAACTTTTTCTCAAGTGCATATGGAACCTTCTCCAGAATAGATCACATCCTGAGCCATAAATCTAGCCTTGGTAAATTTAAAAAAATTGAAATCATTCCAATCATCTTTTCTTACCACAATGAAGAAAGATTAGATCTCAATTACAGGAAAAAAACTATTAAAACTTCAAACATATGGAGGCTATATAACACACTTCTGAATAACCAACAAATCATAGAAGAAATCAAGAAAGAAATCAAAATATGCATGGAAACAAATGAAAATGAAAACACAACAACCCAAAACCTATGGGACACTGTCAAACTGCTAAGGGGAAGATTCATAGCATTACAGGCTTAACTGAAGAAAAAAGAAAAAAGTCAAATAAATAACCTAAATCTACACCTAAAGCAACTAGAGAAGGAAGAAATGAAGAACCCCAGCATTAGTAGAAAGAACGAAATCTTAAAAAATAGGGCAGAAATAAATGCAAAAGAAACTAAAGAGACCATAGCAAAAATCAACAAAGCTAAAAGCTGGTTTTTTGAAAAGATAAACAAAATTGACAAACCGTTAGCAAGACTGATTAAGAAACAAAGAGAGAAGAACCAAATCAACAAAATTAGAAATGAAAATGGAGAGATCACAACAGATAACACTGAAATACAAAGGATCATAAGAGACTACTACCAGCAACTCTATGCCAATAAAATGGACAACTTGGAAGAAATGGACAAATTCTTAGAAAAGTATAACTTTCGAAAACGGAACCAGGAAGAAATAGAAGATCTTAAGAGACCCATCACAAGCACAGAAATCGAAACTGTAATCAGAAATCTTCCAGCAAACAAAAGCCCAGGACCAGATGGCTTCACAGCTAAATTCTACTAAAAATTTAGAGAAGCGCTAACACCTATCTTACTCAAACACTTCCAGAAAATTGCAGAAGAATGTAAACACCCAAATTCATTCTATGAGGTCACCATCACCCTAATACCAAAACCAGACGAAGATGCCACAAAAAAAGAAAACTACAGGTCAATATCACTGATGAACATAGATGCAAAAATCCTTAATAAAATTCTAGCAAGCAGAATCCAACAACACATTAAAAAGATCATACACCATGACCAAGTGGCCTTTACCCCAGGAATGCAAGGATTCTTTAATATATGCAAATCAATCAATGTAATACACCACATTAACAAATTGAAAGATAAAAACTATATGATTATCTCAACAGATGCAGAAAAAACCTTTGACAAAATGAAACATCCATTTATGATAAAAACTCTCCCGAAAGCAGGAATAGAAGGAACATACCTCAACATAATAAAAGCTATATATGACAAACCCACAGCAAACATTATCCTCAATGATGAAAAATTGAAAGCATTTCCCCTAAATTCAGGAACAAGACAAGGGTGCCCACTCTCACCACTACTATGCAACATAGTTTTGGAAGTTTTGGCCATAGTAATCAGAGCAGAAAAAGAAATAAAAGGAATCCATATAGGAAAAGAAGTGAAACTCACTGTTTGCAGATGACATGATCCTCTACATAGAAAACCCTAAAGACTCTACCAGAAAATTACTAGAGCTAATCAATGAATATACTAATGTTGCAGGATATAAAATTAACACACAGAAATCCCTTCATTCCTATACACTAACAATAAGGAAACAGAAAGAGAAATTAAGGAAACAATACCATTCACCATTGTAACAAAGAGAATAAAATGTTTAGGAGTATATCTACCTAAAGAAATAAAAGACCTATACAGAGAAAACTATAAAACAATGATGAAAGAAATCAAAGAGGAAACAAATAGATGGAGAAATATACTATGTTCATGGGTTGGAAGAATCACTATTGTGAACATGACTATACTACCCGAAGCAATCTATAGATTCAATGAAATCCCTATCAAGCTACTAATGACATTCTTAACAGAACTAGAGCAAATAATTTCACAATTTGTACGGAAATACAAAAAACCTCGAATAGCCAAAGTAATCTTGAGAAAGAAGAATGGAACTGAAGAAAGCAACCTGCCTGACTTCAGGCTCTACTACAAAGCCACAGTCATCAAGACAGTATGGTACTGTCACAAAGACAGAAATATAGATCCATGGAACAGAATAGAAAGCCCAAAGATAAATCCATGTACCTATGGACACCTTATCAATGACAAAGGAGGGAAGGATATACGATGGAAGAAAGACAACCTGTTTAACAAGTGGTGCTGGAAAAACTGGTCAACCACTTGTAAAAGAATTAAACTAGAAGACTTTCTAACACCATACACAAAAATAAACTCAAAATGGATTAAAGATCTAAAGAACAAGAAACTATAAACAAGAAACTATAAAGACAAGACAAGACAAAACTAAAGACAAGAAAGTATAAAACTCCTAGAGGAGAACACAGGCAAAACACTCTCCAACATAAATCACAGCAGGATTCTCTATGACCCACCTTCCCAGAATATCAGAAATAAAAGCAAAAATTAAAAAACGGGACCTAATGAAACTTAAAAGCTTTTGCACAACAAAGGAAACTATAAGTAAGGTGAAAAGACAGCGTTCAGAATGGGAGAAAATAATAGCAAATGAAGAAACAGACAAAGGATTCATCTAAAAAATATACAAGCAACTCCTGCAGCTCAACTCCAGAAAAATAAATGACCCAATCAGAAAGTGGGCCAAAGATCTAAACAGACATTTCTCCAAAGAAGACATACAGATGGCTAACAAACACATGAAAAGATGCTCAACATCACTCATTATCAGAGAAATGCAAATCAAAACCACAATGATGTACCATTACATGTCAGTCAGAATGGCTGCTATCCAAAAGTCTACAAGCAATAAATGCAGGAGAGGGTGTGGAGAAAAGGGAACCCTCTTACACTATTGGTGGGAATGCAAACTAGTACAGCCGCTATGGAGAATAGTGTGGAGATTCCTTAAAAAAACTGGAAATAGAAATGCCATAGCAATCCCAGTCCTGGGCATACACAACGAGGAAACCGGATCTGAAAGAGACATGTGTGCCCCAATGTTCATCGCAGCACTGTTTATAATAACCAGGATGTCCTGGAAGCAACCTAGATGCCCATCAGCAGACGAATGGATAAGAAAGCTGTGGTACATATACACAATGGAATATTACTCAGCCATTAAAAATAATTCATTTGAATAAATTCTAATGAGCTGGATGAAACTGGAGCCATTTTACAGAGTGAAGTAAGCCAGAAAGAAAAACATCAATACATTATACTAACGCATATATATGGAATTTAGAAAGATGGTAACAATAACCCTATATTCAAGACAGGAAAAGAGACACAGATATATAGAACAGACTTTTGGACTCTATGGGAGAAGTCGAGGGTGGGATGATGTGAGAGAATAGCATCAAAACATGTATATTATCAAGTGTGAAATAGATTGCCAGTCCAGGTTGGATGCATGAGACAAGTGCTTGCGGCTGGTGCACTGGGATGACCCAGAGGGATGGGATGGGGAGGGAGGTGGGAGGGGGGTTCAGGCTGGGGAACACATGTAAATCCATGGCTGATTCATGTCAATGTATGGCAAAAAGCACTACAATATTGTAAAGTAATTAGCCTCTAAGTAATAAAAATAATTGGGAAAAGAAAAAAAAAAAAAGAACAGACCATACCATACCATACTATATGCCCCCTATGTACAGCTATGGCTGATTCATGCTGATGTTTGACAGAAAACAACAAATTCTGTAAAGCAATCATTCTTCAATTAAAAAATAAATTAATTAAAAATGTTTAAAAAGAAAAAAAATAAAATTTTAAAAAGTTATTTTTATTATTTTGCTATGTATAGTCTTCCGTTTGTTTTTCCTATTGTTCTTTTCCTGTTGTAATTATTCTCTAATATGTATAAATATGTATACTTCTTATTTAATTACTTCTGTTTGCTTTTCTCTTTTTCTTTCCTTTTCATCCTTTTCTTTCTTTTCATCACCATGTTTATTATTTTGTTTTGCTTTTGTTGCTTCATTCCATGGTTGGCATATTGCTTTGGTTTTCTTTTCCAGTTTGTGCTTTAGTTAGTTTTGCTTTTAACTGGTTGATATCATTTTTGTTTTCCTTTGCTCACTGGGTCAACCTCTTCTACTTTCTTTTTTTGGGGACTGTTTTGATTTTGTCTATGTGTGTTTATGAGTATGTGTATATTACACTATTTTGCTATTATTTGCCTGATTTTGTATTTGCCTTTTGTCAGGGGTTTGTCTTTGTTTATTGCAGTTGTATATTTTCTTTAGTCCCCTTTAATGCCATAACAAACTACCTGTGGAATCTAAGTTCCCCAGCCAATGATTTAAGCCTGAGACTTAGGAGTGGCAGTGCTGAAAACATCCTAGACTGCCAGAAAACTCTTAACCCCGGAGTATGAATTAGTGAGAATTCCTACAAAGGCCCCCATCTGTATACAAGACCACCATCACCCAACTGTTGGCAGTACCCAGTTCAGGAAAGCTCACTCAAACCACAAACAAGACAAAAACACAAACCCAATAATTAGCAGACAGGATTACCACCTTTTACAGCCCTACACATCATGGGGGAGGGGGGAGAACTCATCTCCTCCCGCCAGAGCACAAGCACACCCACCATGAAACCTAGACAAGCCACTGAAACAACATTACCCACCAAAGGCAGAAACCAAAAGGTGAAAGGAATTCCACCTCAAAGCCTGAGAAAAGGAGACCTAAAACACAATAAATTAAAAGAAAAAAAGAAAAAACAAAAGGCAGAGAAATATTGCACAAATGAAGGAAAATACTAGAAAAAACACAAGACCAAATATAAATGAATTAGGCAAGTAACCTGAAAAATAATTCAGAATAATCATAGTGAAAATGTTCTAAAACCTCAAAAATAGGGTGGAGAAAATGTAAGAAACAAGTAACACAATTAACAAAGACCCAGAAGAAATAAAGAATAAAGAGAGATGAATAACACAATTGTTGAAAGTAAAAATTCTCTAGAAGGAACCAACAAGCACTCTTTCAGCAGAAACTGCAGGCCACAAGTGAATGGAAGGATATATTTAAAGTGCTGAAAGATAAAAATCTACAACCAACATTACTCTACCCGGCAAGGATCTCATTCAAAATTGATGGAGAAATCAAGTTTTACAGACAAGCAAAAGTTAAGAAAATTTAGTACCAACCACTAAACAAGGTTTACTACAAATATTAAAGAGACATATAGGGAGCAAACACAAGAGAAAGGAAAGACCTAAAAAACAAACCTAAAACAATTAAGAAAATATCAATAAGAACACATATATCAATAATTATTTTAAATGTAAGTGGCTTAAATGCTCCAACGAAAAGACACAGACGGGCTACTAGTAGTAGTTTAGTTGCTAATTCATGTCCGACTCTTGCGACCCCATGGACTGTAGCCTGCCAGGCTCCTCTGTCCATGGGATTCTCCAGGCAAGAATACTGGAGTGAGTTGCCATTTTTTTTCCAGGGGATCCTCCCGACCCAGGAATCAAACCCGGGTCTCCTGCATTGCAGGCAGATTCTTTACCAATTGAGCTATGAGGGAAGCCCACAAAAATAAGACCCATATATATGCTATCAACAAGAGACCCACTTCAGACCTAGAGACATAGATTGAAAGTAAAAGAATAGAAAAAGATATTCCATACAAATGGAAATCAAAAGAAAATTGGAGTGGCAATTCTCATTTTGGACAAAATAGGCTTTAAAATAAAGCATATTACAAGATATAAAGAGGGACACTACTACATAATGATGAAGGGATCAATTCAAGAAGAAGACATAAAAATTGTAAATATGTATGCATCCAACATAGGAACACTATGATACATAATACAGACACTAACATATAAAAGGGGAAACTGACAGTAACACAATAATGGTAGGAAACTTTAACACCCACTTACAGCAATAGACAAATCATCAAAACAGAAAATTAATAAGGAAGCACAAATGTTAAATGAAACAATGGACCAAATGGACCTAATAGGTACCTTTGTGAATTTCCACCTAAATGCAGAAGAATGCACTTTCTTCTCAAGTGCACACGGAACATTCTCCAGGATAGACACATCCTGGGTCATAAATCAAACATCAGTACATTTAATAAAATTGAAATCATATCAAGCATCTTTTCTGACCACAATGCTCTGAGAATTTATAACATTACAGGGAAAAATGTAAAAAAAAAAAAAACCCACAAACACATAGAGATTAAAAATTATGTTTCTAAATAATGAACTGACTGGTTACTGAAGAAATCCAAAGGGAAATTTAAAAAAAAATCTTAGAAACTAATGATAATGAAAACATGACAATTCACAACCTATGGGATGCAGCAAAAGGAATACAATTCTACCTCAAGAAACAAGAAAAATACTGAATAGACTAACTTACTCCTAAAACAACTGGAAAAAGAACAACAACAAACCCAAAGTTAGTAGAAGGAAAAAAATCATAAAGATCAGAGCAGAAATAAATGAAAAAGAAATGAAGTGGAAAATAGTAAAGATTAATAAAACTAAAAGCGGGTTCCTTGTGAAGATAAACAAAATCGACAAACCATTAAGTAGACTCATCAAGAAAAAAAAAAAAAAAAGACAAGAACCAAATCAACAAAATTAGAAATGAAAATGAAGTGGTTACAGCAGACAATGCAGAAATACAAAGGGTTATAAGAAACTATTACAAGCAACTATTTGCAAATAAAATGGACAATCTGGAAGAAAGGAACAGATCCTTAGCAAAGTTCAATCTTCAGGACTGAACCAGGAAGAAATAGAAATTATGAACAAGCCAATTACAAGCATTGGAGTCATAACTGTGATTAAAAAAAAAAAAAAAAAAAAAAAAGCCCCAAAAAGCAAAAGCCCAGGGCCAGATAGCTTATGAGTTGAACTCTATCAAACATTTAGAGAAAAGCTAATGCCTATCCTTCTAAAACTTTTTTTTTCAAAAATTTCAGAGGAAGGAACACTTCCACAGTCATTCTACAAGGCAACAAAAGCCCTTATAACAAAACCAAGGACAACACACACATAAAAGAAAATTACAAGGCAATGTGAATGATGAACATAGATGTAAAAATCCTCAATAAAATTCTAGCAAGCAAACTTCAACAACGCATTAAAAAGATCATACACCATGATCAGGTCAAGTTTATCCCAGGAATGCAAGGATTCTTCAATATATGAAATCAATCAATGTGACACTACATATTTACACATGGAATTTCTAAAACCATATTATCATCTCAATACACTTGCAAAAAGCTTTTGATAAAATTCATCACACATTTCACTGCACAACTAAAACTATCCAGAAAGTGGACATCGAAGGAACCTACCTCAACATGTGTCCATGCTCAGTTGCTTAAGCATGTTGTATCCTTTTCAGTCCCATGGACTGTTGCCTGCCAGGCTCCACTGCCCATGGAATTTTCCAGGCATACACACCAGGAATACTGGTGTGGAGAGCCATTTCCTACTACAGGGGATCTTCCCAACCCATGGATTGAACCCATCTCCTGTGTTTCCTTCATTGGCATCCATTGGCATTGCATTCTTTACTGCTAGTGCCCCCTGGTAAGTGCCATATAAACATAATAAAGGCTATCTATGACAAACCCATAGCAAATATCATTTTCAATGGTGAGAGCCTGAAAGCATTTCCTTTAAGATAATGAATAAGGCAAGGGTACCCAATCTTCATCATTATTGTTCAACATAGTTTTGAAAGTTTTAGCTAGGGCAATGAGAGAAGAAAAGGAAATAAAATGAATCAGAATTGGAAAACAAGAATAAAATTATCACCTTCGGCAGATGACATAATACTAGAAAATCCGAAAGAAATCACCAGAAAAATACTAGAGCTAATCAACAACTTTAGGAAAGTTGCAGGATATAAAACAAATATACATAAATCCCTTATGTTCAAATACAGTAAAAATGAAAGATCAGAAAAAGAAATTAATGAAGCAATCTCATTTACTATAATATCAAAAAGAATAAAATACTTAGGAACACACAAACCAAAGGAGGCCAAAGACCTGTACACAGAAAACTGATGAAAAAAAATCAAAGATGACACAAAAAGATGTTCATGGATTGGAAGAATCAATGTTGTCAACGAATATACTACCAAAGGAAATCTACAGATTCAATGCAATAACTATCAAATAATTAGTAGTATTTTTCATAGATTTAGAACAAAGATTTCACAATTTGTATGGGAATACAAAGTAACATGAATAGTGAAGGCTATGTTGAGAAAGAAAAATGGAACTGGAGGAATCAGGCTCCCTAACTTCAGGTTATACTACAGAGCTACAATCCTCAAGATAGTATGGTATTGATGCAAAAGAACAAATGGAAAGGGATCAACAGAAAATGATAAAGAGCTCAGAGATAAACCCACACACCTACAGTCATCTAACCTGTGACAAAGGAGGCATGAATATATAGCGTAGAAGAAACAGTATCATCAATAAGTTGTGCTGTGAAAATTGGACAGCTTCATGTAAAAGAATAAATTAGAACATTCACCAACACCATACACAAAAATAAATTCAAAATGGATTAAAGACTAAAATGTAAATCCAGATACTATAAAACTCTTAGAGAAAAACGTAGGCAGAATACTCTTTGACATAAATACCAGTAAACTATTTTTTGATCCACCTCCTAGAGAAATGATAATTAAAAGAAAAATAAATGAATGGGACCTAACTAAACTTAAAACCTTTTGCATAGAAAAGGAAACCAGACATAAGACAAAAAGACAGCGCTTAGAATAGGAGAAAATATTTGCAAATGAACAAATTAACAAAGGATTAATCTCCAAAATATACAAGGAGCTCGTGCAAAACAATAAACAAACAAACAAAAATACACAATCAGAAAGTAAATGGAAGACCAAAACAGATACTTCTCCAAAGAAGAGATATAGATGGCCAACTAACAATTGAAAAGATGTTCAATATCACTAATTATTTCATTTCTGTTGCTCATTTGTGTCCAACTCTTTGCGACCCCATGGACTACAGCATGCCAGGCTGCCCTGTCCATCACCAACTCCCAGAGCTGGCTCAAACTCATGTCCTTAGAGTCGGTGATGCCACCCAACCATCTAGTCCTCTGTCATCCCCTTCTCCTCCTTCCTTCAATCTTTCCCAGCATCAGGGTCTTTTCCAATGAGTCAGTTCTTTGCATCAGGTAGCCAAAAATGTTGGAGTTTCAGCTTCAGCATCAGTTCTTCCAATGAATATTCAGGACTGATTTCCCTTAGGATTGACAGGTTTCATGTCCTTGCAGTCCAAGGGACTCTCAAGAGTCTTCTCCAACACTACAGTTCAAAAACATCAATTCTTCAGTGCTCAGCTTTCTTTATGGTCCAATTGTCACATCCATACATGACTACTGGAAAAACTATAGCTTTGACTAGACAGACCTTTGTCAGCAAAGTAATGTCTCTGCTATTTAATACACTGTCTATCTTGGTCATAGCTTTTCTCCCAAGGAGCAAGTGTCTTTTAATTTCATGGTTGCAGTCACCATCTGCAGTGATTTTGGAGCCCCCCAAAATGAAGTCTCTCACTATTTCCATTGTTTCCCATCTATTTGCCATGGAGTGATGGAACAAGATGCCATTATCTTAGGTTTTTGAATGTTGAGTTTTAAGCCAGCTTTTTCACTCTCCTTTTTCACTTTAATCAATAGGCTCTTTAGTTCCTCTTTGTAATTATTAAGGAAATGGAAATCAAAATTATAATGAGCTATCACTTGCCATAAGTCAGAATGGCCATCATGTAAAACTTTACAAACAATAAGTTTTGGAGATGGTGGAGAGAAAAGGAATCCCTCTAACATTGTTGCTCTTCAGTCACTAAGTCTTGTCCGATTCTTTGCAGTCTAATGGACAGTAGGACACCAGACTCCTCTGTTCTCCACTATCTCCAGAGTATGTTCAAATTCATGTCCATTGAATTGATGATATTCTATCTAAACATCCCATCCTCTGCTGCTCCATTCTCCTTTTGCCTTCAATCTTTCCCAGCATCAGGGTATTTTCCAATGAGTCAGCTTTTTGCATCAGGTGGTTAAATTACTGGAGTTTCACCTTCATCAACAATCCTTCCAATGAACATTCAGGGTTGATTTCCTATAGGCTTGATTGGTTTGATCTGTTTTCAGTCCAAGGGACTCTCGAGATTCTTCTCAGCACCACAATTTGAAAGCAACAATTCTTGAGTCATTTTTATGGTCCAACTCTCATATCGATACATGTCTACCAGAAAACAAAAACAAAAACATAATTTTGACTATAGGAAATCTTGTAGACACAGTCATGTCTCTGATTTCTAATATACTGCTCAGGTTTTCTCCTTTTTTTTTTTTTTTTTTTCTTCCAAGGAGCAAACTTCTTTTGATTTCATGCCTGAAGTCACAATCCACAGTGATTTTGGAGACAAAGAAAGAAAACCTATCACTGCTTCCACTTTTTGCCCTTCTATTTGCCATGAAGTGATGGGAACAGATGCCATGATCTAAGAGTCTTTTGAAAGTTGAGTTTCAAGTAAGCTTTTTCACTCTCCTCTTTCACCCTCATCAAGAAACTCTTTAGTTCCTCTTCACTTTCTCCTTAGAATGGTATCATCTACATATCTAAGGTTGTTATTATTTCTCCTGGCAATCTCGATTCTAGCTTGTGATTCATTCAGCCAGGCAGTTTGCAAGATGTACTTGTCATATAAGTGCAATAAGCAGGGTGGCAATATACAGCCTTCTTGCACTCCTTACCCAATTTTGTAATAGTACATTGTTCCATGTCCAGTTCCAACTGTTGCTTCTTGTCCAGCATACTGATTTTTGAGGAGACTGGTAAGGTGGTCTGGTATTCCCATCTCTTTAAGAATTTTCCACACTTTGTTGCGATCCATGCAGTCAAGGGCTTTAGCATTGTCAATGAAGCAGAAGTAGCTTTTTTTTTTTTTTTTCTTTTCTGGAACTCCCTTACTTTGTTGATGATTGAAGGAATGTTGGCAATTTGAAATCTGGTTCTGCCACATCTTCAAAACCCAGCTTGTACATCAGGAAGTTCTTGGTTCAGGGCCTGCTGAAGCCTAGCTTGAAGGATTATGAGCATAATCTTGCTAGCATGACAAATAAGTGCAATTGTGTCATAGTTTGAATATTTTTTCACACTTCTTTTCTTTGAGATTGGAATAAAAATTAATCTTTTCCAGTTCTGTGGCCATTATTGAGTTTTCCAGATTTTCTGACATAGTGAGTGCAGCACTTTATAGCATCACCTCTAAGGATTTTGAATAGCTCAGATGGAATTCTGTCATCTTCAGTAGCTTTGTTTATAGTAATTCTTCCTAATTCCAACTTGACTTCACACCCCAGGATGTTTTGCTCTAGGTGAGGGTTCATACCATCATGGTTATCCAAGTCATTTAGACTTTTTTCCCCTATACTTCTTCTTTATATCTTCTGTTTCTGTTAGGTCCATACCACTTCTGTCCTTTATTATGCCCATATTCATATGAAATATTCCCTTGGCATCTGTAATTTTCTTGAAGAGAACTCTAGTCTTTCCCATTCTATTGTTTTCTTGTATTTCTTTGCATCAAACTTATATGATTATTTCCAAGGCAAACCTTTCAACATCACAGTAATCTAAGTATATGTCCCAACCATTTATGCCAAAGAAGCTGAAACTGACCAGATCTATGAAGACCTACAGCACATTCTAGAACTAACACCAAAAATACATATCCTTTTCATCACATGAAATAGATTCAAGGGATTAGATCTGATAGACAGATTGTCTGAAGAACTATGGATGGAGGTTCATGACCTTGTAGAGGAAGCAGTGATCAACGCCATCAATAAGAAAAATAAATACATAATGGCAAAATGGTTGTCTGAGAAGGTCTGACAAATAAATCAGAAAAGAAGAGAAGGCAAAAAAAAAAAAAAAAGAAAAGGCAAAGGAGAAAAAGAAAAGCATACACAGTTGAATGCAGAGTTAAAAAGAATAGCAAGGAGAGATAAGAAAGCCTTCCTCAGTGGTCAGTGCAAAGAAATAGAGCAAAATAACAGAATGGGAAAGACAAGAGATATGTTCAAGAAATTTAGAGATGAGCACAATAAAGGACAGAAGTGCTATGGATCTAATGGAAACAGAAGACATTAAGAAGAGGTGGCAAGAATACAAAGAAGAGCTCTACAAAAAAGATCTTCATGAGCCAGATAATCACAATGGTGTGATCACTCACCTAAAGTCAAACATCCTGGAGTGCAAAGTCACGTCTGCCTTCGGGAACATCACAACGAAAAAAGTTACTGAAGGTGATGGAATTCCAGCTGGGCTATTTTAAATCCTAAAAGATGATGCTCTGAAAGTGCTGCACTCAATATGTCAACAAATCTGGAAAACTCAGCAGTGGCCACAGGACTGGAAAAGGTCAGTTTTCATTCTAATCCCAAAGAAAGGCAATGCCAAAATATGTCCAAACTACCATACAATTGCACTCATCTCACATGCTAGCAAAGTAATGCTCAAAATTCAAGCCAGGCTTCAACAATACATGAACCGTGAACTTTCAGATATTCAAGCTGGATTTAGCAAAGGCAGAGGAACCAGAGATCAAATTGCCAACACCCTTTGGATCATCAAGAAAAGCATGAGAGTTCCAAAAAAGCATCTAATTCTGCTTTATTGACTATGGCAAAGCCTTTGACTGTGTGGAACGCAACAGTCTGTGGAAAAACTTTAAAGAGTTGGGAATACCAGACCACCTGACCTGCCTCCTGAGAAATCTGTATGCAGGTCAAGAAACAACAGTTAGAATTGGACATGGAACAACAGACTGGTTCCTAATTGGAAAAGGAATACTTCAAGACTGTATATCGTCACCCTGCTTATTGAACTTATATGCAGAGTACATCATGTGAAATGCCGGCCTGGATGAAGCACATGCTGGAATCAAGATTGCTAGGAGAAATATCAATAACCTGAGATACACAGATGACACCACCCTTATGACAGAAAGCGAAGAAGAATTAAACAGTCTCTCAATGAAAGAGGAAAGTGAGAAAGTTGGCTTAAAATTCAACATTCAAAAAACTAAGATCATGGCATCCAGCCCCATCACATCATGGCAAATAAATGGCTAAACAATGGAAATAGTGAGAAACTTTATTTTTTGTGGCTCTAAAATCACTGCAGATGGTGACTGCAACCATTAAATTAAAACACTTGCTCCTTGGAAGAAAAGATGTGACCAACCTAGACAGCATATTAGAAAGCAGAGACATTAGTTTGCCAACAAAGGTCCACCTAGTCAGATCAATGGCTTTTCCAGTAGTCAAGCATGGATGTGAGAGTTGGACTATAAAGAAAGCTGAGCACTGAAGAATTGACGCTTTTGAACTGTGGTGTTGGAGAAGACTCTTGAGAGTCCCTTGGACTGCAAGGAGATCCAACCAGTCCATCCTAAAGGAGATCAGCCCTGGGTGTTCATTGATAGGATTGATGTTGAAGCTGAAACTCCAATACTTTGGCCACCTGATGCAAACAGCTGACTCATTTGAAAAGACCCTGATGTTGGTAAAGATTGAGGGCAGGAGGAGAAGGGGAAGGCACAGGATGAGATGGTTTGATGGCATCACTGACTCAATGGACATGGGTTTGGGTGAACTCCAGGATTTGGTGATGGACAGGGAGGCCTAGCGTGCTGCGGTTCATGAGATCACAAAAAGTCGGACATGACTGAGCAACTGAACTGATACTGATGCCTTCAGACACAGAAGTGCTTTCAGAACATCAGCCAAGAATGGACAGGAGTAACTGACTACCAGAAAAGAATATACAGAATCGCACAAAACTGGCTAGCATGAAGGGGGAAAAACAGGAGAGTTAGTAGACCTGGACCTGCCCTCAGCAGATGGGGAAACTGAAACAGGGCCCAATCCCCACATTGGGGAAATTGTTAGGGTCAGAGGAGAAACATTTGAGGCTAGAGTGAAGCAGCTGATCTGTGACAGCCTAAATGGAATGAGAATCACATAGACAATCCTTGCTGCGACAATACATACCCTGGAGAGGTACACAGGTCCCCTAGAAGGCACTGTAGCTAGGAACTGAAGCATAGGGATTGTGGATCATCCCCAGGGCACAGTCTGCAGGGAAACAGCTCAAGAGGATGTGAAGGAGGAGACTGTTGTGGGAAATGCCTGTGGAGGAAACCAGGCAGCCATGGAAGCAAGGCAATATTGCTGAGTCATGCATGGTGATTATATCCTCTCTCTCCCCACATGCCAGCATTGACAGCTGAACAATAGAGAGGCTGGTCCTTCAAGCACCTGATGCACTGAACAGTGGAGTAGGACCTCAGCCAGGGTGCCCCTTTAAGTGCCTGACACACTGAACAACAAAGAAGGACCCCAGCCAGGGGACCCTTTCAAGTTCCTGATAAGCCAAACAGCAGAGAATAGCCCCAGCCAGGGGAGCCCTTTTAGTGCCTGATGTGCTGAACATCAGAGTGGATCCCCAACCAGAGAGGATCCTTTATGTGCCTGACACGCTGAGTGACAGAGAAGGACCCCAGGCAGAAGAGCCCTCTAAGTGCCTGAGTGGGTGGAGCAATGGAAAAGGACTAGTCAAAGAGGCCCTCTGATCACCAGCTGCCAGAGGCTAGAAAAAGACTCTGATAGGGCCATAACTCCTGTGGCTGAAGCAATTTGTGTCCCTGCACACTTGGTGCCACCAGGGTCCCTGCAACCCAAGCAGCTGGACCATCTTCATGCTCTATCCTCACTGGGGCAGAGATGCCACAGAATAGAAAATGTCATATGTCTACGCCCATGAAGTTGTTTCAGTCATATCCAACTCTTTGCAACCCTGTGGACTGTGGCCTGCCAGGCTTCTCTGTCTGTGGATTCTCTAGGCAAGAATATTATAGTGGGTTGTTATACCCTTCTAGAGCATCATATTTCCTGCTGCCCTAACTGCCAACTGCCCTGAATACCTGGGACTGCCAGGGCCCTTGCGACCCAAGCAGCTGCACCACCTCCATATCTGGCCCTCACTGGGGAAGGCCCACGTCCTCTAGGGCAGCCTCAGAAGCAAATGCCTGTGGACAATCCACATGCAGAGGTGGAGGTAAAAGAACAATTGAAACCCAGGGGCAGTGTGGCTAAGGAAGAGGACCCAAAAATTTCTCACCAGCTGTACAAGCTGCAGATTAAATCCACACTATCAACTAGGAAGACACTGTCTATGGTATATATAAAAGTACATTGAGAGTTCTCACAAAAGAAAACACACTATCTCTGACATTGGAGGCAAGAACACACAGGAGTAGGACCAGAACAGAGTCTGAGCTGCCCCCACAGAAGGTCCAGAGATTAGCACAGTGTTGGAAGGCATCTTAGGGAGGTGAAGTGGACTGTGACTACCAGCGAGGGAAAGGACACTGACAGCAGAGACTCAGGAAAACACATTTATTATTCTTATATTTTGACTTGTTCTGTAGTTTCTTCTGGTTTTTTTTTTCTTATTTTCCCTTCTTTTCCACTCTGTTGTTGTAGTTGTTGACTTTATTAGTACTGTTAAATCTATTTAAGCTTTTGAGAATTTTTAAAATCACACTTTTTATTTCTGTTTTAGGCTTCTGCCTGTATGCTGGCCTTTTGCAGTTCTGTAGGGTTCTCTTTCTCTCTTTTCTTTCTTTATTTTTCTCTGTCTTTTTATTTTTAATTTTTAAATTTTGTATCTTTATTATTATTTTTTTACACTTATTATTTTGTTTGATTTTCCTACTATTCTTTACCTATTGCAGTTAATCTTTTATATATATATATATATATATATATATGTGTGTGTGTGTGTGTGTATATATATATATATATATCTTCTTTATTTACTTCTATTTAACTTTATATTTCTTTTCTTGCTTTCCTTTCTTTTTCTCACAATATTTTTGCTTTGTTTTGTTTTCATTGTTTTATTCCCCAGTCAGCATCTTGCTTTAGTTTTGTTTTCCAGTTTGTGATTTAGTTACCTTTGTTCTTAACTGGTGGATCTCATTTTTGCTTTCCTTTGTTTCTGGGTTTGTCTATTGCATTTTATTTATTTATTTTGGACTGTTTTGGTTTTGCTTATGGGTGTATAGGCATGTGTATATATTCCATTATTTTAGCTGTTATTTGCCTGATTTTGTAATTGTCACTTGTCTGCATTGTGTCTTTGGTTTCTTGTGTATTTGATTTAATCCCATTTAATGCCATAACAAACTACCTGTGGAATCTCTGTTCCTGGCATAAGATCAAGCCCTGAGTGTTTGGAGTTGGAGTGCTGACTGCAGAATCCTAGACTACCAGAGAACTCCTAACCCTAAGGAGTATCAAACAGTTAAAACTCCCACAATGGCAACCACTTGTATACAAGACCCAGCATCATCCAACTGACAGTAGCATTCTGTGAAGGACGCCTCATCCAAACAACAAACAAAACAAAAATACAAACCCAGTCATCAGCAGATGGGATTATCATCTCAGTACTGCTCATCAGAGGGAGAAAAAAAAAAAAAAAAACTACTCTCACCAGAACAAGTCACCTACATGAAGCTTACACAAACCACTGGGCCAACCTTACAAGGGCAGAAACCAAAAGGAAGAAAGAATTCAACTTTGAAGCCTGGGAAAAGGAGACCTCAAACACAATAAGTTAGGGGGAAAAAAAAGTGATGAAAAGGCAGAGAAATACTGCACAAATGAAAGAATAATCTATAAACACACAAGTCCAAATAAATGAGGAGGAAATAGTCTAACTACCTGAAAAAGAATTCAGAATAATGATAGTAAAGATGATCCAAAATCTTGAAAATAGTATGAGGAAATGAAAGAATCAATTAACAAAGACCTAAAGAATACAGAGACAAACAGCATAATTACTGAAGTTAAAAATACTCTAGAAGGAATCAAAGCAGAATATCTGAAGCAGAAGAACGAATTAGTGAGCTGGAAGATAGAATGGTGGAAATAACTGCTGAAGACAGAATAAGGTGAAAAGAATGAAAATAACTGAGGATAGTTCTAGAGACCTCTGGGACAATATTAAAAACACCAACATTCTGTATAATGGGCTCCAGTTTCATCCATCTCATTAGGACTGATTCAAATGAATTCTTTTTGACAGCTGAGTAATATTCCATGGTGTATATGTACCACAGCTTCCTTATCCATTCATCTGCTGATGGGCATCTAGGTTGCTTCCATGTCCTGGCTATTATAAACAGTGCTGCAATGAACATTGGGGTGCACGTGTCTCTTTCAGATCTGGTTTCCTCAGTGTGTATGCCCAAAAGTGGGATTGCTGGGTCATATGGCAGTTCTATTTCCAGTTTTTTAAGGAATCTCCACACTGTTTTCCATAGTGGCTGTACTAGTTTGCATTCCCACCAACAGTGTAAGAGGGTTCCCTTTTCTCCACACCCTCTCGATCACCAGCCCAGGTGGGATGCATGAGACAAGTGCTCGGGCCTGGTGCACTGGGAAGACCCAGAGGAGTCGGGTGAAGAGGGAGGTGGGAGGGGGGATCGGGATGGGGAATAAGTGTAAATCTATGGCTGATTCATATCAATGTATGACAAAACCCACTGAAATGTTGTGAAGTAATTAGCCTCCAACTAATAAAAAAATTAAAAAAAAAAAAAACAAAAACACCAACATTTGAATTATAGGGGTCCCAGAAGAAGAAGATGAAAAGAATGGTATGAGAAAATTTTTGAAGAGATTATAGTTGAAAATTTCGCCAGCATGGAAAAGGAAATAGCCAATCAAGTCCAAGAGGTGCAAAGAGTCCAATACAGGATAAATCTAAGGGTAAACATGCCAGGACACACAATAATTAAGCTAATAAAACTGAACACAAAGAAAGAATATTAAAAGCACTAAGGGGAAAGCAACAAGTAACATACAAGGGAAATCCCATATGTTTAACAGTTGATCACTCAGCAGAAACTTTGCAGGCCAGAAGGGAATGGAAGGAAATATTTAAAGTACAGAAAGGGGAAAATCTACAACAAAAATTAATGGTATATTAACCTACCCAGCAAGGATCTCATTCAAAATTGATGGAAAAATCCAAAGCTTTACAAGCAAGCAAAAGTTAAAGCAAAAGAGCATTTAGTACAACCAAATCAGCTTTAAAACAAATAGTAAAGGGTCTTATATAGTCAGGGGATACAAGAGAAGAAAAAGATCTACAAAAACAAACCCCAGACAATTAAAATCATGACAATAGGAGCATATATATTAATAATTACTTTAAATGCAAATGGACTAAATGCTGCAAACAAATGACACAGACTGGCTGAATGAATAGAAATACAAGACCCATATATATGCTGTCTACAAGAAACCCACTTCAGACCTAAAGACACATATAGACTGAAAGTGAGAAGATGGAAACATACAGTCCATGCAAAGGGAAATCAAAGGAAAGCTGGAGTATCAATCCTCATATCAGACAAAATAGACCTCAAAATAAAGAATATTACAAGAGATAAGGAAGGGCACTACACAATAATCAAGGTAACATTCCAAGAGAAATATATGACAATTGTAAATATCTATGCACCCGACATAGGAGCATCTCACTACATAAGACAAACACTAACAGACATAAAAGGCGAAATTGACAGTAACACAATAATAGTAGGAGGTTATAACACCCTACTCACACCAATGGACAGATCAACAAAACAGAAAATTAATAACCAAACACAAGCCTTAAATGATGCATAACAGATGGATCTCATTGATATGTTCAGGACTTTCCATCTAAATGCAGAACACAACTTCTTCTCACGTGCACATGGGAAATTCTCCAGGATAGACCACATCTTGGATCACAAATCAAACCACAATAAATTTAAGAAAATTGAAATCATATCAAGCATCTTTTCTGACCACAACACTATGAGGCTAGGTATCAACTACAAGAAAAAGACTATATTACAAGAATATAAAAGGGGCCAAGGTAGACTCTTTGATAAGTGGTGCTCTGAAAACTGGACAGCTACATGTAAAATAATGAGATTAGAACACTTCCTAACACAATACACAAAGATAAACTCAAAATGGATTAAGGACCTAAATAAAAGACCAGAAACTATAAAACTCTTAGAGGAAAACATAGACAGAACTTCACTTGATGACATATGTCAAAGCAAGATCCTCTATGATCCACCTCCTAGAGTAGTGGAAATAAAAACAAAAATAAATGCGGGACCTAATTAAACTCAAAATATTTTGCACAGCAAAGCAAACTATAAGCAAGGTGAAAAGACAACCTTCAGAAAGAGAAAATAGCAGCAGTTGAAACAACTGGCAAAGGGTTAATTTTCAAAGTATACCAGCAGCTCATACAAGTCAATACCAGAAAAACAACCCAATCAGAAAGTGGGGAAAAGACCTAAACAGAAATTTCTCCAAAGAAGACATACAGATGGCTAACAAACACATGAAAAGATGCTCAACATCACTCATCATTAAAGTAATGAAAATCCAAACTACAATGATATATCACCTGACACAGGTCAGAATGGCCATCATCAAAAATTCCACAAACAATAAATGCCTGAGAGGGTGTGGAGAAAAGGGAACCCTCTTGCACTGTTGGTGGGAATGTAAATTGATATAGCCACTACAGAAGATGGTTTGGAGGGTCCTTAAAACACTAGAAATAAAAGCACCATATGACCCAGCAATCCCACTACTAGGCATATACTCTGGGGAAACCAGATTCAAAGACACACGTACCCCATTGTTCATTGCAACACTAGTTAGATCATGGAAACAATCTAGATGTCCATCAATAATTGAATGGATAAAGAAGTTGTGGTACATATGTAGAATGGAATATTACTCAGACATAAAAAGGAACACACTTGGGCCAGTTCTAATGAGGTGGGTGAACCTAGAGCCTATTATACAGAGTGTAGTAAGTCAAAAAGAGAAAGATAACTATCATATACTACTACATACTTAAGGAATCTAGAAAGATGGCAACAATGAATTTATTTGTAGGGCAGTAGTGGAGAAACAAACATAGAAAAAAGACTTATGGACACAGTGTATGGGAGAAGAGGATGAGATATATGGAAACAGTAACATGGAAACTTACATTGCCATATTTAAAATAGAGAGCCAGTGGGAATTTCCTGTATGACTCAGGGAATTCAAACAGGGGCTCTGTATCAAGCTAGAAGGGTGGGATGGGGAGGGACATGGGAGGGAGGTTCAAGAGGGAGGGGACATATGTATACCCGTGGCTGATTCATGTTGATGTTTGACAGAAAAAGAAACCTCTGTAAAGCAATTATCCTTCAATTAAAAAAATAAAGAAATTTGAAAAGAATAAATATAAACTGAAGTTTATATTTATGTATAATGTTTATGTATAACTGAATCCTTTTGTTGTGCACCTAAAACTAACACAACATTGTTAAACAACTCTTCTCCAATATAAAATAAAGTTAATAAAATAAAAATAAATATGAATGATAGTAGTAGCTCTTATCATGCCTTTATGAAAATTAAATACTATCATAATTTTAAAAAGCTTAGAAGAATGATGATACATAATCGGCACTATATAAATGTTTGGCAATAATAATATTTCAGAGAACACAATCTAATTGCTACTAAATTTTGAGACATGTTTTAAAGTCTATTTATAGCTAATTTTTGTAAATATTTTAAATGTGCTTGCAAAGAATGTATTCTCTAATTGTTAAATGTAGAGTTTCATATATTTTCTTTAAATATAATTTACTGTGAAAAAGCAAAAATAGTAATAAAACAGATATGTTTATGAATAGAATGAAATTAGAACATCCTCTAACACTATACAGAAAATATATTCTAAGTTCATTAAAGTCCTAAATGTAAGAAAGGACACTGTAAAATTCCTAGAGAAAATCACAGGCAGAACACTCTTTGACCTAAATCATACCAATACCAATATATTTTTGATTCGTCTTGTAGAATAATGGAAACAAACAAACAAAAATGTGGGATATAATTAAACTCAAAACTTCTTGAATAGCAAAGGAAACCATAAGCAAAATGAAAAGACAACCCACAGAATGGGAGGAAATATTCAGAAGCAATCAGACTGAAAAGGGATTAATTTCCAGAATTTACTAATAACTCATGTGGCTGAATGAAAAGCAAACAACCCAATCAAAAAATGTCCAGAAGACCTAAGCAGATGTTTCTCCAAAGAAAACTTGCAAATGACCAAGAGGTGCATGAAAAGATGGTCAACACTGCTAATTATTAAAGAAATGCAAATCAAAACTATCCAAATACAATGAGACATCACCTCACAATAGTCAAAATGGCCATCATTTTGACTACAAAATGAAGTCTACATACAATAAATTTTGAGAGGATAGAGAAAAAAGAACTCTCTTACACTGTTGGTGGGAATGTAAACTGCTATAGTCACTATGGAAAACAGTATGGGGATTTTTTTTTATAAAAGTAAAAATAAAACTACAATATTATCCAGCAATCCAATCCCTGGGCTTATATCCAGAGAAAACTATGATTCAAAAGGATACATTCACACCAGTGTTTATTGTGGCACTGTTTACTATGGTGAAGACATGGAAGCAACCTAAATATCCATAGTCAGATAAATGGATAAAGATGTGGTACATATATGCAATAAAATACTACTCAACCATTAAAAATAATGAAATAGTTTCTTTTCCATTAACATGGATGGACTTGGAGATTATCATTCTAAGAAAAATAAGTCAGACAAGAAAACAAAAATATCATATGATATTGCTTATATGCATAGTCTAAAAATATGATATAAATGAATTTATTTACAAAAACAAAACAAAACAAACAAACAAAAAAATAAACACAGGTTCACGGACTTAGGAAATGAACATGTGGTTGTCAGGGTGTGGGCGATAAGGAATCAATTGAATTTGGGGACTGACATATACATTTTGATTTATTTAAAATAGGTAACCTACAATGTCCTACTCTATATCATGGGGAACTCTGCTCAATATCTTGTTATAACCTAAATGGGAAAAGAACTTGAAAATAATAGATACATGTATAATTGAATCACATTGCTGTACACTTGAATTTAACACATTGATAATATACCATAGTATAATAAAATTTTTAAATGACACAAAATTTTGAAAATAAAGTGGAACATGATGTATCAAACAAATTGTAGAATGAAGAAAAGAGGAAAACAAGTATTCAAACACTAGTATCAAATAATATGAGTATGATGCACAGCACGATTCAAGGTAAAAGACATTTAAATAGGATAAATAGGATGTTTTAAAAAGGAGTAATCCTCCAAAAACTATAACAGATATGACTTTTCCTAATAATATAGTTTTTTAAATGTAGTTTCATTTTTCTTTGGAGGATAATTTTTCTATAATATTATGATGGTTTCTGACGTACATCAACATAAATCCAACATAGGTACACATACATTCCCCAGTCCTTAACCATCCTCCCTCCTCCCTAACCATCCCATCTTTCTAGCTCATCACAGAGCACCAGCTTTGGTTTTCCTGCATCATACAGCAAATTCCCACTAGCTATCCACTTTGCATAATGTATATGTTTCAATACTACTCTCTCAGGTCCTCCAATGCTCTCCCTCCCCCATCATGACCATCATGCTGTTATTTATGTCTATGTTTCCTTTGCTGCTCTGCAAATAAGATCATGAGTACCATCTTTCTAGGTTCCATATATGCATAAATACATGATATTTGTCTTTCTCCTTCTTACTTACTTCACTCTGTTTAAAAGGCTCTAAGTTTATCCACCTCATTAGAATTGATTCAAATGTATTCCTTTATGTAGCTGAGTAGTATTCCATTCTGTATGTGTACCAAAATTTATTTATCCATTCATTTGTTGATGGACATCTAGGTTGTTTCCATGCCCTAGCAATTGTAAATAGTGCTGCAATGAACATTGGGGTGCATATGTCTTTTTCAATTATGGGTTCCTGAGGGTATATGCCCAGTAGTGGGAATTCTGACTCATGACAGTTTTATTCCTAGTTTTCTTAGGGAATATCTGTACTGTTCTCTATAGTGGCTGTATCGGTTTGCATCCCCACCAACAGTGCAAGGGGATTCCCTTTTCTCCATACCCACTCCAGCATTTGTTACTTGTAGACTTTTTGATGATGGCCATTCTTACTGGTGTGAGATGATACCTCATTGTTGTTTTGATTTGCAATGAGCATCAAATAGTGAATATTGTTGAGCATCTTTTCTTGTGTTTATTAGCCATCTTTATGTCTTCTCTGGAGAAATGTCTGTTTAGTTTTTCTGCCCACTTTTTGATTAATTGGTTTTCTGATATTGAGGTGTGCTGGCTGCTTGTAAAACTGTTTACAGATGACAGGATTCTTTACATAGAAAACCCTAAAGATGTCACCAGAAAATTGCTATCACTAATCAATGAATATAGTAAAGTTGCAGGATACAAAATTAAATACACAGAAATCCCTTGCACTCTTATACATTAACAATGAAAAATCAGGAAGATAAATTAATGAAACAACCCCATTTACCACCGCAACAAAAATAATAAAATAGTTAGGAATAAATTTTCCAAACAAGACAAAAGATCTGTATGCAGAAAACTATAAGGAAGTGATTAAAGATGATACAAACAGAGAAATATACTGTGTTCTTGGATTGGCTAAATCAATGTTCTGAAAATGACTGTTCTATCCAAAGCAATCTATAGATTAAATGCAATTCCAATCAAACTACCAATGGTATTTTTCTCAGAACTAGAACAAGTAGTTTCACAATTTGTATGGAAACACAAAAGACCTCAAATAGTCAAAGCAATTTTGAGAGAGAAAAATGGAGCTGGAGAAATCAACTTTCCTGACTTCAGACTATACCACAAAGCTATAATCATCAAGGCAATATTGTCCAGTAGAACAAGATAGAAAGCCCAGAGATAAACCCAAATACCTATGGGCACATTATCTTTGACAAAGGAGGCAAGAATATGCAACAGGGAAAGACAGTCTCTTCAATAAGTGGTGCTGGGAAAGTTGGGCAGCTATGTATAAAAGAATGAAATTAGAACACTTCCTAACTCCACAGAAAAATAAACTAAAAATGGAATAAACACCTAAATTTAAGCCCAGAAACTATAAAACTCTTAGAGGAGAACATTGGTAGAACATTTTTTTTTAACATAAATCACAGCAAAGATCCTCTAGGACCCACCGCCTAGAATAATGGAGGCAAAAACAGAAATAAACAAATGAGACCTAAGTAAGCTTAAAAGCATTTTCACAGTTAAGGAAACTATAAGCAAGGCCTAAAAGACAACCCTCTGAATGGGAGAAACTAATGATATAGATTTGAAATCTGCAAGCAAACCTGTTAGAAATGAAAGGAACTGTGAAATTATTTAAGACGCAGATGAGATCATGACATAAATCTCCCAGGAATATAAAGGACTGCTGTCTAATGAAGTGAGAAATCAGTGTCAAGGAACTGCAGATAAGCACACACACATAATTGGAAAATAAATATTTACTTTGCAATTTTTTCAGTTTACTACATTAAAAGTTTAATTAATATATTTTGCTCTTTTTTCTAATATAATCAAGGCTGAAAATTTTCCTCAGAAAATTTATTCTCCTACTTTATATAACTATTGACATGCAATAGTTTCATTGCAATTTCTAACAGACTGAATGGCTAAAGAGAAAAATAAACTTGAAAATACAGGTGCCAGAATATTAGTAATGTTCATTTTTATAGATTGTAGGTTATTCTTCTATTCTGTTTATCTATTTACTAAATAGAACTAGTATTCCTTTTAAAGTTGTAAAATCAAGTTTTGCAAACATGTGTTGCTATCTTTAATAGAAAAGAGGGCAATTTATTTTCAGACACATATTTTCTACTTAATTTTTTCATATTTTCTATAGTATACTATAAATTCATAAATAAATAGTCAAAAATGCAGTTCAGTGTAATAAAATAGGTTAAAATAGAAATATGAAATTCAGAATTCTTCTTTATATATGGTAGCATGTGATGCCTAGAAATGAATGAGAATCACCATGGATAAATCTTTCAAAATACATCATTGAGGGAGGGGGAAGCAAATCACAAAATCATGCTTATTGTGATTCTTGTCAAAAAGAGGAAAATTTAGGGACTTCCATTGTGGTACAGTGGGTAAGACTTTGTGCTCCCAATGCAGCAGGAGACCCAGGTTCAATCCTTGGTTATGGAACTAGATCCCACATGCTGCAACTAAGAGTTCTCATGCTGCAACTAGAGACTCCACATGCCACAGGAAAGATCGAAGATTATATGCCATGACTAAGACCAGGAACAACCAAAAAATAAATAAATAAATACATACTTTTTAGTGGTTTTTGCCATACGTTGACCACTACAATGTTGTGAAGTAATTAGCCCCCAACTAATAAAAATAAAATAAAATAAATAAATAAATGTATACTTTTTAAAAAGGAAAAACTAATCCAGATCAGAGATTGGCAATTTTTTTCTATTAAGAGTCATATAGTGAATACTTTATGCTTTGCAGGCCATATTCGGTCTCCTTGCAGCTCTTCAACTCTGCTGTTTAATGCATAAGTAAACATAGGTAAAACATACGTGAATAGACATGACTGTTTTCTATTAAAATTCCATTTACAAAAACAAACAGTGGGCCACATTGGATTTACAAACCACAGTTTACCAACTCCTGTTCTAAATTGTTTCAGAATACATACACACATGCATCACTATTTTTGAAAAAAAAAAAAACAAAGAAATTACTACTATAAAAGCCAAGTTGTGGTTACTACTGAGGGAGAGGCAAAGGTTACAGTTGGCTATGGACACACAGGGAAAGTCTAGGGAGACAGTAATGTTTTATTTACTGACTATAGTGATTACTATCATTGCATTGTTTACTGTTATATTGTATATGCTATATTGCATTGTTTGTATTGTATCACCACACAAATGTGTGCTATACTCTATGTGTTTTATAATCTTTTCTGTTTACTATAGTTTGTAATAACATTTTTTCAATTGCAATGTTGTGAAGTAATTAGCCTCAAACTAATAAAAATAAATGAAAAAAAAAAGAAATAATAGAAATAGAAAAAAAATTATAAGGATTGACTGGAAAGTAAAATGATCCTAGCAATACAAAGATAGAAAACAAAATTCCTCATTTTTGGTACATTTAGAAAGTCCTATAGCTCATTACTCCTTTTCACATGGGTTCACAACCAGATTCTCATTTAAAATTTGCAAGGAGTAAAAAGAGATACACACAAATAATTGAGAATGAAAAGACATTAACTCAAATACATTTTTTCTTTTGAGGCAATCTCTTAGGATCTCTGTGAAGTACAAACTTTGAGGTTAGCCATAATTCAGTTTAAATCTGGACCCTACCACTTACTAACTAGAGGAACTTGGGCAAAAGTACTTAAACTTACTGAGCTTTAGTGTCCACATTTGCAAAATGGGGCTAGTAATATCTCTCTTTTGGGCTTCCCTGGTGGCTCAGATGGTAAAGAATCTACCTGCAATGCAGGGGACCTCAATTCAATCCGTGGGTTGGGAAGATCCCCTGGAGGAAGGCATGGCAACCCACTCCAGTATGCCTGCCTGGAGAATCCCCATGGACAGAGGAGCCTGGCCGGCTGCAGTCCATGGGATCGCAAAAAGTCAGACATGACTGAGCTACTAAGCACAGCACAACACAGCAATACCTATCTTTTAGAATTTCTGAAGTGATGATAAATTATAGAAATATGATTAATACATAGATATTCTAGCATATTGCTTGCATTTTGTTCTGAATCAATGCATTTCTGAGAACTCTTTTTGCAGTCCTTTATTGCTTTATCAGGGCTATTAAAGTTATGTAACTGCCAGGCAATGAACTCAAATTTGGTAAGATACTCAAATCATTGCCCGTGAAAAACTCACAGCCTGGCAGAAGAGCTCAGGATATTCAAGATACACTCTGGGACCACTGAAGAAAGATGTTACAGGTTGGAGACCCTGGAAATCAGAGTCAGATATTACCGTGCAGGAGATATAATATTGTGAGTACTCTTGAGATCAACACCTATGGAAAGGAAGGAAAGCATGCAGGATTGGACAGAGAGAAAACTGAGCTGTGATACAGTATCAACAGATGCCGCAGGTAATTGTGCATGAAATTCTGAATCCTACAGGGATTGAAAGTTGTCTCAAGAGGGTGGGGGTGGTAAGGTGGCTAACCCTTTATAGCCCTGTATTTATAACTCATTAGAGGCATATCTCTCTGCCCTAACTCTGGAAAGGGGACATGACCTTGGACAAGGCAGCTCTTTAGAAATGGGGAAATCCCTGTTGGAAGTTGATGGATGAGGGCCATATTTCAAATGTCACTTCCAATATTTCCAGTGGGGGAAGAAGCACTGATTTCTGTAGGCAAATTAGGAAGCTCATTAAAGACCACTGCTGACACGTCACTTGTTGAATTACTCTTTCTGTGTGTTGCCTTCATTTATTTTTGTCAACTACATTAAAAGTCCTTTGTGGACTCTGCACACAGGAGGAGTTCAATGGAAGTCCAGATCCCAAGGAATCCTGAGACCAGTTTTGAACTTGTTTTAGGAAAAAAAAAAGAAAGAAATGCAACAGATTAGGTAGTTAATTTTGCATTTCTTGTTTTTCTCTTATTTATATGTTTTCTGCCCATCATTTTAAATGTCTTTAATTAATGATATATATATATATATATTTTTGACTTCTGCCCCAATACAGAGGACATGCTTCTGAAAATCAAAGAACTGAATAATAAAGTGTCAATCAGTAAAGTGTTCCTCAGATGAAGGAATAGAAATTCAAACACAAAGCAGAAAATGGTACAGCTCATTGTGGTCACCAACAGGGAGGGAGGGTCTCACACACAGATGGCTCCATCTCAGTCTTCCTCAGGTCAGAAGCTTTAAGCAATGCCCTGCCTGCCTACTTTGTGTCCTTAAAGCCAGGGCACTTTAGAAAGTCACTGACTTGGCTATAGTACAATGATTTAAGCACTTTCATAGTTTAAACAAGGTTCTGCTTCCCCCCACTTAGATCCATAAAGTAGCCTTTCAACCCTTTAGCTTCTGAGAGCCAGAGGCAACTGGAGGAAGGGAAAACTCAGTTGAAGGGCTCAACAAATTTGGTTCAGTTCTCCAAACACTATCTGAGAACCTACTCTGTGCCAGACACTGGATAGACTGATAAATCTGACATATTCCCTGTTCACTAGAAGGTTCTAATATAGTAAGGTAGAGTTTCAGAAAAGCAGACAATTATGATAGTGTTTTGAGGGAAGGATTGACAATCAAGAATGGTGAAAAGAAGCATGTCTATTCACCAGATAGACCTTCCAGAACTTAAGACCTGTAAAGAAGCTGTTTCCAGCAACTAAGTGAGAATCAATGAAGGCCTAAGTACTTATGGAAATAAACCCATTTTCTGTCCACCTAGCTGTGATCCATAACATATGTCTTCTACTTGTACTAAGTCATACATTTAAGAAAATCTTACAGAGGCCCTATCCAGGTTTTCTGGTTGGTCTGAACATTTAAAGTCATGAGGAAAGAAGGGAAGATAGATGGGAAGGCAGTGATGTTAAGTGAGGCTAGGGAGATAGTTGATCAGGAGTTGGAGTTTGAAGGGCTTTGTAATATAAGGGAAATCAATCCTGAATATTCATTAGAAGGACGGATGATGAAGCTGAAGCTTCAATACTTTGGTCACTTGATGTGAAGAGCTCATTGGAAAAGACCCTGATGCTGGAAAAGATTGAAAACAAAGGAGAATGGGGTGGCAGGGGATGAGATGGTTAGATAGAATCACTGACTCAGTGGACATGAATTTGAGCAAACTCTAGAAGATAGTGAAGGGCAGTACATCCTGGTGTATGCAGTTCATGGGGTTCCAAAGAGTCAGACACAGCAACTGAACAACAACAGCAAACAAAAATCAAAATGTTTTGAAAATGGAAATGACATGTTCATATATTTTCTTTGAAATTAAACTTTGTATTTTGAGGTAATTATGAATTCACATTGAATTATAAGAAATAATGCAGAAAGATTCTGTGTACTCTTTTACCAGTTTTGCCAATAGTGTCATCTTCCATGGACTGCAGCATGCCAGGCTTCCCTGTCCTTCACTATCTCCTGGAGTTTGCTCAAATTCATGTCCATAGAGTTGGTAATGCTATCTACAAATCTCATCCTCTGCCACCTCATTCCTCTTTTACCTTTAGTTTTTCCCAGCATCAGAGTTTTTTTTCCAATGAGTCAGCTATTCCCATCAACAGGCCAAAGTATTGAAGCTTCTGCTTCAGGATGAATTCTTCCAGTGGATATTCAGGGTTGATTTCCTTTAGGATTGACTGGTTTGAGCTGCTTGCAGCCCTAGAGACTCTCAAGAGGCTGCTCCACAAAGACAACTCCAAAAGCATCAGTTTCTTTGGTGCTCAGCCTTCTTTATGGTCCAACTCTCACATCCATACTTGACCACTGGAAAAACCATAGCTTTGACAATATGAACCTTTGTGGGGAAAGTAATGTCTCTGCTTTTTAATGTGCTGTCAAGGCTTCTTCCAAGGAGAGAGAATCTTTTAGTTTTGTGGATGCAGTCATTGTCCGCAGTGATTTTGGCCTGGGGTTCCTTGGTTGTTCAGACAGTAAGGAATATGCCAGCAATGAGGGAGACCCAGTTTTTATCACTGTGTCAGAAAGGCCCCCTGGAGAAGGGCATGGGATCCCACTCTAGTATTTTTGCCTGGAGAATCCCATGGACAGAGGAACCTGGCTGGCTACAGTCCATGTGATTGCAGACTCAGACGTGACGGAGCAACACTTTCACTTCCTAAGGCCCACTTAACTTCACAACCCAGAATGTCTGACTCTAGTTGAGTGACCACATCATCATGGTTATCTGGGTCATTAAGAACTTTTTTGTATAGTTCTGTGTATTCTGGCCACCTCTTCATGATCTCTTCTGTCCCTTACCTTTTTTGCCCTTTATCATGCCCATCCTTACATGAAATGTTCACTTGATGTCTCCAATTATCTTGAAGAGATCTCTAGTTTTTCCATTCTATTGTTTTACTCTACTTCTTTGTACTTCTCATTGAAGAAGGTCTTCTTATCTCTCCTTGCTATTCTCTGGAATTCTGAATTTATTTGGGTATATATTTCCCTTTCTGTCTTGCCTTTTGCTTCTCTTCTTTCCTCAGCTATTTGTAAATCCTCCTTAGACAAACATTTTTCCTTCTTGCATTTCATTTTCTTTGGCATCATTTTGGTCACTGCATCCTGTACAAGGTAATGAACCTCTGTCTATAGTTCTTCAGACACTCTGTCTACCAGATAAAATCCTTTTAATCTATTTGTCACTTCCACTGTATAATCATAAGGGATTTGATTCAGGTCATACCTGAATGGCCTAGTGGTTTTTCCTACTGTCTTCAATTTAAGCTTGAATTTTGTAATAATGAACTCATGATCTATGAATTTTCTTCATAGCCAATTATAACATCTGCAATAATGACAGTTTTACATCTTTATTTCATATTTGTATATCATTTATTATCTCTTGGCTTACTTCACTGGCTAGAATTTCTAGCACCATATCCTATAAGAGTGGGAAGAGCAGATATCCTTGCCTCATTATTTCACTATTAATTATAATGTTTGCTGTAGATATTTTGTAGATGTTTATTATTCCTGATAGCTCAGTTGGTAAAGAATCCACCTGCAATGCAGGAGACACCAGTTCAATTCCTGGGTCGGGAAGATCTGCTGGAGAAGAGACAGGCTACCCTCTCCAGTATTCTTGGGCTTCCCTCCTGGCTCAGCTGGTAAAGAATCTGCTTGCAATGAGGGAGACTGGGGTTTGATCCCAGGGTTGGGAAGATCCCCTAGAGAATGGAATGGCTACCCACTCCAGTATTATGGCCTGGAGAATTCCATGGATTGTATAATCTATGGGGTTGCAAAGACTCGGGCACAATTGAGCAACTTTCACATTATTAAACTGAGGAAGTTTTTGTCCTTACATTTCTGAAACTTCTGATCATAAATTAGTATCAAGCTTTGTCAAATGTTTTCTCTGTATCATTTAATATAATCATGTGAATATACTTGTTCTGTTAATATGGTGGATTACATTGATTTTGCTAGCATGAAATTGCCTTGCATTCCTGGAATAAACTGTGCAAGATCATGTAATATAATTATTTTGTATTTTGATGAATTTTATTTGCTAATATTCTGTTAAGAGCATTTTGGTCTAAATATTTTTCTTCTTTTGTACTTTTTTTCTGATTTAGTATTATGGTAATACCATCTTCATAAAAAGAGTTGGAAAGTATTCTTTCCTTTTCTTTTGTGGGAAAGAGATTATGTGTAACTGATTGATTCTTCTTTAAATATTTAGTAGAATTCCCCAGTGAAACCATCTTCTCAGTTTTTAAATATAAGAATTCAATGCCAGGAACTTCCCAGGTGGCCCAGTGGTTAAGAATCTATTCTTCCACTGCAGTAGGTGTGGTTTCAATCCCTGGTCAGGAAACCAAGATCCCACAAGCCATATGGCATGGCCAGAAAAAAAATTCCTATGTAGTTATGGAACATAGTGGTTGTACCAATTTTCATTCCCATTACCAACAATGTAGGAGGGTTCCCTTTTCTTCACACCTTCTCCAGCATTTATTGTTTGTAAACATTTTGACTTTTTGACAGGGCTTTCCAGGTGGCACTAGTGGTAAAGAACCCATCTGCCAATGTGGGAGATGCAAGAAACACAGGTTTGATATCTGGGATGGGAAGATCCCCTGGAGAAAGAAATGGCAATCCACTCCAGTATTCTTGCCTGGAGAATCCCACGGACAGGGGAGACTGGTGGGTTACAGTCCATAGGGCCGCAAAGAGTCAGACATGACTGAAGCAACTTATCACACACTCAGATTTTTTGATGAAGGCCATTTGACAGGTGTAATGTGATATGTCATTGTAATTCTGATTTGCATTTCTCTAATAATTAGTGATGTTGACCATTTTTTTCATGGATTCTTTGACCATTTGTATGTCTTTACTGGAGAAATATCTATTTAGATATTCTGCCCAGTTTTTGATTGGGCTGTTTGCTTTAATTGAGTTGCATGGGCTGTTTCTATAGTTTGGAGATTAATCCCTTACTGGTTGCCTCATTTGAAAATATTTTCTCCCATTCTGAAGACTGTCTTTTCATTTAGTTTAAAGTTTCCTTTACTATGATAAGCTTTAAAGCTTAATTAGATCCCACTTGTTTATTTTTATGATACCAGGAAGTGGATCCAAAGAGATATTGCTGTGATTTTTGTCAAATAGTCTTTTGGCTATGCTTTCTTATAAGAGTTTTATAGTATGTGGTATTACATTTAGGTTTGTAATCTATTCTGGTCTTAGAGAGTGTTCTAATTTATTTTTTACATGTAGCTGTCCAGTTTTTCCAACACCATTTATTGAAGCGACTCTTCTCCAGTGTAGAATCTTGTCTCTTTATTCTTAGGTTAATTGGCCATAGGTGCATGGACTTTCCATCCTGTTCCATTGACCCATATTTCTGTTTTTGTTAAAGTACCATACTGTTTTGATGGCTGTAGCTTTGCAGTATAGTCTGAAGTTATGGAGCTTGATTCCTCTAACTCTATTCTTTTTTTCTCAGAATTACTTTGGCTATTTGGGATCTCTGATATTTCCATGCAAGTTTTTTAAAAAGTTTGTTCTATTTCTTGGAAAAATGCTATTGGTAATTTAATAGGGATTTCATTGAATCTGTAGATTACCTTGGATAATATAGTAATTTGGACAGTATTGATTCTTCCAATTCAAAACCATAATATACCTTTCCATCTGTTTGTATCATCTACTATTTCTTTCATCAGCATCTTATAGTTTACACAGTATAGATTTTTGCTTCCTCATGTAAGTTTATTCCTATGACATTTTATTCATTTTTATGCCATAGTAAATGGGATTATTTCCTTAATTTACTTTGCTGATCTTTCGTTGTTAGTGTATAGGAATGCAATAGACTTCTGGGTATTAATTTTGTATCCTGCAATGTTATCAAATTCTTTGATGAGTTTTAGTAGTTTTCTGATATCATTTTTTAAAAATTTCTATGTATAGTATCATGTCACCTGTAAACATTGGCAGATGTATTTCTTCTTTTCTAATTTTTATTTTATTTTTTTCTTTTCTGATCGCTGTGGCTAGGACTCCCAAAGCTTTGTTGAATAAAATGATGAGAGTGGATATCCTTACCTTGTTCCTGATCTTAGAGAAAATGTTTTCAGCTTTTTAGCATTGATGATGTTAGACGTGGGTTTTTCTTATATGAACTTTATTATGTTGAAGTAGGTTCTTTCAATTTGCACTTTCTGGAGAGTTAGATGGGTGTTGAATTTTGTCAAAGGTTTTTAGGCATATATTGAGATGCTTATGCAAGTTTTATTCTTCAATTTCTTAATATGGTATATCACACTGATTGATTTGTCTATTTTGAAAAAAAAGAAATCTTTGTGTCCCTGGAATGAATCCAACTGGATCATGGTGTATAATCCTTGTAATGTAATGTTGGATTTGATTGATTGTACTTTGTTGAGGGTTTTTGCATTCATTTTCATCAGTGATATTGGCCTATATACTTTTTCTTCTTGTGCTCTTTATGTGGTTTTTGTATAAAGGTGATCGTGGCCTCACAGAAAGAGTTCAGGAGTGTTCCTTCCTATGCAATTTTTGGAAAGCCTTTGAAAAAGATTAATATCAACTATTTTTTAAAATATTTGACAGAGTTCGCCTGTGAAGCCTTTGGGCTCTGGACTTAGGATTGTTGGAAGATTTTTTATCATAGTCAAATTTCAGTACTTGAGATTGGTCTCTTTATATTTTCTATTTCTTCCTCATTCAGTCTTGGAAAGTTGTACATTTCTTAGAATTTGTTGATATCCTCTAGATTGTCTATTTTGTTGGCATATTTTTACCTGTAGTGGTCTGTTATGATTGCTTGTGTTGCTGTGATGTCAGTTGCACCTTCCTTTAACATTCTTATCTTATTTATTTGTGCCCTCTCCCTTATTTCTTGATTATCCAGGATAAGTTCAGTTCAGTTCAGTTCAGCTGAATTGCTCAGTTGTGTCCAAAATGTTGTGAACTTTTGGACAACAGCAGGCCAGGCTTCCCTACCTATCACCAACCCCTGGGACTTGTTCAAACTCATGACCACTGAGTCAGCAATTCCATCCAACCATCTCATCTTTTGTTGTCCCCTTCTCCTCCTGCCTTCAATCTTTTCCAGCATCAGGGTCTTTTCTAAGGAGTCAGTTCTTCGCATCTGTTGGCCAAAGTATTGTAGTTTCAGCTTCAGCATCAGTCCTTCCAATGAATATTCAGGACTCATTTCCTTTAAGATTGACTGATTTGAACTCCTTGCATTCCTAGGGACCCTCAAGAGTCTTCTCCAACACCAAACTTCAAAAGCATCAATTCTTCAGTGCTCAGTTTTCTTTATAGGTCAACTCTCACATCCATACATGATTACTGGATAAACATAGTTTGACAATATGAACCTTTGTTTGGAAAGTGTTGTCTCTGATTTTTTATATGCTGTCTAGATTGTGATAGTTTTTCTTCCAAGGAGCAAGCATCTTTTAATTACATGGCTGCAGTCACCATCTGCAGTGATTTTGGAGCCCCCCAAAATAAATTCAGCCACTGTTTCCATTGTTTCCACATCTATTTGCCGTGAAGTGATGCAACCACATACCATGATATTAGTTTTTGAATGTTGAGTTTTAAGTCAAATTTTTCACTCTCCTCTTTCACTTTCATCAAGTGGTTCTTTAGTTCTCCTTCAATTTCTTCTGTAAGGGTGGTGTCATCTGCACATCTGAGGTTATTGATATTTCCTTTGGAAATCTTGATTCCAGCTTGTGCTTCATCCAGCCTGGCATTTTACATGATGTACTCTGCATATAAGTTAAATAAGCATGGTGACAATATACAGCCTTGATGTACTCCTTTCCTGATTTGGAAGCAGTCTGTTGTTCCATGTTGGGTTCTAACTGTTGCTTCTTGACTTGCATACGGATTTCTCAGGAGGCAGGTCAGATTGTCTGGTATTCCCATCTCTTTAGAAATTTTCCAGAGACTGTTGTGATCCAAAGTCAAAAGCTTTGGTGTAGTCAATAAAGCAGAATTAGATGTTTTTTTTTCTGGAACTCTTTTGCTTTTTTGATGATCCAAAGGATGCTGGCAATTTGGTCTCTGGTTCCTCTGCGTTTTCTAAGTCCAGCTTGAACATCTGGAAGTTCATGGTTCATGTATTGTTGAAGCCTTGCTTGGAGAATTTTGAGCATTACTTTGCTAGCATGGGAGGTGAGTGCAATTATGCAGTCATTTGAACATTCTTTGGCATTGCCTTTCTTTGGGATTGGAATGAAAGCTGATCTTTTCCAGTCCTGTGGCCACTGCTGAGTTTTCCAAATTTGCTGGTATGTTGAGTGCAACATGTCAACAGCAATATCTTTTAGAATGCTGAAGTGGTTTGCCATTCCCTTCTTCAGTGGACCACATTTTGTCAGAACTCTCCACCATGATCCTTCCATCTTGGGTGACATCTTACATAGCATGGCTCAAAGTTTCATTGATTTAGACAAGGCTGTGGTCCATGTGATCAGTTTGATTAGTTTTCTGTGATTGTGGTTTTCATTCTGTCTGCCCTCTGAGTGATAAGAGGCTTATGGGAGCTTCTTGATGGGAGAGTGACTGTGGGGGAAACTGGGTCTTGTTTTGATGGGCAGGGCCATGCTCAGTAAATCTTTAATCCAGTTTTCTGTTTATGGGTGGGGTTGTGTTCCCTTCCTGTTGTTTGTCCTGAGCCAAACTACAGTGGAGGTAATGAAGATAATGGTGACCTCCTTCAAAAGGTCCCATGCACGCAGTGCTGCACTCAATGCCCCCAACCCTGCAGCAGGCCACTGTCAACCCACGCCCTGCCGGAGACTCCAGGACACTCTAGGGAAGCCTGGGTTGGTTTCTTGTGGGGGTTCTGTTCCTTTCTCCTGGGTCCTGGTTAGCACAAGGTTTTGTTTATGCCTTCCAAAAGTCTGTTTCCCCTTCCCTGTGTAAGTTCTGGTAGCTGTATGGTGGGGTGAATGGCGACCTCCTCCAAGAGGGCTTATGCCACCCCCCGGCCTGCTGCATCCAGAGCCCCTGCCCCTGCAGCAGGCCACTTCTGACCCATACCTTTGCAGGAGACACTCAAACATTCAAAGGCAGGTCTGGCTCAGTCTCTGTGGGGTCTTCTGGTTGTGCATGAGTTTTTGTTTGAGCCCTCCAAGCATCTCTGGTGGCTGTAGGGTTTCATTCTAAATGCGATTTCACCCCTCCTATCATTTTGCTTGAGCTTCTCCTTTGCCTTGGATGTGGGATATCTTTTTTTGGTGGGATCCAACAGTCTCCTGTCAATGGTCGTTCAGCAGTGCGTTGTAATCCAAAGCAGAGAAAATAGCTTTTCAGAGTTCAGCAGACTTTCCTGGCTTTTCCATTTTCCAGGTTTTTGTGCTTCTGTTATACTCTGTTTTACTTACACATGGTGCTCCTCTCCTTGTGTCAGTCTGGCTAAAGGTTTACCAGTTTTGCATATTTTTTTTTCAAAGATCCAGCTTTTAGCTTTCTTGATCTTTGCTATGTTTCTTTCTATTTCTTTTATTTCTGCTCTGATCTTTATCATTTTTTTTTGGCCCCTACTAACTTTAGGCTTTGCTTGTTCTTGTTTCTCTAATTGATTTAGGTACATGGTTAGGTTGTTTGTTTGAGATTTTCCCTGTTTCCTGAGGTACTACTGTATTGTCATAGGTTTTGGATCATTGTGCTTTCATTTTAATTCTTTAGGTATTTTTTAATTTCCTCTTTTATCTCTTTAGTCATCCATTGCTTGTTTAGTAATATATTGTTTAGCCTCTGTATGCTTTTCTTTTTCTATTGTATTTTCATTTGGTTCAATGTGTTAATTAAGTTCCCTTGAGACTTTCTTTTGATCCGTGTATTATTTACTAGTGTATTGATTAGTATCCAAGTGTTTGTGGATTTTCCTCTTGCCATTCTCTTATTGATTTCTGGTTTGATTCCATTGTTGTCAGAAAATAGAATATGTATGATTTAAATTTTTAAAAAAGTTATTTAAGTTTAAATAATATTGGGGACCCAAGATATGATCTATCTTGTGATGCATTCCTTGTGCAATTTTAAGGAATGTGCTTGCTGTTTTTGATAGTTTCCTATAAATAAACTGCAGTATTCTTAGGATTCCCTGGTGGCTCAGACAGTAAAGAATCCACCTGCAGTGCAGAAGACCTGGGTTTGATCCCTGGGTTGGGAAGATCTCCTGGAGAAGGAAAAAGCTACCCACTCCAGTATTCTGGCCTGGAGAATTCCATGGACAGGAGAGGCTGGTGGGTCAAAGCCCATGGGGTCGCAAAATATATTTAATCCTATAGATAGAGATTAGATCAGTTTATTGGTTGATAGTGTTTGTGAATTCTTCTATACTTTTGTTGATTTCCTGTCAGGTGGTAAAAAAGGAGTATTGAAGCTTCCAGTCGTAATCTAGATTTGTCTTTTCTCCTTTCAGTTTTATCAAATTTTAATTTATATATTTCATTGCTCTGTTGTTTGTTGCATACATATTTCAGATTGTTTTGTCTTCCTTGTGGATGTGGTATTATCATGTTATCAGTTTATTTTACCCTATTTAAACTGTAGTTGTCTTAAATATTTTCTTTATAATCATTGAGAACCTCACTAGATAATGCAATATTTGTTTCTGTTTTCAACCATCCTATATAATTTTAAAATATAAAGGGGAGAAAGATAATCTGGTATATTTACCCATATATATTTTACTATTATCATTAGTGTTATTTTATTTCATTGAACAAATTATGGGATCTTACTTCCCCAACTAAGGATTGAACCCAGGCCCTCAACAGTGAGAACACAAAGTCCTAACCACCAGGAAATTTCCTGATTACCATTTCTATTTCTAATATCCCAAGATTCCTTCTATGTCATATCTTTTATGTTTAGAGAATTTTCTTTGGCCATTCTTTTATTTTATTTTATTATTTTATTTTTTGGCCATTCTTTTAGAGTTGGTCTGATGACAAATTACTTTAATTTTCCTTCTTCTCAGAACGTCTTGATTTCCTCTTTATGCCTGAAAAATATTTTCATTGACTACAGAATTCTGGAAAATTTGTTGTTTGTTCATTTGTTTTCCCCTTAGCATTTGAAAAATGTTGTGATGCTTTCTTCTGGCATCCATGATTTCTGATGAGAAATCCACTATAATTTGATTCACTTTCCCTTATAAATAAGGTGCAATTCCTTTATTATTGCCTCAAGATTTTTTATTCTTAATCTTTGATTACAGTAATTGTACTTGAGTCTTGGTGAAGGCTTCCTTTAATTTATTCTCTTCGGTATTTGTTCAACTTCTTCAATCTGTAGGCTTTTGTTTCTTCACATATTTGGGAGTTTTAATTATTTATTTCATTATATGTCAGCCTTATCTTCTTGCATCCCTCCCTTGGGCCTCTGATAATATGAATGTCATATTTTTTGTTATAGCCTCACAGGTCCCTGAAACTCTGTTAATTTGTTTTAAATTTCTTATTGTTCTTTGGGTTGGGTAATTTATATGGTCCTATCTTCCACTTCATTGATTCTTTCCTTTGTCTCTTTCGTTCTGCTCTTGATCCCATCCATCAAGTTTATTTGGATTATTGTTTTTTATTGGTGGCAAAATTTACATTTTGTTCTTCTCTTTATCCCCTTTTCTGTGCTGAAATGTTCTATTTCTTTTCTGTGATATTCTACTTTCATTTTTTTTTCAATTTTGTGTTTGCAATTGTTCATTGAAATATTTTTTATGATAACAGCTTTAAAATCTGTCAGATAATTCTAACATCTCAGTATTGGAGTCTATTGATTGCCTTCCCCCCCCCCCCCCCAGTGAACTGAGATCTTACTATTTCTTGTTATGATGAAAGATTTTTTATTAAAATAAGAACAATTTTGGTATTATTATAAGAAATTCTAGATTTTATTTAAGCCTTCTATTTTGCCTGGATTCCTTCAACATGACTTAAAAGGAAAAGGAGAATGTACCTCCTCATTACTACCAAGTGGGAGTTGAAATTGAAAGTCCCCAGTAGGCCTTCAGAGGCATCCAAGAAGAGTTGGGGGATTCTATTACTTTTTGGAAATGGTGGGATTTCTGACTTCTTACTAGGCTTCCACTGATACCTCCCTGGCTACGAGGGGTTGGAATGCCTTGTTAATGGTTTCTAATATTGCCTCCATTGACATCACAGTAGAGTAGGCCTTGTTACTGCTGGAAGGAGAAATTCAAATCTGTTTTAAAATATGACTATGGAGGCAGCATGACGAATGGAAATAGAGGACTGTGGCTGGAAACTTGGACTTCTGAAGGAAAGGCAGTAATATTGGTTCCACTATGTTTTGTTGCTTGATGTTTATCTTAGTTGGTTAGGGCCTCTATAATGAAAAAAAGAAAAACAAAACAAAACTGCAGTCTGCGTGGCTTAAACAGCAAACATGCATTTCTCTTAATTTTGGAATCTGCAAAGCCCAACATCAAGGTATCAATAGATTTGGTATTTAGTGAGGGAAAACTTCCAGATTCACAGAAGGCCATCTTTCTGTGCCTTCAAGCTGTGGAAGAGTTTCAGAAGCTGTCTTTTATACAGTGCCATTTATAAGGGCACTGATCTCATTCATGAGAACTACACTGTCATGATATAATCACACCCTAATACCATCACATTGGGAATTATACTTCAGCATATAAATTTTGGGAGCCACAGGTATTCAGTCTGTAGCAGTGTTTTAGTGATTCCATTCTTTAAGCAACCACCTCTTGAAGAGAAAGGAAGGAGGTGAGAAGCTATGAAGCAGTTGCTGCTCAGGTATCACAAAGAAGCAGCTAAGTATTCAAACACTGAGTTCCAAAGAGTAGCAAGGAGAGATAAGAAAGCCTTCCTCAGCGATCAATGCAAAGAAATAGAGGAAAACAACAGAATGGGAAAGACTAGAAATCTCTTCAAGAAAATTCGAGATACCAAGTGAACATTTCATGCAAAGATAGGTTCAATAAAGGACAGAAATGGTATGGACCTAACAGAAGCAGAATATATTAAGAGGTGGCAAGAATATACAGAAGAACAGTACAAAAAAAGATCTTTATGACCCAGATAATCACGATGGTGTGATCATTCACCTAGAGTCAGACATCCTGGAATGTGAAGCCAGGTGGACCTTAGAAAGCATCACTGTGAACAAAGCTAGTGGAGGTGATGGAATTCTAGTTGAGCTATTTCAAATCCTAAAAGATGATGCTGTGAAAGTGCTGCACTCAATATGCCAGCAAATTTGGAAAAGTCAGCAGTGGCCACAGGACTGAAAAAAGGTCAGTTTTCATTCTAATCCCAAAGGAAAGCAATCCCAAAGAATGCTCAAACTACCACAGAATTGCACTCATCTCACACACTAGTAAAGTTATGCTCAAAATTCTCCAAGCCAGACTTCAGCAATATGTGAACCGTGAACATCCAGATGTTCAAGCTGGCTTTAGAAAAGGCAGAGGAAGCAGATATCAAATTGCCAACATTCGCTGGATCATCAAAAAGGCAAGAGAGTTCCAGGAAAACATCTACTTCTGCTTCATTGACTATGCCAAAGCCTTTGACTGTGTGGATCACAATAAACTGTGGAAAATTCTGAAAGAGATGGGAATACCAGACCACCTGACCCACCTCTTGAGAAACCTATATGCAGATCAGGAAGCAACAGTTAGAACTGGACGTGGACCAACAGACTGGTTCTAAATAGAAAAAAGAGTACATCAAGGCTGTATACTATCACCCTACTTATTTAAGTTATACGCAGAGTACATCATGAGAAACATTGGGCTGGAAGAAGCACAAGCTGGGAATCAAGATTGCCGGGAGAAATGTCAATAATCTCAGATATGCAGATGACACCACCCTTATGGCAGAAAGTGAAGAGGAACTAAAATGCCTCTTGATGAAAGTGAAAGAGGAGACTGAAAAAGTTGGCTTAAAGCTCAACATTCAGAAAACTAAGATCATGGCATCTGGTCCCATCACTTCATGGGAAATATATGGGGAAACAGTGGAAGCAGTGTCAGACTTTATTTTTGGGGGCTCCAAAATCACTGCAGATGGTGATCACAGCCATGAAATTAAAAGATGTGTACTCCTTGGAAGGAAAGTTATGACCAACCTAGAGAGCATGTTAAAAAGCAGAGACATTACGTTGCCAACAAAGGTCCATATAGTCAAGGCTATGGTTTTTCCAGTGATCACGTATGGATGTGAGAGTTGGACTGTGAAGAAAGCTGAGCACCGAAGAATTGATGCTTTTTAACTGTGGTGTTGGAGAAGATTCTTGAGAGTCCCTTGGACTGCAAGGAGATCCAACCAGTCCATCCTAAAGGAGATCAGTCCTGGGTGTTCATTGGAAGGACTCGTGCTGAAGCTGAAAATCTAATACTTTGGCCACCTCATGCAAAAAGTTGACTCATTGACAAAGACCCTGATGCTGGGAGGGGTTTGGGGCAGGAGGAGAAGGGGATGACAGAGGATGAGATTGCTGGATGGCATCACCCACTCGATGAACTTGAGTTTGAGTAAGGTCCGGGAGGTGGTGATGGACAGGGAGGCCTGGCGTGCTGCGATTCATGGGGTTGCAAAGAGTCAGACATGACTGAGCGACTGAACTGAACTGAACTGAATGCACTCATACTAAAATGTTGGGTTGGATTAGTTGAAAACAGGGGCAAGTTTGGGTGTTTGGAGGTGACACATTCCGGGTCTCTTTATATACATTCATACTAGCATATTTGAAATATAATTTGGAGATGCTCTAGTGAGGTGTTGCAGTATCTCATGCTTGGAGCAATGAAATGCACAAAATTCAATCTCTGATTTAAACTAGTATTTATAGTGTGTCCCATTCATGCATCACAGCTTTGTTCTGTGAAGGGTCTTGCATAATCCAATGAAGTGATGAGCCATGCCATTCAGGGACACCCAAGATGGATGGGCCATACTGAAGAGTTCTGATGTGGTCATTGCAGAAGGAAATGGCAACCCATTCCAGTATGTTTTTTTTTTTTTTTTCCTGGAGAAGCCCATGAACAGTATGAAAAGGAAAAAAGATATGATGCCAGAAGATGAGCCCTCCAGGTTGGAAGGTGTACAACATGTTAACTGGGGAATAGTGGAGGGCAATTTCTAATTTCTTCAGTCAGAATGAAGTGGTTGGGTCAAAGTAGGAACAATGCTCAATTGTGGAGTTGTATGGTGGTGAAAGTTAAGTCCAGTGCTCTAAAGAACCTAAAGAACAATCAATATTGCATAAGAACCTGGAATGTTAAGTATATGAGTCAAGGTAAATTGGACGTAGTAAAGAAGGAGATGGCAAGACTGATTATTGATATCAGCAATCAGCAAACGAAAATGGACGAAAATGGGCAATTTTAATTCAGAAGACTATTATATCCACTACTGTGGGCAAGAATAACTTAGAAGAAATGGAGTAGCCCTCATAATAAAAAAAAGTGTGAAATTCAGTACTTGAATGCAATCTCAAAAAAAGAAAAATGAGTAATCTAACTTTGTTTTCAAATCAAAGCATTCAACATCACAGTAATCCAAGTCTATGCCCCCAACCACTGATCCTGAAGAAGCTGCCTTTTAGAATTACCACCCAAAAGATGTCCTTTTCGTCATAGAGGATTGGAATGCAAAATAGGGAGGTAGGTGATACCCAGAATAAGATAACAGTTTGGCTTTGGAAATAAAATGAAGCAGGGCAAAGCCAGCAGAATTTTGTAAAGAGACCATACTCATCAGAGCAAGCACTTTTTTCTAACAACACAAGAGAAGACCCTACACATAGATATCACCAATGGTCAATATCAAAATCAGATTTATTATTCTCGTTGCAGCCAAAAATGCAGAAGCTCTATACAGTTAGTAAAAACAGGACATGAAGGTGACTGTGGCTCAGATCATAAATTTCTTATTGATAGATACAGGCTTAAATTGAAAAAAATTGGGAAAATCACTAAGCCATCAAAGTATGACCTAAATCAAATACCTTATGATTATACAGTGTAGGTGACAAATAGATTCAAAGAATTAAATCTGGTAGACAGAATGCCTGAAGAACTATAGGCAGAAGTTCACAACAGTTTACAGGAGGCAGTGATGAAAACCATCCAAAAGAAATAGTAATGCAAGAAGGCAAATTGGCAGTCTGAGAAAGCTTGACAAATAGCTGAGGAAAGAAAAGAAGCAAAAGCCAAGGCAGAAAGGGGACTATATATGAAAAAAAAAAAAAAAAAAAAAAGCAGAGGTTCAGAGAATAGCCAGGAGAGATAAGAAGACATTCTAAAGTAAGCAGTGCAAAAATAGAGGAAAACAACAAAATGGGAAAGACTTGAGCTTTCTTCAAGAAAATTAGAGATATCAAGTGAACATTGTATATAAGGATGGGCATTATAAAGGACAGAAATGGTAAGGACATAAAAGAAGCAAAAGAAATTAAGAAAAGGTGGCAGTACATGAAGCCTACGTGAACCACTGGAACAACCTTATCAACCGAGGGCAGAAACCAAAAGGAAGAAGGAATTTGAAGTTGAAGCCTGGGAAAAGGAGATTTCAAACAGAATAAGTTAAAAAGAAAGAAAGAAAGAAAGAAAGAAAAGGCAGAGAAATACTGTGCAAATGAAGAAGCAACCTAGAAACACACAAATCCAAATAAATGAAGTGGAAATGGGCAGAGTACCTGAAAAAGAACTCAGAGTAATGCTAGTAAAGATGATCCAAAACCTCAAAAATAGAATGGAGAAAATGCAAAAATCAACTAACACATTTAACAAAGACCTAGAAGGAATAAAGAATAATAATAATAATAAAGAGGTGAACAGCAAAATTGCTGAAATTAAAAATACTCTACAGGGAATCAAGAGCAGAATATCTAAGATGGAAGAATGGATAAGTGAACTGGAAGAGAGAATGGTGGAAATAACTGCCAAGGAGCAGAACAAAGGAAAGAGAATGAAAGGAATTGAGCGGATAGTTTCAGACACCTCTGCAGCAGTACTAAATCCACCAACATTCGATCTATAGGAGGCCCAGAAGAAGTGAAAAAGAAAGAGTATAAAAAATTTTGAAGAGATTATGCTAAAAAAAATTCTGCAATATGGGAAAAGAAATAGTCAGTCAAGTCCAAGTAGCTCAGAGAGTCCCATACAGGATAAATCCGAGGGGAAACGCATGAAGACACATACTAATCAAACTAAAAAAGATTAAGCACAAATAAAGAATATTAAAAGCAGCAAAGGGAAAGCAACAAGTAGCATTCAAGGGAAATCTCATAAGTTTAACAGCTGATATTTCAGCCAAAACTCTGCAGGCCATAAGGGAATGGCAGGATATATTTAAAGTATTGAAAGGGAAAAATCTACAACCAATATTACTCCTCTCAGCAAGGATCTCTTTCAAGATTGATGGAGAAATCAAAAACTTTTTAGACAAGCAAATGTTAAGAGAATTTAGTGTCACAAAGTCAGCTTTACAACAATTGTTAAAGAGACTTATATAGAAAGGAAACACAGGAGAAGAAAAAGATAAAAAAAAAAAAAAAAAAAAAAACCTCCAAGAAATTAAGAAAATGGCAGTAGAAACATATATATCAATAATTACTTTAAATGTAAATAGATTAAATGCTACAACCAAAAGATACAGACTGGCTGAATATATATATATATATATGAATATAATACATATATATATATGCTGTCTACAAGAGACTCATTTCAGATCTAGAGACACATATATACTGAAGTGAGAGGATGGAAAGATATATTAAATGCAAATTGAAATAAAAAGAAAGCCAGAGTAGCAATCCTCGTATCAGACAAAATAGATCTTAAAATAACGAATATTACAAGAGATAAGGAAGGGCACTAAATAATGGTCAAGGAATCAGTCCAAGTTGAAGACACAGAATTGTAAATATTTATGCACCCAGCATTTGAGCACTTCAATACATAAGACAAACACTAACCAACATAAAAGGAGAAATTGACAGTAACACAATAAGAGAAGGGAACTTTAACACCCACTGACACCAATGGGCAGATTATCAAAATAGAAAATTAATAAGGAAACAGAAGCCTAAATGACACATTAGACCAGATGGATCTCACTGATATCTTCAGGACATTCCATCCAAATGCAAAATAATATAACTTCTTCTCAAGTACACATGGAACATTCTCCAGGATAGACCACATCTTGAGTTATAAATCAAACCTCAGTAAAGTGAAGAAAATTGAAATCATATCAACCATGTTTTCTGACCAGAAAGCTATGAGACTAGACATCAATTAACAGGGGAAAAAAGCTAAAAAACACAAACACATGGATATTAGACAATATGTTTATAAATAACAAACAGGTTCCTAAAGAAATCAAAAGGGAATTAAAAACTGCCTAGAAACAAGTGACAGAGAACTCATGACAACTCAAAACCTATGGAATGCAGAAAAACCAGCTTGAAGAAGAAAGTTTATAGCAATAAAATTCTACCTCAAGAAACAAGAAAAACATCAAACAGATAACCTAACTTTAGACCTAAAACAACTGGAAAAAGAACTGAAAAAAACTCAAAGTTAGCAGAAGGAAAGAAATAATAAAGATCAGAGGAGAAATAAATAAAAATGAAATGAAGGATAAAACAGTAAAGATTAACAAAACTAAAAGCTGGTTCTTTGAGATAATGCAATTGACCAACTGTTAGCCAAAATCATGAAGAAAAAAAAAAGAAAAGAATAAAATAAACAAAATCAGATATGAAAAAGTAGAGATTACAACAGACAATACAGAAGTACAATGGTCATAAGAGACTGTTATGAACAACTATATGGCAATAAAATGTATAACTTGGAATAAATGGACAGATCTTAAGAAAAGTTCAATCTTCCAAGACTAAACCAGGAAGAAATAGAAATTATGAACAACCCAATTACAAGCATTGAGATAGAAGCTGTAATAAATAAATCTGCTATAAAACAAAAGCCCAGGGCCAGATGGCTTCACAGGTGAATTCTGTCAGACATTTTGTGAGGAGCTAATGCCTATCCTTATAAAATTCTTTAAAAAAATTTCAGAGGAAGGAGCACTTATAAACTCATTTTACGAGGTCAGCAAAACCCTCATATCAAAACCTAAGACAACACACAAAAAAAGAAAATTGCAGGCCAGTTATCATTGGTAAACATAGATGCAAAAATAGTTAACAAAATTCTAGCAAACAGAATACAACAACACATTAAAAAGATCACACACTATGCTCAAGTCGAGTTTGTCCCAGGAATGCAAGTATTCTTCAATATATGCAAATCATTCAATGTGACACACCATATTAACAAATTGAAAGACATAAACCATATGATATCAATAGATGCAGTAAAAGCTTTCAACAATATTCAGCACTCACTTATGATATGTACTCTTCAAAAAAAAAAGGCATACAAGTAACCTACTTTAACATAACAAAAGCCATATATGATAAACCCACAGCAAACATTCTCAATGTTGAAAAACAGAAATTATTCCCTCTAAGATCAGGAACAAAACAAGGGTATCCACTCTTACCACTATTATTCAACATAGTTTTGGAAGTCCTAATTATGGCAATCAGAGAAGAAAAAGGAATAAAAAGAATCCAGATTGGAAAAGAAGAAGCAAAACTCTCACTGTTTGCAGACAACATGATACTATCTATAGAAAACCCTAAAGATACTATCAGAAAATTACTAGAGCTAATCAGTGAATTTAGCAAAGTTGCAGGATACAAAATCAATACACAGAATTCACTTGTATTCCTATAAACTAACAATGAAATATCAGAATGAGAAATTAAGGAATCAATCTCATTCACCATTGCAAATGAAAAGAATAAAATACCTAGGAATAAACCTACCTAAGGACTGTGAAGAAAGCTGAGTGCTGAAAAATTGATGCTTTTGAACTGTGGTGTTGGAGAAGACTCTTGAGAGTCCCTTGGACTGCAAGGAGATCCAACCAGTCCATCCTAAAGGAGATCAGTCCTGGGTGTTCATTGGAAAGACTGATGCTGAAAATGAAATTCCAATACTTTGGCCACCTCATGAGAAGAGTTGACTCATGGAAAAGACCCTGATGATGGGAGGGATTGGGGGCAGGAGGAGACGGGCACGACAGAGGTTGAGATGGCTGGATGGCATCACTGACTCGATGAACTTGAGTTTGAGTAAACTTCGGGAGTTGGTGATGGACAGGGAGGCCTGGCGTGCTGCGATTCATGGGGTCGCAAAGAGTTGGACACGACTGAGCGACTGAACTGAAGGAGACAAAAGATCGGCATACAGAAAACTATAAGACACTGATGAATGAAATCAAAGATGACATAAACAGATAGAGAGATAGCCCATGTTCCTGGGTTAGAAGAATCAATATTGTGAAAATGAATATATGACCAAATGCAATCTTCAGATTCAATGTGATCCCTATCCAATTACCAGTGGCATTTTTCACAGAACTAGAATAAAGAAATCTCACAAATCATAAGGAAACACAAAAGACCCCAAATAGCCAAAGCAGTCTTGAGAAAGAAGAGCTGGAGGAACCAACTTTCCTGACTTCAGAATATACTGCAAAGCTATAGTCATAAGACAGCATAGCTCTAGCACAAAAACAAATGTATAGACCAATGGAGCAAGATAGAGAGCCCAGAGATTAAATCCACACACCTATGGGTACTTTTTTTTTTTTTTTTTTTTACAAAGGAGGTAAGAATATACAATGGGGCAAAGATAGTCTCCTTCAATAAGTGGTGCTGTGAAAACTGGACAGCTCTAGGTAAAAGAATGAAATTAGAACACTTCTTAACACCATACATAAAAATAAACTCAAAATAGATTAAACACCTAAATATAAGACCAAAACCCATTAAACTCTTAGAGGAATACACTGGAAGAACACTGTATGACATAAATTACCCACCTCATAGACTAATGGAAATAAAAACAAAAATAAAAATAAACAGGTGAGACCTAAATCTACTTAAAAGCTTTTGGACAGCAAAGGAAACAACAACAACAACAAAAGGTAAAAAGTTAACCCTCAGGCTGAGAGATAATAATAGCAAATAAAACAACTGATAAAGAATTAAATTCCAAAATATACAAGCAGCTCATACATGTCAATACCAGAAAAACAAACAACCCAACCAAAAAGTGGTAAAAAGACCTAAACAGAAATTTCTCCAAAGAAGACTTACAGATGGCTAATAAACACATGAAAAGAGGCTCAACATAGCTCATTATTAGTGATATGCAAATAAAAAAAAACTACATTGAGATATCATCTCACATCTCTCAGAATGGTCATCTTCAAAAAATCTACAAATAATAAATGCTGGAGAGGGTATGGATAAAAGGGAACCCTCTTGCAATGTTGGTGAGAATATAAATTGATACAACCACTATGGAAGACAATATGGAGATTGCTTAATAAACTAAGATTAAAACCACCATATGACCCAGCAATCACATTAATAGGCATATACCCAGAGGAAATAAAAATTGAAAAAGTCACATGTACCCCAATATTCATTGCAGCACTATTTACAATAGTTAAGATGTGGGAGCAACCTAGATGTCCATTGACAGATGAATGGATAATGAGCTGTGGTACATATATACAATGGAATATTACTCGGTCATAAAAAGGAAAGCATTTGTATCAGTTTTAATGAGGCAGATGAACCTAGAGCCTATTATACAGAATAAAGTAAAGCAGAAAGAGGAAAAAAAACTTTACTAATGCATATATGTGGAATTTAGAAAGATGGTACTGATTAAATTGTTTGCAATAGAGACACAGAAATAGACAGCAGATTATGGACATGATGTGGAGGGGAGGAAGGAGACGGTGGAATGTATGGAGAGAATAACATAGGAATATACATTATCATATGTAGAATAGATAGCCAATGTGAATTTGTTATATGACTCAGGAACTCAAACTGGAGCTCTGTAACAACCTAGAGGGGTGGGATGGGTAAGAAGGTAGGAGAGATGTTTAAGAGGGAGGGGACATATGTCTACCTATGGCTGATTCATGTTGATATTTGTCAGAAACCAACACAATGCTGTAAAGTGATTATTATTCAATTACAACTAAATAAATTTTTAAAAAGAAAAGGTGACAAGAATACACATAAGAACTATACAAGAAAGCTCTAAATGACCTGGATAATCATAATGGTGTTCTTACTCACCTAGAGTGGATATCTTGGAGTATGAGATCAAGTGGGCCTTAGGAAGCATTATTTTGAATGAAACTATAGGAGGTGATAGAATTCTAGCTAGCTGTTTAAAATCCTAAAAGATGATGCTGTAAAGTGTTACGATCAATATGTTATCAAATTTGGAAAATACAGCAGTGGCCTCAGGACTGGAAAAGGTCAGCTTTCGTTCCAATCCCAAAGAAGGGCAATGCTGAAGAATGTTCAAGCTACCACACAATTATGATCATTTCACATGACAGTAAGGTTATTCTCAAAATCCTTCAAGTTAGGCTTCAGCAGTATGTGCACCGAGAGTTTCCAAATGTACAAGTTGGGTTTAGAAAATGCAGAGGAAACAGGAATTAAATTGGCAACATTCATTGAATCATAGAGAAAGCAAGGTAAAAAAAAATCTACTTCTGCTTCATTGATTATTTTATAGCCATAGACTGTTTGTATCACAATAAACTGAAAAATTCTTAAAGAGATTAGAGTACCAGACCACCTTATTTGTCTTCTAAGAAACCTGTATGTAAGTCAAGAAGCAACAGTTAGAACCAGAGGTGAAAATACATACTGGTTCAAAACTGGGAAAAGAGTATGACAAGGCTGTATATTACCTCCCTGCTTATTTAACTTACATGCAGGGTACATCATATGAAATGCCAGGCTGGGTGAATCATAAGCTGGAATCAAGATTGTCAGGATAAATATCAACAATCTCAGATATGAAGTTGATACTACCCTAATGATGGAAAGTGAAGAGCAACTAAAGATCCTCTTGATGAGGGTAAAAGAAGAGAATGAAGAAGCTGACTTGACACTCAGTATTCAAAAAACTAAGATCACGACATGTGGTCCCATCACTTCATGGCAAATAGAAGGGAAAAGGGTGAAAGTAGTGATAGACTTTCCTTTCTTGCGCTCCAAAATCATTGTGATGGTGACTGCAGCCATGAAATGAAGTTTGTTCCTTGGAAGCAAAGTTTTGACAAACCTAGACAGTGTATTAAAAAGCAAAAGCATTATTGTGCTAAAGATTTCATGGCTCCCTCTGTTTTTAAATATCTGAGGGCAGTCCATGTAGAGGATGAACAAGATTTAATAAATCTCTGTGGTTAAAGAAAGCCAAAAAATATGAAGAAACTATAGAAAGATAGATCTATTTTTAAGGGAAACTAGAGCTATTAGGATTGTGAAAGTAGAAGTAGGCTGCCTTGAGAAGAATTGAGTTTTCTGTCACTGGAAGTGTGTAAACAGTAGCAGAAAACGCTACAGAGAAGAGTTAAACCATCATGTGGCAGGGCTAGACTGAATGGCCTTTAAGGTCCTAGAATGTGTTCATTAAAGTAAGACAGAATGGAACAGAACTGGAGCATATTCTTCCCCCAAACCTTCTCCTCTTGCTGTTAATGTTATGATCACCCTTATCAGAACACATGCTCAAAAACACAGAATCACATATCTCTCTGTCACCTCATTTCCGTTCTTTCAGTTGCCATGTTCTATAGTCTACCTTTACATCATCACACCATCTCTTGAATTCCCTCACTCACTCGACACTGACCTTGTTTTAATTCAGTCACTATTTGCTTCTTCTCAGGTTGACCTTCTCTTAACTCCTGGTCATAACTATCAGAACAATAATTCTAAAATTATTCTAAAATGCCATTCTAATCATATTATTCACCTGTTCAAAAGTTTTTAATGGCTGCACACTACCAATAGAAAAAAAGCACTTTATCCTGCCTTTAAAGTTCTCCTAAATCTAGCAGTGTATATTCCCTACTTCTCTGCATGAAAATGCTGCCCCAGATTACAACATTGAATGCTTCTAGAACAAGCCATATGCTTCAATTTCTCCCTTCCTGTGTCTCTTATTGCTTAAATCTTAAATCTATCATTCAATGTACAGCTAAAATGACATCTTCTCTCTAAGGCTCATCATCATTCATCTCCTATCCATCACTTTGTAGAGAATTTTTCTTCTTAAAGAATATTTCTTAATAGGGGTTTTGAAAAGTGTATTTAAAAAAATATTTTTGTATCAATTTATCTATGTTTATGTTTAAAGAAGGGCTTCTTGTAAATAGCATATATTTGAATTTGGTTTATTTAAAAAATATACTGTGAGTTTCCCTAAAAATCTAGGAATAAAACTACTTATGACTTAGTAATCTAACTACTGGACATATACCCTGAGGAAACCAGAATCGAAAAAGGAAGACATATGTACCCCAATATTCATTGCATCACTTTTTACAATAGCTAGGACTTGGAGGCAACCTAAATATTCATCAACAGATGAATGGATAAGGAAGTTGTGGTACATAATACACAGTGGGATATTACTCAGCTATAAAAAGGAATGCATTTGAGTCAGTTCTAATGAGGTGGATGAACCTAGAGCCTATTAAACCTAGAACCTAGAGCCCAATGAGGTAAGTCAGAAAGAGAAAAATAAATATCATGTATTAACACATATATATGGAATCTAGAAAGTTAGTACTGATGAGCCTATTTGCAAGGCAACAATGGAGACACAGACAGAGAACAGACTTATGGACATGGGCAGTGTGGGGGAGGAAGGAGAGGGTGAGGCGAATGGAGACAGTAGCAAGGAAGCATATACATTACCATATGTAAAATATAAAACCAATTGACATTTTTTGTATGACTCAGGGTATTCAAACTGGGGCTCTGTAACAACCTACATGGGTGGGGAAGGGTGGGAAGTGGGGGTGAGGTTCAAGAGGGAGGGGCATATGTATACATATAGCTAATTCATGTAGATGCATGGCAGAAACCAAAGCAATATTGTAAAGAAATTTTCCTTCAATTAAAAATGAATAAAATTTTAAAAATCCAGTCTGACAATCTCCACCCAGGCTTTTTAATTTATTTGTACTTTTAAAATGATTCTTATGGCTTTCTAGCTTGTATAGTGATAATAACAATAGCTAACATTTTTTAGTGTTTATTATGCATTTTCTACTATACTAAATATTTTAAATATATTATTTCATTTATTATAGCCTTATAACCACCTCATGAAGTAGGCTGAGAATTTGTGATAATAAGCATTTTCTCAATTATACGCAGAGCAGTCAAGCAATTTTCTGAATAAAAGATACATGGAGTAAAATAGCTGCTAGGCCTAAAGATGGTTACATTTGCTCATCTCCTGCCCTCTTTCTGGTCTACCTACCTGGGTTTGCACAGATCTGTACTTTATTCTAACCTTACCTCAGAAATCCTCATATCATCACTTTAAGCTTAGTCCAAGAAGGAATGATTTGAATCTGATTTCCCTGTGGATGATGGAAAGGAAGAGAGTAGGAATATCAGAAGTAATGATTTGGGGAGCTTATTAATGCTAGGGCTTAAGAGGCAGAGGCAGGCAAAACTGAACTCATGTGCTGGATCATTTATTTCTTCACTGCATGAACTTGGACTTCATCTCTGCTGAGACTTAGTAATTAGGCTGGAATATTAAAGTAGGAGATTTTAAAAATCCACAGACTTGCCAAGATAAACCTGTCACTTTGTGTCTATATCTGTATCAGAATCCATGTCATTCCTGGTACCTTATTTGTCCTGCTGTGCAGCCTGGGGCAAACCCTTTCCTCTTTCTGGACACCACTGTCCATTACAGTGACATGAAGAAGTTTAACTGGATATCTCTAAAGGGCCTTTCCACACTGACAGTTTGTGAAAATAAAAAGCAAAACAAATAATGTGGGTTAATTCAGGCCAATTATTCTGCACAAAGAAGCTAGTGGGAAATTTGGGGGCTTACACAATGACTATTTCCTTCCTTGGTCTAGAAAGGAGTAAATAGTGTTATTGATAATTATCAACATACTGACCGATAAATATTTCCTGTGGCCTACTCTGTGTGAGTTATGCTGAGATGTGTTCATATTTGGTAATGGAGCTAATGTGTGTGTGTGTGCGCTCAGTGTCTCAGTTATGTCTGACTCTTTGCAACCCCATGGACTGTAGCCTGCTAGAATCCTCTGTCCATGGAATTTTCCAGGCAAGAATACTAGACTAGGTCTCCCTTCCCTTCTCCAGGTGATCTTCCTGACCCAGGGATCTAACCCAGGTCTCCTATATTTCAGGCAGATTCTTTACCAATGAGTGACCACTTACTTAATTATAAAACCCATGAAAATTTACAAAATATGTGCTCCCATTAATCTCATTTCATCTCCATAATGATTTATCTAGGATAGTACCTGTTGTTATCCTAGTTTTATGAATGAGCAAACTAAGTTTGAAATGATGTGGCAACTGGCCCCAAAATACACAGCTTTAGCCATACTATAATCTCAGCAATTTAAGTGAAGTGCCGAGAGGGCAGTCCTAAGATGGTGGAGGAATAGGAAGGAGAGATCACTTTCTCCCAAAAAAATTCATTGAAAGATAATTTGAACACTGAGCAAATTCCACAAAACAACTTCTGAATGCTGGCAGAGGACATCAGGCACACTCAAAAAGCAGCCCATTGTCTTCGAAAGGAGGTAGGACAAAAGATAAAAGATAAAAAGAGAGACAAAAGAGTTAGGGACGGAGATCCATCTTGGAAAGGGAGTCTTAATAGAGAAGTTTCCAAACACCAGGAAACCCTCTCACTGGCGGGTCTGTTGGGAGTTTTAGAATCACAGAGGGCAACATAACCAGGAGGAAAAATAAATAAATAAATAAATGAAACCCTCAGATTACGTGCCTAATGTCAACTCACAGCAGAGAAGTACCCACATTTGCTCACATCCACCACCAGCAAGCAGGGGCTAAGCCGGGAGGAGCGGGCTGCCTTGCTTAGGGTAAGGACCGGGCCTGAATGCCCTGAGGGCAATCTGAAGGAGCTAATGTGAGATTGCAACCTAAACTTTGGGATAACCAGAGAGAGAGAGGAAAAAAGAGAGAGAGAGAGAACTATCCCATGAAAAGCCCTAACCTAAGGCACTGCCAATCTGCTCACAGAACAAAGGACTGAGCGATTACCAGAGGAGAGCTAGCAGCCTGCATATTGGCCCATCATCTGCCAGAGGCAGGATGCAGGTGGGCGCCAGCCAGAACTGGAAAGGGGCAAACTCGGCCTCAGAGATTGCATCCCCTACGAAACTGCAAACAGGCTTCCAGTTTCTAACCAAGACTTCCTGGGGTTCTGGACAGTTGACATCCACTGGGAGGGTCGCAGCCAGAGATCAGCTCACCAGAAGAGACACACAGCACACTGGAGAGGGGTGTGCCTGCTGCAACCCAGGAATCAGAGAGGTTGGGACCCGGGAGGTGATAAGACGCAGTTGCCACCTGCGGAGAGCGTGCTTGCCAAGCCCCTGGTCATCTGAGCTGCTTGGACCTGGGAAGGGCATGAAACGCAGGCCCAACCGGGTCTGAGCCTTTGTGGAGTACCCAAGAACCTGAACCAGAGTGGCTTAGACCTGGGAAGTGCATGCAACCCAGGGCCCGCTCCCTGCAGAGCAACCTGGAGCCTGAGCAGTGTAGACTGCGAAAGTACACATGCAGTGAGCAGGGGCAAACCCAGTATGGCTGAGACACTGAGCACTCCCCACACACGCCAGTGATATTTTTTTGTAGTGTTCTCCCTCCCCACAGCACAACTGAACAAGTGAGCCTAAACAAGAGACCACAGTTACCCCCTTGTGGCAAGGCTGAAATTAGACACTGAGACACCTGAAAACAGAAGCCAAATAAACAGAGGGAACCGCTTTGGAAGTGACAGGTGTAACAGATTAAAATCCTTGTCGTTAACACCGACTACATTGGAAGGGGCTTATAGATCTTGAGAAGTATAGCTGGAACAAGGAACTATCTGAAACTGAACTGACCCCACACTGGACACAACAGTGCTAGAGAAATTCCTAGATATATTTTTACTATTATCATTTTTTAATTTAATCTTTTCTTTTCTTTTAGTCCTCTACTACCCTTTAATTTTCATTTTTATAACCTACTATTACCTTGTAAAAAAAGACACTGTTTTAAAGCAAACTTCATATATATTTCTTATACTTTTTGTGATTTTGTTTGTTTTTCTTTAATATTGTATTTTCGAGAGTCTAACCTCTACTCTAGACTTTTAATCTTTGCTTTATTATACTTACCAATTTTGTACATTTAAGAAGCCAATCTTCAGTACCCATTTTTACTTAGGAGTGTTATTATTGACTTGATTACTCTCTCCCCCTTTTGACTCTCCTTTTTCTCCTCAGGTCACCTCTATCTCCTTCCTCCCCATTCTCTTCTCTATCCAACTCTGTGAAACTCTGTGTGTGTTCCAGGCTGTGGAGGACACTTAGAGAACAGAGTACTGCCTAGATCTACCTCTCTCCTTTTGATTTCCCCTTTCCTCCTCCTGCTCACTTCTATCTCCTTCCTCCCTTTTCTCTTCTCTGTGTAACTCCGTGAACCTCTCTGAGGATTCCAGACTGTGGAGATCACATAGGGAATTGTTAACTGGCTAGATTGCTCTCTTCCCTTTTGATTCCCCCTCTTCTCCTCCTGGTCACCTCTATCTCCCTCCTCCCTCTTCTCTTCTCCATGTAACTCTGTGAACATCTCTGGGTGTTCCTCACTGTGGAGAATCTTTTCACCATTAATCTAGAACTTTTATCATTAGTGCTATATGGATGGAGAAGTCTTGAGGCTAGTGTAAGAATTAGACTGAAAACCAGTGGCAGGAGGCTTAAGCCTAAAACCTGGGAACACCAGAGAACTCCTGACTCCAGGGAACATTAATTGGTAAGAGATCAACCAAAAGCCTCAATACCTACACTGGAACCAAGCAACAAGTCCCAGAGCAAGACATACCATGCAAATTCTCCAGAAATGCAGGAACATAGCACTGAGCTTGAATATATAGGCTGCCCAAAGTCACACCAAACACATAGATATCTCAAAACTCACTACTGGACACTTCATTGAACTCCAGAGAGAAGAAATCCAACTCCACCCACCAGAACACTGACACAAGCCTCCCAAACCAGGAAACCATGACAAGTCACTCGTCCAACCCCACCCACAGTGAGGAACCTCCACAATAAAGAGGAAACACAAATTACCAGAATACAGAAAGGCCACCCCAAACACAGCAATCTAAACAAGATGAAAAGGCAGAGAAATACTCAGCAGGTAAAAGAACATGATAAGTGCCCACCAAACCAAACAAAAGAGGAGGGTATAGGAAGTCTACCTGAAAAAGAATTCAGAATAATGGTAGTAAAAATGATACAAAATCTTGAAAACAAAATGGTGTTACAGATAGATAGCCTGGAGACAAGGATTGAGAAGATGCAAGAAATGTTTAACAAGGAATTAGAAGAAATAAGGAGAAGGCAATGGCAACCCACTCCAGTACTCTTGCCTGGGCTGGAAAATCCCATGGATGGAGGAGCCTGGTAGGCTGTGCAGTCCATGGGGTCGTGAAGGTTGGACACGACTGAGCAACTTCACTTTCACTTTTCATTTTCATGCATTGGAGAAGGAAATGGTAACCCACTCCAATGTTCTTGCCTGGAGAATCCTAGGGACAGGATAGCCTGGTGGGCTGCTGTCTATGGGGTCACACAGAGTCGGAAATTACAGAAGCGACTTAGCAGCAGCAGCAGAAAAAGAAATAAAAAACAATCAATAATGAATAATTCAATAAATGAGATCAAAATCACTCTGGAGTAAACCAACAGTAGAATAACTGAGGCAGAAGATAGGATAAGTGAGGTAGAAGATAGAATGATAGAAATAAATAAAGGAGAGAAGAAAAAATTAAAAAAAAAAAAGAATTAAATGAAATGAGGACAACCTCAGGGAACTCTGGGACAATGGGAAGCGCCCCAACATTCGAATCATAGGAGTCCCAGAAGAAGAAAACAAAAGGAAAGCCATGGGGAAATATAATATATTAGTTGAAAACTTCCCTAAAATGGGGAAGGAAATAGCGACACAAGTCCAAGAAACCCAGAGAGATCCAAACAGGATAAACGCAAGGCGAAACACCCCAAGACACATATTAGTCAAATTAATGAAGATCAAACACAAATAACAAATATTAAAAGCAGCAAGGGAAAAAACAACAAATAACACAAGGGGATTCCCATAAGGATAACAGCTGATGTTTCAATAGAAACATCTCAGGCCAGAAGGAAATGGCAGGACATACTTAAAGTGATGAAAGAGAAAAACCTACAGCCCATATTACTGTACCCAGCAAGGATCTCATTCAAATATGAAGGAGAAATCAAAAGCTTTACAGACAAGCAAAAGCTGACAGAATTCAGCACCATCAAACCAGCTCTTCAACAAATGCTAAAGGATCTTCTCCAGACAGGAAACACAGAAAGGATATATAAACTCTGACCCAAAACAATAAAGTAAATGGCAACAGGACCATACTTATCAACACTTACCTTAAATGAAAATGGGTTAAATGCCCCCAACCAAAAGACAAAGACTGGCTGAATGGATACAAAAACAAGACCCCTATATATGCTGTCTACAAGAGACCCACCTCAAAACAAGGGACACATACAGACTGAAAGTGAAGGGCTGGAAAAACATATATCATGCAAATGGAGATGAAAAATAAAAAAAAGCAGGAGTAGCAGTACTCATGTCGGATAAAATTGACTTTAAAATAAAGGCTGTGAGAAGAGAAAAAGAAGGACACTACATAATGATCAAAGGATCAATCCAAGAAGAAGATATAAGAATTATAAATATATATGAGCCAAACATAGGAGGACCACAATATGTAAGGCAAATGTTAACAAATATGAAAGGGTAAATTAACATGAGAATAGTAGGAGACTTTAATATCCAACTCACACCTACGAATAGATCAACTAATCAGAAAATTAGCAAGGAAACACAAACTTTAAATGATATAATAGACCAGTTAGACCTAATTGATATCTATAGGACATGTCACCCCAAAACAATGAATTTCTCCTTTTTCTCAAGTGCCCACGGAACTTTCTGCAGGATAGATCACATCCTGGGCCATAAATCTAGCCTTGGTAAATTAAAAAAAAATGAAATCATTCCAATCATCTTTTCTGACCACAGTGCAGTAAGATTAGATCTCAATTACAGGAGAAAAAAAAAACTTAAAATTTCCAAAATATGGAGGCTAAATAACACGCTTCTGAATAATCAACAAATCATAGAAGAAATCAAAAAAGAAATCAAATATGCATAGAAACAAATGAAAATGAAAATACAACAAACCAAAACCTATGGAACACAGTAAAAGCAGTGCTAAGGGGAAGGTTCATAGCAATACAGGCTTACTTCAAGAAACAAATAAAAGTCAAATAAATAACCTAATTCTATACCTAAAGCAACTAGAAAAGGAAGAAATGAAGAACCCCAGGGTTAGTAGAAGGAAAGAAATCTTAAAAATTAGGGCAGAAATCAATTCAAAAGAAACAAAACAAACTATAGCAAAAATCAACAAAGTTAAAAGCTGGTTCTTTGGGAAGATAAATAAAATTGACAAACCATTAGCCAGACTCATCAAGAAACAAAGGAAGAAGAATCAAATCAAAAAAATTAGAAGTGAAAATGGAGAAATCACAACAGACAACACAGAAATACAAAGGATCATAAGAGACTATCAGCAGCTATGTGCCGATAAAATGGAGAACTTGGAAGAAATGGACAAATTCTTAGAAATGTATAATTTCCAAAACTGAACCAGAAAGAAAGAGAAAATCTTAACAGACCCATCACAAGCACAGAAATCGAAACTGTAATCAGAAATCGTCCAGCAAACAAAAACCTAGGACCAGAAGGCTTCGCAGCTGAATTCTACCAAAAATTTAGAGAAGAGCTAACTTCTATCTTTCTCACACTTTTCCAGAGTATTTTATTCTTTTTGCTGCAATATTGAATGGTATTATTTCCTTAATTTCTCTTTCTGTTTTCTCATTGGTAGTGTATAGGAATGCAAGGGATTTCTGTGTGTTAATTTTTTACCCTGCAAATGTACTCTATTCATTGTTTAGCTCTAGTAATTTTCTGGTAAGAGTCCTTAGGGTTTTCTGCATAGAGGATCATGTCATCTGCAAACAGTGAGAGTTTTACTTCTTTTTTCCTATCTGGATTCCTTTTATTTCTTTTTCTGCTCTGATTGCTGTGGCCAAAACTTCCAAAACTATGTTGAACAGTAGTGGTGAGAGTGGGAACCCTTGTCTTGTTCCTGATTTTAGGGGAAATGCTTTCAGTTTTTCACCATTGAGGATAATGTTTGCTGTGCGTTTGTCATATATAGCTTTTATTATGTTGAGGTATGTTCCTTCTATTCCTGCTTTCTGGAGAGTTTTTATCATAAATGGATGTTGAATTTTTTCAAAGGCTTTTTCTACACCCATTGAGGTAATCATATGTTTTTTATCTTTCAATTTGTTAATGTGGTGTATTACATTGATTGATTTGCATATATTAAAGAATCCTTGCATTCCTGGGATAAAGCTCTCTTGGTCATGATGTATGATCTTTTTAATATGTTGTTGGATTCTGTTTGCTAGAATTTTGTTAAGGATTTTTGCATCTATGTTCATCAGTGGTATTGGCCTGTAGTTTTCTTTCTTTTTTTTTTTTTTTTTGTGGCATCTATGTCTGGTTTTGGAATTAGGGTGATGGTGCCCTCATAGAATGAGTTTGGAAGTTTACCTTCTTCTGCAATTTTCTGGAAGAGTTTGAGTAAGATCGGTGTTAGCTCTTCTCTAAGTTTTTGGTAGAATTAAGCTGTGAAGCCATCTGATCCTGGGCTTTTGTTTGCTGGAAGATTTCTGATTACAGTTTCGATTTCCATGCTTGTGATGGGTTGTTAAGATCTATTTCTTCTGGTTCAGTTTTGGAAAGTTATACTTTTCTAGGAATTTGTCCATTTCTTCCAAGTTGTCCATTTTATTGGCATAGGGCTGCTGGTAGTAATCTCTTATGATCCTTTGTATTTCAGTGTTGTCTGTTGTGATCTCTCCATTTTCATTTCTAATTTTGTTGATTTGGTTCTTCTGTCTTTGTTTCTTAATGAGTCTTGCCAACGGTTTGTCCATTTTGTTTACTTTTTAAAAAGTAGCTTTTAGCTTTGTTGATTTTTGCTATGGTCTCTTTTGTTTCTTTTCCATTTATTTCTGCCCTAATTTTTAAGATTTCTTTCCTTCTACTAACGCTGGGGTTCTTCATTTCTTCCTTCTCTAGTTGCCTTAGGTGTAGAGCTAGGATATTTATTTGACTTTTTTCTTGTTTCTTGAGGTAAGCCTGTAATGTTATGAACCTTCCCCTTAGCACTGCTTTTACAGTGTCCCATAGGTTTTGGGTTGTTGGTTTTCATTTTCATTTCTTTATATGCATATTTTGATTTCCTTTTTGATTTCTGCTATGATTTGTTGGTTATTCAGAAGCATGTTATTTAGCCTCCATATGTTTGAATTTTTAATAGTTTTTTTTTTCCTTCAATTGAGATCTAGTCTTACTGCATTGTGGTCAGAAAAGATGATTGGAATTATTTCATTTTTTTGAATTTACCAAGACTAGATTTATGCCCCAGGATGTGATCTATTCTGGAGAAGGTTTGGTGCGCACTTCAGAAAAAGGTGAAATTGATTGTTTTGGGGTGAAATGTCCTATAGATATCAACTGTCTAGCTGGTCCATTGTGTCATTTAAAGTTTGTGTTTCCTTTTTAATTTTGTTTAGTTGATCTATCCATAGGTGTGAGTGGGGTATTAAAGTCTTCCACTATTCTTGTGTTATTGTTAATTTACCCTTTCATATTTGTTAGCATTTGCCTTACATATCGTGGTGCTCCTATGTTGTGTGCATATATACTTATAAATGTTATATCTTCTTCTTGGATTGATCCTTTGATCATTATGTAGTGTCCTTCTTTGTCTCTTTTCACAGCCTTTATTTTAAAGTCTATTTTATCTGATATGAGTGTTGCGACTCCTGCTTTCTTTTGGTCTCCATTTGTGTGAAATATTTTTTTCCAGCCCTTAACTTTCAGTCCATGTGTGTCCCTTGTTTTCAGGTGGGTCTCTTTTAGACAGCATATATAGGGGTCTTGTTTTTGTATCCATTCAGCCAGTCTTTGTCTTTTGGTTGGGGCATTCAACCCATTTACATTTAAGGTAACTATTGATAGGAAAGGTCCCGTTGCCATTTACTTTGTTGTTTTCGGTTTGCGTTTATACAACCTTTCTGTGTTTTCTGTCTAGAGAAGATCCTTTAGTATTTCTTGAAGAGCGGGTTTGGTGGTGCTGAATTCTCTCAGCTTTTGTTTGTCAGTAAAGCTTTTGAATTCTCCTTCATAATCTGAATGAGATCCTTGCTGGGTACAGTAATATGGGTTGTAGGTTATTCTTTTTCATTACTTTAAATATGTCTTGCCATTCCCTTCTGGCCTGAAGAGTTTCTATTGATACATCAGCTGTTATCCTTATGGGAATCCCTTTGTGTGTTGTTTGTTGTTTCTCCCTTGCTGCTTTTAATATTTGTTCTTTGTGTTTGATCTTTGTTAATTTGATTAATATGTGTCTTAGGGTGTTTCGCCTTGGGTTTATCCTGTTTAGGACTCTCTGGGTTTCTTGGACTTGGGTGGCTATTTCCTTCCCCATTTTGGGGAAGTTTTCAGCTATTATCTCCTCGAGTATTTTCTCATGGCCTTTCTTTTTGTCTTCTTCTTCTGGGACTCCTATGATTCGAATGTTGGGGCGTTCCACATTGTCCCAGAGGTCCCTGAGGTTGTCCTCATTTCTTTTGATTCTTTTTTTCTTTTTTCCTCTCCACTTCATTTATTTCCACCATTTTATCTTCTACCTCACTTATCCTATCTTATGCCTCCGTTATTCTACTCTTGGTTCCCTCCAGAGTGTTTTTGATCTCATTTATTGCATTATTCATTTTTAATTGACTCTTTTTTAATTTCTTCCAGGTCTTTGTTAAAGATTTCTTGCATTTTCTCAATCCTTGTCTCCAAGCTATTTATCTGTAACTCCATTTCGGTTTCAAGATTTTGGATCATTTTTTTTTTTTTTTTTATTATCATTATTCTAAATTCTTTTTCAGGTAGATTCCCTATCTACTCATCTTTTGTTTGGCTTGGTGGGCATTTTTCATATTCCTTTACCTGTTGGTTATTTCTGTGCCTTTTCATCTTGTTTGGATTGCTGTGTTTGGAGTGGCCTTTCTGTATTCTGGTGGTCTGTGGTTCCTTTTTATTGTGGAGGATTTACCCAGTGGGTGGGGTTGGGCAATTGACTTGTCAAGGTTTCTTGTTTAGGGAAGCTTGTGTTGGTGTTGTGATGAGTGGAAATGGATTTCTTCTCTCTGGAGTGCAATGGAGTGTCCAGTAATGAGTTTTGAGATGGGTCTATGTGTTTGGTGTCACTTTGGGCAGCCTGTATGTTGATGCTCCGGACTATGTTCCTGCATTGCTGGAGAATTTGCGTGGTATATCTTGCTCTGAAACTTAAAGGCTCTTGGGTGGTGGTTGGTTTCAGTGTTGGTATGGAGGCTTTTGGATGATCTCTTATTTCTTGATGTTCCTTGTAGTCAGGAGTTCTCTGGTGTTCTCAGGTTTTGGGCTTATGTCTCCTACCTCTGGCTTTCAGTCTTATTCTTCCAGTAACCTCAAGACTTCTCCAACTATACAGCACTGATAATAAAACTTCTAGGTTAATGGTGGAAAGATTCTCCACAGTGAGGGACACCCAGAGAGGTTCACAGAGTTACATGAAGAAGAGGAGTGGGAGGAAGGAGATAGAGATGAGCAGGAGGAGAAAAGGGGGGACTCAAGAGGAGAGAGGCAAATCTACTCAGTACTCTGTTCCCTAAGTGTTCTCCGTAGCCCAGAACACCCACAGAGATTCACAGAATTGGATTGAGAATAGAAGGGGGAGGGAGGAAATAGAGGTGATCTGGGAGAGAAAAAGGCAAGTCAAAATGGGGAAAGAGTAATCATCACACTCCTGAGTAAAAATGGGTACTGAATATTGGATTCTTAAATGTCCAAAATTGATATCAAGTACTGAAAAACAAAGATTAAAAATCTAGAGTAGAGGTTAGACTCTTAAAATACAATATTAAAAAAAACACAAAAAATTTAAGAAATATATATGAAGTTCACTTTAAAATAGGGTCTTTTTTTTGCAAGGTTATATTGAAATGAAAATGAAAATTAAGGAGTAATAGAGGAGTAATAGAGGACTTTAAAAGAAAATGAAAGAAAAAAGGAAAAAATAATTTAAAAAATAGTAAGACATATATGAGAATGAAAATGAAAACTAAGGAATAATAGAGGACTTTAAAAGAAAATAAAATTAAAAAAAGAAAAAATTTTTTAATTAAAAAAATAGTGAAAATATATGGAAATTAAAATTAAGGAGTAATAGAGGAGTAATATGGAATTTTAAAAGAAAATTAAAGAGAACAAATTAAAAAAAAAGAAAAAAAGAGAAATTTTTTTTAATTAAAAAAAATAATAAAAATATATTTAGGAATTTCTCTGGAGCTGTTGTGGGTAGTGTGTGTTCAGTTCAGTTTCAGATAGCTGCTTGTTCCAGCTTACACTTCTCAGTATCTATAGGCCCCTTCCAGTGTAGTCAGTGTTAACTACAGGGATTTTAATCTGTTGCACCGGTCACTTCTGAAGCGGTTCCCTTTGTTTATTTGGCTTCTGTTTGCTGGTCTCTTCAGTGTCTAGTTTCCTCCCTGACAAAAGTGGGCGGAAGTGGTCTCTTGTTTAGGTTCGCTTGTTCAGTTGTGCTGCAGGGAGGTAGGGGCGCTGCAGACAAATATCACCGGCCTGTGTGGGGAGCACTCGCAGTGTTCCGGCCACACTGGGCTTGTCCCTGTTCACGGTGCGTGTGCTACACTGCTCAGGCTCCAGGCTGCTCTATAGGAAGCGGGCCCTGAGTTGCATGCGGTTCCAGTTTTCAGGTCGTCCACAAAAGCACAGGCTTGTTTGGACCTGTGTTTTGTTTCTTCCCTGGCCCGAGCAGCTCAGGCAGCCAGGAACTTGATGAGTGCACTCTCCCTGGGTGCGGTGCGCCTTATCCCCTCTGCATTCCCAGCCTCAGTTTCCATGCGTACTGGTCGGGTGCGCCTTGTGTCTGTTCTGGGAAGCTGGTCTCTAGCCGTGACCCTTCTGGTGGATGTCAAACATCCAGCATCTCAGGAAGTCTTTGGTTAGAAACTGGAAGCCTGTTTGCAGTTTGGTAGGGGATGCCGTCTCTGGGGCCGAGTTTGCCCCTTTCCCCTCCCCTCTGCCTCCTGCCTCCAGCGGGGGATGGGCCGGTTTGCAGCCAGCTAGCTCTTCTCTGGAATTGCTCAGTCCCTTTGTTCTGCGAACAGGCCGACAGTGTGTTCGGTTAGCGTTAGCGTGCTTTTCGCCGTTTAATTTTCTCTCTTGCTATCCCACAGTTTAAGTTGCTATCTCATGTTAGCTCCCTCCAATTGCCCTCAGGGCATTCAGGACCGCTCCTGACCCTAAGCAATGCCACCTGCTCTTCTCCGTTCAGCCCCCACTTGCTGGTGGCAGATGCGAGCATCTGGGGTACTTTTCTGCTGGGAGTTGCTTTTAGGCATGTAATCTGTGGGTTTTATTTATTTTTCCCTCCAGTTAGGTTTCCCTCCAAGATTCAAAAACTTCCCCCAGACCCACCTGTGAGACGGTTTCCAGGTGTTTGGAAACTTCCTCTATTACGACTCCCTTCCCAGGACGGGTCTCCATCCCTAGCTCTTTTGTCTCTCTTTTTATCTTTTATATTTTGTCCTACCTCCTTTTGAAGACAATAGGCTGCTTTTCTGGGCGCCTGATGTCCTCTGCTAGCGATCAGAAGTTGCTTTGTGAAGTTTGCTCAGCGGTCAAATGTTCTATCGATGAATTTGTAGGGGAGAAAGTGGTCTCCCCATCCTATTCCTCCGCCATCTTAGCTCCTTCCCCAGACTTATACATTTAAAACTCTAAAAGACTGATGAAAGAAATCAGTTCACTTCACTCGCTCAGTCGTGTCTGACTCTTTGCGGCCCCATGAATGGCAGCACGCCAGGCCTCCCTATCCATCACTAACTCCTGGAGTGTACTCAAACTCATGTCCATTAAGTCGGTGATGACATCCAGCCATCTTATCCTCTGTCATCCCCTTCTCCTGCCCCCAATCCCTCCCAGCATCAGGGTCTTTTCCAATGAGTCAACTCTTCGCATGAGGTGGCCAAAGTATTGGAGTTTCAGCTTCAGCATCAGTCCTTCCAATGAACACCCAGGACTGATCTCCTTTAGGATGGACTGGTTGGATCTCCTTGCAGTCCAAGGGACTCTCAAGAGTCTTCTCCAACATCACAGTTCAAAAGCATCAATTTTTCGGTGCTCAGCTTTCTTCACAGTCCAACTCTCACATCCATACATGACCACTGGGAAAACCATAAACTTGACTAGATTGACCTTTGTTGGCAAAGTAATGTCTCTGCTTTTTAGTATACTCTCTAGGTTGGTCATAACTTACCTTCCAAGGAGTATGTGTCTTTTAATTTCATGACTGCAATCACCATCTGCAGTGATTTTGGAGCCCCCCAAAATAAAGTCTGACACTGCTTCCCTGTTTCCCCACCTATTTCTCATGTAGTGATGGGACCAGATGCCATGATCTTAGCTTTCTGAATGTTGAGCTTTAAGACAACTTTTTCAGTCTCCTCTTTCACTTTCATCAAGAGGCTTTTTAGTTCCTCTTCACTTTCTGCCATAAGGGTGGTGTCATCTGCATATCTGAGTTTAATTGATATTTCTCCCATCAATCTTGATTCCAGCTTGTGCTTCTTCCCACCCAGCATTTCTCATGATGTACTCCACATATAAGTTAAATAAGCAGGGTGGCAACATACAGCCTTGGCGGGCGTACTCCTTTTACTAATTGGAACCAGTCTGTTGGTCCATGTCCAGTTCTAACTGTTGCTTCCTGAGACAAATAGATGGAGAAATATACCATGTTCATGGATCAGAAGAATCAATAGAGTGAAAATGAGTATACTACCCAAAGCAATCTATAGATTAAATGCAATGCCTATCAAGCTACCAATGCTATTTTTCATAGAACTAGAACAAATAATTTCACAATTTGTATGGAGATACAAAAAACCTCGAATAGCCAAAGCAATCTTGGGAAAGAAGAATGGAACTGGAGGAATCAACCTGCCTGACTTCAGGCTATAGTACAAAGCAACAGTCATCAAGACAGAATGGCACTCGCACAAACACAGAAATATAGATCAGTGAAACAAAATCGAAAGCCCAGAGATCAATCCTTGCACCTATAGACACCTTATCTTTGACAATGGAGGCAAGAATATACAATGGAGAAAAGGCAATCTCTTTAGCAAGCAGTGCTGGGCAAACTAGCCAACCACTTGTAACACAATGAAACTAGAACACTTTCTAACACCATACACAAAAATAAACTAAAATGGATTAAAGATCTAAATGTAAGACCAGAAACTATGAAACTCCTAGAAGGAAACCTAGGCAAAATACTCTCTGAGATAAAACACAGCAGGATCCTCTATGACCCACCTCCCAGAGTAATGGAAATAAAAGCAAAAATAAACAATTGGGACCTAATGAAACTTAAAGCATTTGCACAACGAAGGAAACTATAAGCAAAGTGAAAAGACAGCCTTCAGAATCGGAGAAAATAATAACAAATGAAACAACAGACAAATAATTAATCTCAAAAATATACAAGCAACTCCTGAAGCTCAAGTCCAGAAAAATAAACGACCTAATAAAAAAATGGGCCAAAGAACTAAACAGACATTTCCCCAAAGAAGACATACAGATGGCTAACAAACACATGAAAAGATGCTCAACATCACTCATTATCAGAGAAATGCAAATCAAAGCCACAATGAGGTATCATCTCATGCCGGTCAGAATGCATGCTATTCAAAAATCAACAAACAATAAATGTTGGAGAGGGTATGGAGAAAAGGGACTCTCTTACACTGTTAGTGGGAATGCAAACTAGTACAGCCACTATGGAGAACAGTGAGTAGATTCCTTCAAAAACTGGTAATAGAGCTGCCATATGACCCAGCAATTCCACTGCTGGGCATACACACCAAGGAAACCAGAATTGAAGAGACACATGTACTCCAATGTTCATTGCAGCACTGTTTATAATAGCCAGGACATGGTAGCAACCTAGATGTCCATCAGCAGACAAATGGATAAGAAAGCTGTGGTACATATACACAATGGAATATTACTCTGTCTTTAAAAAGAATACATTTGAAACAGTTCTAATGAAGTGGATGAAAATGGAGCCTATTATACAGAGTGAAGTAAGTCAGAAAGAAAAACACCAATACATTACACTAATGCATATATATGGAGTTTAGAAAATGGCAATGATGACTCTATATGTGAGACAGCAAAAGAGACACAGATGTATAAAACAGTCTTTTGGTCTCTGTGGGAGGTGAGGGTGGGATGATATGAAAGAATAGCTTTGAAATACGTATATTATCATATGTGAAACAGATCACCAGTCCAGGTTCGATGCATGAGACAGGGTGCTCAGGGCTGGTGCATTGGGATGACCCAGAGGGATGGGATGGGGAGGGAGGTGGGAGAGGGGTTCAGGATGGGGAACACATGTAAACCCATGGCTGATTCATGTGAATGTATGGCAAAAATCACTACCATATTTTAAAGTAATTCGTCTCCAATTAAAATAAATAAATTTTTAAAAATCAATAAATACAATGAAGTGCCATACCAGCACCCAGAAATGTCTTTAATCCTTTCTTTACTCTTTTATATTTATATTTTAAAGTAACTGACATAAAATAGTCATATCAATTACAATTAAATAAAAATTAAAAATTTATTACTAAATGCATAAAGTTGTCATAATATAAAAATTATTTAGATTTTATACCTAAATTCATGCAGTAGAATGATCTCCCAAACTTATAGTTTAGTTAGGAAAGCCAGACATAAATTCATTTATGTCCAGTATGCTAATTAGCTTCAGTCATGTCCGACTCTTTGAGACCCCATGGAGTGTAGCCTGCCAGGCCCTTCTCTTCAAGGGACTCTCTGGGCGAGAATACCAGAGTGGGTTGCCATGCCCACTGATAAAATTTCAGTTCAGTTCAGTTCAGTCGCTCAGTCGTGTCCGAATATTTACAATGCCATGAAGTGCATCATGCAAGGCATCACTGTCCATCACCAACTCCCAGAATTTAACCAAACTCATCTCCATTGATTCGGTGATGCCATTCAACCACCTTGTCTTCTGTTGTCCCCTTCTCCTTCCCTCATTCTTTCCCAACATTAGGGTCTTTTCAAATGAGTAAGCTTTTCCCATCAGTTGGCCAAAGTATTAGAGTTTCAGCTTCAGCATTAGTCCTTCCAGTGAATATTCAGGACTGTTTTCTTTTAGGATGGACTGATTGGATCTCCTTGCAATCCAAGGAACTCTCAAGAGTCTTCTCCAACACCACAGCTCAAAAGCATCAATTCTTCGGTACTCAGCTTTCTCTATAGTCCAACTCTCACATGCATACATGACTACTGGAAAAACCATAGCCTTGACTAAACAGACCTTTCTTGGCAAAGTAATGTCTCTGCTTTTTAATATGCTATCTAGGTTGGTCATAACTTTCCTTCTAAGGAGTAAGCCTCTTTTAATTTCCTGCCTGCAATCACCATCTGTAGTGATTTTGGAGCCCCCTAAAATAAAGTCAGCCACTGTTTCCACATCTATTTGCCATGAAGTAATGGGGCCGGATGCCATGATCTTAGTTTTATGAATGTTGAGCTTTAAGACAACTTTTTCACTCTCCTTTTTCACTTTCATTAAGAGGCTCTGTAGTTCTTCTTCACTCTCTGCCATATCTGAGGTTATTGATATTTCTCCCAGCAATCTTGATTCCAGCTTGTGCTTCTTCCAGCCCAGCATTTCTCATGATGTACTCTGCATCTAAGTTAAATAAGCAGGGTGACAATATACAGCCTTGACATACTCCTTTTCCTATTTGGAACCAGTCTGTTGCTCCAGTTCTAATTGTTGCTTCCTGACCTGCATACAGATTTCTCCAGAGACAGGTTAGGTGGTCTGGTATTACTATCTCTTTCAGAATTTTCCACAGTTTATTGTGATCCACACAGTCAAAGGCTTTAGCATAGTCAATAAAGTACAAATAGATGTTTTTCTGGAACTCTCTTGCTTTTTGATCCAGCAGATGATGGCAATTGATCTCTGGTTCCTCTGCCCTTTGTAAAGCCAGGTTGAATTACCAAATGATTAGTATACAGTAAGAGCAATGGAGAGGTACAGGATCCTGGAGGGACACAAGGGAAGTATTCCTTTGAAGAGGTAGGATTTTCATTGGGCCTTGAGCATAGCTTGGATGGAAGGAGAGAAAGGATGTAAGCCTTTCAAACAGGAAGAATAATGTAAGATGTAGAGGAAGAGGATGACCAAAACACGTTTAAGGAATGAGTAAATAGGTTTACTTGGAGCTAGATGATTTGGTAGAGTAATATTAAAGTATTTGGGTAAACCTAAATGGTGTAAGGCCTGGAATTACAGGATGTTTACCTGCCACAAGACCCTAGTATGCAGTTACTCTCTGAGGAATATCTATGTGGATCATGAAAATGTCATATGAACTGCAAAAAGTTACATATCCCATGGTATAGCTAAGGTTTGACTTTGGCTTTCTACCTCCTCAGTGTGTTTTTTCCAACAAAATTCAGTGTCCAAAGTTTCACCTACTTCAGGATAGCAGTAAGCAATGAATTTTACCAAACAGTAGGATGAGTGGAGAAATTCATTTTTCACTACTGAGGTTCTTCAAACATCTGGTCAGTAATCTTAACCTTTCATTTTTTTGGAGGGTTTGGGTATTGTTGGTCAGCATCACTTCCCTAATTCTTTCTCAGAAGGATGCACAAACAATGTATTATGTTCCTTACTGTCTTGTTCCCTCTTCAACACTCCCCAGATTCAGTAGGAACTGGGGAGTTCCTCAAGAACATGAGATCCAGACAAGGAAACGTGGACAGATTTTTGGAGTCAAGTATAATAAGACATCAAATCAAAACATTTTGTTCATTTTTGAAAGTGAAAAGTGAAAGTCAGTCGTGTCCAAATTTTTGCGACCCCGTGGACTCTAACCTTCCAGGCTCCTCTGTCCATGGAATTCTCCAGGTCAGAACACTGGAGTAAGTAACTGTTCCCTTCTCCAGGGGATCTTCCCAACCCAAGGATCGAGCCCAGGTCTCCCGCAATGCAGGCAAATTCTTTACTGTTTGAGCCACCCGTCACATTTTACCCTGATGCCTTTTAAAGTAAATGTAAATTTGAAAATGAGGGAAGAGGTTTTGTAACTAAATCACCCTTGAAGTTCCAGGAATAATCTTCACCATTGTCTCTTTTTCTTTCAGTCTCAGATGGCTTACTGCTCCCTTTGTTCTCATTTCTTTTCCTCTCCTCGTCTCCAAATTCCCAGATGTTCATTCACTGATGTCCTTTTGTTAGCAAACCATAGTCACTGATAAATCACCAGAGTTTGGAGTGTAACACTATCAAGACTTTTATCTAAACTACAGGGCTTGCATATGTGCCTGGCTACTGATTGACTGAAAAATATCTTTCCTAACTACTGGTTGAAGTTTCAGCATGAGAAAATTAAGATGGCTTCATAGAATCTGTCTTTAACTTGGAGAGGAACCAAAGAACCAAGCTGTTCCTGTGACACGGATGAGAGGACCCATCTCAAAAATATCTGAACCCACTCAAAATTTCAAAAGAACATTAGCTCAAGGCCCAAATCCTGGGAGATGCCTTCTGTAGAGGCGGTTGGAGTGCTACAGGAAAAATACAAAATTCTTGTCCATTTTCATGTTATCCCACGCAGATCTAATCTCATATTCTAAGAAACACATAACTTAATCAAATGTTGAGTAAATAGAAATGGGAAAAGAGCACCTCAAACACATTTTATATTTTATTTTTAGCTCAGTTAACCCCCAGAGCCATTAACTGAACTGTAGTTTCAGGGCTTCCCTGGAGGGAAGCTCAAAGGCTTTTGTGCCTCCACAGTCCAAGCTCCCTATCATTCTTCAGTGCTGAAAGAGTTTAGGGCTTGAACTTTAAAACAAAAGCCATACAGTTCTCATTTCCATTTTTGATCAATGTGCAAGTATTACCAAAGCCTGATTTCTTTTCAAAACCAGGCTTGATTTTTTTCAGGCTCAAAGCCTCAGAAGTCTGACCTACATGAACTGGCTGTTGTTAAGCCAAGTCTAACATTTGCATGTTGAAATGTAATTTCTAGACAGAAAGAACTTTTGGAAATTATAATTATATCCACAACTCTCCTTTTGAACATGCTTCCAGTTATATCTTTATGAACTTGAGGAAGTCACATTCCCTTTCTAGTTCTAGGTTCCTTATATGATATGAGAAAAGAAAAGGGTAAATTAAATCAGTAGCTCTGAAACTTTGTGGAACATCAGAATCACAGGAGGAGCATGCTAAAAGTACACATACCTAAGCATCAGCCATAATATTATTTATGATTTACTAGGCTTGAGGTACAACTCTGGGAGCTAAAATTTTAATAAACTTTCCAGGCGATTTTGATGGACACCACAGGGATCATTGCTCTCTAAATTGTTATCCATATCTAAAATCAAGAAACTGATATATCTTGTAGAAATGTTGACATGTAACTGGGCTACTCAATTTACTAAGAGCTTCACAGGAGATTCAACCAGTCCATCCTAAAGGAGATCAGTCCTGGATGTTCATTGGAAGGACTGATGTTGAAGCTGAAACTCCAATACTTTGGCCACCTGATGCGAAGAGCTGACTCATTGGAAAATACCCTAATGCTGGGAAAGATTGAGGGCAGGAGGAGAAGGGGACGACAGAGGATGAGATGGTAGGATGGCATCACTGACTCAATGGACATGGGTTTGGGTGGACTCTGGGAGTTGGTGATGGACAGAGAGGCCTGACGTGCTGTGGTTCATGGGTTTGCAGAGTCGGATATGACTGAGCAACTGAACTGAACTCACATATATTACTTAATGAACTGAAACTGGTCAGATCTCTAAAAACACTAGCTGACGAGAAGGATTATAACTAAAACAGAAAGAAGATTAATAAATGTCAGGAATGAAATTCAGGACTAGACATGTGAGAAAAAATTAGAATAGCAATATCTAGGGCCCTTCATCAATAAGGTTTTATATTTTTGACAATATTCAATATATCACTGATTTAGAAGTAGAATAACATACCATTCTCTTTTATTTTATTTTTTTTTAATTTTAATTTTTAAAAATTTGTTGGGCAAGCCCAGCAGCATGTAGAATCTTAGTTCCCTGACCAAGGATCAAACTTGCGCTCCCTGAATTGGAATCAGAGTCTTACTGGGCTGCCAGGGAATTCCCCTGGCTATGGAAAAGCTATGGAAAAAGATGTAGATGAAGATCACCTGATAAGACAGAGATAAGGTTTGAATTAAAAGTATTTAAAGTGTCCCAGTTATGAGTGTAAATTGACACAGTCACAATGGAAAACAGTATGGAGATTCCTTTAAAAACTCAGAATATAGCTACCATAACACCCAGCAAACCTAATACTGGGAATATAACAAGAGAAGCCGTAATTCAAAAATATACATACACCCCAGTGTTATAGCAGTACTAGTTACAATCACCAGGATATTGAAGCAACCTAAATGTCCATCAACAGAGGAATGGATAAAGAAGTTGCGGTACATATATAAGTGGAATATCACTCAACTATAAAAAGAAATGAAGCTCAGTCATTTGTAGAGACCTGGATGTACCTAGAGAGTCTCATCCAGAGTAAAGTAAGTCAGAAAAGGATAATCAAATGTTATATGTTAATGAATATATGTGGAATCTAGAAAAATGGTTTAGATGATCTCATTGCAAAGCAGAAACGGAGACACAAAGATATGGATAACTGATATAAGGAGTGATCCCTTATGGCAGAAAGTTAAGAAGGGTTAAAGAGCCTTTTGATGAAAGTGAAAGAAGAGAGTGAAAAAGTTGGCTTAAAGCTCAACATTCAGAAAACTAAGACCATGGCATCCGATCCCATCACTTCAAGACAAATAGATGGGGAAACAGTGGAAGCAGTGTCAGACTTTATTTTCTGGGACTCCAAAATCACTGTAGATGGTGATTGCAGCCATGAAATTAAAAGATGCTTACTCCTTGGCAGGAAAGTTGTGACCAATGTAGACAGCATATTAAAAAGCAGAGACATTACTTCACCAAGAAAGGTCCGTCTAGTCAAGGCTATGGTTTTTCCAGTAATCATGTATGGATGTGAGAGTTTGACTATAAAGAATGCTGAGTGCTGAAGAATTGATGCTTTTGAACTGAAGTGTTAGAGAAGGCTCTTGAGAGTCCCTTGGACTGCAAGGAGATACACCCAGTCCATCCTAAAGGAGGTCAGCCCTGGGTGTTCATTGGAAGGACTGATGTTTTAGCTGAAACTCCAATATTTTGGCCACCTGATGCAGAGAGCTGACTCATTTGAAAAGACCCTAATGCTGGGAAAGATTGAAGATGGGAGGAGAAGGGGATGACAGAGGATGAGATGGTTGGATGGCATCACCCACTCAAAGCACATGAGTTTGAGTAAACTCTGGGAGTTGGTGATGGACAGGGAGTCCTGGCATGCTGCAGTTCTGTGGGGTCACAAAGAATCGGACATGACTGAGCGGCTGAACTGAACTGAACTGAGTAGTGGGAGGATTTGGGAGATTGGGATGGACATATATACGCTATCAGTATTATTTATAAAATAGGTAGAAACCTGTATGTGGCTCAAGAAGCAACAGTTAGAAGCCTTTATGGAACAACTGAATGGTTCATGATTGAGAAAGGAGTATGCCAAGGCTGTAATTGTTTATTAGGTAACTAATGAAAACATACTATATAGCACAGGGAACTCTTCTTAATGTATTGTGGTAACCTGAATGCGAAGGAAGTCCAAAAAGGAGGGAATATATGTATGAATATATGGCTAATTCATTTTGCTATATAATAGAAACTAACACAAACTTGTAAAGCAACTATACTCCTATAAAAATTAATTTTAAAAAGTCCCAGTTATGACTCTATGTGATAAAGAATCTGCGTGAAATTCATTGTTCCTCTAACCACCATATACCTCAGGGTTGCTTGAAAACATTCTTTTAAAATCAAGGTCTGGTACATAGACTGTCTCTGTGAGAATAATAGACCCCAGCCTTCTCCTCAATGCTGCTCTTGTCCAGAGTGTTCTAGACAATACAGTTAGTCTCCATGGCAACCTCTGCTGTGGCTCAGCCTGAGGGTTAGAATGACTTCATTGCTTACACCTGATAGGGGGAGGTGGGATTTACTGAATGGAGAAGGTTCTTATTCTGAATAGTAACAGAATGAATGAGCAGCCATATTTGTTCCTGCTGTGAAAGATGGCCTTGTAGTCCTCAGAACTCATGTCTTAAACATACCCCACAAGGTACTTGTGGTGTCTCTTGTCCCTGATTCCTTCATCTTTTGAAGGTTTTTGAGGCATGAACTTTGGAAAGACCCAACAAAAGCACCTTTTTCCATGGTCATATTTATATCTTCCCATCTGATGGCATTTTTACTAGAGTCAGAGTGTCCCTTATTATATAGAGGATAGTTTGCCCAGATTAAGTGCTCAGTGATAGAAATTGGCCCAATAAATGGAAGTCATTGGAGGCAGATTTTTTTTTTTTTTACAAAATAAGGAAAAAGTATACAATATTTACCAAGTATTCATTATACACCAACCCCTGTACAAGGTAGTTTCACTTTTGTTATCTTGTTTATCATCCTTCATACAACCCTATAAAGAATGCATTAACAGGCCTGTTCAGCAGATGGAAAAAGAAAAGAAAATATTGCAATTGAGTGAAGTGAAATTATTGAGAATATACCACTCAGCTGACAAGGAGCAGTGCCAGAATTCAAACCTAGACTTTTCAGAGTCCAAAGGCTTTCTCCTATATTTTATTCTAACATATTTAAAGTTTTACATTGAAATCTATGACCTATTTTGAATTATTTTTTGTATCAAATATGAGGTTTAGATTGAGGTTCACAGTGAGTCTTTTTTTTTTTTATTTTTTTTATTAGTTGGAGGCTAATTACTTCACAACATTTCAGTGGGTTTTGTCATACATTGATATGAATCAGCCATAGATTTACACTTATTCCCCATCCCGATCCCCCCTCCCATCTCCCTCTCCACCCGATTCCTCTGGGTCTTCCCAGTGCACCAGGCCCGAGCACTTGTCTCATGCATCCCACCTGGGCTGGTGATCTGTTTCACCATAGATAGTATACATGCTGTTCTTTTGAAACATCCCACCCTCACCTTCTCCCACAGAGTTCAAAAGTCTGTTCTGTATATCTGTGTCTCTTTTTCTGTTTTGCATATAAGGTTATCGTTACCATCTTTCTAAATTCCATATATATGTGTTAGTATGCTGTAATGTTCTTTATCTTTCTGGCTTACTTCACTCTGTATAAGGGGCTCCAGTTTCATCCATCTCATTAGGACTGGTTCAAATGAATTCTTTTTGATGGCTGAGTAAAATTCCATGGTGTATATGTACCACAGCTTCCTTATCCATTCATCTGCTGATGGGCATCTAGGTTGCTTCCATGTCCTGGCTATTATAAACAGTGCTGCGATGAACATTGGGGTGCATGTGTCTCTTTCAGATCTGGTTTCCTCAGTGTGTATGCCCAGAAGTGGTATTGCTGGGTCATATGGCAGTTCTATTTCCAGTTTTTTAAGGAATCTCCACACTGTTTTCCATAGTGGCTGTACTAGTTTGCATTCCCACCAACAGTGTAAGAGGGTTCCCTTTTCTCCACAGCCTCTCCAGCATTTATTGCTTGTAGACTTTTGGATAGCAGCCATCCTGACTGGTGTGTAATGGTACCTCATTGTGGTTTTGATTTGCATTTCTCTAATAATGAGTGATGTTGAGCACCTTTTCATGTGTTTGTTAGCCATCTGTATGTCTTCTTTGGAGAAATGTCTGTTTAGTTCTCTGGCCCATTTTTTGATTGGGTCATTTATTTTTCTGGAATTGAGCTGCAGGAGTTGCTTGTATATTTTTGAGATTAATCCTTTGTTTCTTCATTTGCTATTATTTTCTCTCAATCTGACGGCTGTCTTTTCACCTTACTTATAGTTTCTTTTGTAGTGCAAAAGCTTTTAAGTTTCATTAGATCCCATTTGTTTACTTTTGCTTTTATTTCCAATATTCTGGGAGGTGGGTCATAGAGGATCTTGCTGTGATTTATGTCGGAGAGTGTTTTGCCTATGTTCTCCTCGAGGAGTTTTATAGTTTCTGGTCTTACATTTAGATCTTTAATCCATTTTGAGTTTATTTTTGTGTATGGTGTTAGAAAGTGTTCTAGTTTCATTCTTTTGCAAGTGGTTGACCAGTTTTCCCAGCACCACTTGTTAAAGAGGTTGTCTCTTTTCCATTGTATATCCTTGCCTCCTTTGTCAAAGATAAGGTGTCCATAGGTTCGTGGATTTATCTCTGGGCTTTCTATTCTGTTCCATTGGTCTATATTTCTGTCTTTGTGCCAGTACCACACTGTCTTGATGACTGTGGGATTGTAGTAGAGTCTGAAGTCAGGCAGGTTGATTCCTCCAGTTCCATTCTTCTTTTTCAAGATTACTTTGGCTATTCGAGGTTTTTTGTATTTCCATACAAATTGTGAAATTCTTTGGTCTAGTTCTGTGAAAAATACCGTTGGTAGCTTGATAGGGATTGCATTGAATCTATAGATTGCTTTGGGTAGAATAGCCATTTTGACAATATTGATTCTTCCAATCCATGAACACGGTATGTTTCTCCATCTGTTTGTGTCCTCTTTGATTTCTTTCATCAGTGTTTTATAGTTTTCTATGTATAGGTCTTTTGTTTCTTTAGGTAGATATACTCCTAAGTATTTTATTCTTTTTGTTGCAATGGTGAATGGTATTGTTTCCTTAATTTCTCTTTCTGTTTTTTCATTGTTAGTATATAGGAATGCAAGGGATTTCTGTGTGTTAATTTTATATCCTGCAACTTTACTATATTCATTGATTAGTTCTAGTAATTTTCTGGTAGAGTCTTTAGGGTTTTCTATATAGAGGATCATGTCATCTGCAAACAGTGAGAGTTTCACTTCTTCTTTTCCTATCTGGATTCCTTTTACTTCTTTTTCTGCTCTGATTGCTGTGGCCAAAACTTCCAACACTATGTTGAACAGTAGTGGTGAGAGTGGGCACCCTTGTCTTGTTCCTGATTTCAGGGGAAATGCCTTCAATTTTTCACCATTGAGGGTGATGCTTGCTGTGGGTTTGTCATATATAGCTTTTATTATGTTGAGGTATGTTCCTTCTATTCCTGCTTTTTGGAGAGTTTTAATCATAAATGAGTGTTGAATTTTGTCAAAGGCTTTCTCTGCATCTATTGAGATAATCATATGGTTTTTATCTTTCAATTTGTTAATGTGGTGTATTACATTGATTGATTTGCGGATATTGAAGAATCCTTGCATTCCTGGGATAAAGCCCACTTGGTCGTGGTGTATGATTTTTTTAATATGTTGTTGGATTCTGTTTGCTAGAATTTTTTTAAGGATTTTTGCATCTATGTTCATCAGTGATATTGGCCTGTAGTTTTCTTTTTTTGTGGCATCTTTGTCAGGTTTTGGAATTAGGCTGATGGTGGCCTCATAGAATGAGTTTGGAAGTTTACCTTCTTCTGCAATTTTCTGGAAGAGTTTGAGTAGGATAGGTGTTAGCTCTTCTCTAAATTTTTGGTAGAATTCAGCTGTGAAGCCATCTGGTCCTGGGCTTTTGTTTGCTGGAAGATTTTTGATTACAGTTTCGATTTCCTTGCCTGTGATGGGTCTGTTAAGATCTTCTATTTCTTCCTGGTTCAGTTTTGGAAAGTTATACTTTTCTAAGAATTTGTCCATTTCATCCAAGTGGTCCATTTTATTGGCATGGAGCTGCTGGTAGTAGTCTCTTATGATCCTTTGTATTTCAGTGTTGTCTGTTGTGATCTCTCCATTTTCATTTCTAATTTTGTTAATTTGGTTCTTCTCTCTTTGCTTCTTAATGAGTCTTGCTAATGGTTTGTCAATTTTGTTTATTTTTTCAAAAAACCAGCTTTTAGCTTTGTTGATTTTTGCTATGGTCTCTTTAGTTTCTATTGCATTTATTTCTGCCTTAATTTTTAAGATTTCTTTCCTTCTGCTAACCCTGGGGTTCTTCATTTCTTCCTTCTCTAATTGCTTTAGGTGTAGAGTTAGGTTATTTATTTGGCTTTTTTCTTGTTTCTTGATGTAAGCCTGTAATGCTATGAACCTTCCCCTTAGCACTGCTTTTACAGTGTCCCATAGGTTTTGGGTTGTTGTGTTTTCATTTTCATTCATTTCTATACATATTTTGATTTCTTTTTTGATTTCTTCTATGATTTGTTGGTTATTCAGAAGCGTGTTATTTAGCCTCCAGGTGTTTGAATTTTTAACAATTTTTTTCCTGTAATTGAGATCTAATCTTACTGCACTGTGGTCAGAAAAGATGACTGGAATGATTTCAATTTTTTTGAATTTTCCAAGACTAGATTTATGGCCCAGGATGTGATCTATTCTGGAGAAGGTTCCGTGTGCACTTGAGAAAAAGGTGAAGTTGCTTGTTTTGGGGTGAAATGTCCTATAGATATCAATTAGGTCTAGCTGGTCCATTGTGTCATTTAAAGTTTGTGTTTCCTTGTTAATTTTCTGTTTAGTTGATCTATCCATAGTTGTGAGTGGGGTATTAAAGTCTCCCACTATTATTGTGTTACTATTAATTTCCTCTTTCATACTCGTTAGTGTTTGCCGTACATATTGCGGTGCTCCTATGTTGGGTGCATATATATTTATAATTGTTATATCTTCTTCTTGGATTGATCCTTTGATCATTATGTAGTGTCCTTCTTTGTCTCTTTTCACAGCTTTTATTTGAAAGTCTATTTTATCTGATATGAGTATTGCGACTCCTGCTTTCTTTTGGTCTCCATTTGCATGAAATATTTTTTTCCAGCCCTTCACTTTTAGTCTGTATGTGTCTCTTGTTTTGAGGTGGGTCTCTTGTAGACAGCATATATGGGGGTCTTGTTTTTGTATCCATTCAGCCAATCTTTGTCTTTTGGTTGGGGCATTCAACCCATTTACATTTAAGGTAATTATTGATAGGTGTGGTCCCGTTGCCATTTACTTTGTTGTTTTGGGTTCACGTTTATACAACCTTTCTGCATTTCCTGTCTAGAGAAGATCCTTTAGCATTTGTTGAAGAGCTGGTTTGGTGGTGCTGAATTCTCTCAGCTTTTGCTTATCTGTAAAGCTTTTGAGTTCTCCTTCATATCTGAATGAGATCCTTGCTGGATACAGTAATCTAGGTTGTAGGTTATTCTCTTTCATTACTTTCAGTACGTCCTGCCATTCCCTTCTGGCCTGGAGGGTTTCTATTGATAGGTCAGCTGTTATCCTTATGGGAATCCCTTTGTGTGTTATTTGTTGTTTTTCCCTTGCTGCTTTTAATATTTGTTCTTTGTGTTTGATCTTTGTTAGTTTGATTAATATGTGTCTTGGGGTGTTTCGCCTTGGGTTTATCCTGTTTGGGACTCTCTGGGTTTCTTGGACTTGAGTGGCTATTTCCTTCCCCATTTTAGGGAAGTTTTCAGCTATTATCTCCTCGAGTATTTTCTCATGGCCTTTCTTTTTGCCTTCTTCTTCTGGAACTCCTATGATTCGAATGTTGGGGCGTTTCACAGTGTCCCAGAGGTCCCTGAGGTTGTCCTCATTTCTTTTGATCCTTTTTTCTTTTTTCCTCTCTGCTTCATTTATTTCCACCATTTTATCTTCTACCTCACTTATCCTATCTTCTGCCTCCGTTATTCTACTCTTGGTTCCCTCCAAAGTGTTTTTGATCTCATTCATTGCATTGTTCATTTTTAATTGACTCTTTTTTATTTCTTCTAGGTCTTTATTAAACAATTCTTGTATCTTTTCAATCTTTGTCTCCAGGCTATTTATCTGTAACTCCATTTTGTTTTCAAGATTTTGGATCATTTTTATTATCATTATTCTATATTCTTTTTCAGGTAGATTCCCTATCTCCTCCTCTTTTGTTTGACTTGGTGGGCATTTTTCATGTTCCTTTACCTGTTGGGTATTTCTTTGCCTTTTCATCTTGTTTAGATTGCTGTGTCTGGAGTGGACTTTCTGTGTTCTGGAGGTCTGTGGTTCCTTTTTATTGTGGAGGATTTACCCAGTGGGTGGGGTTAGATGATTGGCTTGTCAAGGTTTCCCGGTTAGGGAAGCTTGCGTCAGTGTACTGGTGCATGGAACTTGATTTCTTCTTTTTGGAGAGCAATGGAGTGCCCAGTAATGAGTTTTGAGATGGGTCTATGTGTTAGGTGTCACCTTGGGCAGCCTGTATGTTGACATTCGGGGCTATGTTCCTGTGTTGCTGGAGAATTTGCGTGGTATGTCTTGCTCTAAAACTTACTGGCTCTTGGGTGGTGGTTGGTTTCAGTGTAGGTATGGAGGCTTTTGGACGGTCACTTATTGCTTAAAGTTCCATGTAGTCAGGAGTTTTCTGGTGTTCTCAGGTTTTGGGCTTAAGTTTCCTGCCTCTGGATTTCAGTTTTATTCTTCCTGTAGTCTCAGGACTTCTCCAACTATACAGCACTGATAATAAAACTTCTAGGTTAATGGCGAAAAGATTCTCCCCTGTTAGGGACACCCAGAGAGGTTCACAGAGTTACATGAACAGGAGAAAAGGGAGGAGGGAGATAGAGATGAGCAGGAGGAGAAAAAGGGGGACTCAAGAGGAGAGAGACAGATCTACGTAGCTGTCTGTTCCCAGAGTGTTCTCCGTATCTCAGACACCTACAAGGATTCACAGAATTGGATTGGGAAGAGAAGGGGAAAGGAGGAAATAGAGGTGTACTGAGGTAGAAAACAGAGAGTCAAGATTGGGAGAGAATAATCTTCGGTTTAAAGATAGGGCTTCTCTTTTTTTTTTTTTTGGTAAGGTTATAGTGTAGTGAAAATGAAAATGAAGAGTAGTAGAGGAGTACTAGAGGACTTTAAAAGGAATAAGAGAAAAAGAAAAATAGAAAATAAAAGAGAAAACGGAAAGGAAAAAAAAGAAGAAAAGAGAAAAAAAAGAAAAAGAAAAAAAAGAAAAAAAAAAAAAAAAAAAAAAAAAAGAAAGAAAGAAAAAAAAAAAAATTTTTCCCCTAATTAAAAAAATCGTAAAAATCTATGTAAATGAAAGTTAAGGAGTAATGGGGGAGTAATAGGGAATTTTAAAGGAAAATAAAAGAAAAAATAAAAAAGAAAAAATATAAAAAGAAAAAAAAAATTTTTTTTTTTCCTTACTTAGAAAAAAAAAAGTAAAAATATATCTAGGAGTTTCTCTGGAGCTGCTGCGGTCAGTGTGGGTTCGGCTCAGTTTCAGATAGCTCCTCGTTCCAGCTTACACTTCTCGATATCTACAGGGCCCTTCCGGTGAAGTCGGTGTTTTCTACAGGGATTTTAATCTGTTGCACCAGTCCCTTCTGAAGCGGTTCCCTTTGTTTATTTGGCTTCTGTTTGCCGGTCTCTTCAGAGCCTCATTTCCGCCCTGACACAGGCGGGCGGAGGTGGACTCTTATTCAGTTAGCTAGTTCCGTTGCGCTGCTGGGAGGGGCTGACGCTGCGGGGATGGGCTGGCGCTGCGGGGATGGGCTGGCGCTGCGGGGCGGGGCTGACACTGCGGGGAGGGGCTGGCCCTGCGGGGGCGGGCTGGCGCTGCCGGGAGGGGCTGACGCTGCTTTCTCTGTCTGCGCTGCTCAGGCTCCCGGCTGTTCTATATGGAGCGCGCCCCGCGCTGCGCTAGGTTCCAGCCCTCGGGTGTTACACAAAAGCGCGGAAGGAAAAGCTGCGCCTGCTCTCTGTGCCTTCCCCGTCGGAGCGGTCCAGGCAGCGAGGGGCTTGATGGGCGCACTATCCCCAGGTGTGGCACACTCACTCCCTTCCGCGGACCCAGTCTCAGTTTCCGCTGACGCCAGTCGGGTGCGCGCGCCTTCCGCCCTCTGCGTCCCCAGCCCCAGTCCCCGCCCGCGCCGGTCGGGTGCCTGCGCCCTGTGTCTCGCCGCGACCTTCCCCTCCCCGCTGCCTCCTGCCTCCGGCGGGGCTGGGCGGGTCCGCAGCCTGCGACCTCTTCTTGGGACTTTCTCCGTCCCTTTGTTCTGCGAACGGCCGGCAGTGTGTTCCGGCCGGTTAATTTTCTCTCTTTTGGTCTCCCACAGTTCAAGTTGGCACCTCACAGAAGCTCCCTCCGATTGTCCTCAGGGCACTCAGGCCCGGACCCTAGCCCAAGCAAGGCCGCCTAAGACTCCCTTCCCGGGACGGGTCTCCATCCTTAGCTCTTTTGTCTCACTTTTTATCTTTTATATTTTGTCCTACCTCCTTTCGAAGACAATGGTCTGCTTTTCTGGGCGCCTGATGACCTCAGCTAGCGATCAGAAGTTGTTTTGTGAGGTTTGCTCTGCATTCAGTTATTCTTTTGATGAATTTGTAGGAGAGAAAGTGGTCTCCCCGTCCTACTCCTCCGCCATCTTGGCTCCTCCCTTTTTTTTTTTTTTTAACATGTAGCAGTGAAGGTTTACATCCACAAATTTGAAAAGTTGAAGTATTGAGGAGTCAGACAATTTGGCATAAGAATACTGTGTTGCCATGTTTAGGTGGGAGAGAGGCTGAACTGAATGTTTTCACAGGTGATTATCATATTTGACCAGACTAAGGGTACTTCTTCCATTCTAAAGTAAATGAGGGCTCCTATGTTTGGAGAGAGACAGAATGTTCAAGATTATTTTGTCAGTAGTATAAAGTGGTCTAGTATCTTAAAGTAAGTGTACCTGCCTGAATTCTTCATTTAGCCCAAGAAATGAAAACATATGTCCACAAAAAAAAATGCGTACATGAATATTCATAATAGTTTCAAAGTGGGAAAAAAAAAGAAAACACTCACATTAGATTTCTAGGGCCGATATAAAAAATTACCACAAACTGACTGTCTTAAAGTAACAGAAATTTATTGCCTGGAAGCTGTAAGTCCAAATTCAAGATGTTGACAAGATTGGTTCTTTCTGAGGGCTGTAAGCAAGAACCTTCTCCATGTCTCTTCCTAACTTATGGTGAACTGTTGGCAATTTTTGCATTTCTTGGCTTAGAGGTGCATTATTACAGTCCTCCAGCTTCATATGTCATTCCCCCCATGTTTCTTCACATAACCTTCCCTCTGTACATGCCTGTATCTGTCTAAACTTCCCATATTTATAAGAGCACCAATCAGATTGGATTATGGCCCATACTAATGATCTCATTTTTACTTGATTACATTTGTAAAGGCCTTGCCTCCAAATAAAGTTACATTCTGAAATAATGGGAGTCAGAACTTTAGCATGTCTTTTCAGAGGAAACAACCAAACTTATAACACAATGGAAACGTCCTACAGCAGGTGATAGTTAAAGAAACTGTGGTGCACACATACCCTGGAATAGTACTTGGTAGCAAAGTAGTGAACCACTTAACTTATATGCAGGGTACATCATGGGAAATGCCAGGTTGGATGAATCACAAGCTGGAATAAAGATTGCTGAGAGAAATATCAACAACCTTAGATATACAGATGATACCACTCTAATGGCAGAAAGCAAAGAGGAACTAAAGAGCTTCTTGATGAAGTAGAAAGAGAAGAGTGAAAAAGTTGGCATAAAACTCAACATTCAAAAAACAAAGATTGTGGCATCCGGTTCCATCACTTCATTGCAAATAGATGGGGGGAAAATGGAAAAGGTGACAGACTTTACTTTCTTGGGCTCCAAAATTACTATGGATGGTGACTACAGCCATGAAATTAAAAGACACTTGCTCCTTGGAAGAAAAGCTATAAAAAAAAACCTAGACAGATTATTAAAAAAACAGAGACATCACTTTGCCAACAAAAGTCCATCCAGTCAAAGCTATGGCTTTTCCAGTGATCATGTATGGTTCTGAGAGTTGGACCATAAAGAAGGCTGAGCACTGAAAAATTGATGCTTTTAAACTGTGGTGTTGGAGAAGACTCTTGAGAGTGCCTTGGACTGAAAGGAGATCAAACCAGCCAATCCTAAAGCAAATCAACCTTGAATATTCATTGTAGGGACTGATATTGAAGCTGAAGCTCCAATACTTTGGCTCCCTGATGTGAAGAGCTAACTCATTGAGAAAGACCCTGATGCTGAGAAAGATTGAAGGCAAGAGGAGAAGTGGGCAACAGAGGATGAGATGGTTGGGTAGCACATCTGACTCTCTGGGAGACAGTGAAGGACAGGGAAGTCTGTTGTACCTCAGTCCATGGGGTTATAAAGAGTTGGACATGACTTAGCAACTTAACAACAAAATAGATATACATAATTTGAATGGATCTTAAATACATTATCTGACTGGAATAAAAAGCAATTATTAAAAGGTCACAAATTGTATGATTCCATTTATGTAACATTTGCAAAATGAAAAATATATAGAGATGGAAAATAGAGTGGTGATTTCCAGGATTTAGGAACAGTTGAGTTAGAGGGGACAGGGATTGTTCTGGTGATGGAATAGTTCTGTATCACAGTTACAATGATGATCACTTGAATCTTTTCATGTGATAAAATGGCATAAAGCTACACATATGTGTTTTACCAATGTCAAGTTCCTGGTTTTGATGTTCTACTATAGCTATATCAGGGCTTCCCAGGTGGCCCTAGTGGTAAAAAATCTGCATGTTAATGCAGGGGATTTAAGAGACACGGGTTCATTCCCTGGGTAGAGAAAATCCCCTAGAAGAGGAAATGATACCCCACTGCATTATTACCGAAAGAATCTACCGAGGAGCCTAGCAGGCTACAGTCCATGGGGTTTCAGAGTCAGACATGGCTGAGTGTCTGAAACACACACAAATAAATCATATAAATATAACCACTGGGGGAACTGAGTGAAGGATTCATGGGACCTTCCTGTGTATTTCTGTGCAACTTCCTGTGAATGTATTATTACTATAATTTTTTAATAAAAATTTGAAGTAGTCATATTTTCTCCAAAAAACTAGAGAACAGCATTCTCCAAAAGTTGAAGATCATTTTCTCTGTATACCATCACTCAATTGGAATACACATCGAGACTAGCAGCCAATAGAGTAGTGACCCAGTGGATGACTTAGGTGTGAGCAACACAGTGGAGTGTACCAAGTGAGAGGCTGTGTTCCCCATGAAAATGACAATAGTCAGTAGAATTGCAGTGGGTGATAGAATTGCAGTGGGTGACAGAACTGCATTGGGAACTGGCAGGAGCAGACTTATTTGAAAAAACATTTGAGCCACACATTAAGGAAACACAGAAATATTGTGAGAGAAACATTTTGGAGGAATTTGTCATCCTGAATGAGTAGGTAGTGGCAAGAGCAGTGAAATGCATATTATGTAAACCTATTTGACTCATAGGTTGGTAAGATCTGGGAAAACTGATTCTAAATATGAAATGATAAGTCCTATAACAAAGTTGCAATCAAGCATTATAGAATCTCAGAGAAGAGAGTGACCAGCTTAGATAGAGAAAGACCTCATGGAAAAGGTGACATTTGATTTTGAAATGTTAGGATTGCATTAGGCAGAAGAAATAGTATATTCAAAGTCAGAAATAGGTAAATGAGCCTAAGAAATTGTAATTGGTCCACCAACAATAAATGGATCAAGAAAATGTCCATGTATATGTGTGTGCATTATAGGATCATATTCAGCCATAAAATAAGGAAAATCTACTATTTGTGACAACATGGATGGCAAAATAATGAGGTGTTATGCAAAGTGAAATAAGTCAGAAAACTACAAATGCTGCATGATATCACTTACATATGGAATCTAAAAAACAAACATAAACAAACTTTTAAGTACAGAGAACAGACTGGCAGCTGGTAGAAGTAGGAGGTGGGAAAACTGGTAAAAGAATATAAACCTTCAGTTATATGATGAGTAAGTCCTGAGGATATAAAGCATAGCATGGTGACTATAGTTAACAATGTGTATATTTCAAAGTTCAGAGAGCAGACCTTTAAACTCCTGTGAATGTATTATTACTATAATTTTTTAATAAAAATTTGAAGTAGTCATATTTTCTCCAAAAAACTAGAGAACAGCATTCTCCAAAAGTTGAAGATCATTTTCTCTGTATACCATCACTCAATTGGAATACACATCGAGACTAGCAGCCAATAGAGTAGTGACCCAGTGGATGACTTAGGTGTGAGCAACACAGTGGAGTGTACCAAGAGAGATGGTACACAAGAAAGAAATTTGCAACTATGTGTGGTGATGGATGTTAACTTATTGTGGTATCATTTCAAATATATACACATATCAAATCATTGTGTTGTAGAGCTAAAAGTAATACAATGGTATATGTCAACTATATCACAATGTTTGAAACATAAATTAGAACAAATTTCCCTTTCAAAAGAAAATAAAAGAAAAAAGAAAGAAACTGCTGTTTTCAGGTTCCCATCAATGGGTAGACAGACTATGCCGCATGACACTTGTCCTCTACTGGCCTCATGAAGAAGGGGTCAGTAGAAGAAGAATCTATGAAGAATCTTCTGAAGAAGAATCTATCAGATAATAGATTCTAGACATACACTGGGAAACAGGAACAAAATTAATGCATGTTGTTGTTGTTGTTCAGTCGTTCAGTCGTGTCCAATTCTTTGCGACCACATGGACAGCAGCACACCAGACTTTTCCTGTTCTTCACATCTCACAGAGCTTGCTCAAATTCATGTTCATTGAGTTCATGTTCAACCATCTCATCCTCTGCCACCTCCTTCTTCTCCTGCCTTCAATCTTGCCCAGAATAAGGGTCTTTTCTAGTGAGCCAACTCTTCTCATCAGATGGCCAAAGAACTGGACCTCCAGGTTTGGCACCAGTCCTTCCAGTGAATATTCAGGACTGATTTCCTTTAGGCTTGACTGGTTTTCTCTCCTTGCAGTCCAAGGGACTCTCAGAGTCTTCTCCAACACCATGGTTCAAAAGCACCAATTCTTTGGTGCTCAGTTTTCTTTATGGTCCAACACTCACATCCATACAACTATTGGGAAAACCATAGCTTTGGCTAGACAGATCTTCGTCAGCAAAGTAATGTCTTTGCTTTATAACATGCTGTCTAGGTTGGTCATAGCTTTTCTTTCAAAGATCAAGTGCCTTTTAATTTTATGGCTATAGTCACCATCTGCAGTAATTTTGGAGCCCTAAAAAATAAAGTCTCTCACTCTTTCCATTTTTTCCCCATATATTTACCATGAAATGGTGGGATCAGATGCTATGATCTTAGGTCTGAATGTTGAGTTTTATGCCAGCCTTTTCACTCTCCTCTTTCACCTTCATCAAGAGGCTCTTTAGTTCCCCTTCACTTTCTGCCATTAGGGTGGTGTCATTGGTATATCTGAGGTTATTGATATTTCTCCTGGCAATCTTGATTCCAGCTTGTGCTTCATCCAGCCTGGCATTTCACATGATGTAATCTGCATTTAAGTTAAATAAGTAGGTTTACAAAATGCAGCCTTGACGTACTTCTTTCCCAATTTGGAACCAAGGCATTGTTGCATGTCCAGTTCTAACTGCTGCTTCTTAATCTGCATACAGGTTTTGCAGGAGGAAGGTAAGGTGGTCTGGTATTCCCAACTCTTAAAGAATTTTCCACAGTTTGTTGTGATCCACACAGTCAAAGAATTTAGTACAGTCAATGAAGCAGAAGTAGGTATTTTTCTCAAATTCTCTTGCTTTTTCTATGGTCCAACAGATGTTAGCGATTTGATCAGTGATTCCTCACCTTTTCTAAATCCAGCTTGAACATTTGGAAGTTCTCAGTTTATGTACTGTTGAAGAACAACTTGGACAATTTTCAGCATTACTTTGCTAGCATGTGAAATGAGTGAAATCGTGTGGTTTTGGAACAATCTTTGTAATTGCCTTTCCATGGGGTTGGAATGAAAACTGATCTTTTCCAGTCCTGTGGCCACTGCTGAGTTTTCCAAATTTGCTGCCATATTGAGTGCAGCACTATAATAGCATTATCTTTTAAGATTTGAAATAGCTCAACTACAATTCCATCACCCTCACTAGCTTTGTTTGTAGTGATGCTTCCTAAGGCCCACTTGACTTTATGTTCCAGGATGTCTGGCTCTTGGTGATTGATCATACCATCATGGTTACCTGGGTGATTAAGATATTTTTTGTATAGCTCTGCTGTGTATTCTTGCCAGCTGTTCTTAATTTCTTCTGCTTCTGTTAGGTCCATACCATTTCTGTCCTTTATTGTGCCCATCTTTGCATGAAAATTTCCCTTGGTATCTCTAATTTTTTGAAGACATCTCTAGTCCTTCCCACTTTATTGTTTTCCTCTATTTCTTTGCATTGATCACTGAGGAAGGCTTTATTATCTTTCCTTGCTATTATTTGGAACTCTGCATTCAGATTGGTATATCTTTTCTTTTCTCTTTTACCGTTAGCTTCTCTTCTGTTTTTAGCTATTTGTAAGGCCTCCTCAGACAACTGTTTTGCCTTTTTACATTTTTTTTTCTTGGAGATGGTTTTGATTATGGCCTCCTATACAATGTTACAAATCTCCATCTATAGCTCTTCAGGCATTCTTCCTGATGTAATGCCTTGAATCTATCTGTAACTTTCACTGTATAATTGCAAAGGATTTGATTTAGGTCATACCTTAATGGCCTAGTGGTTTTCCCTACTTTCTTCAATTTAAGCCTGAATCTTGCAATAAGGAGTTCATGATCTGAGCAATAGTCAGCTCCCAGTCTTGTTTTTGCTGTGTATAGAGCTTCTCCATCTTCAGCTGCAAAGAATATAGGCAATCTGATTTCAGAAATGAGTATCTGATCATGGTCATTGCTGAACTATTTGTAATAACAAAAGGCAAAAGGAAAAAAATATGGTACACTCACAAAATGGAATTCTAGGTACCTGTGAAAGGACTTATTTACTTCAATATCCCCTCTGACAACAGCAATTAGAGTAAACATTGATTTTATATGCATTCTACCCTGGGTATCACATGTTTGAGGAGGGCCAATGACACATGAGGTAAATACCATGACAGCTAAAGTTAAAACAGGCCATTTCTATTAGGGTATGGGCTCTGAGATCCCAATTAAATTCCTATAAAGAGATTTAAAATTCACAACTTACAAATATACCACACAATAGTGTAAACTAATGGTCATCATGCTGTACATGATTACTATTTGTTGGTTTAATTAATTAATTTGTTTATGTTTGTAAATTTGTATTTTATGATTACCTTTACATGACCCCCCCCTTTTCATACTCCTGTCTCTCTGGTAACCATCAATATGACCTTTCTTTCTCCGAGTTTTTTTTTTTTTTTTTTTAAGAGAGATTGCATCTAAATGTGGTATCATGCAGCATGTATTTGTCTTTTTCTGTATCTCTTAGAATGTCTTTAATGCCTAGCCATGTTGTCACACAAAAAAATGATTCCTTTATTTTTATGGTGAAAAAAATATTCCTTTATATTTTTTTGTTATCTAGTCACTAAGTCGTATCCAACATTTGTGACCCCAAGAATCGTAGCCTGCCAGCATCCTCTGTCCATGGGATTTCCTGGGCAAGAATGCTGGGGTGAGTTGAACTATTTCAAATCCTAAAAGATAACACTGCTAAAGTGCTTCACTCAATATGCCAGCAAATTTGGAAAACCCAGCAGTGGCCACAGGACTGGAAAATGTCGGTTTTCATTCCAATCCCAAAGAAAGGCAATGACAAAAAATGTGCAAACCACTGCACAGTTGCAGTCATCTCACATGCTAACAAAGTAATGCTGAAAATTCTCCAAATGAGGCTTCTTATATATAATAAGATGGAATATTGTTCAACTATATATATCAACTACATATGATATATATCATTATATATGATATTATAAAAATATCTATATTCTTCAACTGTGTGTGTACACACACACACTTCTTTTTACCCATTCATCTGTCAATGGACAGATATGCTGTTTGCATGCCTTGGCTCTTGTAAATAATGCTCCGTAGACATGGAAGTGAAGGTATCACTTCTATATAGTGTTTGATTGTTTTTGTTTTTTCTTTAGATATGACCACCGAAGTAGAATTGCTGCATTCATATGGTAGATCTATTTCTAATTTTTTATGGAACCTCCATACTCTTTTCTGATGAACCATCCCACTAACAAAGCACTAGAGTACCCTTTCATTACATCCTTACTTTTTTTTTTTAATCTCCTGTCTTCTTGATGATAAAACTTTAGGTGGTATCTCATTGTAATTTTGATTTGCATTACAATCATCCCTAATGTTTAGTGATACTGTGCCCCTTTTGATGTACCTATTGGTTATTCATTTATCTTCTTTGGAAAAATGTTCCTTCAGGTGCTTCTCTTCTTTAAATTAGATTATTTTATTTTTCTTAACCATATTTTATATATGGTTTGTAAGTATTTTTTGATTCCATAAGTAATCTTTTCATCCTGTACATAATTTCTTTTGTTATGCAGTAAAGTTTAACTTTGATATAGATCCACTTGTTTCATTTTGTTGCTTGTATTTTAGGTGCCATGTAGAAAAAAACATTGCCAAGACCCTATCAAGGAAATGGTTGCCATGTTTTCTTCTAGGAATTTTATGATCTTTGGTCTTACATTTCAGTCTTTAATATATTTTGAGTTAATTTTCGTGACTGGTCTAATATGGGGGTCTGGTTTTATTCTTTTACAAATAATATCCAATTTTCCCAGCACCAGTTATTAAAGAGACAGTCTTTTCTCCATTAAGTATTTATGGCTTCCTTCTCAAGTAATATTTGGATGTATGCATGGGTTTATTTGAGCTTCCCTGGTGGCTCAGACAGTAAAGAATCTGCCTGCAATGTGGCAGACCCAAGTTTGTTCCCTGGGTTGGAAAGATCCCCTGGAGAAAGGAATGGCTACCCACTCTAGTATTCTTGCCTGCAGAATTCCAGGGACAGAGGAGCCTAGCAAGCTATAGCCCATAGGGTCGCAAAGAGTCTGACATGACTGAGTAACTGACACTTGCACTTGCTTGCACTTGCATAAATTTATTTATTGGCTCTCAATTCTGCTACATTAGTCTAGGATTCTTTTTTATGCCAGTACCATACTGCTTTGATTATTATAGTTTTATAATACAGCTTGAAATCAGGAAATATAATGCCTCTTACTTTGTTTTTCTACCTCAGGATTACTTGCATTTCTTGAGTTTTTTTGTGGTTCCATATAAATTTCTGGAATTGTTGTTTTCTACTTATGTAAAAACATCATTGGAATCTTGATTGTGATTGCACTGAATCTATAGATGGTTTAAATGGACATTTTAACAATACAAATTTTTTTCCAGTCCACAAACATGGAATCCCTTTATATTTATTTTTGTCTTTTTCAATGTCTCTCACCAGTGACTTGCAGTTTTCAGTGTAGAGATTTTTCACTTCCTTAGCTAAATTTATTCCAAGATGCTTTATTGTATTAGATGCTATTTTATACTGGATAGTTTCTTTTTTTCAGATAATTTATTATTAGTACACACCAACACTACTGATTTTTGTATGTTAATTTTGTATGCTGGAATTTGACTATTTTGGTAGAGTACTAGGGTTTTCTATACATAGAATCATGTCATCTAGAAATAGAGACAATTTTAATTCTTCCTTTTCAATTCTAATGTTTTTTATTTATTTTTCTTCCCTGACTGCTCTGACTGGGACTTCTAGTATTAGAAGTGATGATGATGAGGGGTGTTGATTAGGAGTGATGAAGGTGGAAACCCTTGTCTTGTTCCTGATCTTAGAGGAAAAGCTCTCAAATTTTCACCATTGAGTATGACATTAGCATGAGTTTGCCACATGTGACTTGTATTCTGTTGAAATACATTCTTTTTATAACTGATATGCTCAGAATTTTCATTATTCTGTGTGAATTTGTCTGCTGAATTTTTTCAAGTGCTTTTTCTGCATCTATTGAGATGATATTATTCTTTCATTTCATTCTATTAATGTGATGTATCACATTGATTGATTTATATATAAAATATAAATATATATATTTAATTTATATATATAATTTAATAATTATATTATTAAGTATATTATATATTATTAAGTATATTATAAATGATTAAGTATATTATATATATTAAGTATATTATATATACCACTATTATTAATATTATTATATATAATAACATAATTTAATAACTTAAAATTTTATATATATATTTTTTTTTTCGTTAAGCTTTTCTATTGTTTTTCTGTTTTCTATTTAATCTATTATGGTATGGTCTTTATCATTTCCTTTCTTCTGCTGATTTCAGGTTTACTTTTTTCTTTTTTATACTTTCCTAATGAATAGGGGTAGACTTTTATTTAAGATCTTTTTGCTTCTTAAAGTAGGTGTTTATTGCTGTGAACTTTCTTTTTATAAGTGCTCTTTTGCATGCTGTAAATTCTGGTATATTGTGTTTCAATTTTCATTTGTTTCAAAAACAACTTTAATATTTTTTCCTTTAATTTATTCTTTGACCCATTGGTTGTTCAGGAGAGTCTTTTTACCATATGTTTATGAATTTTCTAATTTTCCTTTTGTTGATTTTGAGTTTTATGCCATTGTGATCAGAGAAGATACTTGGTATGATTTCAATCTTCTTGAATTTGCTAAGGTTTGTTTTGTGGCCTAACATATGGTCTAACCTAGAAAAAATTCTATGTGTGCTTGTGGGGAAAAAAGTGTATTCTGATGTTGTTGGATAGAGTGTTCTGTGTATGTCTGTGAAGTTCATTAGGTCTATAATGTCAATCAGCTACACTATTTCCTTATTCATTCTTGTTTGGATGAACTATCCATTGTTGATAGGGATTAAAGTGTCCAATTATTATTGCTATATATTTCTCCTTTTACCTATGTTAGTTTTGCTTTACATATTTAGGTAAATGTTGGGTAAATAAATATTTAAATTGTTATACTGGGCTTGCCAAAAGGTTTCTTTGGGTTTTCTGTAACATCTTATGGAAAAACTTAAACAAAAGTTTATCCAGCCCAATATCTTCTTGATGTATTGACCACTTTTTCATAATACAATGATCTTATTTGTCTTTTTTTTTTTTCCTCATTTTTTTTAGTTTATAGTCAGTTATAAGTATAGCTACCCTTGCTTTCTTTGGTACTTTTTCCTGAAATATCTTTTTTCCATCCCTTCACTCTCAGTCTATGTGTGTCCTTAATGCTAAAGTCAGTTTCTTATAGGGAGCATATAATTGGACTTTGCAGGTTTTTAAAGTCCATTCACCCATTCTATGTCTTTTAAATGTAGAATTTAATCTGTTTGCATTTAAAGTTATTTACAAGTAAAGTTTTACTATTGTTATTTTGTTCATTGTTTTCTGGTTGTTCTGAAGATCAATTATTACTTGTTTCTTATCCTGTTGGCATGTGTGTTTGTGCGTGTGTGTGAGATTTGATAACTTTTGGTCATATTTATGACTTCTTTATCCCGTTCTTCTGTGTAACTATTAGAGGATTTTCCTTTGTGGTTACCATGAGGCTTATATGCAATATCTTAAATTTATAGCACCCTATTTGATACTGAACACATCTTCAAGAGAATTCATAACATTTAACACTTCTACTTATTTTACTTTCACATTTTAGGCTAATACTGTTACAATTTAATCTTTTTGGTTTATGTAATTAAAAGAATATTGTAGTAATTATTTTTGCTATGTTCTTTTTTAACTTTTAAACTAGAATTGCAAGTAAATTATGCACCACTGTTAGCATATTGTAGAAACTAACTATGCTTACATAGTTACCATTTCCAGTGAGATTTATGTTACCCTTTAAAATTTTTTATGATGTTAATTATCATTCTTTTACTTCCACTCAAAGGACTCTCTTCAGCCTTTCTTACAAAACATGTCTGGTGATAATGAACTCCCTCAGCTTTTGTTTGGGAAATTCTTTATCCCTTCTTCATTTCTGAAGGACAGATTCACTAGGTATGTCATTCTTGGTTGACAGTTATCTTACTTCAGTATTTTGAATGTCATCCCATTTCCTCCTGGCCTGAAACGTTCTCTTTGAGGGATCTGCTGATAGCCTTATGGTGGTTCCCTGTATGTAACTATTTTCTTTACTCTTGCTGCTCTTAAAATTCTTTTTTTTTTCCTTTGATTTTTGACAATTTAATGAGAATATGTCTCCTTGTATTCCTATTTGAATTCAACCTATTTGAGATATTCTGTGCTTCATGGATCTGTATGTTCATCTCTCTTCCCAGGCTTGGGAAGTTTTCAGCCACTTTTGCTTTATGTTTATTCTGCATCTTGCTCTTTCTCTTCCCTTTCTGGAATTGTCATAACATAAATATAGTTTTGTTTTTTTCCCCCACTGTGTTCTGTGATTTCTGTAGGCTTTCTTTACTCTTTGTCATTCTTTTTTTTTTTTTTTTTTCTTACTTCTCTTACTGGATAATTTCTAATATCCTACCCTCCAGGTTGCTGGCTCTTTCCCTCTGCATGGTTGAGTCTACTTCTGAAAATCTCTATTGAATTCTTTAATTCAATTTTCTTAATTTATTTTTTAACTCTAGAACTTTTAATGTGTGTGTGTGTGTGGCTACTATTTCCATATTGAACTTCTGATTTTACTCAGGCAATTTTTCCTAATTTTTTTAGTTTATATTTATTTTCTTATAGTTCACTAAGCTTCCTTAAGTGGTTTATTCTGAATTATTTGACAGTAAATAGATCTTGATTTCTTTAAGATCAGTTGAAATTTCATTAGTTTTTTTTTTTTTAGTGGTGTCAAATTTACTTGATTTTTTGTGACCTTTCAGTCCTTTATTTAAAAAAGGGGTGGTCTGTATTTTAAAAGTAATTGAGCTCCTATTCCAGACTTTACAGGTTTGCTTCTTCATTAGTTAACTCAGTTTGGGTTTCTGTGTGTCTCCTGGTAGTGTCCTTGGGCAGATGGGACATCTATTATGGCTTATTTGGGGATGAAACAACTATTTGAGCTCTGACATCAAGGATGAAGGGGTGTTCATCTGGCTGAGAACAGTTGGTTGGGACTTCTGGCTTAGTCTCCTACCCAAGTAAGGTTGTAAGTTGGGCTCCATGATTGTCTGGATTCTCTGGTCAGGTTTACTAGTTAGTAAGGGTGGATACTATATTCATTAGTAGATGTGGCTATGAATTAGATTCCTTGACTTAGAAGGGCAATAAGATGGGGCCTAGAGTCTGAACAACTCATTGTTTGTAGAACTTAATTGGGCAAGACTGTACACTGAATTCCCTGGTGAGATGAGGCCACCAGTTTTTTTCTCTACAGAGAGAGAAAGCCATGACCTGTTCTCTCTGTTTAAGTGTCACTATAGATAGGACCTGTATATAGTTCCATTTAATGGGCCACACAGCTTCCCATGTGCTCTGGTTAAGTTCCATTATTGGACTGGCTGAAGGCTGTATTCAGTGATGAAAAGGGTTGTGAATTTGATTCCCTGCCCAAGCATACCTGGGGAAGCAGTTCTAGAGCTGATAAAGTTCTTTGTTTGTGTCTTAATTCAAGTTGACCCACACCTCACATTTCCTGGTCAAACAGGGCCTTTGACTTGGCTTTGCAAACTATCAGCTCTGTTGCTCTTCGCCAGGCTTAAACACTGCTGGACTGCATAGGTTTCAGGGGTTTTTGCCAGCCTTTCCAGGCAGATGGGGCCAGCAAACACTCCTCAGCAGGTAGGGCTATGTTTCTGCTCCCTTGCCTAGGCAGGGGAAGGAAGGACCACTCCAAGCTACTCTCAGTTTCCCAAACAGGCTTTCTAGTTAAGAGGGACTGGGAGCGCCCATCAACTCTGGCTATAAAATTAATATCCCCTTCCTGTGTGTAGCATGGAAGTTCTCCAACCATACTACTGGCTTTGCTCTGGGAGGTGATCAGCTCTTCCCTTCCACCTCTCAGATGGAGCACCACTGGGCTGCACAGCTTCCAGAAAATTTTGCCAGCCCTTCTTAAAGATGTTTTAAAAAGAAGAGAATCAGTGAAGTTGAAAACATAGTCCAAATTAACAGTTTAATAGGGAAATATAGATTGCAAATTAAATATAGATTGCAAATTAAATATAGAGTACAAATTAAAATGATGACAAAGGTCCATCTAGCCAAACCTATCTCTTTTCCAGTAGTCATGTATGGATGTGAGAGTTGGACTATAAAGAAAGCTGAGCACCGAAGAATTGATGCTTTTGAACTGTGGTGTTGAAGAAGACTCTTGAGAGCCTCTAGGACTACAAGGAGATCAAACCAATCAATCCTAAAGGAAATCAGTCCTGAATATCCATTGGAAGGACTGATGCTGAAGCTGCAGCTCCAATATTTTGGCCACCTGATGCAAATAACTGACTCATTTGAAAAGACCTTGATGCTGGGAAAGATTGAAGCAGAAGGACAAGGGGATGACAGAGGATGAGATGGTTGGACAGCATCACCAACTCGATGGACATGAGTTTGAGTAAGCTCTGGGAGTCAGTGATGGACAGGGAAGCCTAGAGTGCCAGTCTATGGGGTTGCAGAGTCAGACACAATGGAGCAACTGAACTGAACTGATAGATTACAAAATGACAAAAATAAACATATTTAATTTTAGAAAAGAAATATAAAAACAGATTAATCTTTTAATCATTAAAAGCACAGAACCAGTTGCTTTAAAAATCTATAACCAAATCAATCCAATATAACATTAATGTTATAGCACAGGAGAAAGAAGTGCTCCCTATGCCAGTAGCTATGGTAAAAAAAAAAAAAAAAAAAATCAGCTAAAATTCTAACAAAACCTTCAAGGTCAAATACAGGTTAGCACATCAGTCTAGGATGACATAAGGGGAATTTTCATATTTCTTCCACAAGCCTCAAAAGTACTCATAAGAAAGAATGGAGGCATACCAGGAAATAACCTCTCTCAGTGATACAAGCATGCAGAGGGTGATCAGCTGCCTACAGAGAACAGATACAAAACTTTACTTGCTTCCCCAGATCATTTTCTCCTGTAAGTCAAAATCCTTAATCTATGAAAAGATAGGCAAAATAAAATAAAATAGCAAACAAACCCTGTTGTCCTCAGGAAAGCTGAAAAGATTCAATGCTAATTCAAGGGAATTACAAGCAAAACACTTGAGTCTCTTCAGAAGAGTAGGAAATGTACTCCTCCAAAAGCATATCAAAAAAACCAATTTCTATTGGAGGAACGTTAGGAGGAAAAACCCTATACTTCTAAAAGAGAAGAACTCTGCCTTGGAGGCAAGATTCTATAGTAATACCTAGCAGATGACTGCTACTATTGGGGGAAGGACATGAATTTCTCCCCTAGGACAATCACAGTTACAAAGTAGAGATTTTTTTGCCACAGGGAGAATGGGCAGGGATGTTGAGAAAGATCAATTTCATATACCAGGGCATACAAGGCCTGCCAAAGACTAAGACTGCACCAAGAAAACAGAGAGCTTCTCTGTTTGTACCATAAGCCTAGCTAATCCAGTAGCAAGCAAAAACAGTCTACCACTAGTTAAAGGAAATGATCAGGGAGAAAAGCCTTCTGTGGCACAAGCATACAGGGATGGCTCAAAGATATGGGGGAAGCAGGAACCAAGAGAGACCCTTCAGCACTGAAGCCCCACTTTAAACACACAATAATAGTAACATGCCACTTCTAGAAGAATTTGAAGCCTGTATTACACTGACAATATTGGTGGCAGCAGCATAACTCAAACCTAGCTGAACTCCTCAGTGAACTGACTCAAAATTTCATACTAACAATCTGACAGGAAAAGACACAAACTCATTTTCAAGCATAAATACTACTTTGCTCAGTGTTTTATATTCATTTTGTTTGGCATTCAACCAAAATTTTGAGATACACACCAAAAAAAAAAAAAAAAGAAATTATCAAGATTAAAGGCAATCAAGAGAACCAGACACAGAGCTAAGATGCTGGAACATTCAGAAAGGAATTTTAAAATAACTGATTAATAGGTTAAAGAATCGAGTGAAAAAGGGAGACGACAAGCATGAACAGATGGCTAATTCAGCAGAGATATAGACATCACAAAAAAAGTCAAATGAGACTGTGGCCCAGGGAATATTGTCTCTCCCACTGAATGCAATTATAAATTTTTAAGAGAAATCATGGGGCAGTTTACCTGAAGACTAAAGATGTTTATGGTGATAGCTGGGCAGATGCCTAGGACTCTGATGATAAAGAACCATTCTTTCTGAAGAGAGGGGCTGTGATCTTAAGACCACTGGGAAAAGTCTCATTGCCTTTTTCTTTCTCCTTCTGTCCTCCCCCAACTGGGACCTGAAAGAAAACAGTAACACCAAGAATGTAAGAAGGTACTGGGACAGCGAAGAGGAAAGATTAAAAGAAATCACTGAGAGGAGGGAGATGAAGAAAGTAATTCTGTATAATCACGTATGAACTTCTGGATTCACACTCAACTGTGCATGCACATATCTGACCATAATAAGTCTAAAGCTTTGAGACCTGAGTTACAGAGTAGACTACCACACAGGTCTCATGTTGGACTGATTCAAATTCATCTTCAAAAACTTAAAAATTGACATTGGAACCATAGCATGCAGAATGTAAATTGAAATTTGTAATCTGAACATAACACAGTACTTTAAAAAATCATGAAAAATAAATCAAAGTTCACTTTGAAATTTAAAAATGCTTAGTTTCATAACATAGGACTCAAACAATCCAGGATATGATCCAAAATTTCTTGTCACATACACACACACACACAAGAAAATCTCGAATCATAAGGAGAAAGATAACTAACAAATGCTAACTCTGAGATAATGCAGAAGTTGGAATTATCAGATAAAACTTTACAAAAACTAAATTCAACAATGAGTACTCTACACAGTAAAGATGAACATTCTTAAAAGACATAGAAAAATATGGAGGCTCTACAAAGAAAGTAAAAGTAGAGTAGAATACATGGAAATTTTATAACTGAGCAACAATAACAAAAACCTGGATGGAATAAATTGAAGAATACAGACAAAAGAGTAAAGGGTCAGTAAACATAAAGATAACAGAAAACTGGAATAAGATTTATTGAGCATAGCCCCACCCATCAGAGGAAAATCCAGATTCCCCACAGCCAGTCTCTCCCATCAGGAAGCTTCAACAAGCCTCTTATACTTATCCATCAGAGGGCAGACAGAATGAAAACCACAATCATAGAAAACTAATCAAATTGACCACATGGATCACAGCCTTGTCTAACTCAATAAAACTATGAACCATGCCATGTAGGGCCACACAAGACAGACGGATCATGGTGGAGAGTTCTGACAAAACGTGGTCCACTGAAGAAAGGAATGACAAACCACTTCAGTATTCTTGCCTTAAAAACCCCATCAACAGTATGAAAATGGAAAAAGATATGACACTGAAAGATGAACCCCCTGGGTCGGTAGGTGCCCAATATGCTACTGGAGAAGATCAAAGAAGTAGCTCAGGAAAGAAGGAAGAGGCTGAACCAAAGTAAAACAAAACCCAGTTGTGGGTGTGACTGGAGAAGGAAACAAAGTCAGATGCTGTAAAGAGAAATATTGCATAGGAACCTGGAATGTTAGGTCCATGAATCAAGGTAAATTGGAAGTGGTTAAATAGGATATAGCAAGAGTGAACATCGATCTTTTAGAAATCAGTGAGCTAAAATGGATCAGAATGGGCAAATTTTATTCAGATGACCGTTGCATCTACTACTGTGGGCAAGAATCCCTTAGAAGAAATGGAGTAGCCCTCATAGTCAACAAAAGAGACTAAAATGCAGCCCTTGGGTGCAGTCTTAAAAAGGACAGGATGATCTCTGTTCATTTCCAAGGCAACCCATTCAATATCACAGTAATCCAAGTCTATGTCCCAACCAGTAATGCTGAAGAAGCTGAAGTTGAACGGCTCTATGAAGACCTACAAGACCTTCTAGAACTTACACAAAAAAAAAGTCCTTTTCGTCATAGGAGACTGTAACACAAAAGAAGAAAGTCAAGAGATACTTGGAGTAACAGGCCAGTTTGGGCTAGGAATACAAAATGAAGCAGGAAAAGACTAGCAGTGTTTGGCCAAGAGAATGCACTGGTCATAGCAAGCACCTTTGTCCAACAACATAAGAGCCAAATATACACATGGACATCACAGATGGTCAATACTGAAATAAAATTGATTATATTATTTGCAGTCAAAGATGGAGAAGCTCTATACAGTCAACAAAAACAAGACCAGGAGCTGACTGTGGCTCAGATTATGAATTCCTTATTGAAACTCAATTCAAAATTGAGACTTAAATTGAAGAAAGTAGGGAAAAGCAGTAGGCCATTCAGGTATGACATAAATCAAATTCCTTACCATATACAGTGGAAGTGACAAATAGATTCAAGGGATTAGATCTGATAGACAGAGTGCCTGAAGAACTATGGATTGAGGTTCACCACATTGTATAGGAGGCTGTGATCAAAAGCAACCTCAAGAGAAAGAAATGCAAAAAGGCAAAATGGTTGTCTGAGGATGTCTTACAAGTAGCTGGAAAAGAAGACAACCTAAAGGCAAAGGAGAAAAGGAAAGATATATCCATCTGAATACAGAATTACAAAGAATAGGAAGGGAGAGATAAGAAAGCCTTCCTAAGTCATCAATGCAAATAAATAGAGGAAAACAAAAGAATGGAAAGACTAGAGATCTCTTCAAGAAAATCAGAGATACCAAGGGAACATCCCATGCAAAGATGGGCACAAAAATGACAGAAACGGTATGGACCTAATGGAAGCAGAAGATATTAAGAAGAGGTGGCAAGAATACACAGAAGAAGTATAGAAAAAAGATCTTCATGACCCAGATAACCACAATGGTCTGGTCACTCACCTAGAGCCAGAAATCCTGGAGTGTGAGGTCAAGTAGGCCTTAGGAAGAATCAATAAGAACAAAGCTAGTGGAGGTGATGCAATTCCAGTTGAGCTATTTCAAACCCTAAAAGATGATACTGATAAAGTACTGCACTCAATATGCCAGCAAAATTGGAAAATTCAGCAGGGGCCACAGGACTGGAAAAGGTCAGTTTTCATTCCAATTCTAAAGAAAGGCAATGCCAAAGAATGTTCAAGCTGCTGCACAGTTGCACTCATCTCATATGCCAGCAAAGGAATGCTGAAAATTCTCCCAGCTGTTCTTCAACAGTACCTGAAACTAGACCTTCCAGATGTTCAAGCTGGATTTAAAAAAGGCAGAGGAACCAGAGATCAAGTTGCCAACATCCACTGGATCATAGAAAAAGCAAGAGAGTTCCAGAAAAAATATCTACTTCTGCTTCATTGACTATGCTAAGTCCTTTGACTGTGTGGATCACAGCAAATTGTGGAAAAATCTTCAAGAGATAGGAATACCAGACCACCTGACCTGACTTCTGAGAAATCTGTACGCAGATTAAGAAGCAACAGTTAGAACTGGACATAGAACAACAGACTGGTTCCAAATTGGGAAAGGAGTACATCAAGGTTTTATTTTGTCACCTTGGTTATTTAACTTATATACAGAGCACATCATGTGAAATGCTGACCTGGATGAAGTACAAGCTGGAATCAAGATTGCCAGGAGAAGTATCAATAACCTCAGATATGCAGATGATACCACTCTCATGGCAAAAAGTAAAGAACTAAAGAGCTACTTTATGAAAGTGGAAGCTGAGAATGAAAAAGTTGGCTTAAAGCTCAACATTAAAAAAAACTAAGATCATGGCATCCAGTCCCATCACTTCAGGGCAAATAGATGGGGAAACAATGGAAACAGTGATGGACTTTATTTTCTTGGGCTCCAAAATCACTGCAGATGGTGACTGTAACCATGAAATCAAAAGACACCTGCTCCTTGGAAGAAAAACTATGACCAACCTAGACAGCATATTAAAGAAGCAGAGACGTTACTTTTCCATCTAGTGAAAGCTTTGGTTTTCCCAGTAGTCGTGTATGGATGTGAGAGTTGGAACATAGAGAAAGCTGAGCACTGAAGAATTAATGCTTTTGAACTGTGGTGTTGGAGAAGACTCTTGTGAGTCCTTTGGACAGCAAGGAAATCAAATCAGTCAATTCTAAAGGAAATCAGTCCTGAATGGTCATTGGAAGGACTAATGCTAAGCTGAAACTCCGATATTTAGCCATCTGATGCAAAGAACTGACTCATTGAATGCTGAGCAAGATTGAACCTGATGCTGAGTAAGATTGAAGGCAGGAGGAGAAGGGGACAACAGAGGATGAGATGGCTGGATGGGCATCACGGACTCGATGGATATGAGTTTGAGCAAGCTCTGGGAGTTGGTGACAGACAAGGAAGCCTGGCATTTTGCAGTCCATGGCATCGTAAAGTGTCCGACATGATTGGGCAGCTGAACTGAATTGAATGAATCTAAAAGTGAATTCTTTGAAAATATTACTGAAATTTGACAACACAGTACTGGTGAAAGGATAGACATATAGATCATACATAAAAGAATAGAGTCCAGAAAGAGACGCCTATAAAGTAAGGGTAATTGGTCGAAAAGAATGTGATGCATTTCCATATGTGAAATGGATGACCATCCCAAGATCGATGCATGAAACAGGGCACTGGGTTTCATGTCTATTCGAGTTCAAGTAGATTCAACTCAAAGCCAATGAACTGGGACAACCCAGACGGATGGGATGGGGAGGGAGATAGGAGGGGTTTTGGGGATGGGAGGACACATGTACACCCATGGCTGATTCATGTCAATGTATGGCAAAAACTACCACAATATTGTAAAGTAATTAGCCTCCAATTAAAATAAATTTTATATATATATATATATATATATATATATATGCCTCTTTGCCTCTTCTAGATTTCAGTAGATGTGGAATGGAGTTTGGAAATTTTTATTTTGAGTATTCTTTTGATGAGCTCCCCCACCTTCACCTTATATTGAGGACCACTGAGAAAAAACACCAAGATGACTAGGAACTAGCAGAATTTCATAATAGTGTTTGAGAAATATAAAAAGGAAAAAAAAATGAGACATTTGGGGGAGACAGAAATGTTCATTGTGTTATAGTATAAAGTGCATATAGTTGTGTGAAATCAGGGTGAGATTAAAAAACAAGGAAATTAAACTGGAAAGACAAAATGGTATAATATTTTGAATTGTCTTGTATGTGATGGGATTGGAATGATATTTTGAATTGCAAATAATTCAAATTGTATATAATTGTATATACAATTTTATAATTGTATACACTTTTATTTTATTTACATGATCTATATATTATAGAATTTAATAATTGTATACAACTTTATAATTGGTATAATATTTTGAATTGTCTTGTATGTGATTTTGCATTTATTCTGTGTGCTACCAGGAACTATTGGAAATTTTGGAGCAAAGATGTAACAGAATCCATCCGTTTATTAAGTAATTCAATAAATATTTACTCAGTGCCTACTCTGGGTATGGTTGTATGTGCCAGGCACAGGGCTACAATGGTAAGCAAGGAAGACTATATAGAAAATAGATTGGAAGTGGAAAAGAGTGGTTTCTGGAAAAGTGGTTTAGAGATTGTTGAAGTAGCCTTAAAAGAGATGAAGATAAAGACCCAAATTAAGGTAATGGGAATAGGGTTGGAGAGGAGGACCAGAGTAAAGAAAATGGAAAGTTTCTAGCTGAGCATCCTGGAGAGACAACGATGTCAGGGGAGTCCAGGAGAGAGAGATGAACAGCAGTTATTTCCGTTGTGAAACTCTCTTACTAACTCAGCCTCATCAGTGATGGAGGCATTCTCAAGGCTGATATTTAACTGATCTGTAGCTGTATGGCCAGGATTTCTCAAACTTAGAAAGACTGACATTTTGAGTCGAATAACCCTTTGTTGTGTGGTTTTGGTTGGGGGTGAAGGAGAGGGTTGAGGGGTCTTTTCTATGCATTGTAAGATGTTTAACAGCATCCCTGGTCTTTACCTACTAGATTCAAGTAGCATTACCCCACTACCAATCAGAAATATCTACAGACACTGCCAAAACTATCCTTTTGGGGATAAAATCACACCCAGTTGAGAACTACAGCTGTATGTCCATATCAATTGTTAAAATGTTGAAACACCTTAATACTAGTTGGTAAATAGTCACCTCATGTCTCTCAAATCTTCTCCCTACTGCCCTGAGTTCCTCAGTACCTACCCTGGCTCTGCCCATCATAGAGTATTGCTTGACACAAGATTGGATCTCTAGGATCTTGCTCCAGTGTCATAGGCTAGTCATAGTCCATTCTGATTTATCATTGTCATTGTTATACAGGTTGTCAATATTTTAATGTCATGTTTAAACACTCTTAAAGAAACTCAGGTGTTTAACATCTTTCTTTACTTCCATCTATGTATTCTAGCTGTCTTATCCTACCTCACCCCATAAATTATCTTCCCTCCTATTAGTGTTAATGACTTGCAGATATTTTTAGAAGACCATGTGGTCTGTTTACTGTGTCTCATCATCAAGTATGTCTGGAAAAACATATCTCCTTTAATCTTTTCCTGTCAATCAGACCATCTCCCTTGATCAGTCATGTCTACAGCTTCTCTCTGACTTCCTTCCTTGTGTCCTCATCACTTAGAGCCTCCAATGGCCCCACACTGACTTGGACATCCTAGGTGCCATCTCATCAAAGTCACGTAGTTCCATGACACAGTCTCTCAGAACACTCCTGAAAATAACATTGGCCCATTTCAGTTACCTTATCATATTGCAAAAGCATATCTAATATGAGAGAAACTCATCCTCACACGCATCCTGTTACCCAGTCTCACAGAGAACCACATGTTCATATGTCTGAAGCCAAAAATAATATATAATGGTGGACAGTGTTAATATTTCCAGGATGTATTCCCAAACTGACCAGAAAAGAGCTGAACTCTTCCCCTTATCTTGCCCTGTCTGGGCTAGTTGTGAATTGCAACTAGCTTTTCTTCTCAGCCTTCCACTTATTATATACCCCAACACACACACAGACACACAGACACACACACACACTGTAACCCCTAAGATGTGCTGCTTCTAACTGTCCAGGATGTAAATACTTCCTTTTTCAGGAATTTTCTTCATGTTGGAATTTGCCCAAGACTCTCCTAATTAGGTTCACTTAAACTATAGGAACAAGAATATGATACGTATACCAGTGTTTATAGATCAGCAGTAAGAACTTTACTCACACCATGTCAATCTTTAAAGATAAGTAGGAGAAAAGTATGGGTTCCTCTGATATTCTACATCATGAATATAGTCAGAGAAAAGATGGGAATGAAGAAGTAGTTTCAGTCAAAAAGTTCTGGCTGCATAATTAGTGCTTGTTTGTGAGATAGGAGGATGAAGATGCAATTAAACATAGGATATAAGAATGTCATGACAATGTTCCAATATAATGAAATTAATAATATCATCATAAGGTGATTATGAAGAGTACATAATAACATTAAAAAGTTATGAAATAATGGTAAATGAGAAGACAGGACAGAAAGATATGTGCAACTTTTTTATCTATACATTGAAATATGTTTTAAAAGCCTAAGTCAAAGTCCCAGCAATGTTAATATTAGGGTACTGGAACCGAGAATAAATTTTCTTCTTTGATATACTTATCTAGTTTAAAATAGTTCTTACATCACTGCAATACTAAATGCATGATGTATTTGCAAATTAAAGAAAAGATGTAGTGTTCTTTATCTTTCTGGCTTACTTCACTCTGTATAAGGGGCTCCAGTTTTATCCATCTCATTAGGACTGATTCAAATGAATTCTTTTTAATGGCTGAGTAATATTCCATGGTGTATATGTACCACAGCTTCCTTATCCATTCATCTGCTGATGGGCATCTAGGTTGCTTCCATGTCCTGGCTATTATAAACAGTGCTGCGATGAACATTGGGGTGCACGTGTCTCTTTCAGATCTGGTTTCCTCAGTGTGTATGACAAAAAATAAATAAATAAATAAATAAATAAATTAAGATATAAAAAAAAATAAAAAAAAAAAGAAAAGATGTAATAATCCATCCCAGAAATGTATTCAACAAATAATATATATGGAATAGCTACAATATACTATGCACTCTGCTGGACAATACATCACAAAGAAGAGGAATTATCAGAATAACTGATTGGAATAACAAAGTGTCATTTTTTAAGATCTTGAAGAATAGGCAGATAATTGTCTGTTTAGCTGGTTTTCACTTAATCTTCTGATCAGTTAACCACTGATATAATTCGCAGATCTTTGGGGCCTCAAACCCCTGGTAAAATCCAACCTTAATAAACTACTGTTGAAAAAGATGGACACTATAAAACTCTTAGAGAAAAACATAAGCAGAACACTCTTTGACAGAAATCTCAGCAAGATTTTTTCAAATCAAAACTGCAATGGGTTTTCTATCATCTCACACTGGTCAGAATGACCATCATCAAAAAATCTACAAACAGTACATGCTGTAGAGTGTGTAGAGAAAAGGGAACCCTCTTACACTGTTGGTGGAAATGTAGATAGAATGAAGCCACTATAGAGGTTCCTTAAAAAAAAAAAAAAAAAAAACTAAAAATAGAACAACTGTATAACCCAGCACTTTCATTTCTGGGCATATACCTGAAGAAAACCATAACTCAAAAAGATAAGTGCACCCCAATGTTTATTGCAACACAATTTATAATGACCAGGACATAGAAGCAATCTAAATGTTCATCAAAAGATAAATGGATAAGGAAGATGTGGTACATACATAAAATGGAATATTAAAAGTGAAAGAAAGTATTAGTTGCTCAGTTGTGTCTGACTCTTTGTGATCCCATGGACTGTAGCCCACTAGGCTCCTCTATTCGTGGAATTCTCCAGGCAAGAATAATGACTTAGGTAACCATTCCTTTCTCCAGGGGACCTTCCTGACCAAGGGATCAAACCGGGGTCTTCTGCATTGCAGGCAGATTCTTTACCATCTGAGCCACCAGGGATGTTACTCAGCTATAAAAAGAAACAAAATTTTACCATTTGCAGAGACATGGATGAACCTAGAGACTGTTATACAAGATGAAGTAAGTCAGAAAGAGGAAAACAAATATTGTATATATGCTTATATTGTATAGATATAGATATAGGATCTACCAAAATGATTCATATGAACTTATTTTTTGCAGAAATAAACACACAGATGTAGATAACAAATGTATGGATACCAAGGGGAATGAGAGGATCAGATGAATTAGATAATTGGGATTGACATATATACACTATTATGTACAAAACAGATAAGTAATGAGAACCAACTGTATAGCACAGGGAAATCTACTCAATGTTTTGTGGTTACCTAAACAGGAAAGAAATCCAAAAAAGAAGGGGCATGTGTATACACATAGTTGATTCACTTTGCTATACAGTAGAAAATAACACAAAATTGTGAAATGACTATACTCCAATAAAAATTAATTTTATAAAGACAATCCAGGAAATGACATTTCAAATTTTAAAAAAAGGAAAGTTGTTTTTGGTTATCAGAGTAGTCAGAAATTTAAAATCAGTCATCAGGTAAAATTCTTTCTTCTCCCTTTTTTCCCTCTAAATTTTGGAAGTTGAAATAGGTATTCTTTAAAGGTTACCCAGCTCTGATATGCATGTAGTCATCAGCCTCAAAAAGGAACAAACCTGGGAGACTATAGTTCATGAGAATAAACCATGAATGAAAGTGAAATTCAAGGAACATTTTCATGTAGTTTTGGAATAAGGGCAACTCCACTGAGAAGTTTGAAATGACCTTTGAGATATGAGAATATAAGGTCAATATTAGTGTTAATTTAGACAGAAGTTTTTGATAAGAGTGTATGATGGGGAATAATCTCTGTTGTCTACTAAGCTTTATGGCTAAACTTGCTGAATTCATCAAGTCTTAAGGTCTCCTGGATGACCTCATAAAAATATAAAGCAATACAATAATACAAACACCTATCAGTTATCAGTGGACTAAGAACAATATCAATAACCTCAGATATGCAGATGACACCACCCTTATTCAGAAAGTGAAGAACAACTAAAGAACCACTTGATGAAATTGAAAGAGGAGAGTGAAAAACTGGTTTAGAACTCAACTTTCAAAAAACTAACATCATGGCATCCAGTCCAATCACTTCATAGCAAATAGATGGGGGGAAAAGGGAAACAGAGATAGAATTTATTTTCTTGGGCTCCAAAATCACTCCAGATGGTGATTGCAGCCATAAAATTAAAAGATATTTGCTCCTTGGAATAAATGCTATGTGAAGCCTGGATTGTGTATTAAAAAGCAGAGACATTACTTTGCCAACAAAAGTCCATGTAGTCAAAGCTATGGTTTTTCCATTAGTCATATGTGGATGTGAGAGTTGGACTGTAAAGAAGGCTGAGCACCGAAGAACTGATGCTTTCAAACTGGTGTTGGAGAAGACTCTTGAGAGTCCCTTGGACAGCAGGGAGATCAAAGCAGTCAATCCTAAAGGAAATCAAGCCTGACTATTCATTGGAAGGACTGATGCTGAAGCTGAAGCTCCAATACTTTTTGGTCTCCTGGTGCAAAGAGCCGACTCATTAGAAAAGACTCTGATGTTGGAAAAGATTGAAGACAGGAGGAGAAGGGGATGACAGAATATGAGATGGTTGGATGGCATCACTGATTCAATGGACATGAGTTTGAGCAAGCTCCAGGAGAGGGTGAAGGACAGGGAAACCTGGTGTGCCACAGTCCATGGGGTCACAAAGAGTCAGACACTACTGAGTGACTGAACAGCAGCAACAACGAGGAACAATAGTATACACTATTTGATCACACTAACATTTATCCTAGAGTCTAACTGCTGAAACAGCTAACAGAAACACCTTCTCCCCCACTGACCCTATAATATCTGTTAGGAGTACCACTTCCTCCATGTAACCTTCTTTAACCCCATCTATACCAGTTAAGGCCCCTCTAGCCTTTTTACACATATCTGGTTATAGTATTAATCATCATGGTTTGCTATCATGTATTAAATTTTCTATCTCACACACTGGAACTTAACGTTTTTCATGGACACAGAAAATGTTATATTTACTTCAGAGTCTAGTACAGATGTGTCAGAAAATAGTTACATGACAGAGTATAATAAATAAATAAAACTTCATTTCATCTTTATATTTAACTCTTTAGAAAAGTAACAAATTATCTTTTGCTAGGGCAATGAGTCTGAAATTTCATGGGGCTTTCTAGTTCCTGAGATACTTTTTAAACGTGCAGATTCCTGGGCCTTTTTGACTTGGACCAGAGAGACTTGAATCTGAGGCATGGTATTCCTAATATCACGTGTATCCCCAGCTTTTATTGCCAGTCTTTATTCCATTCAAAATAATGTGAAGTAATAAGAACCAACTAAAGGATTGATCCTGGTTCTATTTAGATAAGTTAAAGCAAGAGTGGAAGAAACTATCTTGGGCCTAGGCATATCATGAAAAGTGATACATAAATTAACTACTACTGAAACTGAGTAGAACACTGTTGGCATTCCTGGGAACAGACCATTGCATCCCTCCCCTCCCCCAGGGTCCTACCTTCTTGTTTGTTAAAGCGCATTGGCCTTCCCTGAGTTCCAAAGAGCAAATTTAATCAGATAAGTGATAAAATGGAGAAACAAAGGAAAACATGCAAATAGGATAAAATAATAAGAGTTTAGCCATAAAACAAAATCAAAGACTTTTAATTCCTCTTCAAGGGCTATAAATAATATCCTGAACCATATCCTTGAGTCATTTTGCAGATACAGAAATCCCCACAAGATGAAAGAAGTTAACTTCATGTTGACCACTGAAACATAGGCCTGATACCTGTTGGAACCATAAAATTGGTAATAGGGATTCCAAAAACACAAAACTGTTACCTCACCATTAATGAGTCAGATCAGGGAGTTTGGGTCTTTTGAGCATTAGCTGCCTGTTCTTCTTGCTTGGCACCTTGCAATAAGCACTGTATTTTTTCTCACCACAAACCAGTGTCAGTAGATTTACTTTGCTGCACACAGAGTAAGTGGACCCAAGTTTGGTTGGGTAACACTACCTAGTAAGACATCCCTCATGCTCCCAATATGTTATTCACTATCAGAGGAATATATCCTGGAAGAATTAGCTCATCATTTTCAAAGAGTTGTAATAATTCAGAGAATGAAGTATCATCAGCAATCATCTTTTCAATTGTACAGTTGAGGAAATGGAGACAAGTGAGGGAGTAATTTGCCTAAGTTCACACAGTTACTCAGTGGTAGAGCTGACTAAAAACCATGATCCCTGGGGAACTTTCAAGATGGTGGATGATTAAGATGGGGAGATCACCTTCCTCCCCACAAATACATCAAAAATACATATGTATGTGGAACAAATCCTGCAGAACACCTTCTGAATGCTGGCTGAAGACCTCCGGCTTCCAAAAAAGTAAGCTAATTTCCAAAGAATGAGGTAGGGCAAAAAATACAGGAAAATGAGGAGACAAAGGATTTGGTACAGGGATCTGCATCTTGGGGAGGGAGCTGTAAAGGAGGAAAAGTTTCTGCACATTAGGAAAACCCCTCATGGGCAGGAACTGGGGGGCGGGGGGGGGGAGCTCCAGAACCTCAGAGGGGAACAGAGCAACAGGTTCTTGGAAGGCAAAACAGAGAGAATTAACCAAGTGGTGCTGACCAAAATTTCCCGAACAAGATACTATTTACACTTGCACAGCAGCAAGTAGGGGCTGGGTGCAAAGGCTCAGGCTTTGGCAATCAGACCCCAAAGAGAGGCCTGGGGTTGAGTGCAGTGAAGATACTCTGAGAGGGCTAGTACAACATAGCTGACGGAGTTCAGGGGAAAGTCTAGGCCTGCCAGAGAAGCAAGAGATCATTGCCACTGAGGCCGTTTAACTCTATGTGCTCACAGATTGCAGGACACCACCTTTGTGAGTGCCATAGGCAGGACGAGCTATGACTGTGAAGTATGATTCCAAAGGTAGATACACCAAAGCCAGCATAAGTGCCAGAGGCAGGACTACCAGTAACTGCAGTGGATGGTCCCAAAGGGGGAAATGCAGACTGCTTGGTCACTGCCAGAGCTGGCATGGGTGACAGAGGTGGAGGACAGGAGGTCACTGTGGTCGCAACCCCAGTGGTCACAACCGCCACCAAACTGTGAGCATGTACAAAGCAATGCCCACATCTTCCTGGGAGCCTGTGCAGCTTTGTTTGGCCTAGGGACACAAGATCCAGGGCAAATTCCCCTGGAGAATCACGCGATTTCCTTTATGTCTCAGTCACAGCTGGCACTCCCCAAAACCCCAACTGTGTCTGTCATACCTTACCTCTCCCTAGCCCCACTGAGTAACTGAGACTTAATAAGCTGCTACCTTTGCCCCCTCATATCTGGGTGGGGAACAGACACTGGAGGGTGGCCTACAGGCATAGGCAAGGCCAGAACCAAAGCTGAGCACCAGGGACTGTATGACCAAGGCAGATGAAAGGAATTTACTCCAGCAGCCACCAGTGCAGCAGATTAAATCTCCATAATTAGCCTGAGACTGTGGACTTTGGGGGAGGGCGGGCAACTGTAGACTTTGGAAGCAAGTCCAAGCTGGAGTAAGGCCAAATCTCAGTCTGAACTGACCCCACGGTGCACACAGGAGGTCCAGAGACCTTCCTAGAAATATTAGAGGACTTGAATAGGCAGATTGGCTGGAACTCACTGTGTGGTGAGGACAACAGAGGGCTCAGGAAGATATTCTTATTACCTCTTTCTATATATACATATAGAGGGAGCTTCCCTGGTGGCTCAGATGTTAATCTGCTTGCAATGTGGGAGACCCAGGGGTTCAATCCGTGGGTCAGGAAGATCCCCTGGAGAAGAGCATGGCCACCCACTCTAGTATTCTTGCCTGGAGAATTCCATGGACAGAGGAGACTGGTGGACCACAGTCCATATAGTCTCAAAGAGTCTGGCATGACTGAGCGACTAACACTTCACTTCATACACATACAGTCTTTTTTATATTGTTCTATTGTTTTTCTTTTTTACTACTCATTTAAATTTTATTTTTTCAACTTACTTTTTCCTTTTGAAATATTTTATTTTTAAATAAATTTATTTTATTCTTTTTCCCTATTTTTACAATATTGTTTATTTATATTTCATTCTTTTCCATGTTTTTGATTTTGATTTTTTGCTAGTGTATATTTTAGTATCCATTTTCACATATATATTTGTTTATTGACTTGATTTTTTTTTCTTTTTTGGTTCCTATTTTTATTCTTCTTCTTCTCATTTTTCTCTCTGAATTTTCTCTCTTCTTTTCTCTTTGTGAGTGTGTGAGTTTCATTGGATGTTCTTATCTTTTGAGTACTGCTCACCATTTGTCACTTTCACCATTTGTCTTGGGGTTTTGTCCATCTGTTTTTTGTTGTTGTTTATTTGTTTGTATCTTTGGTTGACTTCCTTTTCTCTTTTCTCCCCTTTTTCTTCTCTATTTCTTTCTCTTTCTCTTCTGTGCCTTTTGGCTTGTAAAGTCTTGAGACTCCAGTAAGGGGGTGAGCTTGAACCTCTGAGGTAGAATACCCAAGCCCAGGATGGAGGAACACCAGAGAACTCCTTACCCGATAGAACATTAATTCATGAAACCTCTCCCAAAGACCTCCATCTAAAACACTAAGACCAGTCCTCATCCAAAGGCCAGCAAGCTCCGATGCCAGATGCCTTATGCCAAACCATGAGTAAAACAGGAACATAACACTTCCTATAAGAAGACAAGCTGCCCAAAGCCATACAAATCCCACAGGCACCACAAAACACACCACTGGATGTGGCACTGCCTTTCAGGGATAAAATATCTAGTTCAACCCACCAGAACACAGGTCCAGTGCACTCAACCAGGAAACCTTCACAAGACACTTGTCCATCCCCAAACAGTGAGGGCAGATTCCACAAATAAGAGAAGCTATGACCTTGCAGTCCATGAGGAAAAAAAAAAAAAAAACCCAAACACAGTAAATTCAACAAAATGAAAAATAGAGAAATATGAAACAGATGAATGAACATGGGAGAACCCACAAAACCAAACAAATGAAGAAGAAATAGGCAACCTACCTGACAAAGAATTCAGAGTAATGATAGTAAAGATGATCCAAAATCTTGGAAATAAAATGGAGGCATTGATAAATAAATAGAAAGGAGGTATGGATTTAGAAGATACAAGAAATGTTTAACAAGGACTTAGAGAAATAAAAATAGATAGCCATCAATGAGTAACAAAATAAATGTAAAAAAAGTGTTAGTCCCTTAGTCATGTCTAACTCTTTGCGACCTCAGGCTCCTCTATCCATGGGATTCTCCAGGCAAGAATACTGGAATGAATTGTCATTTCCTTCTCCAGGGGATCTTCCTGACCCAAGGGTTGAACCCAGGTCTCCTGCATTGCAGACAGATTCTTTACCATGTGAGCCACCAAGAAAGTCCTGAATGACACAATAACAGAGGTAAAAATACACTAGAGAGAACCAATAACTGAGAATAACTGAGTCAGAAGAATGGATAAGTGAGCTGTAAGATAGAATGCTGGAAATAACTGAAGCAGAACAGAACAAAGAAAATAGAAGGGGAAAAAAAGAGGACAGTCTCAGAGATTTATAGGAAAGCATTAATTGTGCCAAAATTTGGATTATAGGGCTCTCAGAAGAAAATGAATAATAAAAGAAAAGGCATGAGGAAATATTTGAGAAGGTGATAGTCAGAAGCTTCCATAACAAGGGAATGGAAATAGCCACCTAAGTCCAGGAAGACCAGAGACTATGATACAGGATAAAATCTAAAGAGAAACACACGAAGACACATTTTAATCAAACTAATGAAAATTAAACCCAAAGAAAATACATTAAAAACAGGAGGGAAAAGCAACAGATAGCATATAAGTGGATCCCCATAAGGTTAACAGCTGATATTTTGACAGAAATTCTGCAGACCAGAAGGGAGGGGCAGGATTTACTGAAAGTGAGGAAAGGAAAAACAAAGAAACAAACCTACAACCAAAATTATTCTACCCAGCAAAGTGGTCATTCAGATTCCACAGAGAAATTGAAAGCTTTAAAGATAAATAAATGTTCAGAGAATTCAGCACCACCAAACCAGCTTTACAACAAATGCTAAAGAAACTTCTCTACAGAAAAGGAATGAGAAAAAAGTGATTTACAAAAATAAACCCAAATCTATAGAGTAAATGATAATAGGATCATATATATCAGTAATAACCTTAAATGTAAATGGACTAAATGCCCCAACCAAAACACACAGACTGGCTGAATGGATACAAAAATAAGATTCCTATATATGCTATCTACAAGAGACCCACTTCATACCTGGGGGCATATACAGACTGAAAATGATGGGATGGAAAATATTCCCTACATATAAATCAAAAAAGCAGGAGTAGCAATACTCATATCAGATATCACAGACTTCAAAAAAAAAAAAAAAAAAGAAAAAAGACTGTTACAAGAGACAAGGAAGAACACTATGTAATAATCAAGGGATTAATCCAACAATGAGATATAACTTGTGTGTGTGGGGGTGGTGTGTGTCCCCACATAGGAGTACCTCAACACATAAGACAAATGCTAACATCTATAAAAGGGGAAATCTACAGTAACACAATAATAGTGAGGGATTTTCACACCCCACTGACACCAATGAACAGTTCATCCAGAGAGAAAATTAATAAGGAAACACAAGTGTCAAACACTACATTGGACAGATGAACCTAATTGATATATATAGGACATTTCATCCAAAAACAGTAGATTACAATTTTTCCTCAAGTGCACATGAAACATTCTCCAGGATAGATCACATCTTGGGCCACAAATTGAGCTTTGATAATTTTTTTTTAATGACAATTTCAAGCATCTTTTCTGACCACAATATAAAGTTAGATATCACCTACAGGATCAAAAATAAAATCATAAACACATGGAGGCTAAACAATACACTTCTGAATGACAAAGAGGCCACTGCTGAAAAAAATCAATGAGAATTTTTTTTAAATCTTAAAACAAATGAAAATGAAAACATGACAACTCAAAACCTATGGGATGCAGCAAAAGCAGTGCTAAGAGGGAAGTTTATAGCAATACATGCCTACCTCAAGCAACAAGAAAAATATTGAATAAACAAACTAATTTTAAACCTAAAACAACTAGAAAAAGAGGAAAAAACTAAAGTTAGTAGAAGGAAAGACATAGATGAAAAATAAATGGAGTCAATAGCAATGATCAAAAAAAGTAAAAGATGGCTCTTTGACAAGATAAACAAAACTGACGAAATATTAGCCAAATTCAAGAAAAAAAGGAGAAACTAATAAAATTAGAAATGACAAAGGAAAAGTTGCAACAAACAATGCAGAAATATGAAGGATCATAAGAAACTACTATAAACAACTATATGTCAATAAAATGAACCCAGAATAAATGGAAAATTCTTTAAAAAGCACAACCTTCCAAGACTGAATCACGAGGAAAAATATGAACAGACTAATCACAATCACTGAAATCGAAACTGTGATAAAAAAAATTTTCCACCAGATCAATCCCAGGACCAGATAACTTCGCAAGAGAATTCTAACAAGTGTTTGCTGCTGCTGCTGCTAAGTCGCTTCAGTCGTGTCCGACTCTGTGCGACCCCATAGACGGCAGCTCACCAGGCTCTCCGTCCCTGGGATTCTCCAGGTAAGAACATTGGAGTGGGTTGCCATTTCCTTCTCCAATGCATGAAAGTGAAAAGTGAAAGTGAAGTCACTCAGTCGTGTCCGACTCTTAGCGACCTCATGGACTGCAGCCTACCAGGCTCCTCTGTCCATGGGATTTTCCAGGCAAGAGTACTGGAGTGGGGTGCCATTGCCTTTCCCGAACAAGTGTTTAGAGAAGAACTAATACCATACCACCTTACCTGTCACCTGCAAAACTGATGGTGACTGATACTGAAGCTGAAGCTTCAATACTTTGGTCACCTGATGCAAAGAGTCAAGCTCTGAATGTGGGCCAGATCCAAACTCACTAGAAAAGACCCTGGTGCTGGGGAAAATTGAAGGCAAGAGGAGAAGGGGATGACAGAGGATGAGATGGTTGGACGGCATCACCAATTCAATGGGCATGAGTTTGAGCAAACTCCCGGTATGGTGAAGGACAGTGAAGACTGATATACTGCAGTCCATGGGGTTGCAAAGAGTCAGACATGACTGAGCAACTGAACAACAAAAACAAATATGTATCCTGCTTAAACTCTTCCAGAATAGTACAGAGGAAGGAATACTTTCACATACTTTATATGAGACCACCATCACCCTGACATCAAAACCAGACAAAGACACTAGAAAAAAAAAGAAAGAAAATTAAAGGCCAATATCACTGATAAAGGGCTTCTCAGGTGGCTTAGTGGTAAGGAATCTGCTTGTCAGTGCATATAAATTTCTGAAGAGGCAGGTCACGTGGTCTGGTATTCCCATCTCTTGTATGCTTTTAGACAGTTTATTGTGATCCACACAGTCAAAGGCTTTGGCATACTCAATAAAGTAGAAATAGATGTTTTTCTGGAGCCCTCTTGCATTTTCAATGATCTGATGGATGTTGGCAATTTGATCTCGGGTTCTTCTGCCTTTTCTAAAACCAGCTTGAACATCTGGAAGTTCACGGTTCATGTACTCTTGAAGCCTGGCTGGGAGAATTTTGAGCATTACTTTTCTAGCCTGTGAAATGAAAGCCATTGTGCACTAGTCTGAGCATTCTTTGGTATTGCCTTTCTTTGGGGTTGGAAAGAAAACTGACATTTTCCAGTCCCGTGGCCTCTGCTGAGTTTTCCAAATTTGCTGGTGTATTGAGTGGAGCACTTTCAGAGCATCATTGTTTAGGATTTGAAATAGCTCAACTGGAATTCCATCACCTCTACTAGCTTTGTTTTTACTGATGCTTCCTAAGGCTCACTTGACTTCACATTCTAGGATGTCTGGCTCTAGGTGAGTGATCACACTTTCGTGATTATTTGGGTCATGAAGAACTTTTTTGTACAGTTTTTCTGTGTATTCTTGCCACCATTTCTTAATATCTTCTGCTTCTGTTGGGTCCATACCATTTCTGTCCTTTATTGTGCCCATTTTTGCATGGAATCTTCCCTTGGTATGTCTAATTTTCCTGAAGAGATGTCTAGCCCTTCCCATTCTATTGTTTTCCTCTATTTCTTTGCACTGGTCACTGAAAAAGACTTTCTTATCTCTCCTTGCTATTCTTTGGAGCTCTGCATTCAAATGGGTGTATCTTCCCTTTTCTCCTTTGCTTTTCACTTCTCTTCTCTTCACAGCTATGAAAGGTTGTTGCTGAACGATAAGACGCGGGATTCTTGGCCTCCGGAGGAGACGAATTCAATCCGGGGCCAGAGACGAGGCTGGATCACTCAGAGCTTTTGTGTAATAAAGTTTTATTAAAGTATAGAGAAAGCTTCTGACATAGGCGTCAGAAGGGGGCAAAAGAGTACCCCCCTCCTAGTCTTTAGCTGTATGTTATATAGTCACTCACAGTCTGTTAATGAAATGAAAGGAATGTCATAAAATTTAGAACGGCACCAGATAATTCATCCCAGGCCATAAAACGATTGACTTGAATCTTGTAGAAGGGCAGAATACCAACAAATAGTTCCGTTTACATATATTAGGGGAACAATACCTGAGTAAGTAAGTTAGGCCATTTGGCGGAACCAACTTGAAGATAGAGTCTGGGGTTCATTAACATAGCTTAAGACAACATTTCCATATGAAAAAAGAAACGTATTGGTTAACTCAAAGTTTGAGAGTAGTTAGCTTTAGGTGAGACCAGGTGTCATGGCAACACAGAATGTTAAGAGAAACCTCCTTTTAAATTTGTATAGAGAAGGAAAAACAGATCGCTGGTTTGTTTCTTCCTGCCGTTTAAGAGAGATAAAAATGCCTGGCACTTACAGCCTCTTTCCTCCATTTGGAGACCCCTGGCCTTCCTGCCTGTTACCCTCTCATTCCCCCCTTTTCTTTTAGGAGAATTATGTTGCCTAGGGAAAAGGGGCGTCGTTTTCATTCCATAACTGCTTCCGAGCTGACAAGGGGCGTTGTCCCTAAATTGGTGAGGCAACATATTCTCCTAATCCTCATAGTGAGGATGTCTGATCCAGGGGCCCCAAATAGTAGTCGGAAGAAGCTGCAGTGATAGCAGGAGTTTGAGCAACCATTTGTAACTTAAAAGCTTTCAGGCGACTAGAAACAAATCCAGTTACACAGTTATAGATGCAGGGAGCAAACAGCAAAAACAAAACAATCAGAATTATTGTAATTAAGATAGTTTTCCACCATGGGGAACTAGTTAACGTCTCCCAAAGTGAGGCAATTGAGGCTTCAGGAGTATCCATGGCCCCAATCATCTTGTTCATGTGTTTAGTAAAATGAGTAACATTAGTGCTCATATCAGGTATATATGTGCAGCACTGAGTATGAATGATGGCACAAGTTCCTCCTTGTGCAGCTGTCAGAATATCTAAAGCCAATCTATTTTGTAAAACCACCTTTCTAATTTGTGCTTGTTCAGCATTAAGAGCTGAAATAGCTTTTTGAGAATCTTGTAATGCCTGTTGAGTAAAATTAGTCAAAGCATCTACTCGTAGCATAACATCTGTAGTTCCCAAAGAGGGGACAAACACTGCAGCCAAATAATCATACCAGTGAAATACAGACCTTGCCCACCGAGTTTTAAGGTGGGGTAAATTAGCAGGCTTTTCTGGAAGCTCTGAAAATATAAAACCATGAGTAAAGGCTAGACCCAGGGTACATCTCCCTATCCAGCCAGGGGGAAGCCAAGCCCATAGGTAAGAGCCACATATCCAAAAGTCCCGTTTGGGGCAAGCCAGCGTGACTGAGATACCCAGTCCCAATTAGTGCCTGGCCAGACAAAGGGAGGTCCTGAACTGGGGTTGGAAAACACGGGAATGATTACATTACATATTTCTTGAGGCAAAAATCCCAATTGTTTCCAATCAGTGTAATTAAGTTGCTGGCTAACTTTGGGGGATGGCTCTGTTTGTTCCCAGCATATAGGGGCAGTAGATATTAGACGTCCCTTTTTAGGAGTTAGCCATATAACCTCATCCCATATTTGATAAACGTCAGGTAAAAAACCATCAGATCTAGACCTATTTGTCTTATGTGCAGCAAAATAGTGATTAAACTGAGACAGTGTATAATCAAAATTAAAAGTCACGTTATGTCCATAGTCAAGGTACAAAGTATTGCACCAGTCCATTCTAGGGTTGTTAGATGTCATCAGACGAAGAAGAGGCATCATATGTGATTGTTGTCGAAGGTATTCGCAGACTTGGAGAAAGTCTTTTCCTTGAAGTGGAGATGTCCACCACGGGAAGCCTTCCACTGATGAAGAGGGGAGTGCTCCGCAGACCCAGCAGTTAGACCGATTGTGGAATGCAGCATAGGAGTGAGCCCAGGACAGGAAGGCATTGTCTTGAGGATCAAACGGCAGACTCAGGATTTCTGGAGTCAGCAGAAGTAGGCTCACACAGATTATCAGGCCCATCTGAAACATACGAAGTCAGAGCATAGAAAGTAAAGACATAAAATGACATCACTTAGTTCTGGTCAGGGTGCCACCTCTTGACTCGAGTGTGATGTACCCACGAATCAATTCCTGGGACTTTGACAGCTGTGGGAGAAGAAAGAATAACCTGGTAAGGGCCTTCCCAGAGGGGCTCGAGGGATGAGCCCCCAGATCCCAATGTTTTTATGAGGACCTCGGTTCCTGGCTCAAATAGAGGCTTGCTGGATTCAGAGGCTGGGTCAGGAGTCGTCTCCCGGAGTTCTGTTAATGCCTGTTGAAAAGCTGAGAGTTGAGTTACATAATGAGTTAACTCTAAGGCCTCAGGATCTATAACAATGTCTGTGCGTAAGAAAGGCCTTCCATAAATACATTCAAAGTCCCTCCTTTTTTGGGGCAGTTCGAGCCCTCATTAAAGCTATGGGTAGGACTTTAATCCAGTTGTCCTGCGTTTCTTGAGTTAATTTGCGCAGATGTCTTTTGATAATATCATTAGCTTTTTCAACCTTTCCTGAGGATTGGGGTCTCCAGGAACAGTGTAAGTGATACTCTATTCCTAGAGCTTTAGACACCCCCTGAGTTACAGCAGCTTTAAAGGCAGAGCCATTGTCACTCTGAAGGCTCCGTGGCAGCCCAAACCTGGGGATAATTTCATGGATTAAAATCTTTATAACCTCCTTAGCTTGTTCACTACGACAGGGGAACACCTCAATCCATCCAGTAAAAGTATCCACCCAAACTTGTAAGCAAGAATATCCATTAGCTTTTGGCATATGAGTAAAATCAATTTCCCAGTCTTTTCCAGGATACTTTCCCTTTCATTGTAATCCAGATTTTGCTAGCTTTTCAGTCTTTGGGTTATTTTTCTGACATACCTCACACCGTTTGATAATGTTCTTTAAAGTTTTCATTATATTTTTACCTTCAAACAAACGAGAAGCCATCTGGTAAGTACTTTCTACACCCAAATGAAAACTCTGATGTAAACCCTTAAGAATTTTCCACTGAGCATTTTCAGGAATTATTAATCGTCCATCCTCGGACAGTAACCATCCTTTATCAGTAATCTTTGCTCCTCTTTTCTCATATCTTTCTAATTCTTCCTCAGTATATTGTGGTTTTTCCTGTTCCACAGGACCTGTCCAGATCAAAGGCGTCTGTAAGGAGGGGGTTTCATAAAGTGCCGTTTTTTTGGCTTGAGAGTCAGCTAACAGGTTACCTGCAGCTACTTTACTCCCATCCCTGCTGTGCCCTTTGCAATGCATAACAGCTACTTCTTTAGGACAATAGATAGCAGTTAAAAGTCTCTCAATCTCTCTGAAATGCTTAATAGGTTTTCCTGTTGCTGTTTTAAACTGTCTTTCTTTCCATATTGCAGCATGAGCATGTAAAATCAAATAAGCATACTTAGAATCAGTGTAGATATTCACTCGTTGCCCTTTGCTTAACTCTAGAGCTCTGGTCAGAGCCACAAGCTCCGCTAACTGGGCACTGGTTCCCTGGGGGAGAGATTTTGCTTCTAAAACCTGTTCAGTAGTCACCACAGCGTAACCTGCTTTGCGCTTTCCATCTCGAACAAAAGAACTGCCGTCTGTAAATATTTCCATGTCAGGATTGTCTAATGGGGTATCCATTAGATCCTCCCAAGCTGCATAGTTTAAAGTTAGGAATTGGGAACAATCATGATCAGGTGTTTCATCTTCCTACTCAGGAAGGAAAGTGGCAGGATTTAAATTTCCACAAACTTTAAGCTTAGTTACTGGTCCTTCTAACAACAGTGACTGATATTTAAGAAGTCTACTGTCTGTCATCCAAATATTAACCTTAGAATTTAAGATTCCACTCACATCATGAGAAGTCAGTACAGTAAGGTTTCGCCCATTAATTATTTTTAAAGCTTCAGGTGCTAATAAAGCCGCTGCCCCAATTACTCTTAGGCAGTGGGGCCACCCACGTGCAATTACATCTAATTCTTTGCTTAGATAAGCAATAGGTTGCTGGTGAGGCCCCCGGGGTTGTGTCAAAACTCCCAAGGCCATACCTTTTCTTTCAGTGACAAACAGGTTAAATTCTGACCCTGTGGGCAAACTCAAAGCCGGAGCTTGCAGGAGAGCAGTCTGAAGAACCTTAAAAGCCTTTTGAGTATCTGGAGACCAAACCAGTTTGTTGGTTTGGGCCTGCTGAGTTTCAGCTATAAGTTTATATAAAGGCCGGGCAAGTTCCCCATAGCTCAGAATCCAAATATGACAGTAGCCTGTGATTCCCCAAAATCCTCTCAATTGTCTTAAAGTCATAGGTAGGGGATGGTTTAGTATAGGTTTAATTCTCTCAGGGCCTATGGCCCTAGTCCCTTCTGAGATGATTAGGCCCAGATATCTAACAGATTGTTGACAAAGCTGAGCCTTTTCTCTTGATGCCTTGTAACCGCAGCCTGCCAGAAAGTTTAAGAAATCTTCTGAGGCTCGTGAACAAGCTTCCTCTGTCTCAGCACAGAGCAAAATATCATCTCCATATTGTAATACTACCACTTCAGAGCTATTAAAGTTTTGTAGATCCCGTGACAAACTTTGTCCAAATAAGTGAGGACTGTCACGAAATCCCTGGGGCAAAACTGTCCAGGTTAACTGGGAAGCTGGCTGTGTGGGGTCTTCAAAGGCAAATAGAAATTGACTTTCCTCCGCCAAAGGCACTGAATAGAAGGCATCTTTTAAATCAATTACTGAAAAATATTTGGCTCGTTCAGGAATTTCAGACAATAGAGTATAAGGATTAGGCACCACGGGGTGTAAAGGAACCACAGCCTCATTTATTATTCGTAAATCTTGAACTAATCTCCATTTATCATTTGATTTTTTTACACCCAAAATAGGAGTGTTGCGTGGACTGTTACAGGGAACTAATAGTCCCTGCTCTTTTAAATTCTCGATGATGGGTTTTAACCCTTCCTTAACCTCAGGTTTCAGTGGATACTGCTTCTTATGTGGGAATAAGTGTGGGTCTTTGAGCTTGACAACCACAGGAATAGCATTTTGTGCTCGACCCACAGATTTTCCATCAGCCCATACTCTAGGATTCACATTTTGTTCAACTAAAGGGAGAGAAAGGGAAGGCTCCATATTCGTGAAAACAGAGGCATGGACCTTGCTCAGTATATCCCTCCCCAAAAGGGGTGAGGGTGATTCTGGCACGATAAGAAACTCGTGTGAAAATAGCACAGAATCCCAGTTGCATGATAGAGAATAACTGAAGTAATACCTTTTGGCTCGTCCAGACAGTCCCATTACGGAAGCGGATCGGGAAGAAAGTGGGCCAGGGGCTTCAGTAAGCACGGAGTAAGTTGCCCCAGTATCTAAAAGGAAATTGACAGATTGGCCTCCCACCGTTATCAATACCCGGGGTTCCTCAGGTGTAATTAGGACGGGAGCTTGTGTGGGGACCCCCGGGCACCTTCAGTCCTGATTGTCTTGAGAGTCAGACCCCTGAGACCTACACCTCTGGGGGCAGTCTCTCCTCCAGTGTGGTCCCTTGCAGACCGGACATGGAGCCGGGGGCGGCTTAGATGCCTGAGGGCAATCCCGCTTGAGATGCCCCTCCTTTCCACAGCAATAGCAAGCCCATCCCTTTTCACCTGGGTCCCTCTGGGCATTTTTCTCAGGCTGCTTAAGAACGGTTTTCATAGCCATTGCGAGGGCTTCCGCCTTTTCTTTCGTCTTTCTCTGCCTTTCTTTCTTTTCCTCATATTCCCTACCATAATAGACTGTCTGAGCCAGTTGTAACAGATTATCTAAAGACTGATTTGGTCCATACGCCCGTTTTGATAACTTACGGCGAATATCTGGAGCCGACTGAGTGAGAAATCTATCCTTTAAGATCACTTTCCCCTCTTCACTTTCGGGATCAATCTCAGTGAATCTGCGAAGGGCTTCTCTCAGTCTATCTAGGAATTTACCAGGAGCTTCTTTCTCCTCCTGTTCTATGTCTGCCAGTTTGCCATAGTTTAAAGGCTTAGAATGCGCCTGTCTGAGTCCTTCAAGAATACATCTGACAAAATGACTCTGATCCCATCTTCCTTTAGCAGTGTTATAGTCCCAGTCTGGTTCTGTAGCTGGGACCGCCTGACTCCCAGTGGGTACCGTGGCCATGCAGTATCACATAGGAAGACCAGGTGTGTCTTCTTTAAGCCCTGGGGATCAAATCTATCCCAGTTTTTCAGGATACAGTTCAAAGGAGTGAGGCTGGAATTGTTAGCTCCCATCTGTAAGAGAGAAAAAAAGCAACCAGCGCCATTTTTTCTACTGGAGGCGTCCCTCCCTGCTCTAGATGGGGGTGTAGACAGACGTTACACCAAAAGCTTTTCCTTCCTGGTCGGACTTAGTCTGTCCCTTACCGACGCAGGCATCACACTCGTCCCTCACGGTTCTACCACCGAGACGGGGTGGGGATGCACCAGGGGTAGACCTGATGGCATCCCTACCTGACGTCCAGCTCTTCACCTCGCTTGCCTCTGATGCCACCCGGGGCGCAATCAGAGTAACCTTCCGGAATGCTTCCCAAGCTAAGACCTCTGGGGGACACATTCGTCACCTGAGTGCCTGTGCACGACCCTGAGTACATTCCTGACCGCAATAAGACCGATACAAACATGAAACTGAGATGTTCCTTCCAAGCGTCACCACACCGGTATAAGAGCCTCCTCTGGTCCACTAAGAGCCAGTGTTACCAAAGGAAAAAACCATTGCAGTTCCAATCTGAGTAACCTTTAACCTCAGAGATGCTCTGGGAGTTGGAGCTCCATCTAGCTTCTGAACTTTCCATGCCTAGCGAGGCTAGGCGCTTCCTGACTACCAATCCAAGTTTGAGACCTAGACCACAGCACAGTATCAACATAGATTACAAGCCCCTTGAAAACCTATGATCTGTCCGATAGATAAGGTTAGTACTTCTAATTCCCAAGGAGTTATGAAATGGTCAAAGAGACCGAAGAGTTTGACCGAGAAAGGAGAGTTCGGTCCACACGCTTTGCCCGTTTCTGGTCAGTTCCTGAAGGAGACATTGGTTGCCTCTTGGCATTGGCAGGTCGGTATAAACCCCCGACAGGTTTCTGCCATAGCCTTATGAGGTCACCGCGGGACCGCAGAGCAGGGCTCCTCACTTGCTTCGCGCAGGGCGTTTCATTCATTCACACAAGCACATCATAGAGTTAGTAAAGTACAGCGGAAAACGTGTTCGCTAGGAGAACAAAGAACTAGAGCTCCAAGCATCCTTACCTTGTCCTGAAGGATCCCGGACGAGCCCCCAAGATGAAAGGTTGTTGCTGAACGATAAGACGCGGGATTCTTGGCCTCCGGAGGAGATGAATTCAATCCGGGGCCAGAGACAAGGCTGGATCACTCAGAGCTTTTGTGTAATAAAGTTTTATTAAAGTATAGAGAAAGCTTCTGACATAGGCGTCAGAAGGGGCAAAAGAGTACCCCCCTCCTAGTCTTTAGCTGTATGTTATATAGTCACTCACAGTCTGTTAATGAAATGAAAGGAATGTCATAAAATTTAGAACGGCACCAGATAATTCATCCCAGGCCATAAAACGATTGACTTGAATCTTGTAGAAGGGCAGAATACCAACAAATAGTTCCGTTTACATATATTAGGGGAACAATACCTGAGTAAGTAAGTTAGGCCATTTGGCGGAACCAACTTGAAGATAGAGTCTGGGGTTCATTAACATAGCTTAAGACAACATTTCCATATGAAAAAAGAAACGTATTGGTTAACTCAAAGTTTGAGAGTAGTTAGCTTTAGGTGAGACCAGGTGTCATGGCAACACAGAATGTTAAGAGAAACCCTCCTTTTAAATTTGTATAGAGAAGGAAAAACAGATCGCTGGTTTGTTTCTTCCTGCCGTTTAAGAGAGATAAAAATGTCTGGCACTTACAGCCTGGCCTTCCTGCCTGTTACCCTCTCAGCTATTTGTAAGGCCTTCCTGCCTGTTACCCTCCCAGCTATTTGTAAGGCTTCCTCAGACAGCCATTTTCTTTTTTGCATTTCTTTTTCTTGGGGATGGTCTTGATCCCTGTCTCCTGTACAATGTCACGAACCTCCATCCATAGTTCATCAGGCACTCTGTCTATCAGATCTAGTCACTTAAATCTATTTCTCCATTCCACTGTGTAAGGGATTTGATTTAGGTCATACCTGAATGGTCTAGTTGTTTCCCCTATTTTCTTCAGTTTAAGTATAAATTTGGCAGTAAGGATTTCATGATATGAGCCACAGTCAGCTCCCAGTCTTGTTTTTGCTGGCTGTATAAAACGTATCCATCTTTGGCTGCAAAGAATATGATCAATCTGATTTCAGTGTTGACCACCTGGTGACATCCACGTGTATAGTCTTTTCTTGTGTTGTTGGAAGAGGGCGTTTGCCATGACCAGTGTGTTCTTTTTTCAAAATTCTATTAGCCTTTGCCCTGCTTCATTCTGTAGATCAAGACCAAATTTGTCTGTTACTCCATGTGTTTCTGGACTTCCTATTTTCGCATTCCTGTCCCCTAAAATGAAAAGAATACCTTTTTTGGATGTTAGTTCTAAAAGGTCTTGTAGGTCTTTTTTGAACCATTCAACTTCAATTTCTTCAGCATTACTGGTCGGGGCATAGACTTGGCTTAACACGAAATTGAATGGTTTGGCCTTGGAAATGAACAGAGATCATTCTGTCATTTTGAAATTGCACACAAGTACATCATTTTAGATGCAACACTGTACCTAACAGAAGCAGAAGATATTAAGAAGAGGTGGCAAGAAATGTACAAAAGAGATCTTTGTGGCCAAAATAATCACGATGGTGTGATCACTCACCTAGAGCCAGACATCTTGGAATGTGAAGTCAATTGGGCCTTAAGAAGCATCACTACAAACAAAGCTAGAGGAGACGATGGAATTCAGGTTGAGCTATTTCAAATCCTAAAAGATGATGCTCAGAAAGTGCTACACTCAATATGCCAGCAACCTTGAAAAACTCAGCAGTGGCCATGGGACTGGAAAAGGTAAGGTTTCATTCCAATTCCAAAGAATGGCAATGCCAAAGAAGGCTCAAACTACTGCAGAATTGCACTCATCTCACATGCTAGCAAATTAATGCTCAAAATTCTCCAAGCCAGGCTTCAACAATACATGAACCGTGAATTTCCAGATGTTCAAGCTGGTTTTAGAAAAGGCAGAGGAACCAGAGATCAAAATGCCAGCATCCATTGGATCACTGAAAAAACAAGAAAGTTCAGAAAAAAAAAAAAAAAAAAAGAAGAAGAAGAAGAACACCTATTTCTGCTTTATTGACTATGCCAAGGTCATTTACTGTGTGGATCACAATAAACTGTCTAAAATTATACAGAGATGAGAATACCAGACCACCTGACCTGCCTCTTAAGAAATCTTTATGCAGGTCAGGAAGCAACAGTTAGAACTGGACATGGAACAACAGACTGGTTCCAAATCGGAAAAGGACTACGTCAAGGCTGTATATTGTCACCCTGCTTGTTTAACTTATATAAAGAGTACATCATGAGAAATGCTGGGCTGGATGAAGCACAAGCTGGAATCAAGACTGCTGGGAGAAATAGCAGCAAATTCAGATATGGAGATGACACCACCCTTATGGTAGAAAGTGAAGAAGAGCTAAAGAGCCTTTTGATGAAAGTGAAAGAGGAGAGTGAAAAAGTTGTCTTAAAGCTCAACATTCAGAAAACTAAGATCACGGCATCTGGTCCAACCACTTCATGGGAATGAGATGGGGAAACAATGGAAAAAGTGTCAGACATTATTTTTTTGGGCTCCAAAATCACGGCAGATGGTGATTGCAGCTATGAAATTAAAAGACACTTACTCCTTGGAAACAAAGTTATGACCAACCTAGATAGCATATTAAAAAGCAGAGACATTACTTTGCCATCAAAAGTCCATCTGGTCAAGGCTATGGTTTTTCCAGTGGTCATGTATGGATGTGTGAGCTGGACTATAAAGAAAGCTGAGCACAGAAGAATTGATGCTTTTGAACTGTGGTGTTGGAGAAGACTCTTGAGAGTCCCTTGGACTATAAGGAGATCCAACCAGTCCATCCTAAAGGAGATCAGTCCTCGGTGTTCATTGGAAGGACTGATGCTGAAGCTGAAACTCCAATACTTCGGCCACCTGATGCCAAGAGCTGACTCATTGGAAAAGACCCTGATGCTGGGAAACATTAAGGGCAGGAGGAGAAGGGTATGGCAGAGGATGAGATAGTTGGATGGCATCACTGACCTGGTGGATATGGGTTTGGGTAGATCCGGTAGTTGGTGATGGACAGGGAGGCCTGGCCTGCTGAGGTTCATGGGTTCACATAGAGTCAGACATGACTGAGCGACTGAACTGAACTGAACTGTTCATGGGGTTCTCAAGGCAAGAATACTGAAGTGGTTTGCCGTTCCCTTATCCAGTGGACCACACTTTGTCAGAATTCTCCACCATGACCCATCCATCATGGGTGGCCCTACATAGCATGGCTCATAGTTTCACAGAGTTAGACAAGGCTGTGGTCCATGTGATTAGATTGGTTAGTTTTCTGTGATTTTGGTTTTCAGTGATCTGCCCTCTCATGGAGAAGGATAAGAGGCTTATGGAAGCTTCTTGATGGGAGGGACTGACTGAGGGGGAAACTGGGTCTTGTTCTGATGGGAGGGGCCATGCTCACTAAATCTTTAATCCAATTTTCTGTTAATGGGTGGAGCTGTGTTCCCTCCCTGCTATTTCAGTTCAGTTCAGTAGCTCATTTGTGTCCGACTCTTTGCGACCCCATGAATCGCAGCACACCAGGCCTCCCTGTCCATCACCAACTCCCGGAGTATACTCAAACTCATGCCCATTGAGTCGGTGATGACATCCAGCCATCTCATCCTCTGTTGTCCACTTCTCCTCCTGCCCCCAATCCCTCCCAGCATCAGGGTCTTTTCCAATGAGTCAACTCTTCGCATGAGGTGGCCAAAGTATTGGAGTTTCAGTTTCAGCATCAGTCCTTCCAGTGAACACCCAGGACTGATCTCCTTTAGGATGGACTGGTTGGATCTCCTTGCAGTCCAAGGGACTCTCAAGAGTCTTCTCCAACACCACAGTTCAAAAGCATCAATTCTTCTGTGCTCAGCTTTCTTTACAGTCCAACTGTCACATCCATACATGACCACTGGAAAAACCATAGCCTTAACCAGACAGACCTTTGTTGGCAATGTAATGCCTCTGCTTTTTAATATGCTATCTAGGTTGGTCATAACTTTGCTTCCAAGGAGTAAGCGTCTTTTAATTTCATGGCTGCACTCACCATCTGCAGTGATTTTGGAGCCCCCCAAAAATAAATTCTGACATGGTTTCCACTGCCTCCCCATCTGTTTCCCATGAGGTGATGGGACCAGATGTCATGATCTTTGTTTTCTGAATGTTAAGCTTTAAGGCAACTTTTTCACTCTCTTTCACTTTCATCAAGAGGCTTTTTAGTTCCTCTCCACTTTCTGCCATAAGGGTGGTGTCATCTGCATATCTGAGGTTACTGATACTTCTCCTGGCAATCTTGATTCCAGCTTGTGCTTCATCCAGCCCAGCGTTTCTCATGATGTACTCTGCATGTAAGTTGAATAAGCAGACAATATACAGCTTTGATGTACTCCTTTTCTTATTTGGAACCAGTCTGTTGTTCCATGTCCTGTTCTAACTGTTGATTCCTGACCTGCATACAGGGTTCTCAAGAGGCAGGTCAGGTGGTTTGGTATTCCCATCTCTTACAGAATTTTCCACAGTTTATTGTTATCCACACAGTTGAAGGCTTTGGCATAGTCAATAAAGCAGAAATAGATTTCTTCTGGAACTCTCTTGCTTTTTCGATGATCCAGTGGTATTTGCAATTTGATCTCTGGTTCCTCTGCCTTTTCTTTTTTTTTTTAATATTATAAAATATTTAGTCAATCATGATTGCCTCATGATTTTTTTTCATTTTTTAAAATTTTATTTTATTTTCCATTTATTTTTATTAGTTGGAGGCTAATTACTTTACAATATTGTAGTGGTTTTGTCATACATTGACATGAATCCACCACGCCGTGTACATGTGTTTCCCATCCTGAACCCCCTCCCACCTTGCTCCCCATCCCATTCCTCTGGGTCATCCAAGTGGTTTTTGTTTGTTTTCTGTTTCCTTTTTTTCTGTCTCCCAGTTGGTTACTTGAACTTCCTGTAGAATCCCATTTTGATTTATCTATAGTGTTTCTGTGTGTATTTCTTCCCATAGATTTTCTGTATGGTTATGGTTTTGTTGTTCTAATTATTATATTATAAAAATTACTTACATCAGTTTACTGATACCAAAATTTTATCAATTAGAGTGAAATGTAGATAACTTCCCTTTATGGTATTGTATAGAGTAAAGGTCCCTTTATGGTCTTTAATACTACCTCAATTTATAATATAATTTTCCTAAATATTTCCTCTGCATACATTGAGAACTGCATCAGACAGTATGAAAAACTTTGCTTCAACTCTCAAACATAATTTAGACAACTTAAAACGTAAAGAAAAGTCTATTGTATTTACCTGTATTTTTGCACTATATGTTGCTTTTTCTTCTTACCTCATGTTACAAATTTTCTTAAAGATAACTTCCTTTAGCCAGTATTTTAGATCAAGTTTACTGGGGACAAATCCTTTTAGTTTCTCTTCATCTGAGAATATCTTGTTTTCCCTTTCATTTTGAAAGATATTTCAATATTTACAAATTTCTTGGTTGACAGTTTTTTTGGGTTTTGTTGTTGTTGTCGTTGTTGTTAAAGAAACACTTCTGGCCTCCATGATTTGGGGTGACAAATCCTCTCTCATGTAAATTATTTTACCCCTGAGGTAAGATGTCATTTCTGTCTCAGAACTTTCAAGATTTTTAAAATTCGTCTTTAGTCATCAGAATTTTGACAATGATGTGCCTTGTCATGGATTTCTTTGAATTTATCCTGTTTTACTCACCTATAAGAGGTGAGTTTTATCTAATGAGAGTGGAAGTCTACTTGGAAGCTCCAGTACTAGAGAAAGAATAAATGGGTTCCTCATCCTGGTCAGAGTTCAACAATATGTCCCAAATGATTTCAAAATAGGCATTTCTTTCCATCCTATAATTTTACCTTAAGAAATTTATATAAGACTAAGACTTTCCTGGTGGCTCAAATGGTAAAGTGTATGCCTATAATGGGGGAGACCTGGGTTCGATCCCTGGGTTGGGAAGATCCTCTGGAGAAGGAAATGACAACCCACTCGAGTACTCTTGCCTGGAAAATCCCATGGACGGAGGAGCATGGTAGTTTGCAGTGCATGGGTTCGCAAAAATTCAGACACAGCTGAGAGACTTCACTTTCTTTTCTCTCACTTTCTACGACAAATGAAAAAAAAAAAAATGTATATATAGTCATTGTCCCCAGCACGTTTATATACTAAACAGAGTAGGAATAGGACTCCCTTCAACCTGATTAAGAGTATCAATAAAAACCGACAACTAACATCATAAGCTTATTATCAGGAGAAAGACAAGGATGTTCACTCTATGCCATTTAATTCAACATTATACTGGGGATTCTATAAATTAAGCAAAAGAAAAACTTGACATTAAGATTAGAAAAGAATACACATAATAATCTCTACAGATGACCTAATTTTGTATGTTGAAATTCCTAAAACATCTACACAGAACAAAAAATTAAGAAAACAATTAAATGATTTCAGCATGGTTTCAGGATACAAGATCGATATACAACAATCAGTTGTTTTCCTATTCATAGCAATGAAAAATCTGAAAATAAATTTAAGAAAATATTTTCATTTATAATAATATAAAAATAATAAAATACTCTGTTTCAAACCTCTTGAAGTTTTTCCCAAAAAATAATTTTAAAATTCCAAGTTTTTTCTATGTCTTTCTCAACGACTTCTTTGTTTTCCCAAGGAGACTCAAAGTCCTTATGCAAATAAGACTCCTGGTGTGTTCTTTTTGACATGCTTGTAAATCACCCTTACTTCATCTTTCACCCTTTTCACCATTTCACAGGCACATACAGGAAGCTTCTATAGACCTGCCTAGGTTTTAATGGCTGAGATATAATTAGCTTATGTGTCCACGAACAAATGAACCATTTAAAAACACCCAGGTGGCAAATCCTCTCTCATTTAAATTATTTTACCTCTGAGGTAAGATGTCATTTCTCTCTCAGAACTTTCAAGAATTTTAAAATTTATCTTTAGTCATCAGAATTTTGACAATGATGTGCCTTGTCATGGAATTCTTTGAATTTATCCCGTTTTACTCACCTATAACTCACTAATAAACAGCTATTTACTCTTGAGATCAAGGTGACCCTGCTTACAAGTGCCCATAGACTACAAAACCCAAAAGACAAGAAGCACTGAGAATGACTTTGGTATGGAATTCAGGAGCTATAGGCTCCTAAATAAGGTGCTATAGGCTCCTAAATAAGGTGCTTATCTTTGTCCCTTTCATGGAGGGTGTTGAGTGACTGCAAAATGTCTAAACTAACCTTGATATAATATAAAAGATATTGGACTATAATCAGAAAATTTGCTTTGAAGTTCCAGTAATCTCACCCACTTGTATTTCCCTGGGCCTTATTTTCTATAATATAAGAAGTTGAACTCAATCTGTTCTATCTCTGACAGTGCAATTTTATTACCTAGTCTCTTGTGATATTCCCTAGCAGTTATAGCAATAGCCACAGATGGGGCTCAGGAGGGCATTGAGTTGATAACAATGAAGTGACTGAGTAGAGAGATCAATGAATCCATGCAAGATGACCACCTCTAGTCTCTATCCTATAAGGAAAATGACATAGATACTGTTACCTCCTCTTTTGATAGAACTCTTCATAACCAGGGATCCATAGATACCTGGTCAGTATTGTATCTAAAATCATAAAGAGTCTAAATACTTGGTGAACCCTGATAACAGGTAGACATGGCTTTAAACCCTGATTCTGCCACATTCTGGCTGTGTGACACTTGGAAGCTTATTTTATGTTTTTGAGCCTCATCTGTCAAATCATGATCAAAATCATCTCTTTCTTATATTCTGGGGGGAAATAATTCAACAAGTTAAAAGTGGTAAATTGCCTCCTATATAGTAGTTAAATAAGGTGCTTATCTTTGTCCCTTTCATGGAAGGTGTTGAGTGACTGATATAGCTTGAAGAACACTGACAGCACCTCAATTTGTTCCCAGGAGGTCTTTCAACAGCAGAAACCAGGTGATCACAAAAAACAAGCACTGAATTTAGCCTCATCCACACCTCCATCATGCAAAGTAGCAATAAAATCATTATTAAGCACAAGACCACAGTTGCTAATGAGAAAACTCCTAAGATGTTTGATTAAGAGGCTTTCCTAGGTTATCATAAATTGAGATTTGTCTCATGCCTCATTCCTGAAAGGATCACTGAGCAACAGATTAAATATTCTGACTGCTGGATATGCCCTCTGAAAGATACCCAGGAGAGTTAGTAATTCCTTGAATATCATATTGCTGCCCACACTTCACCTTAGTGTAATGACTCTACACATGGACGTTACCAGATGGTCAATACTGAAATCAGATTGGTTATATTATTTGCAGCCAAAGATGGAGAAGCTCTATACAGTCTACAAAAACAGAACAGGGAGCTGACTGTGGCTCAGATCATGAACTCCTTATTGCAAAATTCAGATTTAAATTGAAGAATGTAGGGAAAACTACTAGGCCATCCAGGTACGACCTAAATCAAATCTCTTACAGTGGAAGTGACAAATAGATTCAAAGGAATAGATCTGATAGACAGAGGGCCTGAAGAACTATGGATGGAGGTCCACAATATTGTATAGGAGGCAGTGATCAAAATCATCCCCAAGAAAAAGAAATGCAAAAAAGCAAAATGGCTGTCTGAGGAGGCCTTTCAAATAGCTGAGAAAAGGGAAGCTAAAGGCAAAGGAGAAAAGGAAAGATATACCCATTTGAATGCAGAGTCCCAAAGAATAGCAAGGAAAAATAAGAAAGCCTTCCTAAGTGAACAATGCAAAGAAATAGAGGAAAACAACAGGATGGGAAAGACTAGAAAGGTGGGAGGGGGTCCAGGATGGGGAACACATGTAAATCCATGGCTGATTCATATCAATGTATGGCAAAAGCCACTACAATATTGTAAAGTAATTAGCCTCCAACTAATAAAAATAAATGAAAAAAAAAGAAAGAAAATTGGAAATATCAAGGGAACATTTCATTCAAAGATGGGCACAATAAAGGACATAAACAACATGGACCTAACAGAGGCAGAAGACGTTAAGAAGAGGCAGCAAGAATACACAGAAGAACTCTACAAAAAGATTTTAATGATGCAGGTAACCACAGTGGTGTGATCACTCACTTAAAGCCAGACATTTTGGAGTGTGAAGTCACGTGAGCCTTAGGAAGCATCACTATGAACAAAGCTAGTAGTGATGGAAATCCAGCTGAGCTATTCCAAATCCTAAAATATTATGCTGTGAAAGTGCCATACTCAATAGGCCAGCAAATTTGGAAAACTCAGCAGTGGCCACAGGACTGGAAAATGTCAGTTTTCATTCTAGTCTCAAAGAAAGGCAATGCCAAGGAATGTTCAGACTAGCATACAATTGCACTCAAATAATAATGCATACTAGCAAAGTAATGCTCAAAATTCTCCAATTTAAGCTTCAACAGTATGGGAACTGAGACATCTCAGATGCTCAAGCTGGATTTAGAAAAGCCAGAGGAACCAGAGATCAAATTGCAAACATCTGTTAGATCGTAGAATATGCAAGAAAGTTCCAGAAAAACATCTACTTCTGTTTCACTGACTATGCTGAAGCCTTTGGCTTTGTGTACCACAACAAACTGTGAAAAATTCTTTAAGAGATGGGAATACCAGGCCACCTTACCTGCCTCCTTTAAAACCTGTATGCAGGTCAAGAAGCAATGGTTAGTACCAGCCATGGAATAACAGACAGGTTCAAAATTGGGAGAGGAGTATGCCAAGGCTGTATATTGTCACCCTGCTTATTTAACTTATATGCAGAGTACATCATGTGAAATGCCAGTCTGGATGAAGCACAGGCTGGAATCAAGATTGCCAGAAGAAATATCAATAACTTCAGATATGCAGATTTTTGTATGGGCTCCAATATCACCACAGATGGTGACTGCAGCCATGAAATTAAAAGATGTTTGCTCTTGGAAGAAAAGTTATGACAAACCTAGATAGCATATTAAAAAGCAGAGACATTATTTTGCCAACAAAGTTCTGTCTAGTCAAAGCTATGGTTTTTCCAGTAGTCATGTTGGGGTGTGAGAGTTGGACCATAAAGACAGCAGCACACCAAAAACTGATGCTTTTGAACTGTGTTGTTGGAAAAGACTCCTAAGAGTCCCTTGGACTGCAAGGAGATCAAACCAGTCAATCCTAAAGGAAATAAATCCTGAATATTCGTTGGAAGGACTGATGCTGAAGCTGAAACTCCAATACCTTGGCTACCTGATGTGAAGAGCTGATTCATTAGTAAAGACTCTGATGCTGGGAAAGATTGAAGGCAGGAGGAGAAGGGGACAACAGAGGACCTGATGGTTGGATGACATCACTGACTCAATGGACATGAGTTCAAGCAAGCTCTGGGAGATGGTGAAGGGCTGGGAAGCCTGTCATGCCATAGTCCACGGGGTTACAAAAAGTTGGACATGACTGAGTGATTGAACGGTGACACCTTAGTGACTAGAAATTTGCTTCCTAATATCTCATGGGGCTTCCCTGGTGGCTCAGATATTAAAGTGTCTGCCCGCAATGTGTGAGACCTGGGTTTGATCCCTGGGTTGGGAAGATCCCCTGGAGAAGGAAATGGCAACCCACTCCAGTACCCTTGCCTGGAAAATCACAAGGACAGAGGAGCCTGATAGGCTACATTCCATGGGGTCACAAA